>NC_080026.1:21605000-23085000 GCF_030020395.1 Manis pentadactyla
AAAAACCGCCTTAAGAGATGAAGCCTGTCAAGTGTGGCCAAGTGACTGAGAGGAGCTGATACTTTGGTTCTGGTGGGGGCTAGGGTCCTCATAGGCCCACCCAGGTGCAACCCAGCAGGACCCCAGAATGCCTGGGGTCTCTGTGAAGGAGGGGCGGGGGAATAGAGAACTTTGTTCTTAGAGGCCCCACAGCTATGATATAAGAAACCCTTCTGAAAGGTCTGGTCAAGAAAGTACTTCCCTAGTGCATGGCAGGGAAGGGAAGTAATGGCAATTAGTGGGTTAAGAGGAAGCCAGAAACTGGGTGGACAGGACCTGTGGGCAGCCTGGAGGTGAGTGGTCTCTGGGGCGGGCTGGGCACGGTCCCAGCTCCCTGGGGGGTGGGGTGGATACAGTCAGTCCAGAGAACTGGCAGGGATACGGGCAGGAGCCCAGGCACTGTCCGGGTGTGGCTGAGTGACAGCACAAAGATGAAAGCGGTTGAAGCAGAAGTAGGGGCACGGCAAAGCTGTGAGCTCTGTGCCTGATCACCTGTGAGACAAATCCCAGCCTGACCGGAACTTCTGGAGGCGGGCACCTCTGCTCTGGACCCTCTTCCTGGAGGAGTGAGGAGGGCACTGCAGACATCCAGGCACCGCCTGAAGCACACTTGCAGAGTCTCCCTACTAGGGGCGAGGGGGCCCATAGGAGGACATCAGTGCCTGGTCGGTTAGGCAGGCAGGGGCTTTGAAACGTTGAGATTCAAGCTATTACTATACATGCGGGGTGCATAAAATCCTCACGGCGTGAGGCCTGGGGCTTACAAATTACATACGTAACATTTGAATTTTGGTCCAAATGAATATGCAGTCTCTGTTATTTGGAAAGGAGTGCTGATAGAGCTATATTTCAGTAGATAGGTCTTTGGGGGCCTTTGTAATTCATACTCCTCTATCTTCGTAATTTGGCAAGTTTTTATTGAACATCGATTGTATGCCAACAGGCCAGGGGTTGCAAATACAAAAATACAAAAATAAATAGGGTATAGTCTCTGACCTCAATAATCTCACAGTTTAATGGGGGAACTGAGCTATTAAATCATGAATGTGATGGTGAGTGCTGTATCACAGGAGAGGTATGGCTACACGTAGATGGACACAAGGAAGGATCTGGGGGAAGTTAAAGGAGGCAGCATAATGGACATGCTCTATGGGTCTTAATAGGTGACTGTGAGTCTGCCTGACCACAAATAGGAGGCAAGGCCGTGGATCTGTAGGGGCAGATGGAGAACGCCCTGCTCAATCTCTAGCGTCCTTCTCTCTGCTCAGTAGCATGGAAGTTTGACTTGTATGGATGCATCCTCCTTTGTTCTCTGTCTTTCAGTTTTGAATTGCTAAGAGAAGGTGCCAGCAGGACATCAGAGGACAAGAGAGAAGTGTTTATTCCTCCAGCCGCCTCTCTGCCCAGCCAGGATTCAGTAGTAGCTGTGCTCCTCCATCCAAGCCTACAGTGCCCTCCTAAGTTCTGGTAAGAGCATGCAACAGGCGCCAGGCGGGCAAGGTCAGCAGCTCCCTGCTGTTACCATCGCAGCGCAGTTACCTTCCCTTGCTGCCCACACCTGTAAAAAGAGTCCCTTGAACTGTCTTCCATCACTTTTTTGGGTGCATCATCTGTTCCCCAGTATGACTCTGCATAAAAATTAGCATTCTAAGCATAGGGGAAAGTGTATGCAGAGGAGAGGTGAAATGACACAGCTTATTTCAGAAACTGCCACTAGGTCAGATGGCTGGAGGTGGAACTCAAGAAGCAGAGGCAGAAGCTGCAGCAGGGAGGCAGGCAGGGCCCAGGTGCAGGGAGCCTCAGCTGCTGGGAGTGAGAAACCTTACCCCAAAGACTATGCCAACACCACTGGGATTTATGTTTTTGGCTTTTCTAGTGATTTCCTCAAAATTCCTCAGACTCTCGTATTATTCTGGCCTTGGATTAAGGGCACCGCCCTTCCACTGAATTACAGAATAAAGCTTTCAATAACCTGGTTGAGAGGTAATAGATCTCCCGCTGTGTTCTGCTGAGGAGTCCCATGAATTACTCTTAGGATAGAAAATACAGGACTTAGTGGAAAGAAATAGTATTTCCCTCTCAACGAGGGAAATGCTTAAACAATAATCTACTGGTAGATGATCCAGAATTGACTGCTCCCCTAGAATTAAATATAGTTGTTATTCTTCACTTCAATCTTTCCCCTAAATAACCATTGAATTAGCCTGGGAACATGAGCCAGGTAAGAGTGACTACAAGTCCAGACAATAACAGGTCTCAGTATATTCCACAGTCCTTCTCAAACTCAGAACTTCATGCTATCTTAGACTAGAAGGAGAACCAAGTGGAAGAGAAGACAGAGCTTTATTATTGAGCATAGTACATTCAACGTAATAGGATATTGTTTGTGGACTCATTGCTCTAAAGCATAGATACTTAGATAAACTCTTCAGACAGCCCTGGATGAAACAGGTGGTTTGAGCCAACACCCATTCCCAACCCCTTTATCCCTTGTTAACCTCCATCATAGATAGTAGGGAAGTTAATATTCATTTTACCCACTTCCCTTGCAGAATGGATATGTAATGAGATTCTGGCCAATACCACAGAAGTGGAAGTCTGCTGGGGGTCTCTGGGAAAGCTTTTGCATTTCTGAACTAAAAAAAAACATTTGCAGGTGGCATTATCCCCTCCTCCTTTCTTCCTGATTGGAACACAGGAGGGCTGTCTGGAGCAAGAGCAACCGTGTTGTAAACAGGAGGCAATAATAAAAAGAAAAGAATACAAAGAGATTGGATACAAATTGGCATTGCTGAACAGTTTAAAAGAAAAACAGTGGTTCCACTTATAGATTTCTTGTTATTTTAGATGCTAATTAGGCTACTATTTGTTGAATAATCTGTTCTTCCAGCTAAATACATTAACTAACACACAGAAATCACAGAAAGGCCATGGCTGTTCCATATCTCTCATTTCTCAATTAGAATCAGTGCTTTTTAAAGATAATAGCATGCGCTTACATAATGGCCAGTATTTTTTTTTCCAGAATGACTTTGACATGTGTATTCACAGAAATTAATGCTGCTATCTCAACCGACACACATTTGGCAGGAACATTAAGTCCATTTCCATTCTTGTCCTGCTTAGAATCCACGGTCAATATTACATTCAATTTTGAACAGGCCTTTCCTTCCCTAACCTCTACTCTCACTCTCATACTTAATTGGCAAAACCCCAGCAACAGGGAAATCCAGCCATCCCCCTTCTCTTTGTGGGCAGCCAAGCGGCTACCTGTTGCAGACTGGCTCCACATTAAGTTCATAGTTGCAAACCTCAAATGGACCCTCAATTCTGCTAAAAAATCTAACAACATTTGTTGAGGGCCTGCTTTCCCACTCTCCAAGACAGCTTTTACGCCCTCTTTTCTCATCTCAATTTTCCTATTCCAACTTCTCCTCCTCAGTCTCATAATTTACTCAGAAACTAAAACTATCAGGTAGCAATCCCTGCCTCCTCTGCAGCCACCCATCTTCTTTGTGCTGAACCAGGCTGAGCCATTGAACAGGCCGCCCAGGGGTTTCCAGGCAGCGCACATAGACACTGATATTTGAAAAGCACCACTCCTCACTTTATCCCTCCAGCACTTTGTTCCCTTTGTCATTCTCATGCTCCTGAGTCCCCATAGGCCCGCCCCCTCCTGATAGAGCAGTTAACTCCTGTCAGTGAACGCAGGCTGTCTAGTACTTCCCACCTGACAAAATAAAACACATTCCTTCCCAGTGACTGGTCCCTTGCCCTCACCCCTTCTCCGAGACCCTGAGGTAGTCCTCCCCGTCTGCTGTCTCCCCCTCCCACCTCCCATTCCTCCATCGACCCAATCCTATTTGTGTCCTCTATTCCACCAAAGGACTCCTGTCAAGGTCATCCATCACCTCCAGGTAGCAAAGCCCAGTGCTTCTCTGATCGTCCCTTCTGGGTCTCGCACTGTTCAGCTCTCCTTCTGCACAGACTCTTACATGCACCTTTCGACCGACCCTGCATTCTCCAGCTTTTCATCTCTCCTTGGCACCTCCTCCAGTCTCTTTGCCAGCTTCTCTTCCTTGACGTCACCACTAATTACTGAGGCTCCTAAGGGTTAGTCCTGAGCCTCTTCTCTACCCTTGCATGGCTTCAAATACCACCAATACACTGATGTTTCCCAAATGTACATCTCTAGGCTCCAGATTCCTTTTTGGTATATCTACCTGATTATGTGGGTACCTTAGAAGTACCTCAATGTTGTCATGTTTAAAACTGAACTCTCGACTCCTATCCCTTCCACTACAAAACCTCCCCACCCCCCAGTCCTCCCCCTCCGGTAAATGGCACCAGCGTCCATGCAGTGGTGTAAGCCAGACACACAGGAGTCAGGCTCAATGACTCTTCCCTTACTCACTACAATATATTAATCAATAAGTGTCTCTTTTACTTCCAAAATATATCTAAAATCAGCCTCCATCTCTTCATCTCTACATTTCACCACCATAGCCAAGCTTTCACTCGAACTCACACAAAAGCCTCTTAGCTGGACTCCCTTCTTTACAACCTTGCCTCCTCCAATCTATTCTCCCTATGGAAACCAAATTAGTCTTTTAAAAATATAAATCTGATTAAGTATCTGACCTGTGTAGAACTTTACACAGTTCTATGTGTAAATGTTTGGCTTCTGATCTTTCTATGTGTAAATGTTTGTAAGTGAATGGCTTCTCATTGCATTTAGAATAAAATGCAAATGCCTACATAAACTGCCTTGCTCTGACTCCCACTCACCTCCCTGCCACTCCCTCTCCTCTACACTTGGCTGCCTCTCACTTCTTTGAAAATGTTGCGTGCTTTGCTCATCTGGGAACCTACCATGGTCTCTTCCTGACTCCTTCTAATCCTTCAGGAGCCGGCTTAAATGTCCTCTGTAGAAGGCCCTTCCTTGACCCCATATTTAAATACTGCCCTACACACCTTCCCTGTACTCTCTGCCACTGCACGCTGTTTGCCTGTTTCACATGTACCTACTTACTGACGTGCCTGCCGTCTAGACCGTAAACTTCCGGAGTGCAAGAGGCAGTGCCGGCCTTATTCCCCAGCACACATCTGGTGCTCACAGACTGCCAGGCACAGAGGAGATGAATGATAAGCAAGCTCACCCATCAATCCATTTTTCCAACAAAAAAGGGACTGCTTAACATGTGTTTTCACACCAGCAACAATCCCAATATCATGGGGCACTGACAGACCTAGCAAACATTTCTGAAACTGTGATGAGTAGAAGTTGGGGGCAAAGCCTTGAAAGTTGCAAGAACTGTTCTTTTTCTCAGAGGAAAGTTGCAAGAATGTTTCTGTTTCTGCTTTCATTTCGGGGAAGGTGGGTTTTTTTGATTTGGGAGGAGGACCAGAGGGAGGGGCCTTTACTTCCACATTAAAAAAAGCAGTTCCTACCAAGTTTTCTTTAGGTAAACATTGAAGTCATCAGTGACTTCAGGGCAGGTGTTTCAGTCTGGATACTAAATGCTCCAGGTGATCTGAACAATCGAGTGTAATCACAGCAGGGCACGTCTTTGCCAACCTTATTGCTCTCCCTTTCTCCCAGTTAGAAAACAGTGTTTGATCATGCAGACTCTGTATTGCACTTGGCCTGCCACTGTCTCTGTTTTTTGGAAGGCGTGGTACATTCTTCTGTGCATACAAACTCACTGAGGCATGAAGACTGTAGGAAGTTAAAACAGCAGAGGCTACCACTAGCAAGATCTTAGTACTTAGCCACTGGGCTAAGAACCTGATACATACTATTTCAGTTAATCTGGTGATCTGTCTGTGATGTACATACTATTTTATATTTGAAGAATATGAGCTTCAGAGTAGTTAAGTTACTTGTGAAATCTGATACAGCTACTTGGCAGCAGAGCCAGAATTCGAACTTAATTCTAGGCAGTGTGAGGTGTGTCTTAACTAGGTAGTATTAAGGCTGTCGCACGTGTTGAGGGGTGACCGTCTTCTCTTGCTGGGAGCAAGCAACAGGACAGGCCTCCCACTCAGGGGCCACTGAAGACTGAAAGCGTCGGTGTGCTGAGTCATTATCCCACTGTGCCATTTAGCAAAACCATGCCCTTGTGTATGGGATAGGCTCTCCCTACATGGAGAATACATTGTCGTTGTCAGCTGTCTAGGCAACAATCTGTTTCCTTCCAGAACAGGAAATAAGGATGGGAGAGGTGGGCCTTAGACTGGAGGAACTAAAAATTGCATCTCTTCCCTGGGCCTCAGCTCTGAGAGATGGATCTGCTCAGAGAACTTGGAGCGGCCTGGCCCCACCACACCTGGGCCTGTGCACTGTGAGTACAGTCACTCTAAACACAGCTGTTAAGCTCTGCTCTGCTCACAGATGTGGTGTCCAGATCAAGAGATGGACATTCTCTCAGGTTTGAGAAGGAAATGGGTTAAAAAGGAACATGACAGGCCCAAAATGGAGTCACTCATGCTAAGCCTTATGACAGCAAACTGAGACTTAATACCTAACTTAACTGCAGTTTCAGCCTCTCTCAGGAATGTAACCTTCAGTCAGTCAATCTGGAATTACCTGATCAGCACTAAAGGTGTAACCCACCCAACAGACCCCTTCTATCCACCATGGGACAGTGACCCGGCCTGAAATGGCCCACTCTTCCCTTGTCCCTACCCACTTTCTGTCTATAAAAGCCTGTCACTTTGCACAGTTCCTTGAAGCTCCTTTCTTTCTCCTAGAAGGGACGCTATCTGATTCATGAATCACTGAATAAAGCCAATAAGAGCTACAAATTTACTCAATTGCATTTTTTTAACAAATGATAAAGGGAAGAGCAGCACCCATCCCACCTCATAAGGGCCAGATTGGTGTTCAATGCAGAGGCCTGACGGAGACAGAATCCCCGGGCTTTAAAAAAGCATCAGAAGCGGTGTTGTGGCTGCATGACAAGGAACAAAAATGCTGGGGACCACGTCCAGAGACCCACTTCTGAGTACTGTTGAGAGCGTGCTCTGCAGGACCTGATATAACTGGGGACACTTTGGCTTCCTGTCCCCATCTTCTGAATGGCAGGAACCTAGCCCCTCTCATTCATAATTCATTACTTAACTATATAGGAATTTCTATTTCTAGTCATAGACTGATAAGATATTTTCTTATTTAAGCTGACATTCCTTGACTTTTAACTGGCATTTTGTGTTTGTGTTTTAGTCAGGAATCCTTCTGATGCTGTGATAGAGACCCAACTCAAACCAGCTCACGCAGAAAAGGGCCCACATATATAAAAAGCAGTGGCGAGGAGCCTGGGGCTCAGACATGTCTTAAGGATTCAATGCAGTCCTCTCCCAGACAGCTTTGCTTTTCTCTCTGCTGCCTTCTTTCTTAGGTAGACTCCATGCTATAGCAAAGACAGTCCTTGTCAGTCCTAGGTTTTACTCTCCTTAAAGCTAGCAATCCTAAAGGAAATAGAAGAAAGGGCCACTGTCCTGAAAGCTGTCACAAAAATCCTAGAGAGGACGCTGATTGGCTTGGCTTGGTCACATGCCCACACTTGACCAGGGTGCAGGCTAAACGGATGGGAGTACTTTGGCCAACCACAGTGGCACCAGAGGAGGTGAGACCATGGATTAATCAGCCCCACCAAGTTGGGAAGGGCAGCTAGCTCCTGACAGGAAATGATGCTGAAGTGACAAAAATTTACTTATGTCCCTCTCAGTGAAGAGCACATTACCAGTTGATCATTTAATGAAAGGCCTTTACCAGTGGGAAA
This sequence comes from Manis pentadactyla, assembly GCF_030020395.1. Taxonomy (NCBI): domain Eukaryota; kingdom Metazoa; phylum Chordata; class Mammalia; order Pholidota; family Manidae; genus Manis; species Manis pentadactyla. Next base: position 21,612,824 of record NC_080026.1, read on the forward strand.
TAGAGATGATCCACAAAGGCACAAGGGGTCCTGGGAAACAACCAGGGAGAAAGGAAGAATCGTAGGCATTAACAAAGAAAAGGGATGCAAGAAGCAGTAAAGGGGGAAAATGTGTTGATTCCAAAATAACCAAGGAACCAAACACAGCATTGAAAATGTACCACTAACAATATAGGTACCCCCTGACTTCTGGAAGGTGTAAAAATGCTTCCCAAGCAACCTAAGTGTCCATCAGTAGATGAACAGATAAAGAAGAGGTGGTACATATACACAATGGAATATTATTCAGCCATAAGAAGAAAATAAATCCTACCATTTGCAACAACATGTATGGAGCTAGAGGGTATTATGCTCAGTGAAATAAACCAGGCAGAGAAAGACAAGTACCAGATGATTTCACTCATCTGTGGACTATAAGAATAAAGAAAAAAACTGAAGGAACAAAACAGCAACAGATTCACAGAACCCAAGAATGGACTAACAGTTACCAAAGGGAAAAGAACTGAGGAGGATGGGTGAGAAGGGAGGGATAAGGGGAAGAAAAGGGGCATTACTATTAGCAGACATAATGTAGGGGTGGGGCACAGGAAAGGCTGTACAACACAGAGAAGCCAAGTAGTGATTCTATAGCATCTTACTATGTTGATGGACAGTGACTGTAATGGGGTTTGTTGGGGGGACTTGACGATGGGGGGAGTCTAGTAAACATAATGTTGCTCATGTAATTGTAGATAAATGATACCAAAATTTAAAAAATTTTTTAAATGCTTCCCAGAGCTGAGTCCCTGCAATACATGATCCAAGACAATGCCATCCCCTTCAGCTCCAAGGGAGAAACGGAGGCTAGTTTCAGACTAAAATTTGGGATATAAGGAGGAAAGGGAGCCATGAGAAATTCCCAGATGTTCAAATTGTCCTCTATTATTTTCTGCAGATTAAGTTTCTATGCAGAGGATCCATATTTTCAAATATTCACAGGAGTTCTGGGAAAGGGAAATAAGCCAGCACTGGCCACTTCCCCTGAAGCAGGCTCCCAGTGGGATCTATGTATGATGAAACTGATAGTGTTTGTGCATGTAATACCCAGGGTGGCCAAAGACAGAAAGGATCAATCTACATGTTAGTGATGATCTTGAGACACAGTCTGGATAAATCTTACCAGAAGTTTTCAATCAGCTCCACCTGCTAGCTCTGCTGGTCGGTCTCCAGAACTAGAGCCTGGCTGCGGAAGCGTGTTACAGGTAAATATCTGGAGAGGAGGCAGATTTCACAGACCATAAACCATCGAGTCGCAAGCATGTGTCTTCACTTCTTAAATCCCTTAAAGATAAGAAAAGGGGGGACAGATAGTGAGGGGCCATAGAGAAATGAGAGACGAGAGACGTTAGAATATGCTGCAACTGTCACCTTATTTTCACCAAGAAACCTGCTCAACTTAACAGCAAAATGGGTGGAAATCTGTCAGGTTCACCTGTGAGGCTGTTGGCACATGATCACGAGCCAGAAGGGTGAGCACCGTGGCTTGAGCTGAAGCAACAACAGAAAGAAGTATCTTATTTCCCACATTTCTGATCATCTTCTTTCCTCCATGAGCCCCCAGCCCCTTACCTGAATCCATCTTCATCCTTAGCTTCTACATCTGGGATTCTCCCTGGTCAGCCACTCTTTCAGCTGACGAACTCTAGCAATGTGAAAAGGAGCAAAAAGTTTACAAAGGTGAGGAGCATCCATACTGATAGATATGAGTGGTGGGAAGGGAAAAAGGAGAGTACAGACGTCTCTCGCAGCCGGCCCCAGAGGGGACTAATCAGTTCCGTAAGAAATCATCCAAACTATTTCATTGAAACTTAAACACAAACCATCATCCCTGCTATTTCATTTCTAGGTGCCATTCTTCTTTCAACTTCAAAAGTTAGGACACTCTCACTTGGTTCTGAAAATAAAATACTCATAAATACCACACCTTGCAGATTCATTTTAAGCAGCCCTATCTTGAAATAGCTGTTGACTAATTTGGCATAATGTAATTAAATATCTGAACACTGTATTTAAGAAACATTGAAGATATCACTTAACCTGATGAGTTGGAAAATTCCAAATTTAGAATGTCTACAACCCCTGCTGTTGTGAACATTAAGATTCTCCATGAGGACAGCAAATTGGAATGGGAATTAGTGCCGTTCCCATCTACTAAATACTACAATACATGAAAAACACAAAAGGCAGGAGCTCAGAGAGGCTTAGAATCTGGCTCACCATTTCCTCCCTCAGTGAATCCAGTCCACAGAAACCGAATCTGGCATTAGGTTTCAGAAGCTCCTACCCACAGAGGTGTGCAGAAAAAGGAAGGGGGGCAGGCAGCGAAGTCAATCATTTTTCCTACTCTCCACGCTGCCCGTTCCTTTTCCACCTCTCAGTGTCTCCCCACCCCTTCTACCGCCAGATAGGAAACCTTAGGGTCATCGTTGGTTTATCCCTCTTCCCTATCACAGAGCTTTGGCAGCCTCACGTCTGACCAATCCTCTCCATTCCACATGGCCTGGGCCCTAGTGGGGCCCATGTCATGTCATACCTTACCTGGCTTACTGCAACGGTCCCTCAATTGGTCTTCTTTCCTCCAATATCAGTTTACTGCCATCTTTGCTCTTCATGCTACCTAATTACTTTTAAAATGTTGTATTTTACTCCCACTACTCAAATCCCTTAATATAACTCAAATTCTTATTGCCAGAATTCAAATTCCCAGGCCATGTTTCTTGTATGTTTTGAATGCTCCTCTACTCAAATACTCTATTTCAATCAAATCAATCTACTTCTCCCTTAATAGGTAAATAACCTAACACAGTGCTTGGTACATACAAGGGAGGATAAGAAATACTAGTTTAACCTACTTGAAAACTATTACACTCCTAGACTTTCACCCATACCATCCCTCCTCTTTAATGCTTTCTTTTCTCCTTGCAACTTGTCGAAATTTGATCTTTCTTTTAGAGATCAGGTTCCACCTCTTCCATAAAACCCTTTCTGCCCAGGCCACTGTGGTTATTTCCTCTCTAAACTTCTGCAGCAATTGCCTGTCAAAAACAATATTTGGCTCCCTCCCAAGAGAGAGGAAAAACTGGAGTATTTATCCACCAACTCCCATCCATCACAGCTTGAGATCTACTTCCAGGAGCATTGACTCTCTGGCATTTTGGCCTGCTCTGGGCGTGGGCCAAAAATGTTTTCAGCCAGGGAAAATCAAAAGCCCTCAACAGAAAGCAGCAAGTCTTTCTGTAGAAAGCTGCAGGATTATAAGGGAATGCTGAGTGCCCAGGGACACGGGAAGGAACAACTTTTCTGGTATTACAGGGTAGGAAAGCACTTGGGGAACATCCCCAGTGAATCGCTCCTGTTTCAGATCCCCTTCTCCCAGCCCTCCTGTTGTAGCACTAACCCTATCTATCCCTCAAGACATCAGTGTCAGGAACTCTAGTAACTGCTTCTACCTGCTGGCCAATTGGCACGAGGAGCCCAGACTAACTAGGCAGCAGTGGGTTTGTATGATGTTCTGTGAAATATCAAAGTAACTAAGATCCCATTGGATTATATTCTGTCAGACAGCTGGACAGTTAACAGAACCCTAGGGCAAGACTCTGATTGGGTGCAGCTGCCCATCCCAGGTGAATGAATGGAAATTACTTTTTATCCTACTTCCTGATGCAGCCTGTAAAGTTTATGTGCTTGATAAATAGTCATATGCCAAGTGAGAGAGGCTGTGTTGATGTGTTCTAGTAAAATACTGCATCCAGCACAGTTGCTGTGACTGGGGCTACACCCTGATTCGTTTTTGTGGTCCTCCATAATTTGCCATGACCCACCTGGATTTTTAATATCCACCTGACACTAACCAGTGTAGGAAACACACAGAATATCCTGGGTTCATACTGCCTGAAGCTGGTCTACAGAATCTCTGAACTCTTAATGGAGACAGTAGGAATGAAACACAAAGCTTATTTCAACTGGCAAGAACTGGAGACTTGGCTCCACTTTGCAGCATTCTATTGCTTTGCTTTGGGAAAACCCCCAGAATTGACCATGGATGCTTGAAAATGATAGATGCCATTACTAGAAAGAAAGAGATCTGAGATTATCTGGCTATCTGTTGCTAAACAGTTTAGAAGTTGCCTGTGTCAGAATCAGAGAACACTAAAGAGATATGGTGGCTGAGACCTCAAAATGTGAAACAGAAATGGTGCCAGCCTAGATCCTAGTCTCATTTGGGTGGAGTAACGGTGATTACCTCCACACCAGGTTGGTTACAACTTAACCTTGACTGTTACATCCTCCACATGGTGTTGAGACTGAAAGACTTTAGGGAATGTTCTTATGGGCTCTGGTATCCTTTTTCTGGTGGAGATAAAAGGGTTGGGGGAACTGGTCGTTTCCACTCTCAGCGATCCTAAGAAGAATCAGCTTCTAAGACAAGATAAAGACTAAAAAGAAAGGATTTCAACTAATTAAAACTTTGACAAGGAGATAAGCCTATAAACAAATGATTATTAAAATGAGGAACAGGAGGACTGGGTTATCGTTATGGCATCACCCATTTAGCTGCCCAAACAGGTTTAGCCTGAAATCCTATGAACCAGTTTCACAGACGGCAAACACACAACCCATACATATCAAGAACTCACACAACTCAAAAGCAACCACTTTATCCTGCAAAATAATTCCCAAAGTGGTAGAAACTATGCCAAGAAGAAATGGACTACAGTCCAGGAAAAAGGAAGGAGAAAAAGAGCTCAAAATAGAAGCAGTGGTTCTATTGGGTTTACTCCTCTGAAACGCTTTGATGGAAAAGACCAGCTCTAATTGATGGTCATATATTTATACTGATGCTTCTGGGGGCTTCCTGAGGTACAAATAACAGGTTGTACCTGACCAGCCCAGGCACTTGCTTGGAGGGACAAGTTCGTGACTGGTGCTCCTCTATTACTAACTCCTGTACCACTCATGAGATTCTGTGGGGGCCTTTATGGGGTGCTGGATTTCTATCATCAGAATGGGAAATTATCTGATTTGTCATATCCCATAGTCATTGATTTCCAAGGCAAATATACCTATGAAAGTTAGTTAGAAAATGAACATTTTGTGCAGTGACATAATCACACCTTTCCACAGAGCATGTGCTCATGGGTGCCAAGGACACTTTTATTATTCTACCACCACTGGACAGATCCAAATTATTGCCAAGTCTCATATAATAAAATGTAAATATATTAGTCCAATCTCTGTATCACATAGAAAGCTGTAAAGCATTACACCTGGGGATTTGGTGCTTCCTTTTCACAAATGTGTCCCTCTTTCCCTTTGCTCACAGTGCTGCCAAATGCCATCCTTCATCTGAAGCTAATGGGTAACGCCCCCACTTTGCCTACTCTCAGCAGCTGTGGCCATCATCTAAATGAATATATGAATTAAATTAATGTGCAATGAGCACCTACAGTGTCCTGAACTACATTAAAAATGAGGAGTGATGGCCCAGAGGAATAAGTTCCTATTTTCTATGAAGCTCAAAATCTATGTGAGGAATAGATTAAAACCATCTAGTACATAGTTTGCCCCCGACAACTGTGAACTAGAAAGATGGCTAACTTACAAGAGTACTCTACTTTGGTTCTGGGATTTATTTTTGTACAACCTGCACAGGTGTGGAAGAAATTCTAAGAAGTCATGAAACATCAGTCAAAATAACAAAACCACAATGTGAGGTTCTGACTCTGCCGAGAACACAGACCATTTCGGCCTGAAGAGGCCATCATTGTAGTAGTCAGCAGCCGACAGAAAACAGAAAGCATGTTCTGATGGGATTCTGGAGGGAATGTAGTGAAAGGGCCCTTTACAGAGGCCTGGACATCCTTAAGGAGACCTATGGGCAAAGTCAAGCCTCCCGGGGAAAGTCATCATGACTCTGAGATATTTCTGGAGCCTGGGTGAACTGAAGGAATGGGAGTCCCTGGGGAGCAGCGATCACCATGGAGGGATGCAGCCCCTCACAGAACTGCAGTGCTGAAGCAGAGGTGTGGGAAGAAATACTCTGGCCTCTCTCTGCTCCTGCCTTGGATCTCCTGCATTGCCTCCCACTGGTGAAATGCAACCAGAAATCAGAGATCAATGGGGCCCAGATGATATTGCCTACAGGGTCAGGATAGAAAAGGGTGGAGAATGGATTTGGGGAAGGGCAACAGGTGAATGGCTACTGTGATCACCATCTAGACCCACACCGAATACCCACTTCTACTGAACTGCCTTTTCTTGGTCTAAGACAGTATTTCCCCAAAAGTATTTCATGGGGTCTGCATGTGTGAGCGGGGGTAGGTCTGTGTATAAATTCACTTGGGAAACACTAGATCAACACACTTAAACGGGCTTCACTACTCCAGGAGTTTTCAGAGGTGCAATATGCTAAGGTTCATCTTTTTTTTTTCTACAGGAAACTATTGAGAGCCATGAAGAATCAGGCTCTGGGCCCAGTGCTGGGGACACAACAGTGATCAGGACAGACACAGGCACTGGCAGTACTTACAGTCAACTGGAAGGCAACAATACAGGAAATACAAACCTAATTAACTACAAACTGTTTATGATGAAGTTCTCAGATGAGGATAAAAGCATGCGGCATTGCCCCAAACAAAAGTATTTAGTTTCAGAAATCTTCCATTCTGGAGTTTTTTAGAGAGTGAAGGACTCTCTTAAAAGGAAATCCGCTCTAAGATTTTTTGACAATTAGTTGCATTATTTGGACTGAAATTTACATAATAAAATACCTAATGCCTCGTTTTGCTGACAGTTTTCACTCTGCTGCCCTAGACAGTCAATCAGAGAGTAAATCTGATATTTACAGAAATGCGTAATGGGAAGATAACATGAAAAAGGAGAAGCAATATCTTAGTTGTCAAAGCCATTTAAATCAATTTAGCATTTTTCTTGCAGTGTAGATTTTTTTCTTGGAATTTACCTTGTAAGGCAAGATGATATTGTTACCAAAATGGCCAAGGGTGGATGTGTGTGACCAAGATAAACATAATTCCCAGGCTTGAAGGCAAAGTTTACGGTGGTTTCAGTAAGATGAGATGAAAAGCAGAAAGTAACCTTCAGGGAGAATTTGTTCATAATACACAGTTACCTGACTCGCTGTTAGAGAAAACATTTTTTGTAAGAAAATGTGTGGCCAGGGTCTTAGGTGCTGTTTGGTGCCCCCCTTGATGCCTTTCCTGGGCTGGTGCACACCACCCCAGCTGCTGAGTGTTGCCCGCCAGGGGCTCGAAGCTGCCTCTTCTCATGCTTCCCCAGCCCCTCCACCAAAGGGTGGTGGTTTATGCCAGAGACAGAAGGCCAACGCTCAACTTTACCAAAGGCCGCTTCCTGGCTGATTTCTCCCTCCACTCCCTCCCTAAGAAATTTTTGTTAAAGGGCACTTCATAGCTGTGATCCCTTTTCTTCATCACGCTTCACAGGCAACTGAGAATCTTAGAAGGTATTTAGAATATATCACACAGCAAATTAATGGAAGACATCATTAGCCTCTTTACTGTTCTGTGCACTGGTCTTTCTATTGTGCCTCATTGAGATCTACTACATTAGCTAACTTAATAGTTCCTCATTTTGATTCATCTTCAAAAATAATATATGCATAGAAAAGCTTACCTAATTAACTCTTTCTTTCTATTATCCACATCTATAAGTAAATAATCTCTTAAGATGATTAGTCACTATTATCCTACTATTGACCACTGATCCAAATTATAGGCATAAATATGAAGAAAAATATAGGCATAAATATAGGCAAAAAATGAAGAAAATTTTAAATGTGAGCTTCCAAGACCAGCAATCTTGTAAGCTCTTTAAAGAGATAATAAAGGCTACAGTATTTAAAGAAAACTTGCCACGTGATATTAACTGTTGTTAGAATAACATTTGCATTGCACATTATGGTTTATAATATACTCTTACAAATATTTCATGTGTCTTCACAGTAACCTGTGGCCTGAGTGAAACACTGGGATCTGTTCTATAAATGAAGAGACTGAAGTTCAGAAATATTAAGGGATTTGCTCTATGTCTCATAGTTATTAAGTTGCATAGTGAAGACTTGACAAAGTTTGGTTCCTTTCTTTTTTTTTTTTTAACACATTTGGAACCTTCTGCTTTATTACCTGTTTTATTCACTCTATCATGTTTTTTCATTTCTTAAATTATTAGTTGATAACACCAGTTTATGGTTTAGTGATCATAAAACTCTATAGTACTATTTGTATTTTAGAACACAAGACCTCCTAGAATTTCTACAAGGTAACAAAATACGCTGCATAATTAAACATCTACACAATTTCTATGAAGTTGATGTGTCAAGATTTTTATTTCTCCCCACTTATTAGAAATTTGACTTGTGGTTCTATAAAATTAATGTCCATTGATTTCTCAGAATACTATGCATTCATCACACAGAGGGTTTGGTTTTTTGAAGAACCAAGCAGTACTTCATTATTGATTTATGCATTGTCTTTTCTTAAGAGCTGTTGAGAATATGAATACTGTTCTAAATGGATACTCAGACTTAACACTTTATTTAATTCATTTCTGAATCCCAACCTGTCTCCTAACATAACTACAGCATAGTTTACTTTGGAAATATTAACATGTTTCTTTAGGCAAAAAAAAAAGTCAAATAAAAAAATATCGCCCCAAACATTAACTTTTGCACTTGGAACAAATATGTGATTTCAACTTAGTGGTAGAGAATAGAAACTCTCTCTTTTCTGTGGCTTAAAAGAACATACTCTCCTTTTGCCCTGTTTCCTTGAGTTTGTACAGTTAAAAGTGACAATGGGAATATTGATGAGCCAGAGAGGGAACACAGAGCTATTGAGGGGCTCAGGCATATCTTGAAAATTATCATTCCAAATGCCTTATGCACTTATTTCTAACTCTGGGCATGCATGAAAGAGCCAAGCAAATTTCATGTAATTGCCTTACTTAAGGGTTCCAGAGGGAAATCACTGATCACAATTATTTACTTATACACAAATGGGAAACTCAAGTAACCTCAGGGTCACACTGAAGCAGCTCTGGACTTGGGTTACAACTTCAAAATTAATGGGAAAGAGCAAGCAATAAGGCCTTTGGGGTACATTGAGCAGGCTCACCATAATTAAAGACTCACTTGCAGCCAAATGACATTTCCTGCCACTCTGGGAAGGGAGAGGGTTCATCCCTTCCAGCAAATCTCTAGACATCAGGTAGTTGCAAATTCTGCCTACATAGTTCTATGCCTTTAAAAAGGCAGGTTTCCTTCAGGGTTGTGGATGAACTGATTGTCATCAGTATTCATTTTAATTACTTTTTAATCCTCAATAATCATATAATCATATTATAAAAAGATTCAAATATCATCCCATGCCTGGCAGGGGGCTTCAGGCACCACGTACAGAAGGTATCTGTGTACAGTTAGCTCTAATGAGCAGAGAGAGCCTAACTCTGCAAGCTTCAAACAAACACAACTTCCAAGTTCATCAAGTCACTCAGAATTGGAGATCTGATAGACTCTCAGAAGGTACAACTCTCTTTGAAAGGTTATTATAATAACAAGATGAAGAGAGATTGGGAATGGAATAAGAAACATACATGGAGTCCCAGTCCACAAAATTTTACTCCTTTACTACTGCCAATTGGACACATTCAAGCAATGATTCAAACCTGTGGATGGGCCAAGATCATTGTCATTGTCTGCCTATTTCATTATAGCTGAGTTCAGGTCACTTCGCTGGCTGAGTCTTTTCTCAGAGATGGGGAAATAGAAATAGACAAGGAAATAGACAGCTCTTGTCTGTGGCCTCCATAAAACTCTGCTTTGGCTACTAACTAGTAAAAATGGAGATGCCACAGAGCTTATTTTCATGAACATTGGGAAAAAGAAAAAGTAAAGAGGAGAACTGGGTGATATAGCAAGAACTGAGAACAGTTTTTTAAAAATATCTCCTTTAAAGATAGCTGATGAAACTAGCAAGCAAAAATGAGGGAGTACATTTTTGTTTTATTAATATTTTCTTTAGTTTTATCTGCATAATTGCTTCTGATTCCATCTGCCAGGTCTTGGGGGTAAGCGACCAGACATGAGGGCTCCTTCTCAGGTTCCAGAGGGATCTCACTGGAACCCAAGGTTATAGAGTGGCAGCTAGTTTGACCATGGCCGAGGCCACACATCCTCTCAGCTCTCCTGGCTTAGAGGGAGTAACAGTGTTATCTTAGAAAGCCATAGAAACAAGAGATTTCATTTTCACTGCACTTTCCCACATGACATTTGAAAGGCATAACTGCTCTGAGAAGTTGAAAATAGAGAAACAGAGGCAGAGTTGAAGAATTATTTGCCCAAAGTCAACGAGCTAACATGATAGAGCCAAGTGTCTCAGGTGCAGCAGCACACCCTTGTCAGTTTGGGGTAGCCACCTAAAAAGATGCTCATTGTTCAATTAAACTGACTCTCAGCAAACACCTGAAAATAACAACCAGTGTTTGCAAGTCTCTCTCTGACTTACCAAGGCCTTCCTTTGTCACCACTTTCCATTCGTATTTTTGACTTATACATTATCCATTTGTTTGCAAATACTTAGAGAATTCTGGATGGAATGTCTAGAAGATTTGAATTTTTTAAGTTTCCCATTCCCAAGCATTAATGTTAAATCTATCATCCTGGTATAACTCAATCAGACTAGTAGAAAAGACCAGGATCCAAATACCCATATTACTGGCACACTACAAAAAACTCTTTTTTTTTCTGATATAACAAAATATTTTACTTTCTTGCTATTCGGTTATCAGGCATTGTTTCATTTTAATAAAAAACTAGAAATATTTAAAATCTGTCTAAATGGATTATTAAATACACAATGCTAGTCTACTTGCCATGGCAGAGGAAAGCAATTGTAAGGCGCATCTTCCTGGGTTCTGCCATGTGTGCACAAGACAGCACGTGGTACACATTCAAGATGACTTGCCTCAAGCTTGGGGTCTGCAACCACCTCCCTAGACAGTAGGATCAGAAGCCACTAATTCCTTCCAAAAGCTTCTGTGGCTCTTAAAATCAAACTTTTAAAGAGCATACAAATTAAGCTACAGGCTTAGAGAGTCATTTAAAGAGGTTGAAGATCTACCCTAATATTAGTTCACCATTCCTGTTCTCAAAAAATCCATAGTATCCTTTTAGAGTTTAAAAAGAAAAAGGAAACTACTCATATCAGAAAAGTAAAGTTATATCATTGGTATTTGTCTTCATGTTCTCAATGACTGATAGGCAGGTTTTTGTTTTTGTTTTTTAGTGCATTATGTTTTTTTTTTTTAATCAGTTCATTTGTTCTATAACTAATGTTTTATTTTCAGTTATTCCAAACCTGAGAGCATTAATTATCCCAGTGGCAAGTCCAACTAAAACACTGGTTTCAGATATTTAAACTTTGACCCTAAGTAGTGGTTACCCTTCAGGATGATTCATTTTATTTTTTCCCTCTAGAGATTTAATCTTTCAACCCTTCCCAGACAACCTATAATTCTGCTCCTTTGCCCTCTCTAAAATTACCCAAGGGCTGTCTGCCTTCAAGGGAGATTTACTGCTCTAATGGCAGAAGCAGTGAGGGTCAGCTGAAAACTTCAGGTCTGTCTGCCCCGGGGGCAGGGCATTCCTACAAAATTTCACCAGTCCCCAAAAATAATGATTGGTTTTCGTAACCTGATGAAAGACAAAACTACTACCCCATTATGGCAAGGAAGTGTGTTTTTTCACTGGGGAGGATTCATGTGCCGGGTTTCTGTATCTAATTATAACTAACTGTGGGGCAGAGTAAACAGGACTGGAGATGTAACACCATAAACAACATGGAAAAGAAATTTGTGAGGAGGTTGTCACGGTTACCCTTGAAGTGACGCAGCGTTTGGTTCTCATTCCACATCTTTCACTTGCTTTCCTCAGGGGCATGCAGGGCAGGTGGCTGTGTTTCATCATTCATCACAAACTCTCTCGGGACCTGGCTTCTTAACTTATCTTAAAAGATAAGAGATGATTTCAGCTAAGTTCTTTTGAGGGTTGGTCTCAAACTAGGTTAATATCCAAAATCTTTGTGGGCTAGAAATTGATCGCTAAAGTCAAGTCTCCATTCCTTGAGAGAGGTTTACCTGTGGCTACCCACTATCTCCTACCTGCCAGTGGGTCAGCCCAGCAAGCATCAGGAGACTAGATGGGGATGGGATGAGAATGTGAAGGTACCAGAGGTTGGTATGTGTGCCTGTGGCTCAATGCCCTGCCCTTGGCATTACTGAGGCAGAGATTGGCAGCCATTCATTCAATATTCACTAAGTCCATTTATGATTAACTCCATATATTTTCTGGATCTTTTCCTCTACTAATTGCACATATAAAATAAAACTTGTCACAGATAGGACAATGTATTTGTGGACAAATCCACAGATATTAGTCTACATAGTGGTCCTCTTAGTCAATTTTCTGTCTCAGGCATACAGAAAGGAGAAAGAAAAACATACAGATAGCACGGGACAAGGTCTGGAATGTCAAAAGAGTTCAGTTCCTTGACTTGGCTTGATTTTTGTCGTTGGCGTCCTAAAAAGCATTGTTCAAATAATACAGAACTAGAATTTCTTCAAAGCCATACCATCTCCTTTCAAGTTTCAATTTCTGGAATTAGGACCATTCAATAAGCACCAAATGCATACCCCAAACACATTATTGATAGATATTAAAGAGACATGATCTCCACTCTCAAGGAACACAAACTTGGACAATTTTCCATAAAACCATCTTCAAAAATCATTCTCTTCCATTCCTTGGTCCTAATTTGCCATTATCAAAGGGTGAAATTGGCTTTGTCCCTTGATCTGTATGAACTCAGAGATTATCATCTTAGTCTTAAAATGTCTTCAAAGGATTGTTCTCTCTTAAATCTCTTTACAGTCTTCACTGTTTCTTGTATGAGCTTCCTCTTTAGTTTTCCACAAACTTTCCGTAATTAGTATTTTTCCTTCCTTCGTGAGCAAATTAAATGATAAAACCTGTATATATATCCATGAGCTATTTGGCTTATTATAAGGTAAAAATCAGTTTTAACAACCGATTATTTTATACCATGGTTCTCGTAGGCCTACGCCCAGAATACATACAAAAGAAAAGTTATTGGCCTTCTAAATACTAGGCCATTACCTCACTAACTGCTATTCTTGTTTGGAGCTACTTACACAGGCTTGAAGGACATAATTTAGCCTAGCTTCTTTAAATAAGTTTCTGCCTCATTTTTCTTTCTTTATTCAAACTTGTTTTGTCCTTTTTTCATCCTTCAGTTTGATTATTAATCACTTGTCCTTGTTTCCACCAAACTTAGATTAAACTTCTTGATACAAATCTCCCAGATACTAAATCAGCATTTCTATGCTGCAAAAGACAATCATTCACATTGTGCTGAGGATTTACCATCTACCCACAATAACATCTGTCTCCAGAAACAAAGTAGACTTACTTCTGTTGATTTTTATGTTTTAGTTTCTGGCTTCCTCAGAAGTGCTGGATTTATTGCCCCATTACTATGATTTGGTCCCTTCTTCATCTTTCTGTTGTTGACCCTTCCATCTATTCACTGATACAATTACTTTCCTTAAAAAATGGAAATAAATCTGCCCAAACTTGGGATGGAATTATAATTTATTCCTTCGGCTGACTTCCTTGATTAGTTTCTCACTTTTCTTTAAGAGAGAAGATGACTTTACACAGCAACTCTTTGTCCTTACTTGTCTACTAGAGTCAACACTCTAGATAAGAGTCTGGTAGCACTGGTTAAGTATACTTTTTTTCTAACCCCCAATAAATTCTTCACTAGTTCCCTTTAATAAAGTGAACCTGTCTAGTACTTGGCTAAGCAAATGGGCCCTGCTTAAAGCTTTTCAAGGAAGGGAACTAAGATTTCCTGAGTGCCTTCAACACAGCTCTCACGAATACCATGTTAGCTCATTTAAGTGCTGCAAACAGTCTCATGAATTATGTATTACTCCTATTTTTGCAAAGAAGAAATCTACCACCTCACAGGTGAAGTTACATTGTGCAATTAAATATCTGCTTAACAGCAAAAGTGAAATAAGTGCCCCTGTTGGCCTGACTTCATACACTGTAATATTCTGTCTCTAAACAAATTCTACCCTTTCAAGAAACAGAAGTACAAGACCAACCAACCCACTGTCTCTCCAAGTCAGAAAAATAAAATTAAAATTTACATTCTTAGTTAACAGCCCACCATGTATTATTCCCAGGCAAGTGGGGATAAGCAAGTCACTCCACAAGTGTTCACAATAGAAAGGTTTTATAAACTCAGTTTCTATCTTTAATTCCCAAAGTTTACTTAGACTTCTATCTAAACTATCCTAACAGTTTAGTATCATCACTAACTAGCTCCTGAAAATAGTCTAAATTTATTAGCTCATTCTTGAACATTGTTGAGTGAGTATAACTAGCATGTTTGTGTCTACAAAATTTGAAAAAATGTTTTGAAATTTGTATGTATGGCTTGTCTAACATTATGTAATTGAAAATATATTTGAGAACATCTGGATTTTCTACCTCATGATTCCATTTTCTCCCAGCTGTTTTGCCCTGTGAATATAAATGCTATCTGTCATCATCTTTTGTTTGTTCTTCCTTCAAAGTATTCCTTGATTTTGCCTCTTTGTGTCCATTCTCATAAACTGGTTCATGGCTTCTCATTCTTTCATTCCTCTAAGACCTTCCTAAATGCAATTTCTCTGCCTCCAGTTTATCTGACATACCGTTAGCCAGACTAATCTTTCTAAAGCTTTGCCTTCATCCTGTGCCCCCCTGCACAAGCATTTCCTATGGTTCTGCCCGTTTCATCAAATATAAAGTGCCTCTAACCAATGAGGCTCTCTGAAGTCGAGCCCTGACCCATCAAAGTCCTTCCTCACTATCTCTCAGCAAAACCAGCCCTCCAATCAGTCCAGCTCTCCCTCTGGGCTCCACAAGAGCCCTGCCACACCACCTGGGTCCTGCCTCTGCTGTGTGTGCATGGCTGTTGCGATCTGGAGCCTCCTGCTCATCTTACTCAGCTTTACTAAATGTGTGTGTGAGGCAACGACCTGCTGGTGGACAGCCAGAACCCAAGGACCAAGCAGACCCCAGGGGACCTGAAGAAAGCCAAAGAGAAGTGGTGGGGACTGTGCTGCCCAGGAGCTTCCTAGGAGTGACAGGGTGTGGGCAACAGGGGGAGAAGGATGGACTGATGGGAAGGGCATTAGGCCAGTGTCAGAGTTAACGGAATATGTGAGAAAAAGTGTACACGCCCTTGGAGAAAGAAGGCGTAAGCCTATTTCTGGAACTTTAGGAAGAAACTGGAGACCATCAGAAATCAATGAACCAAGTGGAGAGATTTCTGTGCTCCTGTGTGGAAGCAGAAGATTTACAGATTTTGAAGAGAGGCCTACGGGTACTTGTGGATCAAGTAACCCCAGCTATAAAGATCAGAAAATGATATTATCAGGGTACCAAATAGAGCATCATAGCAATGAAACTTCAAGAGATGACTTGGCAGCATCCAAGGAGATCAGAACATGAGACTAAGTCCTCCTTCCACAGGGGCACACTTGCTCAATCTCACGATGCCCAGTGTCTTTCCTGTAACTCCAGGAACTGTTTCTAGGTTGATGTGCAATGTATCTCTTTGCTTATGTGTACATGTGGTAGTGGTGGTCATGGTGGGTTCTTTATTATATATCCTTAAGGTAGCACAGCTGGGCTAGAACAATGTCTTGTGAATGTTTCCCTCTCTCTTTTTTGAAACCCAGGCATCTTTTCATTCAACTATGTGCAAATCTGGAGATCTTGGGATGGAAATTAATTTTCTATGGGCTCCAGAGGTCCAAGGAGATATTCTTTTTGGAGTAGGTGGATGGTAGCAAGATAATCTTAAGGTTGCTATTCATATTATCATGCGACATTTTCTCAGGTAGAGGTAAATTAAGGTCAGAAGTTTGGCAAAAAATACTGAATCTCTAACAATAATTTTTATCATTCTAAGCCTGGTCACTTTCTAACTTGGAACAGGAGGTTTGAAGAGTCCCGTGACTGTGCAATCAGACTGGGAATTCAATGAAAGTTTATTTTCAACATGATGCTCCTGAGGAAATGTGTGCATGGCTGTCGAATGACTTCAGCTTTTTAAGCTTTAAATTCCTCAACTCTAAAACGTATGTACTTATAGTATCACAGTCTGTCTTATATTATTGTTGTGAGTGTTAAATGACACCATGTACACAAAGTCCTGAGCACACTGCCTGGTCTAGAGCGTGCTTTAGTATTAGCAGCTATGTAAGCATATTGTGACATATATAATAACTCGTTTTGCAGCTTTGCTTGGAAATATGATGTATTTTGCAAGTAACTAAAGCCTAATTCTGTATTAAGACTTAAATTTTTTTATTGTTTTCATTGATAATTGAAAATATTTCTAAAATGTGTTCCATACATTTCCGTCTTAATTCCATAAAATGAGATAAGTTCTGTTCTAGGAACAGAACACAGGGGGCTCTGTGAAGGATGCTCTACTTTCACTTTAATCCCTGGATTTTCAGTGGCTGTCTGTTCTTAGAAACTAGACCCCAATTCCTACAAGGACTAGGAGTCTCAAGATTAAACAGAATTTGTTTCAGTCTGAGTCTTTATTTCCATAACCCCCAAACATCCTGCAAATCTTGGAGGGAAGGAAGTAAATTATACATTTAACAATATTTATTCGGTGTCTACCACATTCCAGGAATGGCTCTAGATGCTAAATAAACAGTGGGACACAAAATGAACAAGCATCCCTGTTCTCATGGAGTTCACATTCTGGGAGCTGTATTCAGGCAACAAACAAACCAATGAAGTTTTATATGATATATTGAATGGTGATAAGTGCAGGGGGATTTACACTTTCAAATAGTCAGGTGAACTCTCACAGGTAAGGTGCCATTTGATCCAGTACATGAAGGAAATGTTGGAGAGAACCATGTAGAATTATGGGGAAAGGGCATTCCTGGCAGTGGGCAGGGGAGACTGTTGATGGAGGAGGAGAAGGGGGTGGTAGGAGATGAAGCCAGGAAGGGTTTGGAGGATATGAAGGTCATTTAAAGGACATGGCTTTCCTTCTGCACAAAGGGAAAGTCCTTGGAGTGTTTGAGCAGAAAAGTTATTTGACTTAAGTTTCCAAAAGTTCTTGAAACTCCAGCTGTTTGAAAGTAGACTCCAGGGGGCAAGAGTGGTAGCAGGGATTGGTATTGTCATGATGGTGGCTAGCGAAGTGGTCAGATTCTGGACATATGTTGACAGTAGACTTCAAACTTTGGAAGGGTAAGCTACAAGAGGGAATATCCACAACAACTCCAAGATTTTTGGCCTGAATGATTGGAAGAATAGGACTATGCTGATTCTTAATAAACTGAGATGGGGAAGACTACATGCAGGACAGGTCTGAAGGGAAAGGAGTTCAGTTTGGGGATATGTTGAGCTTGAGATGTCTCTTAGATATTCAAGTGTCAATGTCAAGTAAAGCATTTGGATATCTGAGTCTGGAGTTGTGGAGAAAGATCCAAAAACAGCCCCTTACATTAGCAATCAGTGTTTACAAAGGTGCCAAGATGATTCAATAGGAAAGTTAAATCTTTTCAATAAATGCCACCAGAAGTGAATATCTATATGGAAAAAGTAAACCTGGATCCCTAACTATTACCATTCTATATGCTAGATGAAGTTAAATACACATCTATAGTTGATGAAGTTAAATACGCATCTGTGTATTGACTCAGAAATTCTACTCACAGATATCTATTTACCCAAGAGAAATGAAAATATATGTCCACAAAAAGACATGCATAAAAACACTCATAGCAGCTTCATTAACAATAGCCAAAGTCTATAAACAATCCCAATTTGCACCAACATGTGAACAGATAAAACAATGGTGGTATATTCATAAAATGAAATACTACTCAGCAATAAACAGGAACAAATGGACACACACAACCACACGGATGCATATCAAAAGTATTTTGCTGACTGAGAGAAGCCAGACTTCAGAGAAACACCCTCCTCAAAAGTACATACTGATTCCATTTATATAAATTATAAAAATAGGCAAAACTCATCTGTGACATTAGAAAATTGGAAGAGTGGTTGCCTATCTAGTGAGGAAGAGTTCACTGGACGTAACATGGGAGAATTCTCAGGTGATAGAAATGTTCTATACCTTGATTTGGGCAGTGACTACATGGGTATGGATAGTTGTCAAAACTCGTCAAACTATTCTCTTAAAATCTGTTGTATGAAATGAAAACTAGTTCTCAATTTTAAAATAGAAGTGTAGTACTGGCCATGGTTAGCCTCCTCCTCTTCCCCATGAATAGATGGCTCACTGTCCTCTCAGGACTGTCATGAGATCCTCCTCAGAGCAGTCAAAAAGTACATGAGCTGAACATGAACTTCCCAAGCCCTACTAGGTGGTGTTACATGTTCTTAGACCTTGCATTGATAGGCAGTGGGGGAAAATATTTTTAGAAAGTTAGAATTAGTTGTCATGAACATGTCAAAGCTGAGTTATTTCTTCCAGGATTCTAGCTGTCCAGCTGTACCCAAGGTTAAAATAACCTTGTTTAGGGAGTTGCACTCTGTAGCGTAATATTCACAGAATTTGAAAGGGCTCCCATGCAGTTTTCAGAACAGAAATATACACACTTACAAAACAATTGATTCAGCTGTTATGTGAGTGGATTTAAACTTTAATTCCAGTTTATTTCCTCTATATTTTGCACAAATCATAAGTAAGGACTGAAATCTGTTACATAACATGCAGCTGGCAGAGCGGGGTCTGCGTTTTCTCCATACTTCATCATGACCCAGTTCAGCCCAAGAGATTGGCTCTGAATCTATGAATGTGTGAATATTCATTTTTTATAACCTGAGTTTTTTGTGACTATCAATTGCTTAGAGAAAGTCTTGGTGAAAATCGCATAGAGTTTGAGATCTTTAAAGAATTTTGACTTAAGTATTCCAAAGAACTTTGAGTTTTCAAGACGACTTTGTAGTGTTTTCTACATCTCACATTTTAGGCACGCTGATCACCGTCCTTTCTTGATGTGCTCATCCTCCCTTTATGAGCCTTGAGGCTGCTTCTTATAGTTTGTGAAGGGCCAG
The DNA here is from genome assembly GCF_030020395.1 of Manis pentadactyla. Lineage (NCBI taxonomy): Eukaryota > Metazoa > Chordata > Mammalia > Pholidota > Manidae > Manis > Manis pentadactyla. The sequence goes on from NC_080026.1 coordinate 21,632,094, forward strand.
GAAACTAGAAACCCAGTCCATTATTGCACAAGTAACTGTAAATTAAGTGTAAATTCAATAATTGAAACTAATATACTACTTATATAAAAATGTATTGATGAAACACCATAGAAATTGCAAAAGATTGTATACATATGAGAAATTAGAATATTTCAAATAAATGGGTAGGGTGGATTTTCACTAAACAGGTGGGTTAAAAGATTAAAATTTGGGGTAAAATAAGGAAGTCTCCCTGTTTTATATCAGACACCAATAGTAACTCCAATTTGATTAAAGTTTCAAAAGTACAAAAAAGATACTATAAAAACAATAGAAAAAATATATGTGAATATTAATATATTCTTGGGATGAGGGTGTATTTTTTATCATACTCAAGCAGAAATAATAAAGAAAAGGATTGATAGATTTTACCGCATAAAACTATAACAATTTTAAACTAATTGTAAAGAATCAATAAAATTATAAAGCAATCAATAGATACGAAAATAAGTGTGCATTCATGACAGCCCAAGGATTGGAAGGCTTAATATGTAAAGAGTTCCTGCAAACTAATTTAAAATCACACAAATGAAAAAATGGACAAAGAACACCAAAAGCAATTCATAAAGGAAATGTGCTTGCCAAGAGCCAAGTACAGAGAGACTCCCCTAAAGACATACATGGACATAGGCTTTAAGACTGCTATTTGGGTAATGTTGTGGTCTCCTTTCTTGGTTCTTGAATGGTTAACTTTGCCAGGTAAGTGCACAGGAATAGAGAGGGATTTCCACCAATGAAGCCACACTTTCCCTAAGCTTCTATAAGGCCAAGACTATACTTAAAAGACAAGTAGTTTGGGCTAAGAATGCAGGCTATGAGCATGGCATAGATAAGTGTTCTTAGGCTTTTCCAGCCTGGAATCCATGACTTTTTCTTCATTTATGTAATGAACCTAAGTTCCTGGGTAAGCAGCCACAGACATCAAACATTGTCTAACATCTCTTCCGTGCAGGCATCAGGTATGTGGAGGTATATGAAGTGGGCAAAGAGGAGAACCTAGACTATTCTAGAGTCATGGCTACTTAATTTGGAAACCTGGCTTAGAATTTAAAATGTGAGTTCTAACTTCTCTGAGCCTTCTTTTCCCAACTGTAAAATAGGGTAAAGTAATACCTACCTTACAAGGTTGCTGTGAATATTTAATGAGATTATGTCTGTAAAGCACTTAGCATGATGACATACTGAGGAACTACTCAATAATTGTTGACTATTATCTTCACTATGGGCAAAGGACCTTAATTCTCTTCCTTCTGAATAAAACTGTGCTAAGACATTATAGGATGATTTAGTTTCCCTTTATGCACACATTCATGTGATACATTGGGAAAAGTATAGTGCTTGGCATTAGAAGACCTGATCCTAAACCATCAACAAAACAAAAAGGCAATATACTGAATTGAAGAATATATTTGTAAATGATATATTTGTAAAGGGTTAATATCTAAAATATATAAAGAACTCATACAATTCAACAGCAAAAAAAAGCAAATAATCTGATTAAAAAATCGGGAGAGGACCTGAACAGACATTTTTCAAAAGAGGACATACAGATGGCCAACAGGCATATGAAAAGATGATGCTCATCTCTCATTATCAGAGAAATGCAAATCAAAACCACAATGAGATCACCTCACACAAGTCAGAAGAGCCAATATCAAAAAGATAAGAAATAAGTGTTGGCAAGGATGTTAAAAAAAGGGACCCTCATGCACTATTGGTAGGAATGTAAATTGGTGCAGCCATTATGGAAAACACTATGAAGTTTCCTCAAAAATTTAAAAATAGAAATACCATATGACCCAGTAATCCTACTTTTGGATATCTACCCAAAGAAAACAAAATCACTAATTTGAAAAGATATGTGGGCTCTATGTTCATTGAAGCATCACTTATAATAGCCAAGATATGGAAGCAACCTAATGTCCATTGATAGATGGATAGAAAAGATGTGGTACATATGCACAATGGAATATTACTCAGCCATAAATAAGAGTGAAATCTTGTCATTTGTAACAAAATGGATGGACCTAGAGGGTATCATGCTAAGTGAAATAAGTCACACAAAGAAAGACAAATATCATATGATTTTACTTATATGTGGAATCTAAAACAATAAATGAATAAACAAACAAAAGAGAAATAGATTCATCAAGACAGAATAAACTGTAAACTAGAGGGTGCCATGGGGGGGGATCATGTGGAAGGGCAAAATAGGTGAAGGGGATAAAGAGATACAAACTTCCAATTGTAAAATAAATAAGTCATGGGGATGAAAAGTATAGCAGAGAATATAGTCAATAATATTGTAATACTTAAGAATTATCATTGGAACACTTAGTTTACTCGATGTCTCCTTGCTATTCAGCACCTACTAGGCTTGTAAATACATATAATTAGTGTGAAAGCACTAAAAAACATGAATTTTAGTATTAACCTGAGTAAAGTGTAATTATGGCAGTAAATCTACAACAGAAAAAAATCATATAATGCTTTGCAGTGACCCAAAAATGGCTTTTGGATTATCTCCTATTAGGAAGTACTTCATTCAAATTCTTTTCTTTGCTACTCATTTATTTCTCTCGTTACAGCGAACCTGTTAAATACACAGGAATTGGACCCAAAGCTGAGGTGGATGATGGAAAACTGGTGATGCTGAATTGATGCTGAACAACCGTTTTCACTATTAACCTGAGGGTCTCTTTCCAGAGGTATCCTTTGATCTTTAAGTACCTCTACAAAAACTGAAAAAGAAAGAGAAAAGTCGACAGTGGCCACACTTAGAGCTTTGTCTTTTGGTCAAAGAGTTCAAGGTGGATTTAAGATAAATCTTTCACAACCGGAAGCCAATTATACATCTGTGTCTCCCACCCCCCATGTGTGCTGTCCTAAACCCCCCACAGAAAAAGGGGTCACTTTGAAAGTGTCTCAAACAAACTTTAAATTACTAGGATTACTTGCTGTTTCATTGGAAATGACTTTCATGTGAAAATGCTTCAGAAACATAAAAGTTAATCACCCCCTATCATTACTTGCATCTAGCAGCAGGGTAAAGAGGACATTAAATTCTTCCCTCTTCTTTCCTACAAAATGAATTAGAACCTCACTCAATGTCTCCACAATTATGTGGAGGAACAGAGCACAGCTCAACACTTCTCTCTACGTCTCTTCCTTTTCTCACCACCGCACACCCTACTCCCCCTGATCTCTTTTCAAAAAGAAAAAGGTAAAACAGGCAGTTTTATAACTTTCAACATTGGAGAGAAATTCCAGGGAGAGTTATATTTCTATCAGAATTATATGTGAAGGTCTGGAAATACCAGTTCACAGAGGTTAGGTCTCTAGCAAACAAGATGTGACTTACTGGCATAGCCAACATAAACCATCAAAGGCTTCTTAATAAGTATGTTACCCCACATATTTTATTGTCAATGTTCAGCAAATCCTTTTTAATCATTTTTAATGAGGGTGTGCAATCCCCAAATTTTCCTTCTAATTCAAATTTTCCTTTAATTCAAACTTTCTTGACATCTAGCCCGAGTATAAAATGGAAACCTTGTGTTCTTCTAACTCCAGGGTTCTCAGCTTGAGCTCCATGAATAAAATATGATTCTGATCATTAAAATGTAGTAAGAGCTAGTAGTTTGAGACCTTAACCTAAACAAGTTTGCTCTCTGATCTTGGGGGCAAACTTCAGCTGTTCTCTCAGCAGGGCCTCTTCTGCAGCAAGCCCAGGCCTCCTAGAAACCCCGGCAACCTGCTAATCTGAAACACGCACAGCTAAACACAGTCAGGGCCCTTTCCACAGCGGGGAGCTCCCAGCGGTGCTCAGCGCCTTGTTGTTTTCAGGCTGCTAGTCTTCCTGCTCTTGCTCTCCCCCCGGGGAAGAACAATGTGACAGGCAGGAGTCAAGCTCAGGCTGCAGAGACGTTAAGTTTGTGGTTCAGTGTCCTTCAATTGTCTCTAAAAATCCCCTTGCAGGTGCACAGAACAAACAAGGTGACTTCTCAATCGAGTCATTCCTTAAGGGAAGACTGGGCAAACGTGCATGCAGATTGGCCAGTGGGACTGGGAGACAAGGTTCTCAAGGAAACAGCATACCTGCAGTCAGACTGTGTGCACCCTGTTTTACTGCTGCAAATGTCACCTACACAATAGCGGCTGGAAAATAGCCCTAAACTGCCCTTCCAGATGGATTACTTAAGACAGGATTCCCCAACCCAAAGAGAGAGCTATCAAAAAGCCTGTGCTCCTATGCTGGGGTGCAAAGTCCAAGTTCAGGTCACCCCAATACAGAAGTCACTTTTTCTGTTTGAGAACTTAGTTCATGAGTCCTCTCCTGCTACCACAGCACAGACAGAAAATGGAGCTGCCCAACCAAAGGAAATGAGGTCGTTGGTTTATTTATTTTTTAAGTAAAAGGAAGCAGTGAATAAATAAAAATTCCCATGTAACATGTAACTAATGTCAGATTTTTTGCAGTGCTTAATTTTATACTTAATGTGAATTTGGGGCAATTGTGGGGAAAAGAGGAATAACTTCCTGAAAAAAAAAAAGGCACTGGAAGTCTAAATTCAAAGTCCCAATTTCCTAGTGCTGGGGAGGTGTGACTGTATCAAGGCTTTTGATTACTGAAATACTGATCACTCTAACTTTTTATTCACAGTACCTGGCTAATTGCAGGCAGACAAGGGGACTGGTCAGAACAAAACAAACACACCTCGTGGGACGCCTCAGTTTGGTTGGGGCTTTTGAAGCATAGAGCCAACCTATGATCTACCTCTTAATATACGCTTTTCTCGTATCTGGAACTCTGTTGAGTAAATTTCTGTTTAAGGGATTTGATCAATAATTGAGTCTTTTAAAGAGAGCAAATCATCAGATACGTTGGGGTCTCAGTGCTGTTTAGATGTAATACTGCCCAGGTTCTCTTCTCGACTGAAGTTATCTGTCTTAACTTCCATTCTCTAGTAGGCAAAGGGCCCCGGGAAGAGCGTAACAAACAATCTAACTCCAAAGTTAAGCTAATGTCTCGAAATTATCTGAAATATTGACTGAATTTTTCTCTTTCATTTAGGGCCAGAGTCAGGGAACAGCTGGCCTTCAGACCACACCTATTCCTTGTTCTAGTTTCTTCCAGCCTATGGGGTGACAGTATTTTGATCCATGAAAATCCTATGAATAAGACTTTTCTGCTGCATGTGGTGATGGTCCCATTTAGACAGAGGTGATATTCTAAATGTTTGCCAACTGCTCAGCATGGCACTCCGGAGCAGTGATCTGAAGATCTTTGGCTGCTGGATGGTGAGGAGCCGGGGCTGGTTTCTGAAGACAGGGCTGGGGTTTCAGGGAGCAGGAGGGGGGACTTCAGGGCTGAGCCCGTTTGCCAACTCAGTATTATAATTGCTGCTGCCACTCTACTGGTTCATCCTGGCTGAATGTGAGACCTGAGCACCTCACAGATGTTGGGGCAGAGGCACAAGAGCTGTGGAAACTGATGATCTATAGAATCAGTTTTAAGTGCCTGCTTTAATAGACCTGACAACTGACCTCGACTAAAGCTCCCTTCAAAATGCCTCTGCCTCTCTTCAATCTCCTTTCCCCTTTTTCTTGACTATCTATCTCTCATTTTTCTCTATCATTTATCTTCTATTTAATACAGAGACTCTTTCATTTCCTCTTCCCTTTTCTTTTAAAACTATCTTATTCTCTCTCTCTGCTCTTTTTCTTGTTTTCCCTTTCTCTTCCATGCCCCTCTTGGCAGTGCAGTCCTTCCTATAATGTCCTAAAAGTTTTATGTTGATTTTTGTAGTGTTTTTCTCTAAGTCATGGTGGCTCACTCTATTTATGGCCAAATGTAAGGACATATACATGTAAGGACCATAAAATGCAAAATAAGGATTTGTCTTCATTGCATGCAGAAGAAACTTATTTCAAATGACTAACGCTGAAATCCCTCACCGTGCCCTCCCTGGATGCACCCTGTTCTTGACCTTCCCAAACCAACAAACCAGGCTTGTTTCCATAAATTGCCCGATCACATTGTTCAGCCAAGGTCATGAGCTTGGCCACTGACCTGCTCATTCCTGCCTTGTCTTCCATCTGTAGGTACTATTCACCCTAACCCCAGATTTTCACCACCTTGGACAAACCTGAGACAGGTATATCCCTTCCAACTGATACCAGCCTAATCCATGAAGCCTGCTCAGCAGATTTCAAGGGCCACTGCCAAGACGAGCTGAGGACATGCACAAAAGTAGGGGAAATCCTTGAAATAAAGCGGAAGAGGCTTGTTGCTGTCTCACATGGTGCCCCTGCCCTAGGCACCCCAGCCCTCCTGGGTGACCTAGCCGACGCCCTGCCCCTTCCCGACTCTACTCTGCTTCCCAGGTTCCCAGGTCAGTTCACTTCTGGCTGGGTTCAATCTGCGGGAGACACTGACCAGAGGAAGGGAGAAGCCAGTGGGTTTCTCCCTTTTTCTGCACTGAACTATTTCCCCCTACTTTTCTGCTTCAGACAATCTGTTCACTGATTGGTTTTTCAGCATCTTCCATCTCCTGTGAAACCAATTCCCTGAATTAAATTCTGTTTTAAGTGCTCACAATGGTTTCCATTTTTCTGGTTGGACTTACCTGATATACCTCCTCAGGAGCAGCCACCTTTCTAAAAGGCAACATTACTCCTGCCCACGCCCTCCCCATAACATCCCCACTCCACACCTGCACATACATTTCAGCCACCACCTACACACATCTGCACCTTCCTTCTTGCCATTCTAGTCCAGTTCCTGTCACTGTCCAATCCCTCTCCACCAGAGGAAATTCAAGGGCAGGACCTGGAGACCTGCAGGTCAGGATTCAGATTGTGACAGTTTAGGAGACATCTGCCTAGCCTCCAGCAGCTGTCAACCCTAGCCAAGTTATCATAAACCAAACAGTCAAATGAAAAAAACCTTCCCAGAGCTCCCCTGATAGATGCCAAGGAATCAGAAAACCTCGTGAGACATCATGTGAGAATTTATTTGAGTGCATAGATGCTTTGTTTTTCTCATGAGACAGTCTTTCACTTTCTCAAGGGAACACAAGCCAAAAACCGAGTAAGAAGAAGGTAACTGCATCAAAATTAAAAACTTCTGTGCATCAAAAAATACAATCAACAAAGTGAAAAGGCAACCCATGGAATACAAGAAAATATTTGCATATCATATATCTGATAAGGGATTAATACCCAGAATACATAAAAACTCCTATAACTTAACAAAAAAAAATAAACAACTCAATTAAAATTGTACAAGGACTTGAATAGGCATTTCCCCAAAGAAGCTACATGAATGGCCAGCAAGCACATGAAAAGATGTTTAACATCATTATTAGGGAAAATCAAGGCAAAACCACAGTGAGATATCACCTCACCTTCATCCAAATGATTACTATTTAAAAAAAAAAAACAGAAAATAACAAGTATTTGGTGAGAATATGAGATAACTAGAACCCTTGCGCACTGGTAGGGTGAATATAAAATGACACATCCACACTGGAAAATACCATGATGGTTCCTCAAAAAATTGAAAATAAAATTACCATATGATTCGGCAATTCCACTTCTGAATATATACCCAAAAGAACTAAAAGAAGGGTCTCAAAAAGAAATTTGTACACCCACGTTCATAGCAGCATTATTCACAGAAGCCAAAAAGCAACCCAGTGTCCATCAATAGATGAATGGATATGCAAGACATGGTATGTGTCTGTGTGTATATGTGTGTGTATGTGTGTATGAATATATATATATACACACACACACACACACATCTCACACAGAATACTATTCAACTTTAAAAAGGGAGGAAATTCTGACTCTGTTATAATGGATGAACTTTGAGGACATTACGCTAAGTGAAATTAAGCAGTCACAAAAAGACAAATACTATATGATTTCACTCATGTGGCACTTAGAATAGGCAAATTCATAGACAGAAAGTAGCATACTGGTTGCCACAGACTGGGGGAGGGGAGGACAGGGAGTTGTTCAATGGCTGTAGAGTTTTAGTTTTACAAAATGAACTATTCTGCCAATTGATTGCACAATGTGAATGTACATGACACTACTAAACTGCATACTTCAAAATTGTGAAGATGGTAAATGTTATGTGTATTTAACCACAATTAAAATTTTTTAAACCAATTTTTTTTAAAAAGATAAAACCTACCATACACTCAAGCACCTATTTTATAGCCTAAATAGATAGATTAAGGAAGATCGGATTCAGGTCATAATACAACTTTTTTCTCACAATTTAAGTAATTAATTGGTTTGGTATTTTTGTATGCTTACTTTAGAGGTGTATAACTGACCCGAATTTCTTAGAGGATGGCTTTGGAGACATAGTTTGGAAATGCTGACTTGGTGTTTACATTTTACTGGACATCACATGACAAGTGGGCTTTTTGCTGTGCAGCTAATTCCAGTAGTTCTGCTCTTTGGTGAAAAGAAAATAATGTGGTCTGATGAGAAGAGCATTAAACCTGGTATCAGGGAGTCTGGGCATGAATCTCTGTCTCTTCACTGGTGACCCAAGGCAAGTTAAACAATGTCTCTGAGCCTCAGATTCTTCATCAGTTAAATGAGGGCAGATTAATATCTGTTCCCTATTTCCCAGTGTTGCAATGATGCCCAAATAAGAAAACATATGCAAATATACTTTATAAACTGTAAAGTGTGATCCAAAAAATGTTATTGAGTGTAATTTCTACTTACGATGCTTGGTTGATGTTTTCTTTCAATTACTTTCATATCACTTTTCTAAACTAATCTGTTATTTATTAGTTCTATGTACTTAATCAACTTAGTATACAACAGATAACATGACAAACAATACCAGCCTTGTCCAGGTTATCTTCCAATCCTTATTAATGTGCAGGCATAGAAGTCCATATTGGAATTAGCTGTTCCATGGCACTTTACATTCTGTTTTTTTTTTAATTGACATCCTACCTCATTCTCAGGTATTAACATACCATGTAAAATGACTGTTACTGCAAGGCATTAACATACTTTAGTTTGTGGAATCATTCCTGAATAGGCCTCAGTCTTAAAATATTGACCAGTAAGCAGAAACCTTTAGAGACAAACCTACGTACTAGATGTGCCCTTGCACAAAAGTGCTGATCTATAATCTCATGGGACTGAAAACAGAGGCAGCATCAACCTTGACTAAGAGAATTCTGAGGCGATACCCTAAGGAAGACAGAAATGATGGATGTGGTAAATGACATTCCTACAGGAGAGACCTAAGTGTTGCCAAGTCACAAACCAAGAAATGAGCTAAATTTATCACAAGTGAAAGACCAGAACAGTCAAGTAGGAAACCAAGAGCAGAAGACAGTACAAAGTGGCCCAGAAGTTCAGTAGCAGTCTGTAAAACCTGGGTTTGTGTTCTGATCCTGCCACAAACTGGTACCACTTACATGTCACTGGGAAGGATACCTAACCTCTGTAAGTCTCCATTGGCCCATCTAGAAGAGGAGATAATAGTAATCTCTAACTCACAGGGTTGCTTTGAAAATTAAAGGACATCATACATATAAAGCACTTAGCAAGTGCTCAAAAATTACAAATTTGGCAATATGTTTCTATATTTTAAACACTCACAATGTTAAAGCTAAATGAACTTTCTGTGGAGTGCTCAAGGCATATCAATCCTGTGAGAGTCAGACATTCCCAACTAGGGTGTGCCAGCTCAATCCCTTTTTAAGGATGTTAACTGTTTTTAAAAAGCAGTATTTGTATTGCACTCAGTCAGTGGCAAGATAGCACCCACACCTCCCACTCTAAGCCCCTGATGACTCCTGGGTGTACAGGTGTAAGGTAAAGTATGGACTACTTCTGCAAGTCTGATCATCTAGCATGAAACAGCCAAACCTATCTCAAGTCTCAGGTAACTGATACCACCTTTCATTAGACAGCAGTATCTATTAGCAAACAAAAACGCTGAGGTTCACTTCTAGACATGACAAATTCTGGATGTTGGAAAGTATTTTTAAAGCTACTAGTGAGAAAGAGGTTTATCTAAGTGTGAAAGCAAATGAATCTTGTGGTCTGAGGAAGGCGACTGTGTGAAAGCACAGGAGATCCACAGAGGTACTATATTCTAAGGGTCTGAAACTGCCCAACATGCCACAATGCCTGGCAGCTTCCATGCATGTGTTCTTAGTATCGAACAAGGGAGCAATAGTTGGCTCCTTGCCTCATCTGGCAGAAAAGTTACAGCTTCCAACATACAGAAAACATCACAGAGCCGATATGAGGAAGGCAGCTCATACAATTTTTCTGTTTTTCCAAAATCTGATTTTTATAGGCAAAACCTATGGCCCAGCAATTCAACTCCTAGATATGTACTCAACAGTCATCTATATGTGCACCAAACGCATGACAAGAGAGCAACAGTAGCTCCATTTATAACAGCCCTGAAGTAGAAACAACCCAAATGCCCATAACCGGAATGGAAGAACTAGTTGTATAGTCATATAAGGGAATAATAATCAGCAATGGAAACGAATGAACTGCCACTGCACACAACAATATGAATGAACCTCACAAACGTGATTTTGTCAAGAAGCCAGACAGAAAAGAATGTATACTATATGATTGCTTTTTTTAAAAGCTCAAAAACAGGCAAGCCTAATCTATGATGCTGGAGGTAATGAGTGACCACCTTTGTGGGAGCAGAAGCAGACAATGATTGGGAAAGCGCCCAGTGGGGCTCATGAGATGCTAGAAATATTCTACTTCTTGATCTAGGAAGCCGTTATATGAATGTTCACTTCGTGCTAATTCATCAAACTGTCGCTTTGATTTGTGCATTTTTTTCTGTATGCTTATTGTACTTCAATTTAAAAATGCAGTAAAATAGATTTTTACCAAATTGACTAACAAAAAAAATGGAGACATTGCCTAATTGGATCAGACTGATGGACAATTCAATGTAACATTCTTAAAATGAAACCAGGAGATATGGGTTGTTGCTAACTATGGTATCATCATGAAGTTAAACTTCCTTCTTTTGTCCAAATAACATGTTCTGAAGCTCTAATCTGATAGTTCATGTTTAGTTCTTAAAAATACATTATTTTTATTTATTTGATTTAACAAGTTCCATATATTCATTATTGCTATGAAAATATTTCCTTCTAGGCATTAAATGATCTCTTGTAAGCCCCCAAGGGTGTCCACCCACCCTAACAGACCAAAATTTAGTCATTAAGCTCACTTTCATATTTCATAATTTTGTCAGTGTGTTTGGTATATTCTCCTCCCATTCGCATTTTCAGATTCAACAGTTATTAGGGTGTAAGAACCTCAGATTTAGAGTTTCTTTTTATACATGTCCTTCCGGCTTGCCAAGACGTTCCGCTGCCCTCTTTGGACCTGGGCATCCCTCCTCATGCCCAGCTTCCTGGGCCGTGGTGGCAGCTCTAAGGAAGATCACAACTGGATCAAAGCTGTTAGCTCCCTTCTCATTCATGTCATTGAGAAAGGCATTATTTGTATTTGCCACATCACAGCTCATCTACCTCATAGTCAGAACACGCACAGAGCCTTCCACTAGCTTTCTAGAACAAACGCTGCTAGTGATTCCTAGAGTTCCTTGATTCTCTTTGCAAAGTTCACAACATCAGTGTGTATTTCTGCCTTCAAAACAATTATTAAACACTAGAAAATGTATGGACACAGCATTGACTCCTATATGAACCACACATGACACCTTGCTGATCCAGAGAAGCATGTATACAAGTCTAAGTTTACATTTTCTGGAATTAGTCTGATTTCTTATCCTTACTAACATATTTTCCAAGGTCTATAATAGTATATTTTTTAAAGATTTTGATGAGAAACCTAGCCTATGACCCTTTGAAAATCCAATTCATATATCCAGTAGGTGACACTTCCAGATAATGGCAACAATAATAACTCATACTGGGAGCTTACCATGCACTGAGGACCATGCTAAGTGATTATATGCTTGTATTTCTTTTAATCCTTTCCAATATCCCACGAGGTAAGTACTATCACCATTCCAAGTCTAACAACTTGGCTGAGGTCACCTCTGTCCCCAATGGCAGAGCCTTGATGTGAATTCAAGTGTGCCTGAGGCTGTCCACGCTCACATTACTACCTGCCTTCAGTTTTTTAATTCCTTAAATAAACTAAATATGATTATTGTAGTGTGACATATGATGAACTTTAACTATCCCATATTAAAATTAAAGCACCAAAATGCATTTCAAAGCTAGTTTGAGGTTATATTTGGATTAGGAACAGTTCTTAAATTATCTGCCACCTTTAGCATTGGTAATCAAGGTTTGAATGTATATAGCAACAATTTAAAGAATAGTTGGAAAAAACACTTGGCTTAAAGATTTGGTGCAAAGAAAGGGACAGAAAAAAATCCCCCCATTTTTCTGACATCATTGCTGCAGGCTAATGAGATTCTGTCGCTCTGATGTTGCTGGTAAACATGTAGGCAGGAGTCCTAGGAATCTTTAATTATGTTTGTTACTCTATTTTTTCCTATTATCTTCTGTTCTCAAGTAGGAAGACAACAGGAATGGTGTGCCAGCCACATTTTTGTTTTTTAAATATATTATTTTGAGGGATCTTAAAGGATTTTAATTTTAAAGAAATTTCAAGGATTTGATAAATGCTCAGATATCACTCTGTGGCAATCTCAAGAAAGCAGTCTTAAACTTCCAGAGAAAGAGTTAAGGGCCAAGGAGTCGCTGAGAACATGCCAGTGTATAGAAATACATGTAAACTGAGTCAGCTAGATCGGAAGCTTTGACCTTCACAGGTAAGAGAAATTAGGTTCACTAGGAAACTGGCCCTCTAAATATTGCTCCCTTAAAACAGGCTCAAATGAAGATGAGGAGATTTTAAAGGGCTTAGTTTGAAATGAGCTGCAAGAAGTCTGATAGTGAAGAATGGTTGGACAGAAGTGAACTGGCATGAATTTCACTTCAGAAGAAATATTTTTATCCTCAACATCATTAGCTCTGTGACTGAATCAAGAAGAACATTTGAAAATTAATTATATATCTACTCAAAAATGGAGATGAGCCAATACACACAGGCAAAGAAAAGGCTCGTTAGCTGAGTGTGTTCATTCATAAGCGCTGAGGTCATGCAATACTCGGTGCAAACCTCATGCACCTTTGGGAATTGGGCGGTGAAGAAAGGGGGCTAATGGGATCTGAAAGATACTTATTCATTTCAAGTATAAGCCATTTTCACCAAGGTTGAACTGATTGATCTCCTTGGAAGTGATAATAAAATACCAGAAATAATCTGTTCCATGAGGAAAAAGTAAAAAATAACCCTAGATCCTCTCACTCAGTCTGCCTTGTCTGTCTAACTGCAGCTGCAAAAGGAGAAGGGAAGGAAGAAGAGGGGGAGAATGACAGGTCTTCCATCTTTGTCTAAAAGACATTATCCTGTTTATAGTGAGGTTAGAGTGTGGTCTCCACCTCTGTCACAATTTATCCTTTTACCCTGTTATATTTTTCTTCACAGTGCTTACCAATACTGGAAATGAGCATATATCATTAATCTTTTTGCTGGTGGTTATGTATTTTCTCCACCGCAATGTAAGCACCAAGTAGGCAGGGTTGTACAGTAGCTCCTAGAATGGTGCCTAGAACAGTAGGCACTCACTGTATTTTTATGGAATGAGAAATGGGCCAACTGATTGATTAGACAATTGATTAGTTAGATGGGGTATCAGAAATCTGGTTTTTTCAAAATATTAATATCTGGGCTTCATTTCACCCATCAGGCATACTGTCATGGAGGTGAGGTGATGCTGACAGGACTCCCCAAGCCTAAACCCAATTTAGGACCACGGTTTTAAGGACATACATACACATACACACACACACACACACACACACACACACACACACACACACACACTCATACAATTTTGCTTATGCAAAGAAATGCAGGCTAAAAAGAGAAAATATACTCTGATAGAAAGTGAGAAGACAGGAATGAGAAATAAAAAAAAAAAGAATAAAAATAACAAAAATATACCCTCTCTGGTGAAAGAAAGAAATAAAAAATAGCAATGAGATACCAGTTTTTAAAATTTTCTGCCACTTGGATGCGAAGAAGCAATATTCATTTTTGCAAGTAAAATGAGCATTTTCATATGCCACTAATGGGAATAGTGAGTGTTGGACATTCTCTTCACTCCATGTAGCTGTACATGGAGTGGGCTGTCAATCATATCTGTCATGCAGAGGTAAGCCCAAGGTGGCACAGGACCCAACACTAGGGAGACAAGAAACTGTTGGGAAGACTAATTCTTTAGTTGCTGCAGGTCTCTACAAATATTTAAAGATGTTGAACTCATTCAGACAAATACCCAAGGATTGACCTGCTACTCTTCAACTGACCATAAGCATTTTCTATGGACTTCTGGAGAAGGGGAAATTTTTTTAAATTGCCCTTTTTAAGAGGCAAAGCTAAGAAGGATGCAGTGTCTAAAGCAAGAAAACTATCCTAGAAGTATCCAGGTCTTACCAAGCCAAAACCCCACAGACTCACATCGCTGTCAGCTAATACGGTAAGGAAGAGAGTAAGAACGGAGATGCTCCCCTGAGCCTCATGCCAGCACAGTGTTAGAGACTGTATAGGAATAAGTCCTCTTCCTGTATGTTTCTCCCTTGAAAGTCAGAAGCTTTGCTTTATAAATTATAATACATACATATATACACACATGCATATACTGGAGGAGACCTGAACAATTTGCTATCAATACTGAAACAATTTTTAAATGGGCTTTTAGTTCCCTTTGTGTGAACATAGGTTAGTTGGATAATGAGCCATTTTTCATCAGAGCCATATGGAATTTTTGTGACTCAGTCATCATTTTCCTAAAGTAATGTCACAAAAGTAGATGGAAATATGTTCTCATTTCTATATATTTCAAAGATAATCAAGAGCAGTTTTCAGAATTTCTCAACTGAGTATCTTCCTCTGAAAGAGCACACAAGGAACATCATTATCTATCAAGAAAACATAAATACTGAACATGATCACTTTGGTGATGTTAAAGTCCAATTAGTGAGTCCCTACAGCTAGTTGGTGACATTTGTAGGTGTGATGGCAGCTCAGTCATGTGAGGAGATAACCTTTATCTCTCAATGTACTACCTCTGATTTCCACAGGTCTCAAGAAGGGCCCACAGTGGCAGCATGGCTGCGGGTGGGGGTGGAGGAAATGGATTCTCCTTTTTGATTTCTATTCCTTTTCAGTCAGCAATAGACCATGGTTCTATTTTCTACCATTACCACTCAACAAAACATAATTTCAGGAATTCCTAAAGAGGAATGAAAAAATAATACTAAATGTAATACAGAAATCTTACCCAAAACAATTCAAAATCCTTTCCATGGAAAGGCCTCATCTTTCTCCTTTCCTCCATACCCATTCCCTGAAGTAACAGAACATTACCCTAAGTATCTTAAGTGAGATACTTTGTGACCCTCATAGTCACAAAATGGCTGCCTCAGCTCCAAACATCACCCTCTCGCTTTACATGGCCAGAGAGAGCAAAGAAAGTAGAGCAAAGATTTCTCTCATATTCATAGAAAGGCCACATAATTTCATTTGAACTAGAATGTTTTTAAGAGAAAGAGGACACTATTAATACTTTTACTAGGACAGGGAAACTGGGATATATGCTGGCCTTACCAAAAACCAAAGCATTTCTCAGAAGCTCTGGAGGTTTGGAAGGGGTTTTTACTTCCCTGAACATACTGCCACCCATTTGGCTGCTGTTATTTTAGCAAGGAAGAAGGTGGGTTAGTTGAGTAAACAACAAACTGTACCTGCCATCAGTCCAGGTCTGTGATGATAAACTAAACTTCCTCTTCAAGTCATAGAAATGGAGAAGGCGGCCTGCTTTTCTGACAACACAAATGCAGCAGCAGGTAGAGCTGTGATGTGGTAAATGTCCCTCCTCCAAACTTACACCCTCACAAATCCCATCATTAGACACAAAACTCTTTATTGTTTCCTTTGAGTTCGTTTCTCAAAATGCACAGAGCAGGGCCCTATTCTTGGCATGAGCCTACAGCTGGTTTCAATGAGTGGGCATCTCTTAGGTCCAAAGCATAGATGTCCATGTGCAGAAGAGGATGCTCACACAGGGGAACATATTTCAACCTGAGTGTCAGGTTGAATGGCATTTATTTTCACAAAGTTGAGAATTCCAGAATAAATACCTTGAGACTTTATTCTAGTTTCATTCTCCAAATCATAACAATGAAGTATTACCGCTTATATAACCTCTAACCATTCCATTTTTTAAATCATTTGATGCACCTTTAAACCAAAACACCTCAAAGTCCTGAAAGGTTATTCAGAAGTTTGGCAAGCAGTCAAACAGATGTGCAATTAAAATCTTTGTTATCCTTTTTTTGGCATCTGAACCATATAGAAACATAAAACCAACATTCTGTTCCAAGACTTTGTTTCTCATGGTGGGAACAGATATGTAACATGCCTTAAAAACTGTAAATACTGGGGGTACTGACCTAGTTCAAGTTCAATATATTCACAACAAAAAGGGAAATACTCTCTGTTGGATTCTGACTTTCCTTTACATTTATGCAATATGATGGCTAAAGAACCTAAAATCAAGGCTTTGATGTTCAGCATAACAAATACTTTTGAACCCTTATTATGTTCATTTCTGTCTGGAATAATTGACAATGAAGCATAGGGATGAAGAGAAACTCTTTTACACCCACCCTCTTGCCAGGGCCAATGGTCTTTTGGAGACTGTTGTAAGATGTGCATGCCTGCGTGTGCATGGCTGGGGGAGTGAGACCCAATCTCCACATCTCCAGGAGCATCATTCCCCAAATCCCCAAGGACAGGAAATTAACCTCTATGTCAACTGCTGATCCTCTCTGCTTGTGAAATATTTTTTAAAAAAAACCTAATTAAGTAGAAGGCAATGGAAATCAGACACGATTCTTGGTTTTTAGCATAATTATAATCCCATTATTCTAAAGTGATGGCTTCTACTCCATTTTTATGCATGTTGGAGATGCATCTCCCTTTCCATGAATGTGTAACATGCCTAAGAAAAGGGAGAGACCAAACTATATTTTAGACTTTGATTCCTATGACCATTTACCAAAGAGGAGTGATATGCTCATCAGTGTGCATCCCAAACGATAGGGAATAAGCTCTAATTATTCCAGTCTATTTTTTTGTTTGTTTGTTTGTTTTTTTGAGAGGGCATCTCTCATATTTATTGATCAAATGGTTGTTAACAACAATAAAATTCTGTATAGGGGACTCAGTGCACAATCATTAATCAACCCCAAGCCTAATCCTCAACAATCTCCAATCTTCTGAAGCATAACGAACAAGTTCTTACATGGTGAACAAGTTCTTACATAGTGAATAAGTTCTTACATGGTGAACAGTGCAAGGGCAGTCATCACAGAAAACTTTCAGTTTTGATCACGCATCATGAACTATAAACAATCAAGTCAGATATGATTATTCGTTTGATTTTTATACTTGATTTATATGTGAATCCCACATTTCTCCCTTATTATTATTATTATTTTTTTAATAAAATGCTGAAGTGGTAGGTAGATGCAAGATAAAGGTAGAAAACATAGTTTAGTGCTGTAAGAGGGCAAATGTAGATGATCAGGTGTGTGCCTATAGACTAAGTATTAATCCAAGCTAGACAAGGGCAACAAAACATCCACGGATGCAGAAGATTTCTCTCAAAACAGGGGGGTGAGGTTCTAAGCCTCACCTCTGTTGATCCCCAGTTTCTCTCCTGATGGCCCCCTGCGACTGTGCCTGTCTTAGGTTGTTCCTCCCTTGAGGAATCTTACCCGTCTCTGGCTAACCAGTCATCTTCCGGGGCCATACAGGGAAATGTAAAGTTGGTAAGTGAGAGAGAAGCAATATTGTTTGAAAAGGTTAGCTTTTTACTTCTTTGCAGATTTATGCCCTGTGGCTTCTATGCCCAGCATTTGTCTTGAGGTATCTTTACCACTTATTCCAGTCTATTTTTAACCAAAGCTTTAGTATTTCATTATTATTTTGGTCAACATTAATTGTTCAAAAACAACAGAAACTCGACCATTAAAGAAAATTCTATTCCTCATGAAAAGAAGGAATGGGTGGGACTGACTTTCGTTATCCATTTTATGGCTGAGGTTCTTTTCATGCAACAATAGAGAAATGATGTCACAGGGAAACACAATAATTAGGAAAGTGCTTTCCAGGGAAAGTGGTTTTCTGGACTTAAGTTTAATTTCCAGTGGGTGGGGGGTAAAAAAACAGCTTTGTACCTGTCAGACAAAAGGGTTTTCACTTGGCGCATGACAAAGTTAACTTGTCACAGCCTCCTGCTAAGGTCTCAGGGAGAACTCCAATTTACCAGATAAAGTCCACCTTCCACCTTGGAAAACCGTCTCGATTTCTGTACTTTGTAATTCCTCACGCAAAGATCGTATATCAGCCACGTCATCCCAGGAAAGGCACAGAATTAGAAACACAGAAGTCTTAGGATCCTGTCCAAACATACTAGAGGGCTGACAAATAATCAAACACCCTAGCAGGTAAAATCTTTTCTTCTTGTTCAATAATGGTCTCAAAAAGCCAGAGGACAGTGTTCTGTGTGTGTGCTTTTAACATGCCCCATTTACCTAGCCTAAAATCGTATATCGCTTGGCAGACGGGCATATTATTTTAGTCTGAAGACAAATTTCATCAGACAATAGATGATTGCCTCCAGCTTCCCAGACTTAGTAGTTAGCTCGACAGGACTCTAAGTAAAGGCGTGCCTAACTCAGGAAGGCTCCCAAGGAGGAAGGGATTAGAAGACAAAACAATTCCAATAACAAGGTTTTTTGTTCCTAAACTGCGTCCACACTCCTATATTAAAAACTAAAATCACTAAATAAGTAAAGTTGCTCTCAGGCCACAAGTTCACTCTTTCCTCTTCTATATATAAACCAAATCTCTCATCTAGAATTAATGACTAAACATAGATTGGGATGCCCTAAACTAGCAAAGCCAAAATTTAAGACCTTCATAGCCAAGTCACCCTTCAAAGTCACAGCTATCAAAATAAAGTTTCTCTGCTGCTATGTGATGCTTCCGTTCTAGAATGAGACCCCCTTCACCTCTACATTATGTAATGATGTAAAGAGATGCTAAATTTTAAAAAACTAAATGGAAAAATGTAATACATAGAAATAAGACTGTGAGACAATAGTAGTTATTCTGGGTTGTAAAACAATGAGCAGTATTATATTTCTTTTCACTTCTCAAATATTCCTAGAATCCTTCAATGAGTGTGTTATTTGCATAAAGAAAAAGAAATCCATAGGAAACTAATGGTCACAATAAATATATTGTTGATATAGTCTCTTTTTAAAATAAAGCTTGTGGATTTTTCTAAGTGCAAATTTTATGCAGTTCTCTTCACTAGGTTTATTTTCTACTCAACTTCTTATTTCACTTTTTTCACGTCTTTAGAATTTCCAGATTAATTTCATTTTAGGTTGGAAATGGCTGTGTCCTTGGTCCTCTTTAATAGCACTTTCAGACGTTCGTTGAGTACAAATAGATTATACTGTGTTTTAACATATAAATATCTCCCAAGCATCTATGTAATGCTGCTTTACAGAGAAATGTCTTGAGGGTAGGGAAATTATTTGTCTATGAATTGTGTGCAGCTGTAACTATGAGGGTGTCAGTGGAAAAATAACGCAGGACTGATTCTCACATCTGAAAGTTTTATTTATTCGTTATCTGTTCAAATGTTCCAAAAACTCATCAGCTGAAGCCCCAGAGTCCTGAATGACAAAGTGTGGAAGAGATGTTCTAGACCTGGCAGATCCTGAGAGTAAACTTCTGCCTCTCCCAAAATACAATTCTAGTAGTGTTCCAGTAGAATCCTTGATTTTTGAGGAAGTCTGCATATCAGTGAGACTGCCAGATCAGTCAGCTACAAAATGTACTTCCAGGTGAATCATTTAACCATGCCTTTCAATGCCCTCCAAGAGCCCTTTTTAAACACAATTTTCTCACTAAACCGAAATTCCTTATACATGTCTATCACTGGGGTCCATGAGGGCTCTGTGGGGCCACAACACTGGCTTTGCCTTCCCACGCAGTCCTGTCAGGGTGCTTAGTACATCACTGACATTTCCTAAATATTTATCCAGTGATTCACTTAACTGTGTATTGATTATTTTAATTCTGGGATGAACAAAGCTATAATAAGAAAATGCTTTTCTGCAAAGGCTGTGTTATGCCCAGGTTAAGCCATGGCACAGCACGGTGCTTTAGCATCTCCCTCTGCCGGGTCTGGCTCCCCTGCCTTTCCTTTCACAGGGGCTGATCCCTAATTAACAGCATGCATCCCAGAGTCCATTTCAGTATCTATTTCCTGGAAATCTAAGATAAAGCAGACTTCAAGGCCAAACACCTTAACGGCCTCTGCCCAAATGTCACATCCTCAGAAGCCTCTGCTGACCCTTCCTCTCCCTAAGACAGGCCCCTTCAACCACTTGGCCCACTCCACCCCTCCTCATTCCCCTTATGTGGCTTTAGTTTTCTTCCCAGCAGTATCTCCTCCAGGATTGCTCGCTTGTGTACTGTCTCCTGTACAAGAAGATAAATTCCATAAAGCAAAGAACTTGGACTTGTTCATTGCTGTATGTCCTACACCTGAGAGCACGGCCTGGAATATAGTAGGCGTTCAATAAATACTTATTGAATGAATAAACAATTGCTAGATTTATTATCTTAGAAACATGAAGGGAAAACCTAAAAGACAGGTTCTAGATATTGGAATTTTAAAAGAGTTTCTTTCTATGGTTAAACTCTTTAAAAAAAATCATTGAATATACCAAATTCTCTCTCAGTGGTTAATTGGATTCAGTGGTTATAACTATAACCCTTTGTGCAGTCATGGAAAATAATTGTTAATTCATAAATCCTGAACAAATAAAAATCTGAGGCAGACCTAACAGGGCCATCATCCACCTTCCTCCTGTCCTGTAACTCTGGGGAGGGGGAGTATGTTTCCAGCTCGGGGCAAATAACATTTGAAGCCAAAACCAGTCAAAGGGAGAAATAAAGTGGGGAAACCCATCTATTGCTTACAAGTAGTCGTCCACTTCTGCTGGCCCACGTCTCTCAAGACCTGGCTGCAAAAAGGGCCCCCACCCACCCTCTCTGGTCCAGACATGCCCTTGCTCCCCCTTGTGATCCCCTATTGCTGTGGAGATGGACTACTTCTCTCCACCCCTTGGAATCACCTACTGATAAGGAGATGCTCTAAGGGCAGGCGAGAGGTTCTGGAAATATTGCAATTTCACCCACACATCTCCACTGTATTTTGGTTTGGTTTCCATGTAACCTTTTTTGTGGTTTGTGTTGTTTAATTTTGTTTTGTTTTTAGAGAAAACTCTAAGGGTATATTTGTTTTGGGAAGATCTCATTCTCTCATAGGCTAGAGAAGGAGATTATAATAGAGGAAAAAAACAATGGCCAGGAAGAGAAGGGTAGAACATTATCCTTCATGGGCTCATCCTATTCATTAATTCACTTTAAAAGTAGGCATAGAATGGTTCATACATTCTGAATGTAATGTTAGGCTCTACCTCATATGGAGTATATGCTAGTTGGGGAGACAGCTAACCGACAGGTAAAAAGATAAGCAAACCAAAAAACTATAGATCGTCGAAAAAAACGTTTTAAAGGGAAAAAAGTGCTATCTATGATAAAGAGTAAACAGGGCCACGGTGCCCAGACTGTTTTAAGAAAGAATGATCACTTTCCTAAGAAGGTGTCTTTCAGGCTGAAACCTAAGGGACAGAGAGGAGCCACCCATAAGTGACTGGGGGAAGGCGGGTTCCATGCAGAGGGAGTGAGCAAAGACCATGCAATAGGAATGAACTTGGTGGTCTGAGCTCGGTGAGGACTAGGGTGCTGCACTCACCTATGTTGTAAAATTCAAGGGAGTAACAAAAGCCACAGTAATTAAGTAATATTTTCATGCAATGTTTTCAAAATCAAAATTAGTGCAAAAAACCTGTGATGAACAAATTATCAATATTTTAAATAAAGACAGATTCAATATTATTGACTTTTCCTTTTGCCTCAAGCTTCAGTACAGTATAGCTTGTATCTAAATTTTTGCTGTTTTGTGAGCCATTCACCTCCCACTAGTTCCAGCCCCAAGAGCGACAAGCAAAGGCAAGGCCATGCAGCAGGAGCCCAGTGAAGGGGAGGCCGGGGCCAGATCATCACGTCCTTGCAGAGGTGTGGATTTTATTGCTGGAGTCATGGGAAGCCAATGAACTGATTTAAGCAAAGATGCATCAAGCTTCTGTTGGCAGTTTTTAAAAGACTATTCACACTGTGGGTAAAAGAGCAGAAGTGGGTTTACTAGGGTCACTTACATTGGGGTTGCCATAGGTAGGTGTGGTGGAAATATATTTTAGAGATAGAAACAAGTCTTCTTGATGTAATAATTTGGCGAGAATGAGGGGAAAAGGGGGAACTACAATGACTGCTCATTTCTAGTTTAGGCTGCATAGTGTATGGTGGTATCATTAAATGAGGTAGGAAAGGCACAAGGAAGAGCGGATTGGAAGAAAGGAATTAAGTCAAAATTCCATTTTGGTTTGTTTATGTTTGAAATGCCATCAAACCATAAACTATATCCAGTATACAACTGGAAATGTGAGTTTAGATTTCAGAGGAGAGATCCTGAATTAGAGCTAAAATTTTGGGATTACATGTAGATATACGACATAACAGTGACTTTTAAAGCTTTGGAAATAGATCAAAGCATCTGGGAAAGAGTTTAGGTTCTGCTTTTCAACCCTAACTTCTCATTAGAATTAACATTTATCATTTCACATTTCACCTCTGATAACTTCACACTTTTTTCCTTGTATTTCCTATTTCACATTTGACACTATTTCTCACTCACACGTGTAACACTTTATAACAATATAATTCTATTTGCCTGCACTCTCATCCTTTGTGCCTGTATTGTCCCATCTTTTACTTCTACATGCATCATAAACCGCACCTTAAAATGTTATCCTTGCTTTGAAAAGTCAAATGCCTTTTAAGAAGAGAATATTCTTTTATATTTACACATTTATACTTTCTTTTATATTCTCTTATATTTACATATTAATTTTATATTCTTTAATATCTACACATTCACTTTTTTTTTTTTTTGCTTCTCATTCCGTTCTATAGATCCAAGGTCCCATATGGTTTCATTTCTCAATCCAAAGCATTTAGTTTTTCTTACGGCACAATTTTGCTGGCTACATATTCTCTCAGTTTTCATTTATCTGAGAATGTTTTTATCCCACCCATGTTCAAATACATATATGTATATATATACATATGTATGCATGTATATTCACTAGCTATAGAGTACAGAGAAGGTTTTTTTCTCTCTCTCCACTTTCAGCACTTTCAAGATATCATTTCATTGTCTTTTGGTCTCCATTGCTTTTGGCAGACAGCCCAGTCATCATTCCCATCACCATTCTCCTGTGATATTTTTCTCTGGGTACTTTCTAGATTATACCTTTATCTTTGCATTTCAGCAGACCAGTACCTCCTCAAGCTTTTTTCTACCACATACCCTCTTCTCTTTCTTAGACTCCAATTACACATATATTAGATAATTTGATATGTTCTACAGGCCCCCAAGGCTTGTTCATTTTTCTTTAGTCTTTTTTCTCTGTGTTCTCCAGGTTGAACACTTTTTATTGATCTGTCTTCAATCTCACGATTCTTTATTCTGCCATTTCAATCTACTACTAAGTCCACCCAGTGAATTTTTCATTTCAGTTATTGTGCTTTTCAGCTCTAGATTTTCAGAAATTATATAGTATAGAAGAAGAGATAGAAGGTACAGAAGAGAAGGAAGTGGGATAGTGGAGAAAAGGAGAGATTTACTTTTAACAATTCCACAGTGAAAGAGAGGAAGAAGAGAAGGCAGGTGCAAAGGAAAGTCAACTCTTAGATACTATCCTGAAGAGACTCCAGAACTCCGCTCAATTGCTTGTGATTTCTCAGTAAAATACGAAGCACATGGTCAACTGGAAAGTCAGTGAGAAGCTTAAGAAAAGAGAAGATGGTAACGAATTGCTATCTTCAACTGTAGGGAAGTTTCTTTATTAGGGAAATGAGCAGGGCTTCTAATATGAAGACTGCTCTCATGAGTTTCTCACAATATTGCATTACATGGATGGAGATAGTTGGAGTCTTCAGAGAGGAGTGACTGTGACAGAGCATGGCAAAGGGCTTGAGGGTGTT
The DNA here is from genome assembly GCF_030020395.1 of Manis pentadactyla. Taxonomy (NCBI): domain Eukaryota; kingdom Metazoa; phylum Chordata; class Mammalia; order Pholidota; family Manidae; genus Manis; species Manis pentadactyla. The sequence goes on from NC_080026.1 coordinate 21,656,535, forward strand.
GACATCCAGTGAACTACAAGATGGATAGGGAACAAAGTGAAGACACAAAGGAACTGACCACTTATGAGGAAGTGCTGGGCCTGCTAAAGTGAGGGGCATGAGTTGAAGATCCATGTCAGTGCAGACAGAGGCACCAGGAAGCCTTGTGTGGAGTTGGGAGTGATCAAAGGAGGGGATGCTTAAAACCAAGAATTTTAATTGGTACAGTTTCTAGTGAACACACATTTATACTATGAACATGAGAGGAGTTTGTGGCTGAGGAGGTCAAGGAGCTGAGATGTTAGGGTGTCAAACAGATCACAGGACTTGGGGAGGTGAGAAATTCTATGAACCAAAAGGTAGACTGGGTACTGAGGAAGATCTTTGGAGGGAAGAGAGAAACTAGGAGATGTACCAAGCGGTATGTACAAAAGAGCCTAGACGATGATGAATACTTGGAAAAGAGAGTGGGATTTTGGAGGGACCTGAAATGAACAGGGATGAAACACGATGGAACAGGTTTGAAGGTCACTTGGAGGGTGAGAACTCATTTCTAGAGCTATAGACCTGAACATTTAGCTCCTTCCAGCTCAAAAGAATTCTGGCAGCAAAATGATTTGTGAAAACTATGAGCAGTTCTACTGAAGGTCTCTGACATATGTTTGGCTAAGCTGATGATAAACTCTGCCTCAGTGGCAATATCTAATCTACCAAGAGATTTTTTAAAAATCATGTCATATATGTAGTTTTAAGGCTTCCCAACTATCCCTAAACCAGGTCAATATAGTAACTTTAATAAAGGTACAGATGGAGTTTTTCACTTTAAAGAAGAAATTACTCTTAGAACAATATTTATCAATGAGCAGGCATCAGTGAGTTTGTTCAGGAGCACAGCAGCAGCATATAACCAGAAACCCTCTTGCAATTAGATTATCAGACTCAAATGTGGTTTACAAACATAGTCTGGAGAAACTTTCTGTACTCTTCATATTTTAGACCAATAAAGTAATGCTGTAGAGAAGGATATGTGTTAGAACTTGAACTCGACATGTCTACAGAGCCTTAGCAAAGCAGCCAGGCTCCTTCATGCTTGCAAGGTGGACAAGAAAACTACATCATTAAAACAAAATCTCTTCATTACACAAAGGTAACACAGTAAGATGATCGTCTCATACACATTTGCGCGAAGGAACCTCTGAAAGTGAAGCCAGGCACATTTCTAATAGGAGTGCAGCACGCCTTCCCTGTACTCTGACTTTTCGACAGTTCGTATTTTGTTGTCTCTATTCTTTTTGGTCTTCCCTTGCTCTTGAGTAGGACCTGTTGCTACAAGGACCAATAAACCTTGTTTATGCCCTCAGTGTCTGGCATATAGCAGGTATTCGAGAAAGGTCTGTTTAGTGAATGGATGGAGGCAGGCACAGAAGACAGCTAATGTAGATTGGTAAGGAAATTAAAGCTGTTCCCTCTTCAATCCTGGCTCTATGACAGAATAAGAGTTCATCTTCTTCATCTGTTTCTCATGAAAAGTAAGAGTTAAAATAATACCCTGAGTAAGAAAAATGGTCAGACTCACTCTTAAAACTAAGTTTTGAATAGCACTGCCCTGACAATGAGAGTCTGAATGCTTCCAGGGTAAAGAAAATGAAGAGAGTTTACTGGCTTGCCAAAATGTGCCAAAGAGTTGATCAAAACTAAGATTAGATCAAAAAGTTGTGAAAGTTCTTGCAGCATTTGTAGAAACACAGAGACACTTGATATTTGGTCTCTTAGTTATTTGGAGCTGCTGTAACAAAGGGCCAAAGACTGGGTGGCTTATAAACAGAAATTTATTTCTCACAGCTCTGGAGGCTTGAATTCTAAGATCAGGGTGCCAAGCATGGTCAGGTTCTGACAATGGCCCTCCTCTAGACTAGACTGCCATTGCATTCTCATCGTATGGCCACTTTGCAAAAAAGGGAGGGAGAGAGTTTCACTCTTATAAGAACACTAATTCTATTCATGAGGATTCCACCCCCATGACCTAATCACTTTCCAAAGGCATCATTTCCTATTCCATCACATTTGGTGCTTAGGATTTCAATGTATGAGTTTTGGGGCAACACAATATTCAGTCCATGACAACCTCTACTGGCACTAACCTGAATACACAGCGTTTTGGAATATTGTAGAGATTCACTCTAGCGCAACAAATAAAACAGAGATGTTGCAGTTAGAGCTGGCTGCACCACTGGGAGTTTCTGCCTTAGTCCTCTCCTCGTGGCTGCACTTTCACATGGCTGCAGGTAATAAGAGCTTTTCCAGTTACTTCAACAGAAAACAAAAAGGGGCAAATTGTATTTCAGTCCAAAGAGGAGGAAGCTGGTATATTAACATACATTTTAAAAAGAAAACAATATGTGTATTAGCAATATATTCAATATACAGAAACCACTGTAGCAGAAATATTAAAGGACAAAAATCCAGATTCTGCCTCCAGAAATGATACATCCGGATTGCCCAAACAGCAGCAATGGTAAATTCACTTCCTGGGCATATCTCTGATCACTCAACACTTCTCTGTATGACCCCCTGTAGACATAGTACTTTGCACTGATTTGTGTATTTCCTTTCTGAACCTTAAGATATTTTCATATTTAGAGAGTCCTCCTTTTTTCATTATGGTAATATTTACAAAAGGTGGGGATGTACTTTTTCCTTTTCTTCCCTTTCTTCTGTATCTCTGCTTTCCTTCTGTCTTTCCAGCTTTCTTATCAACTTTCTCTTTATTTGGTCTCCAAAAGGGCTGTCTCTGTTCTTCCGTCTCTATCTTTATTTACTGCCACATTCTCACCTTCACCCTCGCCTTCCTGGTTCCCTCAGTCTTAGGACTCTGTTGGGTAAATCCTACCTCTTCTTCAGTGTATCCCTGAGATACAGAACCTTGTAAAAAAAATGGTGGTTTAGCTTTAAGATAATGTCATTCACCCCAGGGCAGGAAAGGAATGTCAGGCCTTACAACAGACACATGAAAAAATGCCCAATAACACTAATCATCAGGGAAATGCAATTCAAAACCACAAGTCGGAATGGCTAATTCAACAAGACAAGAAATAACAAGTGCTGATGAGGATGTGAAGACAAGGGAACCCTCCTACACTGTTGGTAGGAAGTAAATTGGTGCAGCCATCACTATGGAAAGCAGTATGGAGGTTTTTCAAAAAGTTAAAAATAGAAATACCATATGAACCAGTTATTTTGCTTCTGGGAATTTACCCAAAGAAAACAAAATCACTAACTCAAAAAGATATGCACCCCTATGTTTACTACAGCATTATTTACAATAGCCAGCATATGGAAACAACCTGAATGGTTGCAACAACATGGATGGACCTAGAGGGTATTATGCTAAGTGACTTAAGTCAGTCAGTGAAATACAAATAGCATATGATTTCACTTATATGTGGAATCTAAAAAACAAATGAACAAACAAAATAGCAAATCATAAACACAGAGAAGAGACTGGTGGTTGCCATAGTGTAAGGTGGCTGGGGGCTGGGTGAAATGGGTGAAGGGAATAAAGAGGTACAAACACCCAATTATAAAATAAATTAGGCATGGGGATGAAAATACAGCATAGGAAATAACAGGCAATAATACTGTAACATCTTTGTATGTTGACAGATAGCAACTACATTTATCATAGTGAGCATTTTCATTGACTCACTATGTTGTTTACCTAAAATCAATATAATATTGCAAATCACCTGTATTTCTCAGGCCTTGGGACTGGAGAGCAATGGCTCGCACCTGATCTCAATGGCTAGGATGCAGAGGTGGGAAGAGAAGCATTCATTCTGGATGTGGTTTGTAGCCAAGCCTAGAAACCCTTCAGACTCATCTCCCTGCTGTCCCACCGTAAGAAGACCTGGGGAAATGTGTATATTTAACACCCAAAACAGTTGGTAACTTTGAGAGCTAGTTCTAAGGAGGCCTGGAGGAGCCTAAAGTGAGCAAAACAATCAAAGAATTTTCACCTCTAACCCTGGCCCACTGATGGGTTCAGTGGCGCTAGATCACCAAAACTCTCATTAGTGGCCATACATCATCACACCAGTCTGCCAAGTTACTGGGCAATAGTGCACGCACACTGCCTCACCCCTGCAGTTTCCAGCAATGGCTGGCATGACGCTGGCCTGACCATCAGCGTTTCAACAGCATAAAGGCAGCAGCCACTACCCCCAAAATAAGAGGACTACTGGTGAACTGAGCAGGTTTCCTGGATTTCTGTCAATATAAGATGATCAAATTAAGCCTAGATCCTGGAAGAGGGTGAATACTGCTGGAGCGCTTGGGGAAAACCCAGGGCGAACAGCATGAGGGACAGAGAACCACATTATCTGTGCTGCACGGAATGAGACTCTGCTGTTCTGAGTCATGAGCTGAAGCTGCCCCACCCAGAGCTCCTGCCCGACCTGGGGTCACATGCGGACAATTCCTGCACACAACAAAGCTTCCAGTGGCGGATTTCTCTGGAAGGAGCCGGAGCAAGTTCGCCCAGTGCGCAGGGCAGCCCAGAAGGGCCAGGAGCCACCAGGGAGCGACCTCCGCCAAAGAGGGGTGGGAATTGCTGGATAGGCACTAGCTTCGTTAGCCCTCAAGGACACGGTCCTGAGGTGTGAGTCACACAGTGCCTCCTAGGGTCCCAGCTTCCCTGGCAGAGTCCTGCGCCCTTGTGTTCCCCTCAGTGGCTCTGCTCTTGTCCCTGCCCGGCATCCCCCCTCCCGGTACTGCCTCCTGAGAGAAGTTCTCCTTGGAGAGAAAGTCAGAAAGAATGACTTGTACGCAAATCCTTTTTTGCAGGGTCTGCTTTTCAGCGAAGTAAAGAAAACTTGGGAAACAAAATTTAAACAAGGGTCAGCTGTGAAGAAGAACGTGTCTGTTTAATCTCTGCACATCTGCCTCTCCTGTAGACTCAGCTGTTTGAGGAAAGGGACTTTGTATTGCTGGCACCTTCCATATCCCGATACTTGTCAGGCTCTTAAGTATTTGCTGAATATGTGGATGAAATCTGGGCTGGCATCTCCCAGAAAATGTCCACGTAAGCTAACACAAATTCAAGTTTTGCTTCAAGATGGCGACACAGGAAGATCTGAACTCACCTCTTGCCATAGCCACACTGAGCCTTCAGCTACCTATGGACCAGTTTCCTCTGAGAAAAGCCTCTGAGAAAAGCCTAAAGGCTGGCCGAGCAATGACTGCACATCAGGCAAACTGCCTCAGAGCAGGTAAGGGAGGCTGGGACACAATCTCACAACCCCCACTTCACCACCACCACCAGCGCGCACGCGCGCGCGGACACACACACACACACACACACACACACACACACACACACACACACACACACACACACACACACACACACACACACACACACACACACACACACACACACACACACACACACACACACACACACACACTGGACTGTATTTATCTGAACACTTGAAAAGCTGCTGCCTCAGGGTCTGGCTCCCAACCAGCCTGAATCTAGAGGCGGACTGAGATCCTCCCCTTTGGGGCACCGACAGGTGTTTGCACTTCCTCCACTGCTGAGGGCCCTGGAAAATAACAGAGGTGGCCTGGACAGTCACAAAGTTTCCAGAGACACCCAGCTGGCGCAGGGCTGAACTGCACGGTTCATCGGCACGGGGCCTGTCCTTCAGGAGTAGGAGAGGTAGTGGTTTCATCTACCGCACAGAAGCCAGCACAGAGAGCCAGCAAAATGCAGAAACAAGGAATATGTGTCAAACAAAAGAATAAGATAAAACCTCAGGATAAAAAATAACTAAATGAACTGGAGATAAGTAACTTACCTAATAAAGAGTTCAAAGTAATGGTGGTGAAAATGTTCATGAACCTTGGGAGAAGACTGGATAAGCTATCACTTTTCCCTTCTACTAAGCAACATATTCGGTTTATTGTGTAAAAGCCAGCTGGTTGGCAACTGCTGTAGCCAATGAAAAGTGTTACTGCCTTCTAAAAAAGACGTTCCCATAGCGTTTAGCATAATGAGAAGCAAAGATGATCTCACAGCCTAGGTCTACCAAGGCCTTCCCTGAGGGATTGTCCTCCACACACACGCACGTGCACACACTTCTCCCAGTCAACACAAGGAAGCACCGACTGCATGTATGCAGTGAAGGTACGCAACAGCTGAGGCCAATGCCTTGTCATTCACACGAAACATTTAGTAAAGCCCATCAGGGCTGGTGAAACACGGAGAAGGCATGTAAACACTGCACAGTCGAGCAGGGAATGCCTGTCCTCTTAATTCACTAGCTGCTGTCAAAGTGGAGAAATATCTACAACCCAGTGTTGAAAGACAACAAATGGCTCCAAACACAATTTCTATCCCTTCCTTCTCTCTTAATGTTTGCATCTTCCCATCCCTTTCTACCACTCTCCCAAATCAACTGTATCTGTAATAGCTCAAAAAAAAATGGTCCAGCATCAGTACATTCTTGGGTTTTCAGTGTTAGGCAACATTATTTTTTAATAACATTTTTGTCAGTCCACAGACCATTATGTGCCACAGGCGTTGGGTTTTTTTTTTAATGAAATAGATTTTCCTGTGCAGTCATCCTGAGATGAAGGAGCTTCTGGGGCAGGAACAGAGGCCTGGGAGACACACTAAAAACCAAAAGAGGGAAAAGACTCCTTCCTTTCTCTGTGCCAGGTACAGACGGATCTTCAAATAATGAAAGCATTATGATGCCCGGGGAGTTCTGGGGGCTGGGGATGTTGTGGGTGAGGTAGAGAAAGGAGAGGGGCAATAAGCTGACTGCTGGTGAGGGGAGGCAGGCCAGGGGTGTGTCAGGGCCCCGTGGGGTGACCCTGCACAGCCACTTCAAGTATCAGTGGTCAGGTATTTGGTGGTGTACCTCAGCTCCACGACTCACCTAACCTTCAGTGAAGTTCTGTTCAAACTTGGCAGTGTGGTCCTAGCTACAGAGAGGTCCTAATGCAGGGGAGGCGATGCCCTGCCTCTAAATACTGAGTGATGTTAAGAGGATCAGGCAGTAGAGAGGAAGGGAAATTGTCTTAGTAGGGGGGGAACCATAGAGCAGGACTTAGAGAAACAGTTCCTACAGAAAACAGTACGCTGGGCAAGTGTTCTAGAAATAACCAGAATTACTCTTTCACTGTTGGTTCTCAAGTCTCCTTGAGGGGGTGTGGGGAGCATTTCAAGATGTCACATGCAGGTACATCTACCCGTTCTGCTTGGCGATGTGGGCATCGTATTACTCAAGAGAAATGTTCTGTAGCAGCCCTGCTAAGAGGCCAGCTCCTTCTCTTCAATGTCCATTGCAAATATTGTCTAGACACTTATCATCTACCAACTATTTGGCAGGAAAGAACAAATATCATTTATTGATTGTGGTGCTGGTTCAGTGCAATGACCAAGGTTAATGATTTGTTCATTTTAACTAGTATTATGTGTTTATATTAACCATTAAGGTCCAGGAGCAAATATTAGGGAATTTGAATGTTCAAACATCTACTTCAATATCTCCTTGACCTTGGCATTTGAAAACATAATTCATCCATCTGTGACTGCTTTATTGCCATTTGGACATCAGCTTGGTGGACTTTGCCTTTTAACATAAATCTGCCCGAGTTAATCGATGGGTGGTAAATTCTAACTCTTCACAGCCATTTCTGGAGCCCTTTTCTCTATATCAACCAAAACAAAACCTACAGGTAGGTTTTCAAAATGCACTGAAATTTGAATATTGAATGAAACAATGTTTGTAAAATTTTGATCTTGGAATACTTTTCTGAAAAAAGCTCTTACACACTGACAGTCCAAATCTGTTGACCTTCAGGAACAGGAGAGACAATCCTTTAACCTGCCTTTGGCCTAATTCAGTTGGGTCCCAGAGCTGACGTTATTTATGGAAACATAAGCAGTTGGCTGGATAAGTGCCCAAAGGGGCCTTGGCATTGTGGTACTTAAATAAATCAAATGATCCAGAAAACTGGTATTATACGAGACCTCCACCTGAACTACTACCTCCCCAATACCCACTGGCAAATGCAAAGGGCAGGGAGGATCCTGATTCATTATGAGATGGAGTGGGGCCAGGCAGAATGACGGGCGGGAGCACAGCTGGGCATGCCTAGTATTAGTGACATGGAGACCTTGTAATACCATGGTGGGTATAGAAAGAGGCCATGAGCCCTCATCCCCACACCCAGAAGTAAGAAAAGCTGCTTAGGTTGTCTCTGGTACAAACCTGGCTTCTAGAATCCAGGCTATTCCTCAGGACTTCGCCATGAAGCTTTACTGAGGCGCAAACCACCTGAGGGTCAGGCAGAAGAGACAAGAACTCACATTTTGAATCAGGTTTTAGTTTTCATTATTTCAATCATTTCACTGAACACCTTTATCCCTGTGGCTCCTTTTTCAAAAATCTGGTTATCTTGAAGTATCAGACGTTTCTCAGGAATTTTCCCCTATGAAAATGAAATCCTACTTGAGCATAACAAAGAAATACAACCTACCATCTAAAAACTCAGGATGAAGACAAAAAGGCCTAATTCAATATTGTTTATTCCTTACTTTAATAGTCTCTCTTAAATCAAACCGTATCAGTTTGGCCTCTGTTCCGTTAGACAGACCTACCAGTAAATTCAGCAGGAAATTGGAAATGCTGCATTAAGACACTGAGATGGTAAGTCTCCAAAAGTGGGAACCGCATCTGTCTCCTGATTTAGTGTGGATACTTGGGGAGACCAATGAATGTTCTGTCAGTTGCCGCAACAGCAACGCCAGCAAACGTGCAGTGAGTTACAGCTTGAATGCATTCAAGATGGACTTCACTTCTGTGAGATTTAATTAAATGCTATACATATAAATAACTTCACAGGCTCTCGTTTCCTAGCTCAGCCCAAGTAACCCTGGGCTTGCAGCCTCTTGCTCTGCTGCATGACTATGTGTTGATTTGAAAACTAAGGCTAACTAAAAAAAAGGGTCAGCTCCAAAGGAAAAGCAAACATTCTGGGCTGTCACCTTTGTCACCTTCTTTGTCTCTCTGTGGATGTTATCCTTTTATAAACATAGCCCCCATTGCCCAGAACATTAGAGCACAGAACGTTTCCCACACCACCTATCTTTAAAATGTTAAGCTACTGAAAATGTGATGGCTGGCAAGTTGTAGTCTTATTAATTAAAATTCAAATGCTGTTGGAATAAATCTGATGTTGGGGAAGGCTGGGATGTGGAAGTGAGAAGAGAGACGGAGAGAGAAAGGTCTGTATATCATTCCATTTAGCTTTTAAAAGGTACGTCTCTGCATATAACCTGGGGTCCTGACCAATCCTAGTGCCACCACTTCTAAGGGAAACTGCATTGGCCAGCTGCCTTGCAGAGAGGGAGCACCAGGGAACCATGCTCTCACCTGTGAGCCATGCTCCCCCTCCCCACTGTTGGACCACAGTCCCCTGGACCAGGGGTAGCCAACCTATAAAAGGACAAGGGCCTGTGTAGGAGTCAGGAGTGGAAATGACTTGCAAAACAAGGAAGTGCTGAGCAACTCAGATTGGCAGTAGGAGCAAATGCAGACAGGATGTGAGGTAGGGAAGCTGACAGGGGCTCAGAAAACCAGTCATGAGGGATTCAAATGTCTGAGCAAGCAGAAGCTACAGGGCAGAGACAGTCAGGAAGCCTGTTCTTAAGAGGGATAAAATGAAAAGACATCAAAAAAGAATATAATTGGAAAGTCACATTAAAGGCACTGCAGCATAGAGAAGATCCAAGCTTTTCTGTTTTTACAAGGGTCTTGAATCCCAGCGGGCCTTTAGTTCCAGAACTGGCCAAATCAGGTTCTGTTCGGCCCAGGAGGCTCGCTTCCTACACTGCCTGAGAGCTGACAGATTTTCTTTTCCCTGCATATAAAAACCAAGACACAGATAAGCTAGGCTAATGCTTTTCTGGTGGGCATATTAAAGTCTCCTTATGTTTCAAGCTTCAAGGGCAGTGCAGAAACACTCGAGATGAATTTACTTTTAACTGTCAAGTGCGATAGAACTGTTACCCATCAGCAGCTTCAGATACAGGCAAAAAAGGATAATTAAACCCAGCCTTTCAAATAAGCCTGGTTGCAAAGGTTACAAAACACTGCAGTGTTGCCAAATTTGGTGAAATCAATTTCCATTTTGTGGCAGTAAGTGTCATGCAGAGACTGCTGAAACCAATAAAATGAAAAGCATTAATAATTGGTATTAATAGCTTGTATAAACTAATCTGCTTATTTGCCTAAAAGAAAATGAGCCAAGCAATTCATTAAATGGAAGCCCTGTACATAACACCCATTCTATAATATATAGGTTGTACTTCCTATTGTTTCCAAAACTGAGGCATTTGCAGTTGGAGGAAAACTAACCAGTTAATGAAAACTAAGTGAGAATTTGTCAATAATATGAAGCCAATTTGATGAGAGTGCAGAAGGGGCATCCTAGTGACTTCAAAACCACAGAAAATACAAAGGCTAGCACATAAAATGCAACAGGTTGACTTACAGTAAAATGGAGAAAACGTAAGTTCGCATTTGTTTGCTGCACTTGCTGACCACCAATACTTAACGAATCATTACTTGATTCTTCTGCAGTGCTTGGGAGGAGGATGGAAAAAAATAAGCACAAATGGAACATCATGTGTTGGTGATATTGGGCCCTTGGTGAGAAGTATTTCATGGATTCATTTCAACAGGTGTTTATTGTTGGGCCAAGCCATAGTTTGACTGGCCTTGGCCCTTTTACAGGCATCAGTGCTGGGGGGTGGGTGGGGGAGGAGGAGTAGGAAGTTGAGGATCTTCTGTGGCCAGTTTTTTGTTTATTATCATATCTCTTGTCACATGCCCAGGCCACATTCGGTTCTTTAAGAGTCAAGATAGAAGCTTTGAGGACTGTTGGGCTCTAAGCTTCTTTGTCGAGTCTTCCTTTCTAGCCTGTTCATTTTTATCAAGGATCCTATTAAAGGTTGGTTTCTACCTGCTCCTGATAAAGGATAAATACAACAAAAGTTGGCTACAATCTCAGTATCTTAGAAATTGATACAAAAAAATCAGGCAGTTTAGTCACATGGAGCAGAAGAAGGGGTGAGAAGAATCTGATTCACAAATGGGATCATATTTAGATTGCAATGCTATTTTCTACTCCCTTCTTATAAATAATTTGCCTTCACACCTACTGACACACACATCACTGACCCACTCTCCACGCCTGAGAATCGCAAGGATAAAAGCCATACTCACTCAACCACCTGACCTGGAGTGGGTTTAGGATGTTAGGACATAAGTCATCCAAACCCTGGCTGCTTATAAAGCTAAACTGTCAGAACAGAGCTTCAGTGGCTGCAGCTCCCCCGGGGTAACCCATTAGGTCAGCCGTGACCCCGGCAGCTAAGACATTGCCGAACCCCAGCAGCAACTCCAGGGAAGCCAGCGCCGGGAAGCCCTCCACGTGCATGGTTTCCCTGCTCCTCTGTGCCAGTCTCAGCTGGGCGCTGCAGGCTTCTCTGAGTACAAGAATTAAATGCATATTAGGATGCTATGCAGCACCCTGAGAACGGCATCCCGTATACCTCCCAGCTGTCCTTGCCTCCTTAGCACAAACACTTACCACATCTGACAAAGGACATCAAACCACTTCAGGTAATTGCATTTCCAGAGCAGCTGATATTGAAATGGGGAAGACTTGGCCTTGCCCCTGCCTTGCTCAAAACATGGATAAGATCTAGCATTCTTCTTCATTTTTCTTTTAATAATCAGTCAAGAAAGTTTTGCCTCTAACTCTTTGACTGTTTTCTCCCTGACTGAACTCCAAGCTTCACCTTGGTCCTTGGCTTGCAATATGTACTTCATTATCTTTTAATCATGGATTATCTTGACACTTAATTAAACTCACTTTTCACTTTGAAACTTTGCAATAGAAAGAAAAATACAGATGTCATGTAGAATTATTTCACTAATCTATGATATCACTCAAATAATGACTCCCTGCCCCCAGGTAGTTAAAGATGAGACATTGTCGCAACTATGATCAAAATCTTTCTCTTGTCTTCTTTCAAATTCCAGAATGTTTAAAGCCAGGTACGTATAGAAGACCCAAATCCTGAACACTGTTGATAAAACATCTTCCCAAATCAATGTTAGACTTTCGGATTTCTAAGTACGAGAAAAGGTGCACCAAAAGAAACGTAGATTTACCTAAGTTAGGCAAAGTACTGTGTGGTTCTTTTGTTTTACTTTTCTTTCAATTCAGTTACAGCTTTTCTTTTGTGGGAGGACATAGGGAAGGACTCACCTTGAGACTCTGTCCGCATCTCTGATAAAAAGGCATCTTCAGGCCATTAATGAATTCTGGTCTAAACTCATTCTTTAAAATGAGGATAAATACTTAATATTCAGGACCCATCTCTGACTCAAGGTTGTGTATAATAAATATAAAAATATTTCAAAATAACAAATGACTTACTACTACAGATAATTCAGATAATTCTTCAGAGGACATATGGAAAGAGGGGAAACAGTAAGACAACAAAATCCTCAACCTTGCCTTCTTGATTGGTTGACAGTTGAGCACTAAAGGAGCTATGAGTCCTTCAGACCCAGAGGAAAATGCCATGAGTGGAAGTCAAATCTGTATGGGACACAAGAATAGGTCACCAAACATCACAACAAAACCAAAGAAACAGTATTTGAAGCTGTGCCCTTTTTAAGGTGCTTTTTCTCTGCTCACCTGAAGATAATGGAAACAGGTCTGTACAGGACAGAGCACAAGATCTTGGAGAAGTAAAGGTTTCTGAAGGGTTCAAGACTCTTGCACTCGGCACTCATTCATTAAGTACGTAGGATATGCCACCTATTTTAAGAAGCTTTGTCTTATCCACCCCCGCGTTCTGCAGCTTTTCCTCGATTTATTTCTCTACATTTGCAAAGTGGTGTTGGTTAAACAAAGTGTCCTAGATGCTCATAGAAGAAAAGGTTCTTTCACGGGATAGTTCGCAGAGTGCTGCATACTCTCTCCACTCCTTCCGGACTTACAGTGTATCTTAATCCAAAGAGAATGTGGTGGGAATTGCAGCAGACAGGGAAGCTAGCTGTGTGCTTAGGGCAGGTCTGGACGGCTTGGCTGTCTTATCCCTGACATGACAGCATTTTCTCAGCCACTGAACGACTGTCTCCCAACAGAGTCACACTGTGGGAATGAATATGCAGCAGATATTTCTGGCTGCCCATCCAGATCCATTTCTTCCTTCCTCTTTTTTAATTCCTATTTTATCCCGATATGTACTCTCTGCCATCCACCACACATGCCTCAGAGGACACTGAGTTCCCTCCGGCTGTTCTGAGCCAAGGGTGACCACATCTTGCTTGTGATTTGCTGGGAGCCTGGGTGAAGACCTTCTTCTCTTCTTGGTGAGTGTCTGGTAGTTCCCTCCATCTATCCCCCCAGATACTGGGGGGGCAGTATGGAAGCAGTGGCCATCTCCTTACCACAGAACATGGGGATGGCAAGAGCCAAAAGAACAGCAGAGAATGGAGTTGGAACGACAGGATCAAGTCTAACCTGAAACCCACTTTCCTTCTGGACTTCAGTTGTATGAGCCAATGAATTTACAGCAATTTTATTGGGGCTGTCATCTGTGGTTCATGCCATTCTGATAGGTACATCATTCTGTAAATGTACCCTCCTTGGGGACCCTCAACAACCTTATGAGAATCTAGCTCTAGGACCAGCTTGCCTGCTGTAGCCTGCCCTCCTCTGAAGAACATATGCACTGGAGTGACCTTCCACCCCTGCTCAGCCCCTGTACACGGGCTCACCTTGCCCTTTGCTGCTTACTGCCTCACTCAGCCATGACATCCTGCTTGCCTGGAACTAGCCCCAGGTTTCCCAGCGTTCCTGCTTGTCCCAGGTCTCACAGGACCAGTCCCAACATTGTGGCTCTGCCAAACCACAGCGTGCCCCAGGTGCTCCCAACCCTTTAGCTGGGACCAGTTTTCACAGACCAAAAAGTGCACACAGGGAGGTTGAGGAGCGGTGTGATGCTCTCAGCCTTTATGCTGAGGCCCTGCATTGTTTCTAAAATGGGGCCCTAGACCACCCACATCAGAATCACCAGTATCACCATCAGATGCTTGTTAAAAAAGCAGATTCCCAAACTTGCTCAACAGTATTCCTAGGTCCAAACTGTAAAAGCTCTATTTTTCACATCCTAAATCATAGTTATCTCACATTCTAGAGTACCCCCAGTCAGCTCAGCTTCCAGCCTCAGCATCTGATGAAAGAGAGGTCAAGGTGAGGAGGGAGGGGGGCTAGGAAGGAGACAGATTAGGAGGGTGAGGATAAGAGGACAGCGTGATGGAAAGATGCTGGACTGTTCCAGATGCACACTGAGGGAACTATGCCTGAAGACAGACTAAAATCACCACGGCCATTTGTGTTCCAGCTTTGGCAGTTTTCACCTTTGTGTAACCACTACTTCATGCATTTCACCTTTATGCAAATCTTCTGGCATGATTTGCACCCAGACATATCCAGCATCATGATAAAACCCTCCACAAATCAGAGTTAATGACAAAGAACTAGGTGAAATATAGAATGCCCGAGAGCCAAGGTCAGGGCAAATCTCAGTAAGATGGCAACCTACATGTCACAAAAATTTTGCAAAATAGTCATTTCACAAATGTGAAATATATTTTCCCGATTGCATACCATGCCTCACTTCCCAAGTTCATGCTGGTTTATATTGCTCATTTCATGCTTTGCATGGATTTTAAGTTCTTTCCCAGTGAAAAAGAGAAAATGACCCACCCGTCTCCCTTATGAAATATATTTTATACGGTAGCTGACACAACATGCAGATTTATGGAAAAAAATGCCTGTAACTTCTGAATGCTAACTTCCCCCAGAATTGGATTGAGGGAGAGTGTAGACATAGCTCAAAGTGTACAGTATTTTTTTTTTCAGAAAATGATTGATGGAAGGGAATTCAAAATTAATTCTAGAATCTATTCAAAATAGACCTTTGACAGGCCATCCCTTCAGACCCTCTCATATTCTTAGCTATTTCCTTGTCTCTTTCTTAACAACAAATGTATGTCTCTTTCTCCTTTCCTGCCCCTATTACTCCAATTCTCCTTAGACATTTTGACACCAAAGTGCTTTTCATTTTCTTGTTCAGGGTAAATTAAATTAGCCTGAGGTCTAGGACACTTGGCCATTTCCAGGTCCATATGCAGTGGGCTAAAAAAAGTCCACGTAATGGACTCTCAATGATTGGATTTATTTTTTGGATTCTAGTTTCTAAGTTACATTGGAGAATGCCACAGAGTCCATGTACAATGCATAGGGTTTTCTTGTTAAAACAAAAAGTACAGGTGTTAGAATCTGGGCCTTCTGGTCCCCAACACCACCCCCATCTCTTATTCCTTAGTGTAGTGGCTCCCAAAGTGGCTGTAGATCAGAATCAAGGAGATTGTTAAA
This sequence comes from Manis pentadactyla, assembly GCF_030020395.1. Lineage (NCBI taxonomy): Eukaryota > Metazoa > Chordata > Mammalia > Pholidota > Manidae > Manis > Manis pentadactyla. The sequence continues at coordinate 21,672,051 of NC_080026.1, forward strand.
AATACAGATTTTCTGACTCAGTTCTGACATGAAGAACCAGTTTCTAGAGTTGGGGCCCAGGAATCTGATTTTCCTTTTTCTTTCTTTTCCACAGGTTCCCAGAGTGATTCTCATGCACCACCAAAGATCCATTTACTAAAGACATTTGGGAAGCACTTCTCTGGTCCAGTGGTTCTTGAACTTGTGTGTGCTTCAGAAGCATCCAGAGGCCGTAATAAAATACAGACTGAACCCTGAGAATTTCTGATTCAAGAGGTCTGGGTTTCCAGGTGATGTGATGCTGCTGGTCTGGGGACCACACTTTGAGAACCCTGTACAGCTCTAACCCAGATTACTAGTGTACATGTTCATTATTCATTAGCTTTTCTATTATGTGACCAGGTACTGGGCTTCAGAGGAAAGAATAATCCTCTCAGGTCAAGGTAACACACCTGGCATCATGATCACAGAGGCATTTCAAAAAAAGCTTAACCTTCAATTATTGGAATTGGGCATGTGTTTCATCCCAGATCTACTGGGTTACCACCTTCAGGATGCTCTGGGAAGTTGAATTGCTTTGAAGCTACCCAGTTGATTCTGATTTATTACAAGCATTTGAAAACATCACCTTAGATGAGCCTGACTTGGGAACTCATGAATAACTTACACTGAAAAGAGTTCTGTTGTTTATCTGAAATTCCCAATCTTTACTTGTGAACTGGACACTTCTCCTCATTCGGCTGTCTTTGCCAGCCTGCTTCCTCTGGGCATTCCCTCTCTTGTTCAACATAGCCCTACCTTAAATGCTTGAGGGAGTGGGGCTTACAAGTGAAAGCCACACAAACATGATGTACAGGGTGGAGAAAAGTAAGATGTTTCCTCAGGAAAGACACACACACACACACACACACAGAAACATTCATTCATTTAGACAGCAGAAACAAGGTCAGAAAATAAAACTATCTGCTAATGGTTTTTTACCAGACAGTTTGTCAATTATACAGTCAAAAGAAACCCTGGGGAATGAAAAGACACCAAAGATGCTATTAAAATGTTCCAAGTGAAGCCATATATAATTAATTTTGAACAAGTGTAAGCTATGAAAACTCAAATAATTCAAGGTGCTGAGTGAAAGGAGGGATAAATCTCAATCAGGCTTCCAAACTGATGCTTCCCGGTGAGCCTCAGCTTGGGCCAGAGACAGGGAGAGAATGATGTCTCCCTCCTCTGCTTCACTGGAAGCTGAAGAGCTTGGAGATGAGATGCTCCCAGTGTGTCAAGGACCTGTAGAAACAAACATACAGTCCAGCACCTGACATCAGCACATAACTACTGAGAGATTGAACCAAATGAGTAGATCAAGCAAAGCGGAAGAAAAGTTCATGGATGCAGAAGACAAAGAAAATAAGGGAAGTGCTCTGGGAAACCAGTGCACAGGCCGAGTAACAACCATTAGTAGCACAGTCCCTGCAATGCTAACAGCTTTCTCCCGATGCAGTTTTACCATTTCATAAGGTCAGGGGCTAGCCAACTTTTATGGTAAAAGGCAAGACAGTAAATCTTTTAGACTTCGTAGGCCATGCACTGTGCTGCATCTACTCATTCTTGCTGTCATAGCATGAAAGCAGCCGCAGAAAATGTGTAGCTCTGCTCTCTGCCCTATGAGGACACAAGTAGATATGGTGTGCAAACGAGGAAGAGGATGCTCACAACATCTACTAGCACCTTGATCTTGGACTTCCCAGCCCCAGAACTGTGAGGGTTAAATGTTTTTAGTTCAGCCACCCAATCAATAGTATATTTGTTACAGCAGCGTAGCAGACTAAGAGTGGTGGGACATACTTGCCCCATGGGCTACATTTTGCCAATGCCATTGTAGGCGAGCCCACGTGGCAAGGATAGCATCATTCATGCATTCTCTGGCACCCTCAGTGCTCTAATGGGGGAAGTGCAATTTAAAAAGCCAACTATGCCCTGAACTCATTACCATATATACAAGGGCAGGGTGCTTCAAGGTCATTCAAGTGTAAAGGCAGGAAATTGGGATTCAGGCAATGAAAGGAGTTGCTCATTTGGAATAAAAGGGAAAGAGAAGAGAACCAAACACGTTTTAAAAGTTTCTCTTGGTGGCCCTGATGTTCAGAGAGAAGTTGACTGTATGCGAGCAAAGGACCCTCTTGCCAGTTTTGGACTTTAAGCCGCTACTGCCGAGGGTGCCTTATGTGACCAGGGGTCACCCTTCTTGATCAGGCAGGTTTCCTGACTTCCTCAATTCAATAATTTTGGCATTTAGCATCTTAAACAGTATCCTTCCCCCAAGAAAGAAAAAACGAAGTCACTTTGGCATAGAATTTTATAATTTAAGCAAGAGTATATCTCCTACGGAAACATAACTTCAGTGACCTCCTTTATGACACCAGTTAATGTGTTTCATCTGAGGTCTCCAGGTCAGTCAAGCGACAAACAAGCATGCAGTCTACATGGTATAATTTAAAGGCTTTATTTCCCCCAACAATTAGCAAAGAGGTTTCGTATTAGTTCAACTGAAGCTTTCTTCCCATAGTTACCTTTCTCATGGACTGTGCCACCAGTGGGGAAATTGCTTTCTCACGGGGAAGGGCTAGATTTCCGAGATGCTCTGAGCTAATCACAGAGAGAACAGAGTCTCACCCAGCAGCCTCCAAAAGAGTCAGTGAGCTCAAGGAGTCCTTTCAGCTCACAGCCTGACTAGGCGGGGACAACACAGGCTGGGCAGGATCCGCCCTGCAGAAGGACAAGATACAGCCGCTTTCTCCTGGAGCCCGCCCTGGAAGCCAGCCCCTGCACAACCCCCTTCCTCGGTCCTGAGGCCTCATGCAGGAGCATTTTCACTAAGTCAACAACCCGCTTCTGCTTTGCGGTCCAGTGTGCACTCTCCAAGTGCACGACCAGTCTTCACACAAATGGTCACTGTTCAGTTTTTAGCTTGTGCATCAGCGGCCTGATCCCTGCGCCTTCCAGGAAAGGTGGCGTCAGATCAAGGGAAGCACGATGACGCAGGCGAGCACGGGCAGGCCAAGCGTGGGGGCGCCGCTGCCCGACGTCCTCTGGGCGTGCACGACAGCAAAGACCGCGTTCGTGTGGTTGGTGGGTAATTCTACGTTGCAGATCATCCCTTCACAGCAAGACCTGCACTCCTACGCCAAAGGGAGAGGGGAGGGGAGAGAGAAGGGAGAGGAGGTGAGTACTAGGAAGACGGCGTAAGGGTGAAGCAAAGACATACAGAAGGAAGGCCTGTTCAGCTCAGTCGTAGGGCAGAATTAGAGTTGGTTGTGCCGAAGCCTCTGGGCCACCAGCCCCCGGGGACCTTTCCTCTCACAGACGCATAAGGACTATCTTGAGTCCTTTTATTTTAACTGTGATTTATCTGCATCAACCCAAAGCATAAGCAGGGGAAAGAGAATGGGGAAAACCGAATAAGGCTGCTTGATTGAGTCAACAAATCTTCTGAAGGTTTGTAAGGAAAAAAACTGAACCAAAAGTGAAAGCTAGGAACCTTTTGGACAGCATTGATTTTCTTTCTCGGTCCTACTTGTTAAGGGATAATAATGACCCTCGATTGTCTTGTCTGCACTAACACCTGATTCCTATCACTACAGCAGCAATGGCTTGCTAATTAGGGCTGCTCAGGGGTAAAAAGAAAAAAAAAAGGCTTGCTCCCCAACAGCACAAAATTTCAGGGCAAGCAATCTGCTGTCATAATGGGCCCAATACCTCAACCCGACCAACGGATCCATTCAGAGGCCTCCCAGATGGCCAGGGAAGATAACGGCAGCCAGCCTTAAATAGCGTTATCAGTGTCTGCAACCGAGGTGCACAGCAGAATCTCCTTGGGGACCTTTAGAAAAAATGAGATCCTGATGCCCAGGACCCACCCTGAGGTTCTGTTTCAGTTGGTCTGGGATGCCCCCTGCCCCTACCACCGCCAGCACACCGCCCCCGTAGCTCATAAAAGCTCCCCGGGTGCTTCTCCTGTGTAGCCAGAGCTAAAAGCCACTAGCACCAGAACCATTTTCTGTACACATAAGCTAAAGCAAATTTTTTAAATCTCGTGAAATTAACATTTTCAAGTACTTTTGTCGGGAACATTTCAGAATCGCAGGGGCATAAAAGATTAAAATGCTCATTTAGAATGATAGACAGAACATTAAAGAGTGCCATTGATATAAAATGTATCTGTAGTTCATCATATTAAACTGAGGTTAATTCTTTCAGACTCTCACTTCCTCATCTAAGCAGAGGTAGTGGGCGAGCCAAGGCTTCCTCAGTGAAAGGTGTCCCCGTTTTCCCATTGCACCCCCACCCCCCAGCCTCCCTGTGTGGTGCTCCTGGTGATTTCTGGCCATGCGCAGACACGTGAGCTGGGCTCTGCAGTGTCTGTCCTCCTCTCGTGGACGGTTTGCTCTCAGGCTTCCAGTGCTCACTCCAGACGATCCATCCAAAGTCCAAGGTCTAGACTGTAACTCTGGAGTCTGGGAATTATCACTGGCTTTTAGTAACATTATTTTTTGTGGAAAGACAAAAAACCTTCACCTTCCCTTTGGCCGTCATTGCATCATTGTAAGGGAGTCTTCCATCAAATTATAAACGTGTTTGACATGTTACTTATGCTTTCTGCCACCCCATGATGTATAACTAACCGTCACTAGCAAGGAACCTTAGGGCAGGAACTTCACAGACACACACACACACACGCCTTACTGTATATTCCGAATCACGGCTGCGGTGGCAGCCAACAAAATGACATTCACTTCTGGAGGCACACTTTTTGGTGATTGATGTACTTCTTCCATGACTGGTAAAGTGATGAACTGTCAAACAGTACTGTGTGTCTAGGCAGGAAAAAAAAAAAAGACTTCATTTTTTACATGGCAAAAGAGAAACTCAGCAATCACTTCAGAAATGACTGCAATTCAGGATGATCCTTTGGTTTCTAGGCAAGAAATGGAAGGGCAGTGAACTCCAGAGTCTCAGGTGGCATTTTGGAAAGGCATCAGCTTAAACGGGCACCTACCCTTTACCGCCACTCAAGCTGAGAAAAGCTGGACAACCTTTCTGTCAAACCCACAGGTCTGCTCATATCCTATCAAAGCGCCAGTATGTCCCTGTGTGTGTGGCTCTCTCCCTCGGAAGCACATGTTCTACAACTCTACAACAAAATGAGAAGTGTACATGTAAAATGCATTGGCCAGAACACTTCCTGTTGAATTATTTAACCTGTGTTTCTTAGATACTGCTATGCCACGTGGGGAGCTGGGGTGACAAGCAGGTGCTTGGAAGTGCATCCAGACCACCTTCCTTTCTCGTTTAGGGCTTAGGCATGCTCTCATCCTCCCAACAGCTTTGACTTTTCCCTAAAGTATTTCCACTTTTCTCCTCCTCCTGCAGAGCTAGCTTATTTCCACACAGCATTATCCTTGCTGTTGTATCTAACCTTGCTGTTAGGTTCTTTCAAGGAAGTGGTTTCATTCCATATTGTAGGACATTTCACTTAAGTTTTGTGTCTCTGCTACAGTTATTTTAGGCCAACAAAATGCTTCTTAGTTTATTGAGTAGTGACTACAGCAGCCATGTCAGAGAATGGGAAAACTAAAGTTGAGAACACTGGGCTAATGGAACAGCCTCCATCACAAGTGACCAAGCCATGTCAGGGCCTTAAGGTTCATTTTCTTTTTAGTAAAACAATGACAGTAAGTGCTCTGGGATTTTGAAAGGGTTGTTGTAGCTTCAAATAATATTAACAGCAGCAAACACATATGGAGTGGGTACCATCAGCCAGCCAGGCCCTCTGCAATATGAATTCACTCATTCAATCCTTACAATAAGCCTTGAGTTATATTAATATTCTCATTTCATAGATAAAGAAATCAAGGCACAGTTCACATGGGTAGAAAGGGATGGAAGGTAGGATTCTCATCTAGGTAGTATTCTAAGATCTGTGCTCTTCACCAGAACACTATTCTGCCTTTCTGTATACTTAGTATTAATCCAGCTGGTGCTGTGCCTTGCTCTCTAAGAGCAGCAGACCTCTGGAATCAGAAAGAAGGGGAACCACTAAGTGTTCAGGAAGGCATTTCAATTTATATTCCAAGCAAAGGAGAACGGAAAATTTGGTAGCTGTGTGTGTTCACATAAAATATCACACATGCTAAAGCAGTCCCAGAAAGTCTGAATAAAAGCCAGGGCAAAGAAAATAAGAAATATCATTCTTGTCATATCCTGTTGCACAGAAAGCCTCTTTTAACCACACCCACAGACCACAGAAGTAAAGCTGTAGAAGGTGGAAGGAAACCCGAGATAGCAAGACAACCATAACTGCAGGCCTGTTTACCCCGAGAAATGGTCCACAGTCACTCCCCTAAGTAATGACAGACAAGAACTTAGAAATTTACCCTCAGTGAGCCTTCCAGATGGTTAGCATCTCTGGGGCCTGACTGGTGCACGGGTAAGAACGTCAGGTCATTCCCTGTCGATCTCTCTAAGGGTCAAGTTTTTCAGAGCGAATGTGGAAGAGCGGCCCTTCTTCACCCTTCCCACCCCTGGTATTTTCTTGGTGCTGGGAAGGTGCAGCGTCCCTCTTTTGGTTAGTGTTTCAACAGAGGTGAAATTCTAAAACCCAGAAGTTATCCATGCTTGTTCCCATTAAAAAATGATTTTGATTAATGAATGACAAATTGGAGCATTATGCTTGGACATAGTAGGAATGGTGTTTTGGTACAATTCAAAAGAATGAAGATGAGGCACAAGAAATTGGACATCAATGCCATGATCTACCACCATTCTAACCCTTACCACCCGGTTTTCAGGGGGAATTTTAAGCAAATAGTTGTGAATACAACCACCCTCTGAAATAAGTTAGTAAAGGGAAGCATCAGTCAACCTCAAAAACTTTGAAATAACTAAGATAAGCTCCTTATCTTAATGTAGAAACAAATCCCCAAATGTATATACTCCGGCATGCACTTGTACTCACAAGCTCGCACACAATTTAAGGTTGATCGCTCCACTGAAATGTAAAAGAACCTCAAGAAAAAGTATTTTGATAGCTAATTTTCTTGAAAAGAAATAAAATACTGTCCAAAATGATGTCACAACCATTTGTGCTAATTAATGACACAAGATTCTCAGGCCCAGTAGAGATCTCCCATGTGTACTGCTTATCAGTCTACACACTGGCTTTAACTGGAAGGATTAAGACTATTTCACTGCTATACATAACGTGATATGGAAATTTCCAAAAGATTCAAGGTAATACTAGACCCAAATGGGTAATCTCTAACTCTGGAAGACTTTGTTTGGCCTTTACATTGGAAAACATTAAAAAACAGTGCATCCTAAAATCTGAATTGTCTGACCTCCTTATAGTTCTAAGTAGAGGTTTTTCAGTTTCAAGTCATCTGTCAGCACAAGCTGTCTGCTTTGCCTCCAAGTCTATATACAGTAAATTCAACCTCTCATCCCCCTATTCCCACCTCCCAAATCCAAGACACCATCTTCTCCTGCCTGAAGACAAAGAAAGACCCTACTTGGTGTCCCCTTCCACTCTTACCCCCAGCCATCCATTCTCTACACAGCAGCCAGAGCAATATTTTAGAACACATCTTGCACTCCCCTAGCTTAAAACCTCCTACTGCCTTCCAATACATTTGTAATGAAATCCAAACTATCAGAAACAGAAGACTCTGCATGTCCTGGTCCTGATGCCCAGCAGATCCTTTCTCTATCTCCCACTTATCCTCCCCCACCAGCCTTCTTCCCATTTGCTGAAGAGGCCACATCTTGCCTCTTGCAGCCTTTGCATTCACTGTTCCCTCCTCTTGGCATTCTCTTCCTACCGATCTCCAAATAGCTGGCTTGTTTTGGTAATTCAGGTCTTAGATCAAATGTATGTTCCTCAGAGAAGATTTCCCTGACCGGTTAATCAAAGGTATCCATTCATTCTGTCAACAAATATTTACTGAGTGCCTAATATGGGCCAGGCACTGGATTGGGTACTAGGTATCAGTCAACTAAACAAACTAAAAAGATCCTCAAATATTTGTCCAGTGAATTAATGAGCAGCGATGTATCTCATGAGTACAGAAACCTTTTTTTTTTTGCTTTAGTCAGTATGAATTTTCTAGAAGTATCATCAGGCATTTCTGAGATTCTTAGAATGCCACAGTCAACATTGTGGTCTATTTGTTCTGCCTAGTAAATGCTATTTGAGAAATTCGTCCTCTAGGCACACACAGCTACAAATTGAAGCTATACCTTCAGTTTCGAAGCTATGACTTCTACTCCAAGCAGTTGTCTGAGGTCTGAATATTCCCTTCAAAGAAATCTCTCGTTTCCAAAGAACATCGTCAGCCATTACATAAGATACCTCTGCTCATGGCCAGTCAAGAGAGATCTAAATGAGGTTTGAACAAAAAAGTACCTTCCAAACTCAGCACACTTACTTTGTGGACACCATTTGTCCTCTGCCCATCGATTGCAGTTATAATTATCCCCTGCATTTTCACAGGTAAAACACTTGAAGCTGTTTGGAAATGGCGTAGCTTTAGAGAAAAATGCACAGTGAAACAGAAAGGTTAAAAAAGATTAAAAGTTTTAAACATCAAATATAGCAGAAAACTAGCAACTTTTATCAGCTCAAACAAAATGTATACACCGTCATCCTTAAGAGTTTCTGTTTCCAGGGAGCCGGACTTAGCTGCCAGACTTGGGGACATTTTCTTTACTCCCTTTTAAAAAACATCTCACCTATGATTATCTACCACAGAGTCATGGAAGTGATTCCACAAGCCATTTTGAAAGAGCCACAGTATTGTTCTATTATAATTTATAACTTGGAGATCAAGGCGATGGGCAAGGGTGGTGCCAGTACTGGAACCAACATGTGGATAGAGCATCATCCCTGCAAAAAACTGGAGTCAGATTAACCTGGGCTTGAATTAGTTGTGTGATTTTTTACCTGATAAGAAATAATAATTTTTACAATAATAGTGACAATGAAGATCCCCATGACTTGAAGAGGTATAGTTAGGGTGAAACAGGAGGTTGCAATAAAAATATCTAGTAGAGTTCCTGGCACATCAGATCATGCTGGTTGCCATCCACGTGCACTTCCATTATGGTTACATTTAACCTCAGTCAAATAATCTCATTTGATAGATGTCAATTATCACAACATTAAACCTCAGCCAGGAATGTAACACTTAAAATAAGGATGATAGTAATTTTCAGACCCTTCTGCTCAAGTCAGAATGGTGAAGAAGAATTATGAGCTGCTGGAAGTCTGGATTGAGAGATGTTCTTTTTGTCTTTATGCTTTTTTATCCCCCTACCTTGTGTCTTGTTATTTTAATGGGCACGTAGTCAAAAGAATAATAAAGTTGACATTTCTTTATAGACCAAGGTATAAAGCCCTACATAAAACTTTTAATTCTCCCCTTTTGGGAGAATGAAATAGACAAAAGTCAAGGTTAACCCCAAACCACCCCAGTAACTTGATCAAATATTACTTTTTTTTCCCTCTCAAAAATGTATCAAGTTTAAAATTTTTTAACTTTGCTGATAACTTAGGCTTTATAAAACTATATACCATACATTAGGCTATCAGTATATAATCACTACCAATTTAGAAATGTATAAATAAATGATAGTTCAAAGGGTGTGGGGGGGTATACATGTGTATATGGGTGTGTAGTATATATATGTACATACACAGATCACTGAAAGTCCTAAATAATAAAGAAATCACAAAGGAAAGAGCAATAACAATACAGACCTCATTAAGGAGTAGTAAAAGACAATGGTTCTCAAACCTGGCTGTGCATCCATAGTCTCAGAAGAGCTTTTTTAAAAGAAGAGGGTGGGGTGGGGACAAAGAAAAGAAAAATATTTTCCATCCCCCCTTTCCTGACTACTGAATCTCTGAAAAAGGGATCTGGGAATGTATAGTTTTAAATAAAAGCTCTTATCATGTTTCTAGTACTCTTCAGGTGTAGGAATCACAGGCCATCACATTTATACTACACAATTTTTATATATAACAATTTCTTTCTAATTAAGTGTATCAGGAAAGTTTTACTTATCTGGAGAGAGAGAAGGAGGGAGATGATATATATATACAATCACATTTTACACAAAAATATGTATTCAACATATTCATACATATTATCCTATAGGTAATATACACAGATATTTGCTTATTTAAAAATTATTAGTGGGAAAGTTGAGTTTTATACAGTCTTTTCCTAATAGTATCTGTGCATAATATAAAGGAAAATCAAGGAGTATTTTCCTCCAAATTTCAAACATGCTAATCTGTTTTCAAAATTGTTAATGGCCATTGGAAAGAATATATCATTTATGCAGAAACTTCCTATAGCCAGTATACTTTACCAATGAAGAGATCAACAAAGAACACTGAATTTCCTCTGCTAAGCCATTCTTCAGGACGGTGTTCAAAAGATTCCTTGAAACAAAAACCCTTTTGAGACTTCAGCAGGAAGCCAAACCATTTTAAAGAAATGGAGAAAACTTCCATCACCATGAATTACCCTTATTTATGCAAGTAGTGAAGACTAAATGTTCCAGAAAAGCCATAGGTGGGAAGATGGACTTGAAGGGATCACTTTGAGCCCACAGTCATGGACTTTGATGGCAACTACTACTTACGGTCGAGAGGAGGCCTCACATTATAGAAGTTGATGTTCTTGGCAAACGCCCAATTTTCTGAGAAGATAAAGATCTGGATGACAGCTACAGCTAGAGCGTGGCAGAGGGGCAGCATTCTGACCTCGGGTATGGGAAAGTCCACAACTCATATACCTATGATGAGAAGAGAGGCTGGTTGAGTTTATTTGAGTTTCACACATCAATAGGAATATGTTTTACTTCTGTTTGGACAGCTTGATTATTCAAATATATATCCAGTCATCTACTTGTTCTGTAGAGCCAGTACCTGTGAGTAAACTTCATTCTTTCCAATCAGGTGAAAGTTAAGCAATTACTGCCTTCTGCTGGTCAGGCCTCTGCACTTGTCACAGAGTCAGCAGGACATCCAGAGGCCTTTCAGGTTCCAGAAGAACAGGCAGCCCAGTACTGACCCAGCTCTGCACACCATTCCATCACTGCCTGCGCTTGCTGGCTGACTTTGTGCTGAATCACTTGATCTCTTAACTAGTGAGCTCAGAGGCAGGATCTGCTCAAGTTACTGAACCAATTCAGCAACTCTCTGTCAATTCCATTCCCTTGATTAATAAATTTTGCAACTCTTTCAAAATCTGGAAGAAACAGTAAGAGACGGAGCAGTGGGAAAGCCCAAGTGTAAAAGGACAATGACTTTGAGAAAAAGTCTCTGCTGGATCCCAGAGCACACAGACACTAAGAAGAGAAGTAAGAGTCACTATGAAATGCTATCCTCACCTATTTCTTTCACACTGGGTGCAGGGAGAAGCTGCCAGAAGGTTCGAGAGGAAATAAGGTTTGAAAAAGCTGAAAACCATATAATGTTAGTCCTGGCCCACAAATACTACTGTTTTCAAAGACTTAAAGTAGGTAGGGCTGAAACCCAATGAAACAACAACATACACATAGCAGTGAGTAAAAGATACTACATTTTAAGCCCCATGGGTTCTACTCTGTAGAAGCAGACCTGATAGTAAGAAAATCTTCAGCAGAGATGCTAAGAAGCTATTGTGTCACCACTGACACCCTTTGACCAGGGGGTGATGTGGACAGCAGAAAAGTACGTAACTTGGAGTCCAGAGGCTTTGGTTCAGATGCTGGCTCTATTTGCAAGACCTTGGGCAAGCTCTTTCAGCCCTATCAACCTCAATTTCCTCATTCATAAAGTGATTTAATAACACCCCCTTGCCCACACATTTGGATAATTGTGAGCATCAAACACAGGCTTGGGGAGAATCACAAGGATTGTGTATGTAAGGGCACTTGTAATACAAGTTCTGTGAAAACGGTGGGGGTCGTAGAGTTCAAGAACATTGGCAGACTCATTTGCTTCTTGCTGAATCAACTGGTCCCAGTGGGCTTGGGGAGTTTTTTCAAACGAAAAAGGATGAATTTCTGCATATACAAGCATAATCCTTCACATGGATATTTTGTTGAAGGCAGGGTAACAATGCATGGCATCTAGGGATTTACTTCCCTCTTTTGTAAGCATATTAGTTTTGCATGTGTGGCTAATAACACTTACCTATGGAGATGGAACTGATATTAATTAGATCACATGCAACCACAGCATATCTTCCCTACAGATGGCCTTTGCCACTGATAGAACTGAGTTCCTAAGGAAGCACTCAGTGTAAAAAAAAACAATAAGTTTCAAAAAGAAAAAACAAAAAACAATTGTGTTAAACGTTACACACTGCATTTTAGCTCAATATAAAATGAAACCTAGTAATAATATAAATATATATATATATATATAAAATTCTGTTCTGGTTCATTTTAGAAACAAAAATTGACCTTTCACAGTTATTAATTTTCTAAATCCTATTCTCACACTCTTTCTGAAGAAATGGATATTTAGCTAACTATATTATTCCTTACTGACATATAAACCACAAGAAAAAAAAACACTACAAGCCAATATCCCTGATGAGTATGAATGCAAAAATCCTCAACAAAATACTGGCAAATCAAATCCCATAAAACTTTAGAGATCATATACTGTGAACAAGTAGAATTTATCCCTTGGTTGTAAGGACTGTTGGACATTTGAAAATCAATTAATATGATATATACCACATTAATTGTATAAAGGACAAAAAAATCACATAATTGTCTGAATAGAGGCAGAAAAAGCAATTAACAAAATTCAACACCCTTTCTAGAGAAAAACCCCAACAAACTAGGAGTAGAAGGAAATTACCTCAACCTAATAAAGGTCATATATGACCTTCTCCAGTGCATTTCTCTGCATTAGAGTGTTCCACATTAATTATGAATCTGCAGTCTAGTCATGGATACCCCTTCTTTACACCAGCCGAGACCCTTTGAGTGCGCAGACTAATCCCTCTTTCCAAACCATAGCAAGGACCCTTGTAATTTGAGGCAGCACCTAAGATGATAGATTTCTGAGCTGTGTTGTCTACACTCTGGCCCCTCTTCCATCAATAAGCAAATGTGGGACCTTAGACACACTACACTAAACTTTCCCCATCCGAGCACAGCAATTACAACAGTGTCTGCTTCACAGTGTAGAAGCCAGGACTGAATGACATCATGCTGTGATGCACTCAGCCAAGTGCTGGGCACATGGGCACCTTCTATCAGTAACAAAGAGCACTGGCTCAAATACCTGCTTCCAAGCCTATTACCTGTGCAGGCTTATGCAAGTACTTTGCATGTGGTACCTCTCTGTACTATAATTTTTGCCTTTATAATGGGAATACTCCTAATACCTCCCTCAGGGGGTTATAGGAATTAAATCAGTTAATATATATAAGGTACTTGAGCTATCTAATCAGCTATGTGTGTGGCATTTTGCTCTTACTAAGTAAGCATTTACTATTATGAACATATCTCCAAGCAGTTTGGAATCATAAGTCAGAATCCCTGGTTTTCCTGTCATCTCAGTGTGAGAAAAAAGACCATTCATTCATTCAACGTACGATTACTGACTCCTAGTGCGTAAAAAGACATTTTTTATTCACAGGGTCCCCAGTGAGGTCTTTGTTCTCATGCAGTTAGCATCTTAGAGGGAGAAGACAGGCAATAAATAAAGAAAAAACAGAATTTCTGATAGCCATAAATTCTATGAAGGAAACAGATAAGGAGATATGTGAGTGAACAGGAGGGGCTGCTCTACAGGGATGGAGGGCGTCTCTCTGAGGAGGTGATATTTGAACAGGTGAATAAGATGAGAAGAAACCGTCCAAGCAAAGCATCAAGGAACAGGAAGGCACCATCCTCAGATGGGAAGCGGCATGCCTTGTTGAGCCAGCTCAGAAAGCAGCCAGTGTGACTAGAGCGCCAGAGAGAGGGAACAGACAGACTGTTGCTGGGACCAGATCCCACAGGCACTTACAGCATGTGGCAAGGGTTTCAGGACTAACAAAATCAAGAAACTGTTTGATCTTAGATTACCTAATTTTGAAAAAGATGAAGAATACTTTATATCAGAGTTATTGCTCCCAAATTCCTAGCCTTATTTCTAGCTCCAGAATGAAGGAATACAAATAATAGGGGATACAGAGAGATGCAGAATTCAGATACACCACAAAGGGTTCTCTGGGTGAAAACATAAGATGGCTTAACAACTGAATGAACAACAAACCTAAAGACTAGACTTATATTTTGGTTTCTCTTGTCTTCAAAGAGCACTGTAGGGAATCTGGGGTCATTATAATTGTACAATTGAGGAAAGGGAAGTTGAGAGGCAGTGAAGATCCTACCACACCGCCTGGAACACTGTATTCCCTCAAGGCATTTCCATATAGCTTGTTCTAGTCTATTATACTTGAAAGCTAGTGAATAGTCAATCAAAAGAATATTGCTTCTTCCATATAGACTAGATGTATTTTCATTTCCGTTTTTAACTCAGAGTGTAGCCTTATTCTATCAAAATTCTCCAGAACTGCAAAGGTTTTACCTGCCAAATGAGGAAAGCACTAAATGAAAATGTCTCATATTTTTCAGAGCACGCTATATGATCTATTACCATTTACTCCTTTTTCCCCCCCAGCACCTCTATCTCCACCTATTCTTCAGTGTATAGATTTGTGTTAACATGACTTTTATTTTTCACAACCCAAAGACATTAGGATAATGAGAAGAAACAAACAACTAGCTGCAGTATCTGAAAGTTGTTTTACATTTAGAATCATTTCAGAGACTCTGAACTAAAAATTATCTGCTGAGACTTTGCTGAGTAGGCTCCCACTGCAGTCTTTGTTGCAGAAAAGGTCACAGTAGAGCTTGTATTTCACTCCAGAAGGAAAAAAAATCTTTAAAATGAGCTAGATTACACCATTCTGATACTTTCTCCAGGACCATTGCATAAAGCAGCATTCTTCATATGGGCGAGGGGTGACCTGTGAGTTTCTTAAGGTTATATGCAAAATTTTGTGTCTATATTAGATTCTCCCCCCTGAGTTGAGTATCTCAAGGAGTCTAGGACCCACATAATGGTTAAGAACAGCTGTGTGCTGTTTCAGAATACAGCCATTATGATTTGGCTTCCTGTAGCTTAGCTGTTTTCACATTCTGACACTAAAATTTCCATATATACATTAGGTATCCACACTCCTCAAATCCAAGGGTAGCTCAAAGCATTCCTCCTCAGACAGTGCTCATTGCTTTCATCCATTTTTCCCAGTGAGCAAGTCTGGTCAGAAAGCCCTTATCTACAGTGCTGGTCTTGCATTTATTTTATGAGTCCTCTCTTAGGAAAGTATGTTTATTCTTGCTCTAGAATGCAGTGTGATTCTTTGCCAAAAAAGGGGAGGGATTTCTGTAAGGCAATTTGTAGGGAAACAACAGGGGTGGGCAACTCTCATGCATTCCAGGGAATGGCAGGTTGCCAGATTTCTAAGTTTAGGAAAGCTACTTGACTTTAGCCTACGCCCAGAGTAAAGGGCCTACGTGGCACTTGGTCCAGAGGCATGCCTATTTCCCAAGTCTGAGCCATAGCAATCATCTCATTCCACACGTGGCATTGGAAGCTTCCATGGAAAATGTGGAAAGTTGATGGGGTTTTCAAGAAGGAGCACATCCTTGACATCATGCAGTCTTCTGAGGGAAGAAAATGACCTACCTTACTTTTTATGTTTCCTAGGCCTAAGCTCGGTGCATGGTAGATACTCATTAATACTTTATAGAATAGAACCAACACCACTAGCTTGATCTGTAAGGAACACTTTTTGTTGCAAGTGAGACAAAGATTGTCGGTAGTTAGGAGTTGGCAGGGTGTCCAAAGATGACAAAGCAATGACGGACTCAAAAGGAGCTTTGTAAAAGAGACCAAACTGAGGTGGTAGATACCGGGACTTCTTGCACAACTGCAAAAAATGAGTCAGCAAGTACAAGGCCAACTCCAACTGCCCATAAAACAAATGAAATAGTAATTTAAGGGTAGCAGCTCTACTCACTCCAACATGTTATCAACACTCACATTCACACCTGCCTGCAAGCACCACTTATCCCACAGAAAGACACTTTAATGATAAACTTTAACTGCCTGGCTTCCCTTGTAAAAAGAAGAGATGGTAAAGTGGAAATTCAAAATGGGTGCTGGAATTTCACTCTAAGAATGGATTAGATGAAAGTACTCCTCTCAAAAGGAGAAATTTGCCAAAAATCTTACCATCCACAGTAAGTGTTTGCGATACCTGCTTCTGGCTATTAGGCCAGGTCGGCCAAAGGAGATATTCTGGCTCCCGTTAAATTCAAGAAAAGTGTCCGTGGGATTTATGCAGAGACTCTGTTCTAGTTCCCTTCCTTGCAGGTAATATGGGATTTCAGTTGCTAACCTTGCCTAGGCAGCGAGAGCCCAGCAACTAAGGCTTCAGTGCCTACCTTCTCCAAAAGGTTCTCTATTTCTAGCACATAAGAGTTCCTTTTTCCCCCTAAATTTAAATCCTAATCTAGGATTCTATATGCCTAAAGCAAAATACAAGAGAGAATTTTACCTTATGCTCATTCTATCATCTTCGTC
This sequence comes from Manis pentadactyla, assembly GCF_030020395.1. Taxonomy (NCBI): domain Eukaryota; kingdom Metazoa; phylum Chordata; class Mammalia; order Pholidota; family Manidae; genus Manis; species Manis pentadactyla. The sequence goes on from NC_080026.1 coordinate 21,688,735, forward strand.
TGAAAATACAAAATCTCCACGGGGTACCTTGGATAACAGCATTCAGTAGAGAAAACCTGAATAATGGTCCAACCTCTCATTACAGTTTGCCCAAATCTTCAAAGTCATGTGTCCATAAATCATGCGTTCATACCAGATACCGTACTAAGCACTTAGTAAACAATAGTGCCTAAGATACAGTCCCTATGCTCACATTATTGGAGCCAAAAGTCAATGTGGATGTGACTGCCATGAATTACAATTATATTTGAGAGGAGGAAAAACAACGGGCTTTAGATTCAAAAAGACCTAGAAAAAAAAGACCTAGAAAAAAAACCAGGTGAGCAGAGTTAAGAAATATTTTCCCCATTTGCCAACAAAAAAAAAAAAACCAGACTTAGAGCCATGTTGGTAAATTTTCTAAGTTGTGGTGTGGATTGAGTGCAATTACATAAGCAAAACACTTTGTACTTAGATGTTGTTCAAGAAATGTTAGGTGTCTGCTCTCTTTACCCTTTTCTGCATCTGGGCTTCTTCAGACATGATTAGCAGGAGAACAGAGATCAAAGTAAGGGGTATAATTGTTTGACTCCATTCTATATAGTAGCTGGGCCAATCTGGTAAATAGTGTTGGGTTCTATGCACTAATATCTTCAGGGGATTCGGAATTATCTCTACTGCAACCAAGCGGAAAGTTGGAATGAAAGACTGCCAAGATTCCTTCCACTTCTAATATTCTATGGTTTTTATGGGTGGCTATTCATGGAGAATTTCAGTTATACCATAAAAAGTTATAAATATAATACATTAGTCCATATTTCAGATTCCTGCTGTGCTGTTTTGAAGAATACAAACTTTAAAAATATCTCATCAAGCATAGGATCAAAAATCACAGAAACAAGCACCTCATTTCTAAGCATAAAACTGTACATTTGCAGTGCTAAAGATAGAACTTTTTTCTACTATATGCAACCTGATAAAAGATGATGCCTAAAACAGCACTAATATTAAAATATTCATTATGCCAATCAACCTTAAATCTAATCATAAATTAATACAGGGCCAATAAGTATGTAATTTGGGTGGAGAAAACATCGAATCTATTTTAAAGACATCTTCTAACATGTGATTCAAAATTTAAGAAAAAGCCAAGAAACACTTCCAGCGTTCTAGTTTTTCAGCTGTATTTCTGTCAAACCCTTTACCTCTTTGTTTAGAAGGCTTTCATGACACTGGAGGAAGAAGATGGTACAAACTCCACATGAACAAGATTAAAAAGCTTAGACATTTAGGGAATGGATACTGGAGTCATTTTAAAAAGAACCAAGATTGGTTTGCCATGTTTTATGGAACTATTTGGACAAATGGTAGGAACCTAATAAAAATGTTAATTGATTAAATTTGAGATTATCCTTCACACAGGTGGAATAATTTTTACCCAGTTTGCCTCTATGACCGATTTAGGCCAAAAGGTTCTATCTTTATGCCACTTGCCCAAGTCACTTAGAAATTAAGTCTCTCAAAATACAGAGTAAAAAGTGTATCAAAGAGAGGAGAGGAAAGTGCCTTGCGTTCCGGGAATGGTGGTCCCTGCCGTGTGGTGCCCTCTACTCTGTACTTCCCAGGAGCCCAGGGAGACATCTCCAGAGAACACATACTCTTGTTATTTGATCAAAGGAAACTCTTCTGGAAACTTCATTCTCAAATTAATGGGTGCTGTGTGTTTCACACAGAAAGCACCGAACAGCATATGGATAATGCCTGAAATTTGCTTCAAAGAGCTCCAGCTGCATCCTTCATTAGGAACTTTCTTTTTTTAAAAAGCCAAGGGCGTAATATTTAAAGGTAGTCCCACGGAGATATTTTCTGTTGTCAGGTAGGCAAAGGAAAGATATTATTTTCTTTTGCACGGGAGAAGGGTGTCTATGTATGTGAAACAAAGACATAACCAGTCACGAGTTCTGCAGGAGAGCTGCGGGCACACAGGTGTTTGGTGGTGTCAGCGAGCCGTTCTACTGGCAGAACTACACAGACAGAAGCTGAGTGGCAATGCCAGCCGGGCATAGAAGACACTGTTTTACATTCCATATCCTTGCTTGCTTGACTGAACTCATTTCTTTTAATAACCAATCAAAGCTCTCATAACAGAAATCTAGGCTGAAATGTCTGACAGCTGGCTAAGGCGCCATTATTCTACATTTGTTGAGCGGAGGAATGTTTCATTCCAAGCATACATTCTCTAATATACAGTATATACAACACAACTGAAAAAAATCTAGCTTTTGGAGTCAGTGTATAGGGAATGGTTAGGACTTTTCACTTCATTTAGTTTTAGCTGACAAAGAAAAATGATCATGAAAATAGTGTTCAGATAGATATGTTCTCATTTGCATCTCTCTCTCTCTATTCTAACATGACAGAAGGTCTGTACCAAAGCAGAAAACTTAGGTGATAGGTTCATTTGGATATGTGTGTGTGTGTATGTATACCTGTACCCACATTATGTATATGTATATGTGTGTATATGTGCATATACATACATACCTGTATTTGCTGAATGCATTTCCAAGTGTTAACAATGTGCCAGGTTGTAAAAATGTCCCCAGAATTCTCTTTAAGATACTGTATTACTAAGAGGCTAGCACTCACATGGTCATCAATAGGGAGAGCTTTCAGATGCAAAATTGTTACTATGCATTTGTCCTATTGTCTTTCTTCTGTCCTCGGGTTTTATGTCACTGCCCATTGTTTACACAGCCCCACCTTATTCTTCATTCTGTATCTAAAAATACGTATCTCAAGAACATGCTCATGGAAATCATTCCGAAAGAAGAAAGTGTTTAAAAACCAACAATAAACTGCATGCTATGGCAAAAGGGCACTGTGCTGACTTTTGCACAGTCACAAAATCCAGGAGAGATTAGTCAAAGAACTCTCTGGAAGCTGACAAGCTTATAAAAGCAATCCTAATAAAAAATTTTGGCACTCTGCTTATATAACAAAGTTACAGCATGTCACTTGCTCTATAAATTGTCACTATTACCACTTGGAGCAGAAAGAAATGTACATACAGAAAGAAATATACATGCATAATTTCATATTCCCAGAGGAAACTGAAAAATTATGTCTACTAAATAGTGTCTTAATTGCAACAAGAAAACTACATTTAAGCAATGGTTCACAATTCCACACAAGGGTCAAGTCAAGTGTAAATACTGCTTAGTATAATGGGGGAATAATGACCTTTGGAGGCACCCAGGCCTGGTTGCAAATTCTAACCTTACCACTCATGAGATCTACTAGGTAGAGCCAATCCCTCCATCACTCTGAGACTCCATTTACCCTATCAGTAAAACAGAGATATTAAATATCTATTTTGAAAACAGTTGGTGTAGGAATTAAAGGGTAATGAATGGTAAGTCTCTAGCCACTGTCATTTTTTTTTTCGTCTAATTATTAAATAAATTAGAAAGCTAAATGTAAAGATGTATGACACAGGCCAATATCATTAAGATCATGCACTATCTAACTGGACTTAAGAGTGAAATTTAATATACATATATTCAGCTCTCAAATTCCATGATTAACTGAGCATATATGACAGAAGGATATAAAATTCCTGTGAAGACCAATTTTAGGAAAACTACTGTAGAAATGTAGGAACAAGTTAGGCCTCAGCACAGCATTCTCACTTATATGCTTCCTGATAAATCGATACTTTCTGTCCATACTAATAAGTAATATGCAGGAATCCTTACAAGATGTGCTTTAAAAAGCACAAGCTCTGTGCTCTTCCTGTTCCTTACCTTGTACTTCCTGCTCCTCTTTGAAGGCCCTGTTCCAATCTTTCTTGTGCCATACATCTTTATGAGTCCCCTCTGGCCCATGGGTTACTAGTCTCTGCCGTGACAAAAGCCTGGCATTTGTTTGGAGACATAAGACTGTCCATCCTGACTTCACACTGGCTTGGGCGCAGCAAGTTCCAGTCCTTATTTGGAGATACGCTGAAAGTCTCCAAAGGCCTCACACAACGGCTGACATTACCAATGACATTTTTTTACAAAACTTAAAATTGTACCTAAGTTTATCATGGTGAGCATCTAGTAATATATATAATTGTCCAACCACTATGTTGTAACATTGGAAACCAATATAATATTGGACATCAACTATACTTCAATAAAATTTTTAAAAAATAAAGTCAAAAAAACAATTTTAGAAAAGCTTTTTTATCTTTGCTACCAACAGAATTTCCATTTCCATTCTGATTGTTCATTTAGATTGTAGGCTAACTGTGGAGACTGTGAGAGCTCTATCTGCAGCAACTGAAGGTTGGCCTGATGATGGCCCAGTGCTTTCACGTTTGTTCAACACACACCATGCTGGGTTTTAAAACTGCTGTGACCACACAGTCTCCCCAAGCTAGGCTAGTAGAGTGCAGTGGGAGTGGACCCTGCTGGGCTTTCAGTTTTTGCCCCTCCAGACTCACCCCTCACCCTTCTCCAACCTGCTCTGTGCCCCGGGAAGCCAGGCTACAGAGACCACTCCACAGTTCCCTTTTCCACAGGCTTCTGGTTTGTTTTCGCTGATGGCCGAATGGAGGGTGAGAAGAGGGCGAGACTGAGGTATTCCAGTGACTCACTCCCTGCCAGGCTGTCATCACATCCCTCAGCTCCTGTCAGGCGGCTGACTCCACAGCCACCCCTTCCTGGGCTCTGACAGCCATTCTCTCCCCCTGTCCTTCAGGCCTGTAGGACAGAAATGGCTCTTCTCTGTTGCCAACTCTGGAGCCTGGGACCGTCTCTTGTTGGTCTCTCTCAATGTAGCCCATGCCACTCTATAAAGAGCCCCTTATTATTTCTCCATGGTGACACTAGTCTGGCTCCTGCCAAGACCCTGCCTGAGCCTTGAATGTAGTCTTGAAACACCCAGAAAAGATCCACTTTGGACCAAAGTGTCATGGCCTAGTGTTCCCGCAGAGTATTACAGCACAGCTGTAGTGAAGAGACAGTATCCCTTTACGAGAACAGTGTAAGAACAGATGTTACTGTCGGGCTGTAAGAAACCAACAATGGGCTTTATGCCACAGACCAGTCCAGGTAAGAATGAAGGCTTTGGAAAGGAAATGAGGATACTAATCAGAAGATAAATCTAGCTAAAGATCATCTTGTCATCTCATGAAAATACCACAAGCCCATCAAAATTTAGCTTTTTCTGCTCTGACCACGGCTGAAGAGCATCATTAAAAGGAGAAAAAACATAGGCAAGATTCTTGAACTTCAATAAAAGAGGTGGGAATACAGACACGTATTGTTATGGACACTGCAGCCCACTGAAGCTCACCGCCCTCAGGGCTGTGCCCTCTTATTGCACTCCAGTACCTATAAATATCTGCAAGAGGTGTAAGTTGATTTCAATACAGTAAATTCACTGAAAGCTGGATCCCATATTAGAGCAATGGTGCCTTGTCCTATAGTCTCCTTCCTAAGATCTTGTATTTCAAGAAACAACACTATTTTGACAGGACAGTGGGTTTCCCACTTAAATTCAGAATCTTCCCTTGAACTGCCCTGTGGCTGTTCTTTGGGTCACCTCTCATCTTCTGCAGTCCCAAACCTCCCTATTGGGACAATGTTTTCAGCAGCCTCATTTGCCCAGAGAAGCTCTGTATTTCCCCTTCCAAGGTTGCTCATACCCACCTTTCCTAATCAATTTTCTTTCCTCTTCCTCCTTTTCCACTCCCTGCTACACGCACTCAAGGACACCTGAAAGGAGAAAAAAAAAAAAAAGATCAGCTCGAAATGTACATTGAGATCTCATTCATATTCTGTACCAATTTCCAGACCATAAAACTCCTTATTGGCAGAGAAAGTGTTCTATGATAATACCAAAAATAGTCCCTTTTACCTTGTGCTTAAAATAAAGCACACCTTGAATGTACTTTTTAAAACAGTAGCATGCAACAACAGAAATCAAACAGGTCAAAAAAGAGAATTTCCCATTTTTATTCCCTTTTTTTTGCTAGTAAACACAAAGACCCTCTTCACTGAAAGCACCTACAGAGAGAAGGTGAGCTTAGGGATTGGTAAAGGTGGTACCTGGAAAGTGAGGGGAATAATAAAGCATGCATGACCCTATTATTTAGAGTGTGCCAGAACGTAGAGACTGCTGTAGCTGATGCCCGACTCAACATCAATGATGCAAAGATAACTGCTGGTCTACAGAGTTGCATTTCTGGGCTCTTGTCTTCCACTTTTACCATTCTAGCAGTCAGCACAGTGCCTGGACATCAGTAGGTATGTGCATTTCAAGGGGGAAAAAGTATCAAGATTTGTCTCTGCTAAGTGTTTTAAATGTCTTTCCCACAATAGCTCATATTAGAAGTCATCTCCCTCAGACTTTTCCAGAAAAGCTATTTAGTTAGGTAAATTTAGTACCATCTCCCAGAAAAAGGGCTGAGACTACTACATCGTCATCCCTTTTCCTGGGAAATGCAGCAGAGACACCAGCCAACACAGGCAGCCTTGGAGTTCAGGGTTCCTGCCTGTCCTGTCCAGGCCCAGAGCAGAGTGACACACAGCCTCCTTGGCACGCTGCCCCTGGCCCTCGCTGCTCGGCAGCACACTTCATGGCTTTGATCAACTCCCCAGACACGCATGCCACAAATTTACGCCTTCTCTATCATCAACCTTTCTGATTTTACAAAAACAGAACCAGGATTGGCTATTTCGAATGGAAAGTAAGCTTCACCACAAAAACATGTACTTTTTTCCTCTGCCAGTTCTTCATCTTCCTCCACCTTCGAGATGAGGACCTGCCCCTGCTTTCAGGTTCTTATGTTATTACCATTTCCTTTCCTATAGTGTGTTATTAACTGTTACTTTCCTTAGGGACCACATTCACTCTCGCACATTCAACTCCCGTTCTTTGTTGATTTCTAAACCACCAGGCCTATCCCTGACCTGAAAGGCTGGATTGTAAACTATAATTTTCTGCCATTTCTACACGGCATGAGTTGGAGTAGATCGCTTACTATTTCCTTTGGGAATGACTAATCCTGATAGACATTAAAACATCCTCTAGTGCTATAACAACTAAAATAGTATAGTAGTAGCATATGAGTGGACAGCCAAATGGAACAGATAGAGTCCAGGAATAGACTCAAATACACATGGGAAATTGCTGTATGGTAAAGGTGGCTTCTCAAACTACTAAGATAAGAATACCCTTAAAAAATGAGTTGGGACAACTGGGTTGCTAGGAAAAAAATAAGGTTGGATACATAGCTTACATTGTACATACATACACAGAGCCATAAAATTCCCAGAAAAGAAAAATCTGAACACAAAACGGTATTAGATAATCTTAAGGAATTATTTGTATAATAATGATATAGAGGTTATGTTCTAAAAAGTCCTCACATGTTGATGTACATTGATGTACTGATAAAATAATACAATGTCTGGGGTTTGCATTAAATATTCTCAAAATGGATGGAAGACTAGATAAAACAAGATTGGCGAAATATTCCTAATTGTTGAAGCTGTCAGAAGGATAGTCAGGGTTTATATTTTGTTATCTAATTTGTATATGCTTACAATTTTCCATAATAAATTTTTTTTTTAAGTACCAGAAAAGAATATGAGTGGCTTCACTGGAGTGGGGAAAGGCCTTTCTAACTATGACTCAAAACTCAACAAATATAAAATTAAAGTTTGATAAATTTAATTGTATTTAACAATAACTTCTGCACATTAAGATATAGATATAGATATAGATATAGATATAGATATAGATATAGATATAGATATACACATACACATACACTATAAACCAAGTCAAGAAACAAATACCAACATGGATAAAATATTTTCAATCCATGTCACAGACAAAACAATGGATAATATCACTAATATGGAAAAAACTACTAGAAATCAGTAAGAAAATTATCAGCAACCCAACAGAAATATTAGCAAAGAACATTGACATTTCAGGAAAAGTAAATAAAATGGCCTTTAAACATGATGAAAGTTGAACATCTTTTTAAATAGGAGAAATGCAAATTAAAAATTTACTTTGTAACTTCCAGAATTATCTTTTGAGGCTCTGAGATCCCAGATTTCAGGCTTATAAGTAGGCGAGAAGAGGTAGCCTTGGAAGCCTCTCTCATAGCCCCTAGCATGAAGCCTTATCAGTAAGAGGAGGCTATAACCCACTGCTAGGAGAGGATGCAAAGGTTCCTTGTAAAGGGGCAAGTCCACATAGTAAGGAGGTAAGTTCTTGCTATTTAGCTGAGTGGCATGCTAAATATTTTGCTATACTTTGGCCTATTCTCAGCATTTCAATTTCCTCACATGTAGAATCAAGGGGTAAAAGTTAGGGCTAACATTGGACAAGTTACTAAACCTCCCTATGCCTCAGTTTCCTCATCATAAAAAGAAAATAAAAAAACAATGACCTCATGTGAATGAACTAATGTCTCAAGCACACAGAATACAGAATAATATTTGGAAGACAGTACGAACTCAGTAAATATTATCTATCCACAGGTAGGTAACATCTCAAAGGGGAGAATGTTTAAAACTGTGGAACCAACTTCGTAGGGCTACCTCCTGAGAAGTTACAGGAGAGCAAAAGTACTGGGAATCTACACCCAGGAAGAGACCATCTAGAAAGTTACAAAAATGCTTCCTCAGGTCATTTGCTCTTAGGGAAGAAAATGGAGTCAAACTCTGACAGAAAATGAAAGGATGAACATTTTCCTGGCTAAAAGCTTGAAAAAAATAGACCTTTATGACACAAAAATTTCATCCAGTATTTCTTTCCTTATACACTCATTTCAAATGTATGTTTTAATTCATTTCATAAGATAACTTCATAAATTATTACTCTAAATTCTCTTAATGGATTAAGCACATTTATTCAATTAATCAGTTGATATTTATGGAGCACCTATGTGCCAGGCATTGTGTGGTTCACTGCCATAGCTTCAGGGCCTAACACAAAGTCCCTGATCTTGGAGATCTGACTTTCCAATGACTTGCTAAAGGTTTTCTCCCTGTGCCCTCATGCAGAATAATTTCCTTTAAGCTAACACTTATTACAGGATTAACGGTGATTAGTGCAATTAATGCATTTAATTCTCACTACATCCCTGTAAGGTGGGTACTATTATCATCCCCACTTTACAGATGAGGAATCTGAAATTAAAAGAGGGAATAAGTAACTTACCCAAAGGTACAAACCTAGTAAATTGAATAGAATCTCAAGTCAGGTCCAATTCCAAACTTTCCCATTTTAATCCCTAAACTGCCTTCAAAATTTCTGAAGTATAGTTGGTTTATAATAGTCTGTTCTGCATTTTCTTTGTTTGGTTTGCTGTGTTTCTCGTCTTCTGCTCAGTGCCTTTCTAGCATCTAGAAAATGATCATTTAAAAGCAATTGCATCAAATCATGGGACCATGCCAGAGCAGGCTAAGAAACGACAGCCAATTGTACATAAATATTTAAATATATGCATTACACTCCATTTAGTGCATTATTCAGATTCTGGGTTTATACAAAAAGGTTTCTGGAACTCGCCAGCTGCTTCCTTTTGTGATCTCAATGATTTTCACCCAAACAAGACTCAAAGGACCCATTTTCCAAATCAGATTCCTTATACTTTTACCTAGTCACTGATGTCATTTGCCTTTTCTGCCAACCCTAAACTGACTAGGGAGGAAAATCAATTTGAATTCTCTCTCCCTAACTGCTTCCTTTCCTTTTACCCAAAACTTGCCATTTTCCCCCCCTAAAACCCCCTAAGCAAAATCCATAGTTCAGTGAAATGACTGTGATTAAGCAAATTATGAACCAGTTCAGGGAGTCACTCTAATTGCTCTAATCAGAGATACTTTCCTGGCTGTGCTCCGGGGAGGCCTGGTCGGCCTAGAACACTCACTCCCTGGCCGGGGGCAGAGTATCAGCAGAAGGCAATCACTGCTGCTATTTTTCTAGGTTAATGTGAACTTGTTCAAATTTGGGGCTTCAGACCCTTGTTATTCCCCTCAGTGATTTAACTGGCCCACTGAAAAGAATCTGGCCTGTAATCCCTGAATGCCCCAGAAGTCAGTGCAATGAGTCAGACCATGAGGTCAGATTCTTGGATGGGACGAAGCACTGTGTGTGCAAATGGAGGTGTCTCCCTCTCTTACTATACTGAAGCTCCTTGAAGGCAGGAACAGTCTTTCACCTCTAGCAATGGGCTTAGCACAGAGCAGGGGCCCAAATATTTGCTGAATATTGTGTAATGAAGAAAGAAAATGTGTGAGTCATATTTTCTTTTTTTTAATTGACGTATCATTGATATACAATCTTATATTGGTTTCAAATATATATCACAGTGGTTTAAGTTACCCATGTTATTAAATCCTCACCACATCTAGTATAGTTACTATCTGTCAATATAGAAAGATGTTACAGAATCACTGACTATATTCTCCGTGCTGTACTATCCCTGTGACCACCTTGTGATTGAGAATTTTTGTGCTCCTTTATCCCCCTCACCCTCCACCACTCCCAATCTCTCCCCCATGGTAACTGCTAGTCACTTCTCAGTGTCTGTAAGTCTACTGCTATTTTATTCATTGTTTTGCTTTTATATTCCACAAATAAGTGAAATCATATGGTATTTGTCTTTCTCCATTTCACAGCATTATAGCCTTTGGATCTATCCATGTTGTTCCAAATGGCAGGATTTCTTTTTTTATGGCTGAATAATATTCCATTGTGTATATGTACCACATCTTCTTCATCCTTTCATCTGATGGGCACTTAGGTTGCTTCCATATCTTGGCTATTGTAAATAATGCAGCAGTAAACATAGGGGTGCATATTAGCTTCTCGAGTCAGGGATTTTGTTTTCTTTGGGTAAATTCCTAGAAGTGGAATTACTGGGTTGAATGGCATTTCTGTTTTTAGTTTTTTGAGGAACTTTCATACTGCTTTCCACAACAGTTATACCAATTTACAGTCCCACCAACAGTACAGAAGGGTTCCCTTTGCTCCACATCCTCACCAACACTTGTTATTTCTTGTCTTTGGGACAGTGACCATTCTGACTGGTGTGAGGTGATAAACTCATTGTGGTTTTGATTTGATTAGTGATATGGAGCATCTTTTCATGTGACTGTTGACCATCTGTATTTCTTCTTTGGAGAATGTCTATTCAGGTCATCCACCCATTTTGTAATAGGGTTATTTGTTTTTTGGGTGTTGAGGCATATGAGTTCTTTATATATTTTGGGTGTTAACCCCATATCAGGTAAATTGTTTATGAATATATTCTCCCATACTGTAGGTTGCCTTTTTGTTCTGCTGATGGTGTCCTTTGCTGTACAGAAGATTTTTAGTTTGATGTAGTCCCACTTGTTCATTTCTGATTTTTTCCCTTGCCCAAGGAAATGTGTCCAGGAAAAAATTGCTCATACTTATTTATGTTCAACAGATTTTTGCCTATGTTTTCTTCTAAGAATTTTATGGTTTCATCTTTCATTCAGCTCTTTGATCCATTTTGAGTTTACTTTTGGGTATGGAGTTAGACAGTGATCCAATTTCATTTTCTTGCCTGTAGCTGTCTAATTTTCCCAACACCAATTATTGAAGGGGCTGTCTTTTCTCCATTGTATATTCATGGTTCCTTTATAGCATATGTGTGTAGGTTTATATCTGGGCTCTCTATCCTGTTCCATTTATCTATGGGTCTGTTCTTGTGCCGGTATCATACTGTTTTGATTACTGTGGCTTAGTAATATAGCTAAGTCAGGGTTCATAATACTCCCAGCTTTGTTCTTCTTTTTCATAATTGCTTTCGCTATTCAGGGTCTTTTGTGGTTCCATATGAATTTTAGGACTATTGTTCTAGCTCTTGAAAAATGCTGTTGGTATTTTGATAGGGATTGCACTGAATTTGTAAGTTACTTTGGACAGAATGGCCATTTTTGACAATATTAATTATTTCTATTCATGAGCAGGGATAGATTTCCATTTATTTGTGTCTTTTTAAATTTCTCTCATGATTTTCTTATAGTTTTCAGAGTTCAGGTCTTCTACCTCCTTGGCTAGGTTAATTCATAGGTATTTTATTCTTTTGATGCAATTGTAAATGGAATTGTTTTCCTGATTCTCTTTCTGCTAGTTCATTGTTATTATATAGGAATGCAACAGATTTCCGTGTTTTAATTTTACATCCTACAACTTTGCTAAATCCAGTTATTAGTTCTAATAGTTTTTGGTGGATTCTTTAGGGTTTTCCATGTACAATATCATGTCATCTGCAAGTCACATTTTCTTTTAAGGAGCGCTTTATGGAACAATGGATTTAATAGTAAGAAAAAAGTACTTGCACAGGGTATGTGGAAATTGCATTCTACACTTAAATGAGAATACTGCAAGGACATGGCTAGTGCTGAGGCATATTTTATAGCAAACATTATCTGAGTTCTCACCATTACAACTGTTCAAGGTTGCAAGTCTATATGAGGAAGAGAAAGAGATTGAGGTTAAGTACAGAAGTATCAAACTGACACCGAATCAGGAGCAACCATCAGGAGAACAGTAGTAAGAGCAATAACCAACATTCTAGCAATCTTGATTTAGTTATGAAATCCTTCAAGGAAAATTCAAGAACCTCAGGAATATAGTACTTTAATGATGCCTACTTGGTTGGTTGTATAGTAAAATACTGCCACTGTTGCTTAAGCTATTAACTTTCTACACCTTTTAGCAAGTGTGGCTCAGGAAGGAGAGTTGAGAGAGCACTGTAGCAAGAATTCCTTTGGGTCTGGGTTCACTGGGCCCTCCCTGCAAGACAGAGCTAAGAAATCTGGCAATGTTTTTGGTCATGCTGCAGCATGGCAACACAATGTATTCCATGTGTTTGCTTTCCTTTCGCATGGGTAATTATGGTGAACACTGGATTAGAAGTGTCATGTTTTAGCATCATCAATCCAAAGTTATCCTTGGGGTTCTTCTTAGCTGAGAAAGTAGTAATCAAACTTTTGAATGAAAAATGCAGATACATTCACACACAGATATATATATATATATACACCTACCCACATGTGTGAATGCCTCATATTCATTTAATAAGTGGTCTAGGATACCTACTGTGCGTTAGATGAGGAATTAGAAATAAAAATCTAAGACATGCTCCATGCCCTGAAGTGACCTGAATATAGTGTGAAGGCAGTCTACATACAAACACAAAACATGTGGTAGTTGCTATAGGGACAGTGGATTATGGAGTCTTGTTAATGCTACTACATTTACTTTCTAAAATGCTAGTGATTGCTGTAGCTTGTGGTAGGTAGGTAAGGAAGCATATTATTGATGCTGAAACTATTTAGGCAGGGAGGCTCCCAGAAATAAGCAAATCTGAGGGAAAATCTACATACATTTAGTTTGGCCAAGCAGAGAAAATGTCTCAGAAAAACTTTTTCTTTAAAAAAGAAGGAAACATGCTAGCAGAGACTTTCTGCAGATTATCACCAGAAAAAATGAATGGGTGCAGACAAGCCCTTAGGTTTGCAGCACTGATCACTTATCAGATTGAGGCTCTGTTTCTATATCCTAAACTAGGAATTGGGTGGTCTAGTAGTTTGAAGATTTTTCAGCAAACTTCATAGTTCCCACATCTCCATTCATGCTTCAGAAATTTCACCTTTCCAACAAAGTTCAATTCTTCCAGAAACATAAGCTACACTACATATATCAAGCTTGGACAGAGGAAAATAAGTCAAGTTTTACTGATCCCCAGCTTACTCATTTCAAATTAAATCTCCAGTGCGGTAAGAGGTAACCAGTGTTCTCTTGCCCCTGAAGGAGAGTTTATCACAACATGTTCAACTTATTTTCCTGAAGGCATTCTAGTAATCTTTAAAAATGGTGTATTTCCCTATGATGCAAAATGCAATAATGTTCACTTAAATGAAGTATTTGCCATCCACTTACTGACGGGTTAAGGGCATTCCCTCTTACAATGGACATAACTTAATGCAAGAGCCTGTTTTCCAGGAACATCTTTGACTAGGCAAAACTTGGGCACAAAGTCATGTGGAATGTTAATGTACATAATCTCCAAAAGCCAGCAAAAGGCTCTCCTGCTGTTTTGGACTGAAGCAGCCTCCTCAGCGAATCCCCACATAGTTCTGATGTCTTGGCAGCATCCTTGCTCACATTCTCCCCGCTTGCTGTGAGCACCTGCAGAGGTTTTCAAAGCTACCTTGACCAAGCACTGACTGCCAGACTCATTACAACTGGTCCTAGGACTGAATTCTACCTTGTGTGAACTTTCAAGAGTATTTCAACAAATGATTATTTACCCTGCTTCTAAGATCTTCCACATCCATTTTAAATCCTTAGGAGTTCAGGCTTGCTTTGGGAGAATGCCAGAATTTCAAGGATCCTTCTGATAATTAAATGACCTCTAAGCTGGCGCACCAACAAATAAGTTCTGGGAAAATATCAGAGACACAAATTCTATTAAACAAATCCCTGTGAAGTACCTACTGCAGGGCCAGCACTGTGATAACCACTGAGGGGTTGCACTGGAGCTTCGATTTTACATGTAAGAAAAAGCTTTGATCTAAAGAACTGGCGAGACCAGATACCACACATGAAATTACTGTAGTGAGTACAGGACAGATGATGATTAATAATTAAAACAAGCACTCTAGGACAGTAAGGGATAGTAATATCTTATAATATCCTACTTTTACTGAAGAGCAAAACCTGAAAAATGAAAAGGGCACAAAGTAGATAAAGTGCATTTACACACAATACTTCTTTTGGTTCTTAAAGCCACATGGTGAGGTAGGCAAGGGAGATACTGTCCTATTAACCCCATTTTATAGATGAGGAGACTGAGACCCAAAGAGGCCAAGGGGCTTAGCCAAGGGCACCTTTGCAAGTAAGTGGCGGAATTCCAGGACAGCAGTCCTAGTGTTGTCTCATGTTCTGTAACTTTGGTACCACCCATGCTGCCTCCTTGCTAAGTACCATGGGCAGGAGAAGAGAGAATGTGGAAGGGATTAACGGGTAAGCTGTAAATGACACTGACAGGCTACAGAAAGGATATAGGGTCTTCATGGGGAAAGGAAGATAGAGAGATGAGCAAAGAGCATAACCACGAGCTTGAAGGCAGAGAATTGAGATTGGATATTAGAAGGAAATGAGAAATGGGTTTGACAGGAAAATTAAAGAATCATGGGATTTTCACAAAGAGTCAGGTGTTGAGTTTTGGTCTTTCGAACAATGAGACTATTTCTTCAAAGATACTGATGTATCACTACAGAGATTAAGGATTTGATGTGGTGTTCATGTGGTAGAGGGGTGAGAGGGGTGGGGGGTGAGTAAAACTTGTAGGATTGTCTGTCTCAGGAATTCAGGACTGTCAAAAGTAAAATTACCTGCATTTTCAGGCTTTGGTTTGGTGTGAGTTCCCGCATTCAGCCAGTATGTCATCAGGCTGGACTGGAGTGACAGGCCTACTGGAGTGACGGCAGAGGGGTACTCTGGGCCCCTCACCCACACTTAACTGAGAATAGGTCTGATTTCATAAAATTGCTTTTATTAGGATATTTCACAAAATTTCGTTTGGGTAAAGGATTCCATAGCTTAAAATATCTGTCCCTGATCTAGCCTGACCCCAGAAAGACAAATACTGTATGCTATCACTTATATGTGGAATCTCAAAAATTTGAAATCATAGAACCACTGAATAGAGAGGGGTTGCCAAGGGTTGGAGGGTGCAGAAATGGAGAGATGCTGGTCAAAGGACACAAACTTTCAGTTATACGATAAATAAGTTCTGGGATCTAATGTACAGCATGGTGACTATAGTAATTACTGTATACATGAGATTTGCCAAGAGAGGGGCAAAAGTAGGGAATAGGAAAATGGTAATATTGTAGTATCTTTGTATGTTGACAGATGGCAGCTGCAACTATGGTGAGCATTAAGCAATGTATGTAATTGTCAAATCACTATGTGGTACATCTGAAACCAATATAATACTATGTCAACTATACTTCAATTTAAATAAACCTTGTTGGATTAAAAAAAATTTTGTAAAGAGAATACATTTTAAGTGTTTTCACCACCCCCACAAATACAAATGGTAACTATGGGAGGTGATGGACGTTGTCAGTCAGCTTGACTGTGGGAACCATCTGACAGTGTACATGTTCATCACATCATCATGATTTTGTCAGTTTTGCCTCAATAAAGCTATGGGTGTAGGGGGATTTGGGGCAACGAAGAACTCTGAGAACAACATTTCCTGGCCTTTGAAGCCACTGGGGCCAGGATTCCCCGCAGGCCCTTTACGTGCTTGTGCAGGGCCAACTCCAGAGGCCCTCCGCAGACCAGCACAGGCGGCAGGGACCCCGATGGGGACGCAGGCCCCGCCTCCACCGAGCCGGGCCGGGCCTCCCAGCAGTGGGAGCCGCGCACGCCCGAGCCTGTTCAACGCGGCCTCCTGCGGACAAAGAAAACTCGGTGGGCTTCTAAGAAGAAAAGCATCTGGTCCATACACTTACCCAGCTCATTCATATTTCAACGCCGGCTTATTTCTTCCTTTTCTCACTTTCGTCTCCTTTTAGAGACTAAGACTAAGGCCCAAACCAAAACCAAAGGAATCCACCCACCGCCAAGTGGTGGGTTTTTCCTTGAAAGCCTAAAAGAAAAGGATGTGCGCGCCTTGAGGATGATAGGAGGGGCTGCAGTCTGGAATTCTCACTGTTACCCAAGAATTACGAGCCAGAAGCAGAGCATCATTAAATCCGGCGGTGCGCCTGGGTGACGGCACGCTCCGCGGTACCTGCCCGCGCGCTGCCCGCCGAATCA
Organism: Manis pentadactyla; assembly: GCF_030020395.1. NCBI lineage: Eukaryota > Metazoa > Chordata > Mammalia > Pholidota > Manidae > Manis > Manis pentadactyla. The sequence goes on from NC_080026.1 coordinate 21,705,601, forward strand.
GGAGGCTGCGGGGGAGAAAGCCCAGCAGAGCCCACAGTAAATCTGTCTTTCTGTATTCCGATCATAAAAATGTATTCTCCTCACTTGTTCACACAGGGCCTACTGCCACCTTAACCATGTTTATCGAGACAAAGTGTCTTTGCCGAAGTGAGAGCATTTCTCTTCTTTGACAGCAAACGCTGATTAAATCTTCCCAGAGAAAAGTCAGGCAGACCAGAACCCACCTGCTTGCCAGCTTCAAAGGAACAGACTTTCTAATTCTGGGATTTCCTTTTCTCATTGTCAAGAAAAATAAATAATCACAAGTGAAAGGATTTTGTAGAAAATCTCTACAAAAAATGTAGCTGTTCCCATTTTTTAACTTAGGCTGAAAGATTTCTTACCAGTTGAATGTATTATCTAATCTCACAAAAAGAACCCTTAAAGTACCTATGCTACTGACTGTAAATTAGGAAACTGCTGTGACTACAGATGCTGTGCAAATCAGCAGGGCAAGATGAGCTTTCCCCTGGCAGGACTGCACGGGGCCACTTCAGGATGGAGAATTCTGAGGGGATGGTGACTTTGCTTGCAATGACAGACATAGTCTCCGAAAGGGGTTGGAAAGTTATGAATTGGTGACCTCCATATTCAGAATGCTCAGTTTAAAAAATAACAAATCAAAATGGCCTTTCCCACACTCACCAACACCACAGACAGAAATATATGCCAGTTAGAAATCTGGGGGAAAAAATTATGCCTGTGGCATATGTGCTGATCTGGGCAATAGAGTCTGTTTTTTTCACCATGCCTGTCAGAAATATAAACTCTCCTTAAAATAAGTTACACAACTCTCTGTGCTTCCTAAGCAATTCAGCAACACGAAAGCCCCAGATTTTACAACAGGCAGACCTTGGAGAGAGGGTGGGTTTGATTCCAGACCAGTGCAATAAAGGGTGATCAAGTGAGTCAAATGACTTTTTTGGTTTCTCAGTGCATATGAAACTTACGTTTACACTGTGTGGTAGTCTGGGATCCTATATTAGTGGGCAAAAGCATTATGTCCAAAAAAGTAACACACATACCTCGATTTAAAATACTTTATTGCTACAAAATGCTAATCATCATCTGAGCTTGCAGGGAGTTATCATCTTTTGGCTGGTGGAAGTTCTTGCCTTAGTGTTGATGGCTGCTGGCTGATCAAGGTGGTGGGTGTGAAGGTTGGGATGCTGTGGCAATTTCTTAAAATATGACAACAATGAAGTTTACCACATCAATTGACTCCTCCTGTCATGAATTATTTCTCTGTAGCAGGCAATGAATGCTGTTTGATTGCATTTGACCCACAGAACTTCTTTCAAAATTGGAGTCAATCCCTTCAAACCCTGCCATGGCTTCATCAACTAAGTTTATGTGATATTCTAAATCCCTAATTGTAATTTCAACAACCTTCACAGCATCTTCACCAGGACTAGGATCCATCTCAAGAAACCACTTTCTTTTCTCATTCAACAGAAACAACTCCTCATCTGTTCAAGTTTTATCATGAGATTGCAACAATTCAGTCACAACTTCAAACTCCAGTTCTAATTCTAGTTCTCTCGCTATTTACACCACATCTGCAGTTACTTTCCCCACTGAAGTCTTCAACCCCCCTCAAAGTCATCCATGAGGGATGGAAACTACTTCCTCCAAACTCCTGTTAATGTTGGTATTTTGGCCTCTTTCCATGAATCCCGAGTGCTTTTAATGGCATCTAGAATGGTGAGACCTTTCCAGAAAGTTTTCAATTTATGTTGCTCAGGTCCATCAGAGGGATCACCATCTATGGCACCTAGAGCCTTACAAATGCTATTTCTTCAATAATAAAACTTGAAAGTTAAACTTGCTCCATGGGCTGCACAATGGATGTTGTGTTAGCAGGCATGAAAACATGAATCTCATTGTACATCTCCATCAGAGCTCCTGGATGACCAAGGGCACTGCTGATGTGCAGTAGTATTTTGAAATGACTCTTCTGAGCAGTAAGTCTCAACGGTGGGCATAAATTATTCAGTAAACCATGTTGTAAACAGATGTGCTGTCATCCAGGCTATGTTGTTTCATTTATAAAACATAGGCAAAGAAGACTTCACATAGTTCTTAAGGGCCCTAGGATTTACAGAATGGTCAATGAGCACTGGCTTCAACTTAAGCCACATTACCCCAGCAGGAGAGTCAGCCTGTCCTTTACTTTAAAGCCAGGCATTGACTTCTCTCTAGTTACGAAAATCCTAGATGGCATCTTCTTCCAACAGAAAGCTGTTTCATCTACATTGAAAATCTGTTGTTTAGAGTACCCACCTTCATTAAGTATCTTGGCTAGATCTTCTACATGATTTGCTGCATCTCCACCACCAGCACTTACTGCTTCATCTTGTACTTCTATGTTACAGAGATGGCGTCTTTCCTTAAACCTCATGAACCAACCTCTGCTGGCCTGCAACTTTGCTTCTGCAGCTTCCTCACCTCTCTCAGCCTTCACAGGAGTGAACAGACTTAGGGCCTTGCTCTGGAATACACTCTGGTTTAAGGGAAGATCAATCCAGTCCAGTAAAAGTTCACTGTATCAGCAATAGGTGTTGGCTGTCTTATCATTCAAGTGTTCGCTGGAGCAGCACTTTAAATTTCCTCCAGGAACTTTTCCTTTGCAGTCACAACCTGGCTAACTTTGCTACAAGAGGCCTAGCTTTTGGCCTGTCTCTGCCAACTCTGTCTTTGGCATGTCTTTTGACATGCCATCCTTGCTAAGCTTAATCATTCCGAGCTTTTCATTTAAAGTGAAATATGTGCGATACTTCCTTTCAGTTGAACACTTAACGGCCATTGTATCATTGGGTTATTAATTGGCCTAATTTCAATATTGTGTCTCAGGGAATAGGGAGGCCCAAGGGGAGGGAGAAAAGGCAGGGAAACAGCTGACTGATGGAACAGACATCACACACAACATTACTAAGTTCGTCATCTACAGGCATGGTTCAAGGCATCCCCAGATATTACAATAGTAACATCAGAGATGACTGATCACAGATCACTGTAACAAATATAGTGAAAAATCTGAAATACTGCGAGAATTACCAGAAATGTAACAAAGAAACATAAAGTGAGCAAATGCTGTTGGAAAAATGACACCCACAGACTTGCTTCAAACAGGTCACAAACCTTCAATTTGTAGAAACAAAAAAACCACAGTGTCTGCACAGTCAAGGGAAGTTCAGTGCCACAAGACATGCCTGGAGTCACCGGTACTATCAGCTAGCTGCTGAGAGTTGAGCTGGGTGGACGTGGTTGGAGAGGTAAAATATCTCATGTCTTTGAAAGTCATCTGCATAATTGTAGAGCTCTAATCCCTATCCAAGACCCGTAATTATGCCAAGAGAAATTGAGGCTCTCTGATCCCCATTCTGTCACCTGGATGCACACACTTCCCTTTCGACTAGGCACTTAAAGCCCATTGCCATGGGAAAGGAGAGCTGGCCTCCTGGCATGTGGTTCTGTCTCTTGACAGCCATCAGCGGTTCTGAAATCACCAAGTGCAGCAGGAATGAACTTTCCTCGCCCCCAAACCTGGGTATTATAAATGAACTGATGAAGAAACAAGTAATCTCCCAGCGACTATAGTAGCCAGACATGGATAAAAACCGATGCACACTTTTTATCTTAAAATAAGAAAAGTAATTTCCATCCCACCGGGCTCTAAAGGGTTGCCTTTCATCCAGTCAGGGGAGGTGTCAAGCATGGTTTGTGCAAACTAGTCTGTCCTTTGACGGACTTACTGACAAGACCTACTGGTGAGAGGAGGAGCCGGGATTCACCATTTGTTGAGAAACAGAAGAATGTATACCAACCGACAGGCTTCCAGGAACTCATAAAACAGTTGTTTGGCTTAGAAGATCATGTCTACAATGTGTTAGTATCAGGAAGAAGGCATTCAAGGTATTTCTCAAGTTTAAACGGGCACAAAATTTCAAAAGCAAGGAGCCAGCTGCCAGTGTCTGTCGGAAGTTTCTGGAGACACAGAGTTCTCAGACACACTCCGCTCTGGGAACAAGGCGCAGCTTCAGTCACTTTTGTTGTCTGTCACGGGCTAAAAGGACAGGATATCCAGGTAGCCCTGTTTTGTCTCATTTGAGGGGGTGGGAGAGAGTAAAAGGATAGAAAACTGAGTTAATTTGCACTGACCTCTGGATCACAGCAGTGACAAGATGCTGTCTTTATAATATTTTACAGTTTCAATAAACCTCTGGCATTACTGGATGACAATAAAGGAAAGAACAATGAGTTGCTGTGTATACGTTACGTTCTATATAAAAAGGCTATGCTGAAAGGCTAATTGCTTCTCACAGTAAGATATATAAATTCTAGCCTCCAGCGCAACACAAGTTATTTTCAAGATATACAGTGCATCCTGGATTCAACTGGAGTCAGGGAAACCTTGTTGAGATCCTGAACTTACACTCTGATCATCATTACTAGGAACTGATTAACTTAAGCTAAACTTCTGAGAATTTCAGTTTCCTTATCTATAAATCAGGAGAGTAAAATTTAAATTTCCAGGCTGTGGTAAAATGTCAATGATAAGAAACTGTGAGAGTTACACGAATTCACCATAAAGAGTGTTTCACAATGTCTGGCCTATAATATTAGCACTCCATAAATGTTAATTCCTTTCAGTATTTTTCACGTTCGACTGTGACAAAGAAACTCTTAGAGGAAGGAGCCAGGGCCAGGTAAGAAAGAAAGAAGGGGATGCCATTTGAGTTTTTCTGTTGGTGGTGGCAGGTTTAGCTGAACCACTATCAGTGCCCTATACAGGGACTGTGTACCACCTGCTGAAGTCACTCACTATAGGGAAGGCATAATAAAGTGCCTGAGAGGTGTGAGATTTGTTCACAGAGCATCAGCCATCTATCCCAAGCCCTTGCTGTGGACTTCCAAAACGTCTGCCCTCTAAGCCATAAAGCAATGCATGAGCTCTTTTGTGGCCCCTGGTCATTTACATCCACCTTCTGTATAAAAAGCAACACTTCTGTATAAAAAGCAAACAAGGTGAAGGGGTGTGAGAGGCCAGAGGAAATGGCCAGATGGGAGAACAGCTAAGGTGCCCAATTAGAACAAACATCTCTTTCCTGCCAGGACACTAAAAACAGAATCCCAGCCAGCTTGAGAGTTACTATCTTAGCCAACTGGCTGCATATTTGATGGGAACAGAGGTCCAACAATGGAAAAATAAAAGCTTTTCTGCACCAACTGGGGAATGGTTGGAAACGCATTTGAAGACGAATGCCACTGGGTTTTCCAGGTGCACTTTCCCCGTGCGGCACGGGTCACCTTTACTCAGCTCACATGCCTGGGGGCTGCCCTCTACCTACCAGTGCTGCCAATTCCACCTGCAATCTACAAAACCAGGTCGTACGTTTGAGTCTTCATTTCTCCACATGTAATCACTGAAACTCCACTTTTCATGCTCTAGAGAATGCAAACACAGATGATTGGAGCTACTTCAAATCTACCCAGACAGTTCAACACGGGATGAAAGCAGATGAGACATTTCAGAGTAAAGACGGCTGGGTGTCTCAGGCCATGGGGACCGTGGGTGTGTGATGGGGAAGATCTCTTTTTAGTCAAGTTGGTACTCATTTAAAGCAAAGGTGCTACCCTAATTTTAAAAGTCTATCTGATTTGCATCCTGTATGGCTGCATGTAACATCTTTTGGGGTCATAATACACTGCCTTCTGTAGAATCTATGGGGCAGCTGTCACGCTAGAATGTGGGTGGCTACCAAAAAGGTCTTGTCAACTGCCTGCAGTCACCTGATTAGCCTGAATTCATCACCAAAAATTAGACATAGTTTGGAAGCCTGTGAGTCTATGGTTAAGGAAAGGGTGGAAAAGTCAGTAGCTAACATGACCAAGCACAAGCCATGGCCTGGGAGTCTGGAGGTCGCAGTGGCAGACAGAGGGGCCTAGGCAGGCCAGGAGCTGGAATCTAGGCAAAGGCCACTTACTCCAGGACGGCTTTATTCCTTGCTTTGAATGCCCTTCCATCCTTTCTGAAACAAGTTTTCAACTCCTTATTCCACAAGGCCCAGCTCAGGTTTTATTTGTCCATGATCTCACCCCCAGGCAGCTGTCTGCTTTCTTGGATGTATCTTTACTAGGTGTTATTTACATACTGTGTTCATAAAACTCCATCTTTATTATACAACTAATATAACCACACACACATACACACATGTGCACATACATGTATATTATCAACCGAGTATCATCTCTCTCTTTCCTTCACCAGGACTATAAACCTTATGTTGGCAGGAACTATGTCCTATGTTGACTAAACACTGAAAATTCACAAACCTCTCCTGAGTTTTAATAAATGAAGGTGCAAATCAGTAAGCAGTTGGTTTGTGAACAAGTAGAAAAAAATGATTGGTGAAGGGCCCCCACCCATAAGATGGTGAACTTCCTGCTTCTCTTCCGGGTCCTCGGTTCCCACCAGCACCACCTGAAGCCCAATCACCCCTCGCCCCCCTAATCCCAGCACCTAGCCAATAGCCACCAGCCCCGTAGAAGTGACACCACAATCACCTCATGCCCCTTCCTATATAACCCAGCACCTTTCCCTAATAAAGCGGAATTCTCCGGTGAATTGCTGCTGTGTGTCGCTCCTTCCCTTTCATTGGTGCCGAAACCCGGGAGACGGGACACCCCAACTGGGCCCCGTCTTCCCCTGACACCAGCAGCAGCTTGCCCTCGTCCTCTTTTTCCGGCGCTGGCTCCTCACACTCACCACTCCTCTCTGGCCTTTGGGTAAGTTTTCCCCCAGAGCGGGCCGCTCTTCCCCGAGCTATCGCAGCGCCACTGACCGTGATCATCCGGCAAGGCCCTGACGCTCGGGGACGAGGAGGGAACTCTCCCTGCCTGAGGCCTTCACGGCTGCGGCGGACCCTCAGGCCCCTCCTCCAACAGCCATGAACGAGGTGACTCTTTTGCGGATGAGAACGCTCCCTTCCCTCCACCCCCTCCTTCCGTTCTTCCGCCGAAAATTCCTAGTACTAGGTTCCTCGAACTCCGGCACTCTGCCTTCTTAGAGGAGTCTGGGTGACAACCCACACTTCCTAAGAAACCGACTCGTATACGAGTTTCCGCAGACCCCCAAGGATCACTGGGGACGCCCTTTGTCTCCTTGCGGTCTGCTCCCAGTCCGAGGGTCTCCTTTGTCTTCCCCTGTTTGTCTCCTTCTCTGTCCTTTAGCCATGGGAGCCTCCTCATCCCTCCCTGGAAGCTCACCTCTTGAATGCCTGCTCACGCATCTAGCCACCCTCTCCCTGACGCCTGATATAAAACCAAAACTTCTCCGCAAATACTGCTCCCAAGATTGGCCGACATGCCCCCTAGACAATAACAACCAATGGCCCGCAGGGGGAGCTCTTGATCCTAACATCACTCGCGATCTCTTTAACTACTGCCAGCACCTGAAAAAATGGAAGGAGATTCCCTATACCGAAGCTTTCCGCCTCTTCCCCCCCACCGCCTCCCCCCAAGTTCTCCCAGCCTGCAAGCCGTCTCCCCCGCAGAAGCCTCCCGTTCACTCCCCTCCCCCTCCTCTCCTACAACAGCCCCTCCCCCTTCCTCCACCACCATCTCCTCCCCCACCTCACAACCCCTGCAGATCAAGCCTGAGCCTTTCAGCCCCCCTCTAAGTCCCAGGAGCCTCCTCCGTCTTTGCCCCCATCACCTGTTTCTCCCCCACAGACTGAGCCAGAACCCGTCAGTCCCCCACCGCCGTGGGTCTCCGCTCTCGAGATATCTTCGCCTGCTGCTTAATAGCAGGTCTGAAAAACGCAGCTCGTAAAGTAGTCAATTTTCAAAAGCTCCAAGACATAATTCAAAGGAGGGAGGAAGCTCCCCCCGAGTTCTTAGACAGACTCACTCAAGCCCTATTACAGTTACCAGCCTGGACCCAGAAACGCCTGACGGGAGACATGTCCTTATGACATACTTCCTGGCTCAAAGCTACCCCGACATTAAAGCTAAACTCAAAAAGTTAGAACAGGGCCCCGCTACCCCACAGACTGAGATCCTAACAGTGGCCTTTAAAGTCTTCCATAACCTGGAGGAGGAGAAAGAACGCCATAAACAAAAGGCTGATCAGGCCAATTTCCAAATGTTGGCCCAGCTGATAAAACCACAACCTGGGCGCCCCTCTACAAACAAGCCCCCCACAGGAGCTTGTTTCAAGTGCGGACAAGAGGGACATTGGTCAAGGGTGTGCCCCTCCCCCAGATCTCTTACCACCCCACGCCCCAGATGCCACAAAAAGGGCCACTGGGGGTCTGATTGCCCAGCCACCCGAAGGGGAGGCTGGACCAACAACCCCCATCCTAAGCCCTCCATAGTGGGGCTGGCAGAAGAAGATTGACGGGGCCCGGGGGCTTCTCGCCCGACCATTTCCATCACCAAACAGGAGCCCAGGGTTACTTTAATAGTAGACGGTCGCCCCATCTCCTTCCTCCTAGACACAGGAGCCACCTTCTCAGTCTTGAGAGAATACCAGGGCCCTACCACGCCTGCCATTACTCCTAGAGTCAGGGTAGGAGGTAAACAGATTTTCCCATTAAAAAGCCCCCCCTTTTATGCACAATCCAAGACAATCCCATACCTTTCTCCCACTCCTTCCTGGTTATGCCCCAGTGTCCCACCCCTTACTAGGACGGGACATCCTTTCTCTCCTCCATGTTTCCATAACTATATCCACTCCCACAGCCCCCAGTACTCCCTTTCTAATGGCCCTCACAGCTGACGACCCCCCTCTACCCAATGAAAGCTCCAGTTCCGCCCTCATACACCCTGTAAATCCCAAAGTTTGAGACATTACAAGCCCCTCCGTGGCTCTATGTCCTCCTGCCTCTATCAAATTATGTGACCCCTCTCAGTATATCTGTCAGGCCCAATACCCCCTAACCACTTCAGCCCTCATAGACATTCAACCTGTCATTCAAGATCTTTTAAATAAAAATTACCTCAGACCCACTCACTCCCCGTTTAATACCCCCATATTAGCTGTTAAAAAAACCAACGGATCTTTCCGCCTCGTCCAAGACCTTCGCCTCATCAACATGGCCATCGTCCCTATCCATCCCTTAGTTCCAAATCCATACACCCTTTTATCGCAGATCCCTGCCTCGGCCTCCCACTTCTCAGTCCTAGATCTCAAGGATGCATTTTTTTCTATCCCTCTGGACCCCTCCTCCCAAGATTTTTTCGCCTTCACCTGGACGGACCCATACACAAGACATTCTGAACAACTCACTTGGACAGTTTTGCCAAAAGGCTTCCGAGATAGTCCCCATATTTTTGGACAGGTCCTAGCTCAGGACCTCAAACAGTTTCATCATGATCACTCCGAGTCCACCTTATTACAATACGTGGACGATCTTCTACTCTGCAGTCCCTCGTGGGAACAGTCTCAACTTGACACTGCCTCCCTACTTAACCTTCTAGCTTCCAGAGGTTACCAGGTATCCCCCGTCAAAGCTCAAATCTCTTCCCCTTCTGTCACTTACCTCGGATTCCTTCTATCTCAACAAAGAAAGTCCATTACCTTAGACAGAAAACGGCTCCTCTCTGACCTGCCCATTCCCAAAACCAAGACAGAAATCCTTTCCTTTCTAGGCCTGGCTGGGTATTTTAGAGCGTGGTCCCTAACTTCTCCCTGTTGGCAAGACCCCTATACGACCTCAGCAAGGGCCCCCCCTGAAGAACCATTATCCTCCTCACCCCAACACTCCTTCATTAAGCTCCGTCGAGCCCTTGTGGAAGCCCCAGCTCTCCATCTTCCTGATTTGTCGAAGCCCTTCTCATTATACATTCATGAGAGGTCCAGTCAAGCTCTAGGAGTCCTAGGCCAACATTATGGCCCATCCTTTGCCCCAGTAGCTTATCTTTCCAAGCAATTAGACCCCACAGTTTGGGGATGGGCCCCCTGCCTACGGGCATTAGCCGCTGGACAGCTCTTGCAGGAGGAAGCTCATAAACTGACATTCGGGGCGCCCCTTACCATTCTGTCCCCACATCACCTAAAGGATCTCTTAACCTACAAAAGTTTACAGACTCTCCCTCCCTCCAGACTCCTGACCTTACTGTCCTCTTTCCTCCAAAATCCCGTTCACCCCCTTTGCCATCCATACCCGAATCATGACTTTTTCCTCCTTTACTGCTCCCTCGCTCTCTCTCGCTTTTTTCCTCCTTCCTATTGTCTTCCCCGCCACCCCAGCCTCCTTTGTATGGCGATTCAAAGTCAGACAGACTTACACACAGCATCAAACAAAAATTACTGCCCTCATTGCCACATCAGACTGCCCTCTGAAAGGCTGCTCCGAGCCTTTATACCTCCACTTTCCTCTCTCCACCGAAGTGTTCACTAGCAGCTACCTTTATTCTCCCTACCTCTGCTTCCTCTATGACCAAAAACAAGCCTGTTGCAGGCGATGGCCAGACACCTACGGGGATGTCCCTACTGGTCTTGCGCCATTCACTACATGGGTAACTCCCGGTACCCACAGTATTACTCCTCCAACCCATTCTCTTCAATACTAACAAACCCCTTCCTTACCTGGCTCTGGCCCATTGCAGGCCCTATAATAATCATTCTCCTCACCTGTCTCTTCTTGCCTTGTAAAGTTTATCAAATCCCAAGTCGGTAAAATCTCTAATCAAACTTTCAACCAGCTTTTACTCAGGAACTACCAGCTTTTAGCCACAGAAGATCCCTCACCCTCACGTAACCTCCTCACCACACGCTGAGATGGACCCCTCTCTCCGCTGGAAACTGTTCCTGGGAACAATGGCCACAGACGCCTGGCTTCTGGCACCCGTATCCTCTTGGCACCATTAGAATCAACAAGTCCTCGACCTATGGTTACAGGGAACCTTCACTGATTTCCAACCTGAAGAAGTCCACATCTACTTGTCCTTACTGTGCGGAGTCCTATCAACCCTTTCCTCCCGGTCCTCAAGCCCTCACTCCCTTCTCCGCCCCCGTTCAGCAGGAAGCAGTCAGAGAGAAAGCAATGCCCACAACCCCATAGAGGAGAAAGGGGGGAAGGAAGGGCCCCCACCCATAAGATGGTGAACTTCCTGCTTCTCTTCCGGGTCCTCGGTTCCCACCGGCGCCACCTGAAGCCCAATCACCCCTCGCCCCCCTAATCCCAGCACCTAGCCAATAGCCACCAGCCCCGCAGAAGTGACACCTCAATCACCCCATGCCCCTTCCTATATAACCCAGCACCTTTCCCTAATAAAGCGGAATTCTCCGGTGAATTGCTGCTGTGTGTCGCTCCTTTCCTTTCAATTAGTAAGGTCCAGGGTGGGCAAACTAAGGAAAAGCACAGAAAGCAAATCTCCCTTCCTTTGTGACATGGTTATCAGGCAATTAAGTCACTGACATTTCATACACAACCTGGATGTTGGCAAGGCAATACATAAAAACTTCTATCCTGGTGGAAACGATGTCAAATGATGAGCTGTCAAATAATGTTTTTTAATAGATGAGCTCAACCCTAAATGTTCTTGTAGTATGCCGCAGAACTCTTTATTTATACTGTTTAACATTTTTATCAATTACTTGAATGAAGATAGGATGATTTCCTATGACACCTACTCAGGGCACAAAGCCAAGAAAGAGAGCTTCTGTGTTTCATAACAGAAATTAAGATCTAAAAAAACACTTGCTAGATTATAGCACCAAGCTGAAACCAACACAAGGCTAAAGTTATACCTTTGGGTTCAAGTGATCAACAGCATAGGCAAAGAATAACCAAGTCCTTGCTAGACAGAAATTAGTTTATATGAATTTTATAGTAATTAAAAACACCATGCCACTCATAAATATATATACAATTTATACAGACATGATATATGACTATCATGTGGCTCATGATTCATACATAAATACACACACACTCTCTATACAGTACTATTGCTTAAAGAAGCTAATACACACTGCACCTCATTTTTTTAAAATTTAAGTATAGTTGATTTGAGCCTCATCTTTAGATTACAACATCTGGATCAAGCCAAATTCCTCTTCACAAGTCTGATCACCTTTGGAATATAACATCCACTTCTAATTAGGAGGCTTACAGAACCAGATATCCAGGAGGGAGAGAGGTCTAAAAACCCTGGTCTCATTATAATATTTGAGAGAGCTACACTTGTTTGCCCAGAGAAATCAAGACTTTGATGGAGGGAGGGGGAAAACGAGAGTTAAACTTCAACTAATAACTTTTCCAATAGCTGGAGAAGAGAAAATTAGTTCAGAAGATGACTTTAGAAAAGCTACAGGGGGACCCATTTGGGGTCACGTTTTGAAATGCCCAACAAGGGACTGGCTGCCTGAAATCCATGAGCATCTGCCAGTGGAATTAACCAAGTAGGGGATGGGTGAGCAACTCCCAGTGGGGATGCTGTCATGAATTTCTGCACTTGGCGATCAGAATCCTTAAAGGAAAGGAACCTGAAGTCCCTTTTAATTCCATGGTCTTCATTAGCACTGACAGTGGAGGGACCTGAGAGGCAGGAGAGAGACAGCTCAAACCACTCAGATGCACCCCTGAACTTGGCGCAGTTGCATGCTGCATCAATGCAGACTTGAAATTGCCCAGCTGAGGAGAGCTGTGTCCTTACAAATCCACACATGTGGTCGAGTAGCTCTTGTGGCTCATGATGAATGATCTCAGTGAGTGTCCTGCTGTTCACACCTTCGTGTAAGGCATTTGGAAAATGAGGCAGAAATGAGCAGAAAGGCAAAGAGGAGGAAAAATGAGCCTGTGAGCTGGAAAGCAGGAAGCTTGGGGTGAAGAGTACAGTTCAGCATGGAACGGGGTGAGCAATGCAGTGGCTTCTTACACAGAACATTGGTTTTTATTGCAGACCCTGGGAAAGAAACCACAGAGCTCATTTCAGTAGTATTTTCTTCTTAATCCAGTGCAACTACTTCTTCACCACCAATGGTTCCAGTGTTCTCATGGCACTAACTAGTGGAGAATAGCATTGAAAAAAACTTTTTCTTATTCAAAAACCTTTCCTGCAATCCATGTGTTACTGCAAACATGTGGCCTGTCTTAGCACCCCTTCCCCCATCTTCCCCCTGCCCCTGCCACATACAACAGAAATAGGAACCGCCCCTACCCCCAAAAAAAATCAGACTGAAAAAAGCCTTCACATAAGGAGGAAAACAGAATTCCTATCCTAGAGTTATAAAAACTGAAAGGTAAGGGGAATTTTATAGACCCAGAAAGTGATGAAATGAAGAGAAAGACATCAAGTCTACCCAAAGGGTGATAAAATATTTTATTTGTTTTTTGGTTGTGAAAAATAAAATAAATCATTAAAATGACTGTCAGAATGCCTCAAGGATAAGGGCATCGAATAGGACTTGGCTATAAATGTTGTAGAAAGTAATAAAAGAGTTGGTTTTGTTTCCTTAGCATTTGTCGGGGCTGAGCCTTCCTATTTCAACACAGGAATCGCGGGCAATGGCAAAGTCAATCCGCCATGGGACATGCATTATTGCCTTTCCATGCGGGCCCTGTCCAAGAATCCCAGAGCAGCCACTCCCCACCTGCGCCCAGGTTTCCATCTACTACTGACCCTCCAGGATACGTTGTCAAGCTGCCGAGGCTGTGGGATCACATTCTGTTTTTATTTTCACAGTTACTAATTATTTCATATATACCTGCTTATAAAATATGGTTTTTCTGTTTGCTTATTCCTTATTTTTCTTAGTCCTAGAAATTCAAGATGCAGGAGACAAGGTTCCTGCCCCAAGCAGCTCAGTCCACGTCTAAAGGACCGTGGATTAATTCTGATGTCGTTTAATGATGTATTTCAAGTACCTGAAGATAGAGAAAGGTGACAGAGTAGCTGCTATAAAAGCAACTGTTGATTTTATTTAAACCCAGGGGGGATTAGTTAAGAATCTGGGAAAGTGGTAGGATTTTCAACAAACCCACAAACTTGTCTCTAGCGTTTGGCCTTGCATATCTTTTGTTTTCTACATGTCAGGCTCTCCCGTGAACATATGATGGCTCAACTAAGTCTTAGAAGACAGCTCCCACTCAAAACTGAGGTTCTCTGGATCTGCAATGAACATAAATATTAACAACTTAGAAACAAGCTCAACTTTGGAATGACCTGCAACACACGTGCCAATTGATCTCTACAATTACCCATGCATCCAAATTTGATCCAGGACAATTCAGTCCCATATTTGTCACCCATATCACACACAAAGTACCCAAGAATAGTACTGAGAACAGTGACATGAGAGGGGACAGGCAGTACTCATAACACAGGACCTCCAGCAGTCTCACGTAGTGCCCGTCTATGATGGCACGTGTCTTCCTAAATGTCATGGGGCTCTCAGCCCATCACAAGGACAGAGCTTCAAGGGGCTTTACTAAGCTCCTCATAGAACACTCAGTGGTCAACCAACAGCACTACTAAGGTACAGAAAAGGTACAGGTGCAGGCCAAGAGCTGCGCCCAAATCACGATTTTCATAGCCACATCTCTGTCCTTTAGATCAATACCAGGCAAGCTAGGGGGTCTGGTCACACAAATAATCATTCTACTTTGATCATGAATATGGTCACTTTTAACCATACTGGACAATACAATTTCTCAAATACACACATGGCTTAAAACCTGGACCTATAAAATATCTTTCCAGAACGAACCATGGCTCCAGGTCCAAGGCACGTTTATATAATTCACATTTCTAAATAAGTACCTTGGCCCCACAGTCCACTGCCTGAAGATTCTCGTTCAGTTGGAACCAATATGAGCCAGCCTGGATGACTCAGGAGGAACGGTAATAATGGGGTGAGTAATCATTCTTTTGGAGTCACTAGTTAGGATAAAAGCAGTGTTCATTACCTGATGGGACAGGTTTCTCGGGCAGGCCAAAAATGGAACAAATAAATCAATGTCACTTTCCTCCCTAACATCATATTTAATGGCCTGCATTTCCGCTCACAATTCAAGGAAAGCTGTCCACAAAATTGTCCATTCAGTCTCTGGTGATAACAAGGATTGAGGAGACAGGGGAGAGATGGCAGGGAGGGCATCTGTTATCCTAAGGTGGGGAGAAAGTCCATGGCACACCATCTGGCTTTCTGTTCTTGGTCACTCAAAATTCTTTATATAAAATTAATATAATGTCTTATTCTAACAGGGCAGACACACAATGCTGACACATGGGTCTCTAACACGGTAGCTCATTTTAAAGACTTAAAATTGAAAGCCTGTCCCTTTCAGAGTTATAAACTATCTCAGCAACAAATCCATGAATGCATCAGGGAGTCTCATTTCATAATTAACCTGAACCTCCCCCACTACTTTCCACATTAACACTCCTCTATCCTTTTGGGGGAGATATGTTAAAACATTTTACTTGCAACTGGTACATTTCTGGAAAGCTAGTGCACAGTATAGTGAAAACAGACAACACCAATGTATTATCATCAAACTTGCTAAGAAACTAGATCTTAATAATTCCAGCCACTAAAAAGAATGATAATTCTGTGACATGGCATATCATAATGGCAATCATATTACCATATGGAAATGTAGCAAATCAGCATGTTGTATACGTTTTATACAATGTTATATGTCAAATACATGCCAAAAATAATTTTACAAATGAAATGCTACTAAAAAAGTTACAGAAAAAAAACTGATTTAACAGATGGCAAATAATCACCTATATTATTGTGTCATGTTAGAGTTCTGCTGGATAATAATGAAATCATGTATGACTGTGTCAACAATCTGATCAAATATATTGCTGAGGCTCCAAAATAAACTTATATAAAAAGGCCTGACCATACACCTGATCAAAGTATACCTCCCTGAAAGGGAAGCACAAAAGAGAAAGAAGGCCCCTGTGATCAGAGCATATGTCCACACACTTACTCATCGTCTGCACTCGGTGGTCAACAAGATCTGCCATTTCCAAGTAACCACCTGAGCCCTTTCTCTTCTCACATGACCGTATATCTGAACAGCGGGGAGACCCGGCTAGTAAGAGCACAGGATTCAGTGGTCACAGATTAAATATGGGAAGTGATCACGGTGAGAACAGGAGAATTGTACATAGGCTTAGCATGTTTATACAGAGGAAGTTTCCATGTCTGTTCTAGGAAGACACTCTGAAGTAGAAATTTCTAGAGCTGCGTAAGATTAAATTTGATAAGTTTGAAATGCTGGGCTTTGGCTAAATTGCTGATAATAACCTTTCAAGAAAGAGCCACTGAGGATTATAAAACAATTGCTGAAGTACCAGTGACTGGGTGAGAAGCTAATGGATGCATATGCAAATGTGTAGATGCGCATTCTAACCACTTAAAATGCCTTCCCTAGCTCAGCCTTCCTTGCCAAGAGCCAGCCTACCCCGAAGTTCTTTTTTTTAAATTAATTCCCTTACTGTGTTTCTGTTAAGCAATCTTCTTCACTGCTAGGAAAGAAGGGAAGGGCTTACACGGACTTTCAGGTATTGTCTTCCTATAACGCTGGTTATAAAACCAATGAAAGAGGGGAACAAGGAAACCCAGCCATCTTAGGCTAAGCTGAAATTGCACTGAATTCAAGGAAACGCCATTTCTGTGATGTCCTCTATGGGGACAAAGTGAGTAAACCTCCCCTTCCGGAGGCCTGAGGACTTGTGTGTACTTGAGGACCCCGTGGCGAACCAGTTTTCCTAAGCACACTAAATCACCCCACTCGCCACTGTCCCAGAAGGGCCAGCAGTCGCTCACCTACCTCCCCCTACCCACGTCCCGCAGATGCGATCCCTGCTCGGCCAGTCCCCTTCAAGGGTAAAGTTCGCCAAAGCCAAGGGCAAATTAGTGCTAATCAACCAAGCCTGAGAAACAGAGGTGTGGGCCTCGGTGGCCCAGGCTGACCAACCAGGAGGGCATTGATGGGATCCAGGTCTGCTGGCCAGATCCACCCCAGGAAGCAATTACATTTATAGCCAGGAAAGAACAGCCGCAAGGCCGGGAAACAAAAGAGGCTTCCGGCTTCTTGTTCTCTTCTCTTCCTCACTCATCAGGAGGGCTGAGCTCTTCAGCTGCAACCGCTGCAGGGAAGCACAGTTTGGAAAATCTCTGCTGTAGAGACCTGCCTGTCAGGTTTGCATTTCTGTGCTAGGGGACGAACTGTCCCAACTGGTTTGAATAAGAAAAAAAGGAAGGAGGCATCCAAAAGGAAAAAGTACTTAAATCAGGACAGGATTATAAATTCTTCAGGATTAGCTGGAGGAAAGATTATAAAGGTAACAATTTCCATTGGTATGGGGAAGCATCCCTAAGATTTCTTGCTTGACAATCAAGAAATCTGGCCTTGAGGGCAGTTCCTGGTGTGGGAAGTTGAGACACAGTGGAAGAGGAGGGACATCAGCACACGGGTCTCCCTTGTCCCTCCTCCACGTTCTGCCCTCTCTGGTGGCACTGTGTATGTCCAGGTTGCCTATCTCCCAGCTCAGAGTCTACCTGGGGGCCGTATTAGAGAAGACATGCAGGTTCTCAGTATGCAGAAATTGTGGCAGACACCTCCCAGCAATGAAAACAGACAGTAGTGCTAACCTGAGTCAACATAGGAAGATGAGGAAGTCAGAAGCAGGTTAGTTGTGAAGTCAAGAGACAACAGGATTGGATAGAGAGAAGGTGCTAGATAGCTAGAATGACCACCACCCTTGAATCTTAGACTCATGGTCCCTCCCCCATTTTAGTGCTAAATGCAAGACCCATTACTAAGATATGGGTGCCATGAGCCACTTCATCTATGGCTGTCAGGGTGACCTTATAAATGTCAGAGAAATTTGTCACTTTCTGTAGATAAACCACCTGGAGATTGGACTAAATTTAGTTCCACTATATAAAAGAGGTTGTGAACCCACCCTTTCTCTGGGATAGTAACCCTTAAAAAGAAAGCTACATACACACAATATTATTTTCTTTGTTGCTGAGACTTTCTGATTACTTGAAGCCCAGAACAAGAGGCTATCTAAAATGCTGAGATAGGCATTATTAAATACGCTCATTCTCCAAATGCTTACTAAGCAAATGAGAGAGTGACACCATGCCATGACCACCACCATCACCTGATGCCCTCACACATACATGCCCAGGAGAATTACTCTCTCTATTCCATGGGGGTCTGAGTGTTTTTATTACCTCCAGTTAGGGTCTACTGTAATGTAACTAGACCCAATTTTGATGACATGGGTATACCCAGAAAGGCTTAGTGTAGCTAATTCTGCCCCTAGAAAAATTCCATTGTCCAAGAGAGACAACTCTGCTGTCAGGAAGATTTAGTTTCATTAACTTGAGAGGCATTTAGGGTTAATGCAGACTCTGGAGCCTGTCTGCCTGGGTGGAACCCCAGTTCCACCACCTAGTATCTTTATGACATTGGGGCAAGTTACTTGTCTTTATCTTAGTTTTCTCACCTACAAACAGGGATAAAAATAGTACGTCCCCTAAGATTTTGCAACAATCAAATGTGTTATGCAAAGGACTTAAAACAGTACTTGGCATATAGTAAGAATAGTATTACATACTGTTATCATTCTACCTTTATTATTAGATTCCTGGGTATGTTGCAGAAGACCTCTCTTTCTAGACTTCTCTCAGATGGCCTGACAACACTATCCCTACTCAAGATGGTTTAAAGGCAAAATAATTTTAAAATAACTTCAGATTGCTTTCATATCAAAGTTAATAGCCTATGATAAATGTTGAATGGCCATGAACTCACTGTAGCTATTCCATTAGGATGAGGGGCCTATTTTCGACCCCCTCTCCTCTGGGTCGGCCCTATAACTTTCTCTGACCAATGAATAGACTGTGCAGCTTCGGCTCTTGCCCTCTTGCTGGACAGCTCTGTCATGTGCAGGATCCTGAACTAGCCAACCGGGGGGTCCGACCACATGACAGAGGTGAGTTATCCCAGCTAGGGTCCCTAGCTCGTCCACCTCCCAGGCACCAGCTGAGTATGATGGCATGAGTGACCCCAGGTGAGACCAGCGAAGCCCAGCCTGAACTGCTGGCCCACAGAGTCATGAGAGTATAAGATGGGTGTTGTTTTAAGCTACTAAATTTGGGGCATTTGTTATTGTGCAGGTGATAACTGATACAGAGCCCTGAACAATGAGGGCTTTATTATCCACAGCATTTCAAACACACACACACATTAAACCAGACCACCTGTCATTTGCCAGCAGGTTTATCAACCACCCTGTGGTGCTCTCAAGCTCTCATACCATCCACCTAGGACCAGTGAGGCCACCACAGCCACCACATAAACTTGGGAAAAGCTAAGACCAATTAGTGATCAAATCCAGGGAGATGAGAGCAAGCTTTCTGTGCAAATGTAGGCACCAAATTAGGTGTCTGCAGAGTTGGGAGGGGAATGCAGGATTTTGTTCCTTTTAGCCTGTGATAGAATATAGGGCCAGAAATGACAAGATTTCACTTCCTTGGAAGTAACTTTATAACCTGGGTGTTGGATATTATAAAAGGGAGATGCCTTCAAGGCATGACCGAACCAATTCAAGGTCAGTAGTACCAGGTGAGAATCAGGGCGGGCCAATTAGACCCAACAATGTAACCCCCACAGATATGTGGCTCCAAGAACGCAGGAAGCCCTGAATGCCTTTTTTCTGCTGGTCACAGCAAGAGAATGATTATACTCTAAGCTTTGATTCTGCTATGGCCGAAGCAGAATCCTATCTCATCAACAATACAGGGAAAAAAAATACAAAGTTCCACAGATGAATGCTCTTTCATCTGTAACATGGGGGAAAATTCATAATCAACTCTGTAGGAAAATCACTCTGAAACGTAATGAGAGACTTTGGAAGCTTAAGCCCCTATTATAACAAAAGCCACCACATCCAAATGAAGCAATCTTACTCATTACTGATAAGTGGGGTCAGTTGTAATGTTAAAGTTCTTAGATGAAGACCCACAGCATTTGTTTGTGCATGTATCTGTTTGTTCACCTCGTATTTGTTGAGCACCTGTTTTGTACTATCTCTTTCTGTGGGTGTGCAGGCTTGGGGAGAAAGTTGGAGGGGCACAGAAGTGGAGATGGCAAAAGCTATGTCAAAGTAGCTGAGATACTTCACCTTCCAAGGGCTCACAGGTCTGGTCATCTTGAAAAACAAAATTTCCTGCTTAAAGCAACCCAGAGTAACCCAGCTGAGCCCTACCAAAACGGCTACATCAACTGGCTATATTCAGGTTATAAAGCACGAGGGTTCAGAAAACTTGTGACTTCCTGGAATTACAGAGCTAACTAGGTGTACGTAGCACATAGATGAAGATGCAAAAATGAAACCGCCCACACACCACTAGATTCAATGCCAAGCAAATGCCAGCTACTTCAATGCCCGCAGGAGCCCTGCAGAACCCCCTAGTTGTTTATTCCAGGTGTTTACCATGTGGGGGCATACACCCCCACAATTCCAACCCAGTTGTCAGCACTCAGAAATTGCCTATCCACTATGGCGAGAAGCTCTGTGCTTGCCACATGAGAGCAACTCAAGGATACAGTCTTGCAGAACAGAGGGTCCTCTAACCATGTCCGCTTAACAGAGCGCCCAGCAGCCATTAAAACTGGCTTATGAGAGCAAAGGCGCAGGAAAATACTCACATTAAATATAAACTCAAAACTTATGTAGCAACTATGTGAACAAACTGCACACAAGTGGAAAAATAAGAGCAAAACACCCTAACATGTTCGTGATTATAGAGCTGGCATCTTTAAAAACTGGGTGGTTTTTATTCTTCATTCTTTCTGCTGTTCTCTATAGGCCAAATATTCTTAAACAATCTTGTACTACTTATATATGTTTGGATGTTTTGACCACCTCAATGGAGAAGAGACAAATGTCAGCGGTAGGAGGTGAAGATGGCAAAGGGCATGTGAGCATGCGAGGGTGGGTGGAGGCTGAGTGGAGCTCTGCTCTGAATACGTGCATGTGGGTGGGAACCGCAGCTCGGTCAGGCCCTGTTCCGTGCTGTTCGGTCACATCCCCCGTCTGCCACTTTTTGGCTTGGCTGGCTAGCACTGAGCAACTTACCCAACTTGCTTCAACCTCAGTTTCCACAACTGTACAAGGTGGATATTAACAGGACTTTCCTCATAGGAAGGCTATGCAGATTAAGAGAAAATAATGCAAATAAAATGCTTAGTCTAGTGCTTGGTAGAAAGTGGGAGTCAATAAATGTTACCTATCATGATGCTGGTGATAGAGGTGGTTAATATTAGGGGTATTATTTTTTACTGCCATTGTTATTTTATTATATCATGATTATCATGATTATGATGTTCCTAACACTGTGTTTAACACTGTTAACTACGAAGGCATTAGATCTCCTTGTTTTGGAAGATGACCCAATGTTCTCCATACATCTCACTGCTGGACCATCACTTCTCTGATCTCTGTAGCTTTGGGGCTTATTAATAGCAAACTCAAATTGAAGTAACAGCCCACACACCACCCAATATGCCCCAGGGAAAACAGTGGTAACAAGCAGATTCCTACCTGTTTTCTGGGGCCTTTTAGGGTAGTACAATGTTCACTCTTTAAAAAAGGCAAGGAGTAAAGTATCTTAGTAGATATTCCACAGAATTTTGCTTTGTACTTGAAACATATAATTATCATTACCAAGCACAGGAGTTAATAATTCAAGCTGCTCTTTAGACAGGAAACAGGAGGTAGCATGGCCCTGGCCCCATCAGCTCACAATCTCAGGCGGCCTCCTTTGGATCTGCCTCCCTCACCCAGCAGGTGCAAGGTGGGAGGTCTGCTTGCAAGGCACGGGGCCTCTGGGGCTGGGAGCTGACAGCCCAGCCAGGAAGAGATTGCTCAGCAGGCCAGGCTCAGGTCCCTGAAGTCTCAACAAGACATTCTTGGCCTGGCAGCCTGACCTCAGAAAACCAGACCCCAGATTCAGTTTTTTCACTGGGAAAATGGAGATGAGGCCTAACAATTGAAACTGGTCAGCCTGTGTATTAAGCACCATACCTAAAAACAAAAGGACCAAATGAATAAGTAAAAAGCAGTCTCAGTAAAACAACTTTAGACACTCCCGCATTAATGCTGTCACCTCTTCTCTGTTGGGTAACACTCTCGTACTATTGTGGATCTGGAAATATTTTCTAATCTCTAACATTTAAATGTCCTGTAATCACAAATGCTTAAACAAGTGCATACACTTACTAAGTAGAGTCACAATACATTTCACTTGATCCAGACACTTTAGAGCATCACTCCCCACCCCCCACATATTCCAACCCCCATCACTGGGATGACTACCCTGGAAGGTTCTCTTTTAATTGACCAAACTAGTGCACTATGTGGGAAGCAGAGAAGGCTTTGATCCCCTAGCCACTCCCTGGGCATGGTGACTCCCTCCTTAGGTTCACCAGAAATGTCATTTTAGCCAAAACTAGGTTTTCAAGTTCCAGGACTGCAGTGGGCTGTGAAGGGCTAGGATGGGTTGGAAACCTGGCAAAATGCCCAAGAGATGGGCAAAGAAAGAGTCCCAAGATATTCAGAAGCCCATGTGGATCCCTGATTACCCAACCCAGGAGTCCCAGTGAAATGCAGAGGGTGGTCTGCAATCGCTTCATTTCTTACCTTAAGAGGGAGAGCAAGGCTGTCAGGTTCCCCTCTCAGTGGTGAGGAGGTCTGCACCCAGACAAAGTAACCAGCCTACCAAACATAAAAAGATGATGTAAGAGCTCCTGCTGCCGATGACTTACATTCCTCAACAACTGGAATGTTTCCTAACAAAAAGGGATGTTTGCAGACCTTCCAGACTAGAACAGCAGCAATATAATCAATTGAACAATATCCAGTGCATGTAATCAAGTCAGGTGGGGCGGTTAGGGTTACAGAGAGAGTGAGCAAACATTTTATTAACACATACCTGGGCCCCTTCTAATTGGGAATGTTAATAATTGGTGGAATCATATACCTCATCAACACCTCTCCACAAAAATGGCTGTTTACCAACGAGTTGGCAGAACTCTGCATAATACTGACATACATCAGGGTATGTTGGCAGGTCAGAGCATTCACACATTGAACACATCCTCACACAATGAAGACTCTATGCCATTTAACTAACCCTGCTTTGGAAGACAGCTCTACTAGCTGATGAAATAATGACAACATGAGACCAGAACCTAGATGAGGAGGTGGGAGGGAATTGGAATCTTTTTCTACATGCACTCAAAGAAGCAAATGTAAAAGACAGCAATTATGCCCAGTTTTAAGGAAATTGTAGTACACAGTTGACCCTTCAACAACACAGGTTTGAACTGCACAGGTCCACTCTTAGATGTTTTTTTTTTCTTCAACAAATATATTGGAAAAATTTTTGGAAATTCATGAAAAATTGAAAAAACATTTTCTTTTCTCTAATTTACTGTAAGAATGTAGCATACAAGTATATATATATATATATATATATATATATATACACACACACAAAATACATGTTAATCAAATGTTTATGCTATTGGTAAGGCTTCTGGTCAACAGTAGGTTATTAGAAGCTAAGTTCTCTGGAAGCCAAAAGTTATATGCAGAGTCTCAGCTGTTTAGGGGATGGTGGTGCCCCTAACCCCCTAAATTGTTCAAGGGCCACTGTCTTTGATGGTTGATCTTACATGTTTAATCAACTTGGCAGGGCTATGGTGCCCAATTGTTTGGTCAAACACCAGACTAGATATTGCTGTAGAAGTGTTTTATTTTTTAATTTTGTTTTAGATGTGTTTAACATTTAAATTAGCAGACTTTTAGAAAAACAAATTACCCTTCATAATATGGATGGGCTTCATCCAATCAGTTGATGACTTTAAACAGCCTCTGGACTCAAGACTGTGACATCAACTCTTCCCTGGATTTCCAGCCTGCTGGCCTACCCTGAAGATTTTGGACTTCTCAGCCTCCATAATGATGTGAGTCAACTCCTTAAAAGAAATATATATATATATAAAACACACACACATACATACACATACACACAGTTGACCCTTCAACAATATGGGAGTTAAGAGCACCAACACTGTTATAGCTGAAAATTTGTATATAGATTTTGACTTCCCCAAAACCTTTACTAATAGCCTATTATTAACCAGAGGCCTTACTGATAGTATAAACAGTTAACACATATTTTGTATATGACAGGTATAGGTACTGTATTCTTACAATAAAACTAGAAAAAAAATTTTTTTAATTGTTGCAAATCTCAAATTTTCTAACACATTATTGAAAACAATCTGTGGATTAAATAAAAGTGAACCTCTGCAGTTCAAATTCATGTTGGTCAAGGGTCAACTATAGACAGAGATAAGTGGAATATACATAAGCAAAATCATATAGTACATATATATACACATACATCCTATTAGTCATGGTTCTCTGGAGAACCCTAACACACCATCTAATGTCAAAAAAGGATGAGTTAACTTATAAAATATGTATACTATTGTGAGTAAAATTGCAGTTTTTCCAGAATCTTTTGCCTAGCCTTAGTACATCTCTTTATCAATAGGTGTTTCCAAGGGGTGGAGAGAGTAGTCTATCTCCATATCAGCAAGTAATTACAAGGAGAGCAAGGGCATATCCAGACTGGAGAGGTTGGGTGGGGTTCCTTTCTGAAGTCGGGTAGTGAAAGACACATGGGCAAGCAGAAGTGGATGACTGCTTGTAAGCAATAAACATATTTTTCTCACTTAATTTCTCCCTTTGACTAATTTTGGCTTCAAAGGTATTTTGCCCCGGGCTGGGAAAATATTTTCCCCCCAGAGTTAAAACTATGTAAAGACGAGGTGAGATGAGCATGAAGAATTAGTCCACAGAAATGTATGTTGCAAAGTACTGAACTATTATTTAATGTGGTTCATAAATCGGGTTCTGAGCACCCTACTAGCAGCCAGCAAAGAAAACAGCACAAGATAATCACATTGACTGTAAGATAAAATGCAATGTACATACTCCTCAATAGGTAAGAAATGTTTCCCAAGCTGTTAACCTTCCCTTCCCTGTGTAAATTCTTAAAGTGTCCTTTATCATTCACACCAAGGGGTTGGGAGGCAAAGTAAATTTACTGAAGGAGCCCAAGCACACAGCAATCTGATCATCTGCCATGATCCAGGGATTAAAATGAGAATTTCTGAAAGAATGAACGGACTCCATATCCTTTAAAATATTTCCCAGAAGTACTATTATTTTTCCCAACAAAAAGCTGGATGGGAATTGGGTTACAACTGTCTCAGGCTGTGGTCTCCGGCAGCAGTCTGGAGTAAAGGCTTTCTTGATTGCTGATTAAAGGCTGACCCATAGAAAAACTGCCCTCAGAGGTTTATAAGCTCAGGTAATAAATGTCTAAAAAAACATAGGTTTAATTTTTAAGTTTTTGCATTTGTAGAAGTCTTGTATAACCTTTCTGCATTGGAATCAATTCTTGAAAACATCTTATATCATGGTAAAATATACATAATACAAAAAT
This sequence comes from Manis pentadactyla, assembly GCF_030020395.1. Classification (NCBI taxonomy): domain Eukaryota; kingdom Metazoa; phylum Chordata; class Mammalia; order Pholidota; family Manidae; genus Manis; species Manis pentadactyla. The sequence goes on from NC_080026.1 coordinate 21,731,213, forward strand.
TTACCATTTTAACCACTTTTAAGTGTACAAATCAGTGGCATTACTTACATTCACAATGTTATGCAACCATTACCACTATCCATTTCCAGAATTTTTTCATCATCCCAGACTCCCTGTACCCATTAAACAGCAGGTCCCACTGCCCAATTTTTTTAGCTCCTGGTAACCATTATTTTACTTTCTGTCCCTCTGAGTTTGCCTATTCAAGGCACTTCATATTAAGTGGAATAATATAACATTTGTCCTTTGGTGTCTCTATTTTACTTAGCTGAGTATTTTCAAAGCTCATCCATGTGGTACCATGTATCAGAATTACATTCCTTTTTATAGCTGGATAATATTCCATTACAAGTCTATACCATGTTTTGTCCATCATGGAATCAATTTTTTACATAACTCATTCAATCATTGAATACAATGTAAAAAGCTTGATTTTTTAAATTATTAACTGTATTCTAAGAACAGTATATACAAGGCAGAAGAGCTACCCCACATGGAACCAATTAATGGTATAAATTCTAGTTTTGGAATCAATAGCAGCAGTAAGAAAACAAAAGTCCTTTAGTTTTCTTCCCTAAGGGTTAGGTAACGTTCTCCACCAATCTTAGTTAATATTCTTCATGTTTAAAGGTGAAGTGAGATCGGAATATCCCCACTATGTGGCCACTGTACACTGTAACTTGTAACTTTTCCTATCATTGCCTCCTAAAGCTTATATAACGTGTCATTCTGGACCCCCCACCCAGTGATAATGAGCTTGTCTCAAAAGAGCTGATGTCAAGAAGTCAGAGAAACTGCAGGACTAAAAGCCCCACTCTCAGTACCTGTTAACAAAATACCCTGACAAAAATAATGGGAAAAGCACATGTTCCCCTAACCTGCCTGCCATCTATAAGTTCTTCATTTCTAGGGCACATAAATAAGGTATCCAGTCTTCTGTGGGGGAACACGGGCCCTAAGAAGAACACAGCTCCTTCTGAGCAAGATGATGAAACAGTTGAAAGAGAAAGTGAGAAGCTGCATTCCACTCCAGGGCTCATTTACTGGATATATAAAAGAGCAAACGGCACATGAAGTGGGGGATGCCACCACACACCTGAATTCACAAAAGCGGCCCAGAGTGAATCATCAGAAGATGTCCGCAGGAAGCTGATGAAAAACACCCACTTTTGCACACAGGCAAGGCAACTGGTAGCAAAATGGAGAGCCACAGACCATTCAGGCCACTTTGTTCAGCGTAAACTTCCCAGCTGGGAGGATTTGCAGTCATTCTGGATGGTTAGTGATTGGCTGCACTAAAGTTCATCCACTGCTTTTAAGTTCAGTTAGCTGGGAACATGTCATTCAAACCAGAAAAGCTGTTTTAGAAAATTATAGAGAATTTACCATCAACAAGGCCTTCCTGTATATTTTTTAAGACTGACTTTGAGAGTGAGAACTTTTTTTAGAAAATAAAATGAACACTGTTAAGATTGTTCTTTTAGTGTGTAAGTAAAGAATCCACTGCTTCTGAAACAGGAGACATTGACACAGGTTGTAGGAGCCAGGCCCCAACAGGCTGAGGCTCAGGTACTCATGCAAAGGATCAGGAAACCCCAGAATAAGAAGGCACTCGGTTCTCTTCTCAAGTGATTATCTAACCCCTCTTTCTCAAGACATCAGTAATAAACATGCTGGAAGTGAATGAGGAGCTCAACTTGCATTCTAAAATTTTATCTGTGACAATCATTCCAAATTTGCAAACTGTGTTAAGTTCATTCAAGCCCTCCTAAGGCGCACACACTGCCTGCCTCAAAAACAATTCCAAGCGCCTGGATCCATTCTCAGAGAACTCCAATGAGGAAGTCAGGGTCTGTCAGTAGCTGTAACAGTCAACTTGAATTTGGTAGAGTGCCAATTTCCTTCTGTTATGAGCTGAATTGTGTTGGCCTCTTCCCAAAATTCCTATGTTGAAGTCCTAACCTCCAGTATCTCAGAATGCAAGGGTATTGAGAGAAAGGGTCTTTAAAGAAGTGACCAAATTAAAATGAGGTCCTTAGGGTGGACCCTCATCCAGTACGGCTGCTGCCCTTACAAGAGGGAACTGACACACAGACATGTACACAAGGAGGACTATGTGCAGCCACGGAGAAGACAGCCAGCGGCAAGCCACAGGAGGCCTCAGAACAAACTAACCCTGCCCACACCTTGAGCTCACACTTCCAGCCTCCCAAACTGTGAGAAAATAAATTTCTCTTGTCTGAACTACCTAGTCTGTGGTATTTGTTAGATCAGCCCTAGCTAATGAATGCCCCTTCCCTTTTACTTTCTCCTCTGAATGCCGGGATTCCTGGGGAGGAGTCTGTAAAGGCCGCGGGGACACCGTTTCCTATCCCTCTCAAGGGCCTCGCTGCTCCTCATTATCCCCAACCAGGGGAATTCAAATCCAAAGAAAGGGACAAGGAACACCTCACCAACACCATGGAGACCCCTGCTTCAAAACAGCGGACCCCTGCCTGTCCAACCCCTGACCTCTACATTAATAGGAACTTTCGCTGCCTTCCCCAAACGCTCTCTGCTAACTAGAAGTTGCCCTGCAAACAGCACCTTTGGGATTCTGTTCCCAGAAATTGTGTCCTTATTTCTCTTCCCTCTCTTCCAAAAAAGAAAAGGAAGAATTGGGGGCCCAAGCGCTCAGCACTTTACAGAAACAGTACAGAGCAAGAGGACTTCCTGTTGCCTCAAGGCCTGATTCTCCAGTAAGTGGAGTTTGTGGACAGGAGCAGATGGACGTCCTTCGTCAGTGCTGGGAGCCACCAGCACCGAGACTTGATTTCCACATTCTCCATAGACAATGTTTGGCCTAGGGCGTAGGTGGTCACTGGTCTGGCTCTGGATGCTATGGCCTAAAGGAGACTGTGCTGGATTCAGAGGGGGACCAAAAGAAGATGTGCCCTTGGAGGCAAGTCATAAGTGACAATAGAAACACAAGTGACCACCTGGCCTGTCCGAGTGTCCCAGCTCTGTCATCTCCTCAAGCTCTTCAGTCTTGCTCAGTGCCCCCACCAAAGCCAACACCAGCTCAGTACAGCTTTTCCTAGAAGTATTGAGAAACAAACGTGAAACCTCCTATTATTAGAAGTACGCCCTCAAGCACCCCTGGGGTCAGGAAACAAGACCCCCACCCTGGGTCCTTCCTAGGCAGCAGGGATGCACTGGGGTTCCCGTCCAGGGCACATCCCAGCGGCAGGGGTCCCTGACTCTCAAGCTAACACTCATGCCTGCCAGGTCCCAGCCTGTGGAAGAAAAAGGAGAAGAGACTGATGCAATTAGCCAGGCGAACAGGAACTTGTCAAACCATTTAGATAAGACAGCACTTGAATTTACTCAGTCCCCATTACCGGAGGGTGATTGTGCTTCCACCCCCTGCTGAATCTGCGGCGTCCAGCCTTTTCCTAGCAAGGAAGAAAAGAAAGGCTTTCTGAGCCTACAAATTTCAGGGCTCTGCTGTTAAATCAGCACACATCCTGTTTCAAGCCAAGGATAATTTAACCTTCATGGAATCAAGGGACACACCCTGTAGAGTGACTTTGTCACAGAATCTGAAACTCAGTGATGAATTCTGAAAAAAATTCAAGTATTCAATTAATAAAGCCAATTAAGTTTCCTTATCCAGTTCAAGTGGTTATATATTAGCCTTCCTAATGGTTTTGTTTTGATTCATGAGTTGGGAGCATCTCAAACAGTCCATATGGAATCTTATTCTTCTATCCCTTTCCTTGCCTAGCAAAATGTTGGACACAAAAGAGAAACTCAGTAAAGATTCAATCGAGTTTTGCTTTTGAAACACTTTTCCCTGTAAAGAGCAAATCCACCTGCCTCATTTGATCAACACAACTCCTCCTGCCCGTCCCCAAACCCCTCACTAAACTAACAGCAACAGGATCTTGACAATGAACGTCCCTTGTGAACCCAGTGGACCACACAAAACGACAAAGTTACAGATGCAGCTTCAAGGTGGGTAAATTCATGTCCTGTTTAAAAATCTGAGCATATCTGTATGTTTCCTAGGATTGCTATACCAAATTATCACAAATGTAGTGACTTAAGACAATGGATTTTTCTCCTTCCACAATTCTGAAGGCCAGAAGTCTGAAATCAAGGTGTCGCAGGGCTGATGCCTTGTGGAGGTCTGAGGGAGACTCTATACCATCCTGTCTCCTCCTAGTTTCTGGTTGCTACTGGTAATCCTTGTCCTTCCTTGGCTTAGAGCCACATAACTAATCTCTGCCTCGTCTTCACCTGCCCTTCCCCCAGTGTCTCCATCAAATTTTCCTCTCCTTTTTTTTTAAGGACACCAATCACTGGATCTAGGGTGCACCCTAAATCCAAGATGGATTCATCCTATGATCCTTAAATTAATTCCATCTGCAAAAACCCTATTTTCAAATAAGGTTACTTTCATAAGTACTGGGGATTAGGACAGACAAATCAAAAACCCTATAGAGACTAAGATCTCTGAAGTAACAGGGTTTATTGAGCCTTTACAGGTGCTAGTCAGACAGGGACTGAGTTCTGGAATGGAAGTTTCTGCTTCACCAGCAGCAAGGCCAGTTCTCAGAAAGAACCTGCCCACAGACTCAAGAGACAGGGCACATCCAGGAGGGGTCTCAAGGGAAGAAAGTTCTTTGAACTCACTTTGGCTACAGATAAGGAAGGCGGGCTAATGCAAAGGGGGAAAGTGCTGGGGTAGGTGGTGAGTCCCTAGAGAAGGCTCGGGAATTGGCTGTTGATGATGGTGAGCCAGCTTCCTTAATGGCTATACCACATGTTGCTGCTTTAAACAGGGCCCTATCGTGACACAACCTTGTCCACAAACTCAGTGCTGTCTAGCCAAATGGAGCCCAATCTCTGCATAGCCCAGCATCCAGGTCCACTAGAATTGACTCCCAAACCTTCTCCCAGGCTTATTTTCCACTGCTCCCCTCCATTTCGTCCCGGCACTGGTCAAAGTAAATTATTAACTGTCCTTAAATAGATCCTCAAAGGCCTCCAAGATTTTGAGGTCCCTCTGCCTGGGAATTTTTCATTAATTCAACAAGCTTCTATTGACCTATGTCTCCTTGTCAATATCTCACACAGAACAGCCCAGCTCAAAAAACAACTTGCCCATACATCTTTGTCCAGTTTCATCAACCACATTGGATTTCCTTTTAACATTTAACAGCCTGCCAGGCAAGTTAGACATTCTTGTTCTGTCCACCTTTTAGAGACATGAGCACTTGGCACGAACCTCATGACAGAGTCTGGATGGGATTCCGCTCTACTCACGTACATCTCCCCAGTAATCTAGCACAGTGCCTTGCACATGTATCACATGTGCTCAGAAACAGCTGGTCAATGAAAGATATATTGGGTAAGTTAATAATATAGTCCTTGCCTTCAAGCAGCTTATATTTGGGGATGGGAGGATAGGGTAAGCACAAAGGGAAATAACAATGACCCACATCATAATATTCTATCATAAGAGAAGTATAGGGATGAAATGAATAGTTTTCTATGGGAAGCACAGAAAAGGAAGCTTATGAAAGGGGTGAAAATTTCCAAGAGGCAGAACTTAACATCTTGAAGGAGAAACATTTTAGTGAGCAAAAGGTGGGGAGTCAAGGAAGACCATTCAATACAGAAGAAACAGCATCTGCAAAAGACAGAGCCAAGCGAAAGCAAACAGCAGTTTTGAGGATCCGTGAAGAGCAGTTTTCTGGCCCATGACGGAGTAAATGCTGAGTAATGCAAGGCAAGGCTAAAAAGGTAGGCCAGCACTGCCAGGCCAAGGACGCTGTGGGAGACGGGGTCGTGGAAGGCTGTCAGACAGGCGTGATTGATCACGTCTGCGTTGTCAGATGTTCACTTACACGGTATCGCACAACCTAAACCTTCACACACATCCGGATCTTGCCAATTTCAATTAACATAATAGAAAATTACAAATGACAATATAACAATTCTCCATTCCTAATAGTCATGTTGATGTCCTGCTGTTTTAGCTTTAGAATTTTTAAGAGATATAAACCATACCTATCCTTGAGCTCTTCTTTCCTTCCCCAGATATAAACACCTCCCTTCAGTGACTATCTGTCTAGTCCGTGTCTATCCAGAGAAAGAAATCTATAGATATGTATAAATCTACAGATCTATACAAACTATATAGCATTGCTTTGTGTTATAATTATATAAATGGTATATTTAGTAAATACTGTTCTAAATTTGCTTAACTCTTTGTGAAGCATCTTTAAAAATTCTGATTCCTACATCCCACCCAGATCTAAGTGGACGTGTCCAGAAAGACGCAGTTTTTAAAAATCCCAGCTCATTGATGTCACCAGATCTGTATTTGGGCGTCACTGGTATAGAGGATGAACTGGAGAGAAGGTAAAGGGAAGTAGGGAGAGCCGCAAGAATATTTTGCGAGAGGTGATAGGGTCCTAAGCAAGGCTGATGATAATGGGAAAGACGGGACAGATTCTGAGGCTTGTTGAGGATAAAAGCAACAGGACTTGGTAACTAATTAGATACTGGGGGGAGAAAAAGTAGTAGCTAAGAAATGGCCCCAAGGATTTTAACTTGAATGAATTGGAGGACAGTGACACCATTAGCAAAAATGGAAAGCACAGGAGGACAAACAGGCTGTGGGAGTTAAACTGATTTGGTTTTAGATGTGAATTTGAGGTTTCAGCAGGAACCTTTGTGTTAAGTATCTACAGCAGGCTTTTATACATGAGGGACTAGATGGAGGGAGGTCCGGCTCCCCAGGCATATGCAGATCCAGGATTCCCACTTGAAGGGAATGGGTGCGACAGGGAAATGGATCTATCTGTTTCAGAAGAGTGAAGAGAGACTTGGGCAGGGCTTTGGAGGGGTGCGTGAACTTCGGGGAGATCAGGTGAAGAAGAGCAAGCTGACCAGATGAAGGCTTGCTGGGATCAGGAAGCCGTTGGAGGGATCAAGGTGAGTTCACAGTGACCTTTCAAAGAGTAGCAGCAATCATGGGGGGAGGGGCCAGAGTGTGACCTGGATTGAGAAATACGAGAAGCAGTAACGTTAAGCTAATCTTCAGTGTTGAAAAGAGGTCAAAAAGAATGGTTGAGTGGCAGTTTAGGGTTTAGCAGAGGAAATCTGGGTGTGTAGAATGTGCGAAAGAAACCAGTGATAGGGTAACTGTGAAAAGAAGAGAAAATACCCATAATATAGGTCCTGAAGAAGTAAGAGGGAACTGGATGAGGGAACAGGAAGATGTCTTGTTAAAAATGGCACACCAATCATAGACATTTCTGTCCTTCCCTTCCTGAATCCCTACTGAAAGGATCATTGGTTTAAACTATTAAATTTTTCTTAACTAAAATAAAGAGAATTAGAGAGAACCAACTGCAGCGGAGAGATTTTGGAAAACAGTGGAAAGACAAATGGTAATTAATATTAGCTTATGATACTCTTTGCCCTGCCAGCAGCTTGCAGAGTAAGATACCAACAAGAAGCAAACTAACTTTAGTTGAAAACAGATTACTGAAAAGCAGACAGAGCAATTTAGACCTCTCCTGCCCACCACAGCAAGGCATCTAACCCTACAGAAGACGAGGACTTCGTCGTTGGGAGAACTTTAACAGGAGGATTCTCTGGATTCAGAGGCATCAGGCACTGTGGGGCAGTGGGATCAAGTGTAACACTGAAAACAAGGGCATGAGTGATAATCTGCATGCTGAACCAGTAATGTAACAGCTTCTAGCCATACAACCACGCACCTTATCCCTCCCCAGGGCCCCTTCACACCCTCCTCACTCCCTTGGGAACCTGGAAAAGTCTCTGAAAAAGCTAAGTGCTCCAGAGAAACACCTATATACTCACCATCCATCACTAACAGGAAAGCTCCACCCATTCACACTGAATCGACAGCCAAGGATCACCAGTCATTTGAGGAAAGGCTCTCAGGTGAAGAAGTGGAGCCAAAACAACCAGATAAATAAGAAACTCAGAGACAATAAGGAAGATAAAAATTTGATAGTAATCTAGAGGCTACAATGGCCCAGAGAGATTGTTTGGAAAAATGGAAAAACTCACATAAAAATCTGTGTTTCTAACTTGTGTTGAAAAAGCAAAAGATCACAGGCAATTCCAGACCTGTATGGTGACCCCATGTGTCTGGAGCTGAGAGCAAGAGAAAGAAAGACCTAGGCCAAGAGTGTGGGAGCCTCGGCATGCTTCTGAGGAGAGATTCAGAGGCATTAGTGGTTCTCGAAAGGGTGCATGACCCAAAGGGCGGTTAAGAGCCTTGCATAACCCCCTCTATCTTTCCCCACTTTGTATCATCCTCTTGAGTGTTTTGCCCTCCACTGTAGTTTGGCCAAAATGTGAATTTCACTCCCTTAACCTCTTCTCAGTCACTCCTTCCAGCCCTTAATCATTTTTACGACTTTTCTAAATTTCTCCAACTTGTCCAAATCCAACTGTGAATTCCCACATTTCTTTTCCCAGGGAAGATGTAACACAGTTTAGAATTAAGAATTAGAAGCAAGAGTGTGCCTACACGCTTTGACAAGGAGTATCTAAGATTTGACTTGTTAAATCGGCTTCTCACACACAGCTGCCCAGTTCAGAAAGGAAAATGTTGAGTGTGGGTAAAATTGTAATATTTACAGAATATCTCGCCTGGCTTTAGTACGTACATCTGCCTATCAACAGGTGCTCAAGGGTGGAGAGAAGTATGGCTTTAGTGCATTTGCATCATTCCTCAGGGGTGGAGAGAAGTATATCTCCATATCAATGGGTAATTACCTGGGCAACAGAGGGCTTATCTGTACCTGAGAGGTGAGTGGAGGGCTGGTTTTGCTGCTGCTGGACCAGGAGAGAGAGATGGGCCAGACTGCAGTTTGTAAGCAATAAAGGGGTTTTAAACTTTATTTCTCCCTTTGACTGATTTCAGTTTTTAGAGGTATTTTGCCCGGGATTTCCTTTCCCCGGGATTTCCTTTCCCCGGACTTACAAGAGCATTCCAGGGAATGCCAAGGAATGGACCCTTGCAGATAGATATTCTCCTATTATTTCTTGTGCATTGAAATGAAATAGATAAATGAGTCAAGAGAGAACTGCCCTTGTAGCCATCTTGAAATATCCTGAAAAGAAGAATCAAACTACCCACAGATCAGAACCTATGACTACTACCATCTATGACTTGATTAGAAACACACACACACACACACATTTGCATAAATTTGTAATTAGCCAAGCCTGCTCTATCCAGTCCCAAGGCTTCTTGCAGTCACACTAAAGCATCAGACAATTTGCTCTGACTGGAGGTAATCACAATACATAAATGAATTCCTGCCAAATGAGAATTAATTAATTCCTTTCAAAGCTTTTCAAGAGACAAAAAAGGCTGCCCTTCAGAGATATCTTCTCTGGGGTTAATAAGCAGGATTATTCAGTGTACCACAAGCCAAAGATAACTTGGTAGATGGATTGATAAAAGTTTTTTCTCAAATTGCTTCACCATGGGGTTTCTGCTTTGTTTTGTGTTTTGTTTTGAATGTGCAGAGTTTTGGGCCACACACTATCCCCAAAGCTCCTGGAAGCACAGTGGGTGATGGGACCTTGGGCATGGGTAGCTCAAAGAAAATCTGAGTCAGTGCTCTGGAGGAACCCCCGAGAACCTGGAGTTGTGTGCCCGCCTGCGTAGAGTGCTGGCCCAGGACTGGGGGGCAGGCGCCTTTCACTGGACCCTCACCCAGCACTGCCACGGGTAGGCTGGGGCCTCAGGAGGACATCTGTACTCTAGATTCATTTCTAGAGCACTCATGTCAGGAGCCTCAGGTTTCTTGTTCTATCTGACAATATTGTGCGGAAATCTGAAGAGATAATAGTCTAAAAAAAAAAAAAAAGCCCTGCAGCATTTGAAAAATGTTCCCAGGGACAGCAGGTTAAGTATAAGGGTCTCCCATGGCTACAAGCCCAAAGGTCTCTCATGCGTATAGTTTTCTTCACGGCTTTTCCTGAGTTGCTTTTCCTTCACATAGCCCTGGGGTTGTTAATACTTGGGATTTCCCAGGAATGGCTCCAAAAGCCACAATTCTGGCATGACAGTCTGAAGTGGAGAGGGTTCTTCAATACCCAGGGGTCTTCATGCCTGGACCTTCTAAATTATCCCTAGCATGATTGTAACACTTGTCTATAACACATTATTTCCTCCAAAACTGTTCCATTGCTCCTCAGAGAAAGGTGGAACTCCTGTCACACAGCCTGGCCCCCGTACCCGCCTCCTCCTGATCGTTCTCTCACGCTGCATCTGCTCCAGCCACACAGGCCTTCTTGCTGATGTTTGTGTTTGCCACACTCCATCCTCCCACAGCGCCTTTAGAAATGGTGTCTTGCATCTCCTCCTCTTGCCCTTAACTCTTGCCCATCCCTTCTATTTCAGCTCAGGAGCCACTTGGCCTGGAGAGCCTTTTCCAGCCTCTCTCACTGTGTTTACCTCCCTCTCATAAAGGCTCTCAGAAGAATCTACTTCTCATTCCCAAGGAGCTCTTAGCAGTTACAGTTCTACATTTGCTAGCATGATTAATGTCTGTCTCCCACGCTGAATTTTAAGCTCTGTGAAAGAGAGACCACAGCTGTTTTTGGGCACCACTGTATCACCACTGGCACAGACTACAGGCTGGTGGCCATGCTGAAGGAAGGATGCATACACACTCTCAGAAGGACTGTCTCCCCCCGCCTCCCCATCCTTCCGCGTTTCCACCTTAGGTCAGGAGCTTCTTCTTTGGAGAAGGTCCTGCCCCAGAGTTCACCTGTTTCTTGAGAGGCAGCGTCCCTGGCTACTAGAAACACACCTTGGGTACCGTCTCAGGTTACTCCAAGCTCATGTCTAACTTCTCTTTCTTTTGATTGTCATCCCCCTTTCAGTGGGTCACCCTTCCACTTCTGGGCTGACCCCCCCACTGTGGAGCCCAATCAGCCCCTTGGGGGCGGAGGACGCCAACCTGAAGTGAGGCCGAGTTGGGACCTCTTGGGATTGAGTTTTACCAACATGGAAGGAGTGGGTGTGAGGCCAGCAGACACACCCACCCTCCTTTCTCTCTCCCAGGGATGTTTGGAGCTGTGGCCCCTCCTTACAGTTTCCTGGAGAAGTGCTAAGCCAAGTGAATCCGCTGCTGAGAGACACGCGGCTCTGCAGGCGATTGCAAAGTGCCAGCCGCTCCGGAACAGCATGCCCTCCCTTGTCCAACTACTCTTGTCCTCACCCTGGGCTTGTATCTTCCAGATAAACTATGGGCGCCTGAATCCTGCTCTCAGGCCCCCTCTCTCGAGCATGCAGGCTGGTATCCTGCGATATCCCCTGAAGAGGGAAACCGCAATGCAAGCCCAGGCCCTTGGGACTTTGAGAGGAGCTGCACACTCGGTGTCCTGTGAATGAACGAAGCCTTTGGCATCTGGCCCGGACTAACAGAAGGGGATTCTGCTTAATTCCTCTCTGGTCAGAACTCACCATCAGTGGTGCTGAATTTTTTTTTTTTTTTGGTATCATTCATCTACAATTACATGAGCAACATTATGGTTACTAGACTCCCCCATCACCAAGTCCCCCCCACATACCCCACTATAGTCATCCGTGTAGTAAGATGCTATAGAAAAACTACTGGTCTTCTCTGTGTTGTACAGCCCTCCCCATGCCCCCGCCCCCACATTATGTCTGCTAATAGTAATGCCCCTTTTCCCCCTTGTCCCTCAGTGGTGCTGATTTTTATTTTGAGAAACCATTTTAATACTGTGTCCCTCAGAATTTCTGGATGGACCTCTTAGAGAATCTAATGGAAGTCATGAACCCTCTTCCCAGAAAAAAACACATGCCTCAGTCTGCTTTCAGTTTAGGGGGTTCTCAGAAACCCTGGAGCCCCACCCAGAGATTTCATGTTAAGAAACCCTGCTTTAAAGAAAACAAAGAGGAACAAAATTAATAGAAAGTGGCAAGAAGAGTCACTGACGCCAGGTTTTCTGAGGAGCGGGGAAAAGAGCTAAATCTTAAAAGGAAAAAAAAAAAATCAAGGGATGGACAATATGGAAACTGGTATATTTGAAAGTGTACACATAGAAGAGGAATTAGGCGTGCGTGCCTGTGGTATCTCCTCTTCGGGGGGTGACTTCTCTGATTTCTCCAGACTCAGCTGTCCCTCCTCTGTGTTCCTGTAGCCCATGATTATGATATGCTTCTAACCCATAAAACAATAGGCCTTTATCTGAAGGGCCAGAAGGGGCTCTACTTTGGCTAGACATGCCCCCCCAACTCCAAGCCCTCTCCAAGCCAAAGAAAAAAAGCAGTGCTGGGAGTCCCCATATCCATCCCTGTTTCCTCTTTGCCTTGCAAAATTTTTTCTCAACCCATGGGCCATCCAAGAACAGGTGGCAGACTGACTCTGGCCACAGGCTGTAGTTCACAAAACCCCTGCAGCAGACGGCAACCACTGATGGATCAGCCCATCTCCCCACCACATGAGGAGCTCCCCAGGGCGAGAAAGAACTATTTCACCCTGGGGGTCCCAATTCTAACACTGTCAACACTTGATATATGCACGTTGAATGAAAGAATCCTATTAATCTTTCAAGACTGAGCTCAGATGACACCTCCACAAAGCCGTCCCTAATCCTGCAGCTGGGCACCTAGTTATATATGCATCGTGCCTGTCCACCAGCTGAAGGGACCTACCACAAGCTATTAGGCAGAAAAACTAGGGAATTCATTTCGTGCCAGTTTTTAGGTTGGCCTTTCCCTTTCTTATGGGAAATATAAAATAACCATGCCTATGTATTTCCAGATGCTAGCCTTTTTAGAAGTCTTATCAAAAATGGGATGGCTTCAAGAAATCTGTTAAATATTCTTGTGCAGCTGTTCACATCTTAGCATTTAATTAGTTGTAATTGCAATTTAAAAAACAATTAAACTCTGTGAGTATTATGATGATTCTTTTTGCTCCTCAAGAGAGACAGGATTGAAGAGATACCTGGGTTCAGAAAAGACAGATTGAAACAGTTTTTGTCACCTACAGTTAATTTCCTTTGCCATTCTTTTGGGATCAGGGTTGGGTGATTTGAAAAAACATCATTTTGCAATTTCAAAAGACAAAATTCCTAAAATCATCAAACAGTGGTTTGGACTTGGGGTTTTCAGCACAGGAAGACCAAGAAAGACAGCCATTTTCCACAGGGCAAAAATGTCTTTGCCCTGAAGATAAACTCAATGGCATTTATGTTCCTAAAAACAAGTTGGAACCAAAATTTACATAATACTAGCCAAGAAGTTGTGGTGAAAAAAAAGGGGGAGTTAAAAGTGTGTTCCTGTTACTGCTGCAAAAGAGCGGAAAGCTACCAATTAAGTTAAACTTTTCTGGAAAATAAATGAATTTATGAATTTTAAATAGATAAAGGATAATCCATAAACACAATGTGGTGTCTTAGATGGGATCCTGGAACAGATAAAAGACATTAGGTAAAAACTGAGGAAATGTGAGTAAACATGGGACTTTAGTTAATTATACTGTATCATTCATTATTGGCTCATAACTGTGACAAATGTACCACACTAATATAAGTTGGTAATAATAGTGGAAACTGGGTGTATGGTATATGAGAATTCTGTACTATTTTTTCCAACTTTCCTATAAATCTAGAACTAGCGTAAAAAGTTTGTTAATCTTTTAAAATATAGGGGTTGTCCCTAAAGAATATAATTAAGATATACAGTTTATAATCAGGTGGGTAAGGAAAAGGTAAATTTTTGAAAATTTTAGTGAGTCCAAGATAATGCAGGAGATTAAGAAAACCCCATAGGGGTTATAGATGAGTAAGCATTATACACAGCAAACATGAAAGTGGAAAAAATAATGGTTGAATGTTAAGGACATAGTGTCTCTAGTTTCCCTAATTAGGGATTGGGCTGCCACCTCTCCTCCACCCCCAACTCCCTTCTTACTCCCTGTGGGTTAAATTGCATTATTTCCAGAATCTCTCACCTGGCCTTGTGCATCTCCATACCAATAGGTGTTTCCTAGGGGTGGAGAGAAGTAGTCCATCTCTGTATCAACAGGTAATTGCAAGGGGAGCGAGGGCATATCTGGACTGGAGAGGTTGGATGGGGTCCCTTTTGGCAGCTGGGTCTGGAGAGACACAGGCAAGCAGAAGTGGACAACTGCTTGTTAGCAATGAATAGGTCTCTCCCACTTTATTTCTCCCTTTGACTGATTACAGTTTCAAAGGTATTTTGCCCCAGGCTGGGAAAATATTTCCCCCCACCTGGAATTACACTCCCTTTTTCACATATATCCCAGCAGCTTTTCAGTGATCTGTGATTAGATCAACCAATTAAGTAATATTAACTGAGCTCCAGGTATAAGATGGGACCACATTCCCAGAAAAAGCAAGGGCTCTCCTTAGCTGTGCCTTCCCAGACCTAGCAGAGGACCTGCAGGTGCTTAATAAACATTTATAGAGATTGGCTGGGCACTGCCCTAGCTGGGCAATGATCTCACCTGCAGAGCTCTTAATAAAGACCAATGCCCAGAGCCACACCAGCAGAGGTTCTAATTTAATTGGTCTTGGGTTTGGGGCAAAACATCAGTATTTTTTAAAAAGCTCCTCAGGAGATTCTAACATGCAGCAGGGTTAAGCACATAGGTGTTGGCTCTGGGAGGAGGAGTTTCCCACCAGGGGCAAGTTCTGCAAAAATTTGCTGAGACCAAATAAAGGCAAAGGCAAAGAAAGAGTTGGTGGTTTATAGGGTTTATTCTCTGGCAGTAGGTCTCAGTCTCTCCTTGCTTTGCACTCTCCCCAGCCATGCTACTTCCCTGCCCCTAGCACTGGGAGGAACTCTGTGGGCCTGTCTCCAGTGACTGGCAGATGCCTGACCAATTATGTACCAGGAACCGAAGGGAGGAGGGAATGAGTGTTTCTTCTCTGCCTCTCCTCTGAGCCAGAACTCCCGTGACTGACCAGCAGCTCTGTCACCAGTAAACATCTCATAAATGTGTGTGGATAAAATGAGAGTTCCTGTGGCCAGAATTCTCACCTGGCCCTGGTTGACTGGCTCACTGCATACCTATGGGCAGTGCACTGCTGTTGACTCTATATAAAGAGCTCTGCCCGGTGCTCTGTGCACCGCACGGTGGCAGAGCTGCAAGGCTGCAGAAGAGCAAAGCAGAGGCTAGAGTGGTGGCAGTGCCGAGGACAGAGGCCCAGAGGACGGCTGTGCAGGAGGACTGTGCAGAGACACCCGGAAGACATCTGTGCAGACAGAGGGACCTGGAGGACGGCTGTGCAGACAGAGGGGCCCAGAGGCAGAGACCGGCTTGCTGCATGCAGACTCCCTCTGAGTGAATGGGACTTTAGTGACTGACCTGCCACCTGGAAATAAAGTTGGGTATAACCCTTTCACCCCAAGAACATTTTGCTGTCGATTTCTTTGGTCACATTGAATCCACAGTGAACTTGCCTGGGGCTGAAACCCATTGGCAAGACAATGTGCAAACTGGCTCTTATTATACACACAATGGGCATTATTAAGGCCAGGTGGGAATCCTGGTCACAAAGTTCCATTTTCCCCACAATAGGATAAGTCTGTAAGATGAACTAGAGCAGAACAAGCCTGGATGTTAGGAAATAAGTTAATTGTAACAACAGTACAGGTGGGGGAATTTCAAATCATTACTATTTCCTCTTCCTCCAGCAGCTACCTTTCACTGTGCTTCTCTCCAGCAGCTGGAATGTATAGAGCAGCCTGCTTTTAAGAGGTAAATATGTAAGAAGAGCACAGTGGGTTCACATAATCCCATGGTCTACTGGATGGTCAGATAAGAAATACTCCTTATAAATTCAGTTAATGTCTTAGTCTTCAAAAATGAAGGATGTATTCTGCGGAGAAAGAACTTTAAGAAATGCATTGACCTCTCAACGACTTATAGAACAACTAGGCAGAATACCAGCGAGGATACAGTAGATTATAACAGAACAATACCATCAACCAACAGAGACCTAATTACCTTTATAGACTACTCCACCCCAGAATAGCAGAAGGCACATTCTTTTCAAATGCCCAAGGAGTCTAGACCAAGAGAGACCATTTCATGGGCTATAAAATAACTTCCACACACTTAAAAGAATTTATATCAGCCAAAGTATATTCTCTAAACACAATGAATGAAACTAAAAATCAGTAACATAAAGATAATAGGAAAATCTCCAAATTCTTGGCAACTAAACACTTCTAAATAATCCATGGGTCAAAGACAAAGCCTTAAAGGAAATTTAAAAATATTATTTAAATGAATGAAAATACAACCTAGTAAAATATGCAGAAGGAAAAGCAGTGCTGATAAAGAATTTATAGCACTCAATACAAACATGAGAAAGGAAGAAATGTCTCAAATCAAAAATCTAAGCTCCTACCTCAAGAATATAGGAAAACAAGAGCAATATACATCCAAAGCAAGCAGAAGGAAGGAAAATGATAAAGCTTCCGGAAATCATGGGAAAACATCACATGACCAGGAAGGCAGAGATCAGAGCAATATGGTTGCAAACCAAGGAAGGTCAAAGATTGTCAGCAAACCTCCAGAAGCTAAGATGCATGGAATGATTCCCCTACAGGTTTCAGAAGGAGCATGGCTATGCTGACACCTTGATTTTAGACTTGTAGCCTCACAAGTGGGAGACAGTACACACCTCTCTGGTTTTGAGCCACCCAACTGGTGGCACTTTGTTATAGCAGCCCTAGAAAATTAGCTTACAATTAAATAAAGTAAGAAAAGGAAGACTAAGAAAATCTGATTACTCCAACAGAAGGTAGGACTTTTAAATAGAAAAAAAAAGTTTTATGTAACAAACACATATAACATAGCAGAAATAAATTCAAATATATGAGCAATTCCAAAATTATGGACACATTAAGCCCATTTATTAGAATATAAAATGCTGAATGAGTTTACAAATCTGATCCTTATATGTAGTTCTCAAATGACTTTTCTAGAGCAGAACAAATGATAGAAAATATATGCAGCATAAAGAAATGAAAAAGAAACACAAAGCACCACTTGAAAAAAGGCTGGTGTGGCAATATTAATATCAGGAACAAAAAAAAAAAATTCTTGTGCAGGAGCCAAGATGGCGGCGTGAGTACAGCAGCAGAAATCTCCTCCCAAAACCATATATATTTTGGAAAACACAACAAATACAACTATTCCTAAAAGACAGACCAGAAGATACAGTACAACAGTCAGACTACATCTACACCTGCGAGAACCCAGCACCTCACAAAGGGGGTAAGATACAAGCCACGGCCAGGCGGGACCCAAGCGTGCCACCCATCTCAGTTCCCCGGCGGGAGGAGAGGAGTCGGAGCGTGGAGGGAGACGGAGCCCAGGACTGCTAAATATCCAGCCCTATTCATCTGCACCGGAAGCGCAGACACACAGTGCATGGTGTGCTGGATACCAGGGAAACAGAAAAGCAAAACCTGCGAGCGGGTTCCCACAGCCAGCACCCCTGAGACAAAAGAAAAGCGAGTGCTTTTTGAAAGTCTTAAAGGGACAGGACCCTCACAGCTGGACGGAAGTGCACACTCAGCCCAGCAGCTGGGAACACCAGGGAACTCCGGGCACCCTAACCCGCTGGGTGGCAGCGCAGCTCTGAGGCCCCTCATGGTGATAAGCAGCCTGCTGCCCATTCCCCCAACGGCACGGCTCCACCATAGCGGAGAAGCAGCCCGAGATCGGCCACGCCCACAGCACTGGCACAGAGCATCCTCCGCAGCCCCTGGGCCAGATTCAGAGGCCCTGTCAGCGTGCAGCTGCCTGGCACAAGCCACTAGGGGTCGCTGTTCTCACAGGAGAGGAAGGCGACAAGCAAGTGGGAAGGGACTTTGTTCTCCCTGCTAACACACTCCCCAACTGCCCAAGACTACATCTATTGCCATGAAAAGGCAGAAGAATTTGATCCAGACCAGAATCACACAGACATCCCCTGAGAGGGAACCTGGGGAGACAGATTTAACCAATCTTCCTGAAAAAGAATTCAAAATAAAGGTCATAACCTTGCGGATGGAGCTGCAAAGAAAAATGCAAGAGCTAACGGATAAAGTTGGGAGGGAGAATACAGAAATAAAACAATCTCTGGAAGGACTTAAAAGCAGAAGGGACATGGTGCAAGAGGCCGTTAAAGGAATAGAAATCAGAGAACAGGAATGCAGAGAAGCTGATGCAGAGAGAGATAAAAGGATCTCCAGGAATGAAAGAATATTAGGAGAACTGTGTGACCAATACAAATGGAATGATATCCACATTATAGGGGTACCAGAAGAAGAAGATAGAGAAAAAGGGATAGTAAGTATATTTGAAGAATAATTGCTGAAAACTTGCCTGGGGGAGGAAATAGTCACTCAGACCACAGAAGCACACAGAACTCCAAACAGAAGGGACCCAAGGAGGACAACACCTAGACACATAATAATTAAAATGGCAGATCAAGGACAAGGATAGAGTATTAAAGGCAGTCAGAGACAGAAAAATGTCACCTACAAAGGAAAACCCATCAGGCGATCATCAGACTTCTCAACAGAAACCTTACAGGCCAGAAGAGAATGGCATGACATATTTAATGCAAGGAAACAGAAGGGCCTTGAACCAAGAATACTGTATCCAGCACGAATTATCATTTAAATATGAAGAAGGGATTAAACAATTCCCAGACAAGCAAAAGTTGAGGGAATTTGCCTCCCACAAACCACCTCTACAGGGTATTTTAGAGGGACTGCTCTAGATGGGAGCACTCCTAAGGCTAAACAGATGTCACCAGAGAAAATAAAATCACAGCAAAGAAAGCAGACCAACCAAGTACTAACTAAAGGCAAAAAATAAAATCAACTACCCACAAAAGCAGTCAAAGAAAATACAAAAGAGCACAAAATAAAACACGTAACATATAAAGAATGGAGGAGGAGGAATAAGAAGGGAGAGTAATAAAGAATCATCAGATTGTGTTTATAATAGCTCAATAAATGAGTTAAGTTAGATGGTAAGATAGTAAAGAAGCTAACCTTGAACCTTTGGTAACCACGAATCTAAAGCCTGCAATGGCAATAAGTACATATCTTTCAATAATCACCCTAAATGGAAATGGACTGAATGCACCAATCAAAAGACACAGAGTAACAGAATGGATAAAAAGCAAGACCCATCTATATACTGCTTACAAGAGACTCACCTCAAACCCAAAGACATGAACAGACTAACAGCAAGGGATGGAAAAAGATATTTCATGCAAACAACAAGGCAAAAAAGCAGGTGTTGCAGTACTAGTATCAGACAAAATAGACTTCAAAACAAAGAAAGTAACAAGAGATAAAGAAGGACATTACATAATGATAAAGGGGTCAGTCCAACAAGAGGATATAACCATTATAAATATGTATGTACCCAATACAGGAGCACCAACATATGTGAAACAAATACTAACAGAATTAAAGGAGGAAATAGAATGCAATGCATTCATATTGGGAGACTTCAGCACACCACTCACTCCAAAGGACAGATCCACTAGACAGAAAATAAGTAAGGACACAGAGGCACTGAACAACACACTAGAACAGATGGACCTAATAGACATCTATAGAACTCTACATCCAAAAGCTACAGGATACACATTCTTCTCAAGTGCACATGGAACATTCTCCAGAATAGACCACATACTAGGCCACAAAAAGAGCCTCAGTAAATTCCAAAAGACGGAAATTCTACCAACAAACTTTTCAGATCACAAAAGTATAAAACTAGAAATAAATTGTACAAAGAAAGCAAAAAGGCTCACAAACACATGGAGGCTTAACAACATGCTCCTAAATAATCAATGGATCAATGACCAAATTAAAATAGAGATCAAGCAATATATGGAAGCAAATGACAACAACAACACAAAGTCCCAACTTCTATGGGATGCAGCAAAAGCAGTTTTAATAGGAAAGTATATAGCAATCCAGGCATATTTAAAGAAGGAAGAACAATCCCAAATGAATAGTCCAAAGTCACAATTATCGAAATTGGAAAAAGAAGAACAAATGAGGCCTGAAGTCAGCAGAAGGAGGGACATAATAAAGATCAGAGAAGAAATAAATAAAATTGAGAAGAATAAAACAATAAAAAAAATCAATGAAACCAAGAGCTGGTTCTTTGAAAAAATAAACAAAATAGATAAGCCTCTAGCCAGACTTCTTAGGAGAAAAAAGAATCAACACACATCAACAGAATCAGAAACGAGAAAGGAAAAATCATGACGGACCCCACAGAAATACAAAGAATTATTAGAGAATGCTATGAAAACCTATATGCTAACAAGCTGGAAAACCTAGTAGTAATGCACAACTTCGTAGAAAAATACAACCTTTCAAGACTGACCAAGAAACAGAAAATCTAAACAAACCAATTACCAGCAATGAAATTGAAGCAGTAATCAAAAAACTACCCAAAAGCAAAACCCCTGGTCCAGGTGAATTTACTGTGGAATTTTATCAGACACACAGAGAAGATATAATACCCATTCTCCTTAAAGTTTTCCAAAAAATAGAAGAGGAGGGAATACTCCCAAACTCATTCTATGAAGCCAGCATCACCCTAATGCCAAAACCAGGCAAAGAGCCCACCAAAAAAGAAAACTACAGACCAATATCCCTGATGAACACAGATGCAAAAATACTCAACAAAATATTAGGAAACCGAATTCAAAAATATATCAAGAGGATCATAAACCATGACCAAGTGGGATTCATCTCAGGGATGCAAGGATGGTACAACATTAGAAAATCCATCAACATCATCCACCACATAAACAAAAAGGACAAAAATCACATGATCATTTCCATAGACACTGAAAAAGCATTCAACAAAATTCAACATCCATTCATGAAAAAAACTCTCAACAAAATGGGTATAGAGGGCAAGTAGTTCAACATAATAAAGGCCATATATCATAAACCCACAGCCAACATCATACTGAACAGCGAGAAGCTGAAAGCTTTTCCTTTAAGATCGGAAACAAGACAGGGATGCCCCCTCTCCCCACAGTTATTCAACATAGTACCAGAGGTCCTATCCATGGCAATTAGACAAAACAAAGAAATACAAGGAATCCAGATTGGTAAAGAAGAAGTTTAACTGTCACTATTTGCAGATGACATGATAGTGTACATAAAAAACCCTAAAGACTCCATTCCAAAACTACTAGAACTAATATTGGAATTCAGCAAAGTTGCAGCATATGAAATTAATACACAGAAATCTATGACTTTCCTATACACTAACAATGAACTAACAGAAAGAGAAATCAGGAAAACAATTCTGTTCACAATTACATCAAAAAGAATAAAATACCTAGGAATAAACCTAACCAAGGAAGTGAAAGACCTATACCCTGAAAACTACAAGACACTCTTAAGAGAAATTAAAGGGGACACTAACAAATGGAAACTCATTCCATGCTCTTGGGTAGGAAGAATTAATATCATCAAAATGACCATCCTGCCCAAAGTAATCTACAGATTCGATGCAATCCCTATCAAATTACCAACAACATTCTTCAACAAACTGGAACAAATAGTTCAAGAATTCATATGGAACCACCCAAGACCCCAAATAGCCAAAGCAATCCTGAGAAGGAAGAATAAAGTGTGGGGAATCTTGCTCTCCAACTTCAAGCTCTACAACAAAGCCACAGTAATCAAGACAATTTGGTACTGGCACAAGAACAGAGCCACAGACCAGTGGAACAAAATAGAGACTCCAGACATTAACCCAAACATATATGGTCAATTAATATATGATAAAGGAGCCATGGACATACAGTGGGGAAATGACAGCCTCTTCAACAGTTGCTGTTGGCAAAACTGGACAGCTACATGTAAGAGAATGAAACTGGATCATTGTCTAACCCCATACACAAAAGTAAATTCAAAATGGATCAAAGACCTGAATTTAAGCCATGAAACCATAAAACTCTTAGAAAAAACATAGGCAAAAATCTCTTGGACATAAACATGAGTGACTTCTTCATGAACATATCTCCCTGGGCAAGGGAAACAAAAGCAAAAATGAACAAGTGGGACTATATCAAGCTGAAAAGCTTCTGTACAGCAAAGGACACCATCAATAGAACAAAAAGGCATCCTACAGTATGGGAGAATATATTCATAAATGACAGATCCGATAAAGGGTTGACATCCAAAATATATAAAGAGCTCACACACCTCAACAAACAAAAAACGAACAATCCAATTAAAAAATGGGCAGAGGAGCTGAACAGACAGTTCTCCAAAGAAGAAATTCAGATGGCCAACAGACACATGGAAAGATGCTCCACATCGCTAGTCATCAGAGAAATGCAAATTAAAACCACAATGAGATATCACCTCACACTAGTAAGGATGGCTGCCATCCAAAGGACAAACAACAAGAAATGTTGGCGAGGTTGCGGAGAAAGGGGAACCCTCCTACACTGCTGGTGGGAATGTAAATTAGTTCAACCATGGTGGAAAGTAATATGGAGGTTCCTCAAAAAGCTCAAAATAGAAATACCATTTGACCCAGGAATTCCACTTCTAGGAATTTACCCTAAGAATACAGCAGTCCAGTTTGAAAAAGACAGATGCACCCCTATGTTTATCGCAGCACTATTTACAATAGCCAAGAAATGGAAGCAACCTAAGTGTCCATCAGTAGATGAATGGACAAAGAAGATGTGGTACATATACACAATGGAATATTATTCAGCCATAAGAAGAAAACAAATACTACCATTTGCAACAACATGGATGGAGCTAGAGGGTATTATGCTCAGTGAAATAAGCCAAGGGGAGAAAGACAAATACCAAATGATTTCACTCATCTGTGGAGTATAAGAACAAAAGAAAAACTGAAGGAACAAAACAGCAGCAGAATCACAGAATCCATTAATGGACTAACCGTTACCAAAAGGAAAGGGACTGGGAAGGATGGGTGGGAAGGGAGGGATAAAGGGGGAAAAAGAAAGGGGGCATTATGATTAGCCTGTATAATGTGGGGGGAGGCACGGGGAGGCCTGTGCAACACAGAGAAGACAAGTAGTGATTCTAAAGCATCTTAGTACACTGATGGACAGTGACTATAATGGGGGTTGTGGGGGGGGACTTGGTGAAGGGTAGAACCTAGTAAACATAATGTTCCTCATGTAATTGTAGATTAATGATACCAAAATAAAAATAATAAAAATAAAAAATTCTTGCTTACAATGCACCAAAGAAATAACAATAATGTTCCTAAATAATGTAGCCTACAAAAATATCAAGTGATAGTTGGCAAGTTTAAAGACAAAGAAAACCCACAATGTGGTAGATGGTCTATTTTGAAAAAAATGTGCTGAGAAATGGTGCAGAAAAAGCTAGCAGGACTACGGATAATGTGAACACATAACCAGCAGACCAATCCAAAGTTATGTTTAAAACCCTATTCCCAATAAACAGAATTCATATTTTATTTTTTAAGTACATGGGAGCATTTATGAAATTATCCATATACTAGGTCCCAAGAAGTCTCAACAAATTTCAAAGAATCACAGTCATACAGGCAATGTTCCTTGACTAAAACACAATATTGGTTATCTCTGAATGCAATTTCATTCTAAAAGAAATGCAAATTAAACTGCATTCAAGCAGCACTTTTCATTTATATTGCAAATACAAGAGAAGGCAAATAAGGGGTTGGTTAGGATGTGATAAAACATGGACTCTTGGCCAGGGTGTGAGTGTAAAGTGATATAACTTGGCAAATCTATCAAAATGAAAATGTGCATTTCTTCTTTGCCTGCCAATCCATTCCTAGGAATTTTTCCTATAAATACACTAATAAATGTGCAAAAAGAAGAGTATCCAAAGATTGTTACAGCAGGAGATACAAAAACGCTAATGACCATCAGTGTTGGGATGATTAAATTGTGGTCTTCTCAGATAACTGAATATTAACAATGAGGCAATGCCACATTTGTGATATGGAAGAGCTCCAAGATCTCCAAGATGTGAAATAATGTGTAAAGTACCATCATTAGTTTTTTTGTACAGGGGAAGGATATTGACATTCTAGAAACATACCAGCTAAGAGAATCTACCAACAGTAGTTGCTTTTGGAAGCACTGGGAGATAGAGAAGATTTATTTTTCACTAAAAGATAACATCTGAATTTTTACCATGTTCATGTATTACAATTCAAATAATAGGAAAAAACCCTCTAGTTATTTTTATTTATTCATTTAAAATACAGCATCTAAATAAAATGAAGTCTTCAGTGATAAGCTGAATATAAACTTCAGAAATTCCAAATTCCTTTGCAAATTCCCTTAAATTCCTTTATTTATGAACTGTCAGGGGGTAACATGTCTGTGCAATTAAATAAGCAAACATGTTCAACAAGGTTTTCAGGAGGCTCATTACTTGACTGACGTATGTACTCGGTCAAAAACTGCAGGACAGAACCAGTACAAATGGAAGACTACTTGTTTCTTGGCAAACCAACCTTATGAATCCTGGCTGCCTCTCTGACCTCTCCCCGTCCTTATTCCCAGAGGACATACTAGGCACAATGTGACCCTGCCTCAGGACCTTTGCATATGCTATCCCATTACCGGGAAGGATCCCACACCCCCACCATCAATCCACACACACCCCCATCCTGTCTGCATGCCTCCCCTCCCCCAGGCAGTCACATGGTTTATTCCCTGGTCACTCAGATCTCTGCTTGATGTCCCTTATTCAGAAGGCCTCCACTGACTTGCTTCTCTAAAACAGTACTACCTTCCCAGACCCTCTATCTCCACACGCTGCTTTTTGTCATTACCTGACATGATTTTTATTGCTTATTTGTTTGTTTCCCACAGTAGAAAGCAAGCCCCCTAAGGGCAGGGTTTACCGCTATCCGTTGGGTAGGCCCTAAGTAAATGTTTGTTAGAGATATAAAATTGAAGATGGGAAATCTATAGCACAGTTTTATGTTTTGGCCAAACTCCATCTCACATAACTTAATTTTTCAAACTGCAACTTTTTGTCACCTTTTATGCCTTGCCTATAATCAAAAGATAAGGCAAAGGAAGAAAAGTCCTCTGTAGGGAAAGAGCAGACTCAAAAACAGAGAAAGAACTTGGACCTGATGCCGGCATTTGTTGGAATTCACCAAGTTAACACATTATGGGTTCAGAATCAGCATTTATTTTCTCAGTCACCCAATCATAAAAGGGGAAACCTTATTTTCAGAAGTATGAGGAGTAAAAAACCCAATGCTACAGAAGTATTCTAAAAGCAAGGATGAGTTTAAGAAAGTTATTTGAATCTAAGTGTATGGGACAGACCTTGGCCCTCAAGGTCTAACAGGTAGTCAGATCTAGTAAGTCCCTGAGGGCCAAGGATTCAGCTGCCCCATCCTCTGGAGGGTCACCCCTGCTCCCTACCAAATTCAGCTGTGAGATTTCTCCCACTGACCTTTACTGGGCCTTGCTTATCAGAGAAATGGCAATGACCTATGTCAGAACCACAAGGACAGAAAGAAGGCCCTCCACCCTGTGGCTTCCAGTCAGTTCTGCTCTGAGGGCACCCCCTGGTTGGTTCCTGGAGGGAGCCCCATATCCTGTTGAGCACTGAGTCAAAAGTTCATTCATCATCCTAGTCTCCCAGCTCTGACCCAAACAGAAGATGGTGTTAGCTCTCTGGCACTGAGTCCAGAGGTCCTCTGTCCCCACCTCATCCTTTAGCCTACTAAATATAGAATGACCCATCCAGTTCCTATCCCATCACATGCTTCTCTGGGGGCAGGTTTTATGTCTTAGTGAATTAGCACACAGTCTGGTATCAGTCTAAAAAACAGTTTCTGGGATCCAATTCTAGTAAAGAAAATAACTACCTACTATTAAAAGACCAAAAAAAAAAAAAAAAGGGTGAGCCTGTTCCACTCCCTACTCATAGGCTTTTCTAGTCTCTACCCAGTAAGTTCTTCTGACAGTCTAAACTAATTCCTCCCTGAATCAACATAAAACATATTTCTGTTTTCACCAGAAAAGGAGAAGATTTCATAGCTATTATCCACCTTGTATATCTTCAAATACTGAAGGACCTCTCACAGCCTTCTCTTCTCTAGAATAAACAAGCTCTCTCCTCTAACTCCATGGCAATCATCCAATTTATTTCATTGTCCCCTTGATCTTGAAAAACTGCAAGTTCGAACCAGAGATAAAAATAGTTATATTGCTGCAAGTTCTGCTGCTCTAATATTTAAACTTGCCCAGGTATTATCTCTTTGCTTGTTATATATTAAACAGAGAAGAGAAGGAGAAAACAATTGCTTTTTCAAGCATCTGTCGCCCCTGACCCTGGGTTACCTCTGCAGTGTATGCTTACAGCATTTACCTAAGACTATTGAGTGCTCCAGTGACATTATTACAAGAGGGGGCAGGAACAGTGTCAGCCTAATGAGGCGGCAGATTCTATCTGATGGTCTCCATCTGAAGATCAGCACAGGCCAGACTGTGTGCTAATCAAGTCACCAAAGGCCCTCCACCTCAGGACAACAGCAGTCTTTGTCTACACCTAGGAGAAAAATGAGCTGCCTCCTTTCTAGTGCTAATAAGTTTAGTGGAGACGGCTTATGTTCCATGGGAAAAGCTGGCTTCTCCCCTTCAAGGGCAAGCATCCAAAGCTAGGGGCTCAAGGAGGCAAGAAACCATTCCTTTCCTAGTAGGAACTTGAGCCGCTTTGCTGGAAGGTTGACACTGTGTTCTTGAACTCAGAAGCACCAGCACTTTTCATAGCATTTTACATGTAATAGGGGTTCCACGTATGTTTGCTGAATAAATAAATGAATGAGGTATTAAGGTTAACCTTTGTTTTTGAACTTCCTGGCCACCAAAGCAAAAAGAGGAATATAGTGGTTTACACAGTTTTCATGTGTGACTCTGAGAGACAAGAACATACTTCAGAAGACACAGTACTGCTAATGTTGTTTGGGGGAACATAAAGCTACTGAAAGAAAACCGATGCCAAAGGCCAGCAGTAAGTGAGCACTCTCCTTAGTACTGGCTAGGTGGAAAGAGCTGTTTGGGCACACGGGGATCTGCCCCTCCACAAAGCTTATGGCGCAAGATCAGGTCAGTCAAGAGCTGCTTCTCTGTGTCCTTAACAACCAACATGAACATAATACGGAGTCTCATTCATCTGCACTGGCCACTGGGCCTGGAACAAGAAAGCACACAGTCTCAGTGGCAGATTATATCTGATGATCTCCATGTGATGATCAGCTGATGGTTAAGTTTGGTTTGCAGATGCCTCCATGGCTTCTCAGCAAGTGGTCAGACTCCATTGGTTAACAATATACAACTAATTCTAGACTCATTTTTTCTCCCTAGGCACATAGTTATCAGTGACAAAAGACAGAGTCTGTATATTCAAACAGAGGTGCAGACAGTAACAAAGAAAACATAATTAGGGTCTTAAAAATAAAAAAGTAATTTCACTGAATATCACCAGACATTCTCTTAACCCAGGAAGAAGGAGGCCACTATATTGTCCTTGCTTTTAAGCAAGATAAATAGAAACTTGGAGGAAGCAATAAGCCCTCCAAATTTTGGAATTTTATGATATTTTAAAAAGAGAAGAAAGCCTGCTAACTCCTGATGTCAGCCAAGTTGAAGTGAAACATAATCTAACATGTTATTAGAGGCAGTGTCATCGATATACTGTGCCAAACCGCCCACAGGAAGGGTGTATCAGGAACTAAAATATGTATTCCTTTGACCCAGGAATTCCACTTCTAGGAATTTATTATGATGAAATAAAATTTTTTTTATAAAGTACAAAAATGTATGTATAAGGACTTACTTGTAGCATGTATAACTATTGTTCACATGTATAACTATTGTTTGTGAAAAGAAAATGGAAGCAATCTAAATGTCTACTCATAGAAAGCTGACTAAATAAAGCACAGCATATTTAAAGAATTGTACTGATTCCACTCCTGTATGCACAAATATTTATTGAGCACCTGCTATACTGAGCTTGGTTCCAGGTGCTTTAGTTATATTACACAAGTACAAAAAAATACAGGGTCCTGTTGAGTTTATATTCTGGATACAATGCTTTTAAATAAATGTTTAATGGACCAAAAGGCTACATATTTTGAAATACATATATATCTGTACAACATATTTCTGTACATTCATATAATGCCAGATGTACTCTTAAATAAAGCCCGTGCAATAGCTTTGAAGCCCCTGTGAGTCCCCTTCCATGACAATGGGAAGTCACTGGTGCACTTCTAAAATTAAAAAAACACCACCAGCCTGAGTCTGGAACACACGTAAGTGGATTTGATCCTGGCTTTGATAATGTACACTAAGCACATGATTTTAACAATTTACCTAACCTCACTAATCCAGTTTCCCTTCCTTGATTCACAGAATTACAGAAAAGGAAAAGAAAAATACCTAAAACTCTCTATAAGATGCCTGGGAAAAGTAAATGCTCTATAAATATCTGGTTTCTGCCCTTTTTCCTAGAATGCCTTGGCATTCAGAACACTTAGCTACTCAGTGCCTTTCTACTAACTGATTTCCAACTTAAAAGGAAATACATCCTTTAAAAACATTTCAATAATCAAACATTATTGTTGGATCAAAGGATTCTTAATTACCCTCTCTCTTTCTCTCAGCCCAGACATACACAACAAAAACCAATCTTCTTTCTTCAGCACCTACATCTTTGAACTTCCTGACACTATTCCCTCTTCAGAGAAGAAGCTGGTTAAAAAAATGTTTTTAATTAATCAAATACCCATTATCCTATTATCACCTATATTCTGATATCCACCTTTGTCTCCACGAAACAATCCTTTTTCTCATAAAACCTACAAGTCTGCAAAGGCAAATTTTTCTGCAGAATTTGGAGGGCCCACCCTCTGCTAGGGCATGTTGCAAGTTCTAAATTGACTGCAACATCCTTACAATTTGTTTTCCACTGGATGTCTTCTTTTAATTCACACACTTCACTTAATGCCTCAGCCTGCAAGCCCAATAAAATCTTTCAGTAGACTATCTATTAGACAGTTGCGATCGTGAAAATAAAATAAGTGGTCTCATGGACCCATTGCCTTCTGGGAAAATGATGAATCTTAGCAGAGAATCTGCTAAGAAGCTAATGAAGACCCAGATTCTCCAGGTGCTGGAGTTGGCCTCTGGCTGCAAGGCTCTACCAAAGTCACATTAATTATTTCATTTAGTCCAGGGCAAGAGTAGCTTACCGAGTATTGAAAATAATGTTTTCTGAAACTCACTGCCTTTATATCAGGTTTCACTGGATAAATACTTCCAGGAGCTTAGGATCAAGAAAAAAATTGTGTCTTCTGAAGTAATCCTCTATTTAATCTTACATGCCTATGAGAATCCAGCAATCAATACATTTTTATTTTTGCTTTTGTTGCTAGGAGTTCAGAATTTAGTATCCTTATATTAAGATATAAAAGTTCATTCATTCATTCATTCATCTATTGAATAAACATACATGGATCCCCTATTACTAGTCAAGCATCATGCGAAGTGCTGGTGATTCTGAGCTCAGAGACACAGCCAGCTTTCCAGAAAGCCTTGGACAGATACTGGAGTTCCCAGTGGCCATTACTGTGATTGAGATATACACAGGTTATCCTGAGAGCTCAGAGGCATGAAGGGCTTCTCACATAACCTGGGGAGGTGGAGGACAGGATGGCATATGGCTGGGAGCATCAAGGATGGTACCTCCTAAAAAGACAGGAGATATCAGTTCTGGTGCTCAGTAAATTACCTCTCATTTGATTTCTGATTCTTTCTTTTAAAATGTTTTGGACTTTCATAGAAATAGATTGAAAAAAATGCATAGTTACTTATTCATACATA
The DNA here is from genome assembly GCF_030020395.1 of Manis pentadactyla. Classification (NCBI taxonomy): domain Eukaryota; kingdom Metazoa; phylum Chordata; class Mammalia; order Pholidota; family Manidae; genus Manis; species Manis pentadactyla. Next base: position 21,761,207 of record NC_080026.1, read on the forward strand.
CACATACTTAAACACATACACTGAACAATAGCCTTTTAACCTAAAAGAACCCTCAAAATGTAAAAATATACCATATAATTTGGTATTAAAGGGACCCTGGGAAAATCAGACATAACCAGTAGTAATCAGCTTTGAAGAGCTTATTCTTGCCATGAATATTTCCCATGATTCCAGAATAAGTTTGGCCTAAAAATGTTAAAGTATCCTCTTGTTAGTTTAACATATTCTTAATCTTGTCTTCTTTGCCACTGTTTATTCCAGCATGCCAACCCCAGAGATCTTGATCCAGTAGTTCTGGGATAGTGAAATGACAACACTGGTGAACTATGTGGGTTCCAGATGTATCCTGGCCTTTGTCCAGCTTTGGCTGACGCAGAGCCAGTGCATTTGTTTCCCTCCTCCTAGACCAACTTTTTCCTCTGCCACATCATAGACTGTGAGAGAACGGTGTGGCTGGCATCCTTTCAAGTTATATCACTGATTCGAATCTATCCCCAAGCAAACCTGCTTTTATTTCAGGTGAACACTCTCTAGTGATCTGAATTGCAGGGGCAGTAAAACAATTCTACATTTATGTAGCATTCCCAACCCCAAAGGAATAGTTTTCTAGGCCTACAAATACCTTAGAATCAATAAAGTGTTTGGTGGTTGGAGTCTTTTTTTGGAGGCTTTCTAAAAAATCAGAATTCATGTAATGGAAATATGATAAAGTTGGTATTTAACAACAGCAGCTACTATAATTAAGTGCATTATATGTATAATTCTCACTTAATAGTAACTACTTCATAAGCCTATGGTAAAAATGATCATATCGAGCTTATAAATCAGAATCAACAATGAAAGTAAGTTGTACCTTCGGGGAAAAGCTGCAGGAGCAGCTGACTCCATCCTCAGCATTCCCTCTGCCCTGATCAGTCTCGGCTGAAATCCATGTGGTTTTCACCATCCCTTCAGCAATCTGCTCAAACGTCCCCAGGAAGGCATCTCCAGACCACACTTCTAAACGTCCCCAGGAAGGCATCTCCAGACCACACTTCTTTAAAATAGCAACCCCAGCATTCCTGAGACCACTTCCTTGCTTTTAATTCTTTCTTTCTATTCACTTGTTTGTTTTTGTATAGCACTTACTGCCACCAGAGACATTCCTGGCTGTTTTCCCTCATCCCTCTATGGAATACGCCTCAGCGACACTCCCCTGGAGAGCAGGGGTTGTGGCTGGTTCACCACTGTATCGCCAACACCTGGCACCCAGCAAGCACTCAATAAATATTTAATGAATGAATTTTTTTAAATTCATTTTTTTGCTTTTAGTTCATTCACAGTCTATCAGGGCATCTTGATACTGAAACTAAGGCACAGTGAAGGTAGAGAGGACATTTCCCAACATCCTCTTCTACTTCATTCTAGCAAAGAACAGCACCCTACAGACGGTCAAAATTGATCAAACAAAGGCCCCAACTAGTTCTGTTCATCCTGCAGCAATACATCTAGAACCATACCTTATAGACCAACAATTTGACTTAGTTGGTTCTGACACTCTTGAAACCTGCCCACTCTCCATGGTTCCCAAAAATGTTCTCTGAGTGTGTTGCAAAGTGAGAAGAAGTCAACCAAAATATCTAGTTTTAATCTTAAAATGAAACAGATTTACACTAACGATAGTGACTCCCTTTCCAACATCTCAAGTTAAATGGAAAAAGGTCCTAAGACCAGTGATTATCAGTGATACTGTCCATTCATGAACCTCAGTAAATTGGCCCCAGAGCCCCAGTTTGCCAAGACTACTTTGCACTTCAGAATCTCTCTAGCCAAAAACATTCACCTTCCTGAATATGAGTCTGTAAGACCCTTTAAGTCTTATTAAGTTTAGCTCAAGAGGAAGCAACCCAGATATGCAAAGAAATAAGAGCCTATATGAGTCCCTTAAGTCAGGGGAGAGGCAGAACTCCTTAAGGAGAGAGCCATCAGTTTAACTAGGCAAGCATACAGTGTCTAATCCATAATGGTTCTTGGTTCTGTGGCTACAAGGGAACATCCCATAGAAAAATTTTAAGAATGAGTGAATAAATAAAAGCATCAGTCCATGGAAGCTAAGGGGCTTGAGCAGTCCATAATTCTAAGTCTCAGGATTCCGCCTTAATGTTTGCTACCAAAGTGTTCTACTAAACTGCCTGCCAAGGAGCAATGAAGCAGAGCCCAGCAATTCTTTCCACAAAGTGCCAAGAGTGGAAGGCTAATTTAATGGCGCAAGGCCAAGTGCAGTTCACAAACTGCACATCTGTAAGATGGAAATAAGTTGTCCTTGTCTTCAGCAGTAACTCTTCTCACTAAGCAGCTCTAAAAGACTTTTGAAACCTTTCTCCTTCTCAGTGTAGCTGCCAATAAGTTCATTTCCATCTGCAGAAGAGCCTGCCAAAATGTGGGGCTTTTCCCAGAGCCCACTGGAGCTGCCATGAAATGAGAAATCTGAGCTGCATCTGATCCCTCCCCTGTAGAAAGAACACGCAGAATCTTGTTCTACTTGTTATGAACCTATATACCTTTTCTAAGTCCCCTTCTGCTTGCCTAGTGGAAATCAAATCACGGACATGGAAGCTGAGTCCACTTGCACGTCAACCTGCTGAGGTAAGTCTGTACGAGGCCACCGGGGCTCCATCTAGAACGTTGCTTCTATTTGCTACACAGAGGGAGTCTGGCTCAGCCCTGAAAAACATGAATTTTCGAGACCTCAAATAATGAACTCCATTTTAGGCACAGCTCTTCTTTTGATATAATGGATCAAGCCTTTGTCTACCCTGTTTTATTTGATTCTGTGCAGCAGCTCTGACTTGCCTGTGATTCCATTCCTAGAAAATGCAGCATAATGGTCTGGGAAAGACCCTGATACATGGCTCTGCTCAGTCACTTACCACAGCTTTGGGTGAAGCATTCTTGGCCTCAGTTTCCCCATTGATAAAGCACAGAGATAAAACTAAAAGATATCTGAGTGCTATCTCCTCCAAGATTCTCTGGTTCTGTGGATTTTTCTGAGATATAGCTCTCTTTCAAAGTATTTTCACCATCAATTCTTTCTGGCCTTTCATTCTGTTTTTAGTACTTACTTATCCCCCAAAGACTTTGCTAGTCAGATGCCCTTTGCCTTATACTGGAGAATTTTCTGTGTGACTCTTCAAGTCACATAAGAGACCCACTTAAGACTCAGGAATTTCCTGCTCTCTGGCTTCCCTGACTCTGGAAAACTCCCCCATTCTTCGATCAAACTTTAGGAGATAAGCAGCACTGACTGGCCCACACAGGCCCACATGCATACTTACTTTGGGGGGCCTGCAGATGGGTGCTTTCTAACTCTTGGCTTAAAACTCTCATGCAGGAGACTTGCATCCCTGAACTAATTAGTGGCCTGTATCACCTTCTCAAAATGTTTCCCTCTTCCTTCTTTTTCTCATACTTTCTCATTTTTTTGTCTCCCTTGGTCCTGCCAGCACAACTAAGGGGGCTCATTAGAACCATTGGTGATCCATAGGAAAGTAAGAAACTGTTGTTTATCATCAGGGAACAGAACCACAAGACTAGGACTGAAAGCTATTTGAAGCATATTCACATGGACAACATAAAAAAGCTGTACATAAAAGCACATGAGATGAAATGAATTCAGGATCACAAATTAGATCAACAACTACCTTTATGTTGAATCATTCAAGCAAACAGCTTTGTGTGAAAAGTTCTATAAAGTCAGTAAGCTTAGAGGGAGATACAGAAAAAAGCAGCTTAATCGCTGAGATTAATGAAACTCCAGGTCACAACTGTTTAATATATTTTGCTGAGCATGGGTAGCTTGTGTGGTGGGGATATGTAGTTCAATCAAAATATTTTCTCTACATCCACTTGTGAACATAATACTCACAACATCCAGGTGACTAACAAAAGGGTCCTAGTCCAGGAGGGTTGCCAGTGGCAGGCACAAGTGTGGCATATCTAACAAATGCACATGGAAAGGTATCATTATGACTGATGTTGTAGACATTTGGGATAAAAGGCTTTTATAAAGGAAGCAGGGAGTTTCAGGCAGGGGACAAGTCTTACAGAGGTCCTTAGGTTCAACAATCTTTCCCAGCCACAAACCAGGTGCAAGGAAGACCCAGACCTCAGAGAGTGTTCTCTTGTGCCCAGGTAGAAAGATCTGGTGAGATGCAGATGCAGTGCATGCAAATTTTCAGTGGAGAGAAACACAGCTGATGCGTGTCTCCCCAGTCGCACAGAATCACTTCATCTGGCCCTGCTGGAACACAGGATCAGGTCCACCTCCTTCTTTCAGAGGTGACAACCTTTGGTTTTTGAGCAAGCACCTTGAACTTTACCTCCAGGTATAAAACTAATTTGCCAGGTACCTAAGGTGTATGATTAACTTTTGTCCCTCTTTGATTAATCACTCCATGGATGTTTGCCTAAATAAAGACTCATTAGGGAATGGCTGCAGGACACAAGCCAAACCACTCGGATGCCCAAATTAAAACATTTGACTTTTCCCTTTGCCCTTTCCTTCAAAAGGCATTCATTTTTTTTTCCTTGAACAACATAAATGTAAAACATCTGAAAATTTGCCATTTTGATAGCAGGGGCTGGAGGACAGGTCAACAGAGCGGAGCAAACCTTATCCTCAGCAAAAGCCTCCTGGGCAGAAAGAACTCCTGGCTGCCTGTGGGCAAAGCTAAAGCAGAGAAAGGCAAGGCTTGTCTTCAGATGTGGAGTGGGGGGAACTGCTGTTTGAAGTCCTGGTCCAACAGAGCTCACAAAGGCATACAGAGAAAAGGGGGGTGAATTCACTGTATTTGAGCACAAGGCCAACAGTACCCAGGTTCCTACACCAAAGGTGAGGGCCTGGTTTGGAATAGGAACACAAGTCTGAGAGGGCATAAGAAAAAAAAAGCCACTTTTTTCACAAAAAGGAAACCAGTATCAGGAAGGAGTAGGACTGTGGCCAAAGAAAGAATGAGATAATGTTGGCAGCCAGCACGCCAGCCCTGTGTCAGGTACCTGTCTTTATGCCTCTTTCTCCTTCCCAGGTACCTGAGCCCCACTGGCAGATGCATTCAACAGTCAACACTTACAGAGTTCCTACCTTGCACCAGACACTGAGTTAGAAATTAAGGATGCAGAGAAAGATTCTACAAGTTCTCTGCTCTGAAGATACCAAGCACCACAAAAAAGCTGGATAAAGCCCCCCATGAGTCTCATCTGTTTCATCATGAGCAGTGGCAGATAACGCCAATGTTACAGGAAAAACCATGTGACTGTATAAAGCACTAAGCCTTCCCCACTCCTTCAAAGGCACCTTCCCGAATCCAGTAGATATAGTTGCTATTACACTATTGCAGCTGTATTCCCTTGACTGCAAGATTACCTCCAGTTAAAAGCCAGGAGGAGAAAACCCATATAACCTGAGTGATTTATACCTCTGTATGGAGTTAACTCATCCATCCTGAAGAGATTTTCAGAGAAAGTTCGAGGGTTGGTTTAAGAGAAGGTCTGATTGTAGGGCTGCCTAAAAAGAAGTGCAGAACAGAAGGATATGCAGGGGGCAGCCCAGGCCTGGCACCGTTCTTACTTCCTTCAGGCCACCCTCCCAGAAATCATCCCACTTCCTATATTTTGTATGTTCTCAAGCTTCTAAAATCATTTATACTCTAAGTAATTTCACACTATCACTCTTAGATATTTTTTATTAGGGTTTCAGAAGTCTGGATGAGATTATTTTTGCGGGGGCAGTCTTCCTAAACATGCAGATGTTGGTCACTCTTGCCTTGCATGCCCCCAGCAGGTAAACAGCAGAGGATCTCCTTACATTTGAAGGCCATCCTCCATACTCTAAGTTTTAGGAAGCATACACAGAACCCCAAAACCACATGCCCTTTGCTATATACCCACTCAGCATTAGATTTGAACCAATCAGTAATTATTCACCATTTTTCATGGAAAGAGATGAAATTCACCAGGTGAGCTCTCCCCCTCATTTGTGAGGTTAAGGCAAGTGGCTACGTAATTCTCATCAGATTTTCTTCTGGGACACAATCAAAGCAATCAGAACACTAGGCAAAATTAAAAATAGAGTAGTCTCTGGAAAGAAAATAAAAGGCAGGTGATACGTTCTTCATTGGTGTGTCCTTAAGCATCTGAGCAATGAACAGATACATAACTTCCTACAACAAATTCTACTGTTACTTTATTACAAATAGCTCTGTAATTACCCTCAGAAATTCTGACTTGTTTTGAAAGGTTGTTTTTGAAGAGAAATAGTTTAGGAAATGTTTCACCTTCTGAGACCCTCTTACCCCAATTCACTGGAAATGCTGAATACTATCTTATACATTTCTTTCAAAGGTCTCTATCCAGATGAGGCAAAAACACTAAAGACTACCTTAAGACCAAATAAAACTGAGTTCTATTTCCATTTCCATCCTTGAGAGGCACTCTTATGTCATTATACCAACTGCTCATCAAAGGGAGTTGCAATATCAATGATTTGAACCAGCATAAGGCATTGGCTTTCAGAAAACAGACTGAAATCCATGATTTGGTTCTGTAACTTGGAACAAACAACGTGCTCTCCTAATCAAGACAGGCACCAGTAGATTTCAAATGCTTTCTGAAGATACAAATTTTGTGTGTGCATTCAATAAGTTCTTGTAGAAAAGGAAAAGAAAAAAACATCCCTAAATGCCATACCCAGCTCTCTGTAAAGCCATCTGGAAAATTGTAATTAACTCCAGAAAAGTTTATCACCTGGTAGGTATACAGAGGTATAAAAAGAAAAATAAGACATAATCTAATTTTTAAGAAGCAAATGATGGCAGTATCATATCCAAGTGAAAAAAACACTTGGGTAATGGGTTCTGTATTTTTTTTCTAAATAAAAAAATCAGTTGAATGACATCCATTAATTGAAAATAAATCTTTTAAAGGAATTAAATACCCAAATATGGGGTCCAATTTTTTTCCTTAAAAAAAATGGTTATTTGCCTATGGAGTACTGTATTTTGAAGACATTCCTCTAACGAACAACCTCAGGGTTATCAGTAAAAAAAAAAAAACATAATGTGGTATGTGAAATGCAAGATGATTAAGGCACCATTACACCCCATAAGCCAAAGGAGTTCCAAGGCTCAGCCTATACTCAGGCACACATTAGTTGTAACTGAGAGGAGAATCCTCTAAAGAGATCAAATTTTCTGCTTCTAATACATACTCTGAAAAGCTCTCTTGCTGCAATATAAAAGATCCTGGATAAATAGAAGTACCTTTATAATGCATTTCTGACAAAAAAAATAGACAAAATATTCTAAAGGAATATAAAGGAAGAAGAGAAGGAGAGAGAAAGGAAAAAAATGCAAGATAAAATCAAAAGGGTAAGGGGCCAGCATACGCACTAGTTAGGATTGCCCCAGGAGCAGACACCACTAAGACATAAGCATGAGAGACGGAACACAGGGTCCCCCACATGATGGGGCAGCTGAGCCTCAGACTTGTGCAGTAAGTCAAGATCATTGAGAATTGCTATGACGTAGTCCCAGGGCACTCTTGCCCCCAAGCTCTAGGACACAAGAAATGTAAATCTTCTCTGGAGAAAAGCTCTCAATTTAGCCCTTAATACTGCTGTAAGTTAATCAAATATATGCTCTCAAATAAAAAGCAAAATCAATGAGAGTTGACATAAACAAAGAACAATGATACCTCAATTATCAGATATTTACCATTCTCATAGAACAATTCTATAAAATATTTCAAGTTCTAAAATACAGAATTAAAAAATGAAACAAGAGACTTTTTAAAAAATGACCTGAAAGATTTGAAAACTAGCCAAAGAGAATTTTTAGAAACAGCATAAAATCACTGAAATTAAAAACTCAATGAATGGGTTAGGCCATGGATTTGCACAGCTGAAGACAGAATCACTGAATTGCTAAGACTTGTAGAAAAAAAGTGATCAGAATGCAGCAAAGGGACAAAGGTACAGAAAATATTAAAAGGCTATTAAAAGGCACAGAGCACAGAAAAAGAAAGTTGAACGTAAGTCCAATGCAAGTACTAGGAGAGAACTGGGACTGAAACAAAGGCAGTTTTGAGACATAATGACCAAGGTTTTTCTAGAATCAATGAAAGACACCAATCCAGAATACCTACTAAGCTAAATAAATAAATAGTATTCCACATCAAAATACACTGAAGTGATACTGCAGAACACCAAAGACAATGACAATACCAAAGACAATGACAATATTATAAAAGCAGCCACAGGAGAGATCAACAATTAGACTAACAGCAGATTTCTCAACAATGACAACTGACTTCAGAAGATAGAAGTTATCTTCAAAGTGCTAGGAGAAAATAGCTATTAACTAGAATACCCATGAAGCTATTTTCTAAGAGAGTGAAATAAACACATTTTCTTATACACAAAAATGGAGAAAGTTGACTTATCAAAAGAAATTTACTGCAAAAATGTCTAAAGGATATACTTGAGGAAGGAAGAAAATAAATCCAGAGGAATATCTGACATGCAAGAAATGGTGAGCAGGAAAGTTGGTAAATATGTGATTTTTATACAGATATTTTTAACTGTCTCTAAAGTAATGATAAAACTAAAGTATGCTGTGTGGTGGTAAAAGAAGTCAGAACTAAAATATTAGAGAACAATAGCATTAATTCATGAGAGGATGAGTAAAGTTACCCCTAGGGGCTATGCTGTTTGGAAAAGGAGTTATGATCCTAATTTACTTCATTCCCAATCAGGGCAAGTGGCATCTGGCCCTAATCTGCCTGGACTCACTCACCACTTTCCTTCCCACCCTAGACCTGACCCTCCCCAGTTTGTGATTGGGGGGTGGGGGTGGGGGTGGGGGGTGTTATGGGAACTGCTGATTTGATGTGCTTCCAGACAGACTGAGATTCCTGGGTGGGTTCCATGACCGCTGGAGGCAGAGTGGCTTACCAGAGAGAGGAGGAGAAGCTCTGAGCAAAGAAAAGGCCTAGAGGCAGCGGGAAGACAATGTTTTGGCAGCCAAACTTTTAGCAGTGCCTAGAAGGTAATCCACTCATTTAACTCACTACCAGGCATGGCTTTGTTTATGGAGGGCTTTGCTGGAGCTGAGCATTGTTTGACTTTAGCAGAGAGCCTTGGAGATGAGTGATTTGTAGCCACTGCACTGACTGGTAGGTTAGAATGTGTTTGAGTTCCTAGTTTTTGCCAATCCAGAGATTGGGGGTATTAGGAAAGAGGTGATGTGAAAATTTTATGTGTGACTGGGAAAGACCCCCCTTATCAACTTTCTTTTTAGGAGATAAAAAAATCATAGCTGAACCCGGAGAGGATTCAAGACGGCAGTGTGAGAGGTAAGAGAGAGAACTCCAAAAACCACATATAATACAAAAATATAGTTAATACAACTAATCCTAAAAGAGCAACAGGAAAGAAGCCTGCACCAGACTGCATACACCTGGAGAACAGAGCAGACCTCAAGAAACAGGGTAATGTACCAAAGCCTTGATCCAGTGGGACCCAAGCCCTTCCCCTACCCCAGTTCACTGGCGGGAGGAAGAGAAATGGAGTGGGGAGAGGGTGGAAGCCTAGGACTGCTGAACACCCAGCCCTGGAGATCTGCTTTGAAGGCAAAAACCTACATTGCATGGTGCTCTGGAGATTAGTGGGTTTGGAAAGCTAAGACAGGTGGAATACTTGGAGAGATGGGATTCCAGCTGTTTGTGGAGGACAGGGATTCACATTTGGCTGCTCTGGGACAAAGGAAAGGCAGGTGGTCTGACAGGCTTCCTAGCAGTGAGAGGGCTGCTGAAGGGGTGGGGTTTGCACAGAGCTTGCTGCACAGAAGGGATAGGTGGACAAGGTTGTCTGGGTGCACTCTGCCCAGCAGGTTGGGAACTTTCAGGAGCTTCAGGCACTCCATATCCCTGGCTGGCTACTCAGTTCCAAGGCCCCCCACTATGATACGCAGCCTGCTGCACTGTACTCCAGGCCTGCTGGCACCAGCTCACAAACCAGCAGTCCCTGCCCTGGTGTCTGGCCAGCCAGAGAGAGGCCCTGCCTACAGCAGCTACAGACACAAAGCACAGAGGCTTACACCTGTGTGCTCGGTCCACTGGTTCTGACAGTGGAGACAGGCACAGCAGCCAGGAAGCAGGAAACAGTGCTTTCATCCCTCCAGGCACCAGCGCTGCTCCCATGTGACCCTGGACATCAGTCCAGGGGCTGAGCAGCTCCAGAGACTAGAGCTTCTGAGCACTAAAGGGCGCCATATACAAATATGAAATGTCAGAGGAACCTGGTTCAAACAAAAATCTCACAAACCCAGAAAAAGGCCCAAGTGAAATTGAACTCACCAATCTACCTGAAAGAGAGTGCAAAATAAAAATCATAAACATGCTCATATAGGTACATAAAAACATTCAAAACCTCAGGGACAAATTTAGGACAGAGATTCAGTCATTAAGAAATTTGATACCTAAATGAAATACACAATGGAGGGATTTAAAAGCAGATTAGATGTAGTAGAAGAGACGGTAAATGTAGTAGAAATTAGAGAAGAGAAATACAAAGAAGCTGAGGCACAGAGAGAAAAAAGGATCTCTAGGAGTGAAAGAACATTGAGAGAACTGTGTGACCAATCCAAGTGAAACAATATTCATATTATAGGGGTAGCAGAAAAAGAAGAGAGAGAAAAAGGGATAGAAAGAGTCTTTGAGGAGGTATTTGCTGAAAACCTCCCAAATCTGGGAAAGGAGATGGTCTCTCAGGCCATGGAGGTGCACAGATCTCCCAATACAAGGGACCCAAGGAAGACAGCATCAAGACATAAAATAATTAAAATGGCAAAGATCAAGGATAAGGATAGACTTTTCAAAGCAGCTAGAGAGAGAAAAAAGATCACATACAAAGGAAAGCCCATCAGGCTATCACCAGATGTCTCAACAGAAATCTTACAGGCCAGAAGGGAGTGGCATGATATATTTAATGCAATGAAGCAGAAGGGCCTCGAACCAAGAATACTCTATCCAGCAAGATTATCATTTAAATTTGAAGGAGGGATTAAACAATTTCTGGATAAGCAAAAGCTGAGAGAATTTACCTCCCACAAACCACCTCTACAGTCCATTTTGGATGGAGTGCTATAGATGGAAGTATTCCTAAAGCTAAATAGCTTCCACCAGGGGAAATAAAACTACAGTAAAGAAAGTAGAATAATTAATTACTAAGCAGATACAAAAATCAAATCAACTATCCCCAAGGTCAATTAAGGGATAGACAAAGAGTATAGAATATGATATCTAATATATAAAGAATGGAGGAGGAAGAAAAAGGAGGAAAGAAAAAAAGAGAACATTTGGGTTATGTTTGTAATAGCATACTAAGTGAGTTAAATTAGACTGTTAGATAGAATTACCCTTGAACATTTGGTAACCACGAATCTAAAGCCTGCAATGGTAATAAGTACATACCTATCAATAATCACTCAAAATGTAAATGGTCTGAATGCACCAATCAAAAGACATAGAGTCACTGAATGGATAAAAAAACAAGACCCGTCTATATGCTGCATACAAGAGACGCACTTCAAACACAAAAACATACACAGACTGAAAGTAAAGGGATGGAAAAGACATTTCATGCAACTAATACAGAGAAAAAAGCAGGAGTTGCAGTACTTGTATCAGACAAAAGAGACTTCAAAACAAAGAAAGTCACAAGAGACAAAGAAGGACATTACATAATGATAAAGGGGTCAGTTCAACAAGAAGATATAACCATTATAAATATATAGGCACCCAACAAAGGATCACCTACATATGTAAAACAAATACTAATAGAATTAAAGGGGGAAATAGAATGCAATGCACTCATTTTAGGAGATTTCAACACACCACTCACTCCAAAGGACAGATCAACCAGACAGAAAACAAGTAAGGAAACAGAGGCATGGAAGAACGTATTAGAACAGACGGATCTAACGGACACATCTGCAGAACACTCCATCTAAAAACAATAGGATACACATTCTTCTCAAGTGCACATGGAACATTTTCAAGAATACATCATATACTAGGCCACAAAAAAGAGACTCGTTAAATTTAAAAAAATTGAAATTGTACCAACCAGTTTCTCAGACCACAAAGGTATGAAATTAGAAATGAATTACGCAAAGAAAATGAAAAATCCCACAAACACACGGAGGCTTAATAACATGCTCCTAAATAACCAATGGATCAATGACCAAATAAAAAAAGAGATCAAACAACATATGGAGACAAATCACAACAATAATTCAACACCACAGAACATGTGAGATGCAGCAAAGGCTTTGCTAAGTGCTAAGAGGAAAGCATATTGCAAAACAGGCCTACCTCAGGAAAGAAGAACAATCCCAAATGAACAGTCTAAACTCACAATTAATGAAACCAGAAAAAGAAGAACAAATGAGGCCCAAAGTCAGTAGAAGGAGGGACATAATAAAGATTAGAGCAGAAATAAATAAAATCAAGAAGAATAAAACAATAGAAAGAATCAATGCAAGCAGGAGTTGGTTCTTCAAGAAAATAAACAAAATAGATAAACCCCAAGCCAGAATTATCAAGAAAAAAACAGAGTCTACACACATAAACAGAATCAGAAATGAGAAAGGAAAAATCACTACGGACACCACAGAAATACAAAGAATCATTACAGAATACTATGAAAAGTTATATGCCAACAAACTGGATAACCTAGAAGAAATGGACAACTTTGTAGAAAAATACAACCTTCCAAGGCTGACAAGGAAGAAAGAGAAAATATGAACAGACCAATTGCCAGCAACGAAATTGAACTGGTAATAAAAAAACTACCTAAGAACAAAACCCCTAGACCAGATGGTTTCACTGCTGAATTTTATCAAACACTTAGTGAAGACCTAATACCCATCCTCCTTAAAGTTCTCCAAAAAGTAGAAGAGGTGGGAATACTCCCAAACTCACTCTATGAGGTCAGCGTCACTGTAATACCAAAACCAGTCACAGACACCACAAAAAAAGAAAATTACAGACCAATATCCCTGAAGAACATAGGTGCAAAAATACTCAACAAAATATTAGCAAACCAAATTCAAAAATACATCAAGAGGATCATACACCATGATTAAGTGGCATTCATCTCAGGGATGTAAAGATGGTACAACATTCGAAAATCAATCAACATCATCAACCACATCAACAAAAAGAAGGACAAAAACCACATGATCATCTCCATAGCTGCTGAAAAAGCGTTTGAAAAAATTCAACATCCATTCATGATAAAAACTCTCAACAAAATGGGTACAGAGGGCAAGTACCTCAACATAATAAAGGCCATGTATGACAAACCCACAGCCAACATTATACTCAACAGCAAGAAGCTGAAAACTTTTCCTTTAAGATCAGGAACAAGACAAGGATGCCCACTCTCCCCACTTTTATTCAACATAGTTCTGGAGGTCCTAGCCATGGCAATCAGACAACACAAAGAAATAAAAGGCATCCAGATTGGCAAGGAGGAAGTTAAACTGTCCCTGTTTGCAGATGACATGATATTGTACATAAAAAACCCTAAAGACTCCACTCCAAAACTACTAAATCTAATATGTGAATTCAGCAAAGTTGCAGGATACAAAATTAATACACAGAAATCTGTTGCATTCCAATACACTAATGATGAACTAGCAGAAAGAGAAATTAGGAAAACAATTCCATTCACAATTACATCAAAAAGAATAAAATACCTAGAACATGAAAGAACTATACTCTGAAAACTATAGGACACTCATAAGAGAAATTAAAGAAGATACCAATAAATGGAAACACCTCCCATGCTCATGGATAGGAAGAATTAATATTGTCAAAATGGCCATCCTTCCTAAAGCAATCTAGAGATTCAATGCAATTCCTATGAAAATACCAATAGCAGTCTTCAACAAACTAGAGAAAATTGTTCTAAAATTCATATGGAACCATAAAAGACCCCAAATAGCCAAAGCAATCCTGAGAAGGAAGAATAAAGTGGGGGGTGGGGGAGACTATGCTCCTCGACTTTGAGCTCTACTGCAAAGCCACAGTAATCAAGACAATTTGGTACTGGCACAAGAACAGACTAGAGAGCCCAGATATAAACCCAAACATATATGGTCAATTAATATACAATAAAGGAGCCGTGGACATACAGTGAGGAAATGACAGCCTCTTCAACAACTGTTGACAAAACTGGACAGCTGCATGCAGGACAATGAAACTGGATTATTGTCTAACCCCATATACAAAAGTAAACTCAAAATGGATCAAAGACCTGAATGTAAGTCATGAAACCATAAAACTCTTAGAAGAAAACATAGGCAAAAAAATCTCTTGAATATAAACATGAGCAACTTTTTCCTGAACACATCTCCTTGGGCAAGGGAAACAAAATAAAAAATGAACAAATGGGACTACATCATGCTAAAAAGCAAAGGACACCATCAGCAGAACGAAAAGGCATCCTACAGTATGGGAGAATATATTTGTAAATGACATATCCAACAAGGGGTTAACATTCAAAATATATAAAGAACTCACATGCCTCAACACCCAAAAATCAAATAACCCTATTAAAAAATGGGCGGAGGATATGAACAGACACTTCTCCAAAGAAGAAATTCCGATGGCCAACAGGCAAATGAAAAGATGCTCCACATCGCTTATTATCAGGGAAATGCAAATTAAAACCACAATGAGATATCACCTCACACCAGATAGGATTGCCAACATAGAAAAGACAAGGAACAACAAATGCTGTTGAGGATGTGGAGGAAGGGGAACCTCCTTCACTGCTGGTGGGAATGTAAATTAGTTCAACCATTGTGGAAAGCAATATGGAGGTTTCTCAAAAAATTAAAAATAGAAATACCATTTGACCCAGGAACTCCACTCCTAGGAATTTACCCTAAGAATGCAGCAGCCCAGTTTGAAAAAGACAGATGCACCCCTGTTTATCGCAGCACTATTTACAATAGCCAAGAAATGGAAGCAACCTAAGTGTCAGTCAGTAGATGAATGGATAAAGAAGAGGTGGTACATATACACAATGGAATATTACTCAGCCATAAGAAGAAAACAAATCCTGCCATTTGCAACAACATGGATGGAGCTAGAGGGTATTATGCTCAGTGAAATAAGTCAGACAGAGAAAGACAAGTATGAAATGATTTCCCTCATTTGTAGAGTTTAACAATGAAGCAAAACTGAAGGAACAAAATAGCAGCCGACCCACAGACTCCAAGGGACTAGTGGTTACCAAAGGGGAGGGGTGGGGAAGGGCAGGTGGGGAGGGAGGGAAAAGGGGATTTGGGCATATCATGATGGGTGCACATGGTGTGTTTGCGATCATGGGAAAGATAGTGTAGCTCAGAGAATACAAATAGGGACTCTGGGCCATCTTACCGCACTGATGCACAGTGACTGCAATGGGGCATGGCAGGGGGGACTCGATAATAAGGGTGAATGTAATAACATATTGTTTTTCTTGTGAAACTTTCATAAGAGTGTATATCAATGATACCTTAATTAAAAAATCATAGCCGAGACTTTCCTTCTTCAAAGGCCTCCTTGCAACTTTGTTACTGTGTCTGGGTCTTGTTGAGGATTGGGGTTCTATGAAATAGACCCTGTACTGCCACTGAAACAAATTTCCCATCACCACTTTGCTAGTTTTTGTCATTTGCACCTTCATCTCTACCAGCCTGAGCTGCAGCATCAGCCCTGCTCTGTTCCCCACCCCTGCAAACTGTACCACTCAGGTGCCATACCAGCTGACTTCTGGGGGTGTTTGGCCAACAGCAGCACTGGCAAGAGATAGGACCGAGGGAGGAAAGGGAGATTCGGGGGTCCTCCCGGTCCCCACATGCTTCAGCTCTGTGTCACTGGTGGGAGTTGTCTCCCTCTGCAGCCCCAGTGGCACTGCTTCCCCCACAGCCACAGCTCTAAGTGCTCGCAAAATACTGTTTCCTTCCCTTGTCCCTTCAGTCCAGGGCGGGCCATGAGCACCAATGGATACTACTTCCTTCTCTCATCCTTCAGCTCAGGGCCATGGCTTTTCACTTCCCTAGGTGCTGTACACCCTGCACACACTTTTGGGAGGCAGCCCTCCACTGAATTCTCTTCATTGGAACCAATGGGGTGAATCAAGTGCCCTGCTGGGACCACTGCTGATGCAGTCATCAATCTTGGCCAGGCTAATCAGTACCATATGAACCCCTCCATGCCGATCAGACCTTCAAAAATGTATATAAAGGATAAGAAAAATCACCATCAGGGAAGCAAACCCATGAAGATAATCATAGAAACAACAAAAGTGGCCTTGATCCTCTAAGATCAAATCGTAAAGAAGTTAAAAAAACACTATCTTAAATTTAAAAAGCTATATTCATGAAGTTTATTACATTATCATCTATAGGAAGTTTTGGAAATAACCTAGATGTCCAATAGTAAAGGAATAAAGGATGACATATCAACTTGACGACCATGAGGAAATGAAATATGATTAAGGTTAAGACTTTATAGCAGCCAAAAAAAACTTTATAATAAGTAAAAGATATTTAAACAGATATTTTGAACCTAAATTTGTACATTAGAATTTTGATTTTGTAAAAATAGGCATGCACTAAACATTAGATAAAATTTCACAAATGAAATCCCATGTTGAAAGACTGAAATTCTAAGTACTATATATTTTTCTTAAAATATCCATAAAAATAGATATAAAAGGCATAATTTCCAGAGACTTCATGGCTATGGCTGCTGATAAGAGAGGTGCATTCAGGGAGAATAAGGCTCCTCCAGATGATACCATGCCCTCCAATCAGTAAGCAGCCTTAAACAGAACACTTCATTGTTGTCTCCATTTCTTTCCTCTGCAGTGGAATGACTACTCACCCACTCACAAGGACGTAAAGTTAATGAAACCTAAGAGGACTGAGAAACATTTTTTTGCTCTCAGATATGCCTCTTTGTATATACTGACTGTCTATGCTGACTCTAGCTGAGACAACTTAAAATGAAAGCATTTTCTTAGACTTTGGTTTGCAGTGCTTGTGAGCTCTGTTGCAGAGACTGAGCACTTTCATTAGAAAGTGGTAAAATGAACATCGTCATCTGGGGGCCTTCATTGGAGATTTGAAAATATGTCTCACGGTCCTCCTTAAAGAGATCCTATCTAACAGAGTGATAACAGATTGATGGCCACGACCTTCTTCACATTCTTCTAACTCCTTTTAAAATGAAATCAAGACTCTCGCTGCTGGTGTCTGTGGGCCGGGTGCCAAGGCGCTGTAATGAGGGCTATGTATCACCTTCCACCCCCACGATGCTCATCCCAGTTCATTGTTAATGTGCTAAGGCCACCAAGAAACATGTCACCAGAGAGGAAATCCAAGAGAAACTTGCTTTCCCCATTTCAAAGGCTTATTTTCTTTATTTTCTTTAAACAGTGGGTGTCAAAGATGATGTCTTCATACTGAAGACAAATACGACACTGTATCGACATTACAACAAAACACTTTAACAGACATAAAGCCCTTAATGCTTTAATTTTTAACTGGTGATTTGGTATCTTCCTAAATTTTACATTTTAGCAGAGTTTCCTAATCTAAAATATTTATTGGTCTAGAATATATATTAACTGGAAATATTGCCATTCCTATTTCAAAGCTACGCAGATGGTAATTTTCTTTAATTAGACATTAATTCCAATGTATTACCTGAATAGGCAGTTATTGTTTCACAGGGTAAGGATTAATGGGCAGGTGTTTTGTATAATCTGACTATAAGAGAAACAGAAGAATTGTATATGATTCATTTTCTTACTTCTCTGAGCTGAGTGATATTAATAATACTGCCAGCTCACATTTATAAAGCACTTTTCATTTTCAGAGTGCTTTTGTATCTAGGATTACATTTTCCTGAATCTTTGACCTTTGACAGATCCTACCAGATAATGTACAACTCTACAGGTTTTCAACTTTCTGATGCTCAAACATTTTAGATGTGTCTGTATGTATATCAACGGTATACAATAAGAGGTAGTAGAATAAAACGGCCCTGGAGATAGACAGACCTGGTTCAAATCTCAGCTCATTCACTTGTGCTGCATAACCTTGGATGAATTTATAAGCATCAGTTTTGCCATAGGTAAAGTGGGAATAATATCACCTTCCATCACTGGATACTGGAAGGACTAAATAAGATGTAACTTGTGAAAAGAGTCTGTTACATATCATAGCAGGTGCTCAATAAACAAGTTATTGCTATTATTAGCAGCTATGTTACTCTATCTTACACATTTTATTTCCCCTGATTTTCTTCAAAATTTGGATTCAGAGAGGGATGGAGGAAGTAGAAAGTCAAGAATAACAATGTTAGTCCCACAAAGTATCCTAGAGGCATTACTTCAGTGCAACTTCAGATAGTTTCTATCCTGAGGGCTCTATTCCAGCAAACTCATCCATCTCTTTTCTACTTGAGTGTAAGGTTTACTGTGCTTTTGATACAACCCAGTACTCATTGGCATTCCTATATCCTAAGTTTAAGAGTACATATCCAACCCAAGAAAGCATCTCAAATAAGTAACACCCTTTGGTTACTGTGGTAGTTGCTACACAGAGGCCCCTGATGATCACACCTCCTGATACTCACATCTTCAGTGCTGCCTTTTGCCATCCCCAACACACAGTCTGAAGCAGGGCTGGTCTTTTATGCAATCAATAGAACTTGGAGGAGAATAATGGTGTGTGACTTCTAAAGTTAAGTTATAAAAGACTAAAGTTCTGTCTTGGTCTCTTGTATCACTTGCTCTGGGAAAAGCCAACAGCCATGTCATGGGGACACTCAAGCAATCCCATGAAGAGGGAACAACTTGCCAGCACCATCTTCCAGCCCTATGAGTCACCTCAGATGAAAATCCTCCAGCCCCAGTCAAGCCTTCAGATACCTGCAGCCCTGGCCAACGTCTGACTACAACCTCACGAGAAGCCTTGATCCAAGATTGCCCAGCCAAGCACTTCTGAATTCCGGACCCACAGAAACTATGAGATAATAAACTATCATTGGTGCTTTAAGCAACTACATTTTGGAGTGCTTTGTTACAGAGTAATAGTTTGTCATTGCAGTATCAAGGGTAATTTGGCAAGAATATGGACTGGAACCACATGACCCTTTACCATTTAACTACATTACCCAAAGAACATGTTCAAACAACGATGAATAAGCAACATGGCCCTGCTATGCAGAAGGAAGTGGCTTTAGTATAGAGACCACTTTCATATTTTAAGCATAATCACACCACACATTAAGTAATCCCTAAAATCCCACTCTAATTCCAAACACCTTTTTAAAAATGACATTTGATTATTTCAAAATGTAAACTGCCTATATAGAAAAACTATAAATAAAGTTGAAACCTAATGAAAAATGAGGAAAACTGTCAGGAATGTGGGATAGATGGAGAGTTAAAACTCTATAAAAATGAGATTGTATAAATCAATAAAAAGAAATCAATCAATACTAAAACAGAAAGCAGAAATGATTCAGAAATTCACTTAAAAAAAAAAAGAGGTCCAGTAAAACAACAAATTTGACTGGATCTATACTGTCAGGACTCAACCAAGAATTAGGAGAAGTGCAAGTTGCAGTGCTTCAAAATCGTGTAACTATAGACTATCTCCTGTTAAAAGAACATATGGGATGTGAACAGTTCCCAGGAATGTGTTGTTTTAATTTGTCTGATTTTTCTCAAACTATTCAAATTCAGTTAGACAATATCCATTATATCATTGATAAGTTTTCACAAATGCCTAGGGTGCCTAACTGGTTTTCTTGGTTTCACTGGAGATGGCTGGTAATTGTAGGTCTGCTTTGGTTATGTAACTGTATTCCTATTATGTTAATGTGTGTGCGCAATTTAATTAGTAGTTTAAAACCTATACATGCTTATGTTACTCTACAAGAAGATATGTCAAAGAAGTAATCAATCTTCCCATGTTTTCTTCCGTCTGCTACTTCTATAGCTTTTCTTCTTCCTTCCTAATTACAACCCTTTAGTAGAATTCGTGCCTCATATCGAAAATTACCGAGTATCATAATTCTTCCAAGTGGTAAAGATACCTCAAGACAAATGCTGGGCATAGAAGCCACAGGGCATAAATCTGCAAAGAAGTAAAAAGCTAACCTTTTCAAACAATATTGCTTCTCTCTCTCTTACCAACTTCACATTTCCCTGTATGGCCCCGGAAGATGACTGGTTAGCCAGAGACGGGTAAGATTCCTCAAGGGAGGAACAACCTAAGACAGGCACAGTCGCAGGGGGGCCATCAGGTGAGAAATTGGGGATCAACAGAGGTGAGGCTTAGAACCTCACCCCCCCTGTTTTGAGAGAAATCTTCTGCATCCATGGATGTTTTGTTGCCCTTGTCTAGCTTGGATTAATACTTAGTCTATAGGCACAGACCTGATCATCTACATTTGCCCTCTTACAGCACTAAATTATGTTTTCTACCACTTCAGCATTTTATTTAAAAAAAAATAATAATAATAATAATAATAAGGGAGAAATGTGGGATTCACATATAAATCAAGTATAAAAATCAAACGAATAATCACATCTGACTTGATTGTTTATAGTTCATGATGCGTGATCAAAACCGAAAGTTTCTGTGATGACTGCCCTTGCACTGTTCACCATGTAAGAACTTATTCACCATGTAAGAACTTGTTCGTTATGCTTCAGAAGATCGGAGACTGTTGAGAATTAGGCTTGGGGTTGATTAATGACTGTGCATTGAGTCCCCTATACAGAATTTTATTGTTGTTAACAACCATTTGATCAATAAATATGAGAGATGCCCTCTCAAAAAAAAAAAAATCGCCATTATGATCCAACGCCCAGCAGAGTTCAAGGCTGAGAGAACTCTGCTGGGGTAAAGTTCACAAAGACTCCTCACTCAAAGAGAGAATGACAAGAGTTCAATTTCCTTTTTGAAAAAAAAAGTGTTTTTTAAATGATGATATCATAAAATCATCATTATCTTGTTCAATCGCCTGCAGAGTCAAATCTGAAAATCCTTTTCCCCAAATGAAAATATTTGTTTTTTTCTGTTTACAAGATGTCAATTTTAGAAAATAAGTTCTTCATGGATAGGAATATCTATTTTGTTCACTGATGTGCTACAAGTACACAGACCAGTACCTAGCAGAGAGTAATCACTTAATAAATATTTACTGAAAATTCAAGTAAACTGAAATTTAAAAAAGAAAAAAAAAAAAAGAGGTCCAAAGACTGCGGACTAGGGCACTCCAGTATTTAGATGGCAGGAAGAGGAAGAAGATTCAGCAAAGGAGGTCAGGGAGTAGCCACTAGGACAGGAGAAAAACTAGAAGATTCTGGTGTCCAGGAAGCTAAGGATCAAAAAAGGTTTCAGGCAAGAAGGAGTGATTAAATGTGCCAAACCCTGCTTATAAAGTCAAGTAAGATGAGAATTGAGAGTCACCTTCTAGATTTTGCCACATGGAACCACTGGTTACAGCATCACTGTCCAATTTCTCTTCCTACTATCAATAAATGTTTGTTGAGTATTCATTATATGCCAGATTCAGAACTTCTTGAACTTACTCTCTCTTTCCTTTTATGTTGTAAGTGCCAACATGTTATGACAGCCAGTACAGTTTGTTCTTTCACACTACATCCAGGAGAGAGGTTCTTGGGGTCGGAGGATGGTAAGAGCGTCAAAAAAAATCAGATCAATTTCATTAGTTGTCAGAAAATGAACACCAGAGAATAAATGGTAAATATTATGAGGGATCTGGGAGACCTCTAATAATCACAGAAATAATTTTATAACTTCTCATACATAGAGCAGTCTGGGTAGTTAGGTTATGCTGCCATAACAAACAACTCCTTAATCTCTACATTCACATACAGTATGTCTGTTTCTTTCTGACTCAAAGCCCACTGTGAGTGAAGGTATCTCTCCCAGAAAACCATGTTCCATGTGTTGTCTTAGCATTCCAGATAGCTCTAAATGTGGAAATCCAGTTCCACAATAACACAGAAGGAAAAGAGATCCCTAAAGTGTCTCACACTAGCAATTAAATAGTCTGGCTCAGGAGTGATACGTGTTCTACCACAACCCACCTGCCAGAAGAGCCACATGATCTGCTCAATTGCAGGGGAAGCCAGGAAAAGAAGAATTTCACGTGAAGATGATCTAGATTTAGGTGAGCATTATGTTTCTCCCACGATCAGGATTCTTTTTTTTTCCCCCAAAGGATTTCACATCTAATCATCCATTTGGCTGTGAAAACATCCCAGTAAGGTAGATAAAGAATTTATTAGACTTTCCATTTACAGATGTGAAAATTGAGGTAACAAAAGTTTAAACCACTTATCTAATTGGTGGTAATGTCTAATTTAAATCATTGTAGTAACGATTGCCTACCAGATCAATGAACTTTGTTTTCACAAGTTCATGCAGTCATCAACTTGGAAAAAAATCATTAAGATCACTGATATTTGTGGCCATTATGGTATACATAAAATATACTACAAAATACTGCATGATTCTCTAAGTACCTCATACAAAAGAAGGCCCTTTGAAATAGCTGGGATCAGTCCCTTCAGACATATTCTTTTTTTTTTCTTTTTATTAGGGTATGATTGATATACACTCTTACGAAGGTTTCACATGAAAAAACAATGTGGTTACTACATTTACCCATATTATCAAGTCCCCACCCATACCCCAACGCAGTCAATGTCCATCAGTGCAGCAGGTTGCCAGGGATCCACTATGTCCCTTCTCTGTGACACACTGTTCTCCCCGTGATCCCCCACACCATGTGTACTAAACATAATACCCCTCAGCCTTCAGACATATTCTTGGCAATGACTAGCTGATGCCTAAAATGAAAAACAAAAGAGCTTAGGATGGAAGACTTGGGTTTTCTTAACACTTGAAGTTCCTTGCTCTGCATCTGTCATTAAAGATTAGCCCTCAGAATAACACTGTGTGAGCCCCCTTCATTCTAAAGATGAATCATAAGTTTTAACATTCCCTACCATTCTAAGTTGCAGGCTGCTGACAGCCCAGCTTTAATGGAGACCAGCCTTTATGACTTCTGTTTAAGCCTGAAGGTGCAATTTCCTTCTCTCAGATATGGGGTCTGAAATTATTTTAGGACAGTAGGGAAGAGCTGTATTGGGTTTTTCTTTATCAGTAGTCACTTAATTCAACAGCATAAAATGTTAATATTCTTGAAAAAGAAATATATATCCAAACCCTGGATTCCTAGATCAAAATGAAATATTACTTGGCATTGAGATAAAAGCATTACTTACAATGATATAACTTCTCCACAGATTGTACATTCAGAAAAAGAGATGAAGGAGCAATTAGCTATAAGCTCTTATTTTTTTCTTTCAGCCCTTAAATTCCATACTATAATCCTTAATTTAGAAGCTGGCATGTGTGTAAAGTACTAAGCAAGTTCTTCAAATGCTATCAGGTCAGCCCCTTGAAGCTCTTTTAACTATTTTGTCCACAGCATTCCTTCCCTTTGCTTTACTCAGCTTTCAGAGGGAAAGAGAAAGGAATGGAATTTCCAATGTCAAGATAAATGGCACATTCCCAAATTTGACAGTAGTCAACTAACTATTATTCTGTTTATTTGTTGGCTTGTTGGTTTTAAAAACATCTTGAAAATGGGCAAGGATATCTAGTCCAAACTCTACATCTTCTTCTCAATACCTTATGTAGCAAAATCACGTTAGATATTGAAGATAACTTGGCCTCCTAAAAAATTAACCATGCAGGTCACTCCAGGAAGCCACTGACACTCACTTTTTATCCTTGTGAGAAAAAGTCCTACTTGGAGAATGGGAAGATGTCACATAGATGTGTGTTACAAAGAGCATGAGGAGATGTGGGTTCTATCCCCAGATCAATCAGTTAGTAGCTATTCCAATATCTATTAAAAACAAAAACTAAAGAATGTGGCAGGATGCAAATGGAATAACACACATGAAAGCCTTTGCATATGATGAGAGCCTTATGG
The DNA here is from genome assembly GCF_030020395.1 of Manis pentadactyla. Lineage (NCBI taxonomy): Eukaryota > Metazoa > Chordata > Mammalia > Pholidota > Manidae > Manis > Manis pentadactyla. The sequence goes on from NC_080026.1 coordinate 21,785,354, forward strand.
TTTGCAACATTTTACTTACTTTTGCTCCCCCTGGCCTATATTAAAAACCCTTCCTTTGCTGCCCATCTAGCCAGGACAGAAAACATCCCTGTGAGGGTCTACCTTCCCATCCCAAATGTTACTTATCCTTCTCAGCTTCATCACAGAATATAAATCTAGAAGTTGACCTTGATACCCTTTTAATCTCATTTATGCATATTCAGGCCTATTTAATCTCCTATGCCCCATCCTAATATTACAAGTCTTTGAACAAAACCATCCTAGAGCAATATTGAGTCCTATGAAACCTTTTATGAGTTCCACATTTCTTAAATAGGAGGATCAAAAAATTTATCATCCACACGGGACACTTTGAAATGTGGAAAGACACTCCGAAGTAATGGCACCAGGACAATCCACTCATTTTTAAGATGGTAGTTACCGTCTGAGTGTTCAGTTCCTCCTCTCCCCCCCTTCCTATACACCCTCTTCCCTTGTTCAACGGAACAGTCAACGCCCTCGGCAAGCAAAACATAGATTACCTGATGTTTCTATTTGAAGGAACTCCTTATTTGTTGGCTTGTTACTTTTAAAAATACGGAAACTATACTGAATGGAAAATGACCCTAGAATCCAGCACTGCTAACATTTCAGCACCTGTTGCTTGGATCTGTTTTCAAGGTTTCTAACTTTAAATTACACCAGTAATGCAGGGGTATTTTGTCCCTTTTAAAACATTAGAAAATATGGAAAATTAGAAGGAATAATAATAATGGGCCAAGAACCTACTAATTTCCAGGCACTTCACATACATTATTCCAGTTAAGTTTCACACTAACTCTTGATGATGGTAGTATTTTTATATACATATTACAAATAAGGAATCCAAAGCTAAGAGACACTTAAGTGATTTGTATGGGAGGCCCTAGTACTCCAGATTTCAAAGTTCATTCCACGTATACTATGTAACATTATTTTAATTATTTTATGAACTTTCTTCCTGTCTTTTCTCTTTATGCTTTAAGCTTATCAAATTTGTATACTGTATTCTATCTTTGTATGAAATTTTCACATATTGATAGAGTAATGCAAGCCTCATGGGGAAAAAAATCAAACAGTACATAAAGCTATAAATAGAATTTTCTTCCAACTTCTTCTCTATACCCAAGTCTACCCAATCTCTCAGAGATAACCACAAGAAATCCTTTTTTTGTGTCTCCTTTAAGATATCTAAGCATGTCAGGCATATGCATCAGTTTACACTACATTCTTGCATTTCCCTTGACAACACAATTCCAAAAACCATCCATGCTCACTATCACCACTTCTTTCCCTCCATTCTCCCTTGCACTTACTCAGACTTTCATTCCTATGACTTCAACGAGACCGTACTTGTCAAGGTTACCAATGTCCTCCAGTTGCCAAATCCTAAATTCTAAGACCTCATTTCCCCAACTTTGAATAGCAATTGACATAGTATATTGTACCCTCTTTATTGCAACACTTCTTATCTTGCTCCTAGGATGTCACTCTCCCAGATATTACCCTGCCTCTTTGACCAGTCTTTCTACTTTTTCTTTTATGGCTCTTCCTCATCTTCCTGACCTCTAAATGCTGGATAACCCCAATCCTCAGCCTTCTTTCATTCTCCATCTATACTCATTCCCTAAGTGATCTCATTTAGGCCTATGCTTTGGATGCCTTCTATATGCCAGGGACTGTCAACCCAGACTTTAGTCCAGGCCCCTCCCTGACCTCCAGAGTTGTATGTCCAACTGCCTAATTGGCATCTTATAGAGAATCTCAGAGTCAGTATGTCAAAACTGAACTCCTGGTTCTCTTCCCCCAGTCTTCTCCAGCCCAATAAGTAGCAACTTGTGTGTGTGTCTGATGGGGGTGGGCGGTGCAGGTGTGGAAGAGGTGGAGGTAAATCTAACAACAACATAAAACCTTTCAATTATTCTTAATTTAATTATCTTGTATGCTCTCTCTCTCTCTCATCCTCTAACCCATCAGGAAATCCTGCCAGCTCTAACTTCTAAATATACCCTGAATCTGATTATTTACCATCACCTTCACCACTTTGGTCCAGATGACTATAATATCTTTTATCTGGTCTGCTTCCTACCACCCTTGGCCTATAGTCAAATCTCCACATAGCTACAAAAGTAACCTTTTAATAAGATAAGTCAGGTCATACCATTACCTTTCTTAAAATCCCTAAATTATTTCTATTACCCTTAGAATAAAACCCAAAGCTCTTACATCTGTAGCAAATCTCATACGACCCCACATCCTCCTAGTGCTCTCTGCTCTCACCCACCGCAATGCATCCTTGCTCAAAAATGCCAAGCACCCTCTCTCCTATTGCTTCATCTCAACACTTACTATTCCAAATCTCTGGAATGCCCTTTACTCAGACAGCCACCTGGCACACTAGGTCATTTCAATCTAGTTTCTGCTCAAATGTAACCTTTCAAATAGTTATTCCCAGACACATATAGTATCATAAGTTGCCCCACTCCCTATCATTCTCTCTCTCCTTAATCTGCCTTATTCTTTTTCAAAACACACACTGTTACCTGACACACTTCATGACTACTGAAATAGATCATTCTGGGCCATAGTTTCTTAAACATACAACTTACATATAATCCAGTCATTGCACTCCTAGGTGTTTACCCAAGAGAAAGAAAATATACATGCACACAAAGACTTGTACACAAATGTTCACAGAAGCTTTATTTGTAATAGCCAAAAGCTACAACAACGCAAATGTCCATCAGCAGGTGAAGGGATGAACAGATTGTGGCATAACCACACAATGGAATGTTAATCAGCAGGAAAATGGAATGAACTCATGAAAATGCAATGTATATGAATCTCAAAATAATTATGCTGGGTGAAAGAAGCTAGACAAAAATAAGTATATACCATACTCTTAGTATAAAACTCTAGAAAATGAAAACTAATCTATAGTGACAGAAGGCATCTCCCCATCTGGGGACCCATGGGGTATACACACAGGGTTGGGAGGGAGGGATTGCCAAAAGGCACAAGCAAGCATTTGGGGGTGATGAATGTGTTCATTATCTTGATTATGATGATAGCTTCACAGACACACACATGTCAAAATTTAGTAAATTGTTCACTTTAAATATGTGCAGTTTATTGTGGGTCAACTATATTTCAAAAAAGCTGTTAAAAAAAAAAATAAGACAAGATTGCCTATTTGAGGTTGCCCTTCACCAACCTAAATTTTGGCCTCATTGCAAAAAAAATTTTTGAAGCACATTTCCAAACAGACTAACATTGTTAATGCTCTGCAAAATAGTCTCAACTAATTGTTTCAAAGGCCTGTGGCAGCAGTTTTCTGAGATTATATCAGATGACACTCTTTTCTTTATGTAAATATAAGCTAATGTTGCCACTGGATACCAAACAATTCTTTTACTTCAGTAATCGCAACATGTTCATACCAACAACTGAATGTGTTATTTCACCTGAAGAGGTCTGAGAACAATGTCCTTAGTTCTCTCTCTTGCCTGTTATTTCAAATGGAGACTTCTGCAGGGAATTCTCCTACAAGGGAGATGGCAGATTTGAATCATTGGTGGATTTGTGTGCATATGTATGAGTGCACTCATGTGTGAGAGAGAAGATGAAGCAGAGGGACATGGAGGGACCTAGGAAGGGAGATCTTGAGTCAAGTATCAATAGCTGTGCTCCCCTTCTGGAACCTCCTGTCTTTAATCTAGCCATTTCTTTCCTACTGAAAAAAAATGTGGAGTTAATTGCTCATTGTCTAAATAGCTCCTATCTCTCCTACATCTTCTGGTCCCACTCTCAGGAATGCACAGTCCACAATCTCCCAGCTTTTATTTATGGAACAAGTACACATAAACACAGCAACACACATGCACACTTGCACATTTGAACCCCAAACCTCTACAACAATACCGCAAATGTTTCCTTGTATTCTCTTCTCAGCAGCAGTTGTCAGAAGCCTGTATTGTACTGTGAAGGCCTCTCTTTCTCACCCTCAAACAATTCCCCCAAATTTGCTCTCTTCACACTAAATTAGTGTTTCCTAGAATCAGTCTGAGCCAGTGAAAACTTGGCTTTGACTAAATCATAGAAGAAATCAACTCATTTCTTTTATATATTTATGTTTAATGTATTTATTTACATTTTAAATGTTACTTCACTTCCTTAAATAGAAAACCAGTATCCCTTGGCCAAGATAGAAGGTAATTCTAAACATAAGTACATTGAATATTAAAGCTGTGAATGTCTACAAGAATTTTCTGCAGAAACTTCTGGGCCTAAGGTTAGCTCTCTCTTTGGGGCTGGTGTGGCTAACTAGAGCATCTCTAGCACTTGCCAACATCCCTTTTTAATAAACTGACACTTTCTTCTTGACTTAATGAGTAGGACTGAAGGACAGTTTAAGGGGATAATTTCTTACATGTGTTGTCACGTCTGCCCTGAAATCATTTCGTGCCCTGGGAGTTCCTGCCCTCAATGATCTCTGAGAGCCGTCTCCTAAGCCATGCTGGGTTCAGAGCTCACGTAAGTCTGACCTACTCTGACGACCTGGGAGCATGTGTTAGGGCCCCCACTAGCCCATATGGCACCTTTATGCAAATTAGGAAAAGGCACCTTCCCTGGGCAGATGAGCCCTGTGTGTGTGTGCATGGCATGGTGAGAGCCTTCGAAAAAAGGCCTCCCTTTCTCCAGGCCAACACCACTTTCTGCCAGACAGAACAAGTGTCAGATTTTGGCCCCACTTAACCCTTTGGCTCAGTGCCCTTTTCAGTGAACCACAGGCCTAACTATACTTGGTGGCTGGCCAAGCATTACCTAAGCCTCAGCATTTCCAATGGTTACCACTAAATTCTTAATTCAGTGGTTGACTTTCTTGAGCTACTGAAGGACCTCCATGCCACTCTAATTCCTTTTCGTTTGCAGCCTTTGGGATGTACAGTGGCTCAGCGGCACTTCCCCACTTAGTGGGGATGTGGAAGAGGAATATATTGGAAGAAAGGAAGCTTGGCTAGTTCCCTGGAGGGCTGCACATTTCCTCCGGTTTTGGCTCATCAACTGCTAGCCCTGTTCCCATCACCAGCTGCTTTCAAGACCGGTTCTGGCAGAGAAGCATGCCTTCGTGGAGATGGCCAAGTTCTTACAACCAAGCTGACAATGAAGGCTGAGTAATTAGCCAGGTTTGGAGGTATGCCTCTTTTGCCAACGGCATGCAGTAATGAACTTCAAGTCAAGATAAATTATTGAAGGCAGCAGGACTTGACAACAAGTGGGTCTATTGTTTACACAAATGAGTTCTGTCTGAAGACATAGCTCTGCCCTGCAAGATTAGAACACTGACAGGGATTGGTTCAGCTACACAAGTGTTGATTAAAAATGCCACAAAGAGCTGAACAGCAGAAGTTAGTGTTAGCAGAAAGGAAGCAGATTTTTATTTGTTTTGCCTTTTACACTCCAAATGCTGGGTAAACATAGCACAACTGGCATGGCAATTTTGACAGGAGGATTCTAAAATGTTAGCAAGTTCAAAGATGAGTTCATTTAGCCTTTTACAATAGCTTATACAAGGCCACCACTGTAAAAGTTCATAAACAAGAAATAAGCTGTTAAGATAATAAATAAGCTTTGCTTCATAAGGCCCTCTGAGGAAGGGTAGTGAGGAGGAACTGACCTGGTCCAAGAAGAGGATATACCGGCCAGTGAACCATCTTTGAAGGTAAGTCTCTACAAGGTCCTTTAGGCCCAGGTCAAGGGCCCACTGCCCACTGGTGACAGGGCAGGGGGCCTGGGGAAATAGGACCTGTTCCTTATGCTCAATGCCTATCAAAACAGACCACTCTCCGGTCTGCAGCCCTGGCTCTCTTTCAGCCAAGGCCAAAGGACTCCAACCTCACCCCTGCTTTTAAAAGACCCACACAGTTGCTTTTGAATACAAATTTCTAGAGGAAGCAGCAGAGAAAATAATCCACCTAACCCAGAAGTGGCAAGCTGGCATCAGTTCATGTGTCAACACCTTCTGATGAGCAGTGAGTGCTTGGAACACGGTTGAGATGCATTCTGGGGCCATACCTGGGCCTGAAGGGAAAGGGGCTATAACTGTAATAACTTTATAATATAGCATGACCCACCTTAGACTCTCAGGTGATCTGCCACACCCCATCCCTCCCCAGCAGCCCTTGGCAGACATCATAAACAACCTTTTCCTAAGAGGAAATGAGTTGGTATAAATGGTTTTCTTCAGAACAAAACCATGAAATTCCTCATACTGAACATAATGAGGGCAAACTGCTCATTCAGAGCAACAGCACTGAAACAATGGAGGGCCCATTCCTGCTGAGAACAGTCCTGTGCAGCCTGCAGGAACCTAGGAAATAACTTTTGACCCAAGGCCCTGGCCACCTTAAATAGCAGGGCTGTTGCGCCAACTTCCAAGGGTCTCCCATCCGGGCACAATCATGTGGGGGTCTCACCTTCACTGCTAGCTCTTTCAGTTTTTGGAAAAATAAGGTTTTAAAAGTCCCTGAGTTTAAGACTTGTATTCCTGAAGCTCAGCCACCACAAAGGGAGGCATTCAGTCCTAGACAGGGTACCCCTGGTGCCATGCACAGTGCTTTGGACGCTGGGAAGCCTAGCTACCTCCTGGTTTCCAGGCCTCACTTCATTACTCAGAGACATGGAACACAACAGTCTTAAGAGTTCTACTGGATTCCAAGCTTGCGGGGACCTTGGAACAGGAACTGCCTCCTGCTGGCGCTGGTGCAAGCCAACCACAGCAGAGTCATCAGGCAGTGGAGACACCCACTCTGGGATCTGCAGCAATGGAAAAGTGCTCGTCCCTCTTAAGGGTTTTACCTTCCCTCCCTAGTCCAATGGATGACAACAGCAAAGCTTCTTTTATAGATTTCACTGAAGCACAGGCAGTACACCTTCAAAACCTCAGCTCATAACCAGCTATATAAGGGAAACATTAATGGTCATTGGACATCAGGAAACATTTACTTAAGCAATTGTTTTGGCAACAGGTCAGGAATTCAGGAGGCATCTGAGCCACTGATCATTGCTGCGACACTTCAATATGTGGAAAAGGCATCTGGGAGCTTGTAAAGGTAGAGGATGTGACAGTGCATGAAAGTCCCGTCATCTTCCATTTATCTTAAACTTTCCACTGTTGAAGTGGTACAATTTTTTTTTAATCTTCATATCTCCATATAGATATGTGTATATGTCTCTACATATAGGTATACATATATCCCTATAACTCTATCTATATATGTGTGTGGGGGGGTGTATATAAAAGTCCTAATGTACTTATATAGTAGATAAGCTTATATTAGAGAAGCAGTACAAGGTATCAAAACCATTTTTCAATCTCCTTGGTCATGTCCTATACAACTCACACACAGAAAACAGATTTGGATATGGATCGAATTCAGTCTGAGAACTCAAAATTTAGGATAACCTCAGAAAGTGTAAGTCTCAGGAACTCACAATGAAACTCAGAGTGTATAAACATTGGTACCTAAAGGGAATAATTCCGGGAGAGCACCGGGGGAGTCTCTTAACTCCTAGGATTTTCCACCCCTCTATGCTAACTCCCTCAAACAGTGATCAAAAGGCAAAGTTATAACAAGCAAGCAATTATTCATAATTTCTATGTGCAAGATCTTTAAGAGATACTGCCTCTAAGTAATAAAAAATGCAGTATTTGATTTAACTTTATAAAATTATACTCCTCTCTATGTTCTCATTAAGTCTTATGTCTGTGTGTTAAAAATCATGTAGGGTATGTGGTGAAATGACGGATACTGCTGATGCTTAGATTCAAGCACACTTGTATTTCTCACTGATGGATCAACAGCCATTGATTTTTCCCAAGTCAGTAAAGCAACCGGATTTATTTAAGAGGCTTCGTTTATTGCCTACTCTACCTTATAAAAATCTCTGATGGTATCTGATCCCAAAACTGCCTTCTTCCCTTTACAGTTCCTCCCAGTTACACCTATGCTACCTTCCATAAGAAGGTACAAGGATCCTAGAAGAGAGGAACATGTCACAGCCTGGGAAGGACACAGGCTCAACTGTTGCCCAGCAGAGGCAGTCAGGGTCTGGCACTCCCCCGCCGGGGAGGTGCAACCCAGGTTGCCGAGTCAGCAAAAACTCACAGGATGTTCAAATTTGAAATTCAGATAAATGTTATTTGTTGTTTATCTAGAATTCAAGTGTAACTGGATGTCCTGTATTTTATCTGGCAACCCTACTTCCCTCCAGAATGAGTTCCAGTGTGTGGCGTGCACACAAGGACACTCCTGTCTCAACTCCTGTTGAGACTGCAACTTTCACAGAGAAAAAGGTGAAGAGCAGTGCCTGCATCTGTACCATTCCTTGAAGGCCTCATGCTTAAGGACTTTCAAAGTGGCTTTGCCCTGCTTTTGTAGTGCGAGAGGTTCCCTTTGTGTGGGGAGAAGGCAGGGGAGGAGGAAAACGGTGCACGGTGCCACCAGAGCAGTGTGCCTACCAGCTCAAGCCCCACTTCGGTAGTAATGCCCAGCTCCTGGGGCCCTTCAGAGGTGATAATAATAATGATAATTATGTGCTGTTATTTTTGAGCACCTGTTTACTAATTGCCAGCCACTGAAATTGGCATGAATATTAGGTTGGCTCCCACTGAGAATGGAGATTTAGCTCCACATTTTGAGATCCGGCTCAAAAATCCTCCTACGAAAACAACTGGAGTTTTAAACCTTCTATTCACACAAAAAAGAATGCTTTCCTTTGGACTAGAAGAAAGCAGCTCATCTTTTTCTTTGTCTTCAGTTCTAAAACATTCCTTTCATTCCCTTCTCTTAGGGGAACTTGTACTACCTCAATTAATGAATCCCTCAGTCAGCAGCAACTCACTATCTTTTCCCACCTGCAGAAAGTAAGTTCAGAAAGAAAACAAGAAGAAAAAAAAAAAAATCAACCACCCAGAGATGGCTGAGAGGTTTAATTATTGCTTGGAAAACAACCCCCTTTCACAGCATCTTTAAGAGTAATTTTCATAATTACTTACTGATTGAAACTTTGACTTCCAACAGGGAAAACTCATTTCCATATTAATATTAAGTAATGATTTAACACAGCTCAGGACTGAAGTTCAGGCTCTGAAAGAAAGCATGGACTAAGTTGAAACAAAGAAATTTAACCCATAGTGGCAAATTTGCTATTTGTCTCTCAAATGATTTTTTCCCTTCATTAATCGGCATGCAATAACCTTCCGTGATAACTCTGCCAGAGGCAAGTCAGGAGGTTACCATGGTGTCAGAACAAACACAAGCCTCCTCAGACTTGACGCTCCACCACCCGTTCTGCTCTCTCTCCTCTGCTTTGTGCCTGTTTCTGTGCAGCTTCCTCCTCTCTCCCCTCTCTGTCTGTGCGCCCACCTGTTCCTGTCCTTCTCACGCCCTCTCCAGATCAGTCTTGTCCTCCCTGTCCCCCAGCTTCTTGGCTTCTTTCTCCCTTCTCCTTGGCATCTCTTGCTCTGTCTTGTGCTCTTGCATGACTCCATTCATGCTGTTGCTCTCCGTCCCTCTCTCCCACGTCACAAAGTCCAATGACTTCAACATTGAACAGAGAGCCATAATTAACCAGATGAGCTAAGAGTAAATAACTTTTATCGTTCAACCCCAGTGCATACATATCACTAAGCACTCCTGTGCTCAATTAAACTACCATTTGGAGGGGAAAAAACTCAGCTAGATGTACATACTAATTTTCACAGTGAGAATGAAATGTCTTTGTGTTTATCTGGGAGAATGGTATCACCTTCTGCAGACTGTATACCATCCTTTTAAAAAGAGAAACATCTTTTCAAGTTTTGTCTTTATCTTAGTACATTAGCTATGGTATCCATGCCATAATCTTGTACAACAAAAATTCTTGACCATTAAGGCATACAACAAAACAAAATAATGACAGAAGATATTAACGTTTTATTGTTTTGACAGTTATTTTTGGAGTTGCTACTTCATACATACTCATCCTCCTTAAAAATCCCTTAACAAGTGGCTAAGCAATGGCCAAGCAAATGAGTCAACTAATATGGTGCTGGTCTGAAGGCCCCTGTCACAACTAAGAAGCTTGGTCTACCTATTGGCAAGGATCAGACATGAAAAGAGGGATTATAATTGGTGTTTATGGTCTTGTTGTCCATGAATGTTTCATTTTAAGTCATTTAAGTTTAAAGTAAAATCTAATTATGTTCCTTCTTCTTTGCAAAGAAGAATCCATCTGAGAGATAACGAATACTCTCAAGAGTTCTAGTCTTACAGGAAATGCAGCATTATTCTCCTGCTCTCATAGGCACCATATCTGGAGCTTATTTCCCAAGGGGTAACCCCAGGACAGCAATCCCCTGACTATTGCACCTGCCTGGGATTCGGAAGTATTTTTCAGACAATCCCTGGGATATGTGGTTCCACAAATCTGATTATGATCTACACATGCAAAATATGTCCCCAAGATTACATCATGTTCCTGGCATCCCAGAAGTGAGGTTATGAAACTTTATTCATTTTTTTCCTTATGGGAGCCAGAGTCCGATCATTCTTACCTCAAAAGTTCCTTTGCATTGACCTAGTGAAATTGCATGCTGGTATTTAAATCCTTGCTTGAGCATTTTAAAAGGAAGAAAAATGTTTGACTCTACATACTATTTACTATGCCTATTCATTCACACACAGGGACCAAAAATAATTATAGGTACCGAAAATTAAGTAGATAATTATTTTCTTATTTGCTGGAGGAAATCTTCTCATTCATTATACATGTTTATTTTACCCATTTATTGTTCCACCACTTTATATCAACTGCACAATACCAAAGTAATATTCTGTTAGAATCATCAAGAACAAAGGAAAAGTCAAGAACATTCTTGTTCCACTATAATTAGAAAGACAAAGTTGGTGTCAAGGAATCTCAAAATGATCAACAACAATCACAGATGAAGGAGAAAAGGCATCACCAGGCGAGTGGAGCTGGGGTTAAGTATAAGAAAGTAATTTCAAAACGACTGTCATAAATTGGGAAGAATCAAATTATTCACCAATAAGAGCTAAAGAAGTAAAGAAAAATGCAGTTCCCTACTATATATGAGAAATGTAAAAGAAAATTTTGGGGAAAAGAATCACAAATTCTAAGAGCTATGGGTCATAAAGAAAATGATATTAAAACACACATGTGAAAAGAATAGACATCCAGTCCTGTCTAGGTAATGAACAGTGAACCACATGCAGCTCAAAATGTCAAATCCAAGGGAAAATACCTGACCTTGATCTGTAATGAGAGGGCCCATGAGCACTAGAGTAGAGATCACCAGGAACCCGCAGGGATTGTCCTAGAACAATAGGTAGCAGGCTACCCTAACTTCTTCAATGGAAATGCTGACAGGGTATCTTGACAGTGTATCATGACATTGCGTTGAGACCAGGACCAATTCCTGTCCCAGTCCTCAGCACCAACAGCCCTTACATCCAATGCTATGTTCATCAGGCCTCTACCTGTTTGGGGCTGGTTGCATCTGGACCAACACAGACTCATCAAACGTCTGCAGGAGCTATGAGGTCAGCTTCTATAGCCGCACGTCACATCCTTGACTTCTTTGATCTCTGTCAAAATGTAATTTCCTATCTGCGCATTCCCAACCTCTCTCCTCTGTCCTTGCTCTCCTTGGCAGCCATCTTCCTCTGCTACCTGACCCTCAGACTCTCTACTGTACCTTCTGGTAACCTTGTTTCCAAGTAAAATAGCCCTTTATTACCCATATGCTCTTCTCAGAATAGTTCCCACCTTCTGACTTAGGTTGGAATCTGGCTCTTTCTTAGAGATACTGTTTCTTCCCTAGCTTATGCCAGCTATCCTCTCCTCCTAATCCTGAGCCATGTGAAGAATTCATTTGTCTATGAGGACAGAACCCCAGAACTCTAAGACAGCAACAGCTCTAGGAGATAAGACACTGTATCTCTTTCACATAAAGAGATATCTAGAGGGGGCTTCACAAAGTCACAAGGAACCAAGTCTGCCTCTTATCTTACTGCTCCACCACCCTCAGCAGGCTCTTCTGCCTCACAGTATAAGAGGGTCGTCATTTCATAAGACAGCGCAAGCAAACTGGAGTTAGTCAGAAGAGAAAGGCTTCTTTTCTAAGGAAGCTTTTATCAGTTGCGAGCACCGCTTCTGCTTACATTCTACTGGCCACACCATATGCCAGGTAGCTGCTGCAAAGTGGCCAGGAAATGCAGTCTTACTCTGGGTGGCTACATGCTCAGCTAAAAATCATGATTATATTGTCAAGGAAGGACAGATATGGAGAGTCAGCTCTCAATCTCTGCCTCAGAAGTGAGTCTTTGATGTCAGGGCAGCTTCCAGAACCATAAGCCTGTCTTGGTTTATAGAGACTGCCTAGTCACTTCCAAGTTCTCAGTGACACCTGGCTCATGGTCTTCACGACATTGAGACCCTCTTGTCATCTAAGACAACTTTCACGTGCATGCAGATTGCCTACCCGGCTCCCTCACATCACAATTATTTGACGTCCGCAGTGCCAACATTAACACCTTCACCTTCCCTCCAGTTCTGCTGTCCCTCTCCCATCCACAGCTAAATCTGGTCATCACCTTTGACATCTTAAAATGCAATCCCAATTTCCTATCCTTCTAGCTCTCTTACTTTCCTACTCTGTCACACATTTAGACCACTAGTCCCTGACAGCCACATTTTTTCCCCAGTCAGGCTTTCTTTCTCTCTACCCTCCTCTCTGTCCCTACTTTCCCTTCCTTCTTCCCTCCCAACTTTCCATCCCTTTTCAGGTGTGGACAACATAAGCTGGTGCCCATAGTTTTAATCTGGACACCATTGTTGCTTACACGAACTATCGCCCTACCTTCCCAGCAAATCTCTATCCTGAATCGATTGTTTGTAATACAGTAATTCTCAAAATTAGCTTAAAATTGTCACACAGTCTTCAAACTATCTTTTTATACCACTTTCTCCCATACTAGATTACAGCCTTTGTCTTCTCTATATTTTAGAGGATGTGATTGACCAGAGTCACCTAGTAAATGTCGACTGGTTTATGGGCAGCATGGACAGATAAATGACTTGAGGACAAGAAGAATATAACCTGGACTGTAGTATTTTTAGGTAGATTTGTAACTACTTGAAAAAACAAAGAATGTCAGTTATGAATATTAACTCAAGGGAAACTCATGAAAGGAACAATTCAAGTCTTTATCGTTGAACTTATCCTAAGCAACAACATGAATGAGGATATAGTTGGCATAATTATTTAAAACACCAAAGACTTGAAACCAAGAGTAAGATAAATGTGGTATTAAGATCCAAAGGTTCAGAGGAGGAGCCAAGATGACGGTGTGAGTAGGACAGCAGAAATCTCCTCCCAAAAACATACATATTTTTGAAAATACAATGAATACAACTATTCCTAAAAGAGAGACCAGAAGATAAAGGAGAACATCCAGACCACATCTACACCTGCGAGAACCCAGCACCTCACGAAGGGGGTAAGATACAAGCCCCGGCCCAGCGGGACCCGAGCGCCCCTCCCCCCAGCTCCCTGGCAGGAGGAGAGGAGTTGGAGCAGGAGGGAGAGGGAGCCCAGGACTGCTGAACACCCAGCCCCAGCCATCCACACTGGGAGCGCAGACACACAGTGTGTGGTGTGCTGGATACTAGAGAAACAGAACAGTAAAACCTGCGAGTGGGTCCACACAGCCAGCACCCCTGGGACAAAGAAAAGCGAGTGCTTTTTGAAAGTCTGAAAGGGACAGGGACCCCACAGCTGGACAGAGGCGTCCCAGCACACTCAGCCCAGCAGCTGGGAATCCCGGAGAACTCCGGGAGCCCTAACCTCCCAGGCAGCAGCACAGCTTGGAGGCCCTTCACAGCGATAAACAGCCTCCTGCCTGTTCCCCCTCTGGCGTGACTCCACCATAGCGGAGCAGCAGCCTGAGACTGGCCACGCCCACAGCAACTGCGGAGCTTACTCCACAGCCGTGGGTAAGAATCAGAGACCGCGTCTGCATGCAACTGCCCAGCACAAGCTGCTAGGGGTCACCATTCTCCCAGGAAGGGAAGGCCAGGAGCAAGTGGAAAGGGATGTGGTTCTCCAGCTGACACACGTGCCAACTGCCTACAACTACCTCTATCGCCATGAAAAGGCAGAAGAATTTGATACAGACCAGACTAACCCAGACATCTGCCCCTGAGATGAAATCTGAGGCGATAGATTTAACCAATCATCCTGAAAAAGAATTCAAAATAAAAGTCATAACCATACTGATGGACTTGCAGAGAAATATGCAAGAGCTAAGGAGGGAGAATACAGAAGTAAAACAATCTCTGGAAGAACTTCAAAGCAGAATGGACGAGATGCAAGAGGCCATTAATGGAATAGAAATCAGAGAACAGGAATGCAGAGAAGGTGACACAAAGAGAGATAAAAGGATCTCCAGGAATGAAAGAATATTAAGAGAACTGTGTGACCAATCAAAACGGAACAATATCCGCATTATAGGGGTACCAGAAGAAGAAGAGAGAAAAAGGGATAGAAAGTGTATTTGAAGAAATAATTGCTGAAAACTTCCCCAAACTGGGGGAGGAAATAGCCTCTCAGACCACAGAAGCACACAGAACTCCCAACACAAGAGATCCAAGGAGGACAACACCAAGACACATAATAATTGAAATGGCAAAGATCAAAGACAAGGACAGAGTATTAAAGGCAGCCAGAGAGAGAAAAAAAGGTCACCTACAAAGGGAAACCCATCAGGTTATCATCAGACTTCTCAACAGAAACCTTACAGGCCAGAAGAGAATGGCATGATATATTTAATGCAATGAAACAGAAGGGCCTTGAACCAAGGATACTGTATCCAGCACGATTATCATTTAAACAAGTACCAAATGATTTCACTCATATGTGGAATATAAGAATAAAGGAAAAACTGAAGGAACAAAACAGCAGCAGACTCACAGAACCCAAGAAAGGACTAACAGTTACCAAAGGGAAAGGGACTGGGGAGGATGGGTGGGAAGGGAGGGAGAAGGGGGGCAAAGAAGAAAGGGGGCCTTATGATTAGCATGTATAATGTGGGGGGGGCACGGGGAGGGCTGTGCAACACAGAGAAGACAAGTAGTGATTCTATAGCATCTTACTACACTGATGGACAGTGATTAATGGGGTATGTGGGGGGGACTTGGTGAAGGGGGGAGTCTAGTAAACATAATGTTCCTCATGTAATTATAGATTAATGATAACAAAATAAAAATAAATTAAAAATAAAAACAACCGAAAAAAAAAAAAGATCCAAAGGTTCTCAATAGGTTAGAATGATGGGTCAAAATCTATCATATATATATATATATATATATATATATATACACATATAATCTTTTATTTACACATATGTATATACAGATGATCTTTCATTTATTTACTTTAATCAGGACAAATATAAAGCCCTTCATCTCATTTAGGTGCTCTTCTTAGATAAAAAATTCCAACTTTACAGATGTGGAGATATAATGGAACAAAATTGCACAAATAAAAAATATATAAGGCTTAACTTTATCACAAAGCTCAGTACAAATGAAAAATTCTCCCCAACTACTTCACCCTACCTTACAGACAGACAGAAGGCATCAAGAACTGAGTCCTGATTTATTCTGTGTGCAGTCACACTTCAAGCACTGGGTTTAAAGCACGGCACCCAGATATTTTCAGAACAATTTGGAAAAACCAGGACAAATTCAAAGAAGTTACCTCACAAAACTTACGTGAAAGGTATGCATCTTAATCATTTTATCTAGTCCCATCCTGAGCACACTGATGTTGCCAAATGCTATAGTTCCACAGACTCAGAGTTTCAAAATGATCAGTGCTTGTCATGTAATAGGCATTTAGTAGGAATCAGTTAAATAATTAAATGAAGACAAACTCTTAGTGCTGTTATATAAAGTATTAAAGATTTAAGATTCTTCATTTGCTTTATGTAGCCAGTATCACTGGGTCACCTGTCTGACCTATCAACCCTAAAGGTCTGAGACGACTCTAAGAAATAGGACATTCTTCCAAAATAACTAAAAGATTTTTTATAGTATCCCCATTTATGTAAGTCTTGTATGTAGAATTTTGTTAAGTCTGGTTTAATATGAACAACTATGCATGAAAAAGCTAAAAGTACTGACAATATTGATAAGATCACTTCTAGCATTCTGTAAATACCTCTGAACCTCTGGCTTAAGTCAAAAAAAAAAGTCTAAATGGGAACAAGTGACCTAAAAAGGCTGATTTAATTATATTATTTAAGTGCACATTGATTTCATTTCGCCATGTAAGTCATTATGACCCACTGGTCAGTTAGAAATCATATCTGAACCACTCTCAGAAAATCAGTCCATTTGGTAAAAAGCCTATATAACTACATGTGAGGCTATGTTATATTAATGCCTTAGACTGGATTTATACCCTTCAAAGGGGAGATTCATAGATCTCTGAATTACAAAGTCTTTCCCCAGGATATCACCTGTTATCATTACCTCATCATCCTGTGATGACCCCCAAGTCCCCAGCACACAGCAACAATGGAAATACATGCAGGGAGAACCACAGAACACCCCAATCCCTTCAATATATAAATCAACAAGGAGCCATGATTTCAGGTTCTCACAATAAGTGGTCTCCATTCCCGTCACACACTATTCAGTGCTTTTTGTAGAGGAAGAAAGTGAGGTAGGATTTGAGCACAAAGAGCCAAGATTTCTACCATAGCTGTAAAAAATAAATGTGGGTGGCTATAGAAACAATGTTCTACACACTCACCCATCCAGCCTCTGCACAATTAAGTGATTTTGATTTTTTAAATAGATTCACTTTACTTTTTTATCACACCACTTAAATATTTTGAAATTCATATTTTAAAAGTCTCACACACTACAGGATGGGCAATACTGCACAGCAACAATTAAAACCAACCAACAAACAAAAAAAGGAATTGTTCATAGACAGCAGGAGTAATTTACTTCCTCTACTTATTTAAATTGATGCTTTCCTTAAATTTTCTAGTAAACTCATTGAAGTATAATATATCCAAACCATAAATACATACAGTGCAGAAGATCATCCAGGAAAAATATTAACGTCAGATTTAAGTGTTTTAATTATCTTATAGAATCATTTGTTCATATCAAGCATGAAAAGGAATGGAAGAACGTATTACTGAATCAGCATAGCTATGTTTTAGAGCAGAGGACTGGCAGTGCACAGCATGTATGTCACCAATCTTCCTTCTAGAACCTACACAGACACAGCTAATCCTACACTTTTCATGGCATCCAGACACACCCGCCCAGCCCAGCA
Source organism: Manis pentadactyla (assembly GCF_030020395.1). Lineage (NCBI taxonomy): Eukaryota > Metazoa > Chordata > Mammalia > Pholidota > Manidae > Manis > Manis pentadactyla. The sequence goes on from NC_080026.1 coordinate 21,802,794, forward strand.
TGACAATCATCCCCTATCAATCTGAAAATCTCTTGAGTTGGATTTGTAATCGATTTGTATATATAACTGAAGGTGAACTAATTGCCTAGAATGTTGCCTGTGTTTGCTGTGCCACATGCCAAATAACTATGTCAAAATCAAAAAATACTATTCACAGAATCTTGAACATACACCAAATACACTTACAGTGAGTCAGGCACCATACTACATGCTTTACATGAGTTATATCTGTTGATCCTACATTGGTAGTGTCGTCGCCATTTTAAGGTGAGGAAACTTACCCTTTGAGAAGTTAAATACCTCCTCTAAAGAGGCCCAGGAAGTAAGTGGTACGTCTGTTCAGTTGTCATTCCTAAAGCTATACATCACCCCCTTTCTTCTCAAAGGCTCAAATTGTCTATTTGATAAAACTACTTACCTTTAACAGGAGAATTTCACACTCTACATCCTAGTGTTGTGGTACTAACAGTTAATCACTACTATGAAACTCCCCTCAGCTGTCAACTCCACCACACTTTGCTTAACCATTACACATGGGCCTAGCACTAAACACTGACTATTCAGTTTAAACCTATTAGTACCATTGTTACTATCCAAAATGGAATGCTGCTTAGAAGAATTCCTTCACCTAGAAGATAAACTTTTAAGAGATATCAGTTTGGCAGAGCTGTACCTACTGCTCATGTTCTTGAGCTGTTAAAAGTGGAACGGTGTCACCACCAAAAAGCAAGAGAAGGCAATGTGGCTGGGATTTTTTCCTGGCATTAGAATTTTCCAAGTAACTGATGGTCCAAAGAGAAAATTATCCAGTCAAAAAGACAACATGTTCATGAAATTTTGAAACTAAAAGATCAACTTTAGACCAAAGAACATAATATTAATGTATCTGTTCATATACTCCCCCTGCTAGGAAAACCATATTCTGGGACGGTATAATCTAATCTATACTGAATACAGACCACAAGTACTTAGAAAAATGCCCCTGCATAAGCTTGGTGCTAAGCAATTCAAAGAAAACCTCTGAAAGAGTTAGCTGGTTAGTCTATTTTCTACATGTCTTGGAAGGTTCTAGAAGCTACCCTCCATCACAGAAAAGCATTAACCCAGGAGACATCTAACACCAACAGAAATAGGATGTGGAGGCAAGGAGGTATCAACCGTGTCCTAATGAAGGTTAAATGTGGAGGAGAAGAGGGCCCTCGCCCAGACATGCTGGGACGCTGACCTTAGACTTCCAGCCTCTGGACCTGTGAGAAATAAATATGTTGTTTATAAGCCACCCAGCCTGTGACTTTTGTTAGAGCAGACTGAACGGACTAAGACAATGTTTAACCTGAATCTGCTCACACTTGTAAACCTAACTTCCAGTTTACTGGAAATGCACAAGATAGGCAACACATGAGGAAGCCATAGTGAAACCAGTCCTGTGGGACTCCTCCAAGACAGGTAGCCTGGACTCTCTAAAGGTTACGTAGGTGTGTAGAATGTTATAAATTAAAAGGGATCAAGGACACATAACCAAATGCAATGCTTGAGCCTTGATTAGATCCTAATATGAAAAAAAACTATAACATATTTTTTTAATAAACAGGGTATGATACAATGAGCCATAAGAAACATAGTTGGTCATTCAGATGACAAAATACCTATTACCCAGATATATTTTGCCTTCATCCACAGTTCCTGAAAACACTTCAGAGCCTTAAAAGTGAAATGGGTGCCTTCTCATGTTAATGAGAGACTTGCACCCCCACACAAGGATAGGGGTTGAATCAGCCATTGGCCAATAATTTGGTCAATCACAACTATGCAATGAAACCCTCACAAAAACCCATGAGAGAATCGTCTCACTTTCTTGGATTCTCTTCTCTGTCAGGCAGCTTCCACGTCTGAGGAACCACAATGCTCCCATGTGCAACCAAGCCAGGCCCCAGGCCCCAGGAGGATAGAAGCTCCTTTATTTGGGCCACTGCCCTATGTGTCTCTTCCTCTGGCTATTAACTTGCATCCTTTATGGTATCCTTTATTACACTGGTAAACATAAGTGTTTTCCTGAGTTTTGTGAGCCACTCTAGCAAATTAATCAAACCTAAGCGGGAGGTCATGGGAACCTCCTGTTTGTAGCTGGTTGGTCAAGAGCACAGGTAACTGGCCCCTCACACACATACACATGCATGCATGCACATGTGTGCACTGGAATCAGGTCCAAAAATCAAAAGGAGTTGTACTGTTACTGCTATGTACTATTTATTAATGTTGTGTAGGAAAAAACACACAGGGAAATTTGAAAATACTGGATATTAGATAAATACAATTTGTTAATTTTCTTAGGTGTAATATTATATTATGGTAATGAAAGGAAAATGTCCTTTTCCTTGGGAGAGGAATTTGGAGGTATTTAGAGGGGAAATGCCCTGATATCACAAACTGAAGAGAGAGAAGCAAGAGTAGAGAGAGCAAACTGCTTTTGGCTGGTGCAGCGTACTGGCATGGAACACATGAAGCTCCTTCCTCTCGTAATAGTGCTCTGCGGTCATGCACTGATGTGTGCTCCTTTATTCCCACTTGAGGGGACTTTGTCCAGTGTCTCCGGACTAGAGCCTGGAGACATGGGATTCCGCACTGGCTTCGTTATCTGACAGCGAGAGCCTCTGCTCCATGTGCTGGCACTGGGTTTCCTTCCTGGAGACATGCCCAGGTGCGCCCAGGCAAGCAGTGAGAAAGCTGTCACACCCTCAATTCCTTATTTCCTACAGGCAATGAGGTAGAAAGAGAGGCCTGAATTGTTGGCTGTACCCAGCCAGGTTCAGCTGACAAGCTCTTTGGCTACCTAACTACATGGTAATTATTACCCACACAATGGAGTCCAGCCAACCGGGGCCCTCCGCTGGCACAAGGAATGTCCCAAGTAATTTCAAATAATAACAATGACAATCACAGTTCTTGAGTACTTACTATGTACCAGACACCATTCTAAGTGCCTTACACATATCATAATGTATGGCTTTCCAGATGAATTGCTCTTTATCAGTTATCATTAAGTACTACTATCAAGTACTGAATGAAACACTAATGGTAGGCAAAGGCTAAAATATAACTTGTGTTATTATTCACATTCAGAAGGCTAAGTCATCTCTGCTGGAAAAAAATGGGAATTGGTACTGGGGGAGGAGGAGGTTCATTATTTGTCTCCTAAGAATCATTAATGCAAATCTCCCCTCAAATACTTACATGTCTAGGCAACCACTTATCAGCAGTAGGAATGTACTACAATCAAAATCACACCTTGCTGCTTGACGTCCAGGGCAATCAAAGCAAGAGAAGCAAAGATGGATTACCACCCCTTGCCATCGGTCCCAGCTCTTTTCACATGCTGGCATTAGAAAATTCAGAAGCTAGAACAGACGTTTCCTTCCTCAAAGTTACTGCAGTTATTAACAGGGAGAAATAAAGTTTCCAATATCCCCTGGGAATAGAATAAGATGAAAAGAAGACCTTCGAACATCAAGGAATTTAGGCAGGCATTTGAATCTTGGAGGGTGGCAGCTGAATTACATGAACTCCACTATTTAACTACATAGTAGCTACAGAGAAGGCAGTAACTTTTTACTAATAGGAAGGCTACACTGGTGAAGGACAACAGAAATGCTACCCTAAAATATGACCACAGCAGTTCAGGACTTGCCACCTAAAGTATAAAGTATGCCACTTTGGGGTGTGGACATTTGGTATTTTGAGCTGTAGGCACTTGAAAAAGAACAAATGCAGGGAGAGGCTCTTTCTTGACTCCTCTTATCTGCTAAGATGGATCCTCTAAAAGGAACTCAAGTGTCATAAATCTGCTCCCCCAGAGTTTCATCAACCAGTGAAGACTGACTCCTGGCACAGGAGAGGAGACTAGAAGTAGACACCACACCCCGATGAATGCTGTCACAAACTATCCTACCTCCCATCTCTTCTTCTAAAGGCCCATTTATCCTTCCTATAACTCATTTACTCTCCCCTAAGAGGCCTCCATCCTCCACCCCCCACCCCTTTCCCTATTAAAACAGTATTTAATCCTGAACTCTAAGCCACCTGGAAGAGTTATCTTTCCCTGGGTATCTCCCATGTATACATAGTAGTGAACTTCATTATTTTTCTCTTGTTAATCTGTCTGTTACTACAGAGTTCTCAGCTAAGAACTTAGAAGTGTTGAGGGAAAATTATTTTTCCTCTCCTACAGAATGAATGGGCATCACTCCAGGCAAAAACATGGATGTAATCTCATATAATCTTGACTAAAAGAAGCCAGACACTAAAAATAAAAAAAAAATTCTATGACTATGCAAATTTTTCATATAATCTATTCACAATTCTTAAAATTTTTTAAATATGTATATAGAATAAAATTCAAACTAAGCAACAATAATGAATGCTGGTAGAGTTCAGGTTACCTTTAGAGAGAGAGGTAAGTGGGAAGGGGCACCATGATCAGGGGGTGTCTCTGGGAGCTGGTAAGGTTCTATTTCTTGATGTGGGTGCTGGTTACACAAATATGCTCAATGTGTGAAAATTAATTGAACTATATTCTTCTTTGTGCACTTTTACATTTATGTTATACTTCAATAAAGAGTTTAATTAAAAAATGAAGGCAATCAAAATCACAATTAGATGCCACCTCATAACTATTAGAAAGGCCATTGTCAAAAAGATGTGTTGGCAAAGATGTGGAGAAAAGGGAATCCTCAGGAGCTATTGTTGGGAATGTAAATTGGTGCAGTCACTATGGAAAAAGTGTGGAGGTTCCTCAAAAAGTTAAAGATAGAATTAGTATATGATCCAGAAATTCCACTTCTGGGTATTTATTGGAAGAAAACAAAAAAGCTAACTCAAAAAGATATATACTCCCATGTTCACTGCAGCTTATTTATAATAGCCAAGACATAGAAACAACCTAAATGTCCACTGAGAGATGAATGGGTAAAGATAATGCAGTACACACACCCCACATACACATACATAGAGGAATATTATTCGGCCATAAAGAAAAGGAAATCCTGACATTTGTGACAGCATGGATGGATCTTCACGGCATTATGTTAAGCGAAATAAATCAGAGAAAGCAAATACCACATGGTCTCACTTATATGTGGAATCTAAAAATCAAACAAACAAAACAAGCTCCTAAATAAAGAGAACAGATTGTTACTTATCAGAGATGGGGGTTGGGGGAAATGGTAAAGGGGATCAAAAGGCACAAACTTCCAGTTATAAGATATATAAGTCATGGGGATATATGGACAGCATGGATTACAGTTAATACCATATTGCATATTTGCAAATTGCTAAGACAGTAAACTTTAAAAGCTGTCATCACAAGAAAAAAAATTCCGTAATTATATATATGATGGATGTTAACTAAACTTACTGTGATGATCATTGTGCAATACATACAAATACCAAATTATTATGTTGTACATTTGAAACCAATGTCATGCTAATTGTACTTCAGAAAAATTTTTTTAAATATGAAAACAATTTAATACTCCTATACCAAGAGATCTGACCTCTAGCTTTGAAACAACCTCAGAAATGGTGGTGTCATATAGCTTCATCCAGTTAAAGAAAGTGAGAGCTCAAGGCAATTGGAATCCCAACTTCTAAGTCTATCCGTAAAGTGAAATTAGACACAGTCCCTACAATAGCCATACAAATAACTCTGAGGGCATTAGCAAGAATTGCTATTGGGAAAGTAATTACAAAGGCCTTTGATCTTCTATTATACCTTCTATCTAGGATCTCAAAGAAGCCAGCAAACAAACAGGGCCCAGCAGTGCTCTGACAGAGGCACCTGTGTCTTCATTTATTTAAAGCAGCAGACCCAGGCCCTCACCTTTACGTGGTAGTGGCTGAATTCAGGAAAGGACCTAGATGTTACTCACGGCCTAATAAAGAAATGTCATAATTAAATCAAGACTCAATATGAGTTAACTTCTGTCTGGTCTTTATAAGCAGGATCCCAGTCAGATAGCAAGTTTGTGTCCCAATCTGGCATTCTTCCTATTAGATCAAAAGCAAGGGGAAATGAGATCAGAAAAACAGTACAATCTGCACTTCAGACCTCCCAACTGCCCTTATCACCTACTGTTATGGATTGAATCGTGATATGTTCAAGTACCAACCCCCCAGGACCTTAGAATGTGACATTTGGAAATAGATTTGTTGTGGATGTAATTAGATAAGGTCATCCTGGAGTACAGTGGGCCCTGGTCTAACATGACTGGTGTCCCTATAAAAGGGAAAACTTGGGGACAGACGGAGACACACACGGACAATAGCGTGTGAATACTGGAGTCATGCTACCAAAAGGAAGCACCAGAAGCCAGCACACAGACCTCGAGCAGACTCTTTCCTGGAGCCCTCAGAGGGAGCATGAACCGGCTGACACCTCGCTCTCAGACTTCTAGCCTCCAGAAGTGTGACAAAATACATTTCTGTTGTTTAATCCAACCAATTTGTAGTACTTTGTTATGGCAGGCCAAGCAAAATAATGCTCACACATAGCCAGGATTTGGCAGTGTTAGTTAACAAGGCAGTTCTATCCTTATCTTGGAGATGGAGAAACAAATATAGAGAAATAAAGCAGACTGCTTCAAGTCACAAAGCCCCCACTGAGTCAGATTAGAATTTGGGAACCTAGAAAAATGTCTTCTGCTTGAAAATCAATTTTTAAAATAAGAAAGCTAACGAGAAAAAAAAAGAAGCTGCTTTATGAAGTTGTGACCAGTAAAAGCATGAAAGAAATGCCAAACTCTCCTTCCCTAGAGGCCTGCTAACTCCTCCATCTGCCATAGCTTAGGATGGGGCTATCTCAAGAGAAAGGTGGCTGTAGTATGGCCTGGAAAGTATGGCCTAGCCCTGCAAATCTAAGCCAAATCCTGCACACCTTCCCCGAAAACTCATAATTCCCACTGCAGAAATGAATTACTTTTCAAAGGCCTGAATCTGCTAAAAAGAATGTAGTTACTGAAAATGAGGCTAGAAGGAAAAAAAGAGAATATGAATAGAAATGGCATTTTAATAAGTAATAAGACTTCAAGGGAGGCTAGTAGTTCAAAATCACTTCTGAACTTTAATATAGAATAAATCAACATTGTCTTGCAAAAATGTCAGCCCAGCAAAAACCTTGCCCAATAGTGTCCATTTTAAATGCAGCCACAGAAAGTAAAAATGAACCCCTAGCCAGGTGGAGCCAAGATGGCGGCATGAGTAGAGCAGCAGATATCTCCTCCCAAAACCACATATATTTTTGAAAATACAACAAATACAACTATCCCTAAAAGAGAGATCAGAAGACACAGTACAACAGCCAGGCTACAACTACACCTGTGAGAACCCAGCGTCTCATGAAGGGGGTAAGATACAAGCCGCGGCCCGGCGGGACCCAAGCACCCCTCACCCCAGCTCCCAGCAGGAGGAGAGGAGTTGGATCAGGGAGGGAGAGGGAGCCCAGGACTGCTAAACACTCAGGCCTAGCCATCTGGACCAGAGCACAGACACAGTGCATGCGTGGGGTCCTGGAAACTAGGGAAACAGGGCAGTAAGACCTGTGAGTGGGTCCCCGCAGCCGGCGCCCCTGGGACAAAGAAAAGCAAGTGCTTTCTGAAAGACTTAAAGGGACAGGGACCCCACAGCTGGAGAGAAACGTCCTGGGACACTTAGTCCAGCAGCTGGGAATCCCGGGGAACTCCGGGCGCCCTAAACCCCTGGGCGGCAGTGCAGCTCGGAGACCCCTCACGGAGATAAAAAGCCTCCAGCCCGTTTCCCCTCAGATGCCGCTCTGCCATATCGGAGCAGCAGCCTGAGACTGGCCACGCCCACAGCAACCGCAGAGCTTAACTCCATAGCGGCCGGGCAAGAATCAGAGGCCCTGTCTGCACGCAGCTGCCCAGCACAAGCTATTAGGGGTCGCTGTTCTCCCAGGACAGAAAGGCCACAAACTAGCAAGAAGGGACATTCTCCCAGCCCACACATGCGCCAGCTTCCCGCAACTACCTCCATCACCATGAAAAGGCAGAAGAATTTGATACAGACCAGACTAATCCAGACATCCTCCCCTGAGAAGGAATCTGGGGAGACAGACCTAACCAATCTCCCTGAAAAAGAATTCAAAATAAAGGTCATAACCATGCTGCTGGAGCTGCAGAGAAATATGCAAGAGCTAAGGGATGATGTCCAGAAGGAGATTACAGAAATGAAACAATCTCTGGAAGGATTTATAAGCAGAATGGATAAGATGCAAGAGGCCATTGATGGAATAGAAACCAGAGAACAGGAATGCATAGAAGCTGATGCAGAGAGAGATAAAAGGACCTCCAGGAATGAATCAATGTTAAGAGAACTATGTGACCAATCCAAACAGAACAATATTTGCATTATAGGGGTACCAGAAGAAGAAGAAAGAAAAAAAGGGATAGAAAGCATATTTGAAGAAATAATTGCTGAAAACTTCCCCAAACTGGGGGAGGAAATAATCGATCAGACCACAGAAGTATACAGAACTCCCAACAGAAGAGACCCAAGGAGGACAACACCAAGACACATAATAATTAAAATGGGAAAGATCAAGGACAAAGACAGAGTTTTAAAGGCAGCTAGAGAGAGGAAAAAGGTCACCTACAAAGGAAAACCCATCAGATTATCATCAGATTTCTCAACAGAAACCTTACAGGCCAGAAGAGAATGGCATGACATATTTAATGCAATGAAACACAAGAGCCTAGAACCAAGAATACTGTATCCAGCACAATTATCATTTAAATATGAAGGAGGGATTAAACAATTCCCAGACAAGCAAAAGTTGAGGGAATTTGCATCCCATAAACCACCACTACAGGATATTTTAGAGGGACTGCTCTAGATGGGAGCACTCCTAAGGCTAAACAGATGTCACCAGAGAAAACAAAATCACAGCAAAGAAATCAGACCAACCAAATACTAACTAAAGGCAAAAAACAAAATCAACTACCTACAAAAGCAGTAAAAGGAAACACAAAAGAGCACAGAATAAAACACCCAACATATAAAGAATGGAGGAGGAGGAATAAGAAGGGAGAGAAATAAAGAATCACCAGACAGTGTCTATAATAGCTCAATAAGTGAGTTAAGTTAAACAGTAAGATAGTCAAGAAGCTAACCTTGAATTTTTGGTAACTATGAATCTAAAGCCTACAATGACAATAAGTACATATCTTTCAATAATCACCCTAAATGTAAATGGACTGAATGCACCAATCAAAAGACACAGAGTAATAGAATGGATAAAAAAGCAAGACCCATCTATATGCTGCTAACAAGAGACCCACCTCAAACCCAAAGACATGAACAGATTAAAAGTCAAGGGATGGTAAAAGATATTTCATGCAAACAAAAGGGAGAGAAAAGCAGGTGTTGCAGTACTAGTATCAGACAAAATAGACTTCAAAACAAAGAAAGTAACAAGAGATAAAGAAGGACACTACATAATGATAAAGGGCTCAGTCCAACAAGAGGATATAACCATTCTAAATATATATGCACCCAACACAGGAGCACCAGCATATGTGAAACAAATACTAACAGAACTAAAGGGGGAAATAGAATGCAATGCATTCATTTTGGGAGACTTCAACACACCACTCACTCCAAAGGACAGATTCACCAGATAGAAAATAAGTAAGGACACAGAGGCACTGAACAACACACTAGAACAGATGGACCTAATAGACATCTACAGAATTCTACATCCAAAAGCTACAGGATACACATTCTTCTCAAGTGCACATGGAACATTCTCCAGAATAGACCACATACTAGGCCACAAAAAGAGCCTCACTAAATTCCAAAAGATTGAAATCCTACCAACCAACTTTTCAGACCACAAAGGTATAAAACTAGAAATAAATTGTACAAAGAAAGCAAAAAGGCTCACAAACACATGGAGGCTTAACAACATGCTCCTAAATAATCAATGGATCAATGACCAAATTAAAACGGAGATCCAGCAATAAAAGGAAACAAATGACAACAACAACACAAAGCCCCAACTTCTGTGGGACACAGCAAAAGCAGTCTTAAGAGGAAAGTATATAGCAATCCAGGCATATTTAAAGAAGGAAGAACAATCCCAAATGAACAGTCGAATGTCACAATTATCGAAATTGGAAAAAGAAGAACAAATGAGGCCTAAGGTCAGCAGACAGAGGGACATAACAAAGATCAGAGAAGAAATAAATAAAATTGAGAAGAATAAAACAATAGCAAAAATCAATGAAACCAAGAGCTGGTTCTTCGAGAAAATAAACAAAATAGATAAGCCTCTAGCCAGACTTATTAAGAGAAAAAGAGAGTCAACACACATCAACAGAATCAGAAATGAGAAAGGAAAAATCACAACAAACCCCACAGAAATACAAAGAATTATTAGAGAATACTATGAAAACCTATATGCTAACAAACTAGAAAACCTAGAAGAAATGGAAAAGTTCTTAGAAAAATACAACCTTCCAAGACTGACCCAGGAAGAAACACAAAATCTAAACATATCAATTAGCAGCAACAAAATTGAAGTGGTAATCAAAAAACTACCCAAGAAAAAAAGCCCCGGCCAGATGGATTTACTTCGGAATTTTATCAGACATACAGAGAAGACATAATACCCATTCTCCTTAGAGTTTTCCAAAAAACAGAAGAGGAGGGAATACTCCCAAACTCATTCTATGAAGCCAACATCACCCTAATACCAAAACCAGGCAAAGACCCCACCAAGAAAGAAAACTACAGACCAATATCCTTGATGAACGTAGATGCAAAAATACTCAACAAAATATTAACAAACCGAATTCAAAAATACATCAAAAGGATCATACACCATGACCAAGTGGGATTCATCCCAGGGATGCAAGGATGGTACAACATTCGAAAATCCATCAACATCATCCACCACATCAACAAAAAGAAAGACAAAAGCCACATGATCATCTCCAAAGATGCTGAAAAAGCATTTGACAAAATGCAACATCCATTCATGAAAAAAACTCTCAACAAAATGGGTATAGAGGGCAAGTACCTCAACATAATAAAGGCCATATATGATAAACCCACAGCCAACATCATACTGAACAGCAAGAAGCTGAAAGCTTTTCCTCTGAAATCGGGAACAAGACAGGGATGCCCACTCTCCCCACTGTTATTCAACATAGTACTGGAGGTCCTAGCCACGGCAATCAGACAAAACAAAGAAATACAAGGAATCCAAATTGGTAAACAAGAAGTTAAACTGTCACTATTTGCAGATGACATGATACTGTACATAAAAAACCCTTAAGACTCCACTCCAAAACTACTAGAACTGATATTGGAATACAGCAAAGTTGCAGGATACAAAATTAACACACAGAAATCTGTGGCTTTCCTATACACTAACAATGAACTAATAGAAAAAGAAATCAGGAAAACAACTCCATTCACAATTGCATCAAAAAGAATAAAATACCTAGGAATAAACATAACCAAAGAATTGAAAGACCTATACCCTGAAAACTACAAGACACTCTTTTTATTTTTTTTGTATTTTTTTAAAAGTAGACTTTATTTTTGAGAGCAGTTTCACAGACATTGTCAAATTGTACAGAAAGTTTCCATATCCTGGTCCCCTGACACATGCACAGCCTCCCCCATTATCAACACCCCCACCAGTGTGGGATGCTTGTCACAATCAATGAATCTACACTGACAGGCCATGATCTCTCAAAGTCCATAGTTTACATTATGGTTCTCTCTTGATGTTGTACATTGTATAGGTTTTGACAACTGTATAATGATGCATATCCACCACTGCAGTATCATGCAGAATAGTTTCACAGCCCCCAAATTCCTCTGTGTTCAGCCTATTTATTTCTCCCTCTTCCATACCCCTGGCAACCTCTAATCTATTGACTGTCTCCATACTTTTTCCTTTTTGAGAATTCTATATAGGTGAAACCATACAGTATGTGACCTTTTCAGATTGGTGTCTTTCACTTACTCTTAGGCCTTTAGGATTCCTCCAGGTCTTTTCATGACTTGATAGTTCATTTCTTTTCAGCTCTGAGTAATATTCCATTGTCTTGATGTATCACAGTTTACTTATCCATTCACCTACTGAAGGACGTCTTGGTTGCTTCCAAGTTTTGGCAATTATGAATAAAGCTGCTATAAACATTGATGTGCAGGTTTTTGTGTGGATGTAAGTTCTCAACTCTTCTGGGTAAATAAATACCAAGCAATTTAATTGCTGGATCATATAGTAAGAGTATGTTTACTTTTGTAAGAAACTGCCAAACTGTCTTCCAAAGTGGCTGTACCAGTTTGCATTCCTACCAACAATTAATAAGGGTTCCTGTTGCCCCACAGATTTGCTGGCATTTGGCATTGTCAGTGTTTCAGATCTGGCCATTCTCATAGTATGTAGTGGTATCTCATTGTTGCTTTAATTTGCATTTCCCTGATAACATATGCTATGGAGTATCTTTTCACATGCTAATTTGCCATCTGTATATATTCTTTTGTACATTTTTAACCACATTGCTCAAGCTTTTCCTGTTTTGTTTTTTTGCTGTTGTCTTTTTTTAAAGAGCTCTGTGTATATTTTGGATAACAGTTTGTTATCAGATATGTCTTTTGCAAATATTTTTGCCCAGTCTGTGACTTTTTCTTCTCATTCTCTAGAGATGGCACATACAAGACACTCTTAAGAGAAATTAAAGGGGACACTAACAAATGGAAACTCATCCCATGCTCTTGGCTAGGAAGAATTAATATCATCAAAATGGCCATCCTGCCTAAAGCATATACAGATTTGATGCAATCCCTATCAAATTACCAACAACATTCTTCAACAAACTGGAACAAATAGTTCAAAAATTCATATGGAAACACCAAAGACCCCAAATAGCCAAAACAATCCTGAGAAGGAAGAATAAAGTGGGGGGCATCTCGCTCTCCAACTTTAAGCTCTACTACAAAGCCACAGTAATCAAGACAGTTTGGTACTGGCACAAGAACAGAGCCACAGACCAGTGGAACAGAATAGAGACTCCAGACATTAACCCAAAGACATACTGTCAATTAATATACGATAAAGGAGCCATGGACATACAATGGGGAAATGACAGTCTCTTCAACAGTTGGTGCTGGCAAAACTGGACAGCTACATGAAAGAGAATGAAACTGGATCACTGTCTAACCCCATACACAGAAGTAAATTCGAAATGGATCAAGGACCTGAATGTAAGTCATGAAACCATAAAACTCTTAGAAAAAAACATAGGCAAAAATCTCTTGGGCATAAACATGAGTGCCTTCCTCATGAACGTATCTCCCAGGGCAAGGGAAACAAAAGCAAAAATGAACAAGTGGGACTATATCAAGCTGAAAAGCTTCTGTACAGCAAAGGACACCATCAATAGAACAAAAAGGTACCCTACAGTATGGGAGAATATATTCATAAATGACAGATCCGATAAAGGGTTGACATCCAAAATATATAAAGAGCTCACACACCTCAACAAACAAAAAACTAACAATCCAATTAAAAAATGGGCAGAGGAGCTGAACAGACAGTTCTCCAAAGAAGAAATTCAGATGGCCAACAGACACGTGAAAAGATGCTCCACATCACTTGTCATCAGAGAAATGCAAATTAAAACCACAATGAGATATCACCTCACACCAGTAAGGATCACCACCATTCAAAAGACAAACAACAAATGTTGGCAAGGTTGTGGAGAAAGGGGAACCCTCCTACACTGCTGGTGGGAATGTAAATTAGTTCAACCATTGTGGAAAGCAGTATGGAGGTTCCTCAGAATGCTCAAAATAGACATACCATTTGACCCAGGAATTCCACTTCTCAGAATTTACCCTAAGAATGCAGCAGCCCAGTTTGAAAAAGATAGATGCACCCCTATGTTTATCACAGCACTATTTACAATAGCCAAGAATTGGAAGCAACCTAAGTGTCCATCAGTAGATGAATGGATAAAGAAGATGTGGTACATATACACAATGGAATATTATTCAGCCATAAGAAGAAAACAAATCCTACCATTTGCAAAAACATGGATTGAGCTAGAGAGTATTATGCTCAGTGAAATAAGCCAGGCAGAGAAAGACAAGTACCAAATGATTTCCCTCATATGTGGAGTATAAGAATAAAGAAAAACTGAAGGAACAAAACAGCAGCAGAATCACAGAACCCAAGAATGGACTAACAGTTACCAAAGGGAAAGGGACTGGGGAGGATGGGTGGGAAGGGAGGGATAAGGGGGGAAAAGGAAAGGGGGTATTATGATTAGCATGTAGGGGGGGCATGGGGAGGGCTGTGCAACACAGAGAAGACAAGTAGTGATTCTACAGCATCTTACTACACTGATGGACAGTGACTGTAATGGGGTGTTGGGGGGAGGGACTTGGTGAAGGGGGAGCCTAGTAAACATAATGTTCTTCATGTAATTGTAAATTAATGATAACAAAATTAAAAAAATAATAATAATAAATACATTTTTTTTAAATGAACCCCTAAAAGCAATAGACATTAGGATGGGTTTTGTGAATTCATCTCTGGTTTGTGCCAGGTAAGGCCAAAAGTCTAAATGACAGCAAATATACATCTAGATAAAACTTAGTATCAGCTGGAATATAGCTAGTTAAATTTTGTGAAATGGAAATCCACTCAGTTAAGAAATATTAATTAAGCACACTACTAGAGACTGCATAGAGTCCACATCCTCAACTGAAAGTCAGACCCAATGATAAACAAATAGACACTAGCCCTGCCCTCAGGGGGCTTAGAGTTGCATTCACAAACTGGGGTTCAGAGAGAATCCACATTTTCTTATCTTTAAAGGGGAAAATTTAGTGACAGGGAACTTAGAAATTCCTATTTGTTGTTCTGAGTTTTAAAGTTAGCCACAACTCCATGGCTATCTTTGAAATCAGTACCAGAGGCTGCCTTCTAGGCATCTCTTAAGTATAAGGTATATGGAAGAGTGTCCCCTTAGGGCAGGTGCCAACTTCAAAAGTAGACCAGGGTACAGCCCGACAAAGTCAAGGTCACCCATTTAAACTCCAAAGGCCAGGTAACTTCCAGAGACTGCACTTAATATCCTAACAACTGTGGCTGACAACTCCACATTTAAATCACTGGTTACAGAGGGGGATTCTGCCCTCCGACATATGCAAAGGTGATGTGGGCAATGCATTTCGTGAACAGAGAGGGAAGCAGAGGTCCATGCAAGATGATCCAGTGTGGGAAGGAAACAGGCCTCGGTCCACGGATCATGGTCCTTGCCCAGGGGGAGACAGGTGTGCAAGGTGAGGGCCACATTCTCTCCACTTCTATATATGGCTTCCTTCAGTCCTTCAAGGACCTTCCTCTGGCCTGACATTGTCAGGTCAGCTTACCAGGCAAACTAATACTCTGGAAGGTCACATTCCTTGTGTGAATTCTATGATTTGAGGACCCAGCAGTTCAGAAACAGTCTCTTCAACAAAGTCCACCCTTCATCAAACAGCAGTGTTTGCTTCGAGGAGCACCAACTTAGTTTTAGCCCAAAGCCACACACTGGGACTTGATGCCATCCCAGCTCACCTTCTCTCTTGATGACATCAGATCACTTTTAGTCAAATGGCAAACTGAGAGTTAGATACCAGTATGACCAACTTCAGTTTTTACATTATTAAATTTGTGATTTATCCCTAAAAAGATGCCCAGCACTTTGAGGATAGGAGCTCACATTGTGCTATTGGTATTGATTTTTCACTGTGGAACAGGTGAGCTCAAAAGTCAGGCAATTATAATTGTGTGTTGTTCATGTGGTTATGCTCAGCTCACTGACTTTTAAAGAGTAAGATACATGAAAAAGAAAGAAGAAAGGACAAAAACCTTAAAAGGCACTCCCTTCAAGCCACTTTAAAAACAGTCATTTAGAAAGCCACTCCCACAGAGTCCTAGGGAAACTTTTGAAAATTGTAGCTGCCACTTCTTACTTCATGTCACATTGTCTTTAAGAAAAATGAAGACGTACAGAAATACAATGGTTTTCAAATACAAAAGGAACATATTTTTCAGAGTTGATCTACAGATGGCTATGTAAGCTGTGCCAGAAACCAGCCCTCACCTCCAACATCTGCTGGAAAACTCCTGTGGATAAAGTGAAGGTTCCTGTGACCAGGATTCTCACCTGGCCCTAGTTGGCTAGCTCACTACACACATGTGGGCAATGTGTTGTTATTGACTCTATATAAAGAGCGCTGCCCAGTGCTCTGGGCGATACAGTGGAATGGCTACAAGGCTGCAGGAGAGCAGAGCAGAGCCTGGAGTGGTGGCAGCACCGAGGACAGAGGCTCAGAGGACGGCTGTGCAGGTTGTGTGGGTAGAAAGGCCCAGAGGCAGAGACCAGCCTGCTGCACACAGACTCGCTCTGAGTGAACGGGAGTTTAGTGATTGACCTGCCACCTTGGAAATAAAGTTGGGTATAACCCTTTCACCCCAAGAACGTTCTATTGTCATTTCTTTGGTCACACTGAATTCATAGTGAATTTGTCCAGGGCTGAAACCCACTGGCAAGACACTGTTTCACTACTTTGCAGAGCTTCCTGCAGGGGTTCTTAAGGGGCTGCGTACTCTCCAGGTGCATCCCCCGGAGGTTTTCTTGCCTTATTTTTTCAAAGTTTCAAGGGACTTCCTAGGAACTAAAAACAAGCTGTCTGGGTGTTCAGTGGCATTTAAGAGGACACTGATCACTAAATCGTCTGTGCCCACCCATTTCTGCCTACTGCTTGGCTATCTACAGCCAGAGACACAACACTGTCATTTCCAAAAATTTCTCATGCCTCAAATACACATATTGGGAGGGTGGCATGGGAACTTGCAAACTGTGCATATCCCAGGTTAGGAATGTTTTCACTTCCCCCTTCAATCCCAGAACATCTTAGCCTTGACACTACACTGCTGAAGAATTTACAAAAATGCCTCCAACACCTTGGAGTTAAAATATTCATGATGATATCCGCTACTGAGTAAGGGCAACCCAGCTTTCTGTCCCATTTTCAACCTTTGGTCTTTTTTTTTTTTTAATTCAAGTAAGGATTTTTCCTCTCCTTTTTCAAGTAATTTACCCTCACAATAGGCCATTTATTTAATCCAGATGGTGTTTTTTAAACCCCATCACAGTTACAATCACCATCAACGTTCTTTCCTATCTTTTTTCCAAACGATTTTTATCATGCTTCATACCGAATTCAGAAAATAATTATTTTAGTTGTAAAACATCCCAACCTATAGTTGTATTAGTTTATTCTTATCCATCCCCTTTTGGTTAGCCAATTTACTCCCCTTCAATTTTTATTATAACATCACACTTTGAAGAACATCTTTATGCCAAAGATCTTTTATTTCAGATTGTGGGTAAAGTGAAGGTTCCTATGGCCAGGATTCTCACCTGGTCAGCCAGCTCACTACACACATGTGGGCACTACATTGTCATTGATTCTATATAAAGCGCTCCACCCAGTGCTCTGGGTGACAGGGTGGCATGGCTGCACAGCTGCAGGAGAGCAGAGACTGGCGTGGTGGCAGTGCCAAGGTCAGAGACTGAGACGGGTGTGCGTGCAGAGAGGCCCAGAGGCAGAGACCAGTTTGCTGCATGCAGACTTGCTCTGAGTGGGTGGGATTCTAGTGATTGACCTGCCACCGTGGGGATAAAGTGGGGTATAAACCCTTTCGCCCCAAGAAAGTTCCATTGTCATTTTTTGGTCTCACTAAATCTATAGTGAATTCCTCCAGGGCTGAAACCCATAGGCAAGACACAGGCATTCCCTTCAAAATAGACTTCTAGATTAGAATTACTCTGGAATTGGGTGTGAGAAACTACCCAAAGGGGTAAATAATTTTAAAGTTTAAGGAGCTCACTGCCAAAGGCGTTCTCATGCATTTTAATGTTAAATCCTGACATCTCATTTTCCCATATTCAAAAACCATTCTTCCTCGGGATCGTTTTCTCTCCTGGATGGGCCTTGTTCTTCCCTTCAGCCTCCTGCCTCCATCCATAGAACCGGGCTCAGTTTCCCACGCTGAAACTTCTCACTTTTAAGAGGGGAGGAGGGTTTTGTTACGTATTTGCTTTTGCTTCTGCCTGTTTTCACTCATCATGAAACCCTGCCACAGCACATTCAAAGTGTTCCATTAGCATAGCTTTTTAAATTATATGGATTACACATTCATCTCACCTGCTTTCCAGAATGTGTCCGTACAACTGTTAGTGATTAGAAACAGTTAAGCATCCACCCCCACAGAAAATATAGTCTCATGACCTACTTCCTAATCTCCTTTCTGTAAAATTGTCCACAAATCCCTAGTCAAGCTCAGTCATATGCAAGTTATTTGCACTAGTTTAGGTTCATCCAAACAGCTTTCAATAATTTCTGCCCTCTATTCCTCCATTTACACAAAACAAGTTTCCTTCTTTATTTTCACTGCCAGTTTGACAACTTTCAAAGAGTTTCTTTTTCTTTTTCAGAATCCCATGAACTATTTAATTCCATCCACACTGAGACAAGCACAAACATAAACGCTAATTGCTAAATTGCTCAGAAATGTGAAATTTAATAAAATGTACATACACATTGCAAAACACAATATAAAATGGGTAGAGTAGGTAGATAGCTAGACCTAAGCAGGGGGAGGGAGGGGGATTTAGGCTGGTGTTTACACTCCACTAGATGCTTGCTTACTTCTACATTTTCCATGTAAGCTGTTCTCCTGGGAGGTAGAGGGAGGATAGAGATAAAAGACTGGCCAAAACCAGCCAGTTCCAACAGGGAGGAGAAATTGACCCTAATTCCCCAAAACCATTCACATAGTAAAAATCACATCCCTGTCATCAGCATAACAGAAATCACACCTCCCCACACCCTGACAGATCCAATGGGGACCAAATATAGTTAATAAACCCTCCGCCCAACATGAGGGTGGAGCAAACCCAAATTCAAACCATCTCCAACCCATTCCCTTTGAAATCTAACACCACTTAGTGAATATTCAACTCCCTTTATATAAAAAAGGCTCCTACTGTTTACCATGGTATGACCCTCTCTGGGTCTGCCCTTGCCCCAACTCCTGGGTATGTACACTCATCTTTCTCTAAATCTTACATTCCAAATAAACTCTGATGCTTGGCAGCTTTTTTTTTTTTTTTTGGTCTGTTCTTGAATTCCTTCTCACAAGACCAAGCACCCATCTCCAATAACAAAATCACAGCCATAAAGGTATGTATTTCATGAAAAGAGAAGTTGCCAATCTAAACCTGATCGGCTGTTTCTATGTTTTTCTATTAGTATCTGTTTACTACTTATTTACTTATTTATATAGCACCACAAGGAAGCAACAGCAAGTGTCAAAGATTTAAGCCAGTTTACAAGAAAGGAGAGAGGAAGGAAAATTTCTGATTTCAAAATCTGTGTTACAGATTAAGAAAAGATCACCATCAAGGTGACAAACCCACAGCAAACATCACACTTAACAGTGAGAAGCTGAAAGCTTTTCCTTTTAAGATCAGAAACAAGACAAGGATGCCCACTCTCCCCACTGTTAGTCAACATAGTTATGGAGGTCCTAGCCATGGCAATCAGACAATACAAAGAAATAAAAGGCATCCAGATGGGCAAGGAAGAAGTCAAACTGTCACTGTTTGCAGATGACATGATATTGTACACAAAAAACCCTAAAGAATCCACCCCAAAACTACTAGAATTCAGCAAAGTTGCAGGATACAAAATTAATACACAGAAATCTGTTGCATTCCTATATACTAACAATGAACTAGCAGAAAGAGAAATCAGGAAAACAATTCCATTCACAATTGCATCAAAAAGAATAAAATACCTAGGAATAAACCTAACCAAGGAAGTGAAAGACCTATACCCTGAAAAAAACTATAAGACACTCTTGAAAGAAATTAAAGAAGACACCAATAAATGGAAATATATCCTGTGCTCATGGACAGGAAGAATTAATACTGTCAAAATGGCATCCTGATAAAGCAATCTATAGATTCAATGCAATCCCTATTGAAATACCAGTGGCATTCTTCAATGAACTAGAGCAAGTAGTTCTAACATTCATATGGAACTACAAAAGACCCCAAATAGCCAAAGAAATCCTGAGAAGGAAGAATAAAGTGGGGGGATTATGCTCCCCGACTTTAAGCTCTACTACAAAGCCACAGTAATCAAGACAATTTGGTACTGGCACAAGAACAGACCCATAGACCAATGGAACAGACTAGAGAGAGTCCAGAAATAAACCCAAGCATATATGGTCTATTAATATATAATAAAGGAGCCATGAATATACAATGGGGAAATGACAGCCTCTTCAACAACTAGTGTTGGTAAAACTGGACAGCTACATGCAAGACAATGAAACTGGATTACTGTCTAACCCCATATACAAAAGTAAACTCAAAATGGATCAAAGACCTGAATGTAAGTCATGAAACCATAAAACTCTTAGAAGAAAACACAGGCAAAAATCTCTTGACTATAAACATGAGCAACTTCTTCCTGAACACATCTCCTTGAGCAAGGGAAACAAAATAAAAAATGAACAAATGGGACTACATCATGCTAAAAAGCTTCTGTACAGCAAAGGACACAACCAGCAGAACAAAAGGCATCCTACAGTATGGGAGAATGTATTTGTAAATGACACATCCTACAAGGCGTTAACATCCAAAATATATAAAGAACCCACACACTTCAACAACCAGAAAGCAAATAACCCGATGAAAAAATGGGTGGAGGATATGAACACACTTCTCCAAAGAAGAAATACAGGTGGCCGACAGGCACATGAAAAGATGCTCCCCATCACTAGTTATCAGGGAAATGCAAATAAAACCACAATGAGATATCACCTCACACCAGTTAGGATGGCCACCATTGAAAAGACTAGGAACAACAAAGGCTGTTGAGGATGCAGAGAAAGGGGAACCCTCCTACACTGCTGGTGGGAATGTAAATTAGTTCAATCATTGTGAGAAGCAATATGGAGGTTCCTCAAAAAACTAAAAATAGAAACACCATTTGACCCAGGAATTCCACTCCTAGGAATTTACCCAAAGAAAGCAAGATTCCAGATTCAAAAAGACATATGCACCCCTATGTTTATTACAACACTATTTACAATAGCCAAGATATGGAAGCAACCTAAGTGTCCATCAGTAGATGAATGGATAAAGAAGATGTGGTACATATACACAATGGGATACTATTCAGCAATGAGAAGAAAACAAATACTACCATTTGCAACAACATGAATGGAGCGAGAGGGTATTATGTTCAGTGAAATAAGCCCAGTGGAGAAAGACAAGTACCAAATGATTTCCCTCATTTGTGGAGTATAATAACAAAGCAAAACTGAAGGAACAAAACAGCAGCAGACCCACAGACTCCAAGAAGGGACTAGCAGTTACCAAAGGGGAGGGGTGGGGGATGGTGGGTGGGGAGGGAGGGTGAAGGGGATTGAGGGGTATTATGATTGGTACACATGGTGTTGGGGCGGGGGTCACAGGGAAGACAGTGCAGCACAGAGAAGGCAAATAGTGACTGCAGCATCTTACTACACTGATGGACAGTGACTTCAATGGGGTGTGGGGGGGGACTTGATAATATGGCTGAATATGGTAACCACAATGTTTTTCATGTGAAACCTTCATAAGTGTGTATATCAATGATACCTTAATAAAAAATATATAAATAAATAAAAGCGGAGGATGAGGGTAAACCTGTCACAAGAAATATTAATAGACAGCTGGCATCAAGGGCATTCAATAAATGGTTGCCGATGAAAAAAAAAGAAAAAAGAAAAGATCACTATCATTTAAATTTAGCAACAAAACAAGAGCCCTTGGAATAACATGAGGAGCAGAGCTCTACTCCTAAGACCATCTCTCCCCTTCTTCATTCTACATGGACCTCATACAACTCCGTGACCTGAGGCCAATGCTCTGAAAATGTATACGGCTGTGGCTTCTCAAACTTCCCTGTGCCTCTGAATCACCTGCAAATATATGAAAAACTGACTCTGATTCAGAAGATCTAGGGTGGGACCTGAGATTCTGCATTTCTAACTAGTTCCCCGGGGGCTATTACTGCTGCTAGTCTAAGGACCAAAGTCTGAATAGCAGAAATACAGCCTTCAGCATTTAGGAATTTTGTAACCAATGGATTTATAATAAGGTTCCAAAACACAGCTAAAAATGATGGGTTCACTTAGTTTTATTACAGGCAAGGTCCTTAAAGAGAGGAGAGATACCTTTTTCTCCTTAATGCTATTAACACTGATTGAGAACCTAGTATTGGATGTTACGGAAATAAATCAAAAGCTGGTAACATGGGTTTTCTTGAGGAAGCAATTGGCCAACTGGAGGAGGGGGTGTGAAGGAGGGTTTTCACTGTGTTCTTTTGCAGCTTTTAAATGTTGAACCATCTGAATAGATTACATATTCAGAAAATAAATTATATTTAAAAATGTTAAAGCATTTCATAGGATATTCTGGAAGTTCAGTAACTGTTCACTCAATCCATTTCCCAGGAAAGTAAGCGGTAGGCCTGGGGAGACCCACTTACCTTAAATAAATTAACCTTTTTCTTCAAAGAGGAAATATACCTTAGTTTAACCACCTTCTAGGATCATGCCAATATTCTATTTTCATTAGAATAACATTTTCTACCCAATTAACTCTTCTCCAGCACCAGAAGGGCCCAACAGCATACGATGATTCACAGTAGACCTGAAAAAGTCAATCTGTATCCCTAGTAAGTCAGGTTCCTCCTGCTGGGAACAGGGAAAAAATTGCAGAGAACTTTGTATTACATCAACTTCTGATGCGTTAGCGTGAAAATCAGCCCATTTGCACTATGGCTGTTCCTATTAAAAACATTCAAGTTGGTGTTTTAGATAGAGGTAACTACAACTGAAAACAGAAACCAAAGGAGGGAATGGGCGTGTGTCCATCCAGAAGTGACCCTATGGCTGACCCTTAGAGCAAACATTAGCCCAGCCATCTGGTCTGATCTAAACCCATATTGACCCAGCCTCACCTGTACCCTCACAGGGTCTCCACAGCAGACACATTCTTCTTTGTATAACTTGTTCATGCCCTGGCTATAAACTCTTTGAAAATACAAACTGCATTTCCAACCTCTAGACTAATATTCATCCATAAACTTTAAAAACACTACTTTAGGTTCTGATTTTTACAGAGTCACCTAAGGCACACTGTACCTTGTTCCGTTGATGGCTTCCCTTCCCCAGGTGGCTCACTGTGCCCTCCTCCTCCACTCGCACTGTGGTGCCCCATCTGGGTCTTCTTCCTCTGTCCCGCATCCCCGTTCTCTCCCTCTCAAGTGGAGCCCATGCTTAAACCTGAGTGCATCAGCTGCAGGGCATAAAGGGAAGGGATCAGAGGCAGACCACCCGGGGAATGGGTTGTGGAGGGAATGCCGGTAGCAAGGCCCTGCCCTGAGGAGTTCTGGCAACATCCAGTGCTTGTGTCTAAAAGAGGCAAAGTCACCCATACCTAATTCCAGTCCCCGTATCTGCTATCCAAGGAGACCTGGCAGAGGTAGAGAGAGAAACAAAACACTGGGGTCAGGGGAAAGCAGGCCCCAGCAGCACAGTGCATCTTCCCAACCCTGCACTCAGCACAGGGCCCCAAAAGCTACAGATACAGCCCGCAACCAGCACAGAGAGCGAGCAGTGGGGCTAGGCTTGGCGGGACGATGCTGAGAAGCAGGTAGAGCCGGGGACCTGGTCAGGCGAGGCTGAGGTTCCAGCAGAAACACCCGTGCCAAGCGGAGCTTGAAGAACCTCAGAATTATAGGCCAATATAAATACAAACAAAATACTGTGGGGATGGAGGCGGGGGTGTCAGCTCACACAGGTCCTCTCACCCAGGGCTTGAGCCGAATCACTCAGTTCCCTACCCGGCCAGGCGATGGGTGTGAAGCTGCCAGCGTGCCTCTACCCACATCAGCGACAGATCAGGAACTGAGAGCTACTGAGCTGGGCCTGCCAGTGAAAGGCAAGAGGAGCTCCAGCTGCACGGGGTTGGAGAAGCAGTCACAGCTGCCCAAATGCCACTCTGCTCACTCAAAAGCTCCCATTAGTGCCTCCTAGTCACCACCACCACCATCAGACACCCACAGTAACTGGGCAGGCAATGCCTCTAAATCCCCTGCTACCATTCTCCTACCTGCTTGCTATTCTCTCACCATCCTGGCCTCTTCGATGCTCCTTGACTGAATCAGGTATGTTGCCACCCCGGGGCCTTGGCACTGCTGTTCCTCTGCCTAGAAAGCTCTTCCCATAGGTACCTGCACAGCTCCTCTTTCTTCTTCTATCTTCACTTCGATGCCTCAGTTAGCCTTCCTGACCACCCTATTTAAAACTACAGATCCCCTCCTTTTCCCCTTCAGTAGTCTTTCCTTTTCCTGTGTTTATTTTTCTTCAAAGTCTTATCACACCGATGGTCTCTAGTTTTCTCTGCATATTTGTTTACTGTCCCCTTCACCAGAAGCACATGTGCTGAGAGTCTAAAAAGAGCAAAAGAACTTTCAAGACCGAAAAACAGACATTACAAGCAAAAACAACACCCATTGTGTCCTTTCCTTTCTTCCCATTAATAGCCATTTGCTTCCCGACTGTAAGATCTAGATTGAGAGGCGTCCTCTTAAAGTTTTCCTTTGTGTCTCTGCTTCCCTGGTTCTCCCCTTTTCCCAAGCTCCCACAGCACTGCCTACTTATGCAAAACGTCACATAACAAATATCACTGGTCTACTGGGAGGATTTAGGGAGTTAGCTCATGCTCAGAAAAGCAGTAAGACTGTGCTCAGGGCTGTAATTACCCAATAAATCAGTGCTCTTATTATTATTTAGTATATACCTTGTATCATATAGACTGATTAAAGTCTTATTTCCACAGCTAGATTAAAAGCAGTTGAGGGCAAATAATCTTATCCTGTATGTTGGAATCCCCCAGAGTACTTAACCCAGGTTTTTAATGATTGAAACAGAGGATTTCCACTTTTAAAGATTCATTTAAAACCCCTCTGAGCCCCTATTTAAACAGTGATTCCAATCCTTTACCTCTTCCAGGACTGACCTGGTGTGCAAATATAGCAAATCCCTAAAAAGGGCGTTTATAATAGGAACTTTGCTATAGCATGAATAGCAGAGCCAAAATACTACAGGAAAGATCAAACAAATATTGACTCAAAAGAATTTTCCCCCAGGCAACTGTTATAGTCTTATCTTGCATAGAATGTTTGCAGTTAATTAAGTATTGCTATGGACTCAGCAAAATCCCAGGCCAAGTGGAGTTTTACATTCCCACCATCTTATCATTATTTATAAGTCCCTCTCCTCACACCCCCTCACCTATCACTACTGCTAATGTTGTGTGTGGGATTAAGTGATAAGTAAGTCATACACCTTTTATCAGTGGACAGAAGATAATGGAATCTCAGTGCCAAAGATTCCATTTACCTATCCCATAGCAAATATGCTGTTTTTACCCTCCCAGAAATCAATCAGGCTGCATCTGTTACTACCTGTTGACTTCTTGGAAATGTATGAAAGTAGAACTGTGTAGAGAGAGGTGTTTACTGGCTTTATGGAACATGCACCAAATACTAACAAGAGCTTGTGGCCTATAATTATCAACCATGAATTCTACCAGAACCCAAAAGCCTCAAAATCACAGGCTGTTCTGCACAGGGACTGGACTAATTGCTACCTTCCATGTGGAGGTTTCCATGTGAAGGGCCAACTGCTAGCTAAAATGTGAAGGCAGTCAATTATGACAGTTAGAAGCCAACAAGAGTCACTCACAACCTCTTCTCCTCCCCTCTTCCATCCAGCCATTATTTACTGAGCACTTTCCATGATGGCCCAGGCACTATTCTAGGCACTGGGAATAGAAGAGGGAATAAACCCTACCATGCCCTCAAGAAGGATCCACTAGAGTGAGAGAGACATCAACCAGATAACCAAGTAAAACTGATATGGTGTTAGATATTGGTAAGTGCTAAGAGAAAAAAAGATTGGGAAGCAGGATATGAAATTTCAAAGGGCCAAAAGGAAGGAGTGAAATTACAGAGGCAGCCAAGGACTTCTCTGTGAGAAGCTCTTGAGTCTGAAGGGAGTGAGAGAGCCAGCCTTGAAGATAAAGATAAATGGGGAAGAGCATTCCAGGCAGAGGAAATGTAAACACAAAGGTCCTGGGGCAGATCTGCTGGGGAACAGCAAGGAGGCCAGTGTGGCTAGACCACAACATTCACAGGGAGAGATCTAACAAATAAGATCTGAGAGGAGTAGGGCATGAGGCTGTACACAACCTTGCTTCCAAACCATATGTCTTATCAATCACAGAAAAACCACCAGTTTACCAAAGTTTCATTTACTCAAAAGTCTCCAGCAGTTATTTTTTCCAAGAATTTATATCTCCGTATTTCAACAGAACAACCCACCCCCGACCCCACAAAAAGAAAAAAAAAAATTACACAGCAAGCCAATGTATTTGCCTGGGGAAAAATCCTAAGCTTCTATTAATAAAAATGAAAACTGTTTGCAGCTTTGCGTGTTAAGCTTCTATAGGACTGGGACCAGGTGTTGCAACAGAGAACACAGCTCAGCACTCGTGGGCAAAGGGACATGCAACAATGCAATAAAAAGATGTCATGCTGGTTGGAAAGAATAACATGTGGAATTACAGGAGACGGGAGCATTGAAATTTACCACAGGGACAATTTTTTTAATGTTGCAATGTGTCAAAGACTTTGGCAACTTTAATTGCCAGGCTGGCTAATGCAATATCCAGACCACATTATCCTTCCTGTCAAACCAGCTTGTCAACATGATCAAGATGCTATCAGGCAAAATCTGCAACACAGCAGTGTTTGGGGGTGGTACCCAAAGATCTGCTACCTTTCCATTTGATTCAGTCCCAAACAACCCAGTCTGATGCATCATGTAAACAGCTTTCCAAAGAACAAGCGTAACAGATTCTAAACATCTCATTGCGGGGACTCTACTGTTCTTAAGAAAACACCGTCTGTGTCACCACAGCAACAAGCATGGACTACAAGGCCTGAAGCCTGTATAACAAAAAAACAGCTATTATTATTAATGACTAAGTAGTCACAGTCCTCCCCATCAGGCCAGTGGGCGCTGAAGCCACGCCCAATGGCCCCACTGACAACAGGGACAAATTCCTATTGCTGGGTGACTTCATAACTTTCCTTGGTTGGAAGTTGCCAGAAAGAAAACGAAAAGAAGTCAGTGGGCAAAGTGATCCAAACAGGAAGCACTGCAGGGACAGAAGTAACTGGAACTTCGGACAGACATGGATCAGAGAAGTAAAAAGAGTCTGGAAGAGAGGGGATCTGAAACACTGTGAGGCAAGAGAGAAGGGAGAGAATATTTAGACATTACTTAGAATTTTGTAGATATATACACTGGATCCATTTGAATGGTCTCTGAAGGAGGCAAGTTTGAAATCTGGAAATACTTGAAAGTCACCTTAGTTTCTGAACTGTGTTCCTCTGAATGATAAATTGCATCAATTCCTCTTGCAACAAGACTTAGGAAAAGAGTCTGGTCCACGGACATAACAAATGCAGTGAATTCTTCACTTAAAACATTTCTGCTTTATTGAGGACAACTGTGGATTCCAAACAAAGAAAGTATGGCAAACATGTTACCGGGAAATTCACAGCCAGATTTCCCCTGCCCTGCCTCAAACATTGAAGCCAGTTATTCTATAGATGTTAAAACACATGATATTTTCCTTTCAAGCTACCTAAAAGAACAGAGATTTGAGCAGATTCATTCTGTCTTGCATTTTTCCAGTCTCAGGAAAGACCCTAAGTAACAAAAACCTGCTTCTTTGCAGTGGTGATCCCCAACAGTCTAGAAGTTTCTAAGCAGCTGACCAAAGGAAAAAAGGACTCTCTCATGGGATTATTCATCTAACCATCCCTCCCTTTCCCCTCTAGAAGACAACCTCTCAGGCAAGTTGAGAGGACGGTGGTCATACATTCTTCAAAAGCAAAGGCTTTTTCTACCTACCAGGAAGGTTCTGGTCAAAGAGTATTCATATCTAATACAGAATGTGCCCCACTGGTAAGGAGCTGATTAAATTTTTCAACTGCATCAAGAAGTTAGTAACATCTCCATTTGGACTGCAAAATAACCATTTGAGAGACTGATGATTACACCAAGAATCTTTTTAAGTTACATTAATATTTTTAAGAAATAGAGAAACAGGACCTAAAAGTATCAATAAGCACTAAAGACAAAGATTACCTGTAAAGCATCCTCTAAACCCAAACGCAAGAGGAAAAGACTATGAAAAACCACTTAACAACACTGGGTAAAACCCAACACCTAAATATATCCAATGGTTTCCATCCTCTGTTTTATGCTTTTTCCCCATTTTCTTGATTTTCTACAAGGATCACAGATAATGAAAAGAGAAAGCAAATGTACCTTTAAAATGTCATCAGTAAGAGTACTTGAGAGATAAATTGCTATTTGCTTTTCACTTTTCTGTATTTTCTGAAGCTTTTGTAATAAGAATGTAGTAATTTATAACAAAATCAACTTTGAAAAAGATGTTTAAGTTATTATAATGTTAGAGGGCTAAAATGTATATTAGGGGTCAAAATATGCAAATAGAAAATCTGGTTAGGAAAAAAACACTCACCATTGGTCAATCCACCTCTCATAGGTAAACAGTTTACATGTTAACCCATGCTTCTCATACTTGAGCATACACAAGAACCACCTCAGGGCAGGGTGGGGGGGGTTGCTACAACACAGGTGGTGGGACCTGAGTAGCTGCAGTTCCAACAGGCTCCCAGGTGACACTGACATTGCCAATCAATGGACCTCACTTTGAGTAGCCAGGTTTGATGCAACCGCAAGTGAGTAGAGTGGAGCATGTGTTCTCCCAGGAAGCAAGCCAAGCTTGTTCTAGACTAAGCAGAAGAGAAAGTGAACCCAGAATTCCACTGCCTTTCAGAGCTCTCAAGCAGGGGAATGGATTCTTCTCTCTTGGGTTCACCAAGCCAACCTCTGGTGATTAAATAGTTAGTCGTGACCTTAAAAGTGGGAGGGGATGTCAATGAAATTAAGATAAGCATGATTCCAGGGCCTAATGAGTTTGTTAGAGCATCTGACAGAAGTAGCCTTTGGCTCCAGCTTGGCAGACAGCCTCTGTGCCCACCAGAATTCACAAGCTCATCAAATCTCTTGGTGGTGGTTTTCCCCACATTGTTTCCTACAATGATTTTGTTAGATGCCTAAGAATAGGAGGCAGTCCATTAATTTAGTCTCTATCACTCATCAGGAGATAAAGAAAGGCAAATTTGCACTACTCCTGGGGCTGGGCAAGGGCTCACCAGGTGCCTCGGAGGGCACTGGGAAGGAGGGCGAACTTGGCAACAGTCCAACAGTTCCTGCTCCTCGGCTCCCAGTGCCACACTCCCTGCCGTCTCAGGGTCCAACAGGAGCTAACGACAAGAAACACACTCAGAAACTCTACGAAGCCTCAGGAAGAGACTGCAACACTAAGAAATGACTCAGGCCCACACCCAACATCCTCCACTTGGAGAGCCCCTCAAAGCGCTAGAGGGAGCCCCTGGGATTTCCTTTTACCCTAAGGGAGAAGGTCTCTGGCTGAGAGGCCTTCCAGTTCTATGCAGGAAGAACCTTAATTAACCATTCAGAAGAGCCCAGAGAATTCCCGCCAGCCTCCAGGTCCCCAAACACCACATTTGCCATTTATCCCTGATACTGTCATTTCCTGCCTGCAGTGAACTAATTATACACAGAGGGAATTCTGGAGTGGCTGGTTCTAATGTTTATCTGCTGTTAACTTGTTGTGTGACCTCAAAGATATTTCTCCAGTGCCTTTATTTCCTCGGCTATTAAAGTGAGATAAGGGCATGACATGCTTGACAAAGTGCCCTCATATAATCCTATAGCCATCGCTACCCTCGAAATGCTCACAGGGATGGTAATTAACATGTCTCTTTTCCTAAGGCCTTTAGTAAACATGATGACATGTTGTGAAAAGCATGGGATCTCAAATGTTGTTTCTTCTTTTGCTAAAACAGGTTTCAGAGACAAATGGCACCTATAAAACTGATTAAAACAGTATCGAGTGTGTTCCTTTGCAAATCACTCAGTTTCATTCAGTGGGATGTATTTTTCCACAATCACAGCTCTAACAACAGATTGTGCTCCATAAGTAGAAGAAATACTGTAAAAATCACCTTAAATTAGATTTCTATAATGATAACATCATGCATTGAAAACCTAGTTAAGTAAAATTGGGCTATACTTTCTTACCAATGAAATATTGTGCAACCGCTAAACACCATACTTTAGAAGACTCATTAGTAAAATGGTCTCAGCATGTGAGAAAGCTGGTTACAAAACATTGTGTATAAAATAATATAATCTGATTTTATAAATCCATACATAGACAAATATTCAATAAATGGTAGCTATTATATTTTATATTAATCTATTCAGGCCCCAGCCCTTTTCTTACATATTTGAATAAGCTATATATTAAAGTCATAACACATATTAATCATTTATGTGTCACAAATTTAATGTAAATTTGCCCATTCTGGTCTCTCTTCTTTTGTATGGAAGTTTTAAATTTCAATATATTCAAATCTGTTCATTTTTAATTCACTGGTTGCTTCTCTTGATTTAAAGCCATGAAAACTGTCATTCCAATGAAGGCTTAATAAATATTATATTTTCTGCTAGTTTTTCTATAATTTGATTTGCAATATTCAGCTCTCTTAAGTTTATTTTTGGGATATAGTATCTGGTGGGATCTAAAGTGATATCTTATTATGTCCAAACAATTTATTAAATAATCTATTATACAATTCTTCCTCATTGTCTTATCTTGAAAACTTTGGCACAATTGTGTTTTACATCATTACAAAATTATTCCAGTTCACTTTTTAATATAAAGGACAAGAACCTCAAAGTAAAAACCCAAGTATGCATAATAGTTTCATAATAAATCTCAGTAAGAGATTAAACAGATCAT
Organism: Manis pentadactyla; assembly: GCF_030020395.1. NCBI lineage: Eukaryota > Metazoa > Chordata > Mammalia > Pholidota > Manidae > Manis > Manis pentadactyla. Next base: position 21,833,999 of record NC_080026.1, read on the forward strand.
CATCAAGCCATTTCACCTTCAGTGTGGCATCAGGCAGCTACGCGGTAATTCCTGTTTAAAGTCAGTTCTTCCTATTCAGCAGAAGGCTTTGAGAATGTATTTATAGGGTATATAAGTATATGGTAGCTGAGTCACCACCTACTGTTTGAATTATTGTCTTATTTTATGGGGAGGGGCTACTTCTTGGGTGGCAATGTTATTTTAACCCCGACACACCTTGGCCTGAAAAAACACCTTGGCCTGAAAAAACTCAAAGTAGTCAATGAATTCATTATTTAATTTAGTCAAGATCTAGAGTCATCATTTTTACTCTATTGACTTTTCCTCCAGATAAGTTAGAAACCTACCATACACCATATGTACTATATAAATTTGCTCTTGTTTTTTTGCCTTCCAATGTCTGCACCTTGCCGTTCCCATTAAGACATAAACTCCTAGAAAGCAAAGGCTGTTTACTGGAGAATGAATGAATGAAGGCTGGAAGGATGGACTCATTTGCAATCCTTGCAGATACCTCTTTGCTGAGCCTTGCCCACAGTGGACACTCAGCAAAGGCTGTCAATGGACCAAGTATTTTAGCATTTCAGCCATAAACAATGCTTAAGGAAAAAAAAAAAGAAGAAGAACATATATATCACCGAATGCTTTCCTCTGAATTCATCTTCCCTACTAAGTAATAAGAACAGATTTGTGCCATCAACTCACACCCTGAAGCACAAGACACGATGATCTTCCTTTTCATTTGCATAGCTGCGACTCGTCATTATCTAGCCCTAGCTTTTGACTCAACAAAACAGAATTGCACCATTAGGATTTCAGCAAGTCTGTTCTTGCAATGACTATTTTGAATTGTGCCTTCCAGAAGCAACCACTTAAAGACAAAAAAAAAAGTGTAACTTCTAAGATATAGTTGGCTAGGTTTTAGAATGTGAGCTTTGCTGAGTTCACTTTCCTGTTGCTTTTTCATACACAGGGAGAGGCTGAGAGAGGTTCCTCTGGAGCAAGGCAGCTGATGGAGCCCTCAGCCTTGTAATCTGTTTGTAATCGCCTCCCCCAATAAAGGGATGATAGAAATCACTATCCTCCTCATCAATCACACTGCTAAGTGTTTTATTTGTTATTTCCAGGGCTGTTTTGGTGACCAAAAGAAATCTACAATGTACTTCCTCCCCATCTCTAAAAATTTTGCCCTATTTAATATTATAGCTAATTACTAAGTACAAGTTTAGAGGGCTTGCATAATTTTTAATCTAATAAATGACTAGCATATTTAGAAATCTGACATTTAAGTCCATACTATACTTAAATTCGCACACATAAAATAGAAAAGTCTGACCTATAAGAATGTTCCCTGTGCCTGCTTCTCTGTTCTGTGGAGAAGGATGAATACGTTCATCAGGCAGCATAAGGAGTCCCAGGGAAATGGAGAGAGATGATTATTTCACATGCTGGCAAAGCAACCATACTTGACTCCTCCCATCACTGTCCCATCCTACTCCCAAGCCCCAAGGAGTCTGGGAGAGCGAGACTTAGAGTTACATGCTAATAAATGCTACCCAGGCTGTCTCTCTCTGAGCATTTGCCTAGGGGTGTCCACTGGAAAGCCAGGCACACCTCACAGAAGGTTCCCAAGGAGCAGAAAGCAAATGGCAGAGAGTCCAAAAAAGATGCAATTCCTTCCATTGTATTAGAAGAGAGGTTTTAAAAAACACACACAAACAAACACAGTGAAACCATAAGTGTTATTCCAGCAGCTCTCATCCACTACAAACCATGTGCAAGAATACCACTGCAGCCTGGTAAAGCTGGAGAGCAGCTGCAAGGCATTCCTGTAGGAGCACCGCTGCTCCTCGCCACCCCCTCCAGAGTCTGTATCAGTGGAGAGCATTATCATGCCCATTTCACCCCAGAGTCCAGAGGCAAACCCACACTGGTACATTTTACTCTGAAATGTGCAGCCTCCTCCAAAAGGACTGAGAAGAGGGAGCAAGGATGCATGTGCGAGGCCTGAAGGTCGGCACTGGGACAGGGGCAGGCCCATCACTAACTGAAGCCAGGCCGCTGGGGTGCAGGCTTGCCCCAGCTGAATGTTGATGCGGCTGCAGTCGTGGGAGGCACCAGGGCAGCCTCCCGTACCTCACTTCTTTGGCCCCAGTCCTTTCCTGTGTTTGTGCCCTTCGCCAACTGACTCCACAGCTCCTCCCCCTAACTGGGATCAGTATAATCCCTTGCCCCTAGATTCTGGACTTGGCCTGCGAATGGCTTTGGCTGGAGGGAACCTAGGCCTTAAGAAGCCTTGCAGGGTTCTGCCTACCCATTCCAGCTCTGCCATTGCCTTGGGAAGAACTGCCCCAGGTGACTGCTGCCCTCAGCTTGGATCCCACCCGGAGCAGAGGTGACCCCAAACTGCATGCCAGGCAAGTCGTAGCTAGAAGTGTAGGTGCTCAGTCAAGCCCCATTTACACTGGCCAAGCCCCAGAGCCAACCAGCCATTGCAAGAGCCTTAATAAGTCAATGTTGTTTTGAGGCACTGCATTGTGGAGCATTTTTTTACATTTCATCATCATCATGATAGTCGACTGCTACACAGTCTAAGGAGCATGCTAATAGGAAATATGACATGCCCCCTTTCTCAAAAAATAACTGAATTTTACTAAGTGCTTACTTTGGCTCCATTTTTGTAAGAGTTTTAGATGAATTTACTTATTTATTCTTTACAAGAAATCTCTAAGACAGACAAGATTTTTATTCCTATTTTAAAGATGAGGCAACAGAGACACAGGTAACCTGCCCCCAGCTGGAAGGTGGTAAAGGACTACAGTGACAGTCACCTGCAGCCCTTGCTTATGACCTGTAAGCTAAACAGCCTTGCAAACCTCTCAGTCTAAAATTTTGCTGTGGGATCCCATGCCCCTGGGGTAAAATCTAAACTGACAAGCACAGGAGTAAATGACTCAAGGTCCCTCACAGCCTGAGAGCTGTTTACCCCCTCCAGGCTCCTGCTGCCCCCGCCTCCCCCTCCCTCAAGATCTGGCTGCGGAGGGCCTGGAGATGGAGGCCACAGCTGCCCTCAAAATCACATGGCTCCCTGGCCACTTGTAACAGCTGAGCCAAGGGGGAGCTCTACCCAATAGGAGCGACAGGGTCTGTTCCTGGAGTCGGAGGCTGAACGCCCACCACATAGACTCCTCTCCCCCTGCAGCTTCACGCGCACTAACAAGCATGCTGATGTTGCTGAACACGCGCGTCCCTGGTGTTTTCCAAGACGGGAGAGGCCAGAATAATGGTACGCCTCGTCCCTCTCTCATTCAGCCTGGGCTAGATGTCAGAGACAAAGACAGCTGGAAGAGGAGAACCGGAAGACCATGGGGATCAGGCCTTCTAGTAGTTTTCACCTTCCAGTGGCTGCTTTGCTCAAACAGCTCACAGGAGCGTAAATACGGGAGAGGACACAGGCTGCTCCCTCTGGGAGGCGGGGCCGGGAATTGCCATTGCTGGTGCGGGACCTCCTCTGAGATGGCCTAACAGAGGCATGGGAATTCGGTATGGAAACCACAGATTTAGCCCAAACCTGCATTCTGCAGTATGGAAACCATGGTTCAGGGGGATAAGGTGAATTGTCAAAGGTCACAGCATGAAGGCAGAAGGAACCTGAGTTCCTAACAGCCAGGCCAACACTCTTCCCTCTACAGGGCACCAACCTCTTTTCCAGGATCAGCCCTCCACACCCTTACCTCTCTCTCTCCCTTCCTCCCTGATTAGCAAGTCCCATGGCCACTACAGGACTTAGACTTTAGAGGAAAAGGGTAACTCGGTGAGGGTATGTCTTACTGATGCGTTTATCTGCTCTGAACATCGATCCATGTCCTCACCCCACTCGGACCGACCTGTAACATGTGATCATCAGAGGCTTTTCAGTGACCTAGAGCTTCTTCAGGATCCCCTCCCCAGCCCCTTTCCTTTTCTGTTGCATTCTTACAGCGCCAAATCAAAGGACTGCCAGCAATGCCGTGATTCTTCATTTTCCAGGGATTGTCCGTACACGGTATTTGTGTTAGGTCTTAAAATGCTGTTTGCTCTACTTTTTAATTTCATTTTAGAAGCCTGCAAGAAGAGAAGCCAACATTTAATCATAGGGACTGGAGGAGACTTAACAAACTGCTTACGAGGCACAAATAGAGTGGTTAGTTTCCTATTTCCCTTCTGATTGAATTGGCTGCTGTATCATATGCAGTAAACAGTGTGAACCAGAAACCAGTTCTGCATTCTTATCTCACACCCTCACATAATCAAAAGAAAGAAATACATTGTAATAAAAAAGAAAAAAAGGAAACTAGAACTTCATATTTGTTTAAAAGTTAATTAAACTTGAAAGGTTTGTGGGGACAATTCATTTTCTTTTGTAGCCTAAGACTGTAAGGCTTGCATTCCATTTTACCAATGGAATGAGAAAAAGTAACCTGATGTTATTTTAATTGTAATAATAAATAATACATAATAAAGCTAGAATAAAAGGTTTCTTTTTAAATAGCAAAGTAAAAATGGAAACACATGTACCATACAATTCTGAAGTGACTTATGAAATAAAAACTGTAAACTTCTCTAAGGTGTGTCCTATTTAATTACTTTCATCAATACCACTTTTACTCTTTTCTAGAAAGATGACTTTACACTAAGCACACAGGTATGACTTTATAGGCATCCTAGTTAATCCTCTGAATTGACAAGATTATAATGGATGGCATATGCTCTTTACAAAGAAAGTTAAATGAACAATAAATCAGAAGAGAAAGCCTTCCACTCGCTTCTGGGTAACTCAGATTTGGAGTCGGATAATGTCCCCATCATTGTCAGTTCCATGTCATTAGCTCCTATCAGAAGGCTAATGCTGAGAAGTCTTTGCAGGTGAGGGAAAGCAAGAATCCTAGATGAATCACACTGGAGATGAGCATGGGGGCTGGTGTTACCCAATCAAATACGACAAATGGAGCCAGTAAGTGGGCCAAACAGGGACTGCTTCCCTCTCAAAAACACTGTGTATGTAAGAAAGAGAGAGGCTGAGAAAAAGAGAAAAATTTAAGAGAAAGAAAAGTTGCTGATAAGAGAGAACAGGAATTGTTGAATAAGACAAGACATGCCTCCTACTGAAAAATGTGGGGTTGGATAAAAGGATTTCCAAGCCTCCAGCTCTAGAATACTGTGATTCTATGGGGGTAAAAGTGAATGTTTCATCAGCAAATGAGACCCAAAAACTCCAAGGGGGAAGCCCACATCCATCACCTGTTTCCTTCTGACCGGTTACCCTTTGATGGGAACCGCTTGCCAGGATATTGAGCTTTCTGTTTCCTGTCTTTCTACCCCAGATGATTTCTCTGTGAGCACCCTAAGGACATGGCCTGTGTGTAATTCATCTTTGTGATCCCCGGATGGTGCCTGAAACATACAGTGGGCAACCAAAAATGTGGAAAAGGAGGATAGAAAAACTAGTAGGGAAGATTTAAGTTTTATTTTTTAAGTAATGATTGCGTATATCCCTGAAAGCAATTATCAAATACCTTGGTACCTAGATGTTACATGAATAGATTCCTCAATTAAAATACTCTTCTACTAACTATGAGGCTAAGTCTTCAAATGCACAGGGCACAGGGAATTCTTATTATTTGTTCCTTCCCAAGGAGGAGACAGTCAGCAATTCCTGCTCCAGTTTTCAGATTCCTAGAGCATAAACCCAGTCATCAAAAAAAAAAAAAATAGCATAAATAAAACTGGCCATCTTCTTAATCAGGAACATCAGACAGGAACAAGACAGGATGTGTGCTCTTACCAGTTCAATTCAACATAGCACTGTTGCTTCTAGCTAAGGTAATTAGGCAAGAAAAAGAAAGAAAAGCATCCATATTGGAAAGAAAGAAGTAAAACTATCTCCACTTATAGATGACATTATCTCATATATAGAAAATCCCAATTAATTCACTAAAACACTATTAGAGCTAATCAGTGAATTCAACAAGGTTTCAGGATACATGATCAAAACATAAGAATTAATTGCATTTCTAGGCACTACCAACAGACAATCCAAAAATGAAATTAAGGCAATTTTATTTACACAGCACAAGAATAAAAGGTTCAATAATAAATTTAACAGAAGAAGTATAAGACTTGAATGCTGACAATTACCAAACATCACTAAAAGAAATGAAAGACCTAAAGAATTGAAAAAATATCCCATGTTCATGATTGGAAGACTTAATATTGTTAAGTGGCAATAATCCTCAAATTGATCTACAGATTCAATGCAATCCCTATCAAAATCCCAGCTGGCTTTTTTGCATAAATTAGCAAACTAACCTTAAAATTCATATGGAAATATAAAGGAGCCAGAATAGCCAAAACAATACTGAAAAAGAAGAATAAAGTCAGAAGACCTATACTTCCCAGGTTCAAAACTACTACAAAACAACAATAATCAAGATTACGTGGTCCTGGCATATGAACAGACATATAGAGCAATGGAATAGAATGGAGCAAACAGAATGTAAACTATGTCAACTGATTTATGCTCAATTAATTTTTGAAAAGGGTGCTGTGACGATCAATGGGGAAAGAATTCTGTTTTTAACAAGTGGTGCTGGGACAATTGGATAGTTACATGCTAATGAATAAATCTGGATCCCTAATTCACACCACATACAAAAATAAACTCAAAATCATGAAATATCTATATGGAAGAACTAAAACTATGTAACTCTTAGAAGAAAACATAGATGCAAATCTCGGTGACTCTGCATCAGACAATGGCTTCTTAGACATGAGCCCAAGTGAAAAGTAAAAAAAAAAAAGTTAAGTAGGATGTCATCAAAATTAAAACTTTTGTGTTTCAAAGGGTACTATCATGTGAGTAAAAACCTACAGAATAAGAGGAAATATTTGCAAATCATGTAGCTGACAAGGGTCTAGTACCCAGAAAACACAAAAAACTCCAACAACTCTATGATAAAAAGACAACCCAATAAAAAATCTGCAAAGGATCTTAATAGCTATTTGTCCCAAGACACACAAATAGCTAATAAGCACATGAAATATGCTCAACATCATTAGTTATTAGGAAAATGCAAACCAAAACCACAAACAGATACTACTTTACACATACTAGGATAGTCATGAGGAAAACATGGACAATAAAAAACATCGGTGAAGATGTGGAAAACTGGAACCCTCACATGCTGCTGGTATGAATGTAAAATGGCACAGGGGCTTAGAAAACAGTTTGGCTGTTCCGCAAAAATTTAAGCATAGAATAACCATATGATCCAGCAATTCCACTCCCAGGCATATACCTAAGAGAACTGAAAACATATGTCTGCACAAAAACTCATTCATGAGGGCTGATACAAGCATTATTCGTAACAGTCAAAAACTGGAAATCACCCAAATCTCTATCAAGCTGAATGTATAAACAGAATGTGGTATATCCATACAACAGAATATTTTTCAGCCATAAAAAGGAATGAAGCACCAGTTTATGCTCTAACCTTGAAATCATTATGAACCTTCAATCTGACACTAAGTAAAAGAAGCTAGACACAAAAGGCCACATAACTGAATAATTCCATTTACATGAAGTGTCCAGAACAGGCAAGTCGAGAGACATATTTCTATGGAGAAATATAAATATATCAACATAATATAATGTATATTTATTATAAAATTTTTTATCATAAAAATATAAATATAAACCCATAGAGATAAAAATTAGTGGTTTCCAGGGGGGAATAGGGAGTGACTACTAATGAGAATGAGATTTCTTTGTGGAGTCATGAGAAATGTGCTGCCATTAGACAGTGAGGATGGTCACCCAGCTCTGCCAGTATACTAAAAGCCAATGAATTATATGCTTCGAAACAGTGACTTTTATAGCATGTGTGTCTATCTCAATTTAAAAATAACAATAATGGTGAGATACCTGCACATACTGCTGTCAAAAATGTTCACTGGTAGAACTTCTTGGAAGAGAGTTTTGGAAATGGGTATCAAACTTGACTCCATAATTTAAATTCTAATAATTTACCTCCCATACATAATTATAAATGTCACAACTTGAGCTATAAAGATTATGTGCACTGCTGTTTATAATATCAAAATATGGGAAATGTCCTAAAGGCACAACAGAGATTTTGTTAGACATGTTTGGTACATTCATTCAATGGAAAATGAGTCAGTTATTAAAATAACACTTATACCTTCGAGAAAAAGGAGGATATAAAATACAATATTCAATGTGATGATATTTTTGTTTTTTTAAACTATGTATGTATATATATATCTGTGCCTCTGCACTACAGAAATAATAGACCTAGGCTGTCTAACACTGAGGCTGCTAACCACACTGGGTGTTTAAATTTAAATTAATGAGAATACAAATTAAAAATTCAGTTCCTCAGTGACACTTGCCACATTTTCAAGTGTTTAATAAACACATGAGGACAGTGGCTGCTGTACTGGACAGCACAGAATATTTGTATCATCACAGAAAGATCTACTGAAATTAGCTGATATAGAATACATACGAAGTAGGCTTGTAGGTGCTTTTAGTTTCCTTCTCTTTGTTTATTATCCATGTTTTCTATAACAAATACAAATGTTTATAATCAAAGAGTATTTTTATTTTTTTGGAAGATGCAAAGTGAGCTGGGGAGAAAGGATCTGGAAAAATACCCCCTGGGCACAGACATCTGCAGGCCCACTGCAGGCTGAGTGAGTCCCTTTTCTCTCAGCAGCTCAGGTAAGGTGGTCACAGCCTCCCTTGCAGAGAAAACCCCTCTGCCCCACAAGCTGGGTGTGGGGAGGAGATGGGAGCAGCCTGAGGCAAGAACACCACAGACGCCCACTGTTCTTACCTGAAGTTCAGCAGTTTTTCAAGAATAAAAGCTTCTCCAATTTTGTATACCTCTGAGGATTGCCAGAGTGATAAAATGGCTGTTTCTGTTCATTTTGTCCAGATTTATAGTTGCTATCTGGAGGACAGGATTTGCAACCTCTGCATTTGGCCAGAGCCAGAAGTCCTGCTTCCTAATATAGATTGTAAAAAATAATAATCCTGCCACTGGAGGAGGCCTGGGGAAGAGGCACTCTCAAACTTTAGGTGATAAAATAGATTAGTTTATGCTTTCTGGAGGCAACATGGATATATATACCTACTGCCTTAAAATTATAACAGCCCTTTACTCAATTATGTCACTTCTAGAAACTCTAAGGAAATAATCATGGATGCACTCAGAGATTCAGCTATAAGAATGTACATGACAGAGCTGTTTAAAATACCAAAAAGCTGTGCTCAAGCTAAAAGTAAAAGATATTCTCATGATGAAATGGTATGCCATCCATTAAAAATAATGCTGTGCAGGTATATTTAACGGCACAGAAAATGTTTATAAAAGTTTTAAAAGAATTTTAATACAGTTTAAAAGGTACCATCATTTTTGTAAAAACTGTGCGTGTGTCTATGCATATATGCTTAGATGAAAATTAGAATGATTAAAACAAACAGTAACTATTTCTATGTGGTGGGAAAATACCTGATGAGGAAGTAATCTATTATTTTCCACATTTTCTATAGTGAACATGTATCACCATGGTAATAGGAAAAAATAAGTTACTGTTTTTAATAAAATAAAATCATATGACTTAAGACAGGAAATCTTTGTACTTAAAACATGAAATAAAATGATCACTATGAGTATTTTTACATTTAGCTTTCAGCTTCCTGACTGCCAAGGCAAGAAGAAAAATATAAAGAATTCTCTCAATCTTTACTGTTTGGTTTATCAGTGCTTCTCAGGAACTAAACTACCATCCTGGCACTAGATTCTATGAGAAATGTAAGATGTATGTTTCTCCGTGACACTAATACCTACCCTGTAGTGTGGTACAGCAAGGATTGCTCACAGCCCTCATCTTTGTTCCAGCTCTTCCTGTCATTGTTTAAAAACTATGATCCCCATACTTAGCTAAGGGACAAATAATATTCACAGAGTGCCTATATTTTCATAATGACCTCCATCCCTATTTTCTACCATACCAAAATAGATACAAATGAATGAGTTATTTTCAGTAAGGCATCAATAATGTAGTATCTGGCCTTTGTGGAATATTTTGATGGCATCACTGCTTCATTATGAATAAGAATACTCAGAAGATTGTCTCATAGATGAAGTGGATCTTGAAAAATGGTAGACACAGCATACTTTGAGAATGTATGTTTCTTAATAATACATCTGTTGAGCCCTCTGAGAAGAGAAAGTAGAAGGAAGTTAGGTAGGTCAGTGGCTGCGGATGTTTGCTCTAACCTTGATGGAACTCCCAGAGGCTCTGCTAAACCCAGTGGGCCTTGGCCCCTGGCAGGCTGAACCTGCTATGACAAGAAGTCACATCAGAATAATGCACAAACTATACCTATCAAAGTCAGAGTCTCTGAAGGCTCCCACACGGGAGGTGGGATGAAGGGACTTGAGCCTATTACTTCCTGTGGATGTTTATCTTTGCTATAAAACTGTTTGAATTGGATTTCCCTCTATCTTACCTACAGTTTCTCTCAGATCCTATGAACCCAGCTCACTCCTAGAAAGAGCAGAGATTTCATAGAATTTGAGAAACTACTAAAATAGCTTTCTTCTTCCAAACCCTCCTACCCTCCTACCCTCACTTTCTAATCCATACGTCTGATGTTTACCTTCAAGGCCCAAATCAAGTCTTTCCTAATCACCTATGTGACTGTTGTCTCATCTGTGACGTCTCAGAGCACTCACCTACTTGAGAACTCACTGACACCCAATTTGCATGTCATGTGTCCCCGAACAGGCTATAAGCTTTAAGCTACTGGACATGAATCCCAGCACCTGCCACAGTGTTTTGTGCATGAGTATACTAAGGTGACAAGTTCATCTAACTTACCCAGTTCATCTATGCCCCAAAGTAAATACATGGCTATCAAGTTCCGTATTGGTAAATGAATAATAGGTAAGGTTGGTAGCACAACTGTTAGCAAATAACAGGGCTCAACAGCCCAAGCTTCTTCCCTGTGAGTATAGTTTTCTAAGATCAGTTCAACAAATTAGTGTTGTTGTACTAATCACCATGGAGAAAAAAATGAAATAGTCTTCTTGACATCTAAGGAGTTCATAGTCTTCTTGGAAAATAAAGACACATATAGAGCTAATTAGGATAACATGTTATTAATGTGAAAAAAGTGGGAGAATACATGAGAATTACAAAGAAAAGCCATCAGCAATGTTCCTCAAGAGATGGCTGGAGAGGGGATGGCAAGTGGTACGTCCCACTGAGTTTGGGTCACATGACTAGAAATGGCATCTAGAAAAAGACAAGGAACCCTTCCTCTACTCTGAGCTGATCCGCATAGCTGCGCAGGGCCAGCCTCTGAACCGGGCCACTCATTTGCAGAGCACATCACACAGTGCAGTCCATCTAGTGCACGACACTGACCAGGCCAGTGGGGAAGCTGACACAGCTCAAGGGACGAGCATTATATCAGGCACAAGAAAACTCCGAGGTGTCAGGAGAGCTGTCTTGAAACCTTGAAAGTTACCTGTCCATGTCAAGTGTCAATATTTCTTCTGAAGAAGATGGGCTGGATAAGAATTTTCCATACTACAAAAAACCACAAATGGTGGATCAAGAAGCCAATTCAGAGGTACAAAACTTATATATAAAATGCTTGTAATGAGAGTGTGGGTGTGTATGTGCATGCACGTACAAATGGATTTCTTAAAAAAAAAAATAGTTTGCAAGGCTATGAATTAGACAAATTATTTGGTAAATTATAGGACATATTTCAATTCAATAAAAGGAAAACACCTCTGAGAAGTAAAACTATCTCTCAATGGGGTTTATTATTTTGAATGTCAGAGTTTCCAGCCCCTGAAAGATTTCAAGCAGCACCAAAGCCAGAGATTCTCATGGAATATTCATGTAAGTAGTGGAAAGTTAAATGAGAAGAACTCCAAGTTTCCTCTCCATTCTATGAGACTATCAGTCTAGATCACAGGCAATTAACTACCACTGAAGACATAATTAGAAGGGAAACAATTCCATAAAGTCACAAGGATGAATGTATACAGCCTGAAATTTCATTTGGTTGTTTATCCTGGAATAGCACCTCTATGAAAGGAAAAACTGTAAATTATATTTAAACCAGGGGTACTCAACCGAGATGTAGATGAGAGACACCTGGGGAGCTTTAAAAGCTGCCCTTGCCTGGATGACAGCATACATCAATTAAGACACTGGGGCCCAAGATTTGTATTTTGTTTAAAGTTCCCCAGGTTAGAGTTGAGAACCATTGATTTATAGGCATAAAGTGTATAAATGACATTTTATAAAGCACAAAAGGAAGGAAAAAGGCACCAGGATTTATATGAAAATCAAAAAAAAAGAGCTAGAAAACATCAAATGAAGACTTCTGATTTCTGTTCAGGGTGCAGAGAGCTGAAAAGAGCATCAGTCCCATGCTTATGACAAATAAGAAGTAAGATAAACTGCAAGTTCATAACTTTCTTGAATCTTAGGCAACTGAAGTCACAGGGGAACAAACTAGCCCCAAATCTAAGTAGAGCCAGGCACCTACAGGAAGAGATAAGACATAAGCACTTGTTTATCTGAGTCAGATGCACCTAGACACTGTCTAACAAGAATCAAACAAGTAACAACAGAATGCTGCTGGGTTTGTTGAAAGAGCATGGAGACAGGCAACTCTGAAGCATAATGCAAAAGGCTTACACTGAAACAGACACTAAGAAAAGTACTTCAGCAAACCAGCCCCAACTCAAAATTCAAGATACCGCAGAGGAATGTGAAGTCAGTGGTGCACTGAGGATAACCTACCAACAAACCTCAAATCCAGTTTAACTCCTATCTATAGTGATCAAACCCCCACACTAAAACCCTAGCAGAAACGGAAATTTGCTCCCATTTCCAAGCATAAAAATGGTTTATCTCATTCTCTAATGTCCTACACAAGATGTCTAGTTTGCACCAAAATATCATAGAGCATACAAAAAGGAAAAAATAATACTGCTAAGAGACATAGCAATGAATAGAACCAGAGTCCAATATGACACAGATGTTGGAGCTATCAGATACAAAATTTTAAATAACCACAATTAATTGTAAAAGGTCCTAACAGAAAGGGTGGACAATATGAAAGGTCAAATGCATCATTTTAACAGAGAGATAAAAACTGTAAGAAAGAATCAAATGGAAAAGTTTGATAGGTTAAGCACAGTAACAAAAACTAAATCTGCTTTCAACATTCTTCGGTAGATTTTTACACAGCCAAGGAAAGCATCATGAACTTGAAAAGAGGTCAACAGAAATTACCCAAACTAAAACAAGAAGAAACAAAAAGAAGAATGAAACAAAACAAATGCCAACAGCTGTGGAACAATACAAAAAATTCCAACCTAGGTATAATCAAAATCTCAGAAGGAGAAAAAAAGACAATAGGGCAGAAGAAATATTTGAAGAAATAACTGTTTAGAATTTTCTAAAATTATTGACAGATCCCAAACCACAGATCCAAGAAGGTCAAGAACACCAAGCATGTGCGTTCCCGTGCATGCATGCGCTCACACATACACATGCAGGAGTATCATATTATACAGTTGAAAACCAAAGATAAAAAGGAAATTTTGAATGCAGTGGGAGAAAAATGAAACATCAAATACAAAGAAACAAAGATAAAAACTTTAGAAGACATCTTTTCAGAGACATGCAAGTAAAAAAGACAATGAAGCAATATCTTTAAAGTGCTGAAAGAAAAAATGTCAGCCAAGACTTATACACCCAGTAAAAGTATCTTTCAGAAATGAAGGAGAAATAAGAACTGTCACAGACAGACAAAAACAGAGAATTCATTTCCAGAAGACTTAACACTACAAGAAACGCCAGTGCATTTTTCGGCAGAAGGAATATGATGCCAGAAACATGGATCTGCACAAAGAATCAAGAGTGGTGGAATTGGAATAAGCGAAAGCTAAATACAATTTATCTTTTCTTATTCTAAATTGTTATAAAAGAAACTGAATGTTTAAAACAGGAGTCAGCAACTACAGTCTGCAAGCCAAATCAAGCCCATAGTCTGACCCATTTTAGTATGACCTATGAACTAGAAATGGATTTTGTAGTTTTTAAGTGTTGTTTAAAAAAAGAAAAAGAATATGCAGCAGAGACTATATATGGCCTTTAAGACTAAAATATTAACTTTCTGGCCCTTTACAGAAAGTTTGCTGACCGTTGGTATAAAGCAAAAATAGCAATGTTTTGTTTATAGCATATGTAAAAGATGATAACAACAGCATAAAAGATGTTAGAGAAGGAATGGGAATATACTGCTATAAGGTCCACAGAGTACACAAGAAACCATATAGTGTTATTTGAAAATAGACTGATTAAATATTTCTTTATATGTATACACACACGTACATTTCTTTATAATGACATATATGTAAATATGTAGATATTCATTTAACATGTAGATATAAATAAGCTCTCTAGGGCAATCACTAAAAAAAAAAAAAAAAAAACTAAAGAAGCATAAGAAGTCCATAGTGGAGATAGAAGGGAATCATAAAGAATGTTCAAAAAAGAAGAGATGGAACAAACAGAAACCAGTTAGCAAGATGGTAGATTTTAATTAAGCTATATTAATACACGGTAACTGAATGGCTTAACACACCAATTAAAAGACAGTTATTGTCAGACTGGTTAAAAAAGTAAGACCCAACTATCTGAGGTCACAAGAAGCCTGCCTTAACTATACAGACATAGATAGGGTAAAGTAAAAGGCCAAAAAAAGATACACAATGCAAATTAACCAAAAGAAAGCTCAAGTAGCTATATTATTAACACCCAAAGTAAACCCAAAACAAGGAGTATTAACAAGGATAAAGAGGACTATTATATAACAATAAAAGGATCAATTCCCCAAAAGAACATAACAATCCTGTGTATGCACTTAAGAAAAGATGACTAAAATCCACACAGCAAAAAGTGACAGAAATGAAAGGAGAAATAGAAAATTCCACAATTGTAGTTGGAGACTCTAACATGCCTCTCTGTTATTTATAAAACAAGTAGACATAAAATCAACAAGGATACAGAAGACCTAAGCAACCCTATCAAGGAACTTCACCTAATATTTCCAGAAAATTCTACCCAACCATAGCAGAATAGATATGCTTTTCAAGTGAACACTGAACATTCATCAAAATAGACCATATTTTGAAGACACAATTAAATTTCCAATATCAGGAATGAAAGAGGAACATCACTACAGATCCCACAGACATTAAATGGATAATATGAGAACACCACAAACAATTCTATATCCATAAATTTGACAATTTAGTTGAAATAGAACAATTCCTTGAAAGATAAAAATCTACCAAAACTTATCAAGAAGAAATAGGTAAACTGAATTGTCCTATATCTAATAAGAAATTAAATTTACAGTTGAAAACTTTCTATCAAAGAAAACTCTTTGTGAACAAGTTAAAAAGAAATCATTATATTGTGGGATGGTAACAGAATTAAACTAGAAATCAGTAACAGAAAGACTTTTGGAGAATTCCCAAATACTTGAAAACTAAATGACATACTTTGAAATAACACACAGACCAAGAGGAAGTCTCAAGGGAAGTTTTTAAACATCTTAATTTTAAACAAATGAAAAAGTAAAAATATACATATCAAAATTGTGGACTGCAGCTAAAGCAGCATTAGCAGGAAATGTGTAGCACTAAATACACTAAATACATCTACAAAACACTTTAAAGCTCTCAGATTAGTAATATAAGCTTATTCCTTTAAAAAAATAGAGTAAATTTTTTTTTACTCAAAGCAAGGAGAAAGAAGTACTAACGAGAAGAAATCAATAAAACTGAAAGCAGAAAAAAAGACAAAATTAATGAAACCAGAATCTGAATCTTTGAAAAGACCAACAAAATTGGTAAACTTCTAGAAAGACTAAGTAAGAAAAAGACTGAAGACACAATTAAATTTCCAATATCAGGAATGAAAGGGGAACATCACTACAGATCCCACAGACATTAAATGGATAATATGAGAACACCACAAACAATTCTATATCCATAAATTTGACAATTTAGTTGAAATAGAACAATTCCTTGAAAGATAAAAACTACCAAAACTTATCAAGAAGAAATAGGTAAACTGAATTGTCCTATATCTAATAAGAAATTAAATTTACAGTTAAAAACCTTCTATCAAAGAAAACGCTAGGCCCAGATGGTTTCATCTAATAAATTCTACCAAACAATGAAGGAAGAAATAATGTTAATCCTACACAGTCTCTCCCAAAAATATAACACAACCAAGCGAAGTTTATCCCAGGAATGTAAGGCTGGTTCAACATTTGAAAATCAATCAATAAAATTTGCCATATTAAATATGAAGAAAAATCACATGGTCCTGCCTATAGATGGAGTAAAAGCATTCAACAAAATTCAAAATCCATCCACAGTAAAAACTCTCAGTAAGCTTGGAATACAAGGGAAATTCCTTAACTTCATAGGACATCTACAAAAAACCTTAGCTAACATAATACTTAATAGTGAAAAATCACTTTCCTCCTATATTAAGAAACAAGGCAAAGGTGTTCTCTCTCACCATTCCTATTCAACACTGCACTAGAATTCTTAGTGCAGTAGGAAAGAAAAAAAAAGGCATTCAGATTGGAAACGAAGAAATAAAACTGTCTTTATTCATAGTTGACATGATTATCTTTGTAGAAAGTAACAAAAAATCTACAATAAACCTCCTGGAGCAAATAAGTGGCTTCAGCGAGCTAACAGAATACAATATCAATATACAAAAATCAGTTGCATTTCAATGTACTAGCAACAATAGCAACCCCCAAAATAAGATACTTAAGTATAAATATAACAAAACATGTACAAGGTCTATATCTAGAGAACTACAGATTCTACAGAATGCTGACAGAAAAATCAAAGAAGACTTAAATAAATGGAGAAATAAGATACATTATGTTCATGGACTGGAAGACTCAATCTTGTAAAGATGTCAATTCTTCCTAAAATGATTTGATAGATTCAATGTAACCCCACTCAAAATCCCAGCAGGATTTTTTGTAGATATTAACAAGCTGATTCTATAATTCATATGGAAAAGCAAAGGAACTGAAAGAGCCATAACAATTTTGAAAAATAATGAAGTTAGAGGATTTATACTATCTGCTTTTAAAACTTATAAAGTTATAGTAATCAAGACAGTGTAGTGTTGACACAAAGTGGGCAAATAGATCAGTGGAACAGAACTGAGAATCTAGAAATAAACCCCTACATTTAAGGCAAATTTATTTTTGACAAAAATGTCAAGACAATACAGTAGGGCAAGGCAGTCTTTTCAACAAATGGTGCTGGAACAACTGGACTGCCAATAAAGAAAAAAAAACCTTGACTCATATTTTACACCTCATAAAAAATTAATCCAAATGGATCATAGACCTAAGCAGAAAAACATAAAACTATGACACTTCTAGAAGAAAACAGAAAATTTTCAAGACGTTTGGTTAGGCAAAGTAGTCTTAATCTAACAACAAAATTTGGTTCACAAAAACAATTGATAAATTGGTTTGTTTATCAAAGTTAAAAACTTTTGTCCAGAGAAAGACACTGTTATGGGAATAAAAAATAAGGCACAGCCTGGGAGAAACTATTTGCAAATCACATTTCTGAAGAAGAAGTTATATCCAGATGATGTAAAGAACCCTCAAAACTCAACAATAAGAAAACAACCCAATAAAAATAGGTAGTAAAAATTACCTCTGCATAAGACTTCTATATTATGAATTTTTATTTAAATTTGTATTTTTTTTCAAATCCACTATGGATCCAAACATAACTTCTCACCAATTTTCACTTGTATAATATTATTTAACCCAAGAATTAGGATTTTGATCTGTTAACCTTTGACCCACTTTAATAGTGACCTAAAAATCTAGTAGTTTTCCTTGAACTCAGGAGATAAATATCATATAAGTCCTTAGTATTTTTCCTATCAAAAAATGGGTTCTTTAATTACAAAAAAATAAACTTTCTGAAGCATCAGAACTTATTTTCTCACCTTCTAAATTATAAACCCTGAGCATGAATCACCATATTTTTAATCACCATACTTCCTCCTTCCCCTGCTACCAAAACTAAACAATTCTCAAACACAGTGATGAAAGAAATGACTCTTATTTTCCCTTTGCTCATATTTCTTCACTTATTTCTCATCACCTGGTACCATGTTTTACAAGTCATTGTAAAACATGTTTGGGAACAACGTGAGATATAACAAAGAAACAAAGAGATTCTGCATGAAAGAAATGCTTTAAGATCAAGTTATTCAATATGTAACTCTCTTTACTCAAGTGAACGGCTGTCTTTTTTTGCCCCATACCATACCTTGCTCAGGCCATTATTTCTCTGCTGCAAACCAGACAAAGAATAAACCTTGAAGATTTCCAGCATGATGCCCAGTTTGTTTCCAACAATTGCACTCTTCTCTTAACCTATTTTACTTTGTATTAAAGTACTTCTCATCACCTGACATAGGAGACAAAAGACAAATGAGTCTCCTTCCAGTAGATTGTCAGCCCATGAGAAGAGTTTGTCTTTCTCGTGTACTCTTTTATCGCCAGTACCCAAAACAGTGTCTGGCACATAGTAGGTGCTCAGTAACTATTTGTGGATCGTTGACTTCCCAAGGCACCTCGCCCTACCAGTGATCCTGCCCAGCCCATGGCAATACCTACGGCTCATGGAAGTAAGATATGCTGCCCTCCCTCTCCCTCCATTTTTCCAGGATTATTGACCAGATCTTTTTTACCAGTTTCTGTGCTAAGGAGATATCAAGGATGGAGGATCTGAGAGAAGCACCTTGATTGCCCAATCTAATTCCAAATTCTCACCAATGCCCACCATATCAAATGGAAAAAAAAGCAGCACACCTCATATCTGAAATGAAAACAGGCTAAATGCTTTAAAAGCAGTAGACAGTAGAGGCTGGTTTCTTACTAAGCACAACTAGAGAGTATTTACCTGCTGGACTTTTAACATCAGGAGAATGTTTTCTAGTCTAGGATCTACCACTAACTGCGTCTTCACCAAGCCCCAGCCTGTTAGTATGAACACAGGTAACAATACTGAGATGCAGCCATGATTTAAGGTAAACAAGTGTTCTCAAGAGTAGGTATGGAAGGCGAGGGGAGGGATTGGGGAATGGGAGGCATAGCAGAACCAGCTGGGAGGCTTTTTCAAATGATCCCTTGCTACATTCATTCCTCCACCCCTACAGAGTTACTACCATACCGCAAGCCACTGTTGCTACTGTCAATGGGAGACAAAAAACTGAAAAACTTTCCAGTAAATTCTTTGAGGAAGGAGACCACGATTAACTCTTCTTAGTGATACCCAGGGGGCTGCTCCTGCCTCTAGATGGGGCTCCAGCCTCTGCTCCTTTCTCCCCTCACCACACCCTACACTTCTATTATCCTGGACTCTCCTGATTGCCATACAGGCCATGCCTTTCATCATCTGTCACCACCTGCGGGAGACACGGTTGACTGCCTACCTAACAGCCGGAGAGGCAGTCTCACTTTCTCCCATGCTAGCAGAACTCCACTTTTCTTCTGAAATAAGGCATCAACGAGCCCCTCCCCCAGCTCCATAAGACTGCTTGGACAAAACAATCATAGCCCACTCTCTTGTCCTTTGCCAGTGACTGCCTTAGGATGGGCGCGAGCTCATTCTGGCCAATGGCACAGGGCCGAGAAATTTTGCCCTTTGGTATCTAGAAAAACACAGAAGCAAGCCCTGTCCCTCCCTTTCTGCTTTGGATATTATCGTGGGAAGGCATAATGCAGCTGCAGTCACCTGGAGCAGGACAGAGAAAAGCCAGAAGAATCTGTGAGAAGCCAACCTAGAGCTGTGACCACTTTGAACACCTACCTCCAGACTTCTTAGGTGAGACAGTAATGGAACCGCAATAATGTCACAACTGAAAGCACCAAACAGATAGCCCATCACACGGCTTGGGATGTCTCTCCAACCTTTTCTCCAACCTGAGAGTGACAGCCCTGTTCACCCCCAAGTAGAGCTCACTTGGAGTTCCCTTGGCAAGTCTTCACTGTATCCCCAGAGATAAACAGCCCCAGGCACTGTTACCTGCACATCTGCCTTTCCAACTAGACCGCGTGCTTCTCAAGAGCATTTCCACCCTTGGCAGAGGCCCTGGCATATTTGGGGCATTTAAATATTAAATGAGTGAATGAATGAATGAAAAATAAAGCAAGAGGATGAACTTTAGGATGCCTTCCATGCCAGATAAAGAGTTGGTAACTGACAGAATGTGGCACCCAGGCTGCCTGCATGCTAATACAGACTTCCTTTAGGTGGTAGTGAGCAAAGGCAGAGAGAGTGCAAGGGATCTGTCCCATTTTTATCCTCCCATAATGCAGACTTCTCACTGGGAATGGCTCCTCCCAATCCCTAGCAGCTGGGGTGGGTCTATCACAGTTGCTGAACTACTCCCCCAGGCACTAGTGGTCGGTGAGTAAAGTACCCACTCCCTGTCCACCAAGATGGCCTGGCTCTGCTTTGGTCTAGTATATCAGTAAGATTTGCTGTATGGGTGGAGGAGATGGAGGAAGACTGAGGCTCTCCCCACCCCCACTCCACCTCTCTCTCTCTTTGAAGAAGCAGGTAAGCCTGAAGGTGCCAGTGCTATTTATCACTCCATACTAAGAATCAGTCAACACCAAGGGGAAAGAGCCAAGATACATATATAAGACAGAACAAGCCCTACAATCTTAAATGGGCCCCTGGATCAAGCTGTGCCTGAAGCTAAAACCCTCAGCTGTGTCATTTACGTGACCCAATCAGTTTCTATATTGCATGAGGCAATTTTCAAGTGGCCAAACCCAATACAAATAAAAGAATTCTGACAAATGCGGTCGGTAATGGTGAGAGCAGGCTAACACCCCTTTCATCTGCAGGGCCTGGGGTGGCACCTCTCAATCTTGTCCTCTAGGATGGTGTCAGGAAGTAAGAGCCTGGAGGAGGCCTAGCCATGAACAAGGCAGTGGTAAAAAAAAAAAAGTGTCACCATCACCCCAAAACACACACACACCACCACCACCATTCCCTCCTAAAGTAGGTTAAGCTGAGCCACGTGCATCTACCTTCTGAGCAGAAATGTGCAGGGACCTTTGGGAGGCATAGTGTTACATTAACACATAAGAAAAAAATGAGAACTTTCAGCAAGCATGGCGCTTTGTACATTATGAACATCATACAACTTAGGGCTGGTGTCATATTGTAATACCCATTTTTACCTTTGAGGAAACCCAGGATCAGCTAAGTTAAGTAACTTGTTCAAGGTCAAACACAGCTAGTAACTAGAATTTCACCACCACCCTTGACTTCTCCACTTTCTCACGCTGATGGCCAGGCCCTGGGAGATGGACAACCCCCTCCACGTCCAAAACGCTGCGGGCACGCGGACCTTCAGCCTTGCAGCCTCCGGCCCCTGGAGCTTGGGCAGCCTCGCACACTCAGCTTTCCAGAAGCCCCGGGTAACTAACGCCAGTGTGGGTCGTTCATTCAACACGGATACCAAAAGTAAAGAGCCGGGCAGAGGGGGCAGCGGCCGGCGCAGGCCCTCGTGCGGCGCCGCAGAGGGCGAGGCGGGAGCTGGGCGCTCCGCTCCGCTGTGGCCCGAACCCCGGCCCGGCTCCGCGCTCCCCCGGCAGTCCGGCCCCGGTCTCCCCGCTCCCCACCCGCGCCGCCGAAATAGTGCCTCTGAAAAGCCCACGCAGCGCCCGCGCTGGTCCGCCCCTGCCCGTGGCCCCGGCTCCGTCCGGGTCCAGTCGCTCCCCGCTGTTGGCCCCGGAGCGGCGCCGGGGCCCCCGCGCGCCTCGCTGCCCCGAGCGCCCGCCGCAGACGCAGGACCGGGGCGCGGGGACCGCCGCCGCCAGCCTGCCGCGCCCGCCCGCTCACCTGAGCCGCCCGCGCCCGCCGGGCCTCTCGGCGCGCCCGCCCGGCTCCCGGCCCCGGCTCCCAGCGCGCCCGCCGGGGGCCGGCGTCGGCCGCGGCCGCGCGGGGCGGAGCGGGGCGGGGCGCGGCTCCTCCCCGCCGGAGCCACCTGGGGCGCCCGCGAGGGGGCGGGCCGGGCCCGGACAGGTGGGCCCCGCCTGCGGGCGGGCGTCCCGGGCTCCGGGCCCTGCGCCGGGCTGAAGGGCGGTCCCGGCGGCCGCGCGTTAGGAGACAGCCGGGCTGCTAGTGCCCGGGGGGCGGCCGCTTCCAGCCTGGGCAGCTCTGGAAGTGGAACACAGCCTGTCGGCCGCACCTGGCCGAGCGCGGAGAGGGGAAGCCGACTCCTTTCTCTGCGGGAGGTAGACACGGAGAGCCGAGACCAGAGAACCAAGAGAATTGTGGCGAGGACACAGATGATGAGTTAGTTCAGAACTGGAAGAACTCAGAATGGCCTTTTCCGACCGTTCCTCTATAGTTCATCCTCATCTCACCCACCCCTCAAATGATCCCCGCCCCGTTTTAGATAACGGCATTAAGCTATAAATAGGATCATTTCAGACAGTGATGTCCCCCGCCACCTGCTAGCCTGTAAGCCCCAGAACGGGCAGGAACCTCACCTGGCCACTGTTGAATCACCAGACTTAAACCCAGGAGAGAGCAGGCTCATCAGTTAATACCTCAGGAGCCAAGGAGGTGTGGCGCAGACTTTCATGTCCAGCCTCCTGCTGGTACCCCCAGGCCAGAGCTGTTCAGCCTGTCTCCCACTTTATCAGCAAAAGCCCAGAGTCAGGCTGCCTGGCTTCCAGGCCACCTGTCCTCTCTGCACTGCTTACCTCCCTTCCAGCTGCCTGCTGGTGGGAGGTCTACAAGTCCGGGGTACTCCGTAAGCCGTCCAGCAAATCTTTAACTTCTGAAGATGTCATGGGTGGGGGAACTCAGAAATATACAGCTGTCCTGCCAGCCTTGCCCTGTGGAAACAGCCCAGAGTTTGCGTGACTGACCCAAGATCCCACAGCAGGACAGAGCTGAGCCTGGGGCTCTCCAAGGGCTGGTGGGGCCTGTGGCCAAGAAGCCTTGACAGGGCACAGAACTGCAGAAAATGGGCATGGGTTTGATCCTCTACTGAGATTTCTAATCCATGTTCTCTCCAAACCTCTCAGATCTGGGTCGTGTCACCTGGGCCACTTGCACTTACCGAGGCCCTGACAGCTTCAAAAACAAAGACATGTCAAAGTAGAACACAAAGGGAGGCGTATATTTTTAAGTGTTCCATTGAACAAATGAATGGCCTTCACACACAGATATGTAATCCTGCTACTCATGTTAATTTCAAGACTCATTAAAGAAATCCATTCCACGTGTACCACAGAGAACGCGGTACAACTTTAGAGTTGCATGGAGAACATTCCTACCTGGAACTATTTCAGCACACTGCTATGACTGTATGTTAGACCTCAAGGGCCATAATTGGAGGCTGGCTGTTACGTGAGGTCAGGGCCCAGCGGCACTCCACCCATCCCCCAACAATAGACGCAACACTCTCAAGGCCTGGACCCCCGCCTCGCTAATCAGTGAGGCCCACAGGCGCGTGTTGAAGAAGCGGTGTTGCCTGGCTGGTGGCTCCACACTGGGCAAGGCCAGCCTGGGGAAAAGTTGTGGAGGAAGCCCCACCTAGGTGTGCCTGTGCTCTAGCTACTCTCCCGCTATGGTGGGTGGGGAGGCTGGAGTCCCGGGGTGGGGCCGCGGAGGGGCCTGCTTTGGGGACCGCCACTGGCACCCGCAGGCGGGGCTGAGCTCGGGATCCCCTCGGTCTCACCCACGTGAAGTTCTCACCGCTTCTTGGGTGTTGCTTGCAGTCAGCGGAGCATGTGATCCTCTGTGATTTAGCACCCTCCTGCTCTGTGTGTGATCTTGGCTGGGCCAGCCTGGGTGACACCATCCAGACTGCCCTGGGAATCCTCAGGCGAGCGCAGGCTCTGCCCTGGCGTTGGCGTTCTCCCTCTCTCCCTCTCCCTACCCCGCTTCCCTTTCCCTTTCTCTCTCCTCTCTCTTTGCTGAGCTTGCTGAGCTTGCTGAGCAGCCCTGGGCATGTTCCTTAATTGTATATTTCTCCCACTTGGGAAATATGTGCATACATAAAATCAGACAAGATCTCTGCTTAAAGTTCTCTGCTTGAAAGGGGGGTCTGAAATGTGAAGGTCTAAAACTGCTGTGAGGTGACGTAGAACAATGCATGCAAACCATGTGAACACAGTGCCAGCATGAAGCATCTACTCGATAAATGGTGGTCTTACTATTTTTAATGTGGCTCAGATTGGCAGTGAAAGAGAGCCAGCTGATATGCAATAGACATTCAAGTGCTGAAAATGGAGATAAAAGCATTGATAGACTTCTTAAGAATCTAGAATGAATTAATCCTTGCAAATAACGGTGTGTGTTACTATTCTCCGCTGGTCCGTAGGGAGATGATATTTGAACTAGGAGAGCATCAGTTTCTTCTCTCTGATAGTGTAATGGAAGATAAATTATCCAAAGAGGAAATAATCCAAACAATTTCTGAGCCTTGGGATCTATTGACCTTCCTAATTTTTCCTACCTTTATATAAGACTCAAGGTACACGTACATTAATGCAGTATATATCATTTTCTGAACACGTTTTTCAATTAAACAATGCATCTAAAGTACCCAGAGTAGTTCCTGGCGTGTAGTAGCTGCTCAATTAGTTATTACAAATACAGGAGAGATGTAGAGAAATGGCCAGAAATACTAGTCAGAAAGAGATATAAATTCAGATAGGTAAATCTAATAACCTGTTTATCAGGTTTCCCAGAATTTTAAATTCATGGGCTCTGGAATCAGGCTGTTGAGTTGAAATTCAGCCACGAGTTCCAAGGTATTTTAATCGTCTCTCTGTGTCCTAGTTTCCTCATCTGTAAAATGAAGATCATACTAATATGTCATAGGAAAGCTGGGACACATAAATAGATTCTTTCCAATGAGCAACTACTTTGCGCCAGGCACAGTTCTAAATGCTTAGACTCTCTTTTGAGAGCTTTTGGGTAGGAATTCTTAATCAAGGTCTGCAGATCCTGAAACTGAACTCAACATTGTGTCTACATACATCCATAGCTGTCCTTAGATTTACAAAGAGGTTTGGATCTTAAGACTGGTTAGGAATCACTGCCTTCCAGACTTAGCCAAGGGTTTTACAGCTGGAAGACTTGTTGGAGATCATGCAGGCCACTGTTCCCAGACGTCCCTGAAGAGGATGATCACCTGGGTTCCCTGCTCAAGTTGCAGATTATTGCTCTTGAGTCCTGATTCAGGAGAGCAGAGTGGTTTTTGAATCTGCACTCCAGGTGCTCTTCACCTACAGGCAAACCTGAAAACGGCTCATCCAACCTTCTCATTTCTCAGGTGAGGACACAGGCCCAGGGAATAGGTTCTTCTTTATGAAACAGCTTCCATCCCATATCTGCAGGGAGCCTCCCTCCCCTTTGAGTCCAGATGAAGGAAGAGAAACATTGCTCCCTCCACAACCTAGGTTCACAGGAAAAGCACTCTAAAAACAAAATCGGTCTTCTTTTAAGAGAAAAATAGGATATGCAGCCCCCTCTGTGTTAGCTCTTTAAATAAAGAAGCCTAGACCCTTCTTGCCAGGACTGCTGGTACCTCACTCAGGCACAGCCCTCTACACCGCCCCCACGCCCATATCTAGCTTTACTATTTGAACAGCTGAGGCTATTCAGCTAACACTTTCAAGTGACATCCTACAAAAATGTAGATGTTGTATTTCTCTTCCTAAAACCACAGCTAATTAGACACTGAACAAGGGACTTCAGACTGGTGCCATTTCATTGTGTGAGGCCCACAGTGGGAAATAGTTTTCTCCTGGCAGATCTTGGAAAGAACTGAGTCTGAAGCAAGAACAGGACAGGCAGCAGCTGCAGCAAGAGTGGTTATCAAAGTTATGTTTTGGGGACACCCAAAGACATCAGCTTGAGAATTATCAGACACAATCCAGAATCTTTTCTTTTGGACCAGTGAAATGTTCTCCATGCTTACCAAGGGCAGCCAAGGATGCATGTGTTTTCTTCAGGGTTTTGACATTTACAATCACAGAGTCCTGAGTGTAGCAACAAACGAAATAACCTTCCAAAGTGTGTGTGCTGGGCACACGGCTCATGTAGTACAGCAGCAAGCAAAATTCCCAAGGTGGCACACTGGAGCATGTCCATTTCCCTGAGAAGACTATAAAAAGACGCAGGTGGCCCCTTCAGGCCTGTGCTTGACCCTGAGGCTGGGCAGTAAATCAGCTTTTCCTTATTTATTCCTCAGTATTATTCTTGACACTCTCAGGGACTGTGGGTCACCGTGAATTTTCTTAGCTGTCCATGACACACTGGCTGGGGATGTACTTGCCCTCTTTGACTTGGGGTTTCAGAGCCAGCACCGGAGCACAGACGACAAATGTATGGGTCTGTTTACATAATTGCTAGCTACAAGAATGTGTTGTATTTCTAAACCCAGGAAAGAAGTTCTTGATTATTCCAAATTTACTTCTTTCTATTGAAGGCAACACAAACGTACTTATTATCTTTTTAATTTGCTACGTCAATGAGGAACTGGAATACCAGTGTGAAGAAGTCTTTGTGTAAAAGCAGAGTTCTGTTACTACTGACACACCAAGCAAAATCTTCCTCAGGACCTTTGCACTTTCTGTTCCTTCTGCTTGGAACAGTCTCCAGAACTTTGCATGGTTGCCTCCTTCAGTCATTCACAGAAGGCTTTCCTGACCACCTGGTTGAAAGTAGACCCAAGCCACTTGCTAGCACAGCACCTTGTTAATTTTCTTCATAGCATTTGGATGTACTGAATCACTTTAGGAAGTGTTCACCAGTTTATATTTGCCTCTAAGAAAATAGAGACTTGGACATGTCTTATTAACCACTTCTCTCCAGCTCTGAAAACAATGCTGAGTATAAAATAAGTGCTCAAATATTCGTGGAAGAATGAATGAATGCTAACATTTTTGCAGAAAGCTTTGTGTTCATCATATGGAGATTTCAGCTGCTCCTGGATATTGCTTAGGTCTGGGAATAAGCTCTGGTCTGGGAATGCAGCAGAGTTTTGCCTTAGTTTCTCTATGCTCCTTGGCAGCCATGTGACCCTGAGAAAATTCAGCATCATGGTTATGAATATGGACACTGGGGCCAGCTCCACCACTTCTTAGTTCTGTGATGGTGGGCAACTCACCGAACGCCTCCACACCTGTTTCTTCATCTGTATATGGGGACAATAACCATACCCTCTCATCCATTCCTGGTGGGGAAAAGTAGTACCACTTTCATCCATTCCTTGTTAAAAGATTCCAGAATGCACATGAAGGACTAGCTATTATCGTTAGCAGGCATGGTACTAAGCATTTTACTTCACAGAGAGGTTAGGTAAGTAGTCGGAGGCACTCAGCTAATATGGGGAGGAGTGAGAACCACCTGCTCTTGATCACCAGATCCCTGGCACATGGCACACACACAACAAATGGCTGTGGCAAAACATTTCCACACAACTGATATCAAGCAATGCTCAACCTCTTAACGTGTCCGTTGCCATCCTAGTGAGCGTGAGCAGCTTTGACTTGTGCAGCCAAGGGCTGGTGCAGCAGTGCAAACCCCTAGTAGTGAGATGCCCTGGGCTGGGCTTCTTGGATGTGATGTGAGGGGAGTCGTTGAGCCTCGTTGGGTAGAACCAGATGATTCTCAATGTCTCTCGTAACCTTTTCTATTCTAAGTATTGGTGAAGTACACTTTATTTCTTTCAAGAATTCCCCAGTTTATTGGCTCAATATTGTGAAGTGAAAACCATTTTAAAAGGCACTATTTATTTAAAACAACTCATAAGTTGGGAAGTTGGGAATGACAAAAATTGAGATGAGTCAGCAGAAGCCTGGAATAGAAGGAATCTGAGCTCTAGAACCAAAATAACTATGTGACCTTAGATAAGTAACTTCACCTCTTTGGATTTTGGTTTTCTTCTGGGTTTAAGGCCTGAACGGAGACAAGTATAAAGCAGAGGCCTGAGCATAGTCATGTTTACAAGCAGCAGGCCCATGTACGGAGGACAGCTGGGGCCTGCCCTGTACATTGTACCCACTTCTGTAGTGCAGTGCCAGGAGAGTGGTCAGACGCCAGGTCCTTCCTAGCAGAGGGAGCAGACAGCTTGTTTCCAGAGGCTGGCAGAAACTGAGTGTGCTTTTGTGTTCCAGCGTGGCTATGTGACTCCTTGAGCTTCTGGAATCTCACCTGGGGAAACTGATTAAGGTCCTACGAAGATGCTGCAGGGATGCTTGCTCTCAGCACCAGCTGTGATTTCTGAGTAGCTGAATGGACCTGAGTCACGACCCAGCATCCACACAGTGGTCACTGAGCACTCACACGAGCCCTCAGTGCAAACAGCCACCAGCACAGTGGATAGGACTCCAGTTATTGGAAAGGTAGGGCGTGTTCTGTCCCCATGAAATAACCTAGGAGCAGCTTTTCCCCAAAAGAAAAGGGGGTGGAGGAGTGGGGAAAAAGTTAGAACCTTAAATGGAGAGCTCCAGTGAGATTTGAACTCTCTGGATGCAATTGGATGATTCCCAGCATCTCCCCATCCACTTTTCTCCAGGTGAGGGCATCACTGGGGGCCAAGGAGGAAATTCCTTCCAAGTAAATTTTTGACAAGAACTGTTAAAAAAAGACCACAGGCCCCAAATGGAGTCACTTACGCTAAGCCCCATGTTGCCAAACCGAGACTTAATTACAGTTCTGGCTCTCCCAGTAATGGAATCTTGAACCAGTTAATTAGGAATCTCTTAATCAGCCCTAGTTAGGTAATCTCTCCGATACACCCTTGCCGTCCCTTAAAGGGTCCTTGCCATAACCAATCCATTTTTGTCTCTTTCATTTTCTTCCCACTCCCTTCTGCCTATAAGTCTGTCATTCTGTGCAGCCCCTCAGAGCTCCTGTCTCTCTGCTAGAATGAATGCTGCCTGATTTGAATAAAGCCAATAAGATCTTCAAAATTTACTCATTTGAATTTGTTTTGTAACATAACAATCCCTTGTATTTGAGTGGCACTTTTATGAAATGCTTGCACACCATTTCTCACTGGATCCTCACAAAAACTGTGAGGAGTAGAAGGCAATGAGCTAAAAGTTTCCATAATTCCATAAAAAGTAACTGAAACACCAAGCAGTTAAACCACTTGACCACAATCCCACAGTCACTGGACAGGAAGTAGGGAGTCGGGTCCAGGTCCCAAGGCCATGATTCTTTCCATTTTGTAATGACTCAGTAGTGTCACTGCCCGATGGCCAGTGCTCCAGGGGCATTTTACTCTTGCATTCATGTCCCAGAGGGGACATGACAGGGCAGCAAGGATGCCTCGGCTTGTGGTTGGGGTCTGTAGGTAGGCAGTCACATTGGCACTGGCTGGAGGAGTTATCACCCCGTGATCTAGACAAAGCTGCTCTCAGCCTGTCCTTCCCAACCCTGCAGGAGCCCATCAGAAGCACCCACAGACAGGAGAGGCACAGGTTAAGGGAGCCTGTGGTAAAGTGGGGGGCTCACAGGGGAGCCCCACTTGATCTGCTTCTGCCCCTTTCTGTAGTTGGACTTGCATATGCATGTGTGGTATGATTGGCATGTTTACTTTTTCTAAAACCTAAAGCACTAA
The DNA here is from genome assembly GCF_030020395.1 of Manis pentadactyla. NCBI lineage: Eukaryota > Metazoa > Chordata > Mammalia > Pholidota > Manidae > Manis > Manis pentadactyla. Next base: position 21,863,849 of record NC_080026.1, read on the forward strand.
CATGAGATCCTATTAATCATTGTGACAGGGCTGGAGGTGAGGTAGGGGCCACCTATTATCAGCAGGACTCCCTAAGCAGCCTCCTCCAAGGCCTCACAAAGACGTGGAGATGAGGGAAACCCACCCGGTACCCCCCCAAACCTTCCATTAGAGCAGGTCAGATGGGGCAAGAGAACCCTGCTTTATTTCCAGCTTAAGAGGCTGAGGAATATAGGATATTTAAAAATGCAACCAGAGACAATTAATGTCCTAAAGAGAAAAAAAAAAGGTCAACATGGGTAAGTTCAATTGTTAGAACATAGCAACAGTGAGAAGAGATGTGTCTGCTCTTGCAAGCATCTGCTCTGCACGGAAAAGATTCTGATAAGTGACCTCTGTGGCAGCCTTCCTTTAGGAGCCCCAAAATTCTTCAGCCAGCCTCCCCTGCTGTGAGGCACCCTCCTTCATTACTATTTCTGCAGTTCTTTCCTAGAGGAATTTGATTGCTTAAAGTGACTCAAATAATAGTAAAGTCTCGGAATCCTATGGAAGGAGAAAACACAGAAAAGTTGCAAAGGTATACAATTCTGTATAAATTCTTTACAAAAGGAGTTTTGAGGCCGGTTGCTGGTTATCACTGCACGCACGCACGCACACACACACACACACACACAGTTACTAGCTGTTGAGAGCACACACCATAGGACTGGACCAGCTGGGTTTCAATCCTTGCTCCTTCTCCCAGCGGTGAGATGTTGGACAAGTTACTTAACCTCTCTGTGCCTGCTTCCTCCTCACTAAAGCAGAGATAATGGTGCCTAACTCATGGGATTATTAGAAAGATTAGGTGGATTAATACATGTAAAGCACTTAAAACAGTGTCTGGCACACAGCCAGAAGAGTCTCCCACATGAATTGACTGCTTATTGCAGCTTCCTGAGCACTATGGAGCTCCTGAGGTATTACATGTCACCTGGAACAAGTTTGCCAATTTCTCTAATTTCATGTACACATTCTGAAGGAATAAACTATTTTAAAATTAAAAGAAAAAAACTTCCCAGGAGAATCATTTGCAATCTGGTCATGCACAGGGGTGAGAGTTTGGAAGACGTTAGACAGGGAAGGGTTCCCCAACAGAAACTGCTATTACTACTAGGGGAGCAAAGCAGGTGGAGAATTTCAGCCTTCACCATCCACAGCATTGCAAGTGCCTAGATCCACAGGGGTCATCTGCAAGTCTTTTATTATTTTGAGCCCAACTAACACCACAGAAATTGGTGTTTTCTTTGCAGATTGGATAAAAACCACCAAATGCCAATGGGAAAAAGGAAAAATACCATGGCTTAGGATGCCTTTTGTCAAGTGGGCCCACATTTTCATCTAATTGTGTCATGTGAGATGCCTCCTGCTTTTGTTCAATTTATTATGTACATATGACAAATCCCAAGATGTAACTTGTTACAAATGCTAGAATTAAACCTGCCAATACCCACATCACTGATACTTGCCTCTGCAGATGATAGCTCCCACAGATGCTTCAGCTCTGTACTTCCAAGGCATTGCCCAAGCACCATTCAGAACACGAAGGACCAGGAAACCTCAAGAAAGACTTGCAGGAATCCAGGGGAACGGTGGGTGTCAAGGCAGTCGTACTGCATTGCAGAGCCTCTGAGTCCTGGGACCTGTGGGGTTGCTGCCCGTTGAAACCGAAATGCTTTGTAATTGGGTTTTTTCATAGGACTGCTTCCCCATCATCAATAAACACGCTTCAGCCTAAAGTTATCCACCACATTTGAAGTTTTACTACAAAGTCACCTTTAACAATCTGATATCTGGAAACTGCCTCAAGTTCTTTGGAGAATAACAATTTCAAGAAAGATGGGTAAGACATCATATAAGTGCATCATTTGCCATGCCCTCAATTTCACTTACAAAATGTTCATTTGGCAGCCATCCTTTCCTTTTTTAATTGATGAAAGCGATTTACTATCTGGCTCTCATGCAACATTAACCAAACCAAGAATGAGAATGAGGGTGTTTTATGTACACAGTGCCATGCGTGGCCACAGGACTCCAGTGACCCGAAGTATCTCCTTGCTAAGAGAGCAGATAAAAATACTCGTGTCCCACCTTTTATTTTTCTTCAAAGGCTTCATACTCTAGCATTGTCTCACAAGATTTCAGACCTGTACATTAATACTAATAATTAGTAGGTTAAACAGGAATACAAACACCCAATCCTTGCCAAACATCTTTTAATATATACAGAGCTTCAATACATGTTAAAGAATGCCAATGCTCTACAACATGTATTAGTTTCTAAGTGCCTTTCTTGGTCATGAAGAAATCCAGAAATTTAGCTGATTTACTGGTCTAATGAGCTTTAACTCAATCCTATTTTTAAAAAAGTTAAGACACTTGTTTACAGCCGTCACTTGTTTTCAGTGCTGAACCGCAATATCAGCTCTTCTTGGCTCCTCAGTGAAAAAAAAAAAAATTAAAAACAGATATTCGAACAAAAGAAAATCAGTAAAATACAAGAAGGTCAAGGCTGACTTTATTTGTGCTTTGAATTCAACCGCTGCTTTCTGAGATGAACTCCTTTCAGGTCAGAAAATAGCTCATCCTACCACTGGCACTGAGCCCTTCAATGAGAGTGTGTTTGGGGTGACTCAAATTAAGAAAAATCAGACCAGCCAAAGTTTAACTCAATTTTATTTTCCACTTTTAGTATTTTTCAAATTATACAACATGCAGTCTGCCAGAGTATCCATACATCTTCATTTTAGAACCTAGAAGATAACCAAAATTTTCCTCGGGCCAGGGGAGGGTTCCTTCCAGATCTTTTGTTACATATACTATATTACAGCATCATCACTTGATATAAATGCCATTCTCCCCCTCAGACCACCAAAACAAGCTTGTCCACAGATTTTTTAAAATGATAACTACTGTACAGATACGTAAAGCTGGAGAACACACATCTGCAGTACACATTACATACTTTACAAACTAGACATGTATAATTCTACAGAATGCCCTAGTCCCCTTATATCTGCACAGAACGAAAAGTATTTAAAACCGATACACAATTTGTAAATGGGTCAGCAGACTTCATGGAGCAGTGCTGCCTTCAGCAGATACCTGGCCCTGACTCAGTTCCTTTAACAAGTCTAAATCGTTAGCGTTTGATGAAGCCACTGGAGACTGCGGTGGTCCCTTTAGCTTGCTCAAGATACTCACTGCAAGACAGTGAAGTGACACCCTCCCTGTCCTCTACCTCTTGCCCTCAGCCAATGAAAAACTTCCCCAATATGTCCAATAGCCAGAATCTAAATGTCTTCTGCCCTGCTTTAAAAACAAACGAACAGAACTTCAAAGAAGGAACAGTTAAGAGCTCTTATTTGCTTATTTCTGTAGGGAGGGGAGCAGATAATCCCCCGAGTCTTGGTGATGGCTTGGGCTGGCTTTGGACTGGAATATCACTTCCTCATGTAAAGTTAGGGCTTCAAAAATTCACTATATGCTACATTCTAGACAAACATTTTTATTTCTTCATTTATCCCAATATTCTATGAATTCTAGTTGTCTTAATCATATACTATTTCCTTTAAAAGTCTCAATCCACACTTACTGTTCTTCCTACTGCCTGCCATTCAACAAAGCAAACTGTACAGCATTTGAAGAGATGATGCACTTGTACAGAATTTTCTAGAAATTGGTCAAAACATATTTGGCATTAATATAGTTTAATCTCCAACCATAAATTTCTTCTTGGAAAGTTTTAAAAGCACTTTATGAGTTGATAATACAGCCAATGAAGGAATATACTATATCACAGAAATGCAAATGGTAATATGAATCCAACGATAAATCGTGATAATCCCAAACAACATTACTCTTAACCATCCACCATCCTACAGGTAGAGATTATTTGTATAAACCATCTGGCTATTCCTTTCTAGCATCAAAGAGTAAACTTTCAAGAAGTAGTATGAAATATAAATTTATTCCTAGAGGAGAAACACACACACACACACACACACACACACACACACACACACAGGCAAAAAGCAGCATACAACCAAAGGTATAATTACAGACTCAGCCATTCAGAAGTGTAGTTTTTATATATTTAGGGTACAAATGTAAAGGAGCAAGTCTAAAAAATAAAAATTGCATAAATGTGGCTTTTAAAAAAAGTAGCCAACAGAGGATATGGTTCTGATATTAGCTTATTACCAAGTAATATTTAGGGGTCTGTTGAGTCTACCGTATAACCCATTCCAAGAACATACCCACCTTCTAGCCACAGTGTAGGAAAATTAGTTTAGAGGTCCTATAAAGATTGAAGCTAGCTGAACTGACTGGCTGATCAGCAACTAGCAGAATTATCTTTAAGAGACATCAAAGCCAACTTTCTCTGTGAATCAAAGTGAAGTGAATTTTCTGAGTCCCTTGTGGAGATCAAGAAATATGGACCTACAAGTGAATGTTTCTTTTGAAACATCAAAGGGCCAAGCAATCCTTTAGAAGTAGAAAAGGGGTACCCATGGAAAAATTACTTTGGAAAGAATGTAAAATAATCTATTAACAAGCGAGTCCAAAAAAGGAATTCCTGACCTTTGTTCAATTTCTAACCATAAAGTCATACAGCTACATAATAGACGGTAGTGGTGTGACAATTATTGACCATCCTCTCAATGACCAATGTTCTGGCTTCTAAAATCAGAGGCAAACATATTAACAAGGTTATAATCTATGCTGTATATTTTCACCTGATAAAGTTTGCAGAACCTGCCCAAGAAGGGCCCTTTTATCAGAATGGAAATGGTGATCACGCAGTTCTATCGGGCAAGTACTGACAACAACGTAAGAAAATCAAATGGAAGAATTTTTAGAATGTAAATGAATGCAAAACTGCCATCTTGATGAGATAAACACTTCAGCAGAATTTGTCCTCTTCCCTCTCCTTACTCCCCCACAAAAACAAAACACACAGAAAGTGCAACATTGAACAAATAAATTAAGTCAAAGCAGCTTTGCTTTGTTAGGGAAATTTTATACAGGAGGAGTCTGGAAGTCAATTCACAGTCCTTGGTGCTCTCCACACACACCCGCGCACACCCTTCAACCCACACGAAGTAAGAAATCTGTGTCTCCCCAAGCACACATTTCCTTCCAGTGGTGACCGCAGCGGGGACGGTGCCAGCTCACTCACGTGAGCAGGCACAGGGATAGGATGGGTGCCCTCACTGAGATCCGTTTCACTGTTACTAACTACCCTCAAATATGCCAAAACAAGTAGCACACAAGACCAACTTAACTGAATCTTCATCCGTTTCCCCGGAAACTTTACTACTTGGAAATTGATCATTTTAATATGCACAGCTGGAAGTTTAAGAGTTGATTCATATATCTGAATCAAGCAGTAAATGTAAAAAAATCCAACCATACTTGTAACTTCTAATTCTAAGATATAACCTATCTACTTGATGCCAAAGATAGAACTGGTCAGCGATGATGGGTTAAAATAACTCATTCATGGCAACTTAGTCACAGGCACAAAAATTTGCCAATTACTTTCTCCCCAGGACTTCCTTTTACAACCGTTGTCGCCAGCAATACCCCCCACAAGGCTTAAGATGGTACCCTAAAGAAAGAAGCCATGCCAGCACAAGCTCCAGTAGGTTCAGTGAGAAGGAAGTGAGGACGGAGCAGCCCCATTTCCACTCACCCAGCTCTGCAGCGTTTTCAACACTTCAGAAAGAATGATATTCAGACTGGGCTGGCTGAGACTAGCTGCCACAGGTTCAACAGCAAGCAGCTCAGAGGCAAATTTTATGACTTCCCACATTTACATAGATGTGTTTGAATGAACAAATTCTACATTGCTACTGTCAGATTGTTTTTTCTGCCTTGAAGAAATTTGCTTTGCATTTTAACGGTGCCATACTTAAAAGGTGTATTTTACAGATCCAAAGATGTGACTAGGGTATTCAAAATGCTTCTTTGGGGTAATTTGTTTTGGAAAAGTGTTCAGAATGAAAATTTTGAACCCTATAGCAGCACTTGTTTTGTTCCCTAAAAATATAAAGTAATGTGTTTATTTTACAGGAAACCAGACAGTTGCGGCAAAGCACGACCACCGCCTGCACGGCACTTGGTTGTTCCCTCCAGGGAATGGCACGTTAGGGCATTTGCTGGGACAACGTGCTACAGTAAGAGGAGGCTCCAGAGATGCCAGAGACCACAGGCACCCAAGGCTGAAGCCGTGGCCCTGGTTCCCAGGGGTCTGTGGATCTTCTGTAATTGTCCCCTTCAGATGTCTCAGGAAGAGAAAAAGTCCAAGCACACATCTGTACGCACAGCAATTCTACACAGCCCCAGTATCTGAAACTCACGTACTGCAGATGGCTAGGGTAAGCAAGTGTAAAAGAAAATGCAAATTGTGTAGGAGGGGGAAAAAAATAAAGGAACTGGTGATAAATGTAGTCCTTGACATGCTACGTGGAGTCAGATCTGTCGAAAGAGAACCAAAGAGAGAACATAGGAGTTAGAGAACACGGTGGAAACTCACTCCTCAGAAAAAAATTTAATTCTAGATGTTTAGACTAGTGCTGTCCAGTGGAAATACCATGCGGTCCACATATTTAATTTAAAATTTTTAAGTAGCCACATGAGAAAGTGAAAAGCAACAGGTAAAACTAACTTTAATACTGTTTTATATTTAGCCCAATATAGTCAATGTTATCATTTCAACATGTAATCAGCATTATGTTGAGACAGTTTACATTTCAATATTACTATTGAGCTATTTCACAGTCTTTTCCAGTGTTGACAAACTGGTGTATATTGTTCACTTTCAGCACAGCTTCCTATTTACTGCTTTTGCTTTAATTTAGCCCTGACAACAGGCCCCTCCAAGAGTCAGTATCCATAGAAACTATAGATATTCACAGAAACATACTGCACTTTCTCATTCCTAAAGCGAATGGGGACACCATTTCTCACATGCAAGTACTTGGGATAAAGAGGCAAGTCAGACACAGCCCGTAACGCAGGCTGTCTTAGGAGGGAAGTTCCCAGCCCTGAAAGACATGCTTCACCTCCACGTGGTGATGCTGCTGCTCAGTAGGGCACTCCTTTCATTTCCTGCCACTTCTCACCAGATGGTCATCTGATCACTGCTTGGCCTTGAGGGTAAAAGTCTGGACTGGCCTTCGTCAGCCTTTGGACTAATTCCAATAAACTCAACTTTCAGGAAGACACTGAAAGAGCCGATTTCCTCACATCAGCTGGAAGCCCCAAGCATCCCTGATCTTGCCTATAGGTTCTGTGCAGAGTTTGTAGTGCTTGTGGGGTGGGGAGGGGGCAAGAAGAGAGGTAGGAAGGCCTCATCCTTGAGAAATATATGGGAATTGCCCAGCACAGGAAATATGACAGATGCTAAGAAAAACCCAACTGCTCTTCTGAATATAAAAAAAAACTTCATAACCAGACACACCGTGCATTCTGTTTTTGACTCTATTAGGCTTATACCCAAATTTAGTGCTCAACTATGGCAAGTATCTCAGATGCCTGCTACGATGCTCTCTCCCTCTCATTTTTCCCTCCTCACTCCCCTAATTTATGTGTTATAATACTGTAAGCAACCTCACATATTGTGTATAAATAAGCAGAATATAAATTATAAACAGAAAAAATTTAGGGTATGGAAACAGATTATAAAAGTAGATAAAGACAAAGTGGGTGGGGAAAAAAGGGGAGAAACAAAGAACAGAAATTATGTAGGAAAAGAAAACACAATCTTTTTTTTTAGAATACCAGCTCCTCCCTGACATAAAAAATAAATATTCAGAGAAGGAACTCATTTGGTAACTACCATCTCTTGTTTCAACAGTTAATCAGCTCACAATTACAAAGCTGCTCAATTAAAAATGGTTTAAACACCCTTCTGTGAGAATATTCATGTCATTTTTTAGAAGTCACAGAGAGTGAGATTTGCCTTTGGAAGGAATATCTTTCATGCTTTGCCTTTCTGGTGAGGTTCTGTGCTTATTATTAGGAACAGAAATGAAAAATCTAAAAGCATGGTCATGGTTGTCTTTTAAATTCATTTTGAGCAGAAAACCAATAGGCCTGAGGGTACTTTCTGAATACCACCATTGAAATCCCTTTTCCAGTTTCCTTACAGATTCGTTTTTTCCAAGTGCCCTATCTCAGAATCACTTGTGGGTCACCCTGGTCAGATGAGATGGTCTTTCTGTGTGCCTGGAGGCAGGGAGGTACTGAGCACATACCTTAAACTGCAGGATTATGGTTTAGCAGATGCTGCAGCCAACCCATGTTGACAGAGTCAAGCATTAGACACACAAACTTAGTGGGGCGATTGCCATAACTCCAGCAGACCATGAAGTGACACTATTCCCCCAGAAGGTCTTTCATTTGAACCCCCATTCGCCAGGTGTAAGATTCAGCACATCTGGCTAATAGTTTGGAAGAAACAGGGGACCATAAAGGAGGCTCAACCTGCTTAGTCACCTCAAGGAGGGTGAGAGCAAACTGGGATTGTGATGGGCTGTTGAAAATAAAAACACAGGAACTCATCAATAAAAGGTCCTCTGTTATCAAGAGGTTGCTCTTCATCCTGAGTTAAAGATCTTCACAGGCCTGTCTGACAAAGCAATCTTTCCAGGAGGCCCAAGAAAAACGGATTCAACCAGGATACTCCCATCCATCCCCCAACTATCTGGATGCTCACCTCTTATAAATTCGGGAGAGAAAATAGATATAATGTATTAAGGGATATGGGTTAGTTAGCCCCCAAAGAAACCATTTCTGACTGTTCTTATCACAAGGCTGGCCTGCTGGAGAGGCTGACGGATCTTGAGAACATTTACAACCCACTTCTGTTGACCTTAGACGGTTCAGAGTAGTCACGCACCTGCCTAAAAGCATGTGCTGGACCAAGGGACCTGCTACTGGACTGTCCTGGGCCTCTGCCAAACTGAAGATGGTAATGGAGAGTGGCAGTGTGTGACCAGGTTTAGGAGGAAATAAAATCACATTTCTTTAGAAAGGGTGGAGGAGGCTGAAGAAAGAAGCTAATTACATAAGGGTTTTGCAAGAAGTGGTTTGAGATTTTTTTCCCACCCCAACTTTGGCTTTTGCAATTGCTTGCAGGGGATTTATGCTTAATCCAAACAGGACATAGTTTTATCTTTTCTTTTGCCTTCCTACAGTTCAATCCCCACATTATAAGAATTACCCGCAGTACTTTATGTATCACTGCTGAATGCAAGTAGATTATCTTCCAGGCGCATGAGTGCAATCTGCTGTGGAGGGACAACTGTAGCTGCTCTGAATTAATGACTCCGAGAAACATGACAGTGAGAAAAATTAAAGTACAGCAGCCTGCACTGGAGAGGAAATAAGGAATCCTTTCTTCCAGGTCCTCCATTTGAATCCAGAATGTACTTTCAAAGTCCTGTGCCACAAGAGAACCCCTCTGCTGTTATTTCTGCCCTCTCTCCCTGAAGTCTGCCTGTATCTAGGCCCATGCCCATGACCACCAGGATATTGGCTAATATTTGTGGGAGCTGAATTTTTGCTAGGTGCCCTTCTATGAATTTTCACTCTTCTTTCATTTTATCTTGCTTGATTCCCAGAACAAACCTGTGGTGAAGGTACTATGAACATAACTCCATCAAGCCACAGTTTTCTTAGCTGTTAAATGGTTAAGAATCTGTCTGGAGTGGCAAGGTTGGGTTTTCTTCATATACTTCAACTAAAACAACATACTGCAATAGATAGAAGGCAGAAGCAGATAGGAGAATCCGGCTGCTATCTATTAAGCCAAATATTTAGTTCCCCCCAACCTTGGACTTGCAAACCTGTAAAACAATGCCATTCTACTAAGTTATTTGTTTTGGAAATAATTACTTTTCAACAAAAGTAGCATTTATGTAAACAGTATTACTATTTTAACTGTTTCAATTTCTAATATAATACATATCAGTAGATACAACCCAGAAATATAAAAGCTCTTTGATGTCATTGATACTTATAAAGAACATGAAGGATCCTAAGGCCAAGGATTTTGAGAACTGCTGCATAGCAGATCAGAGTTCTTACCCCCAGATCTAACACTAACATGTTATGTGATCTTACAGTTCACTTGACCTCCTTATAGAAAGTAGAATGAGATAGGATAGGATTAGATGATGTTGACATGGGCAAGTCCTGAGTACCTGCTCTGGGCCAAACATCCACCTAAGCTCTCTCTATATTAATCCATTTCATCCTCACAGCCTCCCTGTAGGTAGGTCCTGTCATTGGCCACATTTTACAGAAGAGTACGCTGGTATAACTTACCCAGCGTCATGGCCAAGCTGGGATTCAATGCCAGGCAGCCCAGTTTCTGATCATGAGCCACAGTCACCCAGATGCCTTGCCTGCAGCAAAGAGTCACCCTGTAGGCACACTCTTGTGACTCAATCATTAATTGCTGGGATTTTCCAACAGCAGTAGCAAGTTGAATGGCCCAGCGGTTTAGATGTAAACGACATGTGTGGCCTAAGGACCCCATGTGACCTGTTCTAAATAGGTTTCTTGGCTTCACTACTTGGAAAGGCTAAATCCCAAGGCACCTCCTTGCCTGCCTTGTGTGTGGCATGAACCCATTTCTGCTGCGGGCAGAAGTCAGTTTGTGCATCTAATGTATACATGTATAATATATATGTACTCACAATGTGTATCTTATGAAAGGGGGTGAAAGAACTGGGTCACGGAATTGCACAGAAGTAGCATAGGCATGCCAAATTCTACCAGAAGCCATGCCTACCAGAGCCACATTGCGCCTAGCAATTTATTCTCAGTGAAAGACCATCTTTCATTAAATTATGTTAAGGTTGGAGGCTTGACTTTTTTATTGGTGGTTTCATTTTTTAATCTGATTTCTAAGTTTGTTGATTGGCAGTTGTATAAGACCTGTAAGTACAGGAGTGTATACTGTTTTAAATTTGCAAATACTTAAATATTATAATACAATAACTTAAAGAAACTCTGGGATTCTGTGATCATTATATTCCTTTAAAAATACTCTATTTATATTAAAGTTTGAGAACTAAGGGTCTGTATACAGGAAAACCAAAAGACCATTCGGCCTCAAAGTCTTTCAGAAAACAGCCAAGGTTTCAGCAATGCCCCACTGATGCCATCTGGTGGACACATTTGAAGAAAAGGACCCACCAGCTTGCCACAGCCAGGGAAGGAAGCCAGACTCCAGGGGCCCTCAGAATCAGGGAGCTGGACAGGTGTTTAAATGGTGCCCATATCAAATGTGGGGCCTTGAGCAAGCACTCACCTGCCCGAGAGGCCTAATTTCACGCTGTCTCTTTTCCAGCCTGCAGCCAATCCCATATCCCACAGCCCTGGCTTCTTGCTGCACTGTACTGCCCCGCTGTACTGTCCAGCTTTGGGGTTTGAAAAAGATGGTTCCCCTCCCCCTGGGACTGCCCCCCAGATTTGAACTAGATGAGATAAAAGCCTGCATTATTCTGGGTTCTTTTCATTTCTCCATGTTGCCATCTTCAGGTTTTCTGAAACTTTGAACATAAACCAAGATATGCATTGTGATTTTATTACTGACCTCCTGCAATGAAGCCGAAAGAACCCCCCAAGATGACCAGATGCTGCTCAAGCATAACTATGCCACTCTGGCTCCAAGAGGAGGCTCAGAGGAGTCAGCAGTTGAGATCACTGCTGCTTAGGATAGACACACTTCAGAATGAGAATCCCAAAGATCAGGAAAGTCATCTCAAAAAGGTATGATGATCTAAGCAATGAATTCCATATTCCCAATTTTTTTTTTTTAATGATTTAGCATTTCCTCACTTCCAATTATAATTCCCCACTTCACTGATTACTATCCTTTTTTTTACCCTATGACAAATGCCCAGTCTTTTTCTTAAAAATAGTCAATGTTCTTATTGATAGTATATTTAAAACCCCTTATATCTAGTCATAGCTAAGTAGGGTACTCAGACATAGGCCTTCCCCACTTAGTGGTTAAAATTTACTGCTACAGAGAGACAAAAAACTATTGTGCAAAATTACGTGAATATAAGGAGAATCTAAACCAACATTCACCAACCACCTACTATGTGCAAGTACCACACAGCTCCTCAGTGTGAAAGAGAGGACATGGGTGGGGACTGGCCAACACTGGTTGGATGTACCCTTCCTAAGTGCCAGGAACACGCACTTCTGCGTGCTGACCTCAGTGGGGGTACTGCAGAGGTCACAACCCGGACAGCACAGCTGTTTATCAGGTGTTCAATAAATGCAGAATGCTGGCTGCCACCTCAATGTCCATCCCCTTGTCCTCAGCAGAAGGACACTACTTTTATTCGGGGCACTGAAGCCTCCCCTGGTCATAGCTAGACACAGCCATGTGCCTACTGTGACCAGAGGGATGCAGGCATCTGCATGGGACGGGACTGCTGGGAAGGCATCTTAAAGGAAGCACATTCATCGAGAGAGTGTCTTTTGCCTCTTCTCCACTTCCTCTCTGCTTGCTAAACATGGAATATAGGCATGGTAGCTAGAATTACAGAAGTCATTTTAGGGACCTTGAGGCGACCTTGGGGAAGGAGGGTACTTGCTGAGGACAGTAAGTTTAAATTTAAGAGGCTAGCTTTCTGTTGTCACCATAGAGTTCCCTTGGCCGACCCTCAAATTTCCTTTACATGGCAGAGAAATAAACTTCCATCCTGCATAAGTCAAGTTACTTTAGGATAGTAGTTCTCAAAATTTGGTGGCTAAAAAAATTGCCTGAGGTGCTGGTAAAAATACAAAGGCCCAGGCCCTGTGCTACTTCCAGGAGCCTGAGTCTCTGGGTGCTAGTTGGTACTGACACCCATTACAGGTCAAGAACCACTGCTTTAGGCTTTTCTCTTCTCAGCTGCCCAATGTGACAGCTTCCTTTAGTGTCAATCCCAATACTGATTAACATGCACTCAAAGCAACTTTATAGCATCCAATTTTACTTTATTCCTGATTGAAAGCAGACATCGGATCTGAATGGGGTGGCCCACTGCCAAGATGTTGTTATCCACCCTCCTACAATATGGCACATGGTGGTGGGCACGTTGCCCACCCACAGGCTGTCTCGGTCTTCCCTCCCGTTTCTGCTAATCTGACCAGCCTCTGTCCTGCTCCTGGGCATGCTGCCTGGGCCAGTGCAGGTGAAGGCTGTCTGGACGCAGCCAGCAAACTTCTTCCTTGCAAGTTTTGATCTGAGCCTTAGCAATGTGATTACAACCTCCTTATTCACTTCCCTTACCTTGATGCAAAAGGACTTTGAGCAACCACTGCTCTCCTGGGTGGCCCTTGATTCTTGAGGCTTCCCCATGTCAGCTCACCTGTCTTATAAGCTAGCTTCCTTAGTGAGGGCATGGAGTCCAGCACAACCTCCTCTCCTCCACAGTTTACCAGTTCCAAGTCAGAGCTTTTCTAATCAGTTGGCTCTCTGCCCTGTCCAACCAGTAACCCCTTTTCTCTGTTTCAGTTACAAAAGGAAAGCCTTGTGCTTTCTTCTTCTCTCTTCTAAAGCCTATCGCTTTTTTTTCTTTCTGTTGTAGAGCAATGCCAGGCATGTGGATGGTGGGAGAGAGGTCACAGATCACCATCTTAAAGAAAAATGTGGTCTGGACCAACCTGGATATAAATTAGCGCCATTCTTTAAAGTCCCACTTGTTGAGTTCAGATAATTCTATTCTCTGGCTCTTGCTTCATATTCAGTTCCTGAGATTTAAAGCAAACATCCACGTCCACAGGAAAAGAAGCTGATATCCAGTTAGTGCCCTCTAGGAAAGCAAGGGAGTCCCACAGACAAAGAAAGCTGGGGTGATGCATTCAGCATACATACCCTCACCTACCCTCGGAGGGCCCCTGGTGCCAGGTAGTCCAAGCTAGGAGACCCTGAGGCTCTAGACTGAGGTCGCCCCAGCTGTTAGCCAGAGCCTATCCTGAGTCCTCTCTGCTGCAGGTCCACACACATGCAGCTGGGGGCCAGGAAGGGGCAGGGATCTGCCCAAGCTCTGTCCTGGACAGAAACCACCCCACACCAGAGACTCACTTCATATTCATTTCTGGTAGTGAGTGGAGTTTGAAGAGCCACCTCCTCCCCCTCGCACGGCGTGGACGGCTGTTGGAGATGATGCCGGGTAGTGTCCAGGGCGGATGGGCTTGGCTGTAGCCAACCGACAGGAGGGAGAGAACAGACATTTCAGAAAGGGCTTTAAGTGTCACACCCAGATACCTACACGTCACATGTGAAAGCCCAGAGGCACAATTGTTACCAGCATTACAATTCTTATCAACCACCGGACCTTTCTGAAAAGAGAAGGTCTGCCCTGTTAGTACACAGTAACTAATCCAGGGCACCTAGTGTTCAGGAGACAGAGAGAACTTATCTATCTATTATTTAAATTCTGGTTGAGGAAAACTGGAAACAAAGGACTTTCAATTTTATCTGAGGCAAAGCCATGGGTCCCCATGGGCTCCCAGAGCATCTGTGTAGCCCCTAAAAATGGATGTAGAATTCTGCTTATGCATTTTTTCTGGGGAGACGGTCCCAGCCTTCACTAGGTTTCCAAAGAGTATAAAATCCATTAAATGCAATGAACCACGAATCTAAGGTACACTAGCAAAACCAGAAATATGAAGTTGCTGGTTTGCAAAACATTTGCCCAGCAGTATCTGATGGGAAATAATTAAATACTACATGCTGTCGGAGATGGTTTGATTTTTTTTAAAAAAGGTCTCCAGGGAACATCCCTAAATCCCTTTTACTCCCCAGGTGCCATCTGGGAACTATGACTCAGCAGCTACATTCTCATTCCTGCATGGACAAAACTTGAGGGGGCTGGACACCAGGCTCCCTTCCCAGCTTGGAACCACACCCTGTTCCCTGATGCCAGGCCTGGTTCCTTCCAGGGTGGGTGAGCCAGGCCTGCTCTGGCAAGTGGCTTTCTGAGGCTTCTGGCTACATACAACTCCCTCATGGCTCCACTGGTACAGAACAGAAAAGGCCTGCAGCCTTGCTGAGGAACAGCCACATATTCTGCTGTTTCTGAGAATGGACCTCTCTTTACAGCTGAACCCTGTGGCTCTGCATGTGGCCTGGGCTGCCCAGCTTCTCTGCTCAGCTTGGCAACTTTGAAAACCACGATGTACGCTGGAATCTCTCAGGGTAAGGAAGCAAGTGCCTGATACTCCCCATCTCCCAGGATGAGTGCGGGGTGATGGGAGGGGCCAGCTGGCCTAGGTCCTGGAGGCTGCACCGTCAGCACACCTCCCAGAGCATCGGAGCATCAGTGCTTTGGGGCGGAGGAGGCCGTGCCTTTTACCACGTGCCCTGGCGAGAGGCACACATACCGATCTGGGCCGAGTGGGCCCTCCTGGCCATGTTCTTGGCCCGCACGGCCTCCTTGATGCGATCCACCTCCTGCTGGTAGCGCTTGCGGTCCCGCATGGCGTTCTCCTTGGCCTCCTTCAGCGCGCTCTCCAGGGCCTTGACGCGCTCTGCCGTGGCGCGCAGCCGCTTCTCCAGCTTGGGCAGCTCACAGCGCAGGTCTGCGTTGTCCCGGACCAGCTGGGGCAGCAGGTTGGAGGGAGAGGCAATGAGTTACCGGGGAGACAGTGGGGGCAGGAGGGGCAGACCCACTGCAGGGGGTGAAGGAAGTGACGGGAGAGCAGCTAGAGGCAGACTCTGCAGCTGAACCACCACTCGGCCAGGTTGTCCTGAAAAGTCCAGATGACTATAAACTCTGGGAGCACCAGAAGAAAATAAAAATCCCATACCCTGGGGCTCCAACTTGCTAAACTCATGATTGACAGGTACAAGGAAGTGGGGAGGGGTATGAAATTAAAAGCCATTTCCAGCCACAGGAAACTTTCAGGCTAGGGTAGGACTTACTTCCCCTTTTGTATGAGTTGAGGCGGTGGGTGCCCTCGTATGAGAAAGTTGACCACTCAGACATGAGCATGTGACAGCTACAAAGGGAAAAGTAAGTTCAAGGGCACTCAGTGAATGGCATGCCAGTTCTGCAGCTCTCTGGAGGCTTCCTTCCATGCAGGACATGTCTGCACCAGCATGTGGTTCGGACCCCACTTTGCAACACACTTAGAGGCTAACAGTAGCCTGAGAAACTGCTCATCCTTTCATCACCAGGACCCTCAATTAAGCAGCAACAGACTTGCCCTGGGTTAAGATAGGTCAAGAGCCAGCTGTTACTTCCTGACCATCAGACTCAGTCTAAGTCCTTCAATCACTACAAGTCTCATCTATAAAAAAGGTATTACATAATAGGACCATTATAGGGATCCAAGTGGATCAAGAAAAGTTCTGAAAATCAGAGCTATCTCTGGGTCCATGCCTGGGTCCTTTGCCCCATTTCCCAGCACTAGTCTAGCGGAAAAGAGTAGGTTTATAATAAAAATTTATTAAATTCATGAATAAAATAATTAAACAATTTCACAGCCTGATTCAAGTTTCCTAGCAGTTGCTGCTTTTATGTTTCGCATCACCAAGATGCTTGAACGACTTCAACCATATTGAATCTGTCACCCTCCCTTTGGGAAAAAATTCCCTATCGGTGACTCTGAAGAGGACTTAACCAGGCAAAGAGAAATGACATCTGCTCATCCATGTGGTCTGAACCATTTTTGTCATATCCCAAATCTTTAGGGTTTAGAGGAAGTGGTCATGAACATTCCAGCATTTAAACAAAAAGGAGAAAAACTGCCTAAATCACCAGTAGGATTATTGCTCTTTGTTTTTCCAGACAAACTCCAGGGCACTGCAGGAACCTGAGAGGCTGCCCAAGAGGGTGGCGGAAAAGAGAGGGGTGGTCTGGTCCCAGGTCTCCCAGCCACAGGATGAAGCAAGTCACTTCCTCTCCCAGTTTCCTCATCTGTAAAAATAAGGGGCCTGACCCGGCTTGGTGGTATCTACTTTGCATTCTGTGGAGCCCTGGGGCCGACAGGGGGGTGGGATGGGGGCCTCAGAGGCATCATGAAGGCCACTGAGGCCAGCTGGGGTCTGAGGCTGGAACTGGAGGCAGATGGAAAAGACAGGACTCTGAACATGCCACTGCCCAGACCCCAGAGAGCTCAAATGCAATTCCTTAGATTTGGCTTTGATAAAAGAAGAGTATTTTATATATAAGGGAAGTACCGAGGACTAACAGATTTCAAGGACTCTTCCAGCATCAGTGTTGTCTGCTGACTACAGTCCTTTAGCCTTCAGTACCAGAGCTTGCTCCCTGCACTGTGGCTAAGCTTAACAAGGCTTCTTTCCAGGAGAGAGAGAAAGAAGCAGAAGGACGCCGGCACAACTCTCCTACCTGTTTGTGAACCTTAGTGAGCTGCTCCAGGTTATTCTCCAGGAAGGAAATTTTCTGCTTCTGGGCAGCACTGCCCCCTCCATCATCGCTGTCCAGCTCCACACTCTGCTCCAACATGAAGGGGTCAGCGGGCCAGGCCTCCACCCTGCCCACCCTCAGCCCAGCCCAATGTGGTTCACACATTCTAAATCTTCCTTAAAAACAAAAACCTTAATCCCAATAAGGGCTATTCTGAAAGTGAATATAAAGAGAGGTTCTAAGAGTCTACACTCAATGACTTTCCCAAGTAATTTCCTTGGTTGGGGTGGGAAGTGTTAGAAGTGCTCTTTTTTAGAGGGCTGGAAAAAAAAAACCTTCAGATCTCCTTTTGGAAAGATACAGATTAGCTCTCTCTGTGAAATATACCTCTCCCTTACAGGCAGGCAGAGACTCTCCTTTTCAAAAAGAATCATCCAAAACCTCCGTAAGAAAAATAGCAGTGTGAAACCATAAACCCAAGACCTAAATTTGGTATCAAACATTGCAACGGAGATAACAAGTCACCAAGCTGTGGGCAAGTGTCTGTGGGCCCACTGGGAAGTCTCAATGGCTTCTGCCTGTCAGTTTAGCTCCTAATTCCATGAAATGCCTTAATGAATCCATCTCAAACTAGAGTGCTGTGCCGGATAAGCTCTTGAAATTGATTAGACTTTGAGACTGACGAAAACCCTGCCCTCCTGACACTGCCAAGCTGACTGGCCAGATAAGTTGGGAAATACTTGTGCAAACACATCCTGGAGTCCAAAAATGGCAGAGCATGGCTGCTTCATCTGATTACAAGAGAAATCACCATTCTTTTTCTGAGAGTTGATGGCAAGATGAGCCATCTTCAACTCAAACATCTCCAGGCTCAATCCTCATGCAGAGGAAGGTTGGTTAAAATCCAGAATGCTGGGCCCTCCCTCCCAGCCCGTCTCTGATGCAGGGGATCGTGGGCTGGGCAGATCCTTTAGAATCTGCATATTTGGCAAATCCCCAGGAGATGCCAACACTGCTGGTCAGGTGACCACACCGAGAACCACTGGTTTAACCAGAGTCCTCCCTGTCATGAAACCAGGGAAGTCTGATCTCAAGCTCTTCAAGCCCCTCACCTCCCTCAGACCACCTCCTCCCGCCACCTGAGCCTCTCCAGATCTTGTCTTCAGCTCTGTCTCCTTCCCCGTCCCCTCTGGCCCCTCTCTCCTACCTGGTCCAGGTCCTATAGTCTGGTCTCTATTGATGATTGTGGTTACCACCTACCTGCCTGATCATTGTCATTCAGGCCTTGAAATCTCTTGTCATTCTTTACCCTATTTTATTACTTGCCTCCAAACTCCCTAGGCCTGTGCTGTCCAGGGCCACGGCCAATCCATGCTCTAACCTGCAGCTGGAGACTCACACCTCTGCGTAGCAATCCTCTTACTCATCCCTAGCAAATCCCCCCAAGCGCCCGAGCTTCCTCCAGTCTCCACAGGCTGCCCATTCTCTTCCTTATCCACCAAGCAAGGAGCCTCCACATGAACGGGGCAGATCAGAGTCACCAGATATCTCTCTTTCCATTGTTATACATTCCCTGTAAATGTCACCATTTGACTTCTCCTCTGCTCCTTGCCAAGAAAACACGTCTCTTCCTCTTACCAAGCCTAATACATCCATCTGTGCTTTCTTTGGTCCCTCAAAGATCTGATTCCATCAATCACCTCCTCTTTTTTATGTATTTCACCTCTTTTCTTTGGCTCCTTCACACAGGCTTGTATGCACACACCCATGCGCTCACATGCACACACACACACACAGTTTTCTTAAACATACCTTCTTTCCATCCTACTACTCCTCTGGATATGGCCCACTGCTCCTTACCCTTCGCTTTTGACCATTCTTAAAGAGAGGCCTCCTGTCTGCTTCCACCATCCCCTCCCTCCTGCAGCCTGTGTGAGCTGCCCTGGGGACTCACAGATGGAGACTCCCCAAGACCCTGTGTGTGGCATGAGGACCAAAGGACACCCTGGCCAGAAGTCACCCAGGCCTCCATTCCAGGCCTGTCTCTGGCACTTCCCAGCTGTGTGATCCCGGGCCAGCTGTTTAACCTCTGAGCCTATCTCCACATCTGCAAAACACAACACTGAGAACCACTTATATGGCTGCTGGGAAAAACAAAAAAGAAACCGTATGTTAAGTGCTTCATACACCTAACCCAGCTCATAGAAGGCAAATATGAGGCTTCCCTGGGTTCAGGGCAACCCTTCTGACAAGACCCTCTGGGATTCCCCTGCATCACGCACAGCCGCTGTCACACTAACTCCAAACAAATGTGTGTTTGTTTCAAATGAAGGCCAGGAAGAGGATTATAACTTTCTCTAACTAAGAAGGAAAAATCAGATGGAAAAAAATGTTCTCAAGTATTTTTTTGGCCTCTAGCACATTCTTTTAATAATATTCTCTAGCATATGAAGTAATTAATTTTTCAGCATAACCAGCCCCAATTTAAGGAACTGATCTCTCAACTGAAAAGAATTCTTTCTGGCCATCTTTTCTTGTCAGTCCCGTCTACACAAAATAGAACTCACTTTTTTAACTCGGGCAGTCAGGTCCTGGACAAATAGTTTACGGAGATTATGTAGAGTCTGCAATTCTCGAGACTGGAAGAGAAGAGCATTAAAATGCCTCATCAGTAGAGGAAACAGTGACTTTATGACACACTTGGGACCATCAACCCCAGACATCTCCACACACGCAGTGCACCCCACTGTCAAAGCCATGGGGCTCCCACACTTCCTCTGCCTTGCCCACCACCCCACCCACCTCCTCAGCTGGGTGTCCTCTCTGGAGCGCCCTGTGGTGCTGAGACTGGGGACAAAAACAGTGAACAGCCAATGAGAACAAAGCCTGCTTGTTTGCTGTCTTCTGAGTAGAACCTTTCTCTTCCCCCTCAACCACACCTCCTAGTGACCTGGTTGGCACCAGAATGGATTCTTTTCCTCCTCTAATTTGTCGCACATACGTTACGCAAAATGCCAGCAAGTTTAAATGAAAAGTTAGCCACAATTTCCCCCACCCTCACTAACTGACATTAATCACATTTCTACACCCCCTTCTGGCCCTGGTCCATTTATTTTGCTTTATGTCACTGCGACTGAGGTGAGGCAGCTGGTGGATTTTCCACCAGGTAGTCCCTGGCAACTATCTAACCTTTCTGTGCCTCCGTTTTTCACTTGTGACCTGGGTATAAAAACAGTAGTTGCCTCTTAGTTGTTGCCAAAATTAAATGAGATGATGCTTACAAAACTCTCACAACAGCTTCTGGCACACAGCAGGTGGTCAATAAACATTAGTTAGGATTAATTTACTGATGTATCGTCTTTGACAGTCATTTCCTAATTAGGCATTTATCGTTTCCTTTTGTTGCTGTTACAATTTTCAGGGTAATTAACTCCTTGGGGACCCCTTTTTTTCCTTCATTTTGGATATTTTCTGCAAAGGAACCCTTTGGGAATTAGACTGCTAAGACAAGGGTCTGAGTTGTACCCTGTGACCTTTGTTAACAAGATCAGAAAACCAAATTGTTTCTTGCTATTTAAGTGTCCAGTTAGTTACTACAGGAGATATGATTAGGTCCTTGCAAAATTTTTCCCATAAGAGAGGAGCTTTCAAGACACATTTATACTTTCCACTCTGCCTAAGTTGACTTACTCTAACAGAATGTCAAGGGATGAAGCTCACACACGCTCACAGAAAAAAGAAACAGGCCAGAAAGCCATGGAAACACTAAGTTTCTTGAAATAATGGTTCTGTGTTAATTTAAGGTCTTATTACTTGGTCCAATTCTGCAATTCTGTGTTGAAATAAGAAGCACCTAAAGTCAATTGCTTCCTTGAAGAGGCAAATTACTTTCTGCAGGAAGCCAAAGGGTCTGTTACTATGAATACTGTGCACATTGTACCTGTCCAAGGCTTAGCCACCTTCCAGGGCAGGCACAGGGGTGCAGCCCAGTGCTCACATTTATGCAAACATGAATGCTGTTCCACACCCCTGCTCGGGGGAGCTCAGCTCCCATAACCCTGCTCTGCGTACACATCCTCCTGCTTCAGGGATTTTGTTACTGACTGAACTGTAATCACAGTAAATATTTACCATGGAAAAAGCCACCATACTAAAGGGAAATGAGAAGACAAGGATGACTAGTCAAAGAGCCAGGAATTCCTTTGGGGCCTCAGTACCAGATGAGACGGAGTCCAGAGTTTGATGACTGTTTCTCATTTCTGTTTGTTTTAGGTGAATTCAACAGCTTGGGAGGGGCAGTTAAAGAGCTTTAACATCATTTGCAAGACTTATGCCGAAGCAGTCGTCATCAAGCTTCCTGCAGTAAAGAATTTACTTCCATCATATTATCATTCCCTCACCCCACCCAACTCCCCTCAGATCTTTCCCTGTCACAGACCGTTGCCCTCTGTGTAAGAGCTCAGGGCTCAGCTTCCTGTCACAGTGGATATGCGGCGGGACAAGAGAGGTGGAAACAGGCCCATCAGCAGCAGGAGGAGGGGTCCAGCCCCAGAGCCCAGACAAAGCCAGATGGCTGCCCTGGGCCCCAGGGTTGCCCTTGACAGTTGTCAGCCTTTTCCAATGTCATCCCCAAGAGTTGGCTTCACAGACTCCAAGCCCTGGATGGCACATGCCATCCCCTGCTCTGCGCAGATGCTCAAGGAGGTAGAATGGGCCTTCAGCTAAGGAGGGACCAGGATCGGTCAGCCAAGGGCAGCAAGCCTGCTTCTGAAGATCATTCACAGCTTGGGAGGACTCCGACATTAGGTTCAGTGGGAACATCCCAGTCTGAAATGGCACATGCTGTGGGGTTCTAGTTTTTTTTTTTTGAGAGGGCATCTCTCATATTTATTGATCAAATGGTTGTTAACAACAATAAAATTGTGTATAGGGGACTCAATGCACAATCATTAATCAACCCCAAGCCTAATTCTCAACAGTCTCCAATCTTCTGAAGCATAATGAACAAGTTCTTACATGGTGAACAAATTCTTACACAGTGAATAAGTTCTTACATGGTGAACAGTGCAAGGGCAGTCATCACAGACACTTTCGGTTTTTGATCACGCATTATGAACTATAACCAATCAGGTCAAATATGAATATTCATTTGATTTTTATACTTGATTTATATGTGAATCCCACATTTCTCCCTTATTATTATTATTATTATTATTATTATTATTATTATGTTTAATAAAATGCTGAAGTGGTAGGTAGATGCAAGATAAAGGTAGAAAACATAGTTTAGTGCTGTAAGAGGGCAAATGTAGACGATCAGGTGTGTGCCTATAGACTAAGTATTAATCCAAGCTAGACAAGGGCAACAAAACATTGTGGGGTTCTAGTTTTAAAAAGGGTATGTGGGTGATGGTGACAGCCAGAGAGACAAAGGGAGCCACTGGGTCAGTGGATCTGTCCCTGGGGAATGACTGGGTGTGCCTGGCGAGTGTGCGAGTGGGAGGAGCAGGCGTGGGAGTGAGCATGGGACTGTGAGTGAGTGGTGGGGTTAGAAGGGGTGGACAATAGGCAGAGGCTGGTGAGGAATGTGTTTGGTGGAAGAATGCACTCAAAACATCAAAAAGGTGAGGGAATGTGCTCCAGTGTATGAGAGGGAGCATGTGGGGGAGTGTAAGCCCAAGTGCAGGGGAGCCAGTGACAGTGAATAAGCATGAGTGTGAGTGCTTGGCAGTGTGTGCGTGTAAATGTGCACACATGGGAATGTGTCAGGGAGAATGTACTGAGAGCATCTGTGCAAGGGTGAGTGAGTGACTGTGTCAATGTGTGGGTGTGAGTAAAGATGTGAGTGGAGGATGAGCAAGAATGTGAATGAGTTCATAAGAATGACTTGTGAGCACAAGTGTGCGTGTATGAGTGAGTGTGAATGTGTGTGTGCGTTATGGGGGTGTGCTGAGTCTATGCATGTAAGCTGTAAGCACGTGTGTGTGGATGTGGGGGAGCACAGATGTGAGAACACAAATGTGATGGCCTGCGGCTGTGTGTGAGTGACTGTGACTTGTGGGGTGTGGGGTGTGTATGAGAGAACGTGATTGTGCATGAGTGTGAATGAGACCGCAAGGGAGAGGGAGGGAAAGAGTAACCATCTGTATGAGAGAATGGGAGGGCAGGTGTGGCAGGATGAGAGGGTGGCTAAGAGTTCATGGGGGTCAAGGAAGAGAAGATACTAAAATATTTCTCTCTGGTTGGTGGGAATATAGTAGGTCAATATTCAATATCTGTCTGAATTTTTATAATTATCTATAATTATGGGTCACTTCTTTGGTAAAACATAGATGAGGCAATTGCCTGGCTTCGTTTCAGCTTCCTTTGGATGCACCAATCTTACTTCCGTCCTTGATGGCTTGTGCCCTCCATCCCTCCACCTGGCTTTGAGGAGCAGCTAACACCCGCCCAGGAGCAGACTCGGGTGCACCCGTGGGCATCCACCTGCCCACAGCCTGGGGTCACCAGGTTTTTGTAAACAGGCTCAGTCCCACATAAATTCACAAGGTGAACAAATGGAATAAAAATGTATGACTGTATCAAAACAGCAGCTTCTCTCAGTTGGTATGCCATGAGAAATGACTGACATGTTTTCATCAAGTTGAGGGCCTGTGCTGGGACGGTCTCTTTCCAAACACTGGCTGCATGGCACTTCGAAGGGCCCTTGAGGGCAGCCACCCTTCAGAGAAGCGGCAACGGAAGTTAACCAGAGCAGACAAACCCAAAGAATTCAGATTCAGGATGGAGAAAAACAACCGGGACTTCAAATGATGAGCCCTTCCAAAGGTAAGTGCATCTGTCACACCTCTGCCCCAAGCCCTGGGGATCTCAAGGCCCTACCTGGCCTGCACCTCCTCTCACCTTGACCTCTCTGCACCCGCATCCTACCCCCCTCCTTCTCTTGGCCACAGCTACGTTGAGCCCCTTGCTCTCCCCCAACAGGCCATGCATAGGCTCAGCAACACTGCTGCCTTTGCCTGGAAGGCTCTTCCCTCCAACATACCCATGACTCACTCTTTCACCTGCTTCAATAGTCCCTGATCAAAT
The DNA here is from genome assembly GCF_030020395.1 of Manis pentadactyla. Taxonomy (NCBI): domain Eukaryota; kingdom Metazoa; phylum Chordata; class Mammalia; order Pholidota; family Manidae; genus Manis; species Manis pentadactyla. The sequence continues at coordinate 21,888,349 of NC_080026.1, forward strand.
GTCACCCCCTCATGGGGATTTCCCCAACCACCACCCTCTGTACTTCCTACAACCACCTCATGGAGGTCATGATTCACTCCCTCACTGTTCACTGCCTGTCCCCGCCAGCCGTGGGTAAGCTTCACAAGGGCCAGGGTCTTCTCTCTGTCTTGTACTGATACAACCCAAGCACCCGAAGAATGCCAGCATTTACTAGGTGCTCAGTAAATATCCACTGAATGTTGAATGGAAGTCACTATGTGCAAAGGCTGTGAAATAGCAGGCACTGATTTGCAAGTCAGTCTGGTTCTCACTCAGGGCTCCAGGGTTACAGCACTCAGGATGGATGGATGGGTGCGTGGGTGGGTGGAGGATGGTTAATCATTCTGTCAAGATTTGGGGAATAAATTCTACAACTCTCACTTTTCACAGGATGTTATGTCTAAAGTGATATGCAAGTAAGGCATACATAAAGTATTAGAATAAACAAATTCAACAAATCATAAACTCTGGACTTTCAGACTAAAACGAGTTGGGCAACAAGATGACATACCACTGTTTCCTCCAGCCCCTTTAGGTCCTCTCTGGCTTGTTCCCTTTTGTCATTGAGCAACCTAAAAAACAAAAAGGGGTCATGAACCACAAAGGGGCATCAGAGACTTCAACAGATGCCATTTGCATCTGCAGAGAAATCAGTAAAACCAACTCGCACAAATAGCCATGGTCTGTTTTTAAATTGGCTTGACCTACCCAGACTATTTGGGTATCTGAATCACAAAAGTAGACTTTTAAGACTTCAAAAGGGATGAGAGAAAGCAGAGGAAATATATTCAATGCACTCACAGGAGCTTTTCCAGTTTCATTTCTCTCTCCTGGTCCTCTATTTTCAGCTTATTATAATCAGAACTGAGCTTCTCCTGTTCCAGTTGCAGCTTCTGATTCAAACTGAAATTGAGAGGAAAAAGCAATACATTCCAATCTGAAATTCCGAGCATCTAGCTAAAGACATGGCTCTGTTCCAACCCTATCAGTTCTGTGCAATAAAGGTGGCAATTGTGGAGGATTTTGAGGGATCAGAGAGTAACCTCACAGCTTCCTCCCTGCCCAAGTGAAAACTAATTTCTGGGAACATCTAAGAGGCAGGAAACATATGGCTTTGAGGATGTATTTATAGTTAGCTTGTGCAAGGGCTTTGTGGAGGGGGAAGTAATGAGGCGGTGAAACGGCTGATATTCTAAAACAGAGAAAAAGATCTCCATCAGAAGAATTCTGCTGTCTGCCCTACGGACGGCACGCCCCCACTCAGTGAACCTTATTTGGTCTTTTCAACCTTCCCTTCCTCTCTGGCCAGATGATCTGAAAACATCTCCTGAGTCCAAATCGCAGGCTGACGCAGGGACAGTTCCACCTGGTGAAGTTTTCAGGAGGGGGTTGACAGGGAGGAACCACGAGGCCCAGCATCTGGTGCAAAACAGAAACTCACCATCTGGTCGGGGGCATTTGGTCCACATTTCCAGCAGCACAGGGCTTATGAAACCTTTTGTATGGCTATGCCTACGCAGCCATAAAGGAACAGATTCTACACTCTCTGAAGGAAAACCCAGGGTCCATTGGAAAGGCACAGGTCAAGGAAATTTCCCCACCTACTAACTGACTCACTGAACCTCCCTCCTCTTCCTTCCCAGTGGAGCGTTTTGAGGGTGGTTAATAAGAATAAAGGACAGGAAAGCACCAAAAGACCAATAGCCGGGGCTGGCCCAGACAGAGAAGGGAGGGGCCGTGCTAAGGGCTTCCTTTAGGCCCACTGTGTGCACAGAGCCCGATCATGCTCTTGCTTGGGTTACCATCCTCCTCTTTAGAATGCAGACGTGCTGGGCAAGCAGCTCATGGGCACTGAAAGGAGATTAGGATCAGTAGTCTGGAGAATTAGAATCAGGGAACTCCAGGTGGGTTCTATTAAGCAGCATGACCCTGTGTAAATCATTTAACCTTGCTTCCTGTGTAGGATTCTGGTTCTTCATCTACAGAAAGTGGGAGGGGCGGGAACCTTTAGTCCAGACCTGGGGAGGTAGGGATGGAACTGTATTCAACATAATTGGGTTTGTTTTCCTACATCTTTTATTTGGGGCAGTAAAAAAACATTATTATGCCAAGAGTTTCAAGGACTGCCCATGAGCTCACTGTGCAAAGCATTCAGGAATCACCCTCAGGAGAAGGTCCTGTAGGCCCCTCCCTGCTTGGTGACTTGTGCTGCTGATGAGGCAAGAAGGCAACAGAGGGTGAGGGAGAGGGAGAGGGTCTCAGGGACAGGGACTCTTTCATGGGCTGCCATAGGACAGGATGGCCCCGAGGGGCATCACCACAGACAGGATGATGCCACCCTAGCAAATGCCACAGGTCCGCGAGCACAGACACATGACAGCATGGATCCCTAAGAAGTGTGCATGTGCAACCAGGGAACTCAGAATTTTGCTGTGTGCATATGAGTTGGGGTGAAGGACAGTAGGACCTGTCTTCTCTGGAATATTTATTAAAACATCAGAACCGAAGTCAGAACCAATGTAGGTAGGGTTGTGGGGTTTTTTTTTTTGTACTTTCACACACTGTCCCCACCTACTGGGACCTGTGTCTGCCCAGCTGAGTCACCAACATGACCCTGCCTTGCGGGCACCAGAAGGGCAGCTGGGCCCGCCCGCCACCTGCCCCTCGGGCTCCAGAGGCTCAGCTCCAGGTAGCACAAGAGCTCAGCAGCAGCACAGCCAGCCCACCGCGCCACCAGGGCTGAGCACAGGGCCCCAGGGCGAGGAGGACAGAGACCCTGGCTGGAAGCCACGTGTTTCCAGGGTGGCCCATGAGCCATGCCCACCCGACATCCTGGGAGCCCCCGTGCCCACTCACTCCCGAATCTCGTCAATGATTTTCTGCTTCTCCTCAATTTCATCTCGAAGTCTGGACAGCTGCTTCTGGTGAGCTTCCCGGTGACTCTCCATCTGTTGCTCCAGCGCCTTCTGCAAGCAGGGCCAAGAGAAACGTGTCACGCGCTCACTGGCTCTCGGCCCACGCCACGACAAGCTCGCATCACTGCGCCTCCCAGCCCTCACTCCTCAGCCGTCAGAGCCCAAAGCAGGGCCCCAGGACCCGCCTTGCTTTACTGGGACAGCAAAACTCAAAGATCTATTATGAAACAGAGTGGGTCCTAGGAGCAAATTAGCCTGTTAATTAAATAGTTTCCGCCAACTCTCTGCAGCTCACCTGAGCTACGTGGCCTCTCTCCGCAGGTCAGTCCGAGGGCACAGATCGTTCACTACCTGGTGACCTCAGACATACTGGGTAACCTGTGTGAGCTGTACTTTCTCTCCTTGGAAATGCAGGTAGGGACCTCTGCCTGCCCACTGCACAGATTTATGGTAATGCTCTAAGGAGACCTTTTCACTAACACAACGTGGAATGGGCAGGGGGGCTGTCAAGGTGAGGCACCACAGTGCTGCACATCAAAACTAATCAGAAGTCTACATTTTCTCATATCTTAATTTATTCATCTACAAATCTTATTTCCCAATCATTTTTCCTATACTGTTAAAAATGTGACCAAAAATAAAAGCTATCTGTGCTGACGATGGAATTCAAATTTGGGGTGTGTCTTTAAAAAGGTAGAAGGGAGAGATCTTGTCTTCCATTCAGAGGAGGGGCAAACATTTCTCCAGAAGCTAACCGGACAGTGTGGCCCGCACGGTGACAGGGAGGCGCTGCTCTCTGCCTTTTCAGCAGGACTGGGGAAGATAAAGGTACTCGTACAGCATGACTGTTACCTCCTGACACCTCAGGGCTTCTGGACACCCCCATCTTCTTATCATTCCTGAGCCAGACCACACTCCGCGAACAGCTTAGCAAGCCCAGCATCAGGCCCTCCCTGCCCTCCTACACTGCCACACACAGCCCTGAAGACAGATTTGCCTAGAACAGGAAAATCCAGTCCGAGCGCGTGCTGGGCTCAGTGCAGGAGCGGCATACACACCTTCATCTCCTCAGCGTCCTGCAGCCGGGTCAGGTGTTCCTTCTCCTTATCCTGGAAGCTGACTTCGTGCATTTTTTCTGTTTCAAATTTTAAATGATGGTTTAAGATTTAACTGGCAGGACTCACACCCAAAAGTACAAATCGAAATGACAAAAAATGGATAACAGCACTTGGAGTGAAACATGAGCTTGCATCACCAATGACAACCATGGTATGAAAGAACGTGCCTCCGAAGACGGACATCTGGCTGGAGAACGGCTACCCACTCCTGGGACAGGACCTAAGTCCTCTGGGAGAGGGGTGGCTGCCAGGCTCAAGGTGCGAACTTGAAGCAGGCCCCTCTACTGGCCTGGCTGTGTGTCGCTCGTGCCTCGGAGGGCAGGTTCCCCACCCGCCCTCAGTGAGCAACTCCTGGGACAATGTACACAGACATGCTCTGTACATTATCAAGCGCTCTGTGAGTGTTGGTGGCATTTGCAGTCATGCCACTCCTGGAGTTTCAGAAATAGCTAATTTACCTCCCATGGGTAAGCTGTTTATTCTCTAAGAATCTAGAGCAGGAAAACAATCTAAGGATAAGCACAGAGAAAATAGAAATATAAAACAAGACTCTCTCTATTAAACAGGAAGGCCCCATATTTGGGGCAGGGCTGCTGGGTGGCACACCCCCAGAGGGGCTGGTCCCAGCCCACTCGAGTTTGGCAACACTCCCTCAGCACACCCACGATGGGTGGTCTGAGCTGGGGGTGGGCTAGAGAGAGCAAAATGGTTGAAGACTGTGACATTCAAGTCATTAGGCTTCTCCCTAGTCTGTCTCACTTCATTTCAGGTCTACTTACTTTAATTTTATTTCTCAGTGGCACAACTGCAAAAGCCATTTACAGGAGGGGAAAGTTCTTTTCTGTCTGAGTTTCAGGTGGAGCACTCTACTGCAAACATCCATCCATTATCACATAAAGAAGGCACTACGAGGTCACGGAGGGGGCGGGTATGTTCTTTCTTTTTGAATCTGCCTTGGCATTTGAGACAACATGCATTTACCAAGCAAATAACTACACAACGATAAGAAATAAGAAAGGATAACATTGTCAGCAACCCCACCCTATCAAAACCATTGCATTTCAAGTATTAATCTCCAGGCCTTGGGACACAAGCACTCATTGATTTTTACATATTCTAACCACAGTAAAGATAAAATTGCATATCAGAATTTTTAATCTCAGGTTGCCTTGTAAGCACTGCTATACAGCCTTCACGTCCTTCATTTCCAACACGAAAACTGCTCTATTAAACAATATGCCATAGTTCAGTTAACTGTGGGATGTTTAGGTGGCTTCCTTTTTTTTCACTAATGTAGGTCATTCTGCAATGAGTATTTGACATTTGAGGATTCAAAGATTAGAAAAGTGTTACAATTATTAATATGCTTTTTCAAAATTCTTTCCAAAAGGACTCCAACAATTTTCACTGCTGCCCATGGTACATGTGTTCCTGTTTCACCACAATACACACATTCTTAATGCTGTTCCGGTTTCTGTATTTCTGGTTGCCTTTCCTGAATTTCTTCTCTTTCTTCATATTTATAGAGTGCTCCCTATGTCAGGCACTTTCCTAAGCCAAGGGGTGAAGAGGCTGCCTGACAATGGGAAGAGCTGTTCAAAGGATGGAGGATGCAGGTAAGTCTTTGGTGGAAGTCAGACTTTGGACTTTATATTGAGCAACGGGACACCATGGAAGAGTCAGAGGCATGGGGCTGCACACAGGTAGAATCTGATTTTTGAATAGCCTCTCGGGGGGCAGCACAGTGGCCAGACTGGGGGTGGGACCCTCAGTAGGTGGATGTGGCCTCAATTCTTAATTAGGATTAAGGAGAGTGACAATGGAGAGGAAGCTGAGCAGAACCAGAGGAGCAGATAGCAGGTCAGACAGATAGGCCTTGGTGACAGACCGGAGGCAGGAGAAGGAAGAAGATGCTGACTTGGGCAGCAGGATGGACTGGGAAAATGGGAAGAGCAGATAGAGGGTGGGGACAGTGTTCTAGATGTTTCTTCTTTTTTTCCCCTCCAATGATACTATTGTTTACAGTGGACCTAGAAATGCTTGAACTGCACAAAACCAGCCATCAAGAGTCCAGCCAACGAGAAAGTGTGAGGTTTAGGCTAAGAGTCTGACCCCTGCAAAGCAGTCATTTATTACCTTGGGCTCGGAGCTTAGCCAGCTCTTCACTAAGCGAGTCTTGGGACTCTTCCAGCTGCCTCCGCTTCTGCTCCATGTTCTGCATGTAGTCCGTCAGGGACTTGATCTTGGCTTCATGCTTTCAACAAGTAAATGACAAAAAGAAGGAGTGAATGAACAGCAAGCGGTCATCCTGGCCTGCCTGGGACTGTCCGACGGGAAAAGGCAACAGAGGAAGGGCTCTGGAGTCCCCTTTCTGAGTGCCAACACCCAAAGGGTGCACATTCCGCCCGTGGTGTGGGGTCTGGGATCACAGACCACGACGGTGCTGTTCCTCCTCTGCTTCACTCCCCATGGATCCGGCTCATGCTCACGCCCCTCCTAGCCATCCACTTAAGCAAGATAACAAAGCCCAGGCTGGTTTTCCTGCTCCTATGAACCTGCACCTCTGGATTCTATCTTTGCAGTTCAAATATTACGTCTTTTTCTGTTTCTCAAATATCCCGATTCCAATTTGCATTTTGCAGTTTCCTTTCTCTAGGAACTTCTCCCAGACACAGTCCTGCTAGATCCTTCTCACTCAGGCCCTGACATTTTCCTATAGCACGTGATTTTTTTGAACTTGTCAGCTCTATGAGGGTATAGAGTAGGTGCTTAATAAATATTAGTGGAATGACTGAATGAATGAATGAATGGCAGCTCATTGACTGAATAGGGACAGTAGTCACTTCTAGGGCAGAAACATATGGACACACTCCCCTCCAGATCTACAGGGTTCACATTTTGGCAGGAAGACCTTGGAGAATGAGCTCTAATCTAATGCAATAACCTCTGGGAAACGGGACTCAATCCCACAGTCATTGTATAAGCATAGCTTTTGGTGAAGAGGATGAGCATAAGCATGAAAGATAATAGCATTTTAGCTGGAAATATTTTGTCAGGTTGCTTAGATCATATGAGAAAATAAAGAGCCATGGTTTCTTTTACTTTTGAACCCTAAGAAATAATGATTGAGTCTTTGGCTTTGTGTAAATTGTAGCAGAGTATGAAACAGCACTTCAGGGAAAATTGTATTTGTTGCTCACATAGAAGGCACTAACCAACACAGGTGTTCTTTAACCACAACACATTCTAATAGTCTTGATTCCTGTCCCATATACCCCAAGTCAGGAAAACTGGGACCCCAATCCTGGGTGCCACACTTCGGAGCACCCCCCATGGAGCATCCTCTGCTTGCACCGCAATTCCACTGAGCAAAGGGTTCATATACACCAAGGTAGTGTGCCCACCTGGAACCCGTGTGCCCCTCCAGACCATACTCTGAGTGCTGGGACCCTAGAAACTCCCTGCACCAATGCCTAAGGCCCTCCCAGGGCTGGCACTGCGGCTTCCACCATCCATGTACAGATCACAGCGGGCCCTCTTACACGGCGCCACCAGTCCACAGAAAGCACAGAAGGGCCTCAGATGTGGAGGCTGGTATGTCCAGATGGAAAGAGAAGACGGTGGGCTACAGGACACAGAGCCCCTATCTGGACCCGTGCCTGGGCCCCCAGTGTCAGGGTCAGGACTATCCAACTGGACATGCTGTCAGTATAACGGGTGATCTGGAAATCACAGTTGAGGTGTATTGTGCCCTAATATTTATCATTTTTCTTCTCAATTTTTACAAAGTATATATAAAGACATCAAATAGTGAAGCCAGTCTAGAAACAGTGGTGTAAATTTCACCTAAGCCATTCCAACTTATCAACTATTTCTCCCTTATATTCCTGGTCTTACCTTTAAGAATGCATATTTTACACAGTTGCAAGGTATAACATAAATATAACTTAGCATTCTCATTCTCACTTTATATGATTACACTTTCCAAATGGCTAGGTGTTATACATTTTTTATAAGAGCTGCATGACATTCTTCCATGTAACTTTATGTTATTAGTCTATTAGATGTATTTGGGTATTTAATTCTATGATAATGTAAGTAATACTGCTCTCAACATCTTCCACATCAGCTTTTAATATTTTTAATCAGGAAATGATAATACCATATGAAATGAAAATTTTTATTTTCATTACCAATGAAAAATACCATACATGAAATTACTAAACCACAGTATACTTCCATTTTTATGGTGTTTCATTTCCAATGTGCTTTCGAAGAGGACTGATTAAATTATTCCTTTTTTCAACAGTGTAAATACATTTCATGATCACATGTCAGCACTGAGTAATCTTCTCAATACATTTTTGTTTATTCTGTTAGTTATAATAGGGAAACATGATGTTTTAATTTGCATCTCTTAGCTTATTATGGTGGGAGACAAGGAGACGAGAGATGGTTCTATGATTACACATGAGTATGTTTAAAAGCACACCAGAATATAGTACACTTTGGTCTCTCCTTGCTATTTGCTGTATCGCCCCATGGTGGCATCTGTTTCCCTCAGATGACTTCAGCTGCTTAAGTGCCTGGTGTTAAGGCAGCACACACTGGACCTCACTCAAAGATGCCTCGAGCCCCAAACCCCAAACTCAGTGACAGACCAGAAACCACGCTGCTGTTCCCTGAAATCACCTGCCTAAAATCAAAGCGCTATTCCAATGGGAAGAACAGTCTTAACTCTGAGCGAATGAAACATGCCCTGGGGCTTGAAAATCCCTTCAAGGCGTTAGGTTCACATGTACTTCAGTTTGAGTGTGAGCCCTGCTTTTCACTGGACAGTATATATATATGAGCTTGGAAAGTATATTCACTCTTTCTAAGTCTGCTTCTGTATCTGAAAAAACAGGAACAATACAAAACCTGCCCACCAGGATTTTTTAAAGATCAAGTGAGATAATGCATGGAAAGTGCCTAGTGCAGCACACTGTAAACACTTAACACAATGTTATCTACTACTACTATTAATAATGGTACTAGTAGCATTAGTTACTTCCCCATTTTAAGTTGGGCCTGTGGTAGAGACTAAAAGATGAAGGAATGTTGCCCTAGAGGTAGGAGTTTTCAATTCCATCCAGTCTTGTTCATTCATTATATATCTCTATCTCTCTTTCTATCTGCGTACATTCCTTCCTAGTTATCCACAGCTAGCTAGCTAGAGCTATATAGACACACCTTTTAAAAAGGGACTGAAGGTAATCATGTAATTCATGTAACAAAATCTAGCCTTGCAAATAAGCTGGAGCTGTCAATGCCTGGGGAGACCATGGGCAAATCTTATATAAAGCCAAGTCCATCAACTATCCCTGTTACACGCCAGCAGCCCCAGTAAGAGCATGGAGGAAGCGAATTTCAAGAGGACAAGGGTGTGAAATGAGGAGTAAAGGAGTGACCTACCTGGGAGATGAGCAGCTGGCAGGCTGCCAGCTCCCGCTCGCTGGCATTCATCTTCCTGTTGGAGTCCATCTGCGCACTCTCCAGCTGCTTGCTGCGGTTCACCAGGGACTTGACCTCCGACTTCATCTTGCTGATGTACAAACGGGCCATGGTGAATTCTTCTTCAATGACTCCATTCACATCTGCCAACTGAGCAGAGGAGGGAATACACTCAATTACTGCCTACAATTTCCAGAAGTTTATGGGGCCCCTGAAACCTATCCATGGACCCTCAAGATGTCTGTGGATTTCTGGTTAAGAATACCTCATTATAGGACCACAAGCTGAAAATGATCTCTATGAAGTACTATATGCTCAACCCCAAATTCTCTGTAACCTCATATAAAAACTTTCAATTAAAAACCTCTACTAAAATGTAATCCTCAGTTAACTAGGTTTTTCATTACAATTGAATTTTACGTAAAAGAGATAATATCAGAAGAAAAAGACATTGAAGATTCAAAAAAGAGATAACTTTGAAGATGTATTCATTCAATGTCATAAACCTTACATTTCTAGAACAGCAGTGAGGCCAGTGTTCCTAAAGGCGACCCTGAGTCCCTATATAAGAACGCAAATCAAAATTTCAATTATGTTCCCTTTAGTCTGCTATTCAGACAGAGTAGTCTAATGGCTTGCATATGTTTCTATAAACAAGGATTGAAATGAAAAGGATTTTCTATACAGACCTCAATTAAACAAAAAACTTAATGAGTACAAACATGTGATTACTAAAGCCACTCTAGAAGATTTTCCTGTATGAGTTCTCCTTGCTACCAATCTATGTTTCCCTGCCACTTCCAAGCAGACAGGAATCTAGTGTATTATTTTGAGTCTAAATCCACCTTTAGAAGAACAAATTCTGACAGCCAGCATTCCTGCATGATCTCATATTTGGCGTCTAAGTTTCAGAGTCTACTGGGCACAAAACCTAGCAAGATACTTGGGACAGAAACCCACTTGCAGTGATGCAAACAAGGTTTTAAAGAGCAATTGACAGAATGAGCAAACTATATGCATATTTTGTTTCACCACCAGAGGGCACCCTAGCACCTCAGGAGAAAGTAAGAGCGCTGTCCAGTACCCAGCAGGTGAACATAAACTTCCATTGGTTCAAGACAATGATTTCAACTATGACTTAGGTTTTCTCATCTTTACAGTACACTCTAACTGCCCACTTTTGTCATTATTGCTCTCATTCACTCATCATATGACTGTCTGTTTCAGTAAACACTTGAAAGCTAGGAATATGGAATTGTGTATCAGCCCTAAAATTTGGCAGCAGATAGGAAGTGTAGGAAACAGCACTGAATAACGCAAGCCAAACTTGGTGTCAACCTTCCCCTAAGAATTACGCGACAGCATTTGTTAAATGACTTCAGTGTCAATCAACACAGCGAGAACCTATGTTATCAGCACGAAAATCTATGAGTATCAACTTCTGACTCCATCTTAATTTAATGGAGGTTATTGCTAAGCCGGTTATATTTCTGCCAACTATCTGCCTTCCCACGCCACTCCTCACTACATTCCTTTTCTAATCTAATAGCATGGAGATAACAGGTGAGAAAAGCCCACAGACTTTAAGTTCAGTTTTGTTCCTGTGCCTTTGTGATTGGTCCAATGCAGAGCAAAGATAAGAAGCTTATTCTTTAGCCTGACTAGGTGTTCTCTGTGTATTGTCAGCTTCTGTAAAAGGGTAAGGGAACATCCATCTCTTTCATGTGGAATTCACAACCTAAACCAGCTCCTGGTGGGAAAAGATCGATGAACCGACAGACTGGGCATCTTGGGAAGGGAACCAACACCTCTTCCTCGGCACGTCTGTCTTTAGACTAGGACCCACTGTATTCTGTGCCCAGATCCTGGGTGAATTGGGGAAGAGGAAAAATATATATAATACAATAATGGGCTTCCTCCAAAGTGAGTGCTGGATATTTCTTCCCTCAAACCCAAACCATAACTTCTAAAGCTGACTCTGTCCTAGGAAGTCTAAAGGAGATTTTGAGTCTGTGCCTGATGCAAAAAACCATATCCCAGGCAAATGGTTTTAACTGTGACATCTCTTAGCTTTTAAGAGTTCATGTATTTATAGCCAATGATTCTGTAACACCCTATGTTGATAAATAGTAACCACACTAGTGGGGGTGAGGACTTAATAATATGGGTAACTATTGAACCATGGTGCTGTATACTTGAAACCAATATAAGATTGTCTATCAATGATACTTCAATAAAAAAAGAGAGTTCATATATTTAGTCATGTATATTCAAAATTTTCAGTAATTCCAGTACATTGTTATTTCAAAAAGAAGAATCAGAATTTATTGCTGAAATGTTATTTATAACTCTCCCCTGGGTCTGACAAGGACTCCAAAAGTACAGACTGGACTGTGTGACCCAGAGTGGATGACTCATCTGGGAGAAAAGGCTGCATTCATGTGGGAAGGCAAATGCTGCCTGCCCCTTCTGCCCTCGTACCTAGGAAGAGCCACCCCCAGCCTACCCACCACCTCCACCGTATGTCTCTACAGCATGGAGTGGCTGTGAAAGGTGCCATTTCTCAGCTAAGTAAAAGTGAGTGCAGTGATTATTCACATCCTAAGACCTAAAAGTCAGAATGGAACTAAAAAATGTCCTACTTTTTTAATGCCCAGAAATGTCAGTTTCTTGCTGGGCAGTACAGAGCCAATGCACAAGGCGGTTGCTTCCAAGAGCTGGAGGGACAGAGGGGACAGAGGAAGTAAGCCTTTCAGGGAGCCCGGCGCCCCCCGCCACCTTTCTGGCCCCAGTAGACGAAAAGCTGTGTTGAAGAGGACAATGGGAGAGGAGCTAGCTGCTGGTGATGTGGGGTGACTCCAGGCACAGGATCTGGAACAGTTCTTCTACATCTCTGGCCCAGCCCCAGGGCCTCTGTCATCTCCTTGAATTTCTTCACCACCTCAGCCAGACCCAAGATTGAAAGAAAATTAGGAAGCTAATCCAATCCATTTCATTCCCTCTCCCTCAACTTTCTATTCAGTTTGTGGCTAGATTTCTGGAAATCTCTGTTTTAAGGAAAGCATGGTGACATACGAATATGAAAAGAAGAGGACGCTCAGGGATAACCCCGGATGAAGTCAACACTAACACTCTCTTGTCATTTGCTCCTTTCAGCTTGTTTTGTTGACTACAAAGTATCATCTGAATTCTGAAAATGTTTCAAGACATGAATGAGCTGGAGAAATACGGGTTCTTCCGTTTCACCGCTCCCCAGGCCTGTTGTGTTCTGGAACTGAGGACTGAGGGACACTCTAAGAACCATCAGTTCACCTCACCCAGGGCACTACCAGAGGGGCCTTGTGGGAACTGAAAAGGATTTAGGAACAAAACGATCAGGGAAAAAGATTTCCTTGATCTGCTTATGTTCTTAGATTTAAAAAATTACATCTATTGAATACTCATAACCAATCAGAAAAGTATCTATATCACAATGATAGATCTAAGAAATACATATGTAATGCATGCAATTTCTGAGCTGGCAACCTTCAAGATAATTTGGACTCATTTTGTCATTTTACAAATTAGGGAAATGACGTCCAGAGAAGGAAACTGACTTGCTCCAAGTCACATGACCCCTCCCCTTTAGCTCTCTTTGCCTTAGTGATCAAATCATGATTATAAGGAAAAACCAAGAATGATTAAGAATATGATGCTCTATAAGAGAGAGTTATCAATGAAATTAGCTAGTTATCAATGAAATTAACTAGGGCATTCAATGTCTGGAATCCAAAATTATCTTAAATATATCATTTGAATATTTAAAAATAGTCTCAATCATACTTCAGATTCCCAAAGGTAAGGATTCTTTTTTTTAATGTCAAAGCAACCAGACACTCCTTGATTTCATTAGCATTTTTCATCAGCTCTATTTCAGAACTTAGCATAAAAATATCTTCCTTTATCATTATCTGCAGCAGGCGCCAACTTCCCATAAATCAACTCTGCCTTCACATTGCAAGGACCATTTAATCACTCCAACCTAGAAGTTTAGAGCTCAACACCAACATATGCTAAGTGCTGAATACTTGGGAGAATAAAACATAGACTCTGCCTGCTCAGAATCATGCCATTATGAGATCAGGTAGACAGGATAAAAAAAGGACTGGCTTACAGTCTTCACATCATTGGTGCCAATAATTCCACCTATCTCCCCAAGATCCTTCAACAGCAAATTCAGGATCTCAGTAGCCCTCTTTTTCTGATGGTTGCTAAGCTCTTGTAGCTGGCTCAGTTCTCTCTGTGTGGTCGTCAGTGTAGTCTGAAAAACACATTTTAACAACAAATTAAAAGGATTGCCCTTTGACTTCATACACATAGCATAATAACATAACATAGGATGGCATTCTTTTATCATTTCATGTGATTTCAACAAAAGAGTGCTTCTAAGTCAAACAAGGCATAGCACCGCATTCTTGGACAAGTGTTTGTCTGGGCCTAATATGTTATATGTCTATATATCAGATGACAATTTCCAGATCAGTGAAATAAATTATTAAAAATAAATACAACCCCAAAGGAGCCCTTAGATTTATAACAAGTAATCATATCTTCCTGCCTACCAGATGTTCTGTTTCAGTTCACATTTTTCATGGTCTAAACATACCTGTGAGCATTCCCAACACACTTTCAAACAAACCTGCTCTCTGGATCACTTTCAAATGCCCATCTGACTTCATAATAATAGGTGGGTCTGGAAGGCCCAGAGGGACATTCGTGCGTTTAGAAAACAACTTTGTAAACGTTTTCTAATCTTCACAGTGAAGTTCAATTGAACACTCTTCATCTCTTTTCAAACTCAGCCAAGTTCAACAAGAGATGGCTTCTTTATAGCAGAAGCTCCATTTTATTGTCAAACATTAGCAAACGCATCTAGTTTCCACCCCTCATGTGTGCTATCAAAAGGCACATATTTTTAACTAACTAATTTAGCAAACTCTCAACATCAATAGAACAGCTATCTTTTGGTGTCTTGGTAGTGACTCAGCCAACAAAGAAAATAATTTCCCTAAATTATGGAGCTAGAGAGGTTAATCAAAGACATTTAAGCAAATTCTTCTATATGCAGCTATTTTACTAGAGTACTTTTTAATGATCTAACTAAAAACCGTAGTCTAAACCAGTCTAGTGATACTCTGGTTTGACAGAAAATAGAACTGCATTTTGTAGGAAATGTTTCATTGTTTTGAGAAGCAAATAATACCGACGACTAATTAAAGAATCCTAAAGAGAAGAGTAAGTAAGCAGAGAGAATCTACGTCTCCTCCTTTCCTACGTGACTTCTGGTTTGTCTTCCTATTTGTGTTTGCTTTGGCACTGCCACTGCTCATTTTGTTTTTAAAACCCACAGAAGCAGTAGTTCCCATCTTGGGAAGCCATTAAAAAAGTCTCCCTTCATGCACTTGGAGGTATGCATTTTCCATTAGCTCTCTGGTCAGCAGATTAGAGCTCTCCGCGCCATCTGCTACTTTCTTGCCCAGGGGGACTGGATGTTTTCCACAAAGCAGGCTGGGCACAGTCCCATGATACCAGGCCATTGGGCTGGGGTGCCAAGAGCAGCTGGTTACAGCCACTCAGCTTCCCACTGCTTATTTTCCAAATAGAAAAAGACAAAATGGACATACCCCACCACCAGCCACCTCACCAGATGCTCGCTGGCCCCGCTACCACTGACTCACTGTGCAGAACCTGCAGCATCTTTCACCAGGAGAATACAAAAGAGGAAATGTGCAGACTGAAGCACTGGTTTAAAACGGGACAACAAACCAACCTGGAGGGCTTGGTCCCAGGCCAGGAGGAGAAGCTGTGGGCAAGGAACGCATTTCACTCTGAAGGGTGAGAAGAAGAGTGAAATCCAAACCTTTCAGGGGTTACCCACTCTCACCTGTTAATACAACATTCTGAGACTAACTTTTGATATGGTAGCATATTCAAAGGTCTGTGCTAAGTGCTTTACATAAACTGTCACTAATTCTCATGCCCTGAAAGAAGCATGTTATTGTCACCACTTTTACAGATAAGGGAATAAATCTCAGGTCTAATACCTCCAAAGTCAAAATTTTAACCAGGACTTCTCTGACTCCAAATCTGTACTCTCTTGACTATTCCACAAGGCACCTCTGTTCATGTTATAAATCCCCTGGATATACAGTAGTTGTGACATGCAGTGCCAGGATGAGCGGGCAAAATCACTTCCACAAAGTATTTCAATTATTGAAGGATTTCAGAGAATGCATCTAAGCCTAACACAGAAAAACCATTCAGCCAACTGCCTTCCCACATAGTGTCTGTCAACACACATCCATGTAAATGCCGGAATGGCAGCCAAGGAAGTCCCACCCCCTAGACATAAATGCTCCAACCGTTTTCTGGGCCAGCTCATCTGTCAGCTGCTCATTGGCCCTGGTCTTGTCCTCGACTTCCTGGGACTTCTGGTCGTAATTGACAGCCAGCTCCTCTAGGGCCTGGAGAACCTCTTTCACCTCATCTTTGGCTGCTTCATTTTCAATCTGGAGACGTGTTAGCTCCTCCTGGATCTTCTCATAGTCTCTTCTTGTGGAAGCTAAAAGCTAGGGAAATGAGATGGCCCAAGATAAACAAGTTGAAAAAGCACAAGAAAACTTATTATACATCCATTAACAAACCATATGCTATTTCAAAAATCTGTTTCCCTCCCTCCCTCCTTCCCTTTCTCCCTTCTTTCTCCTCCCTTCTCTCCTCCCTCCCACTTTTTAGTTTAAAGCTACATAGATTTAACTCAAAGAATTGATTACACATTAAAAATCACCACACTCTGTAGCTGACTGGTTATTCCACACGTTGAACAAAGGATGGGGGTAATCATTTCCAAGGACTGTAATCATACTGACATGGATTTTTAATATTGTTAACATTTCACATTGTAAAGAGTTTGATTTCAGAGTTAGCCAAAAGAGTATAAAAGGACAGTCATCAATTTTTCTTAAAATTCATCATGACTGTATAGAAGGATATACCCCAAACATTAACACTAGTTAAAAGTGAATGACTGGCTTGTGGATGCTTTCAGTATTTCTGTGCCTGTTGTATTTTCTGCTTTTTCTGTAATGAACAGATATTGCCTTAAGAGTATAGAAAAGGAAAAATATTAAAAGAGTTTTAACTATACCAAAAAGGAACATTTATCAGAGGCACTTCTTCCAACTTGGAAATGTAAAGAGATAGAATGGGAAGAAGAGAGCAGGAAATATTCAGCAAATGGAAGCCTCAACTATAGGTAAGAGGGAAATAAATTAAACATGGCTCATCTGATTGCAACACAGATGATCTCTCTGCCAAGGGAAGTGTTTAGGCAGGGGACATACTCACTGCCCTGGAGAGATGAAAGGAAACAAAGGAGATGAGGAAGGAAATGGTTAGAGAGAGACTTACGTCTATGGACGGCTGGGGCTTGGGGACATGAACCCAAACCGCCTGCTACAACTGCATCACATGATCCAACTCATAGCATTTTAGCAATAAAGCAGAAATTACAAAAGAGAAAAAGATCCTTAAATGGTCCTCAGGAAGAGAATTACTAATCATCTTTGTTAATACATTGGCTGTCCTTTGCTTAGGTTCCTATTTGTAAAACACATGGCAAAACACAATGCAAAAAAGACATTTACTGAAGAATTGTATGCCACCTAGGGAGAGACTGAACAAAATTTCCTTCCTTTTTACTGTATCAAATATATACTAATGCAGCATGTGGACCCCCTTCCTCTTTGCTTTCCTCTCCCTCTACTTTCTATTTTTGTTTTGTTTTCTCTGGTTTTGTTTTCCTACAAGATAGCATGTGAAAACAGTGTATATCAAAGACCTGAGCTGGCTTATTTGCAAAGCAAAAAAAAAAGCTAAAACAGCAAGAGACAGGAATGCTGGGCCCTGGGTATGAGGAAGTCGTCTCATCCTTGCCTGACTGCCAAGTTCCTTTGTCCCTGCTCTTCAAAAACTAAGCACAGCAACCAGCTACTCACTCTCTAAACCCCAGAGGTCTACAAAGTCAGACATTTATTTTCTAAATTCAGCTAAAATCAGCTTTTAACAGGTATTGAAAAGATATCTACCAGGAAATTTCCACATGATTCAGTGATTTTTGAAAAAATGCTTTGCAAATTAAATTTCTGGAACAAACATCAGCAACAAAGAGGAATGAAAGAACTTTGTAAAGAAAAATTTATTGTGTTCTTTACCTCATCCTGATCCAACATCTGTTGCTTCAGCTTTTCAGCCAGCTGGCTCTGCTGGTTAATTTCATCATCCTGAAAGAAAACATCATGTTCACTTTTTTTGGTTAGTTATGTCATTTTTGATATCCTGGTTTCCCGATGACAGTCAGATACCAGGATACCACCTGTAACCTTGCTAATAAGATGAAGGGAATGGTGTAGTGCTTCCTCACAGAAGACAGAGTGGTTCTGGGATCTTGATTTGGTTAAAACACCTCGTCATCCCCCTTTCTCAGCAAATGAAATATTTTGGTATTCTGGGAAATGTATTGTAACATCCTACACATTCAACTCAATTCCTGCTCACACAGAAATCAGAAATCTAGGGTTGGGGAACCGAAAGGGACCGCCCACTTCAAAGATGTTAATAGTAAATTCCTAGCTCAAAAAAATAAGGGAGTGAATTTCCAGCCATGTGCACTGTAATGTATTCATGTCCCAAACCTTGTCAAACACATCAATGGCCAGGAATGCTGCCACGTGATAGGTAAGAAAGACCAGTATTTCCACTTCAAATCTCTTAGATTGGAAAAATGTTTGCTAGAGAATTAATCTTTGGTATGAGCAGACCTCCATTTTGATTAGAAGTTAATTTTTTTACTAGTTAGAGAAAACTAAAAAATCTGAAGGAAGCCGGGGGAGCAGAGATATGAATGCTTCCGTTCTGGCCTGTGGGGAAGGATCTCCCCACAGGCAAACTCACTCTCCTCACTTGAATTTTATGCCACTGGGTATTGCTACCACAAAGCAGAGCTGTCCACCTCTCACCACCCCATGCAGACGTCTCTGCCTCTCCCGAGACACCCCACCCAGCGCGGGCACAGCAGCGGGCGGACGACGCCAAACTGCATGAGGCGCGGGCTTTGCTACAAAGATGTTCACGAGTTTGAATGCAGTCTTGAAGCTTAGCCTGCGAAGAACAACTTGGCTTCATATGTGCCTTTCCCTCAGAAACAAGAGAAAATCCTATTTGATGACACTTCTGGGTCTAAAGCCAAGAGTCGGATTCAGTTCAGATTCAAGGTCCCTCTTCATGCCCGACGCTGCCCAGGCACCTCCATCAGCAGCCCATGAACACTTGCACTGAGCTTTCTGCCTTTTCCAGAGGTAAGGTGAGGGGTAGACTCAAGGGCCTGGGTCACAGAGCCAGAGTGCCATGGAATATTCTCTAGACCTGTTTAGTGATGTCTATACATATATTTAAATTGGATTAACTCAGTGTCACAACTTATGTTTTCCATGGAAAATTTTAAAATCATTATTACAGGATCTGTACCTCCTTTTTTTAACTGTAGAACATTTTGGCCTATGTCTCTACTCAAGGAGACCCTGTTTTTACTGAACTTTTTACACCAATGTTTCTTTAATGGTCCCACAAAATACTCGTGACTTTCCTTCCCAAACCAGATTTCTGGCAGGATAAGTAGGGAAATTACACACCAGAGTGAAACTGCCAAAACACAGTACTTCTACAACTAGGCGGCTATTTTATAGAACATATTTTCTCTTCTGCTTTTATAAACTTAGAAAGTCAGTTACCAGGAACAATTTTGTGTTTATGTTCCTTGGCACATAAATATTAAACAACTTAACATAAAAGACTTGAGTTTAACATTGAAGAGCTGCCATCTCTTCCCCTGGGATATATAAGCAATGGCTACAAGTGATATAAATCACAGGAGAAGCAAAACAGGGGAACAAGCGCTTTGTTCTTATACTGTGTTCATTTCAGAGCCTCAAGAAAGACACAGGTCTCCTCCCTGACAGGTGACAAGCCAGGATACAGTGATTTTTGAGGTTCAATGAGAAAACAAGGAGCCCAAGTCCACCTGGGAAGGATGAAGAACTAGGATTACATATAAGGACATGAATCACTGGTACCAGGGACATTTCCAAAGCTACACTTTACTCTTTTCTGAGGCAAACTCCCTAAGGAATTAGCCTAGCTCACTGTGCTTTTTCAAACTTTTATAAAACTTGCAGAATAAGAAGAGGTGCTGTGCAGTCTTCATCTAGACCTTCAAGTGCATCTCTTAAAGCACACTCGTTCTGATGCTATTCAAGATCTAGCCCATAAATAACATTTAAAAGCGCTCTTCAGGAAATAGTCTTATGTTTAATTTTCTTATACATGAAAGAGCTGAACTGTCAACAGGCCACCTTTAATCATAAGCATGTTTTTGTTGCAGTGATAACCAATGCAATATGATTCAGCTTCTATTTCTACTTACTTCCTCTTGTACATCTCCAGCGGCACACTAGTATCTGGGAGGGGACAAGGAATAAAAGAGAGTGCCAACACCCATTTGCTCAACTTGTAATGGCTTTTAGCCCCTTTCTGCACCCCCCACCTCTGATAGCACATATGATGGTATTCTCCCATAAGCAAACAGAACCCAGAAGGGAGAAGACAGAAAAGAAACTAATGTTTATTGAATATCTGCAATGCACTAGAAACTTTGAATCCCCACTATGACCTTTTGAAGGAACAGACATGAGCCTCACGCTGCAGATGAGAAAAACATCTTCAGCAGGGTAGAGGAGCAGCCCAGGTCTCAGACCATTAAGTCCCGATCTGCCTCCCCGGCACAGGCTTTCCCCCTGCATAGCTCTGCACTGGGAGAGGACCTGGCCTTGGGCCCCAGCACAAAGGGACAGGGAGGGCAGCTAGGAGGAGGAGACTGTTTAGGCTTTCTCCCACCATTTTCTCAGTAGATGCATTAGGGTTGGTAAGTTCCTCATTTAAAGGGCTAAGGCCAAAATGAGATGAGCACTAGACTGGGAGCAGGAAGATACATAGGCTCATTCCAGCTCTGCCATCTATGGGCAAGTCATGAAACCACCCTGGGCAAGTTTTCATCTAGACCTAGATACTTTCAGCTCTACCACTCAGTAATCTAGGAAGGTGCCATGCCCCAGCTCATGGATTCTCAAAAGCTCAAACAACCTACCTCATCAGAAGCATGGAATACCTTCCAGAACTTTTAAGAGGACAAGTAAGAACCATAGCTGATAAGACATACTCAGGCGTCTATGGGTAGGGTTACTAAGGTCAAACCACTGGCTGCAGTGCCGTCCGAGGCCAAGGCTTGTGAGCTCACGCTCTCCCAGGCCTCTCAGCATCACCCTGTCATGACCACATACGTGAACATCGCACTGTGTGCTTCACAGGATTTTCAGGGCATATGACAGAAAATGTCCCAGGCTGGTCCCAGGCTGGTCACCAGGAGGCAAAGCCTCTAGGGTTGAGTCTGCCAGCTACCAGCTGCACGCTCCCGAGGTGCACTTTCAGCACCCTGAGCTCGGTCCTCATCGGAAGCTGGAGTCAAGCCTCCCTGAAGTCTCTCAGATCAATGAGAAGCTCCTCGTGCCACCAAGGTGAACGACCCCCATTCCGACCACGTCAGGCACCCGTTCACAGAGAGCAGAGTGTGGAATCAGGCCATCACCTCTCATCCAGGATTCTTTCTAGAGATCACTACAAATAAATCTATCAATTATAAAAAATGGGGGGCGGGGAACACAGTGCGTTTAAACGGTAGCATTTGGAGGAATCAAGAAATTGCATATATTGTTAATTTACAATTGATCTCCTTCTCTTACTTTGAGGTTTTGCCCAATAACACCTGAGCAGAAATGGAAGCATGACAGAATGGCAAGTGGCTAAAGGGCGACTACCCCAGCTCCCATGGGGGCGAGTATCTTCTCAAATAAGTTACCAGAGGGTAGGGAGAGCCCAGTTTAAGGCTGTGATTATAATGCAAACCCCAGGAGTCACAAATACAAAGCAGAACTAGCTTCCTTAAAATGACAGTGACATGTCAGTGTCAAGGTGATACCAGACTGAGCTTTACTCAGAAAAGAGAGGCCTGCAAGATTAATGGTGATGTTCACATAACAAGCTGTTTTGTCCAAGCCAGAGGAGTCCCCAAGCACTCTGTGCATAACCACAGCAGAAAAGATTAAATCATACTAAAAATATCAGCAACCTTGATGAAATAAACCGAAAGGATTTAGAATATTCCAAGGGCAACATGTGAAACGTCACGTCAATTTAATTTCCTACGCCTCTGGGATTCCTAACCCGACCTTCACAAGGAATGAATGATACACAGTGTTCTCCAAGGTCTCTTTTCCTCTATTCCAACTTGTGCATTTACATAACTATTTGAATCCTGATAGTCCCCATAACAGTGGACATCCCTAATCAGCATGTTCAGATACTTCACTCAAGAGTATGCCCCTGAACACAGCTTCGCCAATAAGGTAGAAGCTGTCAGAGCAGAGCCCACCTCTACCGGCTCCTCATCCCAGGCCTTAGAGCGACATGATTCAAGCACATACTCAGCTTTGGGAGCCACACCCTTGCCCCTAGAGCTGGAACTACCACTGGGAGTTTCCAAGAGGCAAGGGATAGGCCCAAAGAACAGAAGGGGAACCTAACACAGACCATGCACACTCACACTCACACCCACTTGCGTGGGTGATCCAATTTTTAGAAGCCCCAGTCTGACTTCTAGAAGTGAAGACTGTCTATCCAGTTCGACCCTCACACTTCCAAATTCCTATGAAAGTTTCCACTCCACATGACTCCAGTTCCCTGAGCCTGCCCAGTCAAGAGTTGGAAGAGATATCAGGCACACAGAACATCAGCCTGCAGCCCTACATCAACCCCACGGGGCTTGAAGCTGCTTGTGGCCATCGGGTCTGGGATCTGCCACCTTAGGCTTTGTACCAGAGTGAGGATTATAGTCTCTGGCTACAGACCTTATCATCCAGTTGTCTGTAGAGGCTGGAGATCTCCTCATCGTACTTCTCCTTCTCCTCTGCAGAGATGCCAGTGGCAACAGGAGCAATATTGTCTATGATGGGGGTGTTGTCACAGGGCTCCAGGGGCTTCTGGTCCTTAGCACTGATCTGTTCATCCTCAGGCACAGCTTCTCCTGCAAAGCACAGCCCAGAGAAGTTGGGGATTAAAGAAACTCAGCATGCCACCTTCCAGGAAGAGTTCCAAAAGAGTCACTCCTGTGAAAAAGACACAGAGGACACAGTAGAGAGCTGGTGTAGGGAGTTGGAGTTCGTGCTCTTTTTATTTGACAAGAAAGGTTGTAGTTATCAACCAAAACTAGTGTAAGGGAAAACAGAACTATGCAACATTCCTTATCTCATGACGTATCTCTTAAATAAACTGGTTCCATCAAACATGGACGCTCTGAACAAATCCAATTTGCAGGGATACCCAGAATTTTTAGAAAAAAATGTCCTTTTGTTGAGGAATATTCCGGGGCTTTACTAGTATCACATTCTATCTAGTGATTGACTCACAGGGGAACAGACCTCTGAAGCATCCTCATTACCAGTGACTTAGGTTACCATTTCATTAAGAGAAACAGCCAATTCAAGGCACAAATTTGCTACTGTTGACTAGAACACTGTAGGGTCCCGCTCCTCTGAATCTGAGAGTCTCTGAGTCTGAAGCAGGAAGCCAGCGCAGCCGTGGGCCCAGGAACTCTGACTGATACTGCATGAACACATATTCCACTGCCAGTCTCTTCCCTGGGAAGTAAGAATTAATTGGCTTGGTTGGGGAGTTCAAACAGAATAATTTCCTGTGATGTCAGGTAGTCCCAGGAAAGAAAAAGCAGCCAGTTCAGACTATCATGCAGAGACCCTGCATACCACTTCTCGGTCTGAAAAGTAGCATTTGTTGAGGCCCTGGAAAGAGCACTACCAAATTTGACCATGCAAATTGAGGAAAAGGGTGAAGTTCTCGGAACTGGCCAATGGCTGTCCCCAACAAGAAAATCCCCTTGCAAACAGACCGCACTAAAGGATTTTATGGGAACCATGTGGCCCAACCAAGTCTCTCAAGTATCTTCTTGGAAAGCAAACCAAACCAAACATACTTTTCTATCACAATGTTTACCATCAACTTCACACTCAGTTTGCTACCATCAGCATCTACATTCCAGCCTCACCCAGCTCCCAGCCCATAAAATGCGTTTTGTGGAAATTCCCCAGGAGAAGTGCCTTGAGCTAGAGAAAATTTCTCAAAAAGAAAAAAAAAAAAAAGACAGGAATGAGATCCTCTATGGCTTCATTAACAGTATATGTCACACCTCAGGGAAGCCACAGGAATACTGTACCCAATTCTCCCATGACATCCAAGTACTCTGTGATGGGCTAGCTTTTTGCCACTTAAGATTCCAGGATCGCACCTGATAATCACAAAAAGGGAGAAGACCTCCACGTCAAATAAAATGAACACGCAATGATGTCCCCTTCTCATGCCATAGTTCTGTTTGAAACAGCGACTGGAAGCAGAACCTGGAATCAACTATTACTTTCCTGAACACGCAAAACTGAGCCAATCCTTTTTTCTTCTGAAGCTCAACAAGACTGTACTGTACCTCAGCCTTTTTCTAAAATTACTGACCTGAAACAAAATCAGAATATCAGAGTAGCCTTTGAACTGAACCTGAACCAAATCAATATTTCATTCAGATCCAATTCCTGGTTTAAAATATCCATCAAGGACCTTAGTGAGCAGACTGGATTTCATCCAGTTAAAGAATCTATACTTTCTACGTCTGCTAAATCCACAGGCTAAAAAAAGCAGCACCATGTTCTGGTTCCTAAGATATTTTTTTTTTTTTGCTTAAAAAAAATATACACATATAATGTTCTAAGAAATAAAATATTAAATATTTTATATATTAAGTAAAATACTATAAATAATAAAATATCTATTAATATATAATATGTATGACACTATATAGAGTAAAATACAAAGCATGGTTGATCCTTGGATAACCCAGGTGGTTGAAAATCCACGTATAACTTTTGACTCCCCAAAAACTGAACTACTAACAGCCTACTGTGGACTAGAAACCCTACCAATAACATAAAAGGTTGATGTTATATGCATTAGACACTATATTCTTATAACAAAGTAAGGCAGAGAAAAGAAAATGTTTTTTCAAATTGTTGCAAATCTCCAAAATGTTTTCCAATATATTTACCAAAAAAAAAATCCATGTACAAATGTACTTGTGCAGTTCAAACCCGTGTTCTTCCAAGATCAGCTGTATACATCTATATATATCTTTTTCTAACCATAGGGTATCCACTACAACTTTTAAATCCTCCTTCAGCTCTATCCCCCAATTCTGTTCTTTCTCCACAGAAAGTCACTACTAACACTTTGGTAAATGTCCCTCCCCTACTTGGATCATGACTATGTCTCTAATTTTTCAGTTCTATCTTATGAAGTTTGTGAACAGGGCAGTCTAGCCCTGTATGAATTTAATCTTCCAGCATAAGCTTAATGAAGGTGAAAAACTGTAACTGTACTAGACCAGAAACTAGCCGGAATATGGTCCTATTATCCATAGTCCAACTCACCCCAAGTCCAGAGGTAACACACAAAAACATTGAAGAGCCATATGTTCTTTGGTTCCAAATGGCCAGAGAGACAGTGATAGCAGGAGGCAGGGGCCAGCTAAGGAGCTGCTTGGTGGGTGTTTCTATTCATCTGGGGAGGCAGGAGCCAGGGATGAATCCTCATAATGTCCGTAACATAGGGACCAGTGACCTGCTCTAACCAAACGCCACAGGTTTGCCTTCCCCTAAGGCTCTCTTCTCCCACTGTGGAATTTCAGCATCACTAAGTGCCAGGGTTGTCCCAGTTTAGAGAGGTTCAACAAGCTAGCCACCGATACAAGGTACTTCCAAAGTGATACCAGACTCTGCATAAACATCTCCAGGGCCAAGCCACACTGCATGCACCTTTTAACAGATCTAATTAATCACAAGCCCATCTCCTGCTTAACCCCTTCGTTTGCTTTGTGTAAAGGAGAGAAAATAATAATGCCTTTAATACAATATTGTTCTAAAGATCAATTAGAATAATATATGTAAAAATCACAAAAGGTTCCTCTTCCTAACTAACTGTCAACATTTTAGGTTTTTCAGATAAATTATCTTTACTTATTCTGAGATGAATGTTCTTGGGGTCTTCACAATACCTTTGTGGTTGGCTGGAGCTCAGTTCCAAAAATAAAACACAACATAGCTTCACCAGGCCCTTTCATGTTTATGTTTATAATTACTGTAACAATGTTTGAAACCTATAGCCCACTTTCTGGTTTCTCATGAGCAGTTCTCTGAATCAAAGCATTAACATGTCCCCTACAAAGCTACATCGAAACAACGAGCCCTTCCCAGTTTACATTCTAAAGGTCAGGCAGTCAGGATTATTTTTTGCAGCAGCCGTTCAGGCCGAGAAGAACAAAGCGGCAGCACACAGGAACCAAAGCAGCAGGCATCTGCAGGAGAGCACAGCTCCTGCCCAGAGAAGAACCGAGAGCTGGTTTTCCCAAACACTGCTGCCCTTCAAAGGGCCAAGAAAATGACTTCCAGAAGCATCCCTGGTAACTACACTGTCCAGCTCACAAACACGTCTGGGGATTGTAAATTCCCAACACTATGCAAGACCTGACACCAGGCAATCTGTCTCCATGGCAATCTCAGCACGTTAATCGAGAATATTCCCTGCGCTGCGGTGGACCCGGTCTCCGGAGAAGCCCCCACAAGGTGGTCACGGACTAACTGACTGGAACAAGGAAGGCAGCTGTAAACAAATCCTGGGGAAATGAAGCCCTAAAATCCGGTGGTGGGAGGACAAGAAAAGAACCACCAAATGAGGATTAGCATCTGCTTTTACTTTATTTTTATTCTCCTTCTTCTCATTAAAAGCAAATTTCTCTTAGTTTATCCCCTGAGGCATTATACCTGCCATCTACAGGGAAGGAGCTTATAATATTATAAAGCACCTGATTTTCTAGAATGAAAGCTCCCCACCCCCCTATCCCCCAACTAGAAACCTTTCCCTTCTTTAAATAAGCATTCTGGCCTTTCCTATTGTCAGATGTAATTACCTTTAAGGACTAAAAAGATTTGTGTGTACTCAGGACTAGACCTGTAAGGTTTGCAGAGCATTTTAATGATAAAATAAAAAACCCCAGTGTGCATAAATAACATTCCTACAAAAAGTAGAAATCTATCAACTGCAATAAAAAAGAAAGACAGGCTAATCAAAAGTTCTTGTTCGGGCTATTAGTTAAAAATTTTTTTAAATAGGCTTTTTGGTTTTTGTGTTTTCAAAAAAAGAAAAAAACCATTAGACTGCCAGTGATTCATTAAAATTTCACACATGAAATAGCAATGAGCTAGTTATCCTCTTCATAAGTTGAGTCCCTAAAGCCTCTAGAGAACACAGAAAGGTAATTGCATTCTCTCTGCAACTCCAGGGCAGAGATTTACTGGTCACTCACAGCTTCCGGCAGAAACCACAGCAGAGCTGGCAAAGGAGGTGCTTTTTTTAATACCAATTAAACAGGCCCAATGGCAGACCTAATGGTAGGTAATTTCTGTATCAAAGAAACTAAAAGGAAATCTTTAAGTTGCCAGATGGATAAGAGCAGCTGGCTACAAGATGTCATTATATAAATGTGAGGTTTAAAAAAAAAAAACCATTCCTTTATGGGATTATTTTGCACGCAAATAGCATCTTTCACTTTCACCCTAGCTCCTAAAAATATTGTAAGCAGCTTAAGACATTCTCTTGAATCCCTTCTGGAGCATTTTTCTAATAAACTGCGCACCCAGGACTCTATCGTCTTTACATTCCTGACCTCTTGAGTAGGCCACAACGTTCTCTTAGCGCTCTCAGAAGAAGGGGCCTAACAAATTAGGATCTCTCAAAAAAAATGCTAACTTACGAGCTTCTACTATGATTATGAATCGGAGAAGGAAGCCAGCATCTTCTACATATTTAATACTAAGAGAGCAAAGTATGTTGCAACTATGGAGGCTGCACAGTTCCGCCGAGTCCCAGATCACACTGGGGGTTACAGGTTTAGCTAGTTAAGGACACCAGCCTGCTGGCCTGGCAGGTTGTAAGTTTGGAGAACAAATCTGTTTCAGACTGCCGATTTTCCATGCCTTCTCAGCCTGGGATGAAATAACTTCTTCACATGACTTCAGCAGATGGAGTAAATCTGCATCCACTCTCTTATTTAGTATTATATTCAATTATTCAAGAGAAATAGCAGCTAGGCTGTACTGTCAGATCATTTCTGTGCACTCCAGACACCTAGGTGTTCAGGGCCTCCTTTTCTAACCTAAGCCCCTGTAAAACACTATTTGTTAAAGCGCAAAATTCAAAGTAGTATCAGGCGTGAAGACTGAGCTGGCAGTGACACGGAGCTATGGACCGAACCCCGCTCTAAGCGTCACGCCCCTGGGCCCTCAGCCTCCCTCCCCATCTTCCTGTTGGGGAAGAGAGGTCCTCCTGATAGACTAGGGGGAAGAGGGTGAACTGGGCTCCGTAATTCACTCTGAATCCAACTACCTAAATCTAACTTCATTTACAGGATTGTTCGCATCTTTTCCATACATACAGTCAAAAAGCAACAGTGTGAAAACAAATCCTATTTCTGATAACTGCCACTCCATCTATCTGTCCTTATTAAGCAAGCAGGCCGAACAAGTTCCCAACAGTCTGCAGATTCAAAGCAAGACTGTCAGTCGATTTCAGCCCACAAGATGTCACTAGTAGATTGTAGTGGACATGTGTTGTTTTCAGCCACTCCACACCCATCCTCATAACGGCACCTCGAGAGGCATATCCCCTCGATGTGCACAGTCTTCATCAGACAACACATGGGGGCACCCTGACCTTCCCCAGCCACAGCACACCACCAAGCTCAGCACCCCCTTCCTCCTGGGCCTCTGAGCCCAAATATGTACTAGTGCAAGGGCGGGAGAAACACTCAGAGGGGACCCACTCCAAGGTGTGGCCCCTTATGAGTCTGTTGCCCGTGTCTCTGGAATAACCCCAGCTTCACCCATTGAGACTGGTTCCTCAGTTGTCTTTTGGTTTGAGTCACTCCTATCCTTGTAATGCTTTCCTTTTTTGTTTAAGCCAGGCAGGGTCAATTCCTTTTGCAATCCAGGGACACTCACTGGCACAATGGGGAAGGGAACCAGGAGAGTGGGTGGCTCTCCTTGGTCCTTCTTTATAAAAATGAGATGTGGCCTCCCCTTAAGCCACCACGCGCATGCCCTGAGCCATCCTGCCTTAATGGCAATGGCAGAAATGAATTAAGGCTGGGTGCAGCACATACAAGTCACAGGCTGCATTCTGAGAATCAATACTCCACTATGTCCAGAGGAGAAAACTGCCAGGCTTGCATTCTGAAGTAGCCCATTAAGCTATGAGGGCTGGAAACTGGTGGAGGTGTGCGTATGTGTGTGGCAGGGAGGGCAGACCAAGTTGTAGGCCTGTAATGCGATATTTCATAACTTCTGAATGCCTTTGGGCAGGGAATGCTCTTTCCTGTGGTAGTCCCATTACTGCCAATGGAATCAGACATAACCTCCCCGCACTATTTACATTAACTGCCTGGACCCGATTTGCCATTGAGACATCATATTATTTTACCTTTCCTACTCCTTTGTATTCAAACCTCACTCTACATAACAGCAAATGGAAAGTACATAGCGTGCATATGTGCACCCTTTTTCTCTGTTGTACTCCTTCTGTCTCTCCTGCAGCTGGTGTAGAACAACCCAACTCAAATTATAAACACACCATGCAAAAAAAGAAATCTCTTCCCCAGGGGAGACTGCATACAAGTGACAATGCTCCTCTACTTGTTCAGACCACTATGTAGAAATAACTGTATCTAGGAACCGTTGAGGTAAACTAAGTGACTGCTTCCCCCAAGTTTAGAACCAACCTGCGTGTCAGATTTCGAAGTAAAGTTGGAAATACCCTGCCACTTGGATTCTAGTGGAGGGCTTGGCCTCTTCTCTGCTCCACCTCTCAAATCCCAGCTCTCTAGCTGACACAGACCAGCCACGTTCTCATGACTGCAAGGAGTCAGGCCTGATGCCCCAGGACACCACTGACGGCTTCCAGTCCCTTCTCTTCTGGTGGGGTACATTTCACACTCATCTAACTGGCCTAAACACAAACCACTAGGGCATGTGCAGCACGGACAACTAGAGTCAAGCACCCCACATTCAGATCCCAGCTCTACCAGCGACTGAGTCACCTTGGGCAAATCTTCTAACCTCTTGAAACCTCAAGGGCTGCTAGGAATGTAACAAAAAGCCTGGGGTTTTTGGTCGGTGTATGTGCCATGTACAGCTAATCCTTCACTCACAGCCAGTCAAAGGGCCACTCCACAAAGCCTCCATCTGCCCCACTTCCGGACTGAAAGGTGTAGAGTTTGGTTCTCTGCATTTGAAAGCTTTTGCTTCTGGAAAAATCACCTTTAAAATGCAAATGTTAGCTCCGGGAGCACAGAGCTCTGCGGGGCTCCCTTCCCCATGCCGCTCATTCAGTGGCTACGCGGCGATGGCGGGAGGCGGTGGGCTCTCTCTCGAGACCCTCCCTCTCCTCTTCCAGACCCTCCCCTCACAGTCCACCGAGGCCCTCGCTCCGACCCACACCTTCACTTACCTCCTGAAGACAAAGCCCCCAGGGTCTCTCTCACCGGCTCAGGCAGCTCCTCTGAGCTCCCGACCCTCAGGCCTCACTGGACATTCTCACGGGATGTGCCGCGGGCTCCTTGAACGCCCCCGCTCACCTCCTTTGTGTCCGGCCCGTTCTTCGCTTCCCTGTCTCGGTGAGCCTCCGCCTGACTCGGCGCCAGAACACCTGGCGCCCTCTCTCCACGTCGCCGACTCCTCACCGAGCCCTGCTGATCCCACCTCGGAAATAGCTCTGGTCCATCCTTCCCTCTCCCTTCCCACTGCCCTGTCTAGACTCAACCGCCGCAATGTCACCCCCGGAAGACCACCTCAGCTCCTGGTCCTCCTCCCACCCTCCCCAAGTCCACCCTCCAACACAAAGAATGGATCTTCAAAAATGCCAATCTTGTATGACGTGCAGCTTAATATCCTTGAATGGCTTCCCACTGCTTCCAAGATAGTGACCAAATTCCTCAGCAAGGCCTAGGACAGGCCCGCCTGCCCCTCCGGCCCACCTCAGGCCCCTGCTCCCCCACCCCAGCTCTCCACGCAGCCTTCCTGCTCCCACCCCTCAGGGGCACTGTGAAACGTGGCTCTTCCCACCCCAACTCCCACTCCCACTTCCACCTGGCACCTCCTATTCCGCCTGGCTAACTGCGGTTTCTCTCAGCTCCTATTCCCTATGTCAGTTCTGGGGGGAACCTTCGCTGACTTCTCACTCACAATCAGGACCTCCTGTGTAATAACTTCTAGCACCTTCTATTTTCCCATTTTGACATGTGACATGGACTATTATTACATGTTTACTCATTGTGGCTAGAGTCTACCACCCCCATCTGACTACAGGGACTGTGAAGGCAGAGAGCATATCCAACCGCTCACACTTTTATCTCCAGCACTGCATTAAACACATGTTTACTTAATATATGTTTACGAAAGTCTATCATGTGCCAGAAGCCATACATGAGTTTTCAGACTCCCAAATTATGTAATTTAAGAGTTTATATAGGATCTCACCCTGTAGGGCACAGAAAACAGTAAATTTTTGAGCAGATTTCCAAGATGGACAAGGGGGGGGACAAACAGTTAAAGTGATGCCAAGTGTGAACTTATAGAGCCAGGGGAGGG
Organism: Manis pentadactyla; assembly: GCF_030020395.1. Lineage (NCBI taxonomy): Eukaryota > Metazoa > Chordata > Mammalia > Pholidota > Manidae > Manis > Manis pentadactyla. The sequence continues at coordinate 21,919,855 of NC_080026.1, forward strand.
GGAAAGTGTCCAACAGATAATGCTAGGCAGGCAGGGAGTTAAGAAGATAGGGTAGTGGGAAGAGTCCAGAGGACAGAACTGGCTGAGGGATGGAGGACTGGATAGCCAAAGCACAGTGGGAGACCGGAGAGAAGAGAAACAAGGCTAGCTGCCCACTGCACCATGTTTCCAAGGCCAGTCCCTGCTCCTTTTTCCAAAAGGCTTTACTGAATGCTCCAGTCGCCCAGCAGAGAACTGACCCAAGAGGATCCCAGGAATAGAACACAATTTCATGCGGCTGCTCCCGGCCTTGCCAAGCACGCCTCCCCACTCTTCTACTCCTGCCAAACTGCAAGGAGGCATCCACCAGCCCCAGGTGCTGAGTTATTCAATTATTCTAGCAGCTTTCAAAACACATGTGTAGCTAGAAAATCTCTCAAAAAGAATCGTGTTATTTAGGCTACTAGGTCATCTCTTGAACCTCTCTTAAACCCTGGTTTGCTATGTAATTCTTTTTCAATTGAACAGCAGCTCATCGGCACACCACCCTTCCTAGCAAAAAGCAGCGATAAGCACATAATCACAAGGCGGTCTGCTGCTAACTCTGCAGCTACAAACAGGCGGGTTACCTCCCCATCCTGCACAGCAGCCCCCAGGTTCCTACACTTACCCAAGATTGAGGTCTGCTGCCCCTCAATACTGGACATAGGAAAGAATCTGAACAACAACCTTCAACTATCCACCACCCCCTACATGCACACCATTTCAGGGGAAAAAAAAGAAAAAGACTTCTCTCTCCTAGCCTCCGTCACAATGCTAAAATCGCTGCAATAATCTGTCCGCACTTGGATCTGGAAAGCCCCGTCAGCGCCTCACCCACAGCCCACCCACCCACGGCGTGTCAGCTCTCAGAGATATCGTCTTCAAGTAGAACAAGCCAGAGAGAATGTTTTGGGGAAAAAGAAAAACTAGTCACGAACCAAGCCTTTAAGGATTCATTTTAGCACAGAGCTTCTTCAGGAACCCTCTATTTCTGGCTCTGAAGAAGCAGAGCATGAAGATCAGCTGGGCAAGAAAATGCAAATATTTGCCAGAGGTGACTTTTAACCCCAAATCAATTCTAAAACTCACATAGGAGAGAATGGCATTTTTCATTTAATCAAAAGCAATCTGAGCCACAAAGTCTCAGGCCCTGCCCTCTAAACCTCAAATCTGGCTCCCAGAGAAGGAATCAGAGTAACAGATAGAGGGGCATCTCCTTGGAAACAGATCAAGGCAAGCCTGCGAACAGTCACTCACCCACACTAAGAATGCATGTCAGCCAAGTGACGGGCGGGCAGGAGCTGTGCCCCTGAACGAGGAGACTTGCAGTCCTCCACACAGGCTGCCGCAAGGCAGAACCAAGCTCCACCACCGCCCTCTTTCCCAAGAGCCCTGGGATGCCAGGAGGCGTGGCCCAAGGAAAGCGTGCCTCATGCCGCAAATGTCCTTACCATTTCTCCACCTGTTTAGCTCCATCTCCAGATGCTGGATAACATTCTTCAAAGTCTTGTTTTTCTCTTTCTCTTTTTCATATTTCTTCTTCCATTCTTCTGCTGTCAGTTCCAGGTTCACAGAGACTGTATTCTTGATGGTCTTAGCCCTGGTGTCAAAAACATCACGGGAAAATTCTAAGCACAGCCATTAGCATTAGCTATGATAAATACAATTGAGCCTCACATTCCTTCACGTCAAAAGATTGAGTCTAGGGGTAGAGAGGCACTCTGGGACTTTACCTACCACCCTCCTGGTTATATTAATGGCACCACTTGTCCTAAGGCGTCAAACTCACCTTTCTCTTTCTCCTTTACCTCCTACGTGTCTCCAAATCCAATGGACTTTCATTCAAATTGTCTCCCAGGTTTACCTCATTCTCTATCTCCTCTGCCACCATCTACACCTATGCTCTCAGCCCTGACATATGGGTATAGCCTTTTCCAAACATTCAGCATCCTCCTGTAGCATCTTGCACACCTCTGCCAGATTCATCTTCTTAAGAAGAGTCTCCGTTCAATTCAGTTAACATTTGTGACACGCTGGGGATGAGCCAAAACAAGTGAGACATGTTTTCTGTCCTCTCAGAACTTGCAGTTTCTCCTACCAATATACAGGCTGAAATAATATGATCAATTGCTTCTCTTCCTTACATTTGGTCCCTAAAATCACCCTTGATGTGTAGAACCCATGTCAGCACATGCCTCCCAGGACATGTGGGTCACACAGCGTAGTCAGGTTGGCCAGGTGAAATCACGGCTTCCTCCCGAGGACATGTCCCTGCACAGGTAATGGTCATTATTGAGGAACAGAGGACCCATGGTTTTCAGAGCATCATATTTTTCAAAATAAGTCAGACACTGAGATTTTCACTTGTATCTCCCAGTTTAAAACAACCTTGCAAAATAATGTGTGCAACTAATGTCTCATGGCCTCCATTTCACCACATGTAATATAAGAAATGGACTGACCTCCTAGCACGTACGGCCTGGTGGGGTGTGAGGCCACAGTGAAAGTTTGGACAGCAACTCAAGGGAGCAACTTGCAAGAGGAAAGCCAGTGGGAGCTCGAGCTGATACTAAAAACAGAAGATGTGATTCACCCAGTTAGGCCCAGCTATCAACACAGAAGCAGACTTGTCCAATTAAGAAGTAAATCGGCCATGGGAGAATTCCACTTGCTACTTTTTAAAAAGGTTAAAAACTTCATTTCAGAATATGCAATATATTGTTTTTTATTTGCTATTGACTGTCTCATTTTAAACGCCCACCCGTTCTTACACTGTCATATTCATGAGCACCACCTGATGTGTGATTCAGGTTAATTACTACTGTCATCATAGGACATTTGGGACACGACTGCTATTTCAGTGAAATAATTCAGCAGTCTTCACCACTGCTACAGCTGTCATTCCAAAAATTAATTCCTAAAGCAGACAACTAAATAACCTGACTGTCAGAAGAGGAGTTAAATGATTTCAATGTAAGACTCTGTTTAAGAATTAGTGTAATTCTCCCTTCTTCACTGTAGCTAGAGGCTGCCGTCTCCAGAAGGGCTTCAACTCTAATTTTTCAAATAGCAGCAATTTTATTACTACTTTAAAGTCTATGCCCATTTGATACCTTCGCTTGGCCTTCCCACAGCCTCAGGTGGTGTCGTGGCTGTTTCTCAGACACAAGCACAAAGGCGGCAGGATCCATTATCCACTTAGTAAGTCGGAGAGTGAAAAATCACCCATGGCTAAAATGCTTGCAAACACTTGAGGGTACACTCTGAGGCTACTAATATTACTTTTTAAATCATGAAAGAGTCTCCTGATGATTTCCAAAGATACCAGAAAGAGAAGGAGAGAGCCTCCACGCTCTACTCTGAGGTTTAGCCAGAAGTGCGATTTTGGGAGCAACCCCAGCAAGGGTGTCACCGGTGTAGCTGGTCCTCATTCTCAAACATCTTTTATGCTATCTGGAAATTTCTTTTTCTTTCACTTATGTAGCATTCAAGCTCCTGGCAGGAAGCAGATGGCCATTCAAACTGCACAATTTGGGAAGAGTTTACCAAAGGTATGCGAAGGGTGTTGGAAAGTAAGAGATAAGGCATGCCCCACATTAGTGACGGATAAGCCACCACCCTTAGGCTGAGGGAGTCCCAGAGGGAGGGAGCTATAAGAAGGCAGCTTCCCACCTGGAGCTGTGACAGCCATTAACCTAGGGATGCAAGCCAACCCAAGGTGGCCCTGCATGAAAAGGGATAAGAAATTAATCCTCTTCTCCTCACTCTCTTCTCCCCTTCTGATTGCCATGTTCTTTCCCCATTGATCAAACCTAACTGGAAACAAGAGGCAAGGGAGTCCAGTGCAGTTTCCAACTGGTCACTGTCTAAGGGCACAGAGCAGAGATGGCACAGACAATCCAGAGGAGCAGGTGGAAAATGTAAGACAACTCAACTCCCACTTGAAACCCAGAACAATGGTGGGAACCACGGCTCATGCCATTGCCCTAGACCTCACTCACTCCCAAACGGGGCAGAGCGTCATACCTCTCCACCCACTAAAGGCAGAGTATGCAGAACTCAGCTAAGAGAAAGATGTTAATTCTCCCAAGATTTAAAATAATCTCAAAATCCCAAGAGATTTTGTGTGTATAGAGAGGCTGACAACCTGATCCTAAATTTATAAAAGAAGTGAAAAGGCCACGAATAGCAAAGGCTGTTTTCAAGAAGAGTAAGAGGATGGAATGTCAACACTTACTACAAAGCCAGAGTAATTAACACTGACTAACTTTGTCCAGAAACTTTGGAATAGAAACAGAATGGATAACATCCAGGAACAAACACTCAACTATATGGCCATCTGATTCACAATAAAGTTGCCCAAACAGCATGGTGGGAAAGAATGGTCCTTTGAATATACTGTGCTTGTATGACCTTTAATCCACTCCTGTAATACCATATAAAAACTTCTATTCCAGACAAACCATACACATAAATGTGAATCATACACACACAGACATATCAGACACATAAACTGAAATAATAAAGCCTCTGGAAGAAAACAGGAGAATATCTTCAAGACCCTGGGATAGCAAAAATTTCTCAAATAGGATGTAAACGAAATGATTTACTTGACTCCCTTAAAATTGAAAAATACTCTGTTCATTAAAAGTCCCCATCAAAAGTCAAAATATAAGCTAAAAGTGGGAGAAGATATACACATACATATATCTAACAAAAGGACTTTGCCAGAAAAACTCCTATACATCACTAAGAAAAAGACAACTGGTGAAAAACTGGGCAAAGCTTTGAACAGGCACTCACTTCACAAAAGCAGTGCCAATAAATAGCTCCCCAAAAGGCTGCAGAACATCGTTAGCCATCCGAGTAATGCAAATAAAACAATTAGACATCTTCACATGCCCAACAGGATGACTAAAATCTTGTAAACTGATAATATCAAGTGTTGATGAGAGAATGTAAATTATTCCAATCATTTTTAAAGAGTCTTTGGTACTGCCTCTTAAAGCTAAATATCTCATAACCTATGAGCTAGCAAATCCACTGCTACATATATAACCAACAGCAATGAGGACGTATGTATGTTCTCCTAAAAGACATGGCAACCAATGGCATAGTAACTTCGTTTATAAGAGCACCAGAAAGAAAACAATCCAAATATTCATCAACAGTAGCATGAATACATACATGCAATAGTCATATCATGAAATACTATATAACTATGAAAAATAAACTATTACTATATCCAACAAAGTAGTGAATGTTAAAGATGAATGTTGCATAAAATGACCCAGATACAAAACAGTACTGTGTATTTTTTACTTATATAAAGTTCAAAGACAGGCAGTAGTAATCTATGTTGATAGAGGTCAGGATTACATTTGCCCTTGAGAGGTGGCTACTGACTAGGGAGGGCAGAAGAGAGACGCTTCTAAGATGCTGAGTAGGTGGTTACATGTGCCTATACATTTGCGAAACTTTACTGAGGTGCACACTTATTTATGCATTTTATTACAGGCACACCTTGGAGATATTGCAGGTTTGGTTCCAGAACACACAGTAAGGCAAGTATCCAATAAAGCAATAAAGTCAAATGAATTTTTTTGGTTTCCTAATGCATAGAAAAGTTGTTTACACTATACTGTAGTCTATTAAATGTGCAACAGCATTGTATCTAAAAAATCCATGTAATACCTTAATTAAAAACACTTTATTATTAAAAAATGCTACCCATCTTTTGAGGTTTTTGGCAAGTACTAATCTTCTTACTGGTGGAGAGTCTTGCCTTGATGCTGACAGTGCTGATGGCTCAGGGTGGTGGGTGCTGAAGGGTGGGGTGGCTGTGGCAATTTCTCAAATAAGACAAAAATGAAGTTTGCCGTATCAACTGAGTCTTCCTTTCATAAACAATTTCTCCATAGCAGAAAATGATGCTTGGGAGCATTTTATTCACAAAACTTCTTTAAAAACTAGAGTAAATTGTCTCAAACCCTGCCACTATTTTATCAACTAAGTTTACATAATATTCTAAATACTTTGTTGCCATTTGAGCAACCTTCACAGCACCTTCACCAATAGACCCCATCTCAAAAAACTATTTCTTTGCTCATCCTATGGAAGCAAATCCTCATTCATTAAAGTTTTATTGTGAATTGTAGCAATTCAGTCACATCTTCAAGCTCCAGTTCTAATTCTAGTTCTCTCCCAATTTCCAACACATTTGCAGTTACTTCCTCCACTTGAGCCTTGAACCCTCTCGAAGTCATCTGTAAGAATTGGAATCAACTTCCTCCAAACTCCTGTTCATATTGGTAATAGGCCTCTTCCCATGAATCATGAATGTTTTTAATGGCATCTAGCGTGGTGAGTTCTTTTCCAGAAGGTTTTCGATTTACTTTGCCCAGATTCATCAAAGGAATCACTACCTATGGCAGCTAGAGCCTTACAAAATCTATTTTTTCAACAATAAGACTTGAAAGTCAAACTTACTCCATAGGCTGCACAATGGATGGTGTGTTAGCAGGCATGAAAACATTCATTCCATTGTCCATCTCCACCGGAGCTCTTTGGTGACCAGGTGCATTGTCGGGGAGCACTAAGTGATATTTTGAAAGGAATCTTTCCTTCTGAGCAGTAGGTCTCAATGGTGGGCATAAAATATTCAGTAAATCATGTTGTAAACAGAAGTGCTGTCATCCAGGCTATGTTCTTCCATTTATAAAGCACAGGCAGAGTAGATTTGATATAAATCTTGAGAGTCTTAAGATTTCCGGAATGGTCAATGAGCACTGGCTTCAACTTAAAGTCACAAGCTGCATTAGCCCCTAACAAGAGTCAGCCTGTCCTTTGAATATTTAAAGCCAGGCACTGACTTCTCTCTTCTATGAAAGTCCTAGATGGTATCTTCTTCCAATAGAAGGCTGTTTTGTCTCCATTGAAATTCTGTTGTTTAGTGTAGCCACCTTCATTAATGACCTCAACTAGATCTTCTGGATAAACTTGCTGCAGCTTCAACATCAGCACTCATTACTTCAACTTGAACCTTTATGTTATAGAGATGGCTTCTTAGGAACTAACCTCTGCTAGGTTCCAACTTTTCTTCTGCAGCTTCCTCACCTCCTGCAGCCTTCCCAGAATTGAAGAGTCAGGGCCTTGTCCGGATTAGCCTTTGGCTTAAGGGAATGCTGTGTCTGGTTTGATCTCCTATCCAAACTACTAAAATTTTCTCCGTATCAGCAATAAGGCTGTTTCACTTTCTTATCATTTTATATGTTCTCTGGAGTAGCAGTTTTAACTTCCTTCAAGAACATTTCCTTTGCATTCAGTTTGCTAAGGGTTCAGCACAAGAAGCCTAGTTTTTGGCTTCGCTCAGTATTTGACATGCTTTTCTCACTAAATGTAATCATTTCTAGCTATTGACTTAAAGTGAGAGATGTGTGACTCTTCTTTTCACTTGAACATCTAGAGGCCACTGCAAGGCTATTCACTGGCCTAATTTCAGTATGACTGTGTCTCAGGAAATTGGGAGGACTGAAGAGGAGAGGGAGGAGAGGATGGCTGGTGAGTGCAGCAATCAGAACACTCACATTTATCAGTTAAGTGTGCCATCTTTTATGGGTGCAGCTCGTGGCACTCTGAAATAGTAACATCAAAGCTCACTGATTACGGGTCACCAAAATGCAGAAGTTTGAAATATCGTTAGAATTACGAAAATGTAACATAGAGACAGGAAGTGAGCAAATGTCACTAGAAAAAAGGGACTGATAGACTTGCTCAGCGCAGGCTGCCGCAAACTTCAATTTGTAAAAAAGAGCATTACCTGCGAAGCATAGCAAAGAGCAAGCCACAATGAAATAAGGTGTACCTGTATTCAACAAAAATAAGTTAAGGAATATAAACTGCTGTAACAAGAAATCAAGCCAGATACAAAATTTCTACATCGTGGAATAAACTAGAGTTACTAAGAGAGATACTGAGTGTCTGTGCCTGGGGTTATTTATTTTTTTTAATAGAACAAATATTCTCCTGAGATATTGAATGAAGCCAACCTTGCAAAGTGGAATAAAGACTGTCTCAGTCTCTTATTCCTGTAAGAGGCCTAGATAAAAAGGATGTTAAACATCTATCACTTCTTCTGCTGTTTACCACGAACTTTAGGAAATTTTACAGAATAAAGGAGCCTAATGATTAGGTCTAATTTTGCCACTTCCAATTCCTTTCCTGCTGTGTGAATGTGTAGCTAGCTGCCTCGGCATGGTTTGGGGAGTGGTCTGCCGAGGTTTTCTGCCACGTGTACTTTAAAGCTCATCCAAATGTCCTCCGGCTTTGCCCTTTCATTTTGGTATTTTCCTATGACATACCTGCTATCTGTAACCACACTCAACAGCATTGCATCTAGACTCTCTGTTTATACACAGTGAATGAACCAGATCCTGGGCACTCAGGACTGCATGTGGACAGATTCAGGGACAGTGTACACATGTGCATTTACTGCTTAGCCTTGTTTGCAAAAGAATTTCAGATAGCTTACAAGAAATACAAAATAGACTGGAAAGCAGGAAGTAAGAAATGCTCTTAAGGCAGGTTATATAATTTTGTCTAGTTGAAGCTATATAGTAATAGCAATACCACCCAGCCCTAAAATTCTGGGCCATTACTTCGATACAGGACAATGAGCCAGTAACCCACAGGAGCCATAACTTACTGCTCATCCATCACGTTTATGGGTCAATCTCACTGTGATAACATTTGGTTACTCCCAGTGCAACCTGATCACTCACAAAGGAGAACAAACGTGTCTTGGGTCTTCATTTCCAAAGACCCTCAGGTTTTTCAACCATGCTACCTAAAGAAATAAATGCCTGATCCATAAATTATAACCAGAGCACACAGGGAGGAAAATCTTAACCAAAGGCTTCTTGGGGGAAGAACTTTAATTAATCTTAGGTTTATACTCAAACAGCAAGACCCACTTAGAACAAATGAGCCAAATCTTGAGAGTGCAATTATCAGGGTGTCTGTTCTGCAATTTTTCTGTTTCAGTTTACTTCAGGTAGTCAAGCACCGTTTAAATAATATACAATCTAGGACTGCCCCACATATAATATCCCTTCTCCCACAAGAAGGGAACTAGGACCCAGTTTTTAAAGGACCTCAAATCTAATGAATGCTACCACCCCTGCAGAAGGCAGACCAAGCCTAGCAGACAAAGAGCAGCAGCCACAGTACACCATCCATCTAGATCTTTATGTGGAGACGGTCAAGTCAGAAAAGGATTCTGTTAGGCACATCCCACTGAAGAATCAAAGAGGAAGCAAGCCTCTGCCTTCCCTGCCCTCAAGCATTCTGTTCTTTCCTCCCCAGCACCTGTTGGGCCCTCTCTCACTGAATTTGCAGTTTACATGTTCAGAAGCTTACGACCACACTTCTAGACTGCTGATTGTGTCCATTTCTACCACCTAGGACAAGCCCCCAGTAGCGACAAACCTCTCTAGGCATTCTTGTAATTTGGTACTTGAATAAAGTCCTTGTTAAGGAAGGGAAGTCCTAGAACCACTTAGTTCACATCACTCCATGTCCTGATAAATCTCATCCCCACCTAATTCCTCAATCGCTGCCTATACTCATACTTCCTGGCCACACTGAGTTCTAAATGACAAGCAGACTACGTACCATTGAAGTTTCCTCTAATGACCGTGGCCTCTCTGGAAGAGCCAGGAAGATGTTTGTTCTTAGGGCACTTGCCACCTCCTGCTTTCAGCATTTTCCTTCCCTTTCCAGGTGTTCAGGACTGTACTGGCATTTGAACAAGGAACTCTAGACAAGCCCAACCTTCAATACATAGAATCAATCTGTAATGTATCATTCTGCATGATGAATGATATGTGAGAGAAATAGAGACTGAGATTTCCCACTCGGGGGTGGGAAAAGTAGTCCAGCATTTTTGTTCATCAGTCAGTGTTCTCCAAAGAAACAGAACCAATAGGACAGACACATATATACAGGTGATGGATAGATAGATATCCATATAATGTAAAGAAGTTGGCTCACGTGATTATGGGGACTGGCAAGTCTGAAAGCCATAGGCTAGAAACTCAGGCAGGAATCGATGCTTGCAGTCTAGAGGCAGAATTTCTCCTCCTCCAGGAAACCTCAGTTTTTGTTAAGTTCTTCAACTGATTAGATGAGGCCCACCCACACCACAGGGGCAATGTGCTTAAAAGTCAACTGATGGTAGGTGTTATGCTATGAAATACTTTCAGAGCAATACCTCAACTTGTATTTGATTAAATAATCAAGTATGACAGTACAGCCAACTTGACCATCACACCTAAACTGTTCCAAGTCCTAGTTCTCATATAGAACTATGGAAACATGACTTAAAGTTGCAAAGCACTTTTCCATTTCTCAGTGAGGTCATTTCCCTGCTTGTGGGTGGGGGACATAGGAGAGGATAAATTAAAAGTTCTAGTCTCCCAAAAACATTGAGAAATGACTGACTTGGATGAGGACTTAGTGCCTGCTTTAACTTCTGTTATCACAGTATTTCTCCCTCCGAGAACACAAATTAACCTTACTCGTGTTTCAGCAACAGGCCCTCCAACACAGGGTGATTTGAGTCTTTCTCCATTTTATGTTCAAAGTGTAGCCAAAGGTCTCCCTTGGCCAAAGTGCTCAGTCTTCTTACCCTGCCAGTAACTTGCTATCATGCTCTGGTGACACGAATTTTGCATGCACACCATTCAGGCTTTGGGCTCTGCCTAATCCCATTGCCACTACACTGAGCACAAGATGGCATGATTTTAAAAAAGAAACACTATTACAAGTGTCCTAAATTATCTATCCTCCTTCCACATTCAAAATACAAATAAAGCCTTTGAATTATTCATGCTGGATCAATCCAAACTCTAGGTGCCAAAGAGGGGCTGATGCAGGCTTTGTCTAAACTGATCGGTCTGCCCCCTCAGGCCTCTCTTTTCCCTCATTATCACCTCAAATCAAGGTGTGCTAAACAGGCTTCCAAGATAACTGGGTGATTTGAGTTCATACTTGTAAAACTTATAAATATCCTTTTCAAATAGTCTATAAAAGAACTTTGGAAGAGAAATTAAAGACTAAAAAATAAAACACTGAAAGCCAGAAAAAAACAAAAAAAATCAGTGCAAGAACTCTAATTTGAGTACTGTATCCCTTAAGACAGGATATGCTTACTTTCCCAGAGTCCAGCTTTTTGACTCTCCGCTGCCTGGAAGTTCAAGTGTTGCCTCCTTGACTAGATTTAAAAAGCTTTTTGAGAATATAGAAGATGGCCCCTACTTTTTTACTAGCACAGTGCTGGGTATTCAGGGGACTCCAGGAGAAAGACAGGCCCAGTCAAACCGAAGAGCCAGAATTCACCACTGAAAGCACAAAACAGACACGGTGGATTTGTTCCTTTAAGTTGCAGTACCGAACCTGGAATCCTGGAGGGCCGGCTAGGTAGGTTGCACTCAGGCGTCTTTACACTTGTTTTTTCTCCTACTTCAAAGGACTTACTACTGTTTTATTCAGAGCTTCAATACTGTATAGCCTAGCAACAAACACAGACTTTCTTCACAACCTTGAAAGAACCACGTAGGAATAACTAAGGCACCGTGGGCTGCCCTGAGGTTCAGCCGCCCTTGCACCACTATAATGAACACTCATTTGGCTGAATTCGGGATGTGCCCAGCAGTCTTCCCTGAGTTCAAAGTGCTTAATCTCATTAGCTATCAGATACCATGTCTAATCTGATGTTCAGACTCATGTCTGCTGTGTAATTGTGTTCAATGCGTATATTTAACAATAAAGCCGGTACTGGACCCATAGAGTAGATGTCCTTGAAGAATCCATTAACTACTTGGGCTGGAAGGATGGAAACAAAACCTCACATATTTCTAATTATAGGCCAGAAAACAAACCAAATTTAAACCTAACCAAACATAACGGTGTTGAAGTTCAGCAACTGCCTGACTGTTCAAAGGAATCCTACACAATAAACGTTAGATTCATCTGTTCATTCATTCAATAAGCATGTATTTGTTGACCATCTACTGTGTACTATCTGTGCTGGAAGCTTATTTTGACAACTGGTTCCAAAGATAAACCTAGCCCCTGCCTTCATGGAGCCCAGTATCTAGCTGACTCTGAGAAAAGACTGCAGATGAACCTATTTCACTTGAAGTTATAATTAACATACTTTTTATTTCCTGGAATCCCAAATCCCCAAACCAGCAGAGCATTTCTTTCATCATTCATTCCAGAAACTGAACTCCAATTCTACTTCATTCAGGCCTGTGCTGTACATTCCATTCCCCTCAGTCCAGTTCCATCCCTCATTGGGATTTCCCCAAGCCTCAACACATCAGATCGCTAAGGACCGTGGAAGATGGAGGGAAAAGGGAACTTGCAATCGCTGAATGCCTATTTCATGTCAGCCCTCTTGCTAAGTAAAAACTGAAGCATCTCATTTAATCTTCTCAACAGTTTACTAGCTGTGTGCTCTCAGGAATGGTACCAAATGGCTTTGAATCTAAGCCTCAATTTCATCCTCTATACAAAGGCGAGATAACCTACCTAATAGAACTGCTGTGAGCGTTTTGATATGCCTAGCACATGCTTGGTCCTAAAACGAGTGCTAGTGATCACGACGATGCTGATGACTGCCTCACTAACATCAGAAGAAAGAAAATAGTCATTTGGACTTAAACCTAAACTCTTCCTGAAATGGCTGTAAAATGCCCACTAACAGCAGCAACCTTGAAACAGATAGCCCATGTCCCAGGATGACTCTGGCTTGCAAAGATTATTTTTGCTTTGCAGGTAAGATTTTTTTTACAAGGAGATGTTCCCTTTATAGATGCGTTCGGTTCTAGTTCGCTTGAACATGTGTTCAGAGGAAAGTATTAAACCTTAAGTTTAAGAATCCAGGAGAGATGGAGCAGACAGGATGATCACCGTAATAGTCTATGTTTTTCATAAGCAGATACTGTGGTTTACAGGTTATCCTGTGACTCTTAAGAAAAGTAAGTGCTATTTTACTACAACACATTGACCTAAGTATTTGACTTAGGGAAGTAATCTGAGAGGAGGTAGATGACCCAAATCCAGTTTAAAAGATAAATTCATTCTCCAACATTCCATTGTAATTATTATATATTTAGACACTGCTTGGGTGCCATGACTGTGTGATTCTATGTTCTCTTGAGGAAAATGCCGAGGGCTTAGTGAAGCTTAAGCAAACTCTAACGATGTCCCACACAGAATGACCACTCCCATCTGTCCTCTCTCTCAGCATCTTAACCTATTTCTCAGGTATAACCATGCAACTCACTCCCAAGGAGGAAGAGAGGGGGAATGTTCTGGGCATTCATTTACAAGTGAGGCAACTGAAGCACACAGAGCTGGTAACTTGTCTAAAGATCACAGAAGTGTTCATAATTGAAGGGAATGATGGCAGTAAGAATCCACATCTCCCAACCTGCTGGGCAGTCATGATGCTCAGTCACCAAGACCACGCTGGGAACCAGCACCCAAGGGAGGCATGCTGAGAGGTGGGGCTGGGCTCTGAAGCCCAGCGACAACAACAGAAGGTGAGGGCTTGGGTAGCGGGAGGGGTGGGCAAGAAGGGAAGGGAGGGTTAGCTAATTGCTGAGTTGGCCCTGCTGCCCACCTATTAACACTGATGCTAGGAAATCACACTGGGACACTTTTGAAGGTGAGAGATGGCTGCCATCTCCCCTTTCTTCATATGTTCTATACCACCTACCCTCAGGACTGGTGTTAGGAATTCTTTCTCCATCTTTATATTTGAACTACTCTGCATTCATCTAACTTTTTTGGTGTTCTATCAGAAACTTTGCCATGGATCCCAAATATGGGCATTTAAGGTATTTATTAGCCTTGAGGTATATACACTTGAAATCCTGTGAACCTTAGAGTTAGACTCAATTCTATGAGAAACAAAAGTAACACTCCCTTGAATTACCAGCAATCACATTGATAATAAGTTTGAGTGTTTTTTTTTTAAATGTCATATCTTTAATCAACATGTTCCTGCCCTTAATTTTAAAACATAATTATTCCTTAGCACTCAATAAATGATGCCTCAAGTTTACAAATCACCTGCTAGATGCAATTTAGTAATAGGCTGCGTGCCTCCCCCCTCTCTTTCCTCTCTGACACTTGGCCCTCACCACTCACTCCTAACATGTACGACCCAGCTCGGCGCATGAAGAAGAGAGACCATACCCACCTTTGCCCAAACATCAGCGTTGACTTGGTCTCAGCCTCATTGAAGACGGAGGGAGAACAGCAAATAACAATGGTGGTTCTACAGTTCCCACCCAGAGAATCCTGAAGGATCCGCGTCATCTTGCTGTCCCGATACGGCACGTGTGTTTTCTGAGTGGGAAGAGAAAATATCGGCCGTTACAGCCCATTCAAAGCAAAAACACAGAGGCAAGCAAGCTAGTGAAGGGTACACTGGGCTTAGAAACACACGGGAGGGAAGAATCTGATGCCTGGCCTCTGGGCCTTGCCGAAGTTCAGAATGCCCATCCTGGGAGCAGGGTCATAGGAAAGGAGCATCACCATTCACACATTTCAATGGACTAGATCTCCCAGCAAGGAGGGAGACCACAGCCAGGATCCTCTCCGCCCCTTTCCAAACAAAAACAAATGCATCTCTGGGATGTGTGGCAAAGAGAGTGCAGAGACCCAAAAGGTGACTTCTCCTAATACCATTTAATAGAGGGGGAAAGAACACTTACTGTCCCTTCTGCCAAGGCAGAGATCACATTTCCAAGAGCAGACAAAGACTTATTGATGTTTTTAGCTTCGTCAAGGACAGCTCCCTCGGCACCAGTTTTGCTGACCTATCAGAGAGAAGAGAAAGCGGTGAGCCACACGGGACAGCAAAAGCACAGGGCAGAAAATCCCAACTCACGGGAGGGCAAAGGGGTGGGGGTGGGGGGCAAGGTGCACCCTGGAACGCAAGGAAAATAAAAGTGAGGGAGAATCACGTTAATAAAACCTTCCCTCGAGCCCGAGGCGGCAGATCTGTTCTCTCTGTTGTCATTTTCCTCTCAATTAGGTTTTAGGGGAATGGCTGAAATGCCTCCAGTGGCGGAGCTGCAGATGCTTCCCTGGGGGACATCCATCCAGGGAAACCAGGCTCCAGAAGGCCTGTCACTACAAAAAGCCAAGGACCCTGCAAGACTGAACCACAGTCTCCACACTGGGGGGAGTCCAGGGGAAACCTAGAGACACACCACCGCCCGGGCCATTGGGGCCCTGTCAGGAAAGTGCCAAGTATGAGCTCCAACTTCAGGCCCAGGATGCGGGGATGGCCATCAGGACTCTCTGTTCCTTCCCTCCTTACTCCCCCAGCAAGGAAACAAGGAAAAATTATCCGAAAGGAAAAATACTTAGAGAGGCATGAAACGTCAAGGGAATGAATTTTACATTGTGGATTGTCTTTTTCCCTCTGCAGCCCAAAGGACCATGCAGAGTTCTTCCTCTGCTGTGTTATTACTGGTAATTTCATAATTACAGCATTTGCTGTAGGTAGAGAGCAGTTTACAGGTGCTCGGAAAAAAGGGACCTAACGTGATTCATAGCTCTGCTGACTGGACAAACGATGCAGTGTGAGCAGCTGCTCTCTGAAGGGAGAAAAGTGGGGAAATGATTATAAACTGCACCAAGGTGGATTTCGAATATATATAAAGGAGAAACTCCTAATGACAGAGATGAATGCATTTCCAGGGGGAGTTCTGTCCTATAGGATAGATTCTCCTCTCTGGGAACCCTGTTGGGGCTACCCCTGCTGACACATAAAAAAATATAGCAGATGGGTCACAATAGTAACAGTCTATTCACATGGTGTTGTTTAAGGTGCTTTCACATTTTGAGCATCTAAACTCCATGAAATATGCAAGACAGATACAGGCATTTTCCTTTTTCAGACAAGGAAAGTTTGAGCTCCAGAGATGTCAAACTGCCAGCCCAGGGGAAGAAGACCATTTAGGGGAGTCAGGGACTAAGCGTAGAGTTCAGTTCTCCTACCTCACACTGACACATTCATGTGGACGTATCTGGGGCAAAGGAAAACAGACACGAGCAAAAGAAACATGGGCAGAACCACAGCTTAAAATGTCTCATAAATATCATAAGGAAAAACCACCAACACTTGCAAAGGACAGGCCTCCACTCTAACTGCCAGCATAAAGCATTTTCAGCAGCATTTGGGGCCTAACATCTGATCTCCAGTGAAGGGAAAGAGCAGAAGCTCAGGAATAGCAAAGGGGCCACTGGGCTTTGTCCAACCCATACATCGGTGCAGCAGCCAAGCAGACCCTGGTTGCTAGAACTAAGCCTGGTTAGTCTAGAACTAAGCAGTGCCTCTCTGTCCTCCCGTTCTGGTGGGTGTCTGTTAATGGAAGTTACAAGCCCAACCAGTAAATGTTAGATTTCCAACCAGATGATTTTCTGCTCATGGCTTTACAAATGGGTAGCATTACTTACATGGGTGTTAGTGGCCTACTTGGCGAACAGCAGCTCAGTGGTGGGGTGCAGTAAGTGGGGATCAATTACACAGTTTGGGAGACTGGTGGAGCCTCAGGGCTGGCTGGGCAATGCCCTCAGTGGGGTGTGGTAGCAGGGGCCTGGGTAAGGGCAGGGGGCAGGTGGGATGTTCTGAAAGTCTATTTGGTCTAGAGTATGGCCTCAGCCAGGCACTGGTCCGGGAAGGATCAGGGCTTTTGGCTAAAACAATAGCTACAGGCCTCATAGGCTGAAGCACTGAGGCCACCCACGTGAGGCACCGTCAGTCCATGCCTAGTGCAGAGAGAAGCAGGGATTCAGGGAGAAGCCCAGGTTCAGATCTCCTATCAGCAAACAAACCTGCAGAGGCAGGACTGCCACATTCTGACAGCAAAGCTCTTCCCTGGCCTCTCTGAGTCTGATACAACACGGCGATCTGTCCTTTCTCAGGAGGTCATGGCCTCCCACACCTGTGCAGCTGCCTTTGCCAGGCTAAGTCCATGCCAACACCTGCCTAACATCACCCCCAGAGCTTACTAGGCATAAGTCAGAGCTGGCATTCAAAGCACCTCCTGTAATGTGAATGAGGACTTCGGGACCAGAAAAGAAAGAGCAGGGAAAAGAAGGTTAAATTTAATAACCCCTTGGCACAGTATCAGAAACTTTAAAGGCTCTTTAAAGGCATAAGAATTATACTATTGCACACTGAAGCAAATAACAGGAGAAAATTATAGATAATACAAATAAAGAACCAATTACCTTTTCGCTCCCAGCCAAATCAACTAGATAAAGCTTCCCACTGAGTTTTTTTTCAGTCTCTACATTCTCTTGTTTAATATTAATCAGGAAAATACTGTGACTTCTAGAGCTGTGTTCATTCATGTCTGAAAAGGAAAATAGTTTACTGCTCTACAAAGGACACATTAATTTAGGTAGCAATCTTCTCATCTAAAAAGCACAACACATCATGCATAATAATAGCTCTACTTTTTAAGTCGGGCCAATTTAAAAAAGTATCTGAGACCACTGTTTTGTCTGAAAAACAATGCCCACTTTAGAAATGAAAGCTTTAAATATCTTCAAGTGACAAAGAAATTAATCCAAAAATCTCCTTCAATGGTCTAAGATAGCAGATTCTGGGGCTGTGCCTAGAGCCCCATCGTAGAACACCCACTCCAGCCTGATTCCATCCCTGAAGAGCTCATAGCTTCCTGCCCCACTTTAATCCCTCAGCGCTTTTCAATGTGATTTGTACCTGATGCATTCCATTTTCGTCATGTGTGTACACTTTGCCTTATCAGTAACAAGCTTTCTTAAGGAAGGATTATGACTTTTTTAAGGAAGGATTAGGACATATACTTCTATAACCATGCTAGGTTCAGAGAAGGTCTCAAAGCTTAAATATGCTTCATTAAAACTGAGCACTGGAAATAAAAATCTTTCTGGACCCTGGTCTTCATTCACCAGACAGGCAGTGACCCTAGTGACTGCCTTATTCAACTCCCACTAGCAATCATTTCTTAAAACCATTTTACCAGATTATATGGAAGAAACCCTAAAGATTCCACACACAAAAATGTTAGAACTAATAAATGAATTCAGCAAAGCTGCAAAGCAGGATGTAAAAATCAGTGGTATTTCTATAATAATAAACAATTTGAAAAGGAAATCAAGAAAACAATTCCATTTAAAATAGCAACAAAAAGAATAAGGTACTTAGGAGTGAACTTAACCAAGGAAGCAAATGACTTGTACACTAAAAATGACAAAACATTGCTAAGAGAAAGTAAAGAAGCCACAAATAAATGGGAAGACATTCTTTGTTCATGGATTAGAAGACTTAATTTTGATAAGATGTCAACACTACCAATAGCAATCTAGATATTCAGCACAATCTCTATATCAATACCCCAATGATTTTTTTTGCAGAAATAGAAAAATATATACTAAAATTCAAAAGGGAGCTGGACCCTGAATAGCCAAAACACTCTTGAAAAAGAATAAAGTTGGAGTTCTCACACTTACTGATTTCAAAACTTACTATAAAGCTATGGTAATTAAAACAGTGTGGCACTGCATAAAGGCAGACATACAGACTAATGGAATAGAATAGAGAGCCCAGAAATAAAACCTCACATAACATGGTCAAATAATTTTTGGCAAGAGTGTCAAGACCATGCAATGGGGAAAGGATAGTTTCCTCACCAAACTGAAAACTGGATATCCACATGCAAAAAAGTGAAGTTGGACTCTTACCTAAGGCCATATGCAGAAATTAACTCAAAAAGGATCAAAGACCTAAATGTAAAATCTAGAACTATAAATCGTTAGAAGACAGCACGGAGGAAAAGCTTCATGACACTGGATTTGGCAGCGATTTCTTGGACATGGCACCAAACACAATCAATGAAAGAAAAAATAGAAAAATTGGACTTCCTCAAAATTATAAACTTTGATGCATGAAAGGGCAGTAAAAAGAGAATGCCAAAGCAACCCACAGAATAAGAGAAAATATGTGCAAATCATGTTTCTGACAAGGGATTGATTAAGAACACCTACACATCAATTCCAACAGCAGTAACAACAAAAAACCCACATTAAAAAATGAGCAAAAGACTTGAATAAACATGTCTCCAAAGAAGATATACAAGTTACCAATAAGCATGTGAAAAAAATGTTCAACATCACTAATCATCAGGAAAATGCAAATCAAAACCACAATGAGGTACCACAATGATGGCAATTAAAAAAAACAAACAGAAAATAAGAAGCATTGGCAAGGACAGAGAGAACATGGAACTCTAGTGCACCATTTGTGAGAATATAAAATGATGCAGCTTGATGAGGAAAACAGTATGGCAGTTCCTTAAAAATTGTAAGTAGAATTACCATCTGATCCACTGCTGGGTATACACCCAAAGGAAAGAAAAGGAGAAAATCAAACAGGTATTTATACATCTATGTTCACAGCCGATTATTCACATTGCCAGAAGGTTGAAGCAACACAAGTATCTATGTGTCTATCTCTGGGTGAATGGGTAACCAAAATGTGACACACCCAGTGAATATTATTCAGCCTTAAAAAGAAAGGAAGTTCTGACACCTGCCACAATATGGATGAAACTCAAAGACATTTTGCTAAGTGAAACAAGTCACAAAGGGACTTGTATCATCCCACTTAGATGAGGTACCTAGAGTTGTCAAATTGAGATAAAAAGTAGAATGGTGGTTACCAGGAGCTGGGAGGAGGAAGTATGAGAGCATGGATTCACTTTGGGATGATTTTTTAAATTATGGTAATACATAGTGGTGATGGTCGCACAACACTGCAAATATACTTAACACTACTGAACTGTACAGACTTAAAAATGGTTAAAATGGTAAACGTCAAATTATGTCCATTTTACCATAAAAATTTTAAAAACCACCTTACTGAGTGATAAGAAATATAGTGATTTTCTGGACCAATAGTTTGGAAACAAGGAGCTGAGATGGCTTGTCCAATATGCCATGAATAATTCATGACTAACAATATGTCTAAGAAACCAAGTAAATGACTTCTTTATAAATGAAAGATGTTATTACTTACTACAAGACTATCAGGCCTCCCTTCTTTCAAGTATTTATACAAGCAGAAGGACGTGGAGTTTAACCTACACTGTACACAAGTCTAGCCTCACCTATGAAATCTGCCACATCTACAAACACCATCTGATAGGTCTGTTGGAGTAAAATAAAAGTTGAGAATTAGTTCTGAATTACAGAACCATAGAGCTTTGGATAGAAGGGACTTAAAGAGATGAGACCAGTCAACCAACCAAGGCTTGAGAATCTTCCACACCCACTACTAGCCTTTCACTGGGGGCCACTAGGTCAAAACCTGCCTCCCTGCAGCTTCAACAGTCCTGGGTGGTCTATCCATTCGCGCCAAATAAAGCAAACTGACTTTCTTTCTTGATGTCAACATCTTGAACGTGTTAAAAAATATGGCACTGTCCACACGTTCTCCCCAGATTTTTTTTCTCTCTTCGATCTAGAAATCTCTAGTTCTTTCAGCAACTCTTCATATCAACTCACTGTCATCTGTCCCCATCGCTCTGAGTAAGAGAGACGGCCCCCATTTTTTCACAGAACCTGCCACTTTCACATATGACCTGCTTTCCTGGGATTTGTGCACACGCCGGGGAGGGAATGGCAAGGTGGACAAGCTGACCCGAATGTGTTTGTTATTAACACAGCACCAAAAAGTTTCTAGGAAAGCTCCCACCCTGCTTTCTGAGTTCCTCATTGCTTTTCTTTTCCTCTTTTTATGTTTTTTGAGAGGGCATATCTCATATTTATTGATCAAATGGTTGTTAACAACAATAAAATTCTGTATAGGGGACTCAATGCACAATCATTAATCAACCCCAAGCCTAATTCTCAACAGTTTCCAGTCTTCTGAAGCATAATGAACAAGTTCTTACATGGTGAACAAATTCTTACATAGTGAATAAGTTCTTACATGGTGAACAGTACAAGGGCAGTCATCACAGAAACTTTCGGTTTTGATCACGCATCATGAACTATAAATAATCAGGTCAAATGTGAATATTCGTTTGATTTTTATACTTGATTTATATGTGAATCCTACATTTCTCCCTTATTATTATTATTATTTTTAATAAAATGCTGAAGTGGTAGGTAGATACAAGATAAAGGTAGAAAACATAGTTTAGTGCTGTAAGAGGGCAAATGTAGATGATCAGGTGTGTGCCTGTAGACTACGTGTTAATCCAAGCTAGACAAGGGCAACAAAACATCCACAGATGCAGAAGATTTCTCTCAAAACAGTGGGGGTGAGGTTCTAAGCCTCACCTCTGTTGATCCCCAATTTCTCACCTGATGGCCCCCCTGTGACTGTGCCTGTCTTAGGTTGTTCCTCCCTTGAGGAATCTTACCCGTCTCTGGCTAACCAGTCATCTTCCGGGGCCATACAGGGAAATGTAAAGTTTAAGTGAGAGAGAAGCAATATTGTTTGAAAAGGCTAGCTTTTTACTTCTTTGCAGATTTATGCCCTGTGGCTTCTATGCCCAGCATTTGTCTTGAGGTATCTTTACCACTTGGAGGAATTATGATACTCGGTAAATTCGATATGAGGCACGAATTCTATTTAAGGGTTGTAATTAGGAAGGAAGAAGAAAAGCTATAGAAGTAGCAGGCGGAAGAAAACATGGGAAGATTGATTATTTCTTTGACATATCTTCTTGTAGTGTAACATAAGCATGTATAGGTTTTTAACTATTCTTTTCCTTTTTTTTAACACAAGGCAGAAAACTAACATGATTTCCTTCCTGTGGATGATGAAAAAATATAATTTGTGAGTCTGGATTTTTTTTTGTTTACCTGAACAATAACATGTTCAAAATAAATAAACTTAGAAGCTTACTTTCCCCTGCTCTGGTTGGTTGTTTTCCCATGTTCAGACTTAGGATGTTAATCAGGGTCCAATAAGTCTCACCAAGTATTTCCAAGGGTTTCCTGGACAGCAGAAGGCACTGTTTCCCAAGACCTGCCCAGACACACTCGTACTGCACATAGCCCTGTGTTTGTGTCCAAGACACAGTTTTCCAACCTCCTTCCCTTGTGTTACTCCATTTGGACCTCACCACCCACCCCTCTTGGGGTGCAGGCACATATCTGTCTCCTAAATTGCAGGGAGGAAACACCACATCATGCTTACTTGTCACAGCCACATGTCGGTTTGCTTTGCCTTCGTCTATCACATCCATGACTTCCTCAGGGCTTGACACAAACCGCTCGGTGCATCCCTAAAAAAGAGTCAATTCAAGTTCACCATTAAAAAACTGAAAAGCAACAATATTTTGAAACAGCTAAACCTTTCCCCATTTCTCTCCAGAGATGCAGATCCAGAGAAAAGCTGCAATGTCCATTCAACGTTTCCTCCTTGCCTATGACTTAAATTCTACATCTGCACAAACCCTAGGAAACCCAGAAATAAGTCGTAAAAGAAATGCCAGATCTTCCTAGATTTTTAAGTACCTCTTCTTACTCAACAGCAGTGAAGACAGAAAATAAAGAAGAAAACCAATGAGAGAAGAAGAAATGGACAAAATTCTGCTTTAACTTTCATTCTAGCCACCAAATTTCATTAGACATTTTGAAGTCCTAGATGTAATACTATGATCGGCTTCCCCTAAATGCAAATTATAAATGTTTGTAAAAGCCTCCTTAAATGTGAATAGTAAGTACTTCTTTACTTCTCCAATTCTTACCTGTGATTAGACATTTGTGATACATTTACAGAGAAAGGTATGACTGAAGAAATTAAATGTCTATTTTAAAGAGAGGAATACTAAATACATGATTTAATGACATAAGGAAATGATTAATTAGCTACGTGTGCTTTGTAGGTAGTATTCCAGGCATCTTATGTAATAATTATGGTGACGGGAGAGAAATCAATTGCATCATCAATCAAGTCTTCCTCATACCTTTACATACGGGACTCTGTTTTTATCTTCATGAACAGCCAAGTTTGTCTTGGATACTACAGAGATAATAAGGATGACATGCAAAGAAGAAAAGAAAAGTTAAAGATCCTGTATTGGAAGAAAAATAGAAATTGTTATAGAAGATAGGCAAATCTAATCTCTTTGCAATATGCAAGCTTAAGCCTTAGCTGAGAAAAAGCAGATAGTGTGAAGGCACTAGAACATCTCTCTAAATTGTCACTAATTCCTTAAGCAGAAGTGCTATAAATCATTTCAATCTCCCTGGACTTTAGTTAAAGAACAAATAAAGGACAAGTATTCAGGTTACTCACCATCGAGTAAGTCCCTGATTTTGTCCAAGTAGATCTCAAAATAGGAAACCTGGTTAAAAGCAAAACAGAGTTTGAAACAGAAATGCCACACTGTGTTTCAAAAATATCACCATCAAAACTTATTAAAGCTTTTGTTTAGCATGGTTAAGAAGAGCAAGAAGAGGGGTACAAAGAGAAAATTCCAAGTCCTAGCGTGCTGAGCTCTAGCTGCCCAGCCTGGATTCTGCTCCCCACTTCATCAGCTTGCCCTGCAAGTCCTGGCTCAATGCGGGACCCTCTCTGTCCCCACATTACAGCTCCCTGTCATCTCAGTGTAGGTGTTATTTTACATCACGTGCTGGACAGCCCCTTACATGGAGACTCTAGCTTTTACCTTAGCAAACTTCTAGGTTTAACTTTCATTAGACAACAGCTGGAATAGAAAACATCCTTTGCAAGTAATCGCGAAAAACCACTAGGCCTCATCTTAGGCATGATGTGGACAGCCTCATCAGACCAGCTCCAACATTCACATGAGGGATGTGCAGAGGGAGACAAGGGCAGTGTGCTTGGGGCTACAAGAGCTCAAGGGTGACAGGCAGGGAGCTGCTGATGGTGGCCAGCTTTGGGGAGTCCAGGAAGGATCTGAACAGAATGTGATTTAATGAGAGACAGTTTAGACTGTAACAGGGAAAAGCAGCCTTCCAATCAATTCTCAAACCGCAGCCCCAGCACTGCACCACCCGTACGCTTGTTTTACTTGGAGAGCCATGAACCCTCTTGCAGTCTTCTGAATGAGAATCTCCAAGAACACGACCCAGGAATCTGCTCCTCAACCCCCCAGGTGATTCTTTCACCGGCTGACATCTGAAAACAATCTTTACTGGATATGTGGTCTTGGGTTTTCATTCACATGTAACCAAGATTTTTCCATCTGTCCAATGAAGACGTTGGACTTGATGACATTTTTTCATCTGCAATTTTGACAGATGAGGTCAGTGATAAGGAAGTCCGACAGAGCTCTCAAGCAGGCCCTGGATGGTAGGAAGACCAGCAACTTGGAGAGGATGCCCAGTTAGACTGCCTGTAGACTGCTGAACTTTGTCTGCCTCCACCTGCCTCTGCTTCCCAGATCAACTTTTTGTTCCCTCATGTTCATGGGATTTTTTTTTTTTTTTCAAAACAAAATTGCAGTTGAAAAAATATTTGTAAATTCAGACTGTGACTCCACAGGTGAAAGCTCCCCGCCACATCCCAGCTCTGTACCAGTCTTGCTTCTGGCTGCGGGAAGTGAAGACTCCCAGCCCGTCACTGGTCCTAACCCAGTTCAGCCCGGCCTTGTTATCTTTTGTCTCCATCTCAGCCTGGAACCTCCGAACTTGCCAGTTTCTCTGAGATACGGAGTCCCGGCTTTGAACCCTGGGATCTCTAGCTGGGCATCCTCTCCAAGTTGCTGGTCTTCCTAACAACCAGGGTCTGCTTGAAAGCTCTGTCGGACTTCGTTATCACTGACCTCATCTGTCGTAGACCCACCTGCCATACCTTCACAAGACCCACTGCTCTGAAACCTCCCCCTGGGGCTGGAATCCTAGGGTCTGTTCAGGCCCTAGTCTCAGACATCTCTAACCCAGCACCCCGGCAGCCTAGTCAACCCTGGTACCAACCCATTCTGTGTATTTCAAAATCATCCTGTTTTCATTAAGATTTTTGTTATCTTTGAGATCATCAGCATGTGTCCTTATTTTCCTTATTTCCACAGATTACAGAGAAAAATTAATTAGACCTAAAAAGCAGTCATGATTCCATATTAGCAAATCTGGTGATTAGAATCCTGTTCGTATGTCATATGAGTAGAGAATTCAGATTTATTCATTTTTTTTTTACCACAGCAGATACTGGCTGCTTTTGAGGCAGGGAGAAAGTGGGGTGCGGGGGTGATTTTGTTATTTTTGTCACTTCTAATACTCTGTGAGACCAGGTGGACAAAAAATAAATAATGTTGTTTGGCATTAAGAAACAGCATGTTCAGAAATAATGTTGACACCTCTGTGATCTCACTTTAAGGAACAGATTTTCAATACTGCCTAATCAAGCCTTCTTTTCTTGATTAAGACTGTCATTACTCAGTTCAAGACACAGAGTAGTCAATAGCTAACTTGCCCCTTACAAGTGTTATTTATGATATAAGTGCGCATGACTACTTATGTGGAACAGGAACCTGGAATGTACGATTCAGTGCTAGAGACTTGGGTGCTGCTCCTCCCCCCGTCACCCTTCATGTGGGAACTGTTTTTATCTTAACAAGATTCTAATAGGAGACCCTATTTGGAGGGCAGTAATTGGTTTAACATCTTACTCCAGGATTATCCCATAAGAACCCTAGAATAGTTTAAGGTATTTAGATGCAAACACCCCTACAGATGTACTAAGCCCCTAAATCTTGATCCCATCAAAGCAACAAGCTTCTGTATCCTGCGATATAAAGAAGCCTGGCCAGGAGGAGAAGCTGACTTTAGGCAACACAGAGAGCTG
This sequence comes from Manis pentadactyla, assembly GCF_030020395.1. NCBI lineage: Eukaryota > Metazoa > Chordata > Mammalia > Pholidota > Manidae > Manis > Manis pentadactyla. Next base: position 21,945,773 of record NC_080026.1, read on the forward strand.
TAAAGAGATTCGCCAGAATGCAATTCAGAATTAGGCAGCAGTTGTTGCCTTGTTTTTATATAATTTAGGAAAGTAAACAGCAGAAATAAGTAAGGGTGGAGTTTAATGTAATGGACAAGGTACTGCATGTGGGGTTGATCAGATCAAGTTTAATCTCAACTCTGTCAGTAATTTGGTATGTGGCTTTGGCCATCTTACTCTATGGGTTTAAACTTCAGTTTCCTTATCTCTAAAATGATGGGCCTAGGACACAAAGGTGTGCCTGTAAGGGTGATTAGCCTCTTGTCTGGGGGCTGATCTGCTCAGATCCAAGTCAGAACTGCCCCCCTCCTCCCCACACCCTGTCAACCCTGTCCCCAGTCACCATGGAGGGGACCCAGCCAGCCACATGCATCCTGGACACAGCTTATCAGAGCAGGGCCCATCTACACGTACTGCAGGCCCGGCCAATGAGCCTCCTCCCCGGGGAATTAGGAATGGGAACTAAGGCAATGTCGAGCAGAAGCTGCCGCGTTGGCCTCTCCCCCACACACAAAAAAAGAAAAAATGTCCAGATCAAAAGAAAGCTAGAGAGCAGAAATACAGGGATTATAAAGAGGACAGAGTTTCTTTTGGGGTGGTCAATTAGACAGAGATCATAGCTATATGATTCTGGAAGTATATAAAAAAACTATCAAATCATACACTTTAACAAGGTGAATTTTATCTCAAATTTTTTTTAAGTTAAAAAGGAAAAGGAAAAGCAGGTCCTGAATTTCTTGCTTCTCCACAACCCGGCCCTTGCCCCCCTGCCTGCTATCAGGTTCTGTATCTTATAACAACTTCCTCTATTTGCTTGAACAAGTGGCTGTCAGTAACTGCAACAGAGGACTTCCAATGAATGTACCCTAACACCAAATGTTATAAATAAGCAGCTATAGTTGAGAAAGTAGAAATCTCTCTTTCAATTCAAATTTAAGATAGAACATAGTTTCTGGTTTTTAAAAAAAAACAAGGAGGAAAATCCCCTGCTCCAATACTTGTCAGAGTGTGCTCCTCAAACACCCGTCTGTCATATGCCAAGGGGGAAATATGTCCATCAAATAAACTGGGAAATGTATTATACCACATGCCCCTGTGTAGGACTGCATCACACAATAGCATAGTTATACTTGTGATAGATTTAACGTGGCTCAACAAAGCCTTTCCCAGCTTATCTGAGCACATAAGCCTTTTCCCTGGTAGCTCATCTATTACTATTACGAGGGGCTGTGCTCCACGGCGCACACTTTGGGAAATGGCTGTATTGTAACCCAGTCATAGTCACATGCCAATCATGTCTACAGAAAAGCAAAGTGTAAAGGGTAAAAATGCAAACAACTGTTAATATGATGCCATTCTAAAGAGGGCTTTTACTTTATCTCAATATTTCCTCAGTATTAGTCTGAGTCATTAAATAATAAATATGGCTCAGCTTACCACACAAACATCATTTAAAATAGGTAAAAATCATCTTTTATGTGTATATAAAAAGAGAAAAGCTAAGAAATATGATTTTGCAGTCAGTTTCCTCTCTTGACACTCCATCATTAGCACCTACCTTGATGTGAAACTCCAGGTTCTCGTCCATGGAATAGATGTGGTCAAAGATGTCGTGCGCGATCCTTGGGATGATTCCCATGAGCTGAGGGTCATGTAGCTTCCCCTAGTGGGTGAAAAACACAAACACGGGCAGCTAAGAAGTGCTGGGGCAGCATGGGAGAGAGAAGGGATCTTTTCACTAGAGGGGAGGCCTTGTTCTCCCAGGTTCTGAAGCTCCACGATGCCCTCTCCTGCTGTCATCCGGGGCAGCGGATCAGGGTGTGTGCGGGGGGCGGTGTGGGAGGGAAGCGGGCCGAGGACTGACTTTAAATGGGTGACTATAACCTAGAGTCAGAAAACTGACCAGGACCTGCAAGTCCATTCAACGGATCTGATTCAATGGAATTCCCTTGAGAGCTGATAGACATAGTTTCGTTAATGCCATCATGGCTTTAAAATGTCCAAGAACGTTATTCTGGATATACTTCAGTACTGCTATACAAACCAACCAAGAAAACCTGTTTTATCCATTTCTTTAAAAAATCTCTAATACCCAGCCCAAATTGTTCCAAATAATTTTTTACTTTTTCTAATACTTAAATCCACTTGTAAGATAGTCTGTGATTCTTTATCCCCCTTTCTTCCCCTTCTATTCGTTTTACCTCATGGATAGAGGAATAGGTGGATTTTTCTGTTATTTGGACTATTACTAAATCCATTTGTAAGATCCAGAATGTGCCACCTCTGAAGACTTTCAAACAGATACGCCATAGGATCTGAAAGCAATTCCTACAGAAGCGTTCTGGAAGTATGCACAGCAACAGCCCTAGCAAGGGGCGAGATACACACCTCAGAGAGCCTTCTCTACACCCACACTCAGAGGAGCACACGTTCTCTGCTAGAGAACCCACCAGTGCACACGCACAGGCTGCGGGTCTGAAGTGGCCATGGGCAACTGTTTGCCAAGAAGTTTTCAGACCTTTAGGAAGATATAAAACTCTAGGAAGCAATGGAACTGGAAGAAAAGCACAAAAGTGTGTTTGCTCTTTTCTCGTGCAGTGATGCCCAACACCTTGACAGTTCTGACTCAGATCCTTGTTCGAATCCACCCAGCACCGGGGAGATCTGCCTTGCTTTCCTCAGTTACAACCTCCTCTTCCTTCGGCTGACCACGTAGTGCCTCTCTGGCAGGCTGACTTTCAAGCCAACATTTGAGTTAGAAGTCACTCCAGGTCACTTGAGATTCCTCCTTCGCCTACCTGATTCCTGACCTTCCACTCTACTAAGAGCAAGAGAAAAGCTGAATTCAGATACATACTTGGTGTGTTATGTTGCTTTTTAGTTTGGACGCTCCCTAAAGGCAAAGAGGAGTAGGCAGAAAAGCTGAGCTGGGAGTGACATGACAGAGGTAGGGCAACTGAAAAAGAATGTGCGCATTGACTGAACAGCGACAAGCTCAGCTGGCTAGAGATCAGGGATGGGCTTGGGCAGCAAGGACCGTGCCAGCCCATCACCTTGTTTCTCCTGGAGAGCGAAAAGGAACATTTTCAGACTTGTGTCCCGTATAGTCCACTTCAAAAACTCTTCCTGCTACTGAATGTGGCCTTCTTGGAGCACGTGTGAAAGAAGAAGCCAGACACAGGCCACTGGCCGCAGAACAAGACTCTCTTTGTTCCAGCCCCAGTCGCTCCTCAGCCTCCCAAGCGGGGCTGAGTTTCCTGAAACACTTAAGATGGGAAAGCAGGCAGCCCGTCAGCTCCCCTGAGCACCCAGGCACTCAGACAGGCTCGTTAAAAATCACTTGGCAGCCTCAGCTCCGCAGCAGGGCAGCACACACACACACCCCGCCCCGTGCGACGGCCTCCAGGTGTCCCTTTGGACGGAAGGGGAAACACAGGGTGTCTCCATCCACCTCAGCCAGTGAGCTAAAGAGCACCCCAGAAGGCCTTCCCGGCATCACAGGCTGAGCGGAGGCCCGGCCCTCGCCCCTGGGCAGCTGGCCCTGTGAGCACGGGCCGCACACAGTGGGGCCCCAGCACCCCGGGGTCCTACCAAGTTTAGCACCAACATTAAGTGTTTCATATTTCTACTGAAAATCCTCCTTCAATGCTCCATCTTCAGAAGCTAATCTTTCCAATTTTATGTAGGCTTATGTTTGTTCCTCTCAATAGAAGGTAATGGAATCACCACTGGATGTCAGTCCAAAAATGGGGGGATTAAAATGAAAACCAGCTTTAAAATGTGATGGCTCTGTCCATTCAGGGAGTTAGTGTCCCCTTCCAAAAGCCTTTGAAAGATTACAATGTGTAATTCCAAAGACGTAAAATCCTTTCAGACGGTGCAAGCCCTGCGGGGTTTTCTAAACGTGATTGCATTCCAGGGTCCTGGATTTCTCAGTCTCCTACAGTTTCTACCTATAAGCAGCCTGGGGCTCTTCCTTTCCTCCGTCCTCCTTTAAAATAACCCCTACCTTTTCTCCAATCTATAATCACCCCACAGAAAGAACCAGAATGGGGAGGGGCTGGGAAAGAACTCACACCCACCCACTGTTTCCTCCCCTGGGCTTAAGTATGTGATTTTTCAAAAGTCACAATAAAGAAAGCAACTCATTACAATCAACCTTTTAAAACTGACAAAGATGAAAAGGTGACAGAATTCAGGCAACTGTGAGAGTGACCCGCACAGAGTCCAGCTTCCCTTAGGGCCCCATGAGGCCCTCCAGGCCCACGGCCCTGCTGCAGGCGTCACGGTGCTACACTGTGAGGCACAGAGGTTTCAGGATGCTCACTTAATGAAATGTCCCCAATTTCTGTTTTAAATAGTGGGCATACCTCCTTGCCATCTCCTTACAGCTGCCTATTCCCCACATATATACAATTTTACTCTGGGGAGAGGGCTCTCTCCTTTGATGGTTTATAATTTCAATTTCTGACATTTAGCACATATCTTATATTCCCAAAGATGAATTAATCCTAAAACTAAAAAGGTTGCTCTTGTAAGAATTCCCAAAACTTAGAATTAAAATTTCAATTTTTTGTTTTGCTTATTGTTCATTAATTTTCCAAAAACCTAGAAATGGACTGCCGCCCCCATGAGATGGTCTCTCTCTCCCCTATGCCTTACAGCCAGTGAAGGAATTTTTGTCCATGGCTATTGGAGGGTGTGGGGCTTAGGAAACGTTTAGCTGCAGCTTTTCTAGAGTCTAGAAGGTTACAGATCTGGGGTCCGGTAAGAGAGGCTGGCAAGGGGCCTGAGCAGGAGCGTGGGGACACCTGAGCTACACTGGCAAGGTGCCCTGCAGCAGAATGTGAGATGTGGAGAGGAGGGGCCGACGAGGCTTGGGTGTCAGGAATAGTCCCGCTCCATCCATAAGAGGTGGCACATCACTGCATGCCTCCTTTAACCCGTGCAGTCTCTGAGCCACTTTGTCTCCCATAAACTGAGTGAAAGTGAGTCAACCCAACAGACACGAGATGCCCCAGAGCCAGACCCACGCTTGAAATCGGTGTTAGCAGAACATCAGAGCCCTAGGGTTTTAGCCTCGTGCCTTGGAAATCTCCTCTTCAGTGGGAATGATTCATAAGCTAACCCGACAGGGCGGCCGCTGTCTCAGGGACATTCCCAGGAGGATACCGTAAATGAAAAGCCTGAACTTGAAGGATTAAGGATTCCTCTTACCCTCCTGCTGGTAAGCTGAATTCCCCAAGCTTCCTCTGTACAGTTCTTCCCATGACCACTCTTAAACCTCTCCTCACCTATCAGGTGGGCCCAGCCGTTAGAAGAATTATCCAGCCCTGAAGTCCTCATGGGAGCCCACAGCAATAAGCCAGGGAAGAATTAAATGGGCCAATTGTGTCTACAGACGTACCTTGTCAGGAAGACAGCCTGCAGCCAGAGCTCCATGGCCAACAATATGAGCGGGGGTCACACCTTCAAGTGCCCACAGGGCTCAGGTGCATGGGTTAATGAGGGAGGGTGCTGGCTCTAGGTCACTGCACTCACGGTGTGTGCAGAGTGAACTAGGGGCAGACGGGAGAACCCGGCCCCACGCACACAGGTCAGCCAGGGCCACCGCGAGAGTATCATTTGAACAAATACTTTACTGAACCCCTCGTAGATGACAGCCACTGTTCTACACACTAGAAACGTGACTAAAAAGATGAACAAGACAATGAGGGCTCCATTCCACTGAAGCTTGCACTTTATACTATGGTGGAACGTTACCCACTGTTGTTACCTCTTCAGAATTTTCAACCAAAGTTGGAAATTTAGAATTGCATGAAAGCATTCCAATTTAAACACTGCCTTCAATAAAACAAACAAACATAACAAACCACAATGCAAACCACAAAAACATGTCTATGGGCTGAATTTGGTCTACAGGCCGACTTCTTTAAATCCTGACCCTCAGTTTCTATTTATTCTGAGGAGACTCACCTCCCCAGAGGGCTTCTTTAGGTAAGTGATCTTCCTAACAGACTTTCTCAGTTAGATTAGGGCTGCACTCCATAAGGATGTTCACACCACTGTTTACCTTATTGATGCATTACTTTTTAAAAGAATTTATTGTTGTATTTTGACAGAGCTATCAAGAAAGGATATTTTTTAAATAATGATTTCCTGAGATTTTAGTGCCCACTGCTATTTTAAAACTCCTCAAAGATACAATAAACTGGGTAAACTATCATCGACTTAACCATCTCTATTGCCTAGTGGAAGAGCCAAATGCAGCCTAGATTTTCCCAGAAGCACCAGTTTGTTCAGTCGTCTCAGAGATAGACATCATAGCACGCTACAACCTTACCTCCATGGTGTGCGTTTTTCCCGATGAAGTCTGTCCATAGGCAAAAATCGTCCCATTATAACCTTCAAGGACATCTGCAAGCAAGAAAAAAACATTAAAATCACCACTTCGGTCATATGCTAGTGTTGGTTGCATATTTTAAAATCACATTTTCCAAATGGCCCATCCCATTTTTCAGACAAATGGTATTTTTCAACTCCATTTGCATTTTAAGTAGAATTGTGAGATAAAAGCAGAAATGAGGGCCTCCACTGCTCCACAAATAAAAAGAAATGGACTCACATCCCTACAGAATAGATTAATAAAGGAGGAGTCACTTTCTCTCAGGAACATCAAAATTAAGACAAGACACCAAGCAAGTACACTTTCTTCTTAGTAGAGAGACACTCAAGGTTTTTTTTTACTTTAAGTCGATCTCTTGAGATTAGTCAGGGGTTTAAAAACAAAAAATTACCAATGCCCTGAGTCTCTGCAGTGAGATAGGGAATTTCCTTCCTCAGGGTCTGACTTGGATCAGTTTAAAATCTGGCCCAGCGAGGTCCTTGGGGAGGATTCTCACGAAGGTCGTGCCCGAGCCTCTTCAGATCGGGGGTAGCCCACTGCTGAGGGGTCAGGGACTGGTGTGTGTACACTGAGCCACACAGTGACCATCAGCCGGACTGTCAGACTGTACTCAGCCAGGGCCCCGACTCAAAGTGAACACCCCAGCTTTTTCTCAGTGACTAGGCAAGCAAGCCGGGCCAAGCCGGCAGAACCAGGAATTTCTTTTAATTACGCCAGGAGCACTCTGTGCAAACCCCCACACGCTGCGGGCGGCTTCCATCTCACCCACAGAGGCTGGAGGCTGCGTTTGCTGAAGATGATCTGCGGGAACTCTTTCAAAGCAGCAGAAGTGATTAAAAAAGGTTTAGTGCTGGTTTCCCTTGATCCTCCTCCATCCACATAAACATCGCCAAAAGGGGAATGATGCGTAATTAATATCCCTGACCCTCCAGCTTTACAGGAGAGGAGGAAGTCTTCCTTCCTGAAGGGATGGTGGGAACAAGCGAGCGGGGAGCCCCATACTGAGGTGTCCTCCTCAGGGCCACATACCCCGAAAGCAAGCCAGGCACTTAGCTCCATCTTTTGCAGGCCCTGATTAGGGTGTTTATTTGGTCTCTGAATTTTATGATGAATTTTGTTGTTTTTCTGGGGTTTCTAACATTTTTTAAATATACATTGTACAGATCTGAGGTTCCCGGAGCATGAACTGGGATCAGAAAAGAAAGCAGGATTTTCCTTTAGAAAGCTAAAAAAGGAAAAATTATGTGGCAGGATTGTTTTCTTTTTTAGCCCTAGCAGCCCTGAAGAGTTTGTGTCAAGCTATACGAGAGAGAATGTTCACACATATCTGATTCCCGGTCATGGTTTCCCTGGTAACAGGAGAAGCAAAAACTTGAAGACCACAGTGAAAGGGTTGGAGGTTCAAGCTTCAGTTTTCACAAAAATGTCAACTTGTTCAGAGAAAAAAATCCCTCAGGCCTAATAACGGTGGCTGGAGGGGAGCACCTCTGCACGACCATGGAAGGGATGTGATCTGTGAGACCCGAGGAAAGAGGTTCCCACCTTTTGGTTTTACTTTTAAGCTCTAGACAACTGGAATGCTACCCACCATCACAGCACCAAAGCTTCTTTTTATTAGAAATTAAACATCTTCCCCCAAACGGAAAGAGCTCCCTTACCTTAAGCCCATGGAGGAAGCACTCTGGGACGCGTGGCCCCCGTGTTGGAACAGGGAAGGAGGCCAAGGCCCAGGGTCAGCCCCTCTGCTCCTCGTACCAGGCCTCCAGCCGCCCTGCAAGGGCCATGCATGCAGGACGTGGCTCTGGGCAGCCTGCCACACCCTAAAGGAGGCTCAGCTCAGAGCCCGGCGCGTGCTCCTTGCTCTGCCGGGAGGCAAAGGGGCCAGGGCATCTGAATTAGGCCCCCAGAGACACCCCACACCCAGTCCACCCCTCAGAATCTACCTGTGCTAAGTGGGGTGCATGTCCGACTAACTCCTAGTCGTCGTTGCTCACCAGACTCCCGGGGGTTAAGGACTGGGACACGCACGTGAAAACCAGAGCCCACCGGCGTGGCACTTGGCACTTGCTGTAGACCAGGGAGCTGAGGAGCACACGAGACCACACTTGGGGAATCCCTGATTACTCCTTGCTTTTGTTAGAACACCGGGCACGACTACTTTTTCATTTTTAAGAAAAGAGAACACATTTTAAAACCCCATTAGCACAAACTCCACTTGGCCTTTTAAGTACTCTTTACAGTCACGTCGCGATTAATTCCTTGTTGGAGAACCTATCTCTAGTGTTGAAGGCTGAACACAGCTGATGCTGCCCTCTGTCAACTCAATTCTGAATGAGATGGTAACTTAAAAGGACAGGAAAAAGCTCTTCGAACCAGTACTCTGTTTTCTTCCAAACCCCAGGTTTTAGGAAGTTTGTTTTTTAGTCTACATTTGATTATTAGTGGAAAGGGGAGGCACGCACAGTGCATTCTGGGGTGGACCACTGAGGTGACAGGCGGGAGGAGGCTGAGGCCCCCTGGGAAAGCAGGAAAAGGGAGCAGGCCTGTTCTCAGCCACAAAGAGGTGCTTCCGTCACTCTGAATGACAGTTCCCAGGCCCACAGGAGACATTTGTTTCAGTGTCTTTCCCATCACAGAATGAGTGGCCAGAGACCAGCTCAGCCAGACAAAACCTTTCTTTGTGATGGGTCTGGTATGACATGATCTCAGCTCACTGCATACAGCCAGTGGCAGCCCACCAACACAGCCCACGTCCACCCAGCAGCAAAGCAAAGCCCGAAGAGCAATTTCACCGTGGGTGGGAAGAGCCCTCTCACCTCCCGAGAGGAGGGAGGAGTGGAGCGGATACTTGAAAGTACTTTCTGGCTCTTGTTGCAGACTTCAGTCCTAGGCTCTGCTAGTTCTGGATCCAGGTCTTGCTGGAGGAGAAGAGTTAGATCCATTGGCAGGTAAGAATTTGGGAAGGATGTACTCACGCCTACATGTCAGTGTGCCTGAGAAGGCTGTTGTGACCTCCCACCAACTCTCCAGGTGAAATGGTAGCCTGTCTTGGCACCAGGGTCTCTGGCAACAGTGGCTGACGAGTCACTGGCTTGGAGTTCTAAGCTCTCACAGCGGACCAGGCAACTCAGCAGGCCATGTCCTGAGAGAGTGGAGGCAGTCCTGCTGCACACCAGGGGCCAGCCAGAGCGCTGGGCCCAGCCAGTGCGGAGGGCGGCCACTGTGCCCAGGCGGGGGCATGCCTTCAGAACAGAAACGCATTTCTTAACTGGCAGAACGCCGCCACCCCGAGGCTCTGTAGCCACAGTCTCTCTCCTCTCCCTCTGCTTTCCCCACCCCCATTCCTACTCTTATCTTTTTGTAATGTTTGGTTAATATTCCTTCTGGTGTGATAGAAAAGTAACAACTCCTGAAATAATTGCTATTAAATGTTCATTATGGGTCCCCCAGAAAAACGGGGGCAGAACAATACAGAAAAATGCACGGAAGTCAGACAAACTCAGGCCCAAGTCCCAGCTTCACTCCCCTCTAACTGACCTGGCCGGGTTATTTAACCTCAAATTCCATTTTAGTACAATGGGAATAGTAATGCACACTTCATAAACTTGTTAAGATTTAAAATTCAATAACATAAAATGCATAAAGTTCACCTGACACCAGTAGCTAAATAAATATAAAATAAAATAAAATAGATCTGATAATTTCCTAAGCTTAAAACTCTTCAATGGGTCCACACTGCTTATAGGACAAAGCCTATCAATTACCACCAAACTCTGATGAAGCCTAACTTTTTACGTCTCATCCCCTATGTACCCTGTACCACTCCAAGCTGCCCACACATGCCATATACTTTGTGTCTTTACCCTTTTGCTATCCTTTCTGCTTGTACAGCCCTGCTATCTTCTACAGTCCTCAGGACCCAGTCTCCCCAAGAAACCTTCCTTAATTCTCCAATCTGCTCCCCACCCACCAAAATAAGTATCAGGTGACTTTCTTTGGTGCTCCCACAGCACTTTGCACACAGCCATCTTAAAGTGTGGTAATTATGGATGTGTCTGTCTCTTTCCCTGTACTTGAAGCTTCTTGCAGACAGTCTTATGCATCTTGGTGACTCCAGTGCCAAGCAGCACTTACTACAGGATAAATACTTAACATACTTACATAAAGGAATGAATGAAAAGAAACAACCAAATGAACGAAGTCTAAAGAAATTAGATCTGGGAAACAGGAAATCACCTTCTCTGGCACTAGATAGTCTACATCAGTTAATTTGGAAGGCAAATGCCCCAGAGTGACCTCAATAGGCTGGGACATCATGACTTGTACTTCAACAATAACATCCATTAACTGTGTCCACAGGAGCCTTCCTATTTACTCTGCTGGTCAGTCACAAACCCTGAAATGTCTGGTAGGAGAAATGGAGGAGAATTCCACATACTCTTTCAGACAACATTTTGAAAAATACACACCAAAGATGGGAGTGTGGGAGATGTCAGCACTGTACAATCAAAGGTTTCCAATCTTTTTTTAAAACCCAGTGAAAATGAAGGGAATCAAAAAACCAAGAGAGAATAAAGCCATCCAGTTAAAAGGAGGCTTCCTGATCTCAAAAACATTAAGGGTTTACATAGACTTGAAAGGAAAGCTCACAGTCTACTGCATCTTGAATCATGGTGACTGTGGTGAGCTTCAGAAGTCATCTGATTCAATTCTTGACTTCTAGGAAAAAAGTCTCCATAGCACCCCCATTCCTGGTTTAGATAGGGCTTCTCATGGCAAGAGATACCTCAGTTGTACCTGGTAACCTATTCCAAGGAGTTCTTTCTTATACATTTATGTCTCACTTTGTTCATGCAGAAATACACAGCCACTTCCCCTCACACTAACATCAGAAAATACTAAAAAAAAAAGTTAAATCGGGTCTTCATCATCCCCTTAATAATTTCCTTCTGAGGGAAAATAAGGTAATCTTTATTGCTACAAAATAAGTATGTTAATATTCTATTGATGACACAAAAAAAATGTCTGTTTATCAATCATGTCAGAGCCTAATTTTATCCTAAAGCATTTTCTTTGTGGCTCACCACATATGGGACCTCAAGTGAGCCAATCAGGTTACATCTTTATGAAAACTTTCCAGGGACTACCTATTGCTGACATTTCATACTATAGAAAAATCCAAACACTGAAGGGGACCCAAACTTCTCTAGTATATAAAGATCTAAATATTATTATTGTTGTTTGCTAATCACTGGATTTTTTTAAAAAACTGGAATGCATCTATCTCTAATTACAACATCAACTTAAAGAGGGTGGAGGTGTATTTAAATGGCCCTCATGCTTGACACAGCATATGGTAAATATTATTTGGCTCTGATAATGAAAGGGGAGAGAAAAAGACGGAAATTCTTACTTCTATGTTATTAATCTTACTTTAATGAATATAGAGGGGAAGGAAGGTTGACTAGGAGCAAACCAGAACACTACAGTCCAGAAAGAGAGAAAAAACATGTTTTGATAGAGATGCAAAAAGCAAAAGTACTAAGACAAAAATTACCACTAGATGTAGGCCCATATTATTAATTCCAAAAGAGCTAAAATTCAGAAATATTTTTTCTCTTCAGTTTTCTATAATAATATTACCATGAAGACCTTTAAAATTAATTGATGTCTGCAACAGAATGTGAATAACCATACACCTCAGCAAGGAACATTACATACTGACAGGAGTCTCCCACGCAGGTGTCCAGGGTCAGAATTAATCTAACAGATGTACCCAGGGCTGATTTTTATGAATTTCAAATAGTTAGGTTAGTCAGCGCAGCTTCTAAAAACAAGCAGATCTAATATAACAAGGTGTTCTAGGGGATTTTGTTTTTACTTTGTGCTCCTTAAATCCAGAGCTACCCATAAAAACGGCATCAAGATATTTGAAAGCACAAGGGCCACAGCATTCACATTTGAAGGCAAGGATTTAAGGATGAAAAGCAAACTAGTAGGACATGCCCCTCAGCTTGGTCCAGATGGCAAGGTTTCCCCAAGGCAGGCTCCCACCTGCCCCTGATTTGAAAGGGCAAGTAGAGCAATGTGTAAATTGCTTGTCTCCCTGCTGCTATTCTGACACAAATCGTTTACAGCCAAGACCAGTCCCAGAGAAAAGGATTGATCTCTAAGACACAAATTTAGGCTTGCAGCTACTTATTTGGAGGAATGAATGTCAGGATCTGGGTGGAGTGGTTAAAAGTGGGTTAGATGAAGGTATATTTAAGAAATGCTGAGTAGCAAGGACAGCTCAGTAAACAGCAAGATAATGTGATTTTATGATGCTATAGAAAATTCTTTGATGTCCAAGAATTTTCCACATTTAAGACTTCTGGAAGAGACAGATGCACAAAATAAAATAAACAAAAATGTACAACTGGAGCATCAGGAATATATGTTTTTCTCCCTCAAAAGAAAAAAGGAGGTCCTATGCCTGCAGCCGTTATTTTAAAACCATTATAGAAACATTGTGATCATAGCTCAACTCACTTTTAAGCTTCCAGGTGACAGAGTAACTGCCAACAAGGCAGCAAGAGACATAAAGAAATCTCCTTGGAAAAGAGATATAGAGAGGTTAAATAACTTGCCTGACATCATAGCAAATCAGGGCCAAAGCCTGGGTTATAATTCAGTGTTTCCAATTAGCAGGCCCCTGCTTACAGTCAAGGCACATTGATTCCTAGGCTGCAAATATCACTTAATGTTTTCAATTACTCTAAAAGGCCCAGGAGGAAATAAAGAAATAGCACTTACCTTTGACAATTTGCTTTGCACAGGCATTGTAAACCTGCTCTTGGGTCGTGCTGGGAGGCAGCACTGTGTCGAAGACATATGGCTTTCCTTGCTAAAAGAAAGAAAAGGTGGGAAAACACATTAGAAGTTTAGAAATAAAAAGCACTAATATTAGCAGACCACAGGCATTAAATCACCAACCCTATTCTTCAAGGCAGTTCATTCCCAAGACTTGGGAATTTTTATAGCATGAACCATTCACCCATTTGTGTAAATGTGTATTATATGTTGGGAATCAGAGACGAGAAAGAAAACAAGCTTGTTTTATCTTACTTGAAACACTTTTTCTGATGAAAGGTAGGTTGATGCTTCATTCATTCATTTGAACAAATACTTTTTATTGAAAGCCTCTTCTGAGCCAGGCTCTAGAAGAGATTCTGACCAAATCAGAAAACAGTCCCACCTGTAAAGCATTCAATCAAGTGTGGCAGGTTGCTAATAAGCTAGAAACAGGAAAATGCAAAATGTTTAGGTATAAAATAATAGGACGGAGGAGATGAGAGAAGGCAAAGGGGACCTCCCCAAAGAAGTGCCAGTTAATATTTGCAAAGGACATGTAACAGATCCGACAGACAGGCACTTGAAGAGCCCTGGAAGAACCATCCGGGAGGAGGGTGGAGCAAACAGGAAGGGGCCCGGTGAGCTCAAGGAACTCGGGGGTGGTGTAAGAGAAGGAGGCAAGGAAATCAGAAGCCAGTTCATGCTGGGCACTGTTAGTCAAGGTATTGTGCTTGGATTTTATTTAATGGGAAGAAGACATGATCAGATTTAAGCTGCTCTTCATAGCAAGGTATCATTTCTCTGTGTTCCAAAGAATTCTAGTGTTTTCTTTACATGCCTAAGTGGTGCCTTAACTGGATCAAGGCTTCTGAGACAAAGGGGGCCCGTCTGTAGAATAAATCAAGTAATTTGCCCATGTGTAGGTAGGCTCTTGGGATTTGGGCTGCCCTGGCCACGTGCGACGCAAGGAGGTCAGAGGGGATGGGAAGAAGCTGTGGCGTGGGGTTGTAAGAGCTCTGACCCCAACCATTCAGTGTCCAGCAAGGAGTCAGGGGGCACTTATGTGCCTAGCAGGGCACTGAGCACTGGGGAAGTTAGTGGGTAAGACAGACACAGGCTCTTCCCTGGCAGGGAGCATCCTGCCCACTGATATTGCCCAGGCCAGGGGTGGCCCTCTCCCTGTCCTTTCCCAGAGCCCAACCCACCCAGGCAGCTCTTCATCTTCATTTTCCCCACTGGCATGTGGAGAGAAGGAGGAGTGAAGGGAGGAGAAAAGAGAGTCCAGAGCCTTCTTCACTCCCCCCTGCACCTCCTACACATGGCTCTGCACACCAGGAGCCACCCAAGGACAGTCTGACACCTTGAGAAGGTAGCTGCTCATAAGGGATCCAAGAACAGGCTTGTTACATCCTATAACCTTCACACAGAAGTAAGCACACAGCTGTTAGGCTGGCGTGACGCTTCACTCGTTTATGACTGTGGGTAGAGATGCAACCAGTGGGCAGGTCCTAAGCTTTATCTTGAGCTTTAGTCTTTGAAAACTGGATTGAGCCCCCAGGTCAATGAGATACTTCCAGTTTGGTCTTAGAGAAAAGAGAGACTTCCGGCACCAGAAGATTTTGTTTTTATACAAGGCAGCAGCACTCATTCTGTTAAAATTATGGAAAGGGATTATTTTTTGATGTTTTGTTCCCCGCAAGTCTCATTCAATTACTGAACTAAGTCTTTGGTTGAATAATCAAGAGAATATTCCTCACCACAATCTATTGCCAACTATCAGCCTACTACATCCTTATTAGCTTTATATATTTGTTAATTCAACTAAATGTCAGTATGGTAAGAGGTTAGAATAAACATTTACAGAGTTTATCTGACTATTTATCATCCATTGAACATTCTGGAAAGAAAATGCAGCTTTGCTTAATTGAAAACATCTATTGTTTCTCCAAACTTAATGTGGATTACCGAAGTAAACCATCTTTTTTACAGCCTGACCCTGCTTTGGGTTTTAGAGAAAATGCACTTAATATAGCTGGAAAAACAACTTATTAAATTTAGTATATGGTACCAGAAAAAAAACTCCCCAATTTTGCCTTTCAATTTAAAATGTTTGTTAGAGTGCATTATGCTTTCACATTGAGAGGTAGAAAAAAAGAAATTTCTATTCCTTACTTAAATAATATCATTTATCAAGTGACAAGCAGATGATACAATTTTCCACAAGCTGAAGTTAACTCCCAGCCAGAAACTGCCTTCAAGAAAAGATTAAGTTTAGAAAATGATTTATGAGACTTACACCTTGTCAAGATTAGAACATACAGAAGTTAAAAATGTAAACATTATTATGTGTCTTTTCATGCACTGAGGGTTGGCTATATAGCCTTTTATTTTAGGTGAACCTTAAGGTCTTGGAATTAGAATTGCAAATTAGAATTTAGTTACTGATTATTTTCAAAGAACTTATTTGTGGCAAAGTCATGCCTGCCGTATTAAACAACAAATGAGTTATTCTTTGCTGTTTTGTTAAGAAAATCTCACAAATCCCAATGGAGCTTTCAGCAAACACCCACTTCTCACGGACCCCCAGAGACAAAAGTCTCCCTGTTTCGGATCCCCCAGTGGCTGAGGGTTTCTGTGGGCAGGCTCTGGGACCAGCTGGCTCTAGTTGTCACCAAGTTTGCAGCTATGGAATAAATTTTTACATTTACATTTTAATATGAGTGCTGGGTGCCAACACTTTCAACTGAATGATGAGACATTTACCCCTGGAGACACTTTCCCTTCCAGGCACTTCTTTGGCACCAGTTCTTTCTGACCTCTGTGGCTACTCTCTGTCAGGGTCCTTTGCGGTGTCCCTTCCAGACTTCTGAATAATGGTATGTCCTGGACCCAGACCTCAGCCTCCTCTGTTTACATTCTTGACCTTCACGTGATTTTAATGAACATTTCCACCTTCAAATCTCATCTAAGCTCCAAATTCATATACTCAGTTGCCTGTTGGACATTTCTACTTCGATATGCATTAGCTATCTCAGACTTACCTGGCCAGAAAAGAACCATCAAGCCTTCCTTATCTAAGAATTATACCATCAATCACCCAGTTACTCAGATCAAAATCATTTAGTATGTCCCATAGACCCCATATTCAAAATATATCCCAAATTTTATCAACTTCTCACCAGCTATACCACCCAACTGTAACCAAGCCACCACCATCTCTCACGTGGACCACAGCTGTGACCAAGCCACCACCGTCTCTCACGTGGACCACAGCTGTGACCAAGCCACCACCATCTCTCACATGGACCACAGCTGTGACCAAGCCACCACCGTCTCTCACGTGGACCACAGCTGTATGGCCTCCTGACTGGTTTCCCTGCCTCCATTATTGCTCCTCACAAACCGGTTTCCACTTAGCACTAGAATGAGCTTTTTAGAACTGTAAGTCAGATGATATCATCTCCTCCCTTAAAAACTTCCAGTGGCTCCTGCCATCCTCAGACTAGACCCTCTTCACCCTCAGCTCTCCACACGCTTCTCCATCTCACCATGGTAGAGCCCGCTGACCTTCCTTCTGTACTGTGCTTATCCTGGGCTCACAGCCTTTACTCCTCACTCTTGTTTTCCCTTAGAATTCTCTCACTGTACATCTTCATGGGGCTGTCTCTTTATCATCCTTCAGATGCCAACTCCAATTTCTCCTGCCTTGAGGGCTTCCATGAGCCTAAACCAAAGCAGCCCTACCCCCACCCTGGCATCACCCTCTATGAAATTATCCTATTAGGTTCGCTCCATAGCAATTAGGATGTGATCTATTCTCAACCAATCAAATGGACCACTACAATTAAAGTATTCAACCAGCTAAGATGGAAGCCACATAAATCCCAAGACCTCATTGCCTATGGGCAAACCTGCTGTGATTTATGAAAGGCATCTGGATGGGACACACACTCCGCATACATGGTTATAACTGAAAACGCAGTAACCCCACTTCACCATGAAAGCCCTCCACGTGAGAGCACAGTTAACTGCATAGGAACAGTGTCACTAAATAACTTACCAGGATCACATACAAAAAACAACAGCAGATGGTTCTTACATTTTTTTTAATAGTTAAAACTTTTTAAAAAATCAGGCCACCAGAATTTCTACCAAGCTGTTGAGAGCAAAGTGTCTATGAACCATATGGGTGCCTATGAATACATTTGACCCATTACCCAACAAGTGTTTCCAGCCTGGAAGGAATATTACTCTGAGGGAGAAGATAGCAAAGGACCTACTTAAAGATTTAGAAGATGGACACCAGGAAGGATGTTAAAGAAAATGAAATTAATTATCCCAAGAAGAGAAAAAAATCAAGAAGTAATCTAAAAATAATGTCTAAGACTAACCAAGGGTTGCCATTAAAGGTGGCCAAGGACTGGAATGATTTTTCTTTTATTTTTAAAAAGAAGAGAAAAACAGTAAGAAAAAAAAAGACAAATTTCTACAGCAAGACTTAAACTCACTCTGCTGAATTATCTTCAGATACTGAGGAGTATTAATAAGAGGAACTGATTACAAAACTGTCATTACTTGGTGTCCCAGATATTTGTGACTTAATTCCTGAAAAAGTACAGGAGAGGCAAATTCTTTCAGCCTGTGCTGACCACCTTTTTGTTACTGTTTCCCGACACCATCCATCAATACTCTGATCCAAACCCTCTTGTATTTTATCTCATTTAATTCTCACAATAACTCTATGAGGTGGGTGTTATTACTCCCACTTCACAAACTGGAAAAATGAATGCCCAGTCACATTAGCAGGTCTATTACTTTGAAGAAATAGCTTTAAGACCCTGATGTCAAGTGTTCTTGCTTTACACCATGCTGCTTTCCTAAGTACCTTATGATTTATTGGAAAAGTAGGAGACATAAAAAATAGCAGATGCTAAGACTAATATGAGAAATCAAAGCAAAGTGTTCGACGAGGTAACAAAAGACAGAGACCCTTCCAGTAGCCCACTGCAGTCAAGAGAGAGTTAACTGTGTAGGTGGGGCTGCCATGAAAGAGGATGGGAGGGCTTAAGATCAGGGAAGGGTAAGATGGGCAAGAAAGATGGTGGGCATGCCCATGGCAAGCCTTCCACGCGACACAAGCAATTAAGAAACAGGCAAAGGCTGATCAGAGGCTAGGAAAACACAGATGTAGAACTTGCTATGAAAAGTTGAAGTTACACAGAAAAATTTTAGTATTTTTCAGATCCAAAGGTCCTTCAAGGTCACCCCAACCTAACATCATATCTTACAAATAAACAAACTTGAGACCAGGACCAGGTAAATGATTTGCAGAAAGTCACCCAGCCAATCATGTAGGTAGCAGATCTTAGAATCCAGATCTCCTGGCTCCCTAGCTAGTGTTCTGAAAGTTCCAGATTTAGAATCAATGCTCTCTCTGAACATCAAGGAAACAATAATCATGAGCCTTTGGTACTCTATTTCCCTGCTTTCCTCCCAGTCAATCCTAAATTACTTCCCATATACATCTGATTAGTTTAATGAACAAAGAGTCATCACTACAAGAGCTGGAGGAGTAGAGCATGAGAATTAGAGGCACAGCCTCTCAGAGTTAATGTGAACTTTACAGTCAGATAGGACATCCTCTTCTCAGTGCACACCTCCCGCCTCCACAATCCCAGGCAGGTGACAGTGAACTGCTCAAAACCCAACTGGCTCCAACTGTTAGAAAGTTGTGTCCTTACACAGATTTCAAATCTGCCTCCCTGAAGCATGAGACCCGGCACAGTCCTCCAGAATGAGGCAGACCAAAGCCAGAGAGCCTGCCTACATCTACACCGCAGCTTTGTTTCACTTCGGGAGCTACATGTTCAATGTCCAAATCTCCTTTCTCTTACCTGAGAGAGAAAGAGAAAGACAGATGTGCTTCCTTCCTCAGAGTTGTATGGATTTCTTTTGACTTGAAGGACTCTGAACACATCCAAGATGAAGGTACCGTGAAGCATTATACTCATATACCCGAGTTAAATAAAATAAACTCACAGGCTATGAAGACCTTTGGGAACTACCCGAAAGAATGTTTCCAAAACATCAACTAAGAAGCACAAAGTCCTTGGGTTGATGTTGGTATTCATTTATTATCAACACAAATATCCTGCCCAAGGAAGTTTTGTTTTGCCATGTTTATTGAAATATAATTCACATACCACAAAATGCATCCCTTTAATAAAAGGGTACGATTCAGTGGTTGTCATAATATTCACAAGGTTGGGCAACTGTCACCACTGTCGAATTCCAGGACATTTTTGTCACCCCCAAAAGGAACTCTGTACGCATTAGCAGCCCCCCCCCATCTTCCCCCTTCTCCAGCCCTAGGCAACCACTAATCCAATTTGTCTTTATAGCTTTGCCTGTTCTGGACATTTCATATAAATTGAATCATATAACATAGCTTTTTGTGACTAATGGTTTTTTTCACTTAGCATAATGTTTTCAAGGTTTATCCATGTTGTAGTATGAATTAGTATTTTGTTCATTTTCCTAACTGACTAGTATTCCAGTGTATGGATTTACCACATTTTTGTATTCATTCATCAGTTGATGGATATTTGGGTCATTCCCACTTTTTGGCTATAATGAATGCTGCTGTAAATGCTGCTACAAACATTGATGTTCAAGTTTTTATGTAGACATATGTTTCATTTCTTCTGAGTATATATCTAGGAGTGGAATTTCTGGATCAAACAGTAACTCTATGTTTACCTTTTTGATGAACTGGCACCAGAAGTGTATGAAGGTTCCAAATTTTCCATATCCTTGTCAACACTTGTTTTTATCTGTCTGCTTTGTAACAGCTAGCCCAGGGAACATGCAGTAGTATTTCTTTGTGAAGTTGATTTTTATCTAAAAAGTTTTTAGAAATGATACTCTGAACATACAAAATTTACGTTAACATATATTATGGAAACAGAGGTGTTTCCAGGCATTGTAACACACTGATGTACTGTTATCTTAATATCTATAAAGTGACCCAGAATGAAAAAATCATCTAAAGGGAACTACAAATTACATAAATCCATGTGCTTCAGGGGACGAGGAAGAGAAACTCATAAAAGGATTTATGATGGGATTTTTGTACTCCTCACTCCAGTAGCCAATGTCAGTGTTGCCCAAGGGAAGCAATCCTATATGGTGGAAATGAATTCAAATAAACCTGAGTGTAATTCCTCTCTCTCTGAGGCAGTTTCCTCATCTGTAGAATGGAGCCACAATTCAGGGCTCCTGTGAAAATGTAAATAAGGGACCTACTGAAGTGCCTGGTGTTATAGAAGATGCTTAAGATGTGGTCAGTGTTACTCTGTAATGAGAAATACAAGCCAATTTACGCTGAGAACTTAAAAACTTGTATTACACCAAACCTGCCCAGCATGGACTCTTTAAAGGAAAGGATACTAATAAGTGGCAATCACTCACAATGTACCAGCTCAGAGACTTGGCTTCCAGGCGTCCTCAGAACACCCCAGTGCCAAATCACACCTATGCATCTCCAGGCCCCAGGGCTACAACTCATGAGCTCAGCTCCACAGAACATGGGGCTATTTAATCTCTGGAGTCCTGGCAAAATTTATTCTGTTCCAAGGCCATCCTACACTTTCCAAAAATAAATAAAATTTCAATGTTAAGCCATAAAGCCTATTTAAGAAAGGTGAGGAGTTGGGTCTTATGCAAGTACTAGACTCACCAGCTTTCTACTATAGCTTTGGAGCCTTCCAGAAACTTCCAGAAACTGCAAACACAAAGCAGATGCTCAATCCCCCCATTTATCCTTCCATTTCTTTGCAGGCTGGCCTGACCTCCAGCACCAGCATCTCTGCCTGAGAGCTCTTCTAGCTGGTGGCGTCTTCTCTGACACCTGCAGCAGGCTGGAAGGACCATCCCGGCACCAACCAAGCAGTCCTCAACCAATGACTGACAGGAGTCGTGAACATTTCAGCTCCCTCACCCAGAGGTGGGCACGGAGGAGACGCCTCTTGGGCATGTATTACAAACTGGCTCCCAGAGCTCCCCACTGGAATGAAGTTTCCACAGCCCAGGGGATGTGATGGGAGTTGTCCTGCCAACAGATAACGCACTTGTGTGATGACACACCATGCATCAGTTTCCCTCATTTCCCTCCCTCTCTTCTCCACTCTTCATCTGGGTTTCCTGGACTCGCCTCCCAAAGGGACTTGCACTTGAATCCTTGTCTCAGTGCCTGCTTTTGAGGAAGCTCCAGAAAATAAGGCAGTATCCTAGACATTTTGCTCTTTCACTCAGTACGGCCTAAGAGATTCTGGATTTGGTGAATCACTTTCAAATATGGAGCCATCACATTTGGTTGATGTCCAGACAAGGGGTGAGTGGAAACTGAAATCCTTATTAAAATTCAACAAGCTGTGGGCTTGCGAAACTATCCCGGAAAAAAAGGTGTCCTTTTCTTCATAAAAGGATACCGGTCACTTGCCAAGCCTTGGGCCCACAGGGCCACAGGTGCCCAGAGCATTACCAACTTCTAATTTATACAGAGGAACACTGCAGGCTCCTGAAGGGCCTCAGCCAGCAGAGTGCCTTGTATGTAATGGCACAGGGTAGGTGCTCTATGAAAGCCTGTTGCTGCAGATGATGACTGACACCTGCCAGAAGAGCCCAGGGAGGTGAGACATAGGGTACCAGGACACCGTGAAATGGCACTGGGGTGTGGGAGGGAGGAAGGGATCCGGACTCACTGGATCTCCCCAGTGTGTCAGAAACCTTACTGTTGCAATCATTCTCACCCCCCACCTCCAAGATTTCAGCAGTCATGGAGATGCACATGTCTTTCAGTACCCCTTTACTCCATCACTTACCTTCCCTTTATCTGGGACTGGCCTTAAAATTCCCAAAGCAGAAAATAACCCCATGTGCACGTGGGAGCCAACCACCCCACACCTGGCAGTGACCATCCGCTCTTTCCCAACACTGCTGCATCCTCTCCCGGGTCCACTACTCTGCTAATGGAGCCTCACAAGGAGACCCTAAGGCCGAGCAGCCTGGCCTCGGCTGACCCCTCCACCCTGTGCTCTCCTCTCCCCTCTGCTGCTTGCCCCCATCAGTGCTGGAATGACTGTGCCTGGGGATAGAAATGCTAAGCCAGAGATGGCCCCAGACACCCCCTCACACACACATACTGGCTTTGTGCCCTGAGCAAGGCGGCCGGTGCCCGCTCTGGCCATAGCCAAGGCTGCTGCCAGGAGGGGCGCAATGAGGCCAACTCTACGAAGCAGTGACTGGCCTCTCCTGGAGCTGCCAAGGCAATGCCAACCATCACACGACTCGAGAAGGAACAAAGGCAACACACGAGAATGAATCCTGGAAGCCTTTTTCTTGCAGGGAACCAGGCTGGGATTCTTTCTGTTCTGCCACCAGTCCTGCCGCGTGAACGCACAAGCACCATCCAGGTCACAGACAGCTATGAAAAAACACTCCGGGAAGGCAAACTGCCCAAGGGATGATGAAGATATTCAGAATTATTGCCCGGCTAACAGGCAAAATGGAGACAGAAGTGTTAGTTCTGTTAAAGAAATTAATGGAACCTATGTTGCAAAAGAAAGTTCTCACTTGTGTGTAATTCCCATTTCATACCCGGATATAGTGACCTCCCCTCGGTGCTCACCCTTTAACTGCTCTGCACCCTGACCTGTTCAAGGTACAGGGCTTCGTAGGTGGATCAGGGGAACTGGATCTGTCCTCACCCCTCACATACTCTGTGACCATAAACAATATGCCTGTATTTTCTGGGCCCCCCACCCCCAATATAAAGTGAAAGACTGGATCTTCCTGGCTCTAATATGTAAAAATAACGATGAGCAGCACGGGTGGTCTGGCACTTTTCCCATAAGAATGGCTTCTGTCCTGACCACACATATCAGAGCACAAGAGAAGGTACACTTCAAACTGGAGTGAGCTCAATGGCCTATATACCTAGAGAAATGAGTAAGAATTGCTGCTCTGATTATTTCAACAGATCTGATTTCCTGCCAAGTCAAGTCTGAAAAAAATCAGGACTTCCTCCCTGGAGAGAAGGTAAAAAGCTGTTTCCCTGAAGGGAGAATGTACGATTTACTTTGCCAAATGGAAGATGGCAAAGACCGCTCCGAGCCTCCTTCTGGGGCACATCGCCCTGGTGGCAGCTTGCTGGCACAGCACTGTACAGTCCAACTGCCACTCTACAAACCTTTCCGGTTACACCAGAATTCACGCGGACGGAAGCCACACGGTGACAGATGTAATGCTTCTTCCTTTTAGTTAACAAATGAGATATAAAAACTTTTGCTCAGACCTTTATTTGGCTAGAGGTGGTACATACATGATTAACATGCACTGCAAACAGAATTAACATTCTGCTGATTTTTTCATTCTTCAGGAAGAGCTTATATAATCATAATTTCCCCATGTATTGGACAGCAATTTTGCTTTTATGGTTATGTCCACGTCCTTCATCTCCATCTGTCCCTCATGATGTTAAGGACTAGTCAGGAATACTGGCTTACCTTTGTGGGACTGGAGGATAACTTCCTATGACCATGTGACTAAGATCCAGAGTTCATGGTTCCCAGCCAAGCCTTCTTCCCATAACACCATATTGTATTTTTCATCGATCCTCCAAGAACGTGTTATCTCCCATGTATAGATTTCCTAAGGATCCCATGAATTCGGGTTTGGAACATGACACAGCATAACCCAAAGTACAATGGCTTGCTCTTACATATCACTGACTGATAAACCAGCTCCCAGAAATTATAGAAAACAAAAATGTCCCTTAAAACAGAATAATTACATTAACCAAAACCAGCGACAGTCGCTAAGTTCAAGGTAGCTAGGTCATGCATGATCAGTGTTTGAGGGACCCCCGCTATGAACGAGAGGGCATTAGCACTATAAAAGGGGAGCTGCGCCGTGCAACCCTAAATAGGTCCACTGCCAGCTAAGTCCAAGATGGATGGTCTGGAAGGTGGGCTACACAAGGCTCTGCATATCATTCCCATGAAACTGTCCTCATCCAGAATGTAAGTTTGATCCACAGAGGCAGAGGTGAATTTCCTAACTGACAGATGAAGTACTTGGGGCACTAGAAAAAAAAATTTTTTTTTAAGATTTAGTGTTGTTGAATTCAGCCACAATTTTGTAATCAGAAAATCTAAAAGAAGGTGTTCTACACATAGCTGGCACAGAAGCTTTGTATCTTTAAAAGATGTTTAATTTCACTTGGAGGATGAGGCACCGCATTTTTCAGTGCTTAAGCTACTGGAAGGGCTGCGGGGCCACAAACAACGTGGGATTTGAAGAGTAAACTCTCCCACTTCTGTCTGCCCCCTGCCCCTCCTTCCTGGCTTGAGTTCCACCATGTGAACTTTAATGGATTAGACAACAGAAGTGATTACAGTTCCAGAAGGCTGTTAACACAAACAGCGCTCCAGTCTTCTGCCAGAAGCAGCAATTAGCTTATCAGATTCATTAGTTAAAGGAACTGAGATAAACCAATCAATTGTTCATTCCTGAGACAACCACGAACTGTGTGTGTTGGGGGGAGGAGGAAGCTCCCCCAGGGCAAGCAGGGAAAATCAAGGCGACAGGTGACAGGAATCAAAGCCAAATGCTACCTCCTTCACAACCAGGCCAGCAGAAAACTGTTTAAACCTATTGCAAGCACCTTTTGCTCAACTCTGGGGGCTTAGTAATAAGACACCCACACTCAAGTTACCTGAACGGCCGCTGGTCGGCACCTCCTCCCTAGAGAAGGGGGCCCTCTGTTTCTAAGTTCTCACCCCATGTTTCATTTCAGTAGCTCCCTTTTCACAAGCATGTTTTGGGAAAAGGAAGGATCCCAGGAAAGACCCCATGTTTTCTTCTATTAAATTGGTTCCTTGTCCTCCCTCAACCTACTGGCCCGCGACTGCCCTCTTTCTCTGTCAGACTGCCTGGAAGGTTGGTCGTCTCCTGCCTCTACGCCCTCCCCTCTCCACCTCACGTCCTGCCATCTAATTTTGCCTTCATTCAGCTGCTTTCCAAGGGCTCCATGGCAGCCCACTCGTCAGATCCAAGACCTTCGGCAGCCTGCCGTGTCCCGACAGCGCACGCACCTCTCGGCGCGGTGCACCGGCCCCCCTGCCGGGGCTCCGCCGTCTGCCCGGACGCTGTGCTCTGCTCGGCCTCTTTCCCCCACTCCTCCTCCTCTTCCGGTCACTAGTTCTCCTTGCTGCCAAGGCCAAACAGAGGACGTCCCCAGCTCTCTCGCTGGACCTCTTCTCTCTGCTTTTCTACTCCCCCCTCCCTGGGCTCTCCCACGGAAGAGCTCAAGCATTCCCATCGTTTCCGCCATAAGCTGCGCGCAGAAGACTCACAAAATCCACTTCTAACCCTGAGACCCAAACCCATGGTACCACCTGTCTGATTAAAACCTCCACCTAGATGCCCCCAAATACCCTAAACAATGTCTGTTGACGAGGGCGCTCACTGCCTTCATCCGCCGCCACCGCCTCCCCTCCCCCTCTCTCCACGGGGTCCCCAGTCGTCTAGGCTGACAAGCTCAGAGCCACCTTGCCCACGCTGTCCCCACCACCACTGCCACCCGGTGAGTTGCCCCAGAGGGGTGGTTCATTTCTTTGATCTATCTCTTGCTTTACAGCTCAACCTTTCTTATTACTTTCCCCCTAGACTTGTGCACAAGCCTTCCTGGTGGCCCACTTGTCTCTCCCACCTCCAGTGCATTCTACATCCCCTGCCACATCCATCTGCCTCTGGCCCAGCTCCTGTAAGATGACGCTCCATCACTTGCTAGGATTTCCTATCATACATAAGCCCCCTTGTTAGATGCCTTCCACACCCGGGAACCGCCTCCCCTCCTGGGGGATACAGTGACAATCCTGCATCCACCCCACTGCTCTAGCCACTCCCTCTAACTGGAATGGCGGATTGATACCTTTGCCCTGTTACCGGTCAAAACATCAAACAACAAAACACCTGCGAAGACTCACACCAAACGTTATCTCTTCCAAAATAAAGCCCTTTTCTTGAGCCTCCCAAATAGATGCTGTCTCTCCCTCTCTCCTTCTTTGAACTTCCATGGCACTCTGATACTCCCTCAGGACTCTGACACAAACAACTCCATATTATAATCATCTGGAAGGACCATGTTATAGAAGCAGGATCCATGATCAGAGGCTGGGACAAGAGAGGGATAACATATTTGAATGGCTCTCACCTGCAAGACCTTAAGCTTTGCCTGTGTCACTACAGAGCTTTCTGGAAACTACTCCCTACCGTAACTATCATTCTTGGCACTTTGCAAGTGACTAGGTCAGGTTCAAAGAGGTCCCTGACTTGCACAGGGTCACGAAGCGTGCATTTTATTTGCTTCACATGGTGGTAGTGAGAACCAACTCATACAAAAACCACTTCATAAATTGCGAAGCATCATACACATATTTGTTGTTAGCAGTATCACTGACCTTTTTATAGGTTTTTCATTAAGGACATGTTTTCTAGCTTACTTGTCTTTGGATTCCCTACAGGCAGTTATAATTATTAAAAATGCTTAAATAATTGTTTAATTAAAATGCATTTCTGATGATATGTTCTGAATTAATAGCATTTGAAAAATTTTCACTCCAAAATATAAGTTGCCATTTATTGAGCACATACATACATACATGTGCCAGGCATAGACTGTCTCTAACCTCCACAGTAATGCAGGAGGGATTGTGTTATTGCCCCCATTTTATGTATATGGGCAAATAAAAGCTCAGAGACAGTTAAGTGACAGTCACACAACTAATAAGGAGCAGAGGCAGGGGGATCTGATTTCCAAGCTCGTGGATTACCCACCATTCCTGACTCCTGACCACAAAGATCCAATTTGCCCAGATGCCAACAGTCCAACAGTGTTTTTGCCTCAGAGGTGACTCCCGCTTCTTATGAGCACAGAAGTACTGTTTCCTTTCTTATACCCGTTAAGTGCTGGGTGCTCTCTCTCCGATCCCACTCAGTATTATCACAGCCTCATCAGGCTTAACCAGCACGCTCCTCCACACAGCTGAGCATATTTCACATAAGAGCTCTTCCCACTGCCTTATTCAACCAATACTGAAAGCATCCTCCACGTGCCATGTGCTGTTCCAGACACTGGCAGTGATGAGACGCGGGTTCCTGTTCTTATGGGGCTTCCATGCAAGGGAGGGGGAGGAGACCAGCCATCAGCAACCAAACCATAACACAGGTCACTGCTGCTAGTGTTGTGATGGGATGGAAGTAGAAGGGTCAGGAAGCCTGTGACAGCAGAGCTGCTTGGAGGTCCGGCAGCCACAGGGAGAGCCAGGAGCAGAGTGCCCCAGGAAAGGGATCCTGAGAGGTGCAGCCTCTGCATGTTGGCAAGAGGGCTGGTGTATCGGGAGAGAGTGAAGAGTACGAGGGGACGAGATGAGGGGGAAGAGGCAGGCAGAGGCCCGGTTAGGAAGCCCTGTAGTGTCATACTTTTAAGCAAAGGAACGGCCTGATGTGGCCTCTGTTTTCAAACCATTACTCTGGCTGCTCTGTGGGGACTTGGGGTCTGGAGATGGAACGTCAAGTAGGCCAACCATGAGAACCACAAGAGGCACCTTAGGCTAAGGACTGGGCTATGCGGGTGGGAAGAAGAGGGGGGATTTGAGGAGAACTGACAGGTGAGCCCAGGCCACAGACACAGATGACAAAGAGCCTCACGATGAAGTCTTGCAAACGTCCCTGAGTCTGATATGCTGAGTCAGGCCACCCAACAAAGCTGCCAAGCAAGAAAAGCTCAGTCATCCTCATTCTCAGAGCACATTTCCGAGCTCGCCTCTCCTTCTATGGCCTCCCAGTTCAAGCAGGCCAACTGCAGAGTCATCCAAATAATCCAGAAATCAAGGTGAAGGGAGAGCCCAAGGTGCTGGGCACCTCCCGTCAGCATCTTCCAGCCCATGGAATTGGCACTATCACCTCCACCCCATGACAGGGACAACAGGTCCCCAACATCCCTTGATCGGTTCATGGCAGACCCACCATCAAGCCCAGGTCCATCTGCTGCAGGGCCCACACTCCCCCAACCACAGCACGTACAAAGTCCGAAGAGACTTCAGGGCAGAGAGAAAGAACTTAACGGCGGTGCAGTGACCAAGAGCTGGTCACAGCCACTCCTGAATCTGCTCTGGGTTCTATTCCTTAACTTCAGTTCCCCACCTCCCCACTTTGTTTCAAAACTTCCTAGGTAAAAATACTTTCATTTATTTAACATATGATCATTGGTGGTCCTTTGTGTCAGGTGACCCACTAGATCCTAGGAAGACAACAGTGAGAAGGACACAGTCTCCAAGCACCAAAGGCCCAGGGTCTGACAGGGGAGGCCAGGAAGCACGAGCAGAGGTGGTTTTCTCTCCTCAGCCCCTGAAAGCTCTACAAATGCTATGGCCAAACTGTCGCAGGAAACGCGGCTGGTCCTTTCAGGGACTTCACTGCTCTTGTACCACACGGGCCTCATTATGGACATCACTTCACAGATTCATTCCACTTGATCATCCTATAAGAGAACTGTCTAATAAAAAAAGTGTCAGCTTGTAAAATGCAAAGCCAGGCAAAGGAACTCCCTTCTTTTTTAAGCAGCTTTAGGAATGTTAGCAGTGTTCATCAGCACCTCGCCAGACAGTTATGATCGATTCCCAGGAGAACATGGAGAATGACGGTAATAGGCAACACTTACCAGCCACTGGAACCAAGTTCGATGTGGGGGGCGGGGAGCTGCAGAAATCATCGCACTGAATCCTCGGACGACCCCACCGAGCATGTAACATTAGGATGCTTCTTTTATAGTCAGAGAAACTGAGGCATAGGGTGGTTGGGTGATTTGCACAGATAATTCATTAAGTGTGGGATGGGATAAGAGCTCATGTTCCTAACCCGTCTTCTTCTGAGGCCAGGTCAGCCTTGAAGATGACTTAGGGGTTAGAAATAAGAAACTGGACTGATGGCCTAACTTTATTTTGTCTGGAAGAGAGGAGTCTAAAGGGTAATAAATTAAAGCATATTCAGGGTATTTTTAAAATAAATTGAGACAGCTGTTCTCCATCTCCCCTGTGGGCAGAAGAAGAAAAGGCGCTCCCCCTCAGCCTGGCAGGTGAACATAAAGAATAGGACAAAGAATGCCCACACCACGGGGTCTTGCTGAACCCTGGGGTGCCCTGGTGTCCCCTATAATTGTTTGCCAAACCATAAATGCCTCCTCTTAACCCTACTCGTTCTTCAAAGACCATTTCAAATCCCACCTGCGGAGAGGTCTTTTCTTTCTGGTTATTTTCTTTTTGTGAGGACATGTCTTCTCCCCTGCTGAGCGGCAACTCTGCAGGGAAGGAGTCCGGCTCACCTGCCTGCTCTGCCTCCCACGAGCTTCTCTGAAAGGGCATATGCCCAAGGAGTCTAGACGTAATTATCGGAGCTCCTTGAAAAGTCTGGCTTCTGCCAGGTAAACACTGGACAGAAAGCCTTTTCCACATCAGTTCCCTATCTGTGATTGCTAAATAAATGCTGAAATAAAAGAAGAGCCAGACCAGCCCAAACTTTCAATATAAATGGTGGCAATAGCAACTCAGTGGGCTGGAAAGACTGGAGACAGGGACAGGCCAGGAGTCCTACAGGGACTCTGGGCCTGGAGACCACGGGATAGATCTGCAAGGGAACTAAATGACAGGAAATCATTTTTACCCCAAGAGAGCTTGAGGCAAGGCCCCAGTTGGATGAGTCTCAGGTCTCCAACCACTCCAGCTGCCTCTGAGTCACACAGTAAGACAGGAGGGGTGGGGTAGGCCGCGCATCAGTCAACCCCTCACTGTGCCCTCCCTGCTCTCCCACGGGTGCCCACAGGCCTGGGTGTGAGGTCGGGAAGCTCTGGGCTCAGGGCCGTACACAGAAAGTGCCTTTCCTTTCCTCCCCAGATTAGATCTCTGCCAAATGACTTAGAGCCCCAGAGTCACTCTGTCCCCACATGCCCCATGATCCAACAGAAGAGACAAAGGACACGAGCCTGTGGGCGCAGCACTCTGGACAAGAAGAGACCACCTGGGTAATGGGCAAAGCTCGGGCCTCATGGCACAGTGAGTGGGGCCTTTTCACACCCACAGAGCCACAGAGGGGTGTGTGAGTACCACAGGGTCTGAAGGCCAAGACCGTCACATCGGACAGCAGACGCCTTCGGTGAAGCAGTGGCAGGCAGTCCACCATGGGCTGACCGGGAGGAAAGAGGACACAGGTGGAGGCCACTGTCCACTCCCCTCAAATGGCCAAGAAGCCCCCGTGGAGGGAATGGCTCTTTCTACCTTCCCTCCTTAAAGCAACCTCACAAGACAGCAACAGAGGGCTCAAAACGGGTGACTCTGGGCTAATCCCCCTCCTCCCCAGACTTCTAGCAATACGGCACCCTGAGCACCCAGCCCTTGGGGAGAAGCACACGGGGCCGAGGGCCTGGGCCAGGGGACTTGGAAAAGCTGCAGGAGTCAGTGCTTGCCTACAGCCCCTGGTCTGCACCTTCACAGTCATTTGCTTCTCTCTAAGCACTCTTACTTACCCTCTGCCCTCCTTTTCTGCTGAATTATTTAAAGACAAGAACTGGATAAAGTGCACCTGCAGAACTGACTGGTAGAAGAGGTGACTTCCCCTGTCTCCCTCTCCTCTGACCCTTGGGAAGCCTTGCTTTCCCCTCTCCATCCTAGGAAAAACCATCCTCCTGCATCCCTGACCTGGGCTGCATCTATGCCCTCTCATGCCCATCCCTGCCAACTTCTCCATTAGCCCAAAGCATGCCTACCTTTTTGCTCCTCTAAAAGACACAAAACCTGCCTCAATATACTGTGTATCACCACACACCAAGCCTCTTGGAAAAAAGTCACACTCATTCCGTGCTTCCTTCCTCTCACTCACCCCTCAGTCTGTGCCAATCTTTTTGCCACAGTGGTGCCAGAAAAGACCCTGTGATTTTCCCATCAGCAGTTCCATCTGTCCCTCCTCTGTCACTGATTTACCACTGCCCCCCGCCCCACTGCCCACGAGGAATTCCCCCTCGGCTCTGCATTCCCAGTGCTCCTCCGACTGCTCTCATTTCTCCTCTTTCTGGGCACTGGCTTTCCCTAGGGTAAATAGAAGGCAGTGGAAATAAACAGAATGAAAACAAAGCTGTGTTAATGAGTCCTAGCTAGAGTCCACCTGCTGTCAAGGACCCCAAACCTAAGACCTGCTCTTTCCTTCTGAAAAGGAAGTTCAAAAGTATTAGAGATTAAACACTGGCACCAAACGGGGCTTTCTCTTTGACAGAATCAGAAGGGCTGAAAGAGGAATGAAAAGAAAGTAACTTTTCAGTATGTGAGTCACTGTTCTGTAAGGCCATGTCTGTATGCTCCCTTAAAATGATCAGCAACCCAGATAACTTTCCTGCTAAATACTAAGATTAGCATTTATTCCCCTCCATGGTTCTCTTCAGGGGACTTACAACTGTGTCTGCTTCAACGATTGACCATATTTCTTAGCACCACTCTACATGTCCTTAGGAAATGAGATTATGGACATAAAATCTAAACAAGCTCTACAACAAATGCCTGAAATGTCAAAACTAGTTCAAAACAGCAGCAATTTATCCAGGCTTGGAGCCCAGATCCACCCCAGACAGGCTGATCCATCAGGGCTAGAACCTGGAATGTGTCCAGAGACTGGCCATTATCAACATCTAGTCAGTCAGCAATAAACAACATGATAGTCAGTATCTGAAAGGTTTAGGTGCCACAGCTGCACCCCACACCCCATGTATATGCTCTTCAATCTTCACCTCACTCTCACGAGGTGTGCCATTATTATTCCCCATGTGAGGAAACCAGCAATCAGAGAAGTTAAGGAACTGGCCACAGATTTCCAGTAAGGGGCAGACACAAGAACTGCACCAAGTCTGTCTGACTCCAAGGCCATGCTCCTGTGCTCTACTTCTCTGCTCGTCTGATGCTGACACACAAAGCAATTTTAAACCTCACCAACCTCAAAATAATAGCCTGCTGCTCTTAAGTACAATTAAGACAATGGTTGACACACAGGAAAACTGTTCAATATGTAATTAAACGTAATTACTGGTGTCCTCTAATTGTTTGGGAAAATAAGTTTCTCTGGCTTGACAAGCTGTAATTCTGGTGTGTGCTGAGAGAATTTTCAAGTCTTTGCTTCAATCTGTATTATCTCTGGCACATGCAGAGAGTATTAGTCAAATTTCATGGTGAGTACCACAGTAGTTCAAAAATATCTTCAACATGCAACTTAGAATCAAATGAGGGAGGGCTTGGAAGGATCAAAATCATCCTGCCCCATCCTTCATTTGGGAAAATCAGAGCCCAAAGAAGTAACTTCCCAAGAACATGCAGGTCTCTGCCTCCTACTCAAGTGTCAGCGCACCCCACTGACTAAACAGGCTAAGGTCAGACTACCTTAAAACTGAAAACCTGGTTTCACCATTCAGCAGCTGTGTAACCTTGGACAAGTCACTTAATCTATCTGAGCTTGAGCCAGGAAGATAGTCATTGTAAGTACTTCATAGGGTTTTGTGAGGATTAAATGAGCTAATATACATAACACACTTGCAACACTACCTGGATACATGGCATCTGATCAATATTTGGCCATTAAAATTGTTTTATTTTTTAAATTTTTATATTGAGGTACATACAATAAAATGCATAAATCTTAGTTTATAGCTTGGTGAATTTTGACATGTGTACATACTCATGTAACCATTGCCCAGATCAATATCAAACATTCTAACCAATATTTCTTCCCCCTTCAAGTATTTCATTTATTTAAAACTACTGCTTTACACAATAAGCCATGTGTGTATAACAGGCCTTGGAAATACTTCACGGCTTTCATCAGAGCTGCTAAGAATAATCATAAGGATGTGTTCTTATTGGCTGAGATGCCATCAGAGGAGATCTCCAACATCAACTGCATGGAAATAAAACTATGAAGCAAAGGAGTATATCCAAGGTCCTTTCAAGGAAGGAGAAGGGCACAGGAATCAGACTTTAAGGCCCTGTATTGTGCTACTCAACTTGCCAGGAATGAGCTTCAGAGTCAGTAGCCATGCTTTTGTGGGTAGACTTGTTTATTTCGATAATCATGTTTCCAAAAGAGCAAAGTCAAAGAAAAAGAAAAGAGGCAACATCAGCAAATATTTATTGAAAATATGCTTAGTAAAAAGCAACAGGCACTGTATGAGATACCAAGAAATTTAGGGTAGGGCTATCTTAAGGCAAGCTTGTTAAATACTTGGAATTACGTCCAATTCTTTCTCACACCCCATGGCAGACATCACTAATCAATCACAGTACACTTGGCAGTTCAGCCCAAGTACAGCCTTAAAATTCTTCCCAAGCATGTGCTCGAAGAAGCCACTGCCAGCCAGTCCATAAGCATGGAATTTTGGGGTATAACGGTATAAGCAGACAGCTCATGAATAAGGCATGGCACTAAAACTTAGCTGGGACTAGGAGTTATTTTAATATACTTAGGTTCTTTCGATAAGACATTTGCATTTAAAACAGCTACGAACATAATACAAAATACATCTCATTTGCATTGCAGGAAGAAGGATCAAAAGATTGAATTGATAATAAACATAAGTAATGGGAGATGTTCTTTTTATAATTTTCTTTGCCAGAATACACAAGCACTCTAAAACATCCTCATTCTTCCCAGATCCTCAGAAAAAATTTAGCAGCGTCTTCATTTGAAAGATAAGAAATGTGAAAGGAAAAGGTAAGAGATGTGAAGGAACAGAAATTGCAAAGTGCTTATTAAAGATGCCCTGGCAGTTCGCAGCTGGCTTCACCTTGCTCACTGCAGGACCAGTGGGAGGAGCAATTAGGACTCTGAGAAATGAAACACACCCAGGGAGAGGGAATCCAGGAATATGCGTGGGGCTTCCTCTGGCCTACCAACCACAGGACGGGTTGCCTAGTCTCTGCACATAAAAGGAGGCACTGAAATGAGGGGAAAGAGGGCCAGGATTTGTGTTATGTCAAGGCCCAGTCCTGATTGTTAGAGCCGTGGAGCTGGAGGAGGAGGCCCTTCATGCACAGCCAACCCACTGGGGAGGCAAGAAGTAACAAACCAGGTAATCCCAATCAAAAGCTTGTTCACAGAGCATACCTTGCTTACATTTGTTCCAAGTCTCCATTGATGATACTGATCCTTTAAGAAAAGGTTGTAGTTAATGCCACCTCTCACACAGGCCATTATCCAGATAGCAAATAATGCAAACCCCAAAGAGGCTGGTGGGAGAGGTTTCGAGGAGCAGAGTCAGGAACGCTTGGAGCAAAGGGGCGCTAAGCTGACAGGAGCCTCTATGGGCGCGCCTGGCTTGGGGGGCGCACATGTGCCCCAGCCAGTCTCCAGAGCAGCACTGAGAGGAAGCTGCTTAAAAACATTTAATTGCTAAATAACTTGTTATAAAGAATAATGAAACCATTTACATCTCAGTTTAAAACCTCCTTCACACTTTGTTTCAATGGGTTTTTTTTTTATGAATAAAAAGCATGTTCAAATGGTTCAAACAGTAAGAAGTATAAAGGGTTATATCATGATTATAAAAGATGTCTCTGACACATCCCAGCCCTCATCCCCCCAGCTGCCAGCTGCCTGCTGCCTCCCAGTCACCAGGTCAACCATTCCTACCGGTTCCTCTCCTACCTGTCCAGAGCTCTGTACATATGGAAGCAGACAGAGTCTTAGCTTTCGGCCTTAAAAGGTGATGCATGACGCAAACCTGTCTTTTTTCACTTAATGTATCTTGAAGATCTTCCCAAGTATCAATACATGGAGAGCTTTCTCACAACTTCATTTTTAATTTACATACAATAAATGCACAGATCTGAAGTATTCTACTAGATGATTTCAACAATCAGGTATCTTCATGTAACCATCACCTCAAACAAGATAGAGAACACCCGCACCGTATGCTTTTCCAGTCAGCCCCACCTCAGCTGCCACTTTTCCTTTCGGTCACCACAATGCAACTTTTCTTTAATACATGTCATAATGATACAGAGATATCCGGTTCCTGTTACGGAGCAGTAATGAACTTCATGAGGTATCTCGGCCTTCTGGGAAGCCACCTTCATCAATGCTCCATAGCTCCCTGTCCCGCCTGCCCATCCCATTCCAGACCAGCTGCCCCTTGCGGTGCCTGTCCTTGCCCCCCAGCACTGCACCCTAATAGCCTCTGAAATGATTTCCTCCCCCTGGTCTGTAAGACCCTCATCCTGAGCTGCGTTCTTTGTCACCACCGCATCTCTAGTATCTACTGAGAAAGCACCAAGAATAAATATTAGTTAAATATTTAAGTAGGCTGGTAATTACAGATATGCTTTGGTTATGTAACTATACTCCTATTATGCTAATGTGTGTGCGCAATTTAAGTAGTAGCTTAAAATCTATACATGCTGAAGTTACTCTACAAGAAGATATGTCAAAGAAATAATCAATCTTCCCATGTTTTCTCCCGCCTGCTACTTCTATAGCTTTTCTTCTTCCTTCCTAATTACAACGAATTCTTAAATAGAATTCGTGCCTCATATCAAATTTACCGAGTATCATAATTCTTCCAAGTGGTAAAGATACCTCAAGACAAATGCTGGGCATAGAAGCCACAGGGCATAAATATGCAAAGAAATAAAAAGCTAACCGTTTCAAACAATAAGGCTTCTCTCTCACTTACCAACTTTACATTTCCCTGTATGGCCCCGGAAGATGACTGGTTAGCCAGAGACGGGTAAGATTCCTCAAGGGAGGAACAACCTAAGACAGGCACAGTCGCAGGGGGGTCATCAGGTGAGAAATTGGGGATCAACAGAGGTGAGGCTTAGAACCTCACCCTCCCTGTTCTGAGAGAAATCTTCTGCATACGTGGATGTTTTATTGCCCTTGTCTAGCTTGGATTAACACATAGTCTACAGGCACACACCTGATCATCTACATTTGCTCTCTTACAACACTAAACTATGTTTTCTACCTTTATGTTGTATCTACCTACCACTTCAGCATCTTATTAAAAATAATAAAGAGAGAAATGTGGTATCCACATATAAATCAAGTATAAAAATCAAATGTGTATTCATATTTGAACTGACTGTTTATAGTTCACAATGCATGAGCAAAACCAAAAGTTTCTGTGATGACTGCCCTTGTACTGTTCACCATGTAACTTATTCACTATGTAAGAATTTGTTCTCCATGTAAGAACTTGTTCGTTATGCTTCAGAAGATTGGAGACTGACGAAAATTAGGCTTGGGGTGGATTAATGATTGTGCATTGAGCATTGACTCCCCTATACAGAATTTTATTGTTGTTAACAACCATTTGATCAATAAATATGAGAGATGCCCTAACAACAACAACCAAGAAAAAGTACACACTTCCAATTGTAAAATAAATAAGTAACCGGGATGTAATGTATAGCATAAGGAATATAGTCAAAATATTGTAACAACTTGGTATGGTGATAGCTGGTACTTAGAATTATCATGTATATAAATGTTGAATCACTGTGTTGTACACCTGAAACTAATGTAATGTAATACTGTGTGTCAACTACCCTTCAATAAAAAATAATTATCTAAAAAAAAAATATATATATATATATATATATTTAAGTTGCTAAAAATTTAAATAATGACTAAACACTTTCCCAAAGGCGGTTTGTAATTAGAAAGTAATTACAAATTCCCTGGCCAGTGTTCTATGGAAGTGACTAAATGTAAACTTCATTTCACAATTAGAGTAACTGTCAGAAAGGAGGCAGGAAGCTCCTAAAGAGACAAAGGCAGGCCAGCCCTGCCATGGGGAAGAGCTGCCCACAGGATTCTCTAGGAAGCCAGAAAGGGGCCTCTGTGTCAGTTGCTACCTTTGCTGATGGAAGGAAAGATGCAGGGTGTTTTAAGAGCTGATTTGCAAGGTTCTGAAAACAAATCAGAAGCCTTTCTTGGGCTCAGCATGTAACACTCACAGACAAGGCGTTCCTCTGATCACCCGGTCACAGACCGTGAGCTCTAAATACAACATGGCAAGGCTAGGCAGGTTACCAGACAAAGAATGTCCACAGTGATGTGGGCTTAAGAATGAGGGCAGGTAAATTACCAGGAAAACCATCAGCTCTGAGGTCTGAGAAGAAGGTATTGTCAAAATAGAGACGTCTTTGGGGAATAATGAAAACTGAGCTGCAGAAATGCAAGTGAGAAAAATCACAAAGTCAGCAGAGCAGCTTTCCAAGGAACACTCAACCAAGGTACATGAAGAGCAGAAAAACGGTTCAGTCAAGCTGACCAAGGGGATTCTGGGGCAGCTATGAACCTCAATTGTTGCGGTATTGCTTGGTTTGAGCCATGCTTGAAGCAGGGCAGGATGAAGCGTCTGTTCCTCACTCATTCTCAACAGGACCTGAAATCATCCTGCTGCCCCGATGCCCAGAAACACCCCACTTTTAGCCAAGAAAGCAGGAGCTGTAGAGGAAGTGGGGTACCAGGAGAATGGCAGGCACAGCCTCATGAAATTCAGGAGGAAGAAATTCCCATTACGTGGCTGAGGAAATCTGAACTAGTTTGCCTGTACGTAAGTAAGGAACATTGATTATCATTTTTTCATGCAAAGCCCAAGCTTGTCTAGGATGTTCTCATTCAAGAGAAAAAACAAATGCCTTTAATTTGTTTTACCTCATCTGGTTTTCATTTTTGATCATCCAAAAGCTGAAACTGCTAAGGGTTTTTAAGGATAAAAGCAGAAACTACTCTTGAAACACAAATAAAAGGAAGCAGTAGGACACAGCAGTATATGGTTTGTCACTGAACCTTTTTACAAAAGATTAAAAAGTGTTCTCTGCCCAAAAATTATACAGGTCAGTAATTCTGAAATCTGAAAAAATACTATTTAATTAACATTCTACAAAGCAAACACCTAACACAATTGTATATACAATGTCTCCATTTCATATAAAATTTTCACCTGAATGCTGGATATTTGGTTATTAGTATGAAAATGCATCCTTTAAATAGTACTCTTTTCCTCATTCACTTCTGGCAGATATATGTGTGTTTTCTTTGTAAAAGAAATTAAATAATGGAATGATGTATTAATTTCCTATTGCTGCTGTAACAAATTACCATAAACTTAGTGGCTTAAAACAGCACAGTCTTATTATCTCACAGTTCTGTGGCTAGAAGTCTGTAGTGGGGCCCGTGAAAACGCGGACAGGACTGGATTTCTCTCCTGGAGGCCTAGGGGAGAATCGTTTTCTTGCCTTTGCTGGGTTTTAGAGGCAGTCGCCGTTCCTTGACTCATGTCCGCCTTCCATCTTAAAAGCAACGATGACCAGCGGAGTCCAGCTGAGTCTTTCTCAAAATGCCATCTGTCGGTTCTGACTCTTTTGCTTCCTTCTTCCCCACTTAAGGACCCTTGTGATTACATTGAGCCCACGGAGATAATCCAGAATAATCTCCTTATTTTAGGGTCAGCTGATTAACACCCTCAATTCCATCTGCAACCTTAATTCCCCCTTGACGTATAACATAACATTCCGGTTCCAGGGGGTTAGGAAGAGGACGTCTTTGGGGGCCATTATTCTGCCTACCACAGATGGCATGGGAATTGTGTCATGAGATATCCATTTCAGGGTC
This sequence comes from Manis pentadactyla, assembly GCF_030020395.1. Classification (NCBI taxonomy): domain Eukaryota; kingdom Metazoa; phylum Chordata; class Mammalia; order Pholidota; family Manidae; genus Manis; species Manis pentadactyla. The sequence goes on from NC_080026.1 coordinate 21,984,807, forward strand.
GTGGGACCTTTTGTATCTTGTAAATGGTTTATCAGAGATCTTAACGACACTCACAAATGGCATCACAGAAATAGGGACATTCAAGGTGAGGCTTCCTATTTAGCTGCAGAAGAACTGGCAAACTTATGCTTTTCCAGACTGGAAAGAACGGCTGGGTGTAGAACTTTCCAACTCCTAGATGCCTGAAGGTCTCCATTCCTACTTGGACTTGACGGGACATCAGGTAGGAAGAGGTCTGGGAGAGAGGCAGGGCTTCACACAGTGGTCTACATGCAGAAGGTGCAGGGTGCCTCCTGAGGGTACTTGGTGGGAGGAGTGCAGGGGGGCAGGTACCCGTGATCCCAAACTATGTTCGCATACAGGAGCTCATTTCATCGGCACTCCCACTCTGCCAGATGGGTCTCAGCACCTCCATTTCAGTGCAGACTTGTTAAATTGGTCAAGTTGCCTGAGATAATGCCCTCAAGATGTGGAACAGTAAGGGCTTGATTCACCTGTGCTGAGCCAAACTGCAGGCTTCCCCCACTAGCCCATGCCTCTCACTGGAGCACACAGGACTGAGGGCCTAGGACCAGATGACTTACAGGGCACCCAAGTTAGACATTCACTTCATCGGAGTCATTTTGAGGGGGAGGAGACAAACTGCAAACTCTTTGGACTAAGTGAGGGTTAGATTATTAATCCCAATTTTAAACTGCCTTCTGTACATTCTTAACAAATATTCCACCAGTCTGGAAAGTTTATTTCACTGGTGTCTCACATATCCTGTCCGGCTCAGAGATGGGGTTCAAAAAATACCTGTTGCACAAATAAATGTCACATACTTTTATAGTATCTTTCAGGGGGAATGTTGAGCACATCAGGACAGGAGGATAGTAAAGAGTGAGATTTTGATGTCCTCCAGCCCTTCCAACATGTCATAGGGCATTCAGGTTTTGAAAGGTGGTTGCAAACTCCTAAAAAACTCCCTAGTAGAGAAATATTAGCCTATTATGTGCTGGTTCACAAACTATACTTATCAGATCATAACAAGCAACTACAAAAATGAAATGTGACAGAGTAGAATAGAAAATATGAGCATATCACACATATTAATTATACTGTTTCATAAAACTATTATTTCAGATGTGTGCCTGTTAAGTTGTGATGTCAAATGGACTTTTTGGCAAACTGAATCATAGTCTCACGTTTTTAAAAAAATTGCAAAATGCTGCTCTAGTAAAAACATTCTCATCATAAAATTCTGGAATAGGCCAGTCTTTCATAATAATTATCAATAACTCAGTCCCAAATGGCTGTTAATTTTTAGCTTCTTGCATCCCAATTGTCTTATCTTGTGGCCATATGCAAGCACCTGGAGTCCCAGACAATCCCAGCAAGACAGTATAATGAACGATGCTAAGAGAATCACCTCCCTATTCCCTCTTGCAGGGCCCTCTCAATCCCTTACCAAAACATTTATCTAGAATTCTCTTTTCTCTTTGACTAAAACAGGAAAGATGTCAGCATGATGATGTCCCAAAAGGAAGGAAGTCTATAAAAATGGTCCAACTGCTGTAGAGCTCTTCTTTTTAAGCAGCCATCTACCCCTTAGGACAACAACATCTGGCTTCCAGAGAAGACACTGCCAATATTCAGGATTCAAAGTCCATTAATGTCTCCCATCAAGGAGAGCAGGCATGCCTCTCACTTGGCCTCTGCACTCCCTTGTTTGGAGGCTCAGCTCAGCATGGTTTTCATGTTCCCAAAGCCACTCTCTGGAAGGGCTCCCCAAGACCGAAGGCCTCTCCTCTGGGAAATCATAGCCTTCTTACTCCAAAAAACCCACCATGGACTAGAACCTCCAGAGGAAAGGTTTGAGATTTGTCATGCCTGAACCCTTTGTGGTGTGTAATAGGACCTTAGTACTTACTACCTGCTACAGACTAAACTGTGTCCACACAAAATCCATTTGTTGAAGCCCTAACCTCCGAAGTGACTGTATTTGGAGATCGGGCCTTTAAGGAGGTAATTAAGGTTACATGAAGTCATAAGGCTGGGGCCCCAATCCAACAGGACTGACATCCTTCTATGAAGGGGAAGAGACACCAGAGATCTCCCTGGATTTGAACAGGCTACATTTTTCTACTATCAAAATTCACAGCAACTTTAACAATTTTGAAATGTATGTTAAGAGAAAGGAGGTCACAGAAAAAATATACATAGTATTTGAAAGAATACTTCATTGATTCAAGACCAAGCAAAATCAAGCAATGTATCATTTAGCACTAAAAAAAAAATGTTTGCAGTAAAACCAATAAGAAGTATTAGGGGTATAATAGAAGCAAAATTCAGGAGAGTAATTGCTTCGGTGGTAAGGGGTTCTCACAGCTGGGACCAAGAGAGGGTCACACATTGACTGGTAAACTGCTGTTTGGGGGACGGTGGCCTCACAGGTGTTCACTTCATCAGAATGTCTCCTAAGTTACTTTTGTTATGTATATTATTTTATGCATATTTAATATCTTTTAATTAAATTTATAAAATTAAGATATTAGAGTAACATCCATCAGTTGACAGTTGTTATTCTGGGGAGGGGGGACATAGGACATTTCTCCTTTCCAAATTTATCTCCCTGAATCTTTTCCATTGTCCTAAAATGTTTATGTTACATTTATATATGGAATAAAAAGTCAAGAAAATTAAAGGAAGTAAAAAGAAGCTATCGAACACTGTGACTGTTTTCATAGTTTCTTTAATCTTCCCTCTCATCCTTACATTTTCCTGTAATAAGCTAGGATGAATCATTGACCATCTTTAAGAAAAATTTATTAGTCTAAAATAATCTTGATCCTTAGAGCCTATGGCTCAGTATTGATTATTATATATATCACACATAACTTATTTGAAATACAACTTTAACCTGGAATTAACCAACACTCTTTTTAAATGAAAATAATAGCTATGGGATTATAATAATAACTCACTCTATAGCCTGGTTATTTGAAAAATGCCAGGAAACAGATATTCAAGGAAGGCAGTCTCTTATTTCTTTTCCTTTAAAGGCAGTTTAGGTAAATTACATGCATTTCCCTTTCAGAACTGAGGACTATCAATAGAATTTTAAGTGTGGTTCATTTATATTAACGTCTTCAATTTAGAATTTTTTGGACCCTTCTTTCTTTATGATGCCAATTTTTCAGTTCCAATTAAAATAATTTTGTAAGACTAGCAAGTTGCAAATCAGGAGAAGATGTTTTGTGTGTGACTTCTACATTTTAATAGAAGAGATCATTTGAAAGCAATCATTTTCTATATTTAATGACTATCTAACTTCTTTCATTTTTGGCTCTGCCAGTTGAGTATCCAGTGCAAAACAATTTGTATTCTTTGGAAAATGGAACTGCTTTGCATAATCTGCACCAACCTTAAAGGTGTTTCATGCTCAATAAAATATGAGTACTATACATTCATTCATTGGTTGTATTGCCATTGTGTGTGTGTGTGTGTGTGTGTAACTCTCTTCCAAGACAGTGGGTTGGTTGAGGGTGGGATAAATGCACTATGTTCCCTAAAGAATGCCTAAATGCAGTTTCAATTATGCTGAATTTCATGAAGAAAACATGTGGGCAGCTCCTTCAGTCCTCAGGTGGGACAGATGAGGAAAGAGAGAGGAACAATGAGACCAAATATAATCATAAAAATAAAACAATAAATACCAGAAGAAATTTACCATTTCAGTTAGTCATTCATTCATTTCATCATGTTTTGTGCACCTATTATGAGTCATTTCTGAAAATATGAAAATTCATCAATGCCTATCAATTATATCTTAATAAAGCTAAAGCTGTTTTTAAAAAAAAAAGAAAATAAATCAAACAAAGCTTAAGGCTCTAGGTGGGTAATTCCAAGAAGGGAGGGGTGAAAGACAAAAGGAAATGCCCCCATATGACTTTCTAGGGTGCAGAAGAATTTCAGGAGGCACAGATAGATGGGAATGGCACTCCAGGAGATGGGAACCTTACACACAGCCTGAAAGAGTGAAAGTACTGACTGAGTGTGATATAGTGCACAGCTAGGTTTGAGAAAGGCAGAGACTTGAAATGAAATAGAGTGATCACAGCAAAAGGCTGAAGGCAACATATTGTGGAGGGTTTTGCTGAATCACAGGAACCATGTTGAGGGGTTCAAATTTATTTTACTAAGAAAAATATTTTTTGAGCAGAGAATTGACATATTCTGAGAAACCTCTTACATATGCAATATTCCAAACTGGACAGTTCATATCTACAATGCAAAATTTTTTCAGGAAATGTCTATCTTATGAGAAAAACATTATGTTAAATATGTCTTAAGCTATGTATACTTTGTTGTGTGTTAATTCCTTGAATTTTGGTCTATATATTATAACCAGTAGCAAGAGCTTATGCTATGTATACTTTGTTGTGTGTTAATTCCTTGAATTTGATCTATATATTATAACCAGTAGCAAGAGCTTTATCCCCCAATCATTGGATTTAAACATGATATGATATATTAATTCCTTTGGATAAGTCAAGGGCCCACAACTATTGAAGCTTATTTGAGATGGATGGAAATGCACGTTTTGCATTGTACTAGCAGGTATAAAACTGTGAAAGCAAACTTCAACATTACCTGCCTTTACGGGAACCTGAAAAGGGTTGTTTGAGGCCAAGGACACATACATTTAAGGAGAAATGTTTAGTGGGAATATTTCTGAACCAGCTTACATGCTAGAGTAGAAGAACAAGCCAACCAAATCAAATTAAAAATTCCTCTAGGCCACTTTCAAGACCTTCCACATCCGATTCCTTCTGGTCCATTCTAATCTGACCCACTTACTACTGTCTATACTCAGGCCTCTTAAGCATAGCTCCCCACGTGGCCTCCCTCCCTTGAACAGACAGTGATCACCTTGAATACCTTTTCTCCCACATAAAAATTCTTATCTCATCCTTCCTTTTCTCTTTATCTCCTTTTATGTTCTTTGAGTTTTATGCCATGTCTTAACTTATCATTTCTTTTATCCCTATGATTTAACCAGAATATAGGAAAAACTTTAACAAATCAATCATTTCTTTAGTAAACGGTACTCAACATGATAATTAAAGCACCAGAAAAGAGGGACCAAAAGTGTGCAGTAGAGAGCAATGCTTTGTATTCAGAGTGAATTTCCTAAGAAATGTGCCCTGCCTCGTATAGTGAGATCAGAGCCGAAGACAGCAGGAAGGGGCCCGCAGAGCTCCTTCCCTCTTCTGCCTGGCCTGGAGTTCATCTTCACAGAGCCTTTCTTTTTGTTTATCTTACTCAGGTTCTGCCCCAGCCCTGGCTTTTCCACTGATGCCCGTGGGATGATGAGCCTGGTTGGCAGGTTACCTCAGAATCAAACCGCTTGCAGGTCCCTGGAGTGTATGTCACCATCAAAGCATGAAGTCATGTCTTTTGTGTGGTGCCAACACACCTTCCCAAAAAAGGATGGATTCCTACCAGATGCCCCAGGTCATCTGGCAAAATGTGTCTCTGTGTGCGCTGCTCTTAGGATAGAGAAGGTCTGAGCTCATCCAGCGCAGTAGCAGAAATAGCTGTATCTGTGAGCATGGGCGAAGGTAAACCCAAGTGTAAATCATCACTCCAACCACTTCATCTGATGGGGGGGTGGGGGGAGGCAGAAGGCAGCAACCCTGCCAAGCCCTTCCCTCCTCCAGCCCAGGAGACCCCCCACCCCGCCAGCCTGAACCCAGCAGTGCCACTGACAGCAACATCCCAGATTAAAACAACTACTAGTTAAACTTTTAGTTTAAAGTTCATATAAATCAGAGGAAACGCCTGGAAAAAACCCCAAGACAGGTGAATCCCAGGCCACTGCTTCATAAATCACCTTCTCAAATGATTTATTTCTTTTACTTCAGAAATGAATTCCCTGCCCAGTGGGACACTCATATACCCCTGGAGGCTGCAGGAATTGACACACTCCCTATAGAAAACAACAGGATAATATTTAATAGGATCAATTAAAGTTTTCATAGCTTTGGGTCCAGTAAATCCACTTCTGGAAAATATATCCTCTAGAAGTAACTCAACAAAAGAAAACAGCTCTGCGCACGGGAATGTTCATTAAACCATCACCTGGTCTGGGGCGAAACCAGAGACCTGAATGCGAGACGGACGAGATGGGTTAGCAAACTGGGATCTATCAACCCAAGCCCTTTCTTCCTCCACAACGGACATTTGTAACAGACACTTGCTTCCTATGTAACAGACACTTGAGTCAGCATTGAAAATGATAACCATGAAGATACTACACAAAATCGAAAACCATTTATGGAATAAACTTATAGGTAAAAAGAGAAAAAGGGCAGAACTGTGCAACTATGGTTGAACATAAATTTCTTGACATGTTAAGTATCAACCAAAGTAGGAATAGGATATAAAAATTAAAGTGGCTGGGGTAGGGTGGTGAGATTATGGCTGGTTTCGTCATTGCTGTGCTTTTGTGTTCCCATCTAGCGTTCCTGCCATTGACAAGGGAGGAAAAATCATTTCTCTGCCAACCCGACAAACAGGGTCATGAGTAGGGGTGGGGAAGCGAGATTTCCAGCACACACCCAACTCCTGCTCCAACGAGCTGCACGGCCTTCACCTCCAAGACCTCTCCCCCTCACAACGGGGGACAAAGAGGCACCTGTGAGCGATAGAGGCCTTTCCTGGGTTTCCCACGACGGAGCCCCCTCCCTGCGGCGGCCCCCGGATGGGCGCTTTCCTTGGCGGATGGACGGACCTCCTTAGAAGGCGCCGGGCTGGAGGGAAAAGCATTTCCAGAACAAGAGGTTTCATCATTCTTAGCATTAGCGACGAAATGGAGACAGAAGGTAAAGGGCAGATTTGCAATCACGTGGTGTAAATTAAAACCCGAAGGTCTCCCCAGCAAGGCCATACGTGCTGGGCCCGGGGCCTGGTGACCCCCTCCACGCCAGGCGGTGCGGGGCCATTCGGGGCATTCTTTCAAGACAGCTCCTGTCACCTCTTGGCGTTCTCTATGTCACCCACTGCACCCACTGCAAGCGCATCACAAACCCGCGGCTGCGGATGGCTGGTGCTTAATTACAGGACGGGGATGGGCCCTTCCTCCCCAGGGCTGGGGTGACAGTACTCAGTGTCACAACGCTTATGGGGGAGTGGAGAGGGCCAGGAGAGCGGTGGAGCAGGCTATAGCACACATCCCTTTTCAAATCTTTTCTCAGCAGTATTCAATTGGAAATCTATAAAGCAGCTACATAGAATTGCAAAGCAAGTGAACATAAAAAAGCAAATTTTACATTTGCAAAGCAGATTCCTACCTTAGCATCGAGGTAAAGATCAAATGGGCTCCTCTGCCTGAGGTTTCCCTGGACACAACTGGATGTGCTTTGTTTCTCCTTCTAACTCCAACAAAAGAATTCTTTCCTCTTCTCTTTGGACACTTATAGCATGTTAAATTTTTTTTAACTTGCTTTCTCCCATTGGATTATATATATATGGTCATTGACAGCAGGGACATTGTCTTACAAATCTGGAATGCTTAGCATTGAGTTTAACGCACAATAAGCCCTCAATATACTAAAGCGGAACTAAAATTAATAAATGCAAAGCAATCAGAATGTTGGAATCAAAATGTTAGAGCAGCACTAGAAATGCGGTGCCAGCCCCAAATGCAAGCCACATGCATAAACTTAAATTTTCTAGTCATCCCATTTTAAGAAGTAAAAAGAGGAAATTCATTTTATTAATGTTATTTAACTCAACATATCCAAAATATTAGCATTTCAACATGTAATGAATACAAAAAAATCAAGATATTTTGCATTCCTTTTTTTTGTACTAAGTCTTCAAAAGCCAGGGTAAATTTTACACCTACTGGACATCCCAATTTGGACAAGCCACACTGCAAGTCCTCAATAGTCACATGAGGCTGGTGGCTGCCATACTGAAGAGCACAGTATTACAGTGATGCACCAAAAACTCTATAGCGCATAAAAATGTATTTATGAAGGGAAGCATTTTTCATAGTAATAAAGAACTCATTTAATTTCAAGTTTTCCATTAATCTACGTTACCACTTTATATTTGTTTTTATGAGAACTAAGGAAGTTAAGTATTAAATGTGTGTATCCTTTCCCCTTTAAAAGCTCTTTTGGATAAATGTCTAGACCACAGAATAGTTTTTAAAATAGATCTTCAAGCCAACTTTATCAAGAGCTGTATTTATTAAGGAACATTGAACAAACATGTGGGCAAACAAGTGTTGTTACTCTAGGATGTAGTACTCGGGTGTTTCTTTTCCCACTTTTTGAACAGATAATTACTAGGTCGTGTTGTTCAACAATTATTTCCGAAGAGCTAAACACTTCCCTTCTAAAGTCTACTTTTCTTGTACTACATAAACAAACTATTAGTAGTTAGAAGGTTTTAATGCTATCATAATGCCATTCGTACCAGGGACCCAAGAATGCCAAAACCCTCTCCTAACAGTCAGCCCTCCACAGGACTAGTGACAACAGCAGGTAATCACATGCCACCTGGGTGGTGCGCCAGCACCCATCACCTCGATACCAACGTGGGCCAGAGTCTCCAGGGAGGTGCCTTACAGGGTTTTCCTCCTTTCCCCACCTCCCTGCCCCTCCATACTGCAGCTCGACCTCTCCTGGACCTTGAGACCAGCCCACGTGGGCCTCAATCTGTGGACCCTGCCTAACTTACTCACTCAGCAGCATGCAGAGAGGAGGCAGAAAATCAGCCCCTGGAAGCCAGCCCCTGCAGAGGCCAGACTCAGGCAGGAACTGACCACCTCTTGTGGGATCCTGCCCACCAGTAACCAGGCCCAGCAGAGTATGGGTACTGGCTAATCAGGCTGGATTTGTTCCTCTGGGGCAGCAGGTGGCTATGAAAGAGGAACAGAAGTCTGTTCCCACAAGACTACCCTAAGTTCTGATGTCAGGTGGAGTCATTATTTACCCAGGTTCCCCGATGAAAATTAATAATCTCTGAGGAGTGAGGTATCAGTTTGTTCAAGAGAAAACTATGACATAACCACCTCAGAGAATTGAGGCAGACTGCTCTTCCTTTCCTCATGAGGCCAAAGGAGACTTGGAAGTGGGAGAGACTGCTCTATGAGAGAGAACGCCTGGGGAAGAGTCCCTGAGATTTGTCAACCCAGAATTGTATGGCCAAGATCTTTAAATAAAATGCTTCTTTTATTGGGATTTCTTTTTCATTTGCACCACTTCTCCAAATGTATCTCCCGTCAAAAGTTGAGGGTTTTTTTTTTTTCTTTTTAATGATGAAAGGAGTAAGACACATCAGAAGAGAGCTACAGACCTCTTTCCCTAAAGCACAGCGTTGCACTGAATTCTGTTCTCACTTCACCTCTATGTTTTCTTCAGCTCTGTTCCCTAGTATTCAAGTCACATGAAGGACGGGTATTCACTGAGTGAAAGGCAATAGACATTAATATACCCACACGCCCCTGAAAGAACTGCCGCAGCTGTCTGTGGTGCTGACCTGATGAGGGCGGGCCCGGGGCTGCCTGCTTTCAGGACGTTCCAACTAGCCAACGAAAGCAAGGGGGAAAAGCAGCAGGAAAAGGCTACGAAGCATGAGGCTCTTTAAATAGCTTCTCTGGGTGACACTGCAATGGCAGCAGTGGTTCATTAAAAAGCATTAACTGGGACATGACCAGTGTTAAGGGAGATGGGCTGGAAATCCTGATCAGCCGCACTGCTCTGTTTCTTCTCCCACCCACACAGACTCTACAGCAAAACTACTTTGTTTCAAGGTGGACATGTATTCGCGTTTCTTTTCCTCCTCACTTGTAATCAACAGTACACCGCATTCGGATTTGGTGAACTAACTGCAGAAGAAATTTATGAGGCAATGGGAGGAGTTTGGATATCGTATATTAAGGAATTGTCTTATTTTAGTTGTGATAACGTTACTGTGGTTTTAAAAGAGAATTGACCTCTTAGAGATAAACACTAAAGTTTAGGGATAAAATGATGTGAGGTTTCACTTTAAAACAGTAATTTTGGGAGGAAAGGCTAGGGGAGTATAGAAAAAGGAAGATTGGCCATTTTTGGCCATTTTTGTTGATGATGGTTAAAACTGATAGGCTCATGGGGGCAACATTTATTATCATTTCTACTTTGGTTTATATTTGAAACCTAATACAATAAGATTTTTAGAAGAGTACCTACTAATCAAGGGGGAAGGGAGCAAAAGCCCTTCCTAGGGCTTGGGAGGGCTGTTTTATCCCTCCTCAACTTACCATACTGCCCAGAAGATATCACAGGCCATTCCATGTTAGCGCCATGAAGAAAGGGCACACCCATCTTATTTCTCTTTAAGATTACAATTTTGGCTTCTGACTCTCCTGCCTCAAGAGGGAGATTTAGCTTTTGATCACCTCTGAGAAACAACATCCTTTAGGATATTGAAATGGACAAGAGACAGCCTACAAAGTCCTATGGTTTCCAATGAAGTCTGAAGGCATTGTCCTGTTCTGGGTCTATGGGTTAACAGGACGTGACGAAGCATATACTCTTTGTAAGAATTGTATTCAGCTCAATTATGAAGGGATGCCTTATGAGACAAACTGGCAGCGATTCCATGGGGTGGGCAGAGAAAGGAGCATATAAAACAGAAGACAATTAACTACCCATCTCTGAATTACTCCTTCTCAAAAACTATGGATAACTTAAAATCATCTATATCCCTTAACCCAGCAATCCCAATTCTAGGAATGTATTCTAACAAAATAATCGGAAAAATGTGCACCAATAAGATATGTGCATCAATGTTTACCAAAACTTTGTTTATAACAGAACAGACAAAACAAACCGAAAAACCCAAATGCCCATCAGTTAAGAAATGGTTAAATAAAGTATTGATTAAACATATTGGAATTACATGCAGCTTTTAAAAATGCTGATGTCTGAGGTGTACCATTTGAGGGTACACTTTGAGGATGGTCATTGCAGGCACAGGGGATGTGAGCAGCTGTGGGTGGGTAGGCAGTCACCGAGCTGCCTTATCTTTTGGAGGAATGGAAGCACAGAGGGAACAAGGGGCAAGGGGATGAGGTTAGGAAGGTAGGCAGGCCCAAATGATGGATGGTCTCGAATGCCTCATTGAAGTATCTGGGTTCCAACTGACAGACTCTCCTTGACCTTTAGCTTGAGTCAAGCTCCTCTGAGCCCTCTTCTCAACTGGTCTTCGGCCTTGGCCTTCCATGACTGTCCTTGCAGAGTTCACTGTTAGCAAGAACTCTGCTAAGGCAGTTTAGACAGAACCCCCCACCTTCACCTCATCACCCTCCATACCTTAATACCTGTATCTTATACCTTGACATCAAGACCTGTCTTCAGCAAGAACCCGGAAAGGTTAGTTTAGCAAGAATTCCCCCTCCCCTTGACATCTCCTCCTAGTAATTGTCCACATCCAGCCCCCCACAACCTGCTCCACTTGTGCTTGTACTTGGAATTGAGCCTGACTTCTCTCCCCTCTTGCTACAGAACTGACAACAATCACAAGTCTTCTGTACTATTTTTACAAGTGTCAGAATAATTTTTTCTTTAACACAACCTGAGGGCACCAGGGAACATGCGAAGGGTCTGGGCTTTCCCTAGATCAGTCAGTCTGACAGGAAAGCAGAGAAGTAAGCACTAGTGGGTCTTATAATAGCATGCCTTTTCTAAATGCCTGCTGTATGCCAGGCACTGTGCTCAGCATTCTGTAACAGCACTCCTGTAACCGTCACAACAACCCTACAAGGTGGTTTTTATCCCTTTTTCACAAGCCAGGAAATGGAAATGTAGTGTGGGTTAGTAATTCGTCCAAGTTCATACCAGTAAGAAGTCACAGAGCTGGGACTTGGCCTGGACTGTCTGACTCCAGTCCAGGTTTGGTGCTGGGGAGGACGACAATGAACCTCCAACTCCAGTTTCTCCCAAACTCTCTGCACTATATGCAAAGAAGCACAAATTCAACAACTCCATTTCTACTAAAAAGAACTTGCTTGATGTGCAGCAAATGGGTTAAGGGAGGAGCTTTCTCAGCCACAAAAATGGGACTTCATGAAAAAACTAAGAGAAATCAGGTGAAACTGGATCTGTCAAGGGGCTATTTTTTCAACTCAAGAGAAACCACTTGCGAGTAGGTAGTTTTGTTTTTGCTTGTTTCAGCAGGAGACACAGGTGAGATATTTGAGGCAGGGACTAAAGGGAACCCAAAGGGAGGAGGTTTCCTGTTTCAAATTGGGGAGAAAAACCAGGAATGGAAAAGACTGTCATTAAGTAGGGGAGTTGGGCCAGACAAGCTCAGGTGGAGGCAGAGGCACTCCCCAGGGCTACCCAAGTTATTTAAAGACATGCAGAAACTGGCATTTACGGAAACTTGATTCCAGGCAGGGAACGGGGGAGGAAAGAATCCTCAATCAAGAAACACTTACTAAAAGCAAGTAGACAATTTTAGTAAAGGAGGCAAAGATGTAAAAAAAAAGAGCTCCTCCCCCAAGAAGTTTACAATTTATGTGAGAAGGACACACACACATTCCCACAAATGGCCACTGCAGGTAAAAGGGACAGCTGGCGGCGTCTAGAAGTCAATGGAACATGGGCTCTGCATTCACAGAAGATAAGGAATCCTGTAAGTGGGAAAAAGAGTGGTTATTCCAACTATGAGAAATGCGGTGAACAAATGCCTGGAAATGGGGACGCAAGAAGCTTTTCTAGGGGATAGCCAGAGTCAAGGACAGCAACTTTGGAAAGCCAAGCTCATTCTGAAAATAAGGAAAAGTACAAGGTCAATAGGAAATGGGAAAAATAATCAGCATTTGTTGAGCAATTTTCTCTGTGCCAGACACTGTTTCTACCACGACTTTTCATTCCGTCCAAACGACCCTGCAAGAAAAATAATTATTTCTACTTTCAGTATGACCAAACTGAGGCCCAGAAAAGCTAAGCCATTGGAACAAAGCCTTATAGGCAGCCAGTGAACCCACACTCCCTTCTGTCTAACCCTCCCTGCTGCCTCTAGCAACCCCATTCATTTATGTAGCACCGACCATGTGCTTACCACAAACAGTGAGTGGCCTCCAGTGACACGTGCCAGACTGTGATTACTCTCTCATGTTCACTATTCCAGGGCTTCCGAGGGTTATGCTGATGGGAAACTACTAATTCATTTTCAGGTCATATAAACATCTCTGAGGAATGAAGGACTAATATATGTTGATACTACTAAACACTACTATATTCACTTAGACAAAGTGACTGAATAAACTCTTTAAAATCCTGGCTTCAAATGTTACTGCTTTTCTGTGGGCAAGCGATATGGTACAACCACTTTGGACAACTGTTTGGCAGTTTCTTAGAGTTAGACACAGAGTTACAATATGATCTAGCAATCCCTCTCCTGGGTATTGGCCCAAGAGAAATAAAATTTCATGCTTACACAAAAACATATATGCAAAGGTTTATAGCAGCTTTACTCATAATCGTCCCAAACTCAAAACAACCCAAATGACCTTCAGCAGGTGAATAGATAAACAAACTGTATACCCATATTACATAATACCACTAAGCAATAAAAAGGAATACACACAACAACAACATAAATCTCAGAGTGATTAAGTAAAAGAACCCAGGCTCAAAAAGGTACGTAATATATGATTTCATTTTTATGACTATTTAGGCAAAACTACAGTAAGTGGTTGCCAGAGGTTAAGAGATGAGAGGTTTGACTACAGAGGGATGACTTAAGGGCTTTTTTTTTGGAGTGATGAAATTATTTTTTATATCTGAGTATGGTGGCATGGATTAGGCAGAATAATGGCTCCAAAAGACGTCTACACTAATTCCGGAATATGTGAATACATGGATGTTACAAGGTAAAAGAGATTTTGTAGATAGAATTAAGGTTGCTAATCAGCTAACCTTAAAATTGACTATCCTAGATTATAAGGGTGACCTCACTATAATCACATGGGCCCTTAAAAGTGGAAGAGGGAGGCAGACAATTCCGTGAGAGAGACATGCCACGAAAGAAGAGGCATGAGAGATGTGAGGAGGGCCTCCAGCCATTGCTGGCTTTTAAGGTAGGGGGCCACGTGGAGTACATGAGAGTGGCCTCTACAATCTGGGAACAGCTGTAACTGACAGCCAGCAAGGAGGTGAGGCCTCAGTCCTGCAACCACAAGGAACTGAATTCTGCCACTAACCAGAAATGGATTTTCCCCTAGACCCTCCAGAAAAATGCATGGCCCTGCCAACATGTTGGTCTTGACTTTGTGAGACTCAAGCAGAGTAACCAGCTGACCTGATGGAAATCTGACCTATGAAACTGGGTGATAATAAACTTGTAGAGTTTTAAGCCTTCAAATCTGTGATAATTTGTTACAGCAATGGAAAACTAATACAACATAGCTATGCAACTCTATATATGTGTCAACCCCCCACAACAGAAATATACACCAGAAAAAGTAATTTTACTATGCATTAATTCAGAAAGAAGAACTATAAATGCTCTTGCTTTTAAAGACCATTACTGTGGACAAGAAGAACTCCTAGCCATATTTCCCCACTTCTTCAGTCCCTAATCTCCACAATGATAACTCAGGCTTGGAATGTGGTCTCTTTTCAGCCCCTGCCTCCCTCGCCCACCCACGGCCCAGAACTAATCCAAGCTCCTGCAGACTGAGGCCATTTCTATGCCACCAACCAGCTCCCAGTTCAAGGCTGATATTTTGCCTTAGCTCTCAAACAGGTCAGAACTTACTGCTTTCCCAGGACTGCAAACAAGAAAGCCCTAAATGAGGAAACTGAAGTGTCAAAGTCCATTTCAAAGAACCTTACTGGGAACCCTCCAAAGACAGAGAGCTTCCATCAATACAGATGTATCAAATCCAAAAGGCAGAGCCCAAAGTAATGGATGACTCACCAGGACTTGTGGCCATCTAATACAGGAGTGCTCCAGGAAGTGCTCTAAACCCAATATTTCTCTCTGAAGAATTAACATGGAGTCCTTTGTCTAATAATCACTAGGCCTCCCCCACCCTCTACTTCTAGCTTACCACCACTGTTATTAGCTTTCCTAATTTTTAACAAAGCTGAATGCAATTCTTTCCCAACTTTCTTACAGCATTTAAGTGTATGATAGGTTATCTTACCCGGCTTGCTCAAAGGAATAGCACTTCTCTTTAAAATCGTTTAACTACTCCCCACAGCCTACAGCCAATTAGAAGTCCATAAAAATAAGTTAAATATACCAAAGTGAAGATTTCTAGACGCAACAAAGAGATTAATAAATATTTACTAAGTGCCTTCCGTAGGCAAGGCCCTGGGAAGTACAAAGAAGAAAGCATGAACGGTCCTTGTCCCTGCACAGGGCTTACAATGTCATTAGATATATGACAAAACAAATAAAAGTATAAAGCAAAAAATTATGAGATCATATACAAAATACTACTACAGGAGTTCTAAGTGGGGAGACTGTGGCTGGGGTGGTCAGGGAAAGAAAGCTTTGCACAGGAGCTGAAAAAAATGCAAGAATGGTAAAGATGATTCCTCCAAGATGGACCATTTTCTTCAAAAAGAGAAATCTACACATTTCACCTGCAAAATCTCCCTCTTAGCGTACTTTTCTATAGTAACTGAATAGGACTTCAAAACAACAACAACAAAAAGACAACCCCAATTTCAAAGACAAAAAGAATTTCTGAGATTCAGAATTTGAACTAACAGTTACTGCCACAGAAATTCATTCTTCACTTGTCTCAGTTGACATACTGGGGGTTCTGGCCTTCTTTGATCATCCCTGCAACTTGCACCCCTGCAAGCAAGGAAGGCAATGTCTCCACCTGCAACCAGCCTTGTAGGCTGGCTCCAAATGGATTGACTTGGGAGCCATTTCACTTGGTGTACAAAGTGTGATACAGGCTGCCAGAACTGTCATTTCCTTTACTTCCACATTATTAATTAGGAATGCTAAGGGTCCTAGCACATGGCAACCCAAGTCCCACCACCCTTCAATGTGTGCACACTCACCCAAAGATGTGTGAAAGAATGTTCACAGCAGTTCTGTCCATATTAGCCCTAAGGTGGAAACTGTCCAATATCTAACAGCAGTTAATTGATAAATAAATTTGGTATATTCCTGTAATTGGATGCTCCAGAACAAGGATGAACAAGCCACTGCCACACGCCGCAACATGGATGAATTTGACAAGTGTAACACTGAGCGCAGGAAGCCATATACATTAAGAAAACACACTGTATGGTTTTATGCACAGAAAGTTTAAAAAGGAAAGCAAAACTAATCTGTGGCATTGTAAGTCACAACAGTGACTACCCTAAGGCAGAAGGCATTAAAAAGCAGGGCGGGGAACTGTTTTTTTGCATTTGACATATTCCTTTAAGAATTAAAAACCACTGGTATTCCCGACCCCTACCAGCAGCCCCGGCTGCAGAAAGGAAGCCAAGTTGGGGAGGTGGAGGAGGGGAGAGGTGGGAAGGCGGATCAAGAATGTGGAACTCCTGGGTCCCAAAAAATGTCTGCTAATCAGTCTAAGAGGAGGTGTTATGAGGGAGAATTTACTTAGAAAAACACATCATGCAGTATACCTATGGTAACACTTTTCTATATGAATGCTTTATTTCAACAAAGAAATTATCATGAAGTATGAAAACTGTTGTGTTAAAGGATTATAGAAAGATGCACAGTTGAAAAGCTACATGTGTATTCACATCCACAATTTTGTGTTTAAATTACTTATTTTATATGTTGACTTTAACTTCTTTAGTGAATAGCATATATATATTTAGATGAGAAATATATACCTGTAGTGATATAATTTTAAAGGATAACCCTAAAATTAAGGATCTCTGCCTTGCACACAGATCAAAGAGTATGACTTATTACTCCACTAGTCCTGGAATATCACTTTTAGAGAAGACTGAGAACAAGGAAGAGAAGAGAAGAAGGAGAAGAAAGAAAAGAAGAAAAAACTTCTCCAGGCTTTTCTTGAAAACCTCTGAAAAATATTAGAAGGGTCACCAGAACATGTTCTAGTGCAGCACAATTATTTGTTAGAAAGTTGTTACAAGGCTAGGGGCAGAGACTCCATGTCCCCAGTAACTCCCACTCTACTTAAACCACAGCCTGGCCCAGGACGTAGCAACTCAGCCTACAGGCTGGTCCCAGCTGAGAGGCGTAACCCAAATTACTGCCTAGCCCACATCTGCCATTAAGGATAGAATTTCCCTCTTCCTCGCTAATGATGGCATATATCTTCTCAATCTAATACCGTGCACAGAGAAACGCCCTCTTTCTTGCCCTTCTAGGTCAGCTAAGCTCTCAGAATGAACGCCCATCCACAGAGCATTTGGAGATGACTTGATGACTGTGAAAATGGGGAGAGGACATGAGGTCGGTTCCCCTTGCACGGAGAGCGCCCGCCTGCCGGTCCAGCTAGCACCTGCTAGACCCCGGAGCCCTTCGCAGGACTGCGGCACAACCTTGGCGAAGATGCTGGGGTCTGCTTCACCGGCAAACGGTGGCCTCTGGTGCTTGAGAAATGCCTGAAGGACTCTGGCAAAGACCCCTGGTAAATTGCCACCTGTCAATCACTTGACCTAAATACACCATCCACTGGGGGAGGGGGGGAGGGGGTTAGTCGGAGCATGCTCAGTAATGGGGATGACATCACTTAATCAATGCGAGGGACTGGAAGGCTGCATCAGCAGCCCGGAGCGGGCTGCCAGGAACCTGTCAGCAGGGATGGAGAGGCTCCCGTTAACTCGGTCCCTCCCCACGCTGCTCGCATACAAAGAGGGCACCGTCAGCTACAAACTCTGGGGACGATGGAGGGTGAAAGGGCGGTGGGCGGGGCGGGGGGCTGTTTTTTTGCATTTGACATATTCCTTTAAGAATTAAAAACCATTGGTATTCCCTCCCTCTACCAGCAGCCCCGGCTGCAGAAAGGAAGCCAAGTTGGGGAGGTGGAGGAGGGGAGAGATGGAAAGGCAGATCAAGTGTGTGGGAGACCCTAGCCACACAAAGTAACTTCTCTTGGCACAGAGGGACTATTTGGCTGCGCTCCGAGTCCCCTCGCCCCACAAATGTGGGCATACAGCCTACTCTCCACCCAGGGCGAAGCACATCCCAGGGTCTGCGGACACCTGGTAGTGGGGGCCGGGGGACGGAGGGGGGCGTGCGCCTATGTGGGGAGGGGTCTAGGTCCAAGACAGCCTGGGCTGAGAGGAAGCAGGAAACAAAACAGACCTCCCGGAGACACTAAGGCCAGTCTTCCCAGCACCCCCCGCCTTCCGCGCACAGAGCAAGCAAGGTGAAACGCCGCGAGGAGCCCGGTTACACCGCTGTGGGAGCTCCTAGCTCCGAGCAGAAGCTAGGATTTTTCAGTACCATTTTTGATAATTTTGCTAAGGTCGTGAGATGAGGCAAAATGTTCGATAATCGAACTGATGCCCGGAATCATCTGTGGGTTGCAGAGATCATACTTTAAGGGGAGCCTGGGCACCCAGCTTGTGGGTAACCCGAACACACTACCCACGCGGCGTGGCCCGGGCGGGGAACAATAGGCCCACGCGGGCCCCCACCCCGCGAACAATGGCGGCGCCAAGCCCTTGCTCGCCCCCCCACCTCCACCCTCGGCACCTGGGGCCCGCCCCAACGCCCCCCGTCGCCCCTCCACCCTCCTGGAGGGAACCACACAGCGCAGAGGGAGGGGGTGCTTGTGGCCAAGTCTACCCTAGAGGGCACCCCACGGGGATGTCCGAAGGGGCGGCCGGGGCATCTCTGCTCCGTCTTGGGCGTCGGAGCTCTGGGCTGCGGTGCAAAGCAGCAGAGGAAGCCAGACGCCTGGGCCACTTACCCCGATCACCACGGTCTCATCGCCTTTAAATTTGGGGATGAATTTGTCTCCTCGGAGGATCTCCGCTTCGTTGAGGGGCCGGAACCGGCACATCACTTTGATGCTGCATTCGGCTGGATCCGCCATCTCGGCCGGGGGCAGGGAGGGGGCGCGGGGATGGGTGGGGGCCCGGGGCTCGGCACCACGAGGCAGCAGGCCGCTAACCGCACCGCCCGCAGCGAGGCCGCCTCCTGCAGCCTCCGACGAGGCTTCTCAGCAGGTCATCGCGAACTCGGCGGGCTGGGCAGCTCCGGCCGCCCCGCGACCGGATAGGTGGGCAGTCTACCAGCCTCCCGCCAGGCTGGCTGCAGACCTGCCGTCCCTGGCCCTCCCCTGGCCCTGCACTGTGCCCCCGGCCCACCTGCCCGCGACCACACGGCCGCGGACGAGGCGATGCGCAGGGACCAAGCCTCGCCGGGCTCAGACCTCCCGGGCTGCTGCGTGCTCAGCCATCCTGCATCAGCACCAGCGCGCTCCGCCGCCTCCCGCGCCCGCCCCTTTGCCCCGCCCCAGGCGGTGACGTCACTTCGGGGCCCTCCCCCGGCCGAGAGCGCAGCATCCTGGGGCTTGGAGTCTCTCCACCGGCAGGTGCAAGGACAAGGGTAGTTGGAGTTGGCTTTGGGGGACAGCGGTGGTGTCCGGAGTGCCATCTCCAAACCTTCAGGCCTGATCTGGCTGCCCAAGTCAACAACAGGATGGAGATCATAAACAATTTTCCCAGTTAAAATCCCTGTAATCAGGTCTACATCATCTCTTCACACCTTTTCATGAGTCCCAAGGAGAGTCCCTTCTTAAGACAGTGTCCAACAGAACAGTTATGGGGCATTTTCTCTGTGCGGAACAGTTTTGTAAGAGTTGTGAGGAAATCAGCGAGGAAACGGGTTTTGCACTAAATTTTAGCCACTTTAAATCTCAAAAATGTCTGTCTTAGATAGTGGTTCATAACTTACTTGGGGTCAGGGACTCCTTTAACGTCTGATGAAAGTTAGGGACCATTTCAATAACAAAACAAAGACAAACAAACCTGCACACACCTACATATTTTTCATGCTATTTCAGAGGGTTGGGGACGACTGAAACCTGCCTGTGACTCCCAGGTTAGACAGTTCTTAATTACTCTTAATTATAGTACAGTTTACAGAACCTCTGGCTAATGCCCACTTAGAATTCTGTAGTAGAAACAGAATATACACAGGATCAAGTCCAAGGTCCTTGGTAAAATATAACTAGAGCCACGAGTAGCCTTCTGCCTATTTAGTAGCCTCATCTCTTGTCACTTCTTGCCTTGATGTTTACACTCTGACAAATACCAAACTACTTGTGGCAGCCTCCGTCCACCTCTTCAACTGCCTGCTTCTGATACTTTAAGCCATTTGCTTTCCTGAAGTCACCCATTCGTGCCTATTACTAAGTAAATGTATTAGAGCTTCTTTGGGGAAAAGTGATAGAAACCCAACTGAAGCCACTGAGATAAAATAATTTATCACAAGAACACAGATTTCTCTTCTTATTCAGGAAGAGATTAAACAGCTGGGCTGGGAAACAGGCTACCAAGACTCTCTCTCTCTCTACTTCTGGTCCCTGTTCTTGCTTTGTATTGGCCTCAATCTTTGTCATTCCAGGTCATCCCTCCAAATGTCAGGAAACCCAGCTGCCAACAGCCTCTGGGTTTCATTCTTCAATTTCCACCATTCAGTAAGGCTAGCTATTTTTTGGAGGTTTGGTTTGAAAAATCCTGGGGGAAGTCCATGATTGGCTTGGGCTTAGGCAACTACCCCTGGACCACTCAGTCAGAGTCAGGGACTTTGTAAGACTATGGAATACCATGGTGGAAAGGGTCCCAGAGGAAGAAGAATGTCACTCCCCAGAAGGGCATGGTGCTGGGCTGGCAGAACAATTAGATGTGCACTCTCCCTTTCCAGCGCTCCCTCTTCCTCTAAGACTCAGCTCAACCCTCCCTCCTTAGGAAGACTTCCCTGAATCACTGAACACCCACCGAGGGTAAGTGGTCCTCCTTATCTCCTATGCCCATCTCCATTGCTACACTCCCACAGGCAATGATATCTGCCTCGTCTTTGTTTCTCTAGCATCTAGTGCATAGTAGACAACATACTGAATAAAGAATCCAACCTGGGAGGAAGCTCTACCTAAATGAGAATCTCAGCTCTGCCACTTACTAGATATGGGACCCATGGCAGGTTATTTAATTTCCTAAAGACTCAGTTTTCTCATCTCGAACATTGGAATAATAATATCATCACAAGTTTTTGAGGGAATTAGAAGAACTAATGCTTTTAAACCTAGCATGGTGCCTGACACACACATGGTATGAACCCTTGAATGTTAACTATTATTATTCTGTGCTGAACCAATTATTATGGCACAAGTGAGTTATTTAGTTAATTTTAGAAACACATGTTTTGCTTAAAGGCAGGTGTACCTGGCAATACAGGTTTTTCACCTAGCTGAGAAGACAAATCTACCAAAATAAACTCATTAATGATTGTGAGCAGTACCAATTTGATTTCCTGTCCTCAGATGTCCTCAGTGAAAGTAGGTTAAAGAAGGATCAAGGGCCATGTTCTCATCTATTTTCAGGTTGATAGTTCTCGGGCTCAGGCTCAGACATCCACTGTTTTTATTGGTCAATTTTGTGATATTGGAGAGGGCATTCTAATCCCATTTCCCTGAGCCCACCAGGAGATGCCCAGAACCTCACACACACTGGTTTGTCTGAAAAGGTCAGAACATGGATAACCTGGGAGTAGGGAGAGGCCTGACGTGTGTCCCTGGAGTCACTCTTCACTTATTCATTCTTCTACCCACCCATCCATCAGCTATTAACTGAGCAAATGACATTTGCTGCCACTCTACAAAGTTAGGTTTATCAAGTGAATTCTTTTCAAGCGGGGCTAATAAAGTCACACCCACATGAAGGGAAATTGCAAAATAAGTCATCACCCTCAGGCAACTTAGAAACAAGTCAGAATGCAGAGGGTAGAGCACTTAGTGGTGGCTGAGAAGGTTTAATCAAGAATTAAGGCTAAGTAGGATGCTAAACAATTGAAAAGACACCCAAGCATAGGCAACAAGAGAAAAATAAACTGAACAACATCAAAATGAGGAACTTTTATGCACCAAAGGATACTGTCAACAGAGTGAAATGCAACTCATGGAATGGGAGAAAATATTTGCAAATCGTATATTTGACAAGGTATTGATATTCAGAGTATAGAAATACCTCCTACAAATCAACAATAAAAAACAGTCTGATTTTAAAATGGGCAAAGGACTTGAATATTCATTTTTTCAAAGATGTACAAATGGCCAATAAGTACATGAAAAGATGCTCAACATCACTAATCATTAGGGAAACCCAAATCAAAACCACAGTGAGATATACCACTTCATACCCATTAAGATGGCTATTATCAAAACAACAAAACAGAATATAAGAGCTGAGGAGGATGTGGAGAAATTGAAACTCTTGTGCACTGTTGGTAGGAACATAAAATGGTGCAACCGCTTTGAAAAAATATGGCAGTTCCTCAAAAATTTATAGATAGATAAGCAGCAATGCCACTTCTGGGTATGTACTCCAAGAATTGAAAGTAGGGACTCACACAAATATTTCTATACCCATGTTCATAGCAGCATTATTCTCAATAGCTAAAATGTGGGAACAACCCAAGTGTACATCTCTTAATAAATGGATAAACAAATGTGGTATATACATGCAATGGAATAGTACTAAGCCTTAAAAAGAAAGGAAATTCTGGCACATGCTACGACGTGTGTGAACCTTGAAAATATTATGTTAAGTGAAATAAGCCAGTGACCAGAGGACAAATGCTGTACTGTTTCATTTATATGAGGTCCTCTGACAGTCAAATTCATAGAGACAGAAAATAGAATGGTAGTTGCCAGGGACCTGAGGGAGTGAGAATAGGGAGTTATGATTTAATAGGTATGGAAGTTTAGTTTGGGAAGGCTAAAAATGCTTTGGAGATAGATGGTGATGGTGATTGCTTAACAATGTGAGTGTACTTAATACAATGAACTGTACACTTAAAAATGGTTAAAATGGTAAATTTTATGCTATAAGATATAATATGAATTTTATGTTATTGTGGCATACTTCACCATAATTTAAAAAGATAGAAACCCTTGTACACTATTGGTAGAAATATAAATTGATGTAGCCACTATTGAAAACATTATGTAGTTTCCTCAAAAAATTAAGAATGGAACTACCATATGATCTGGCAATTCCACTTCCGGGTATTTCTCTGAAAGAAATGAAATCACATCTCAAAAGGATATCTGCACACCATGTTCACTGCAGCATTATTTACTAGCCAAGAAGTGGGAACAACCAAAGTGTCCGTCAAACGGTGAATGGATAAAGAACTTGTGGTATATATACATATATACAGTGGAATAGTACTCAGCCATAAAAAAGGAAACCCTACCCTTTACAACATGGATGGACCTTGAGAACATTGTACTAAGTGAAATAAGGCAGACAAAGATGAATAGTGTATGATCTCACTAATATGTGGAATATTTAAAAAAACAAACCCAACCCACAGATACAGAGAAGAGATGGGTTGTTGGCAGAAGCAGCAGGTGATGGATGGGCCAAATGAGTGAAGGGAGTCAAAGTACAAACCTCCTGTTATAAATGAAATAACTCCTGGGGATGTAATGTACAGCATAATGAATACAGTTAACAATACTGTATTGCATATTTAGAAATTGCTAAGAGAGTAAACCTTAAAAGTTTTACATGAAAAAAATTTGTAACTATGTATATGTACAGATGTTAATTAAATGTATTGTGGTGATCATTTCACACTATATATGTGTGTCAATCAAATCATTATGTTGTATATCTGAAACAAATACAATGTTACATGTCAGTTATATCTCAATTTTTAAAAATATGTAGCATTAAAAAAGAGAAGAAATTGAATTTTAAAAACCTTCTTGAACACCTCCAGCCCCAAGGGCTCTCTGCTTCCCTGGGCCATCAGTCCCCCTGATTTGGCCCTTGAACACCTGCTTGATACTCCTTTTGTTGTCTGATACTATTCTTTTGTTCTTCCCATTATACAATTTTACTTCATGTTAAATGTCTTGAAAATATGTCTTTCTCCTTTATCTATGTTGTGGGGATTATGTGTTTATTTACGTGCTTGTTAAATATTTTCTAAATGGTCAATCCATGTCCATCATGATCATGATAATGGCAAGGACAAGTGAATGAATCCATGAATTTGAAAATAACAACATTGCATTGTAGATGGACCCTGAGGCTCAGGACCTATATTTTTCATTCCACCCCTGCTGCTAACAAGTTTTGGACCTTTAGGAAATGTATTTAATGCCTCTGAATGATTTTTTTTTACCCCATCTATTGAAATGGTGCTAAAAATATTACATATTCTGGATAAGTGAGAATTGAAAGAGATGTATGTGGAAGGTGCTTTGAAATAAAGTCTGTGAGAAGTGGTGAAGAGATTGGAGGAATCACCCCTCTGAGGAAATCATGAAAAAAAGAAAGAAAAGGCATATATAAAGTTAATTATTCTAAGACCCGGCATAACGCCAGGCACATAGTAGCAACCCAATAATGCTTTTCATGCATTAATTCATTCATTCATTTAACAAATGTAAATTTTCCATCACAGAAATGAACCTCCAAGGATCCTAGTAGATGAATCGTTTGCGTCATGGAATGATCAAGTCCTGCTGCCCAGATTTAGGCTCATGGTTAAGTTAACAAGTGTGGTAAGCTCTTCCAGGGCAGCACCTACACCACTCCTCTGCTTCCTGACCAGCAAGGCCTTGTCGAAGCAGGGATTTGCAGGTCATTTTAGGGCACTTTGCAAACTGAGGAACTGATGAGCTGGCACAGAGTCAGGGCCTCAGACAGACTCGAAGTTCCCCAGCCAGTTTCTTCCAATGCCACCACCAGCAAGATGTGCATGGACCTAAAGCTTCATTGTTGAGGTGAAACAGAAAATGGAGAATTATATCGATCATTCAGGCAATTGTGAAAAGTCTCCCTTTGACTTGCTCTAGCCAGGTAGAAATCAAGGCCAAAGCATATGAATTTCCCCCCACCACATCCCTCTTTTCTCTCCCAAGTGCTCAAAATCATTTTCTGAGCACTCTGCTTCTTTCTATTCAGAACTCCTAAATAGCAGTTTCTGTCCCAGTCTCTACTGCCAGTAAGAAGTGTAAATTGAAGCAATTATCTGGATTGTTCAAGGGAAAAAAAAGCTTCAGAAATTCTTTTGCCTGAGTGATCTAGGTAATTGCTTCAATTTTCACATCAGCTCCCTGTCTTCAACAGTCCCTGGGGTAGCCATTTAACTCAAACCCTGGGGTCTGCAGGTCCCTGTGTGGGTTTAATCATTTCTGATTTCACAGGCCAAGCTCCATTCCTACAAGTACAAAAACAGCTGGCCCTGCTGAAGGTTAAAAACCAAATGAACAGATGAAAATGTCTTTAAAGGTATTGAAAAAATTCCTTTAAAACTTGCAAAAATAATCTATTGCCATGGAACTGAAAATTTGGATGTCTTCAAAATTTAGCACCTCAGTTCAAGATGTCCAGATAACTTGGCTCAGTGGGGACGAAGCAAAGACGACCATCTCCTTTAATATGACCTGAGCTGATCTGAAGGAAGAAGCCCGTTCTTCTCTATGACAGCTGACACATCAACTGAAATTTATTTCACTAGATTTGTATTAATTCTTGCAGAAAAAATCTGGACAAATAAGATGGAGAACCACTGAGTCTAAGGAGGGAGAGGAGAGGAGAGAAGCCAGACTCTTGTGTCTTGGGGGTCAGGGGCAAATGTGAATGAGCACTTTCAGTTACAGGGCAGAATGTGGGTACAGGCACCAGGCCTGGTTAGGAGTAGAGCTGCAGGAGGTGAGGGGCATGGAAGCCCCCTGCCTTTCTTGGGGCTGACTCAGCATGATTCCTGCGCAACCTGGAAGTCAGCTATTCTCTCATTTGTCAGCAATTGTGTCCAGGTTCATTCAGGTCCAGTTGGAGGCAGAATTCAACATTGGTAATTCCTCTAAAAATCCATTCTCAGGAAAGTACTAAGTGGTAATGTAAGCATTACTAAAAAATGTACTAGGAATCTCAGATGAGGGATTTCTATACCACACCCCACAGTGAACTGCTTAAAAATCACTAAATAGACTTCATGTCTCCACGGTCCCATCTCCATCACGTACCACAGAGGGTCCCTTTCCCTCCTGACACCCCCACGTGCCTCCGCTCTCCTGGTCTTGACCTCCCAGCACTGTTCCTCTCAATGCAGATCCAATCCATGGTGTGCCGACTCTGTTCCAGGCCTGCAGCCCTGAGCTCATTGCAGTGTCCAGCAAAACAGAGGGGGTTCCTCCAGTCAGCAGCTCCATCCTCCTCAGACACTGTGGGAAAGAAGAACAGATAGAAACCTGTTTGCTCTTACCTACAGTGGAGAAATACAGCAGCATCCTCAGCCGATCAATTCCTTATAAATATGTTAAAGACACTGAGACTTCCAAGGTTGAGGTGGTTCCCTATCGACATTTTCCTTTACTCTTCGAAGCAGTAAATGAATGGGGTTTTCTTCAACAGAAGTCAAAGAAAAGTACCCAAAGACTAGAAGTCTTTTATTCAACAATTGTATTAGTTATCTACTGCTATGTAACGAATTAGCCCAACACCTCGTGTCTTAAACACCATTTGTTAGTTCACCAGTGGGTCAGGAATCTGGGCATTTAGCTGCTGCGGCTCAGGTTCGCTCTCATGCAGCCGGGGCTGCAACCATCTCCAGGTTCAACTGGAGAAGGATCCACTTCCAAGCCCACTCTTGCGGTTTTTGGCAGGATTCAGTTTCTCACTGATGGTTGGCCACAGGCTGCCCTCAGCAACTTGTCATGTGAGCCTCCCAAGAGCAGCAGGCATCATCAGAACAAGTGAGACAGGAAACAAGACAGAAATCAGTCTTTTACAGCTTAATCTCATCCTATCATTTTTGTCATACTCCATTGATTAGAACCAAGTCACTAGGTCTAGCACCCATTCAAAAGGAAGGGATGATACGTAGGTGTGAATATGAGGAGGCATGATCATTTGGGGCCATCCTAGAAGGCTGCCCATCACAACAAATAAATGAATTAATCATCACTGATCACTTACCCTGAAACAGGGCAAAGAGTAGAGTCAGGGAATATAATTTTGGAAACAGACCCTTCTCTCAAAGAGCTTCAGTCTAGTTGGGAGACAAGAGATACAGACATTAAAAGATAAATAGCTATTCTAAGCAAAAAGACAAAAATACCTAAGACAGCTACCATCAAAGAAAAAAGGCAATATGTTAAATTTCATAAAAATATAAAACCCTATAATCAAAAAGCATACACAATAATAAAATACAACAATCAGTTAAGGAATGTTTTGTAACATATATGACTGAGTCAATGTTTTTAAAAAAGAATTCTTACAAACCTTTCACTTATAAATGCACAATAGAAAAACCAGCCCAGAGCATAAAAACTCAATGCACAAAATAATTACAAATTATCCTCAAATGCATGAAAAACTCCTTGGCTTCATTAGTAACCAAAGGAATGCCTAATTGGCAAAGGTACAAAGAATAATAACACCCAGTGTTGTAATGATGACACAGAAGGCAACCTTCTCTTATCCCATTGGTAGGAGGGTAGATGTGTATAATTTTCTGGGAGGGCAACATAAATCAAACCCTGAAAAGTATACAGGTACAGACTTCCTGCTGAAAGCAACAGAGGTACCAGGTATGCAAGCCTTTGTACCTTCAGGGAACAAGAAATACAGAGTTGAATGGAGACATCTGGGAACTAAAATTGGAAAAAGTGGGTTTATGCCAGATTATTGAGAGCCTTTGACAACTGCTCATGGTGTCTGGGTGGCATTCAACTGGCAGTGGGAAGTCACTGAGAGTTTTTAAGTCGGGAAGTAATCAGACTAAAGAAGAGGTCTAAGCCTAGTTACAACACTGATGAGATACGAACCCGAGAATAGAGTTGGAGACTTAGCATGCCTCCCCCGGATCTTTGATCCTCTCCTTTCGGCTTCACTGTCCGGCAGAGCCAAACAGATGACCCTTCTTACCAAATGGAGACTTGGATAATTCGCTCCAGACTTTTAGGCTCCTTTGATCTTCAACACGAGGCCTGTTGGCATGAGGGTCAGGTACTACCTTCTACCAGGCATGGAACTGGATATACCTTGAATGGAGGTGCATAATCCAGGATGTGTTTCTTAGAATTCTTTGGGTTACAAGCAACAGAACTCTAATCAAGCCAGCTCAAGCAAAAGCGGGTAAGGTGGGCGGTTATTATAACTTCCGAAAAAATAGGGTTGGTTGCAACAAGGATTAGAAATGAACTGGTATCAGCGACTTGAACACTGTAGTTTCTCTTTCTCTTGTCTTTGCTGCTTTCTGGCACATGTTCTCTTCTTTTCTCTCAGCCTATTGGGTTCCTTGGCTTCTCTGGTCTGTATTACAGAATATTTAGCTCTGCCAGTTCCAAAGTTTGCATATCCTACAAGTTGGAGAGTTATGAAAGCTCTGTCTTTCTCAGCCCTGATTTCAGTTTCTGGGAAAGGAATACTAATGGGCTCAGCTCAGGTAAATTTCCTCTCAGACAAATAAACTCTGACCAAGGGTAACATCATGTTCAACAATCATGGTTGTCACAGGTTATCCTTTAATTACGTGGACTGGAGGTGGGGAGGGTGAGAGGGCCAGTCCTCGGAAGGGGGAAGTCCTGGAAAAACACCACCATTAAAACTTGGAGAGTAATGAGGCCATGAGAGAGACCTTATCCTTTGCCTGCAGAATTCCTCCCCAGTCGGATGCTGATGCAGCGATATTCAAGACTGTGTGCCTCCATAATACCACTCATTTCAGATCCAGTTCCACGAAGCAAATGCCCCTGTTTTCTGCTCCTGCCTGCCAAATTGTCTCAATCTCTCTCTCTCTCTCTGTCTCTCTGTCTCTCTGTCTCTCTCTCTCTCTCTCACACACACACACACACACACACACACACAAATTACCTAATGACAGTCAGCAAAAGCCAGATCTAATAGAGCTCTGGTATGGCCATTGGTCAGCCTGCTGCCAACAGCCTCTGCTTTGGGGAGCCAACTGACTTTCTTGATCCAGTTACTCTATGGATGACTCAGGACTTTAAGGGAAGCTTTATTTTTTCCTTAACTGACCCATTCCCTTTTGAGAGGAGAGTAATTGAATTACAAAGAATTAATTAGATAAGACACTCCACACTGACCCAGAAAAGAGAGTAATTTTGTATAGTACTTAAAAACCCAACCCTGACAATGCTTTGAGAAGATTCCAGGCTCTCCTAGCATTAGCATGTAGTTGTGAGCAGAGAGACAGCTTGAACCCATTTGGCAAAGGATTCCCCAGCCCTGTTGAAGGAATTCTTACTCCTACAATGCACATATTGGCAACATTCAGCCTTTTAATTATGATTAATGAAATTGAACAGTTTAGGTTGTTTTTATGTCCACTCTTACTGGCATTCATCTGGCCAAAATGCTAGCATCAGCCAAAAACTTAAATCCTAGGGTCCATTTTATTCTACTTAATCCATATTATATACACCCAGTTATATAGGTGTATGTTTATACACACATATACATATGCTATACTTTTATGTGTATATATATATGATCACTATCACATATGTGTATATATATATACATTAGGTCTTTAGGAAGGTAATGTTACATATGTATATATACATATACATATATATGATGATCTCTCTTCTAGTGTTCTGAAAAATTCATTCTTTTTTTATTCAGTCATTCATTCCATAGATACCCATAGATATTCTTTCATACCACAGATATCTATAAAATAGTTCCTAAGTGCCAGACACTGTTCTAGACGCTTGAAATGTAATGGTGACAAGAGAGATGTAGTCCAAGACCTCACTGACTTACATTCCACCAGAGGAGGCAGACAGTAAATAAATAAGCAAATGACATGATATGTCACACAGTAATATGCACAGAGAAGAAAAGTAAAGGATGGTAAAAGGCTAGAGAGGGATGATGGATTCTATTCTAAATCA
This sequence comes from Manis pentadactyla, assembly GCF_030020395.1. Lineage (NCBI taxonomy): Eukaryota > Metazoa > Chordata > Mammalia > Pholidota > Manidae > Manis > Manis pentadactyla. Next base: position 22,014,928 of record NC_080026.1, read on the forward strand.
GGTGATCAGGAATCAAAAGAAATTTGGAGCTATGCTTCAATCCTTAAACTGTAACAGTAGAAGAAATGTAGGGGAAAAAAACGTACAAACATACACATTAAAAAGTTGAAGAGAAAGAATGAAGGGAAGGAGGAAGGAATGGAGAGAGATATTAGTTAGCTATTGCTGGGTAACAATCCAAACTGCAGTGGCCTAAACAACCACCATTCATTCTCTCACTAGCTGATGGATCCCCGAGCAGTCCTACTGAACTGGGCCACTCTCGGCTGACCTGAGCTCAGCTCTCCTATGTTGCGGGAGACCAGCTGGTTGCTAACTGGTTCTAAGATGGTCTTGGCTTTTCTGCACGTATCTCTCACATCCCTCCAGGAGGCTGGCCCAGGCATGTTCTCACGGTAAGGAAGAGGTGTGAGAGTGAGCAAGCCCAGCTGTGTAAGAGATTAAGTGCAAACGCCCTTTTCAAGCCTGTGCTTGCCATTTGCTAACATTGGTTGAATCAAGCCATGCAGCTGAGACTAGGGAGAGAGTGAGAGGGGACTGAAAAGTTATAGGGTGACGGGTATAATTAGGGACAGAACTCTGTCCACCTCGGATTCATACAGTGAAGCCCTAAACTCCAATGTGACTGTATTTGGGGATGGGGTCATTAGGAAGGTAAGTAAGGTTCAATGAGGTCATAAGTGTGGGGCCCTAATATGAAAAGACTGTTGGCCTTTAAGGAGAGGAAGGGAGAGAGAGCACCCTCTCTTTGTCCACTTGTGAGGAGGCCATGTGCAGTGAGGAAGAGAGCTCAGACTAGGACCGGACCCTGCTAGCACCTCAGTCTCAAGACTTCCCAATCTCCAGAACAGTGAAGAAATACTTCTGTTGTTTAAGACACATGGTCTAGGGTATTTGTTGTGGAAGCCCACACAGACTAAGGCCAGTGTGGACGCATGGAGGCCATTTACTACCACAAGAAGGGAGGGAAGGAGGTTTACTTTTTTTATATATGCTGAAAAAATGAATAGTTCACTCCCCTGCCTCTGCAAGTGTGTTGCGTGCTGTGACTATCTGCAGTCCCCATCTGTGAGCAGAAGGCAGTCAGAAGGTGAAAAGACATGACCACAGGGAGAGAGAATGACACAGGGACTGGCTCATTTTATTCCAAAAACAAATAGAAATGGTTTGGAGACTTCCCATCCATGGGACAAAACAAATTGTGTGAAAGGTCCTTGTTCTGCCATTATGACCTACTCTCTTCCTAACCTCAAAATGTTAGGCAACCTTTAGGAACAGATTTAAAAAACAAGATGTCCTATTTAACAGAGTTTGAGGATCCCTATAGGCTTCCCTGCCCTAAAATATAAACATAAAATCAGCTGTAACTAGCAAACTTATCTTAATATACTTTGGGTTGAGTTATTGCAAGATCCTGATCAAAAGGAAATACATATTCACACATTTAATGAGACTGATCACAAGACTCCAACCTAGGAAACTGCACCACTTAGCTCTAAGGACTCTTCCAACTCAAAAATGAAATTTATATTGCTATCACAGGCATGACTAAGATAAGCAAGACATGGTGCCTGTTTTCCTGGAGTTTACCAATCAGTGGAGGAACAAAGACATGGAAACTAATTGCATGAATGTTGAGCCTGCCTTCATACATTCAAACGAGTGGAACTGTGGCTTTCATGGAGTAAAACCCTGTCCTTATAGGAGAGAGGGGCATTGCTTCTCATCCATCAGGGGGCTGGCTCACCAAGGAAGGAGGGCACATGAGAGACTATAGGAATGAATGATTATAAGGCGGTCCTTGCCTGGCTTCCTCATCTTTGGACACTGGCAGAGTGGCTTCTACAGAAAGCAGCTTCTATATGCACCTCACCACACCTGCCAGCCTGCTGGGACCACATGGCCCCTGGGCGTCTCCTCTTTGAGGGCTGTGTTGCCTGCACTCACCAGTCTTACCACCCCCAGGCAGAGGAAGATTTTCTCTGGTGGAAAAGCTTTGTAGGGTGAAGAGGTGTGGAAGGTGGTCAAGGCAGCTGTTTCTTAGGTTGGGCTCCCAACAAGCAGAGCCCAAGGTGGGCATTCCCATGGAAGTAGTTTCTTGAAGGAGGGAAGCAGGCAGGGTGTGAGGCATAGGGCTGGGGCTCTGCAGGAGACTGGCTTCGCTGGCCCCACCAGGAAACTCTGCCATACAAATTGCACCACTTTGAGGCAAGAGGCTAGCCTTTTGTGCCCCCATGTCAGTCAGTCCCTGGAGTTGTTAGTTTATACCAACAGGGAGGGGAGGGTAGCCCAGGCTGGTAGAGGGGGTCTGGGTGGGGCACGGTGACATCCACAGGGGGAGGGACATGCTCAGCAGACAGATGAACCCCCGTGTGCCCAGAGCATGTCGTGTTGCAAGCCCAGTTCTGCCGGAGTGTAAGTGATGAGGGTGTAAGTGAGCACCGGGTGAGGAAACGCAGGTGACATGCAGTGCACCTTCCGGCGCCAGCTGAGTGTCCTACATCTGTACTTCTCACGGAGCTCATGTGAGGACCAGATGGGGCACAACAGACAAAAAGTTACTCTACAAACTAGAAAGGCTCTACCCAAGTGCTAGTTATTTAAGATACGTTTTTGATGGTCATGAATATATTGAGCAAACATGGATTACGTACTTACTATATGCCAGGCATGGTGCTAGGCACTAGGCATACAGCAGGAACAATATAACCTCAGTTCACGCCCTCACGGAACTTATGGTCTAGTGAGGGAAACAGACATCACAGGCACACCTGCCGAATTGCAACTGTGCTAAGTACATTGGAAAGAAAACTGCCCATGACTATTGGTGGGAGGGCTGGGGCGATCGGGGAAGGCTTGCTCAGCAAGTGTGCCATGTAGGCTAAAATGGGAGGAAGAATAGAGAGTAGCATGTGGGAAAGTTGTGAGGAGGAAAGGATACTGGTGGTTTTGAGGAAAAAAGAGATACCTGTGGATCTGAAGTGGGCAGACAAGCAATAGGGCTGGATAGCCCAAAGACTGAAAATGAATCACGGAGATTTGATTTTTAAATATTGGATCAATAGATGGATCTATCCATAGAACTATAGATAGATGAGAGAAAAAGAGAAGAGAGACAGAGTGTATCTCTATCTATTCTTATATATTTGTTAATGCTGTCATAAACGGAGACATGATTCATTTTCTTCCTCTTACCTCCATTTAGGTGACCAGGTATGTTTTCAATAGATACTAACATCTGTTATGGACTGTCACCATCAGGTAGAACATGAGATTTCAGGTAGGATGTATTTATTTCATTGCTTACCAACACTTCTCAAACCAGTAAATTCTTTGTCTAAAATATCTTTCTCATACATCCCTTCCTTTTATGTCCTTCGCTCTCACTGTAGACTCCGCCATTATGACATCACACCTAAATTACTGCAGTAGCTTAACTGCTCGCTCTGCCTATATGTACTCTGATCTCATATTTATCCTTCCAATAGCCACTCTACAACTTAATTCCATTTTTTTATTCCATTATCTATAGCCAATGAGGTAAGGCAACAAACAGAATTAGGAGCCATAGCTGTAGAAAAAGTAGAAGCAAAATTATACATAATTGAAAAAAGATGATTACCACCTCCCAAATCATAAGGTTTAGCTGAAAAGCTAGTAGACCTAATAATATGAGAGTTCAATAAAATGGCCAGTGAAAAATAAATATATGAAATCACCCATATTTCTGTTCATAAGGAATATTTAGCTTCATAAAGGAGACAAAATGCCATTGACCAGAGCCCAAGGTTTCATGTGGAGGGGAGAAAAATGGACACATTCCATAAATGGACAGCATACAGAGTAAGCATGCAAGCTCTGGGGCCTGATTGCATGGGTTTCAACCTCAACTCCACTTTTTCATAGCTGAGTGACATTGGGCAAGCTCCCTAACCTCTCTGTTCCTCAATTTCACCTTTACAGTGGAGCTGAAAATTGCACTATCTCAAAGATTACTATGAGGATTAATGAGCTAATACACATTAAGTGTTAAAGCAGTGTCTGGCATACAATAAGTGCTATAGAAGTGCTTGCTATTATTATTTTTATTTTTTATTAATTCTCAGCCACACTTCTGTCACCAGCCCTGAACTTTTGCAACAAACTCTGAGTGTCACAAATTCTTACATAAAAATAGTTCTGTTATCTCCTAACCTCTGATTAATATAGGGGTCAGTGCAAGACCAAGACCCAGGCACCATGCTAGCTGTTCCATTAATACTGTCCTTTTCTTCGTTGAGGGCATTTTCTGCAAGAGAAATCAAAGTTTGCAGAGATACAACTTAGTACTCATCAAGAACAACATTTAACTGTCTTAAAATTATGAGAAAGTTTAGCTCCTTGTAACTAGTTTGGAAGAGGATCTTTGCGTTCATTTGCATTACTAAAACTTCCACTTGAATGTAATTCTAGGTCCAGAAGAATTACCTCTACAAGGCAATTTTAAATGATAGAAGCTATTTGGTTTTTGTCCTCTTAATTATCAAGTTTTCAAAAATATTAGGATCCAGGTCTCAACTTGGGTGTGCCAGATAGAGCTGTCCACTACCTTCACATTACAAAAAACCTTAAGATAACGAATTGGCTGAATCTGGATAGTTTTGCCACTGGAATCTTAAGATGACAAAGGAACGAAGGTATCTGGTATCTGGAGGCAGCAAAGCATACAGAGGGACCCCAAGCTAAAGATGTGCAAAATAGATCACCTTACATTAATTTACTATCTTTCTTTGTTACCCTGAGCTTTCAATAACCTTAAAAAAAAATCCTCTAGTCTGTTCTCAGCTGTGCCAAATGTAACTAAGGGAAGAGTTGTATGCTGCATATCCTTGTACTTGATCTGAAACCTCGAAAGTAAAACAGAGTTCCCCTCTCACAATAGGAGTAAAGGCTTTGAGGTCCAGCCAACATGCCTCACTTGGTGATTTCTCCCCTAACTGGCCTTAGAGTATCTGGGGTAGGTTTTATTAGGCTAGCCATCTGGTTCCTTTCAGCATAAACTAAATAACATTAATTCAAGAGGGAATGTCATATCATGTATCAGTGCCACAGGGAGTTAGACTTAAGTGTTGTGAGAATTAAAAGGAAAGAGAAACCATTTCTAGCTGTTAAGGGATCATGCAAGACTCCACAGAGGAGGTGACACTCAGAAAAATAGTGGCTTAAACACACAAAGATTTGTACTCTTTAGAAGAAGGTAATCCAGGACTGATATGGCAGCTCCAGGAAATGACAATGGACCCAGTAATCAAAGCACAAGTTTTCTATCTTGTTACTCTGCCACCCTCAGTGTATGATTTCCATCCTCAAGACTGTCTCATTGTACAAGATGGCTGCTAGTGCATCAGCCATCAAGGCCATATTCTAGTCAACAAGAAAGGCAAAGGGTCAAAATCCTGACCAAACAACTCCCTTTAAGTAGCTTTCTTCCAGACACAGACAACGCTTCTACTAATCGACCAGAATTCATTTACATGACCCACTTAGCTGCTAGTCTTTTCGCTGGGTGCATTCCTGCCCCAAATAACATTTGGGTTTTGTACTTGAGGGAGAAGGGGGAAATGGGTATTAAATTTCAACTTGTAGTCCCTGCATTAGGATTTTGAAGGTTCTAAACAAAGTAATGATATCATTCAAAATGCCCCAAAGAAAAACACTTCATCAGTGGGATATAAAATGGATCATATGGGAATTCTACTTCCAAGATAGTGGCCTAAGGAGCTGAGCAGACCCACTCCCCAGAAAAGCAAGAAAGCTGGTGAAAACTGTTTTTATAACAACCATTTGAAGTCTCTGGAAATTTTCCTAAGGACATGAAACAAAGACACATTTATTCAAGATCTTTTAAACTTGACAACAGCAGCAAGTGTCTGTGGCATTTGAGCCATGATCCATTCCCTCCCTCTCCCCACCCTATCTCAGTTCGATGGAAGCTCAACTCCGACCAGGTGTCAAGAAGATAGGGCTCCCTCTGCCCTCACTCCCCTATCAATGGTTACCATATCTAACTGGGAGAGGCTACCACACCAGCCAAGGCTCAGAGATTTCGGCAAAGGGAAAGGCAGTCTATAAGAAAAGAGAGCTCCAAAGCTCTCATCAAAGGAACTGACTTTATTTGAAACAGGGTATGTAGTAGGTCAAGCCTAAGAGCACTCTAGAAAAAAATAGCTTCTTCTAATTAAAAGCAATGAATGAAACCATAGGTTAGCTGATTCACCAGAAAGAGACTGCTAGAAACAAACCTCAGAGACAGGGAGGATTTCAGCCCTGGAAGGATTCTGGGAAAGCAGCAGAATAGGAAGCACCAGAAATTTATCTCACCACCTGGACAATAATTGCATTGGCATATACTGTTTAATGAAACAATATTGGAATTCTGGATTCTACTGAAAATCTGCAACTTTGGAGGAAGCCTTGGATGGTGAATTACAGTTAATTTCAGGCAATTTCAGTTCTTTGCACAGAAGCAGCTACCGAATCCCCAGACCCATGGCAGGCAGCTATACACGGTACCTGGAGCCGCTTGCACACAGTTTGCAAAGAGCCAGGAGGCAAAACAGGGCCCTGCCCTCCAGATTTCATGGATCTGTGCTGATAACTGATTGCTGCTTCTGATCACAGAGATGCAGACAAAGACGTGATCGCTATTGTTGCTGCATGTCCCTACATTACTGTAAGCCCTTCTCCTGGTTGAAGTGACTTCCAGGTGATTTAAAGAAACAGTGCATTTCCTCCCTCTTCATTTCTCTCTTTTTTGGAACCAGACAATGAAGACTAGGACACTGAAAAGTAAACTCATATATGGGGGAAATTAGAAAGTCACAGTGCATGCCCAGGGAAAAGCATAGGCTCAGAAAAGAACAGATAAGACCTCAAGTTCATACCTGAGCCTAAACTAATCCTCAGCAGAGAGACAGCCTACAACAATAAAAAATAAAAACAAAACCCAGCAAACTCTGGGGGAAGGGAAGAATCTGATTTCCATATTTAGCACATTATTGTATTTAAATCTCCAGTTTTCAGCAAGAAAAAATCACAATGCTTAAAAAAAGAAAATATGACCAATATAGAGGGAAAATATAAGCCAAAAGAAACTGCCCGCCTGTCCCTAAAAGGACCTGATGGTAGATTAGAAAAGCACTTTAAAACAAGTGTCATAACGGTGCTTAGAAAACTAAAGAAAGATATGGAGAAAGTCAAGAAAATGATGCATAAACAAAATGGAAATGTCCGTACAGATGTAGAAGGCCTACATCTACAGATGTAGAACAAAAGAAAGATCTGGAGCTGAGAAGTACAATAATCGAAGTGAAAAACACACTAGAGGAATTTGAGCAGGCAGAAGAATCAGCAAACTTGAAGTTGGCACAATGGAAATAATTGAGTCTGAGGATCAGAAAGGGAAAGAGCTAGAAAAAGTGAACTGAGCCTAAGGAGCCTGTGGAACACCATCAAGCAGACTGATAGACGCATCACGGAAGTCCAGGAAGGTGAAGAAAGAGGAAGGGGTAAGAGAGAATTGTTGAGGAAACTATGGCTTAAAATTCCAAAATTTGATGCAATATATGAATATGAGCATCCAATAAGCTCAATGAACTCCAAGTGGGATGAATTCAAAGAGACCCAGAGACTCATTAGGATCAAACTGTTGAAGAGAAAGACACAGGGAATTTTGAAAACAAGAGAGAAGTGACTTGTCATGAACAGGGATCCTCAGTCAGACCAATAGCAGATTTTCCTTTTCAGTAGAAACTTCAGAGACCAGAAGACAGTGGACTGATATATTCAAAGTACTACAAGAGAAAACTGTCAAGCAAGAACCCTCTATCCAGCAAAACTGTCCTTTGAAAGTGAGAGAAAAATTAAGACATTCCCAAATAAACAAAAGCTGAGGGAGTTTATTGTCAATTGTTGAAATTTTAAAGGCAGTTCTCCAGATTAGAGTGAAAGGACACTAAACAGTAACTTGAAGCCATATGAAGAAATAAGGCCTCAGTGAAGATAAATACATGGGCAATTACAAAAGCTAGTATTATTATAACAATGGTTACAATACAAAAGTGTAACTGTTTTTTGTTTTCTACCTGATTTAAGAGACAAATTGCTTTTTAATTAATCTAAAAGTATTATTGTAATTTCAGTTTGTAACTCACATTTTTTGTCTATATAATTTTAGAGACTAATGCATTAAAAAAATTATTAGTTTATGTTTTTGGACAATGTATAAAGATGTAACTTGGTAATATCGACAGCAGAAAGGGGTGGATCCTGAGTTGTTAAAGGAGCAGAGCTTTTGTACATTATTGAAATTAAGCTGGTATAAATTCAAGTTAGAGTATTATAACTTTAGGATGCTAAGTGAAATCCCCATAGTAACCACAAAGAAAATACCTAAAGAATATACACAAAAGGAAATGGGAAAGAAATTTAAACATTTCACTAAGAAAAATAACACAATAGAAGATAGTAATTCAGGAAACGAAGGACAAAAAGTTATGAGGCATATAGAAAACAAATAGTAAAATGACAGAAGTCCCTCTTTATTAATAATTACTTTAAATGTAAATGGATTAAAGTCTCCAATCAGAAGGCAGAGATTTTCAGAATGGATTAAAAAAAATGATCCAAGTATATGCTTTCTATAAGAGACTCACTTTATTTTTAATTTTAATAGCCTATTTATTTTAAATTTAATTTTTGAAATTTACTGGAATATAGTTGATATACTATATATTTTTTTAATAAGGTATCACTGATACACACTCTTATGAAGGTTTCACATGAAAAATATTGTGGTTACTACATCCACCCACATTATCAAGTGCCCCCTATACCCCATAAGCAGTCACTGTTTATCAGCACAGTAAGAAGCATTATGTGTGTTAATCATAATGCCCCTTAATCCCCTTCTCCCTCCCTACCCACCCTCTCCCACCCCTCCCCTTTGGTAAACACTAGTCCCTTCTTGGATTCTCTGAGTCTGCTGCTGTTTTGTTCCTTCAGTTTTGCTTCATTGTTTTACTCCACAAATGAGGGAAGTAATTTGGTATTTGTCTTTCTCCACCTGGCTTATTTCACTGAGCATAATACCCTCTAGCTTCATCCATGTTGTTGCAAATAGTAGGATTTGTTTCTTTCTTATGGCTGAATAGTATTCCATTGTATATATGTACATCTTCTTTATCCATTCATCTACTGATGGACACTTAGATTGCTTCCATATCTTGGCTATCGTAAATAGTGCTGCAATAAACATAGGGGTGCATATGTCTTTTTGAATCTGAGAACTTGTATTCTTTGGGTAAATTCCTAGGATTGGGATTCCCAGTTCAAATGGTATTTCTATTTTGAGTTTTTTGAGGAACCTCCATATTGCTTTCCACAATGGTTGAACTAACTTACATTCCCACCAGCAGTGTAGGAGGGTTCCCGTTTCTCCACATCCTCGCCAGCATTTGTTGTTCTTAGTCTTTTCAATGCTGGCCATCCTAATGGTATGAGGTGATACCTCATTTTGGTTTTAATTTGCATTTCCCTGATGATTAGCGATGTGGAGCATCTATTCATGTGCCTTTTGGTCATCTGAATTTCTTCTTTGGAGAAGTGTCTGTTCAGATCCTGTACCCATTTTTAAATTGGGCTATTTGCTTTTTGTTGTTGAGGCATGTGAGTTCTTCATATATTTTGAATGTTAACCCCTTATCAGATATGTCATTTACGAATATATTCTCCTATATTGTAGGATGCTTTTTTGTTCTACTGATGGTGAAGAGACTCCCTTTAGATCCAAAGACATAAATAAATTGAAAGAGAAATGATGGAAAAGGAAATTCCGTGCAAATGCTAACCTAAAGAGAGAAGGAGTGGCTATACGAATATTAGACAAAATAGACTTTAACTCAGAAAAGTTTACATGAGACAAAGAAGGATATTACATATAATAAAGTGTTCATATAGCAAGAAGAAATAAAAACTATAAACATTTATGCACCTAATGGAACAAAAATAGACAGAATTAAGGGGAGAAATAGACAACTCTACAACAATAATTGGAAACTTTAATACCCCATTCTCAATAATGGACAGAACCACCAAACAGAAGATAAGTAAGGAAATGGAGTTAAACAACACAGACACAATAAACCCACTAGATCTAGGACATATACAGAACACTCTACTCAACAACAGAATACACATTCTTCTCAAGTGTACATGAGTCATTTTTCAGGATAGAACACAAATTAAGTCTCAGGAGATTTAAAAAGATAAGCTATCATACAAATTATTTTTTCTGATCACAAAGGGATAAAGTTAGAAATCAGTAACAGAAGGTAAACTGGAAAATTCACAAATTTCTGGAAATTTAAAAATGTACTCTGAAACAACCAATACATCAAAGAAGAAATCAAAGGGAAATTAGAAAATACTTTGATGTGAATGAAATTGAAGACATAACATACTGAAACCTATGGGATGCAGCTAAAGCAGTGGTTAGACGGAAATATTTATACTTGTAAATATCTATATTAAAAAAGAATAAGGATCTTAAATCAACAACCTAACCTTATACCTTAAGGCACTGGAAAAAAGAAGAGAAATTAAACTCAAAGCTAGCAAAAGGAAGGAAATTGTAAGGATGGGAGCAGAGGTAAACAAAATAAGAGAATAGAAAAACAAGAGAGAGAATCAACCAAACCAGTAGTTGATTCTTCAAAGAGGTCCACAAAACTGACAAACCTTTACCTAGACTGGCCAAAAAATGAAGTGAAGACTCAAGTTACTGAAGTCAGAAATAAAAGAGGGGATATTACTACTGACCTTAAAGAAGTAAAAAGAATACTAGGGAATTCTGCAAACAGCTGCATGCCAACAAGTTAGATACGTTAAACTTCAGGAAAAACCACAAACCACCTAAACTGACCAAGAAGACATTTTTTAAAGTCTGTGGTATAGCCACACTATAGAATACTATTCAGCAATTAGAAGAAATGAAATAGGAATAAATGCTACAACATAGATAAACCCTAAATATGTCATGTTTAAGCAAAGGAAGCCAATCATAAATGACAACACATTAAATGATTTAATTTATATCAAATTCCCAGAATAGGCAAATCTGTAGGGATAGAAAGTAAATTGGTGGTTGCCTATGGCGGGGAGAGGATGGGAGACTTGGGGGATGAAGGCTAAGTGGTACGGGTTTCTTTTTTGGATAATAAAAACTTTTTAAAATTGTGATGGCTGCACAACTTTGTAAATATACTAAAAGTCATAAACTATGAAGTGCACAATATGTGAATTATATCTTGATAAAGTTGTATTTTAAAAAATGGATTGGGTCAGGGAGAATGTGAGGGTAGGAGCCTATTGTAATGGTCTGGATGAAAAACTGAAGACCTAAACTGGAGAGACTGAGAATGGGAATTAAGGGGAGGGAACAGGTGCTGGTCTTGGGAAATGGAAGATGAGCCACTAACTACCAATGATCACAGAATGAAAAATCCAGCTCTGGCAGAACTTTAAAGTTTGAAAACTAACAAAAAAGTTTGGAGACTGCTTCAAAAAATGTCATGTAGGACAGATAAGAAAATGAATGTCAAGGATCTACAAAAAAGAACAAAAAACAAAAGAAAATACATTTAAAATAACTCACAGTAGGAAGGAACTGGGGCAAAGTGGGGAAGGTGGTGCATTATGAAGAAAAGAAAAAGATGGCCCTGGCGAACAAAACAGAAGGTTCACCGAGTCAGCATCGTCATTAATTCATCCACCAGGTAATGACTGAGCATTTGCCATCATCCGTGCTCTGTAGATACCCCAGTGCTTAAGATCCTGCCCTCACAGAACTTTCAGTCTAGGGGGGAATGAGACAGTGTGCAAAGAAATGGTGGTCAAACGGTTGCATGCCAGCATGTTAGGCAAGTAAGATGAAACAGATAACAGTTAATGTTAGATGCAATAACATCAGATAAACAGGTAAGTTAGAGACAATATATAACATCACATAGTGATGAGTACTACAGAGAAGTAAAGCAGATTAAGAAAAAGAACCCAAGTGGTGGTATGAGTGATGGTATAAATGAAGCAGATTGCTCTGATGAGATGGCACGTGAAGCACTGAGACTTAAAGGGTGCAGAGGTGTGAGCCATGTGACCACGTTGGGGGAGCATCCTGGGCAGACTGGATATGAGCATTGGAGAAACAGCTCCAGGGTGGCTGGAGCACAGCAAGCCGGATGGATGGAGGCAGGAGGCAGAGAGCAGGGGGAGATGGAGTTGAGGGGGTCACCTGCTAGGATCGCTGGCTATGGCAAAAGTTTCCAAGAAGAACGTTAAGTTTATTTTAAATGTCACTGGAAGCCATGGGAAGTTAAACAAGGGAGTGATATGATCTGATTTGCACTATAGAAAGATGTGTGGAAAGTGAGGGTGTTAGGTGGAAGCAAGGTGTTACCGCTTGAACTGTGTCCCCTCTAAGGATACCTATGAGTCCAGACCCAAAGTACACGTGTCTACAATCTTATTTGGAAATAAGTCTTTGCCGATATAATGAAGCTAAGATGAGGTCACTATGGTATGCCTTAGTCCGGTGTGGCTCATGTCCTACAAAAAAGAGGGAAATTTGTACACCGACACATGGGGAGAATGCCAGGTGAAGACACAGGGACACGCAGAGGGAAGAGATCCATGTGGAGGCGGAGGCGAGCCAGGAGCTATGCTGCCCAGCCCGCGGTCCCAGCTGGGGCTCCCCGGAGCTGGGGCAGGCAAGGAAGGATCCTCCCCTACAGCTTTCAGGAGCCTGGCTGGGACCTTCATTCGGACTTGTAGCCTCCAGGAACTGTGAGAGAATAGATTTCTGTTGCTCAGGCCCACCAGTTTGTGGCACCTTGTCAGGGCAGCCCTAGTGACTAATACCCAGGGCCACCAACTAGGCAGTGCCCGCAGAGGCCCAAACCAGGGAAGCAGGTCCTCAGACGGGGAGGCGTGAGAGAGCATCTGATCCCTGATGTTTTGAAAGCAGAGCTGATGGGAATTTGCTGACACATTGTATTTCGGGGGCAAATGCAATGCAGGAATTAATTGGCCAGGAACACACCTGAGGAGCACTTTGGAAGGAATTCCAAAACCAGCAAGAAGTTTTTAAATTCTAGATCTCAAGAAAAGCTCAATCAATGGAATCCCTTAGCTGCTGTGGGGCCTGGGGAATACACCCAAGAACAAAGAAGGTAAGGGTAGCCGAGGTTGCAAGTGTTTTGCCTCTGTTTCTATGAGGTAATATTAAGAAATCAGTCAGGCTGGCATATATTGAAGCCAAACTGATGGATTAGCCTTGGATACACTATTTCATGAGGTGTACCCACAACTCTTGAAGACGCTCAGAAGTTGCACCAGAAAAGAGGCAGAGTGTAAATGAGGCTGCGAGAAAGGCCCCCTGAGAGTGCAGGGGTTACACACATGGGGGCTGCCTGCCCAGTGCAGGGCACCCTGCTGCATTTTACTCACTAGAAGGCAGCTGCTGGCTACAACGGGGATTGAACAGGGGACGTTCAATCCAAAGTTGATCTCACTTCTCCATAGCATCGCAGTGTTGCCAAACCAATGCCCGTGTACCCAGACCTGGAAATTTTCCCTGGAGGGCCTGAGAAATTAATTCCATTTTTCTTTTTCATAATGGTGGTGGTGTCGGTGGTGAGGTTTCTAGAAAAGGGGGACCAGGTAGAGCTGGTCATCTACTAATTGCTTTCTGTACGCCAGTGTTATGCTGCCCATTTTACAAACATCACCTGACTTATCCCACATAGCAACCCATGATCTAATTCATCCACCCCATGACCAGAAGGGGTGACCGTCCCCTGCAAGGAGGGTGGTATTGCCCCTATTGCAAAGATGAGGAAACTGAGGCTCAGAAAAGTCACAAACCTGCAGAGTCGCAGCACTGGACTGCAGACCCAGGACTCTTTCACTGGGAGCCTTGTATCCTCCCCTTCCTTCATGTGAAGTGTAATCATGGACTGGCTGCATCACCATCACCTGGGAACTTACTCAAAATGCACTCTCAGGCCCACCCAGGCCTGCTAAACCAGAACCTGTATTTTAACGAGATCCACACTTGAGTCAAACACACGTGAGTCTGAGAAATGGGGCTCTGCTTAGCCTTCAAAAGGCTGCCTGATAAGCATCCATTCAAATGTCCAACTGCCTGGTTTTGCAGATGAGGAACTGAGGGTCAGAGAGGACTAGTAAGTTGCCCAACGGTCCTGACTCGATGCTTCTAACAACACTGGGACCATCCCTGAGGAGCCTGGCCCATGTGCTGCTGTGGCTGGAAAAGACATCACATGACTTGAGTTAGTGATCAAGAACAACGCTGAAATTAAAGGGAAAACACTTTCCATCTGCCACTCAAGGGCAACAGAGAGGCAGCTGCTGCCTACAGTCCTCACCCAGCCTGCATCTAGCCTCCCTGGTAAGGGTTAGATTGATGCCTCCTCATCCCAACTGTGAGCCCCTGTGGGCAAGGATGTTCTCGCTTTTTCTTTACATCTTCCATGTCTGCATATATGTTGTGTGCACACGGGAGGTGTTCAGTCCATATTTGCTGATATCACTGATGATGGTGGGAGAGATTTGCACAAGGAATGAGCCCCAAGGAGAAGGGCTGAACTGAGGACAGAGCAGCCTGCACACATGCCTGCGGCAAACCCAGCGGCCTTGCTCTCCCATTACCTTTCTTTAATATCTATTATAAAGCATTAAGCTGCGTCAGCAACAATTCGGCTTTTCCAATTCTTCCTAGGAGTTCTAGTAAGTGTGCCAGCACTTTACTCTCTTGCATTGACCCATTTCCTCTTCAATACCATTATTACTGCTGAAACTGCCAAGGTGCTTTAGCTTTGTGCTCTAATGGACATTGGGCAGCTCTGACCCTAGGGGATCAGCAAAAACTCTTTCTGGACACAGCTGAGCACCAGTGCCAAGCCCTCTCCCCCACTGACCCCCACACTCTGCTTCCACCTGCTGCTTGCACCTACCAGCTGCCTCCTCGTAACCCCTGCCAGACACCTCCAGGCCCCAGCGTGTGCAGCGGACAGTGAGATGTCCGAGAGCTTCTGCCCTAAGGCCTGTGGAGTGGGGCCCCACCGGGATGGCCAAGGAGAGGAGGAAACCAGGAAGGCCTCAAGGCCCAGAGGCTCAGGCCCAGCTCGCCCTCCTATCTGCTCGGGTCCAGAACGTCCTCCGAGCTCTGCCTCTGACTGCAGTGCCCGGGGCCAGCCCTCCCTGCCGCTGCACGGGAGGCACATGCTGAGGGGCTTTGCCCGGGCCCGTGTGGCCAGCCCCTCCTTTACGCTGGCCTCTGGGGCTCCCGGATTCTGAGTCCTGCTGCCAGCTCTGGAACCTGTGGTATTTTTCTGTTGCCTTCTTCCTGATCTCAGATTCTGGACTCAGCTCCTTGGACTTAACAGAGATTCTCCATCGTTACTCTAAGTTTCTGGGCTTTCTTGTCTCAGGCTCTGCATTCCAGGAGCCCAAAGACAAATGCCTTCCTTATGAGGGGGTAGTAAGCACTGAAGGAGACAGCCTGTGAAGCTCTCGGAGGAGGAAAAAAAGCAGCCAGGTGACAGAGAAGCAGCGCTGCCACCTGGGGTCTGGCCTGGCGCTCGGGGGGCTTCCGTCTCCGTAGCAGCTCTCTGACGGCCCCGGCCAGGCCACGTTGCTTTCCTGTTGCACATAAACGATCTATAGAACACCATCAGACAGTGGTGCTCTGATGCTGCGACAAAGTGTTACAAAGCAAGGTCACTGTGCAACCCACGAAATGCCCAACACCCGCCCGCCACTGCCGTCCCCCTCTCCTAAGATGACTGACTCCTACTTCTTTAGCAACTAAGCTTTATCCTCATCGTGGTCTCCCCTCTTTCTAGATAAGATTTACTCAGGCAAATCATAGAATTGCTCCACTTCCTGACAGCAGTCAATCCAGAGCAAAGTCCCACATCCATGACTCTCCCCCAAGTACCCCAAACAAAGCCTGCATCCTACCCCAGGTCCATTCTCCCCCTGTTCCTGAGATGCCCCTGGCCAGCGGAAATGCGCCAGCCACTCAGGGAGGAAGGGCCAGGAGGAGGTGAGGCCGGGAGCCAGGGCCTCGCTCGTCCCAGACCATTAGCAAGCATGTATGGGTACCTACTGTGTGCTGAGCAGCTTCGGGGTGTGCTGGGTGCAGACAGATGAATCTGAAGACACAACTAGACCCTGGAGGGTTTTCCGACTTAATCAGGGAAGAGAACACAGCCTGCAGGAAGTGACCTGGGTCAGTCGAGGTAGTTTAAGGGGCACAGTTTCCCACCCTGATCCCTTGCTGTTGCTTTTGATGTCTTTTTACTAGGCTAGGCGAAGTCACAAAGCCTTTGTAACTATATCAGACTTAATGGAATATGGGTTATTTATTTTATCTTGTTAAAAAAAAAACATACGAACCAACTGTGCACACTACTAATAAACAAGTTTAAGAATCTCCTCTGGGAATATATTCTGGACAATTTTATATGGTATAAAACATCTCTGATGATTAGTGATAAGTCATTTGTTGGTTTACACTCTGGGTACAATGGGTTAAGAACAGCATTGAACCTGTGTGGTTTTCCTCTCAAAAACCCACAACCCATTCTAATGATAAAAACATCAAACAAGCCCAAACTGAGGGACATCTTAAAAAAATACTTGATCAGTACTGCTCAAAACTGTCAAGGTCAACAAAAACAAGGAGAGTGTGAGAAACTGTCCCAGTCAAGAGGAGCCCAAGGAAGCATGAGGACTGGATGTCAGGCGGTGTCCTGGGTGGGGTCCTGGAGCAGAAAAAGGACATGGGAAAACTGAGGAAATCCGAATGAAGCATGGACTTACTTTCATAACAACTTATCCATATCGGCTCATCAACGGTGAGGAATGTACCACAGTGTTGTAAGATGTTAACAGAGGACACGGGAACTCTCTGTACTGCCTTTGCAACCTCTCTGTAAATCTAAAGCAACTGTAAAATAAAAACTTTATTAAATTATATTTATTACAATAAATTTTGGGTATTGCCTGTCCTATTTACCTAAAGGTAAATTCTGATCAGGTTGACCCTTCCTACCATATGAAAACATTGGAATGTGGATGTGTGTGTCTCTGTGTGTTTAAAGGGGCAATTCTTGCTCTTTGATTTAAAAAAAATCAGCCTAGCTATGGTGATGGTTTCACAGGTCAAAATTTCACATATGTCAAAATGTGCCCAAATTGGACATTAAAACATATTCAGTTTATTGCTTGTCTAATATATTTAAGCTAAAAAAAATTGGTCCCATCTAAATTTTGATGCCAGAACAAGTAAACACAGGGGAGATCAAATTCAATTACTTGGGACCTCAGAATTTTTCTTTAAAGGAAAAAAACAACCAGCCAACATCAGCATCCCATGGATCTTCCTCAAGAAGTCGTTGGAATGGCCATCTAAGGAGTGTGAGCCTCAAACGCCAAATGATAGGTCACAGCAACTAACCATAGTCTAAATTCAACCATTGGAAGAGTCATCCAGAGTCAAAGGACTTGAGAGATTGGAGAATCAGAGACCGGTGACAAAGGGAATCCCGCCCATATTTGCCCAAAGCCCTGACTCCACTTTGACCCCCTAGCTAGCCTCTGGCTTTGCCAGACTGCTCCTGAGAGGGGTTATTCCATGCAAGTTTCTGGGGCTGGGAGGTGGGTGGCCTTCTCCTGGCCTGGCCCTGAGGCTGCCAGGCCCTCACTGTCTACAGGCTTTATTTAAAGCTCCTCATCACTGAGCTGCTGTCATCCAGCATCCCTGCCTCTTCTTGCCTCGATTGCTACCATCGATAGACCTCCTGCATGTTTCCTGTGGGCCTGGACATTCAGTCCAGCGTTTTAATAATAAAATAAATAAATAGTGCTAATGATAACCTGAGTGACACAGTTAATGGGCACTAACCACATTGCTGAGCAGTACACATATGAGCATATGAAACATACATGCTATTCTCACAAAAACCCGTAATGTGGATACTGTCATTGTCTCTGTCTTACAGATGGTGAGGCAGAGGCTTCCCACGGGGTGCTGGAGCCTTCCGTGTCCTGCCAGCAATCTTTGCATCAGGTCAGGCCGCTCTGCTCCACTCCGCTCTCCTTCGGCAGCCTTCTCCCTGTCCTTAGCCTGGAACTGATAACCCCTTACAGTCGCTCCAGCTCCCATCCATTTGCTCACTTTTTCAACCGCTCATATATCTGTGTCTGCAGTAAATAGCTGGTGAACACCTACAAAGTTCCAGGCTGGGGCAGGAGGTGGCAGGGGACACAAAGGACTGAGGGTCTGGAGACTCTCCTCTCCATCTCAGATGCAGCCACCACCTGGCCACTCCGCTGCTCCGTCCCTCCCACCAACCTTCTCAGCAGCGAAAGCCCTCTGACCCCAAGACTCCTTTTCTCCATGTGTGATCCCTGGTCCACTTCCAAGAATCAGCTGGGCTGGAGATAAAAAGCTACTGGACATAGGCCCTGCCCCAGTTAATTGAGTTAGAAATATAAGACTAACCATTCCCTATGTGTGGTTGAAACATCATCTTTTTGATATTCAATAAATTTCATAAATACATTTATATTAATAATTCAGATAATATTGAATAAATAAAATGAAAATCTGCCTTCCTTCCTACTGTAATCCCTTTTGTCTCCTTGGAGTTAGGAATCTGGGTTCCATTTTTCTTGCATTTACGAACAGACAAGGTCATCCTTACACAAAGGGAATCACTTGGAATTTACTAAGCACAGGAAAGATTTCTCGTGTTGTTCTTTTATTTCCCCCTGCCTTTTACTGGACTTTCAAGCATTTTGTATCTTTTCCCTCCCTTTATTTAAAAATCATATATTTTATTTCTATTTATCTGATGTTACACTTACATTTTGATAAGGATATTTAAGCACATTTTTTTCCTAGCTATGCTGAGAATTAATCAGCATCCAGAACATATACCCTCAAACAGGAGAATGCTGTTATCAAAACTTTTTCCCGGTCCTCCCTTTTAAAAGTTTCTGTTACAGAGAATTTCAAATACTGACAAAAGTAGACCAAAGAGTATAACGAATTCCTTTGTATACCCCATCAGAGGAGTATGTACCAGCTCATGAGCAATCCTGTTTCATCTACATTCCAACCATTCGCTCCTCTCATATTATCTTGAGGCATATCCCAGTTATCATATTATTTCATCTGTAAATTTTTCAATGTCTATGTCAAAAAGGTAAAAGGACTTTTTTAACATATAACTACAGCATCAGTATCATACCTAAGAATCAATCAATATCATCAAATATCTAGTAAATATCCAGAATTCCAGTTGTCTCATAAAGGTCATTATTTTTTCTCCAGCTTGTTGGAATTGGAATCCAAAGTCCACATGTTCTGATTGGTTGCTGTGTGTTCACACTGTCTTTTATCTGTAAGTTTCTTTTCCATCTTTTTTTCCTTATAGTTAATTTGTTTGAAAAAAACAAACAAACCCAGATGGTCCTATGGTTTCCCAAATCTTGTTTTTGCTGGTGTCATTTTATAAGTTTGTCTGTTCTCTGTGCTGGTAGTTAGATCTATAGATTCAGGCTAGATACTTTTGGCAAGAACACTTGCTAAAGGGTGGTGTGTGCTTCCATCAGGTGTGTGCGTATCTTTTTTTTGTGATGGTTAGTAGCTAACAATGCTCCTAGATCCAAAATGATGATAATCAAAATCCACTATTCTTTTTTCATTTATTAGCTGGTGTACTTCTATAAAAGTAAATGCCCCCTTGTGTACTATTGCTTTACCTGCTGGTACACTTAGTAAAGAGAAAGCAAGATAAACACTTAATTCTTTCCTTTTATTTAGTTTTCAAAATGGCTTGTTTCCCCAGCATCCTGCAATGGTGACAAATCAAGTTTATTTTTGCTGTCATTGATGACTTAATATTATCACATACTCATGCATTTACACATATTTGATGTACTTCAGTTCACTACCATCCTCAGCAATGATCAACTTGTCCTGTCTTTGGCCAGTTGGAACCTCTTCAGGTTTTCACCCAAGTACCCAAGTCTTTAGGTGAAGACAAGAAGATATCACTACACCATGTCTGGGATTGGTCTCTGGTAAAGGTTAAGTTGAAAATCCACATGGAAGGATTTTACCCTGTAAAGATTTTATTTGCACAAATCTTGGAGAATGGCTCAACCTGGCCAGAGGACTACATGAGCAGAGATCAGATCATACTCCTCTGCAGATGGTATACACCCAGGATGAATATTACACATAACTATGCTTTATATCTCCTTTGAGACACAGACACTTCTACTGATCCAGGCCAAAAGAGCTGGAGGTGAACTTGCCAGCCACACATTCATCCATCTCCCAATATCTATTCTTTGCACCAGCCACTTAGAGTCTCCGCTGTGAGATTTTATCACTTATTTTCTCCAAACTCTTTTTTATTGACTAACATACAGATAAATGCACAGGTTTAATTGTACAAGTTGTACTGTACAGTTGGCTTTTGACAAATGCACATACCATGTTATCTATCACCCCCAACAATAGAACATTTCATCCCCAAGAAAGTTTTTCATGCCTCTTTCTAGTTGATCCATTTACCCACTCAGACATAACCACTGATTTGTTTTCTTTCACATAGATTATACCTGTTTGTTTTGGACTTCACATGGATAGGATCACATGGAAAAAACTCTTCAGTGTCTGCTTCCTTTCTCACAACATAACGTTTTTGAGATTTATGCTGTTGTATGAGTAGTTCACACATTTTTAATGCTGAGTAACACATTGCAATTGGTTAATCCTTGCACCAATGATGGATGTTTGGGTTGATTCCAGTATCTGTTTATAAATGAAGCAACTGTAAAAATTCACATGTGTTTTTGTAGACATGTTTTCATTACTCCTGGGCTGAGATTGGAATTGTACTGTAAATATATGCTTAACTTTCTGAGAAACTCCCAGATTGGCAAAGTGATCATACCATTTTACACTCCTACCCACAACATAGGAGCCTTCCAGTGGCTCCACATTCTCACCAACTTTTGGTATTATCAGTCTTTTGAACTCCAGCTGTTGCAATGGGTGGAGTTGATCTCTCATTGTGATCTTAATCTGCATTTTCATAAGGAGTAATGATGGTGAACATATTTTCACGCACTTATTGGCTAATGTTATATCTTCTTTTGTGAGCTATGTCTTCTGATCCTTTGTTATGTGTTATCTTTTTATCACTAATTTTAAGGGATTCTTTCTATATTCTGAGTATAAGCCCTTCATCAGATACATTTATTATATTTTCTCCTAACTCATGACTTGTATTTCAGTTCCTTAGATTTTGTTTTTAATTGTATTTTTCACTTCACTTCTACACTCCAGGATCTTCCCTCAACCTAAGCTCAAAACAGAATATACCATTTATTGAGGACTCACTGTGGGGCCTTCATGATGCTAAGCTCTCCATACCCATTGACCTCCTCAGCTACTCACCACAATTCCGGGATGCAAATAACACCCACCACATTGAAGCACTGGGGAAACTGAAGTTGAACAGCCTTCCAATATCACCCAGGCAGCAAATGGCAGGCAGGCTTTAAAGTGAGGTGTTCAATGCTGACTGCACATTTGAGTTCCCTGGGTGGAGGTGAGCTAAAAATTACTGATGCCCAGTCCCCAGCCTCAGGATTCTGACTTAACTAGTGTGGGGAGGAGCTCAGGCATGGGTGTCTTTAAAAAGCTTCCCTCGTAATTCTAATGCCTCTGATACCAAATGTGCAGTGTGTTCCCTGCTGCTGCTCAGAATTTTGAAGATTGTCCCGCCCCCACCAGTGCAGAAAGAGTTAAGTGACAGGCCATGCAGGGGGCCATCTCTCCGCGTCATTTACAGGCTGTGCAAAGAGAAAGCATGCCCGGCTGAGGCAGTTCTCACTGTGCAGACAGGAGATGATTGGAGTTTTAAATTAAGGAGCTCTTTAAAATCTGCACACTTCCTCCCCAGGAGGCAGCATATGCAGACATCAGTTCACAAAACCAGGTCCAATTTTGGAGGCTGCCGCAATCTGGGGAACTATCCAAGGTGTCCTTGCAGACAGGCAGTCACAACTCGGAAATGACGATTATGGAGGGGTTTCAATGATGCATGCAAATCGCCTCTCTCACTGACAAATTTCAACTTGCTGTCATTTAATGAGGCTTCCCTGCTTTCCAAGGAAAGCTGGTACCCAGTGGGGGAGGGGCCCCTGCTTTTCTTCTCAGTATTTCACTGGTACTGCTGAGGCTTTCAGAAGCTGAGCTGGGTTCCTGAAAAGCCAGCATGTTTATCAAGTGGAGAACGAGAGAGAGGAAAAGAGAGGTGTCTGTAAAATAAGACTCTTCTTGATTTTTCTCCCTGTGATGTTTACAGTTCATAGCAACCAGAACATCCTTATGTGTTCTGATATCAGAAGTCCAGTGTCAGTCGGCTGAGGGAAGGGAGAGGGGGAATTCAATGTCATACTTCTGTGGAGCTTTGCAAATTGCCATCATCACTTGGGCATAAAAACGCACAGAGTGTGCAGAACAATACTGGTTATTTGTTCCTGGCTGACAAGATTTCACAGAGAGAATATGTAACACTTGCTGAACAAATGACCCACCAGGACAGACTCTCTCCCCAGAAAGCTCCTGTGCCCTGCTCTGCAACACCAGGACACCTGAGTTTCAGGAGTGGGGCCTCGGTCACGGCCACCTCAGGTGGTGGCTGATGCCTTTTCAAAGTCTGGTCCCTGGGCCAACAGCACGGGCATCTGCTGGGACGCAGTAGAAATGCAGATGCGGAGGGCCATTCCCAGACCTACTGAGTCAGAAGCTCAGGTCTGAGCCCAGCGATGTGCATTTCACCAGGGACTCTGCTGCACCTTAAAGTCTGAGAACCAGTGATCTGGTTTAGACTCTGGAGACTCATTCTTGGAAAACTTGAGCCCTAGTGAATTGCAGCAGGAAGGAAGAGGCAGCGGGCAGTGCCCGGCTTCAAGCTGTTCTTAGTCATGTCTGCCCTGGCATGAATGGGAAGGGGGTGGGGTGGATGGCGACGGAGAGAACCCACCGAGAAGCAGAAGCAGAACAGCGGGGGAGGCAGATGGGAGCCTCTCCTGCTCCGCCGGGCAGCGCAGCCACTGCCTTGCAGATTTTCCCTGTGCAGAGGAGGATACATTCCAGTGTAAAACAAGGCGGCTGTGAGAATGGATGTCACCTCCTCTTTCAGGGGTACAAGGCCTGCAAACATATGCGGAGGGGCTCCAAGATGGGCTGGACTTAGGGAGGTGGGATGGTGGGAAGGAGTGTGGGGAACAGTTTTAACCTGTAGGAAAAGGGCCTCATCCGGCTGACCCAGTGCTGGCTGGACATCAGCCCTCAGTGGTTACTGTATACGCCCAACAAAACTGTAGGTGGAGGGCCTGCTCAGGAAAGAAGAGCTTAACCAAACAGGAGCTTCATGCTCAGAACAAAGAGCAGGCAGGGAGGCGGATGCCAGTGCCGGGGAGGAGGTGGAGGAGGGAAGGCGAGCCCCTGACCAAGGCAGTCTCAGGGCACCGGGATAGGTGTTTAGCGGGTGTGCTGAGACCCGCAGACAGGGGAGTGGGTGCCATGAAGCAGTGTGTTACACTCACCGTCCTTAGAAATGGGGCACACCATGCCAGGCCGGCGCACTGCTCCCAGAGGCACTGGAGTCGTCAGGAGGCAGAAGGTGGGGGAAACGTGGACAAGAGTCTCGGCGTGGTTTCCGGGGAAGGAATGGGCGAGGCCAGGTGGGCAGGCTTAGGATTGGTAGTTTGAATCATTTCAGCTGGCTCTGGGGCCCAGGGCTGGCCCTAGGGGTCTGGTTCCTGGCCTGGGGGTGACTAAGACGGGCGGACAGCAGCCTGGGAGAGAGCCCCACAGAGGAGGTAGTGGGGTGCAGGCTCCGGCCGCTGGCTGGTGCATGAAAGGCACGCTTTCAGAGAGCTAGTGGTGTGCCCGCTCCAGGGGTGGGGAGCAGCAGTCCTCCTCAGGGTCAGAATGTAAGAATACAGAAAATAGAAGACGTGGTTGATAACACAGCGATAATGAAGTAAGATCCTGAAAGCCTGCCTACCTCCCTGAGCTTAGCACACTGTTTCCAGTCGTGAATACCTGTTCTGTCCAGCACAGCGGCCTCCAGGGACACGGGGGTGTAGGACATCTGAAAGGGGGCCAGTATGACTGAGGACCTGAATTCCACATTTGTATTTGATTTTAATTAATGTAAATATGAATAACAGTAGTGGAGTAGTATTCCAGTAAGCACACTTAGTAAGGGTGTAAAATATCTCAATTTTTATATTGATTCCATGTTGAAATTATAATAGTTTGGCTATATTGGCTTAAATAAAACATACTGTTAAAATTAATTCCATCTGTGTCTTTTTACATTTTTAAATGTGGCTACCAGACGATTTAAATTTACAGATGTGGCTTGCATTACATTTTTATTGGATAGGGCTGGCTTCTACACTTAACGGTGATTGTAAATCCTAAACAACAATAAAAAATCTGTGTTGCCTGAGAGGTGGGCGCTAACAGTGAATACAGTGCATGCCTTCCTCTTGCTGGGGGATGACACTCTTCTTGTTTGGGGAGTGTTGGATGCTCATGAGGATCCAGAAGGTGGTAGGGTAGCCAGGAGATACTGACATGGCTGCAAAAAAAAATTCAGGCCCAAGCAATTTCTTGAGAGGGAGAGAAATCTACCTTAGTCCCTGCAGCCCAGCAACAGCCACCAGGCCCAGAAGCAATTCATAACGTTTCCCAGCTGCTGTGGTCCATGAGGGCTGCCAAAGTCTGCCCGAGACCCCCAGCTCCTCCTCCCTGCCGAGAACTGACCGTTCCTTGGAAGGCAGGTCTGGCAGAGACGAGGAACAGCAAATAAGGGCAAGTGGAGGGACAGATCAAGGATTCCGTATGGCTTGCAGCCCACTCTGCTGAGTGCCTGCTCCCAGCAGCCCTCTACCCCAGTGTTCCTGGGTGGCTGCCAGCCCTGGGAGATGTGCGTGACTCACAGACGTCCTCCAGGTTAGACTTCTTGGGCATTACAGTTATAAATGAGAACAAGAGGTTTCTTGGCGCTGGATCCAGGAGCCTTGGCCCGGTGTCAGCTGCGGGAAAGGTTCTCAGCTAGTGGGGACCGAGGGGGGAATGGATGGTGGGGGTGTCAGGGGTCAAGGCTCTGGTGCGAAGAACAGAGGCAAAGCAGCCACCAGTCTCATTAATGGGAACCCAGATGGCCTGGGAAGGGCAGGGATGGGGGCCAAGCATGGAAGGGTGAGCTGGCACAGCTCCAGAGGATGAGGAACCACAGCCGGCAGCCACCAGCGCCCACACACTTTGATCACGGAGGTGGAAAGCTCTGACCTCCAGCAAATGGCACCTGGAGTCCTGGGTCACATCCCCCAGTGTGCTGGCGGTGGGGCCCCTTAGTGGAGGGCTCTCTTAAATGGGAAAGAGAACCCTCTACAATTGGAGGGACTAGCTTAGAAGAGGGAACACATTTCTCCTTCCCATTGGTAAAAGCCATCCCATTCATCGGTCCAACAGATTATTTTTTGTGCCTAATATATGCCAGACACCTGAGGTTCCTCACTGCCCTCAAGCACCTTGGAAGCAGATGAGGTCACTGTGTAAAGAATGCAAGTCAAGTATTGTGAAAAGGAGGTAAAGGGAAGGTGGCCTTGCTTGAGAAGGCTTGTCAGAGGCCGCCTCCAGGAGGGGTCACGTCAGTGACCCAAGAGGTGGCTGAGGGCAGAGGGCAATGTTTCCGACTGAGGGGTGTGTACACACGAAGGCCCCAAGGCAACAGAGCCTGCCATGCTTCAGGACATTAGCTCCAAGGTGGGTGTTTATGAGCCACACTAGTGCAGATGCGTTTTGGACATGGTTCTGCAGTCCTCACCTGCCTCCGAGCTTACAGAGACAGTAACAGATGCAATGGCTCGCATTCCTTCATTCACATGGTGTTCATGGGGCGTCTGCAGGGTATCAGGTGCAGGACTTCACTGTTAGAAGGCAGCAAACAGCCAGAGAACATGGTGATGTCAGGGCTGTAAATGCAGGACTGAGGGAGAGTAGGGAGGGCTGTGGGATGGAGAGAGTGTGCACTTCTGAGTTGGGGCCTGCCTACCTTGAGAGCATGAAGGGGAAGGCAAAAGGCCGCTGGCACACAACCCATAGTGCCTCTCTCTTCCTTGC
The DNA here is from genome assembly GCF_030020395.1 of Manis pentadactyla. Taxonomy (NCBI): domain Eukaryota; kingdom Metazoa; phylum Chordata; class Mammalia; order Pholidota; family Manidae; genus Manis; species Manis pentadactyla. The sequence continues at coordinate 22,041,281 of NC_080026.1, forward strand.
CTCTCACCTTTCGCCACTTGCCACATACTGGAAGTTCTACATCCATACTGTCCTGTTTCTGGACCCCATCTCCTTTCCCACTGCCAGCTCAGGGTCCCATTAATACTTGCTTAGACTAAACCACAGCCTCTTCATTAAAAAGATTGCAGCTTATTAAAACATAAGGATCAGAAAAAAACTGAAAAATATAACCCTGGCCCTGAGGACCCAGTATTGACAGGACGGATGGTCAGTGTGATGAGACAGATGATGAATGTGGCCATTTCGAGGAGCAAGGAGAGGAAGTAAAGGTCAGGGTGTCCGCTGGTGTTACGGCAAAAAAAACAGCAAAAGATGAATGAAGAAATCATGGTATTCCAAGTAATTTACAATGAAGAATTCAAGGATTTCCAAGTAAAAACCATGCCTACCAGTAAGGCTAACAACAAATATGCCAAGATGTTTATGGGTAAATTGCATCCCATTTATCCAAGATTCAATACAATTCCAAACCAATTGCCTTCAGAAATTTCCTTAGAACCTAAGAAACTGACTCTAAAATTCCTATGTAAAGAAAAGTTGCAGGAATATTTAAAGTTACTTAGAAAATGTTATCTTTAGTCTACTAGATATTAAGAATTATTAAAAATTATAGTAGTTAAAACAAAGGTGGGAATAAGAGGTTAACGTTATGTGTTGTAACACTGTTGAAATTATAGAACCAACAAAAATGGGGGAGAACATGACATGGGAAGTAAAATGAGCACCATGTAGAAACAGCTGGGAAACAAGGATACCATTTACAGCAACGAATCTCCCATACTTTTAGCATATGAAGGTAACAACAAAAATTTACTATTGACTAAAATTGGGTGTTGGTGAAGAAAGGAGCAACTAGGCAAGGAAGACACCCTAATTAAGTTGTTATTCGTCACAGGGAACCGGTGGGTATTTAAAGAAGGAAGGAATTGAGGGTATGAGGGAAAGACATGCACACAAAGGGAACCACTAAACCAAAACACAGAAGCCTTCCTAAACACGGAGAGGATTACAACACCACCAAAAATGAGCAAAGAAAGCAGACCACATGATGAAATGAGCACACGCACAGATGTGCACACACACACACATTAACATTAATACAAACATTCAACATAAAATAGAATGAAAGAACTGAGACAAAACATCTCATATCCAAACATGTGAATGGGCTTAAATGACCTATTAAAAGTAATACCCAACTTGCTGTGTTGAGAGATGCACCCAAAACTATGTAAACGGTTCAACATAAAAAAAAACAAGTCAACGTAATACACAATACTAAGGGAACTACAGGGAAAAACCCCTGAAACATGATCATCTCAATTCACACAGAAAAGCATTTGGCAGAATCTAATACACTTTCATGATAAAAACACTCAGAAAACCAGGAACAGAAAGGAACTTCCTCAGTATGATAAAGGGCATTTATGAAAAACCCACAGCTAACACCTCACTCCATGATGAAAGACTAAACTTTTCCTTTAAGATCAGGAACAAAACAAGGATGCCTGCTTTTACCAGTGCTCATCAGCATTGTACTGGAAGTTCCAGTCGGAGTAATTAGGCAAGGAAAGGAAAGAAAATGCATCTCAGTTGGAAAAGAAGAAGTAGAACTAGTCACAGATGATGTGATCCTACATATGGAAAATCTCAATCCACAAAAATAGTTACTGGAGCTAATAAATTCAACAAAGCTACAGGATCCAAAATCAACATGCAAAATCAGTTGTATTTCTATATGCCAGTAATAATCCATAAAAGAAATTTTTAAAATTCCACTTATAACAGTATCCAAAAGAATAAAATACTCAGGAATAGATTTAGCCAAGGAAGTGAAAGACTTGCACACTGAAAATTATAAAACATTGATGGAGGAAATTAAAGAAGACCTAAATAAATTAAAAGGCAACCTATGTTCATGGATTGTAAAATTTAATATTGTTAAGATTGCAATATTACCCAGAGGAATCTACAGGTTCAGTGAAGTCCCTATAAAAATTCCATCAGTGTTTTTGCTGATTTGGAAAGGCAATCCTCAAATTCATATGGAACTGTAAGGGCCCCAAATTACGAAAACAAAACTGAAAGAGAACAAAACTGAAAAACTTACATTTCCTGATTTCAAAACGTATTGCAAAGCAATGGTTATCAAGCAATGGAATAGAAATGAGAATCCAGAACTTAACCCTACAGCAATGGCCAATTGATTCTCTACAAGAGTGCCAAGATCACTTAACAGGGAAAGAACAATTTCTTCAAAAAGTAGGGCTAGGACAACTGGGCATTACATGCAAAAGAATGAAGTTGGTCCTCTAACTCACACCTCATACAAGAAGTAACTCGGAGTGGATCAATGATCTAAATATAAGAAAGCAAAACCATAAAAATCTTATCAAAAACGCAGGAGTAAGTCTTCATGACCTTGGTTTGGCAATGAAAATTCTTAGATAATGCACCCAAAGCACAAGTAACAAAAGGAAAAATAGATAAATTGGACTTCATTAAGATTAAAAACTTCTGTGCATCAAAGGACATTATTAGGAAAGTAAAAAGACAAACTACAGAATGGGAGAAAATCTTTGCAATTCATGTTAAGTTTTAAGGGTCTAGATTCAGACTGTATAAGAACTTCTAAAATTCAACATAAAAAAGGCAAACATCCCAGTTAAAAAATAAGTAAAGGATGAGGATAGACATTTCTCCAAAGAAGATACATAAATAAAAAGATGCTCAATTTCATTAGCCATTTAGGAAAGCAAAATCAAAACCATGAGATACCACTTCACAAACACGAGGAAGGCTATATATATATATATATATACTTTTAAAAAAGAAAACAAGTAAGTGTTAGCGAGGGTGTGGGGAAATTGAAACTCTTGTACATTGATAATGGGAATGTAAAATAGTTCAGCCATTGTGGAAAACAGTTTGGTGTTTCCTCAAAAATTCTATTCCTCATAGAATTATCATATTACCCAACAATTCCACTCTTAGTTATATACTCAAAAGCATTGAAAAAAGGTATGTAAACAAATACATGTATGTACATGTTCACAGCGCTATTCAGAATAGTCTAAAGGTAGGAAAAACCCAAAATGAATGAATGGATAAATAGTGGCATATATATATATATATACAATGAATATTGTGCAGCCATAAAAAGGAATGATGTACCGGTATATACGACAATGTAGATAAACCTTAAAAATATTATGCTAAATGAAAGAAGCCAGACACAAAAGGTCACATATGGTTCCACTTATATAAAATATCCAGAATAGGTAAACCCATTTGTAACTCCGGGGAGAAAATATTTTCCCATCCTGGGGCAAAATACCTTTGAAACCAAAATCATTCAAAGGGAGAAATAAAGTGGGAGAAACTCATTTATTGCTTACAAGCAGCTGTACACTTTTGCTCGCTGGTGTCTCTTGCGACCTGGCTGCAAAAAAAGGGGCCCCACTGAACTACGTGGTCCAGATAGGCCCTGGCTTCCCCTTGTAATCACCTATTGGTATGGAGATGGACTACTTCTCTCCACCCCTTGGAAACACCTATTGATATGGAGATGCACTAAGGACAGGTGAGAGATTCTGGAAATATTGCAGTTTTACCCACACCATTAGAAGACCGAAAGCTGATGATATTCAGGGGCTGGAGGGAGAAAGAAATGGTGACTAACTGCTTACTGGCTATGGGGTTTCCTTTTGAAGCATTGAAATACTTTGGAACTACTACGTTGGTGGGTGTACGATGCTGAATTCTGTACTAAATACTACCGTTCACTTTAAAGAGGTTAATTATATGTTATGTGAATTTCACCTCCAAAAAAAGTGTGTCTGTAAAATTGAGACATAAAGAAAGAAGGAGAACTTGCCTTAATATCTGGCAGGATAGAATTTAGACCAAAAATCATGGAATATGACAAAGAAGGGTAGTCTAAATAAGATGATTGAAAGTTGACTTTGAATAATTGGAAAAAACAGGCATGTTAAAAAAAGAAGAGAGACAATGGGAGACTCTATCAGATATTTAAAGTATTATAAAGCCCAAGTATAAAAACCGTGACATATTAGCACATAAACAGATAATACCAATGGAACAGAAAAAAAAAAAAACAAAAAAACAGACCCAAATATATATATAAGAATTTAGAATATGAAAAAAGCAGCAGCAGCATCAATGAAGAAAAAATGGACTTAACAAAAGTTTGATACAACTTTGGATAAAATTGCAACTGTACCTCATATTATTTGCCAGGATAAACTGCAAATGGATCAATATTTAAATATAAAAAGTGAAACGATTCAAGCTTTGGAAGATAACAAGCAGGTAAATCTTTATAACTTTTGCATGGAAAAATGCCTTTCTAACCATGACTCAATAACCAAAGTCATTAAAAACTGACATATTTGACAACATAAATTAAAGAGAATAAAGCTTGAGTCATAAGAAATAAAATAAGCAAAGACTCACTGAGACAAATATTTTCGACTCCTCTCATAGAAAAAGTGTTATTTTTTTCTGTTTTGTAAAGTGTTCCTAGAAATTGAGAAAAGGACCAATGATCCAATAGAAAAATTAGTGAAGGGACATTAAAGTGGCCCTTACATATATGAAAAGATACTCAGACTCTTTCATTATAATTCTGAACTAAACCTACACCATGATAGTAATTTTCACCACAACTCAGACTGGCAAAATCCCTAAGTTTAAAAACATACTCTACTGAGAAGACGGGTGGGAATGGACACTCAAATATTACTGGTAAGAGTGAAAACCGCACAACCCCTGCTCTGTTAATACCTAACAAAAAATTTCTGAAAAGTTGGCTTGCAATTTAAAAAAAATTGTGTAAGTTAATGAACTTCTGCTTAAGGGTAATAACTTTAAATACTACCTTAAATGCAAAGACATTTAAACTACAAATTTCAAGGAATGCTGCTTTTAAGGGTCCCTAACTCATACAAAGTGTATAATGAAACCATCTAAATGTTCATTAGTAACATGGCCACCTGACGCTTCAAAACTTAGAACTGAAAACTAAGAACTGGAAACCACTTACAAGCATCTGTTGGACCAACATCACGAACGTTCAGAAAACATAGGAGTCAGGAACCTTCTAGGATCCATCTCTGATTGGGCACCATCTAGCTCTGTGGCTCTGGAAACCTTCTTCACTTTTCCAGTTTCTTCATATGTACAATACGATAATTGGATGAGATCATCAATAGGGCTCCATTTAATTGTGAAAAGTCTATGCAATCTATTCCCCAACACGGAATGGAAAAAGGCAGAGCCTTTGAAAGAAGGATTGTTCCTCATTGATAAACACTAAATCAAATTCTATCCGCAGTGATGGAGGCTGGGGAGACCATCACTCTGTAAGGCATCCAGGACAGAATGGTTTACAGATGAAATATTAACCCCAAGTCAAGCCACATCTGGAAGAGAATTGGTGTCAGACATCAGCAGTTGGGTACAAATGTTATTTGCATTTTTTGGCAAAAGTTTGATATGACTTTGGTACACGTAAGCTTCCTCCTTCCAAAACAGCTCAAGTGGAAAGCTTTGAAAACTCACTACATTCTTAATAAATGTGTTGAAATCTGATTTTTTGACAAAAATACATCCAGAGAGCATAATGCATAAGGAAACATCAATTAGTCATAAACCCCAGATATGAGTCTTACAGCAGTCATTGATGGAGTATTTCTAGCTCACAAACACAATGACAAAACCAGTTGCTATCCAATCTGCTCCCAGATTTTCTTACATTTGAGCACAACTGCTAATTCTGTATACGTATAAGCAGAAAAATAGCTTTTGGGAATCTTAAAACAAAGCCTATTTTCTGCCATTATCCACCCACAACCATCTGTTAGACTATAGATTAAGAGCGATGCTAGCAACCTCCTAAGGAAGCTTCACATGGAAAACCAGTTTCTGAAGCTGTAGGTCAGTCATTTTAAGCATAATTAAGCTATTTTAGATTTCAAGTCTGATTGGCTACTAAGTCCAAGAGAAATGAAACTCTTTAGTGATTACCATGTTTTGGTTTAAAATAAGAATAAGAAGCATAAAAAAAAAAAAGGATATCTCTTGGCTCTGACAGCACTTATGGGTATTTATCCACTTAATTATTCAACAAGTATTTCAACAAGTACCATGTGCCAGGCTGAGTGCAGGAGATACAAACAGAGCAAGTTCCTGCCATGAGGAGGCTCATGAGGCAGATGAAAGGACTAGTAAACAGGCAAATAATCTAATTAAAATTAGTTCCTTCATACCACTCACAGACAAGGGACTGGGACTGAGAATGGCCAGAGGCACCTCTCTGAAGAGGGGCCCCTCAAGGCCAAAAGATGAGCAGGGGCTAATAGAGAGAGGAGTATTCTAGGCAGAAGGAATGCCCTTGTACAAAGGCACTGAGGCAGGAAATTGTTAAAATCAGTATCAGATCCACCAGTGGGGCTCAAGCGTGGTGAGGCAAGGAAATAATGCAGGGTGAGTTTGGAGAGGAAGGCGGAGCAAGATACGGAAGATCTTACGGTCATGGTAGGAATTTGGATTTAAGTGTAATGGGAAGAAAGGGAGGATTTTTAGGAGACAGTTGAGATAATTTGAATTTTAAAAGGATCACATTTGCTACCATGTGAATTGACTGGACATGGGCAAGAATGGAAATGGGGAGTGTCATGAGGCTGCTGCCGTCCAAGAGATGGCAGTGGTCTGGACAAGGTAGGGGCGGTCTGAATAAGAGTATTATGGACTCAATATATATTTTGGAGCTCATGTCAGCAGACTTGTCAGTGGATTGTAATAAGAGTGGGGTGAGGAAAGAGAGGAATCAAGGTGACTCTTCAGTGCGTGGAGGCACCATATCTGAGCTGGCGAAGACTGGGGCAAGTGACGGTGGTAATAGACTTGGGAGCTTGCAGGCCAAAAGATGGTGTGCACATGGCGCATGTCTGTGAGCATTTCAATTGTTGGTTGTCAACAAAGCGTTGGCTATAAAAGAATGGAATTCAGAGCAGGGTCCTGGGCTTAAAGATAAAAATTTGAAGTCATCAAGATAAAGGTAGTATTCAGATCCACAGCAGGGAAGACTACAGAGACACAAAGCCATCTTGGAAAGAGAAGCCCGTGTGCTGTGTAAATATTAGGCAAGCAAAATTCTCCCTAAACAGTTTCTTAAGGACAGTTACTTTGTCCTTGTAGTCAAATACCACAGTAATATATACAGTTGGAAGGGCACACTAATAGCTGTGGTCTAGAGAGCGGAAGCCCCTAGCACTGGGAACGAATGAGCATTTGAAAAGTGGTGATTAGAGCATCACAGGGGAACAATTCTCTCTCCAAGCACCTTGATGTTCTGGGGTGATTTGGGAACTTAGGTTGCTTGAAATGGGAAGATGTGAGGTATATTGACAAATTTCTGTGGAGAATTTAAGTAACCACAATTTTAATCCATGTGAACAGCAGAACAGAATTATTTCTTTGTAAGTATACAATCTCAAAACCTTAAAGGAGCAGGGAAAAGCATTTGTTAGCAGGAATTCTTCACGATCAACCCTATTTCTAGTGGCCATGGAGCTTGCCCAGTGAGAGGCATTCTTGTATTCCCATAGAGCTAACGTGACTATGGAAATAATTTAGCCCTCCTTATTTTACAGCTAAGGAAATAAATTCTGAGCTTTTTAGTACTTACTTATCCATGGTCACAACTAGTAAACAAAGATTAGATTAGTCCTTTCCAACCTTAGTTGCAATCAACAAACACGACCTGGTGAGCTTATAAACACAGCAACAATCAACTAATCACACAAGCAAGCAAACAAAAGAACTAAAACAAATAGAAAATACTGGTATCCTGACCCACTTTTGGAGACCCTGAATCAACCAGCCTGGGATGAGACATACACATCTGTACTTCCCTCCCCTAGGTGCTTCTGATGGCTGGTTCTGGATAGGACAATCCTTATGATTACTTTCTACCTTCTCACTGCTAACCCCTTATCACCTGTATTTCCTTACCAAGCAAACCACTCCTCTCTACCAATTTGCCCTCAAACTCTGCACAGTTCTTCCAAAGGGATTCAGAACCCCCTGGATTACCGGATCCTCCTCTCCCGATGGCTACTCAGTCTCTTCCTCTGGCCACCCCCACCGCCCCCTGCTTCCCCTGGCCACATAGATGCTGAGTTTCTGCTATTCATCCTTTTCTTCTTTCCAGTCTACTCTTTCTGTAGCTAATCTCATCCACTCCAGTTTCCACCAGGCTTTTGTGCTACCTCAGGACTGAACTTGGCCTCCTGCCTAACATCCTGGACTGTAGAATTTCTGATTTACAAAATAGCAACGTTTGCATTGTAGAGTACCTTAAATTGTTTTCTGTAAAAATACGTTGTTCTGTTGGGCTCTATCCAAGGGACTTAGGTGGGGGAAGACTGGGGTATTACTGGGGTAGAGTTAATCCAATTCATAGATGTGACAGACACACCTGGCATGTCCTGTCATTCCTATCTCCTAGCCTTTGTTTAATTCCCTCCCCTTGAGTGTGGGCGAGGCCTGTGATTTGCTTCTAACTAATGCAACATGGCAAAAGTGAAGAGATTGCTCCTAACTAATAGAACATGGCAAGTGAAAAGATAGGATTAAGGTCCTTAGTTAGCTGAGTTGATGCACATCAGGCTGTGTGGGCCTGACCTAACCAGATGAGGTCTTTAAGAAGCCCGGGCCTTCCCTGCAGCAGGACACTCACACCATAGAAACTCTCTTCCATTCCTGGCTTTCGAGAAGCAGCCGTAATGGAAATTCTGTCTACAACCTGAGGGAGCTTACAAGAGGATTCTTCCCTAGTTGAGCCTCCAGAGATCACAAAGCAGCCACCACCTTGATTTACGACTTGTGCTTGACTCCTAATCTGCAGTCTCTATGTTGTTTGGAATAGTTTATTATTCAGCAGTAGATACCTAATATAGATTTATGTTAAAAGCTGAAATCCTATATTTTGGCCATCCCTAATTTGGGCTCACGGGGTCATTGACCAAACTTTCACTGCATAGATGCAGTGAAAAGGGGCGTGTGAGAGACAGGCTTTAGTGACAAGTGTGTGTGCCTGAGACCCCCAGTGTCCCTGGGCCTGAGCAATGAACACAGTGACCTTCTATACAGTAATGGTTAAAGGTTTTCAAAACTGGCAAATAGGAAAGGGCATCGCTCTAGAATGTGCTATTGATCAGATCAATCGTTTGTATACTCGAGGTGAAATAACTTGTTACTGGAGTTAGTCACTTTCTTCTTCCAATCCTAGGCTTTCCTGAGGATATCCAGTGTTCACACTGAGGGTGGGTCAATGTTCAGGTATTTTATCATCTTCTTGACTGGCAACATAACTGACCAACGAGCCAGTGATGAAGGGGTTTTGTTCAAATATGCAATATTATAAGGGAGACCTCATGAGAATAACAAAAGTGTCTTTAAGTATACACAGAACGCTTAATCTTAATATGACCCCATTTCAAGATAGCTCAAGCCTAAAATTCTGTACCAAATATATCATTGCTGGACAAATATGTATCTTAGTGTTACCTTCCTCTTCCCTAGGTTAAAATTTCAAGCTTCATAGTAAACCACAGCTGAAACCTTAAGCCCGTATACTTGAAATAACGAATAGTCCTGCTCCAGACAACAGGAAAAAGAAAAGCATGGGCTCTGTAGGAAGGTACATCATAGGGTCTGATTTGTTACTGATCTTTCTGAATGGTGCTAGTAAGTCGGTGGATGACAGCAGCAGGTAAGATGACTTTTCTGGGAAGGGAGTCACCTGGGGAAGTAGGAAGGGGAGGGGGAGATTTGATTCCTCCAGCATCAGAACTGGAGATTTAAGAGGTTATTATCTAAGCTATTTGTCCTATGTTACAAGTTCAGAAATACAATGATAAAATCGAAAGCAGAGAAGGGATTAAAACACAGTTCAACAAATTCTCTGGTATTTACTGCACTCTTGTCCTGTTTTCCCTGTTGACACCTCTGAAAAGTAGATAATTGTGTTCTTTTGAGACCTGTAGTCACTGCAGTTGATTAGAATCATTAGTTCTGCACAAGCTCAGCTGCATTATGTGATTCAATTGTCCATACTCAGCCTTGGATCCCACATCATTCACTTGCGTGGGGAGAAACCAAGGCCACACGGGCCACACATAAACCTCCACCAAGCCTGTCAGTGGCCTTTCGGGAGCCTTGTTCATCTTACATATGGGGAAACCAAGTCCCAGAGAAGGCTAAGCTCGGCCAAGTCCTGGCCCGGACCCAGCTCCCAAAGCCTGGTGCTGACTGAGAACTTCAGCACTTACTGGCTGGGTCTGGCAGGCAGCGGACACACTGATGGCTTGGCTCTCCCTGGCGGATGGCTGGAAGCCACAGTTGGAGCTAATGCACTCAGTCTGGGAAGCAAAAAACAAACATTAATTGCCTGGTGGTGTAAGGGCGGGGAAGGTTGTTTTCTAAATGAAATTTAAAACTGCTGCAGATGATGCCAATAAGTGGAGTGAGAAGTACAATAAGTACTTCTTTGAAAAGCACTTCTTTCATGATAAAGATGGGAGGCAGTGGCTGTTAAGTGTGGTGACTACCCAAGTTTAATTAATTCTTGGCTCAGTAACTTATCAGCTATGTGACAGGGCAAGTTATCTAACTTCTCTGAATATTTTCTTGATCTGTGGGAAAAATAATAGTACTTTATATAATTATTGTTAGGACTACATGAGTCACTGAGAGAACTCTACATGCTCCATGATGTTAGCTATTCCTATGCTGTGGTCAACGAGGAAAAACATCTCATCTTACAGGCTGTAAGATTCAGAATTACTTGAGCTACCATTAACCTTTTGAAATTTAATAGTTTTTGTTTGCCTAGTTAAGGGACAGAACATTTCAGTCAAAAAATGTATTACTGATAAAATGTGTTCAAAATACAGCATTTCACTCAAATACAGCAGTATATGTATACTAGGGGGAAGTTTCTTTAGTCTCAGCTCTTCCTACTCTCCCCATTCCCCAAAACATAACCTTGGTAATAAAAACACTAAGTGTAGTTGGAAAAACTCCATTCCTTGGTTTTAAAAAAGATAAAGTATGTGTATATGTGTGTGTGGTATGCATATATTTTTAAAAGGTGCCCTCCAGATATTTTTATTTTTCCCTTGGTATTTTGTAAAAGAGACATGCAACACATCTTTAAATATACTTAAGCTACATCATAATAATTAGCCATAATGACGATCTTGAATTACTAGGAAAGGAAGGGTACTCTCTTCAGAAGGCAGGAAAATACAGGTTACAAATGTTTTTTATGTATACCAAATTGCAAGATACCCCGGCACATGAGAGCTACCATTTTGTTTTAAAAGACAAACCTACTACCCATCCCATCAAAGTACACATTCTCCAAGAAACAGAGGCTACTAAACTACAAGTACCACCATTAGTTTGCTCAGAAAACCAACAGGTGGTGGTACTGCTCAGGGGAGGGCCATGCCAAAAAGCTGTTCTTCAACTTATTAAGCTGGAAATAAATACCCATCACTTAAAAGTTTTGAAAAGCACTAGAAAAATACATGTGCAAGTACCTGCAATGCCATCTGTGAAACAGTTACAACCACCAAAATAAGGAAGGCTTATTTTTCTATTTTACTTCAAAAGGAATAAATAAAGTGCTCATCATTCTTCGCTAAGTTCTGGATTTGCTGCATCTCCACGAACTGTACAAATGGATAGTTCTTTTGCTTTTACTTCAATTATTTATAACATGTATATATCACATAAGTCAAATTCACTTCATGCTTTACTTCAGTAAAATGGAAAAAAAGCTTTCTGCAAGATTGGCACTGAAGTTGTTTTAAGTTCTTAATAGCAAGGAAATACATCCAACTATAAGCAGAATGAACAGAGTCATAATACATATCAAATCAAAATTATTTCCTTTATATCATCAGCAATGAGTAACTCCAGAGGTAGTATGGCAGAAACAAGCATGGATCCTATCAGGTCACAACTAATGAAGAAACTGAATTTTTTTCTGTGGTTTTGACCATAAGTTACTTTACACATTTACGACCTGAATAAAAACCACTCTCAGCAGAAATCTTGGCCCATTAATTCAACTGACATATCAATTTACAACTTTTAGGACTGCAGATATAAAAAATGTAAGTATAAAATTATGTAAGTTTGAAATGGTTTTAATTATATTCATTAAAAATATTTACATTTCCCAGTACTTAACTTGACAAAACCCCCTTGCAATATAATTCTACTCTGAACTTTTTTATTTATAAAATGAGGCTCATTTATGAGATTTCAATGAATGTTATACTGCAAATTGCTTACATTCCACAAAATATTAAAGAACTTTTCATATCAAAGGTAGTTTCTATTGGATTATCTGAAACCCAATAGTGCCCACAGACGAGCTTCTTATAATTCTTTTCATCAATGCTTGGAAAGCATGGTGAGAAGGAAAGTGCTGTTAAGTGCTATCGTCTCCCTTAAATTTTCACTTACACTGTGTGCACATTGTGAAATAAACACATATGCAGCATGTCCATGTTTTGATATGTATTTTTATTTCCCTGCAGTTTTCACTTATCAAGAACAAGTAACAGGGAAAGTTGTCTGAACTAGTGCATAAACAAACATTCTGAAACACCACTACACGTATCTAATTTACAAGAACCGTATAAAAAAAGTCACTAAAACACTACGCTATGAAGGTGTCCAACACTTACAGTCAGACTTTTTCCAACCCGTTACTTGCCTTGTAGCCACAGGAAAACTCTCCAAAATTGTAAAGACAATCTTGCCACAACCCTCCCCCCTCCCAACACCTGGGATGGCTCGATATCTAGACTTCCAATAATTATTGCAATGATATAATGCAATACATACCTGGTAAGATATCCTTTATGTGGTGTGTTATAGTTCTAAAGCCAGTTAAAATATGCAGTCTTCGGATAAAATGTAATCCTCGAAAAATTTTCTTTCTGCACAGTTTAAATGTGCTAGATGCTTAATTTCTCCTAGTCCATTTTTCCTGTCTAATTATTTTTTTATAAACTGGTATTATAAATAGAAATATACATTCAAAATATATGGAAAAGTGAGTTACTACATTAAATTTGCATGTATCGATCCATCCCTTTCCCCTGCACAGTAATAGAAAATACTATTTTGCCTTGAACTTCATATTTGACAGTGAAATGCCACTAAAGTATTTACCAAAAAGTCCATCTAGTCAAATTGTGAAACAAATGAACCAAGTGAAAACTTTACAGTTCCTTTAGAAAAAAATTACAAGAATTTCATTTCCTAGCTATATGAATCTTTAACTTTTTAGACACAAAGTTGGATTTATTTTTTTACAAGATACAAAATGTAAACATGGCAAAATAAATAGTTAAAACAAGTGATGCAGGATCCCATTTCATGCTCATGATCCCATTAAAGAATTATTTTTTAAAAATCCATTCAGTTGCAAATTCAAGTGCAAAAGCATGATGATGAATATCTACTATTCAAGTAACAGAAATAATATTGATGATACAAATAAACTATTTTACAAGGTAGTGATTTTCCCAATTTTACAAAATATACATCATATATCGATTTAACATCCGATATACTGTAGTCCATTTAGGTCCATTGTTACACTCTGTGACCCCACAGAGTATCGCCTTTCGCACTCAGCTGGAATATGAACGACTGCACAGCATCAGCACAGGTCAAAGCCACGTGTTTTAGGTTATGTCACTTCCATAGCTACTGTTGTCTCTGCTATTCCATTTAAACCCAATCTTTCTGGTTCATGGTTCTCTCTATAAGGCAAAGAGTAAAATAAACATTAATACTCTCTAGAATGTGGTATTATCACTCAGTACTTACAAATATGTTTTTATGTAACTATATAAACATAAGAACATCTCCCATTTTTACAATTTCTATAGCAGTAATGGGGAAAAATTTTCTTCAGCTAAGAAATCCTATTCTTTTCTAATACTTGATTATAACTACTTAGGAAGGGCAGTAATTGAACAACATTTCAGTAGAAACCAATGATAAATGACTCATAAAATATACAATATAGGACAAGTTTTTTTATAATAGAGGAACCATATGATGCTCAAAAGATCATTATCAGGAGCACATTACTTAAATTCCTTTCCACTAGAGTTTAACTTTACAGGTTTAAGGTCATGTAGTTATTTAATCCACACATATCAAATTTTTTTGATTCACTGTTCTCTGTATTATTGTCATAGTAAGAAATATAAAACATACTCTGAAATACATTATCACAGATTTAACTAACCCTACAGTATTTCTAATCTTAACATATACAAAGAATAATTTACTTTCCATTTGTGTATAATGTTGATGAAAACACAAATTTTGATTTGAAAATTAAAGCTCTGACATGGAAGTTAATGACAACTCTAACCTTCTACACTAAATGAAAAAAAAAAAGGAATGTAAAGGTAACTGAAGCTTCTAAAATAGACTCTGATGTATTTTTGTGGTTTGATAGTTTCCAATTTGATGCGGTTTTTTCTTTTTTTTACAATTCTGGTTGGTATTTGAATATCCTACCAGTGACCTCAAACAAAAAAAGAGCTTTTTACAGTAACCAGATACTCAGTATTTATTGAAAAGCAAGTCAAGTGACAGATACTCACTGCCTGAGCAGTGAAAAAGAAAAAGTCTTCTTTCTCCCACAGGACAGCCAGCAGGAAGGGACACAATGACACTTGAGACACACACACACACACACACCTTGCTATGCTGCTCATGGCACTGCTAGGAGTAACCTTTGGCACTCTGTCCATACTGGCAGCAACTGTGGCAAGTTTTAAGGCTGTTGGCGATGGTGCTGAAGTCCGTGTATTGATATGCACATTGACTGGAGAAACAACACTGACATTATTGAGGTGCACTGCATTTGTCAGGCAGGAATTGTTCATGGGAAGTGTCTGAGGACTGCTTGTGCACAATGCTGGGATTAAGTGGTTTGTAGTGGTGTGGCCAACTGTCCTTACAAGTTGTACAGCTGAAATCCCTGGGCTGGATGATAAAGCCATATTGGTGGAGTATAATGTTTTAGAGGTTCCTGAAGGAGAATAAAAGAATCATTCATTTCATGTCATGATATGTTCAATTTTTTAAAAATTAGAAGTTTAATAATAAAAATAAATGCAAACACTTTAATCAATACCAAATTAACTTTTCACATGATGGCCTCTCCAAATATCAATAAGCACAACACACACACCTGTTATAAGCCCAAAGACACCATCTTTCTACTGTCCTGTATAACAGGGCTTTGCAAATAATTCTGCTGCCTCCATAACTGAAAACTATGCAACAGGACAGAGGGATCCTCTCTGAAGGTTGAGGGCAGGTAGAAATGATAGTTGGATTTCCATTAGAATTTACACATGCCAGAACATCAGTAAGGAGGTACAATGAAGACTGGGTGTTGATGTAAAACAAATGAAAAACCTTAGGGGCTGAGCAGCCCATTGAAGAGTGACAGAAACAGCAAGTCTTTGAAGGATTCAGGACAGTAAGAAGCAGACAGAGTTTCACAGCAATACTGTATTGCAAGAGAAGTCAGAGGAAGCAGGCCATTGAGTATGTAAGAGTGGGAAAGTAAACCCTAACTTAAACTTTTTGACACACCATCCTGGGTTGTATTTCACCTTTTTTATCAGTGCATGGATGATTCAATGGTGATGGTCAGCGATTAGCCTGATGCGGTTCCTAAGACGTGAGGCAACTGACATGTGGATAAAACCATCAAGGTGAAGAGTTATGTCAATTCTAGAGAACATCTAGCTATTTCACCACACCAATACAGAAATTCTGAGGAGTCCTGACTCACTTGTACAATGTTTTCCCTTGCATTTAAAGACAAAAATCGTACCTCAATCAGTGGATTACAACCTGGACCTAGTAAGTACTACATGTCACAGCAGGCTTACCTGAAGGCTGGACAACGCCATTGATGTTGTTGTGGCCGGTGTTCTGTTCCTTGGTGACCTCACTGCGACCTGGAACAGGCGCACTGACCACTGCAGATGCAGCGAAGTGGGCGCTGGCTGAGTCAAGTGTTTTAGACATACAGTCAGAGGTGCCTGAGCCCTGTAACATCAACAAAATTAAACTCAATTTTTCAGATGTGACTTTATGAACATATTAAGAAATGGGCAAACCCAAGAGGCTGTTGGTTTTCTTCACCTTGGACAGTTATATGTGTTAGACTGAGATCTAGGACTCCACAGACTATTTTTGGCATATGAAGCAGGGAAGTGACTACAAATAAGCACCAACTGCTGAGAAAGAACTAGGGGATTAAAAACCCCAAACTTTTAATGTTGTATTAATTTTTGCAATAAATGTTAATGAACACCTCTAAAATTTTTTGACAATCTAGATACTATGGGCAAAATGAAATCACAGAGATGACCAACACTCATTTTTGCCACAGTGAAAAAATGTGCTTTGGCCTAATCTTGCAGTAAGCTGAAAATAGGTTAGGCTGGTTACCCAAGAAAAGCAAAACAAGTCAAGTTTAATGGCCATTCCCCTCGATTCTATAAAAACCTGCTTAGCTGCTATTAATAGCCAACAGCTCTAGAATGTTGGCCAGTATCAAAATCCCCTGGATGTTACAGGAATGTTGAGCGGTCCTAGGAGTTCATGTTGCTGGACTTGGGGTCTCCAAGGTCAGAGCACTGACCCTTTGAGAATGAGCTGAACTTCTAGGGGCAGATGCTGGCCTGCAGCTGGAGATTGAGTTAATCTCAGTTATTACTTTAGGACTGTAGAGCAACAAAACCAAACACCTACAATAGTAGGTTAATTTTTTTGGATGGCTCAAATTTCAAATACACTTCTCAATTACAGTTTTGTTTTTAGTGGCTTAAACAACAGAAATTTATTTCTTATATAGTTCTGGAGCCAGAAGTCCAAAATGAGTCTCACAGGGCTCATTCCAGGGTGTTGGCAGGGTTCTTTCACTAGCAATTACACTTCTAGAAGGTGTTTTTATTCTCATCCCTGGTGTCTTCATTTAATGGTGCCTACGGAACACTTCACCTGCTGGAAACTTTCTTCTTCAGGGAAATGTGTCTCAGGGAGGCAAGGGGCTATGTTGTTTAGATTTATTGTACAATGCAAGAGGATTAACTCTCAGATCATGGGGTATCCACATGGCACTTAAACACAGTTTAGGAAGAGGTCAGAAAAGTTACATCCCTGAAAAAATTATTTTTTCGGTGAGCAGGGGATGATGGTTCTAAGAGTCTCTATAATTACTTCAATGAATTCTCAATAACCCTTCAAAAAAAAAATGTAGCTATTTCATTCTTAAATGAAAAATACCATCTTTGCTCTAGTGCTCCTCTCACAAAATACATAAACTAGTCACTTAAAATTATGTAAATTAACTGAAAAGACACTTAGGTTTGATCTCTAAAATCTAGAGTTGCAATATCAAGGTTATCTTCTGTGACTTGACTAAAACTGAATAAAACTATGGAATTATGAAAGAAAGGAGGGACGTCCCATGATTAAAAGGCAGGTTTACCTGTGCTTTTGGGTGTGGCTGTTGTGAGGAATGCTGAGATTGCTGTTTCTGCTGAAGCTGAGCAAGTTGCTGCCTTTGCATTTGAACTAACTGCTGTTGATGTGTCTGAAACTGCTCTTCTGTGATACCCCCTGTTACTGGGAAAGGACATTAATTTCAGAAGTAAGTATATTTTAAAGTACTTTTAACAACATAAGGTGAATACAGTATTAACATTATTCCACAACTAAGATGAAAAGCAATTACAAATCATAATATACATCATCAGCAAAGAACCCAATTCTTTCAGCGAAAGTGGTTAATCTGAGTATCCAGGACCTTCTAAAATCACATGCTAAACAAATTCCCATATACAGTTCTAATATGAAGATTCTACCATTTATTTAGACTTAGTATTTTTGAGATCATTCTCAATTCTCTACATTTAGATAATTATATAATGAGAAAACCTTTGATTAACGCAAATAGAAATAATGACTAAGTTAGTCTTTATAAGAAAGCAGGACCCTCTGTAAGACTATAAGTGATTCTTACTGCTGATTTTCTTCCATGACACTAAAGTGAAAGCACTTTTTCTCTGATTACACATCAGTAGAGGACAAAGGTGTTCAGTGAACATAACCATTAACTGTAGGTTAAACCAATACATTTTATGCTTAAAATAAGTCCTGTGCTGGATATTAGAAAAGTGTTCAGAAAATCAAAGATACCAAGTATCCTCAGACGTAATCAATTATGCAGCGACCAACTGTGTTGAAGTTAGATTTCAAATAAAAACGTATCTAGAACTTCTGTTTAAAAGATGATCTAATAAAAAGTTACAATAGGAAAAAGTTTTCTCAAAAAATGTAAAGAAACTTTCATTCATTGATATTTAAGATCACTGATAAACTGATTTGGAGAATACAAAGCTATTTCCAAAGAAGTTAATAATAAGTCAAGATACAAGAACAATTTTCCTCTGTTTTTCTTTATCGCTTTCTTCGCTCTCTCCCCACTATTTCACTCAGTCAACAAGTATTTACTATCTACAATAATGCAGAGTACTGCATTAAGAATTAAGAGTGAATATAGGGAAAAATAAGAAGAGAAGGGAGAGTCCCTGCTATAAAGTGCTGCAGTGCAGTTGGGGAGCAAAGATACACATAAAGAAATATCAACTAATATGAGTTAACATACAAACGCAAATGAAAAACCTAATCAATGTGACCTAAAGGAGTTTAGGTAGGAGACTACACCCTCAACCTAGGTTACTTAACTACCTCTACAAAGTTTTCCATTTAGTAGGATTACAAATGAAAAATTAAAAAATAAAAAATTGGTGGTAAATTAGACATGTTAACAGGTATGTATATAGTACAGCCTATTTCCTATGAAAAGGGAGTCAGAGATGAACAGAGCTTCAGATATGCCTTTACTGTTGTTCCACAACATAACTAAAATTTGTATTGGACTATGAGGGAAAACAGTTCTTAGACAGCAATTTTATTTTTAGAAGATTAAAAAACCTGGGGTTATGATAGTGCTTACTCTAAAATTTTAATATTACCTGTATCTTTGAAGTACACATTAGTTATCTTACTGAATTAACAACAAGATCAAATGTCTTTCTTTGCACATGTTAAATTCACTGCAAGTGTTCTATTTTTAAATGAAAAAAAATTTTTTAATTCTAAATTTACAATCTTCAAAATCAAGTGAAAATGTGAAGTTTTCATGAATTTCCAGCTGTTTGAAAACCTTGGGAAAGAGATGAAAAATAGTTTATTAGATACAAAGGCAGGAAGGAAAAAATCTTAAACCCAAATAAATTTGTTTAAGTCCTATGTGTATAAAGAGTGTACCAATTAAAAAAAAAAGGATTTGTAATCCGGTGCTGGTGTGGTCTACTCTCTCACAGCCAGTGTTATGTTTGTCCCAAGCTAAGATTTATGTTGTGTTGAAAAGGTGAGTATAACAATGGTTAACTTTCAGTGAGGAATAAGCCAAAGGGAATATTATTTTAGTGGCTATTTCAGAATTGAGAAATGAAAATAACTAGAATCTTTTCTTTTTCCAAAATCTTCCAAGTCAAATAATCATAAAATCTTACTAATTCAGAATAAAGTTATATATTTAAATTAGCAGAAAAAACTGCATTTTTAATTAAAAAGTTACTTTTCGTTGGTAGTCCATGGCTTACAAAGCATTGCTAAGGTCTGTGGTTATGGATGTGATCACTCATGTATTTATTAAGAAGGGATAAAATTGCCTGTTTGAGGGGATATGTCTACTTATTGCCCTATCTTGTTGAAGACCATTAATTTGCTTAGGAACCCTATTCTTTTCTGCATAGAAAATTCTTAAAATCCCAAGCAAGACTCAATCCAAATCATTCAAACTAACAGTCAGTGTTTCCCAACCTTTTAAAAGTTAGGTTGACTTCGCTAACAAAAATTTCATCCCTAATCCCATTGAGAATCACTAGCAAAAACTTAATTTAATTGTGTAACATGGATATGCTTAGAAAAATTTTTTTCTATTTTCTCCCTCACCTCAAGCTCAGCATATTACAGCCATTCTTGACATCTAGCTCTGTCTTTACTATAAAGTGTTTGGTGCTTGAAAAAACCTGGTCCTCATTCAGTTTCCTGGAGCATTGTTCAGTATTATTTCAACTCTTTAGACAAAAAGAGCAATTAGGAATTGTGACACACCGAGCTGGAGCACATACAGAACGCCCTTTCTAACCTCTTTCATTTTGTTAGGGTGTGTAAGAAATACATGGTTTTAATAGTACAGATACAGTATTGAATTACCATGCTCAGGGATGACTCACTGGCAGGTGAAGGTATTAATCTGACTGAAAATACCTTCTCCGTTAATTATTCTTCCTTACAGAAATTACTGAAATACTTCCATATAAGAGATTTTCTTATACTGATTTTGAGTCATCAAGAGGCAAACATTAGAACACATCAGGAAAAGGTCATACTTATGGCATGAAGAAATCCGTTTAGGAATGAGCTACAGGACAGGGCGCCAGCTCTCAGTAGGTGGTAGTGGGGTAGCAGTGGCACAAAGGGTAAGTAGGAACGTGCACTAGAGAAACTTTGTTTCTCCTGCTTAGAGCCAAGCCATGTTCTTTCCACTAGTTGCTCTCAGGTTCCTAGTTTGAAAGTGGAATTCATGTTGATCATAAGTCTACTCTGCCCCACCCCTCCAAGTCCTGTCAGTTAAGAAGTACCCACAAATCTGACTGTTTTGTGAAGGTGTGTTTCACTATTCTAGATAGATGGAAAGCATTCCTTTTCCTAAGTAGAAGTTTTGCAAATCTTCTGGATAACACATTCTAACAGGAAGGTACACAAATTACAGAATTCTCCTTTTTGTGTGTGCAAATATCTCCTCTGTGTATTAGTAACTTACTTGAATGTCTATGTATTTTATGTATGTTAAACAACAGTCTGTTCTTCAGTACAAGCCTCTAAATTTTCCTCTTTATGGCTACCTTCTTTATATGTGGCTCATTACCTATCTCAGATTTATTAGTCTGCTTTATTCTTCAGATGAATACAGGCAGCTTTCCTCAGAACACTTGCCACCATCCTGGCAATGCTGACTCTGTTTTCAAAGGTTCTAGGCACCCCTCATTTCATCCATCACCTTTCAGGTCTGTGGGTCCTAGATAATGGTTGGCTAGGTTGACCCCCTGTCACCTTTTCCTCCCATATTCTCTGACAGTGATCCGTCAAAACCTACTGTAGGTTAATCTTCATGAATTCTAAACCCCTTTACAATGTGCTAAATCTTTACAAGTATTTGTTCACTTTGTGTTGTTGTTTTGTTGGTAAACTAAAAAGAAAAATCTAATAGAAACACATTCTGGATCTTCCGGATGACCATATCTCAACAGAGTATGTATGAACATGTCATTTTTATGCTTGTGCCTTTTAAACATAATCTTTTAACTTTTAAAGCAGTGTTTGTCAAAGTGAGCTATTATGATGTATTAACCGTGAATATTTAAAGCACTACCTCAGATCAAGTTCTCATTGTTTAATGAAGAACATCTAATATGGTTGTAAAGATTATCTAAAAGTCAAAATGAATACACTATCTGCCCTCATTTACGAGATACGTCTTTGTTACAAAAGTTTTAGTAAATGTTTTACTGAAGCAATGCTGATTATATACAACTTCTGGTTTGTTTTAAGAGACAGATCTGGGGCTGTTATATGGGCAGGGGGGAGAGGGAGGATCCCCTTTTTTAAACCTTCCTGGTTATAGGAGTCAGGTGAAAGATCACATACAACTGCTAGACCTATTCGAAGGGCAAATCTCCCAAACCTTGAAAGTTGACATTACCTGTCCAGGACTATACACATCCTACAATGTGACAAAGTTAAAGGCAAACTAATGAATAAACCTCAAAACTGTCGGGGTAGGGAAGGTGGAGATGTGAGGTGAGGCAGTGGGTGAGAGAAACAACTGAAATGTCAGGAAAAGGAAACAGCCTGAAGATCCCTGTACACTTCTGACGCCCAAGCTAAATAGCTACAAGTGAAATTTCAGTATTATTTTCTTTAGCAGTCAAGTTAAAATCTTTTAATTCCTGAAGTCTGAATGCATTTCTTTCCTTTGAAAGGAACCCTAACATCAAAACAAAAATCCTTATGAGTACCTCAGCTAGTTAAAATAATTTTACCTATCCTAAAACTTTCATGCCTGCAAAGATTTTATGGCAATTTAAGAAAGAATGGGAAGAGAAACTGGAAAAATTAAAATCCAGGAATTTCTCTTGGCAAACTGTCCAAAATGTTGATGAGTTTACAGATTGGTAATATTAAGATATTTGAAGCTGGTCAGAAAGGCTGCTGATATCTACCCAGTATACTAAGACAAATGGGAAAGAAAAAATATTAATTTGTAAACATGCATTAGTCAAAACCAAGATTAAATGTAAATTAATCCAGCCAATCAAGTCTGAACAAGCAAAGCTACTTTTATCTGTGAAATGTATTTTCTTAAGGTTTGGATTTAAGAACAGCCCTTCAAAAGAATAAATACACTGCAATTTCAAATGACTAAACACTTTGCCATCTGTTTATATAAAGAATGTAGTATTTGTCATGTGCTGTAAGGTCCTTGAAGGTATGTATTACTGTCTTGCAAAACTCTGCAACTTTTAAACATTTAACATAGTGCTTTGAATATAGTAATTGTAAATAACTACGAATGAAATGAATTTTCCTTGGTTATTCACTTGCCATGTTCAGCCAAATCTCTCTCTCTGTCCTTCTATTTTTTGAGAAGTCTTTCAATTAAGAAAACATAACTTTATTTTACTTAATAGTTAAAAACGCACATCCCTTTCTTTAAAACGAAGTCCTTAAGTTTTAATTCTCCTAGTACCTGAGACACTCATTTCAATTTGCTTTCCTTTAATTCCTTTAAGTATGATATCAAAAATAATAACTAGAATATATTTATGACAAAGGGATTAATTATGCCTTGAAAAACTTCGCCTGGGCTATTAACAACATAAAAATAAGAGAATTCTTTGCCACTAGCCCTGAAGTTCAAGTTTTTTTAAGAAACAAGGAACTTACAATACAAATAAATATTGCTGTCAAGTGTATCAGGTTTCTACTTCTTATTAAATCCTTTATTTGCTAGGAGTTCCCAGCCGTGAACCAAAAAATCAGTACTTAATTAATTTGTCTAGCTCAATACTACTCTGTCAAGTAAAAACATAGTCCTGTATAGGTCTTGTTATCTTAAAGACACACATGTGGCTCATGACCAAGTCCACTAAGAATCAGCAGGAGGCAAAAGTGTTAAAGACACAGAGATGCAAAGAAACTAAATAGATGAGGATTCAATTCTTTTGTATATGTTCAATATAAAAATACAACTTTCTAAGAGCTCCTACATCCTTTTCTTCAGGTAGATGAAGGAATTTCTATTTACTGAATTGTAACTGAATCAAATTGTCTAATCAGAACTGAGAAAACTATGTAATGAATATAATTGGTACAAATGGGTAATTAAAAGTGCCACAGTTTTTCAAATGTGTACAAAAATGCTGTTGGAAGATTCGTTTCACTATTAATACCTGTGCAAAATATTTTGAAACATACGGAATGTTAGAACAAAAAACCCCGATGCCTCAGCCTCAATGACTAGACAGCTAAAACTGGGAGGAAAGGGAAACATCAAACAAAATCCTTTACCTGAGTAACAATTCAATATAAATTTGAAGGACTCAGCTTTAAAACTTGATTCTAACACAGCTTAAGACTTGAAATTTTTCAAGGAACAAAGAAACAGTACCATGTTGAGACCACTAAAAAACGTAAGAGAGGAAAATCACACACACCAAAAAGATTATTTTTTCTGATGGCAGGGGAAAGGCAAAAACAAAAAATCTTATTGTCTATGTTGTTAACATTGCGTATTTGTTAAATTTCTTGAGACGTACATGCGTGCATATTTTATGCTGATGTATGGTAGTATTGTAGAGCTGATTATTTTGGAATTAAATTTAATTTACATTGTTATATTCTGAATCAACACATATACAATACTGATAATATAACATATACAACATATATATATATTTTCTGGAAAAAAGTCATGTCAAATATATCTGGAGTTCACTGGGAATGTATGATAGAAAGGTGCAAATATCTGGCCATGTTAAAGCTGAGACAGAATATATTAAAATCATTTTTTTGGGGGGGAGCATAGCATACACAAGTAGAGAAGAAACTCAACCTATGGTCCAATCTAATTATAAATGCCTATACTGATATGTTTTTAAACTCCCTTTATAGCAAAAATTATTTTGGGTTAATTTTTGGTACAGGAATTCCAGTTCAGTTAAATAATTTGAACAATGTCTTGGAATTGGCTGTAAAAAAGATCTGACCCACTATTCGTTAACTTCCTACTACCTTTAGGTTTCTGAGAGTCTTGCCACCTCAAATCATATGAGGTATATATCCATTTCAGGTTCAAAAGTTCATTAAACTTCATAGACTCATGAACTTTATATAATGGGATGCTATTTTCTTTAAGTTTATTTAGGAAAAAATTAACCAGCTAATTTGGAAAAATGATAAGCCAACTTCCAATCATCCAAATAAATCCAATTTTCCATTACAACCTTTAAACAGATAAATGTCTAGGTCAAGTTTGAAAATAAGCAGTTCAGTAGCTAAAACAGACTGCACACTATTGAGACCAAATTTCAAGCTAAAATGATATAAAATCACTTTAAAGAAGTTTAACATAATTTTGTATACTAAAATATACCATCCAGGAAATAATTTAGAAATACATATGTTTTATAGAGAGAAAGGTGTGGTCAAGTCACATCTAATTTTTTCATCTCTGGATACCATGCATTATTTGTACATGTTACATGGATATTTATAAATTATACATATTTTGTATAAATGTGATAAAGAGAAGACGAACCACAGAAGAAAATGAATCAAAATTACAGTTTTAGATTCTCTAGATACTATACATTACTTACAATGTATATGTCATAAAAATACTAATTTGAGCAGTGTCTCTTAAAATGAAAAAAACTTTCCAAGCTCAATTAAGGGTAAATTATCAGACAAAAAATACAACTATTCCTAAAAAGCCTCTTAAAAAAATCATTTTTCAAAAAGAAAGCTTTCAATGGTACCTCATGGAGTAAGGCCTGTATTTAAGGAATAAGGAAAGCAACACACAAA
This sequence comes from Manis pentadactyla, assembly GCF_030020395.1. Lineage (NCBI taxonomy): Eukaryota > Metazoa > Chordata > Mammalia > Pholidota > Manidae > Manis > Manis pentadactyla. The sequence goes on from NC_080026.1 coordinate 22,066,682, forward strand.
AATGAAAATTTTCTTGAACAAAAGCAGATACTGTTGTGCTGTTGTGCTGTGATGATCCGGTAGCAGCTTAGAACCACTTTGCCCATAAGGAACTCCCTATACGTTCTGCCTACACATTTACCACTTCAGGAACACTGGTTTTAAAACAGTTTTTTTTAAACAGTTAAAAAAAAAAGTTTAAAACTGATTCCTTTATGTTTAATTCTTACTGGGTATGTATACACCAGACTGACTTGCCTAATAGTAAATTTCAACAGATACTCAATTAAAATGTAAGCCAGTTAAATGGTTAAAATGCAAACCTTATAAAAGGGTTTAGTTTCTTAGGTTGGAAAAAAATGTAGTAGGTTAAAATCCTTTCCTCAGTGGGATTATGAAAATAAATCTTCAAAATTTACCTTGAGTGTTTATTTAGTGGATAATGAAAATTAAAGAGAAAATAATACCAAGATATACTTTTAACAAAGTGACAGCGTACCTGATATGCCATTCTTGCTGGTGTTCAATAAAGCTACAGATGCTGCGGAAACTCTTTTACTGTTCACAGTCTGCCCTGGTTTTCTTGAGGTACATTCTTCACTATCACTGTCCTGTAAGTTTAGTAGCCTTGGCTGGAAACACTGTAGTCGACATGATCTGATATTGCTTAATATTTCAGGAAGGGACAGTCTATTTTCACAATGTTTACTGGAAGCATTGGTCCAAGAGAAATTAGAAGAAAAGTCTATAGGTTGGGAAGAGCTTGAAAAAACATTCAGCATTTCAGGGTCTATCTGTTTCAGGACTGGGTCATGTTCTGTGGATATTCGGTCCATTATGACCCTGAAAAGCAATATAAAACCAAGTATTATCTAGAAGAACTTAATAATGTTTTCTCTATACATTCCTATCCAGCTTGTAAACAAAAACCAGGCCAAACAAATATTTTACCTTCCACCTCTGCCAATTCGCCTCCTTGCAAATCCTATACATCTTCTTGGGACTGTGAGTGTCGTAAGGCAATGCCTATATCTCAACTTATCCAAATCTGCCAATTCTGAATTTTCAAATGAATGGTTAGCTTGGTCCAAACGAGGCTGCAAAGAAATAAAAAAACAAACAAACTAAAACTCATGGAGTCAATTCTGAAATGAAGGAAAGTTAAATCATGATAAAAAAAATTAAGTTAACTATAGCATTAGCAGAACAACTCAATTTTAGATTAAACTGCAAAATTGGGATTTAAATGATATTAACCAGATAAAATTATATAAAGTTGAATAAAAATTCACTCACCAAAATAACTCAAACTGAATATAGTTTGTAAATATAGACACATTCAGGGTATATTTTAAAATATATCTTCAAAGAATAATATAGCTTCTAACACTTATGTAGAAAAGCAGAGATAGTGAAATCAGTAATTTATAGGCTTCCTATTGAGATAAACCATATTTTTGTACCAAAAGTACACTTCAAGCATGCAATGGTCAAGCTGACACTTCCTCTTTACTTTTAAGAACATACAGTCCATTTCTTTGCCTTCTCATTCCCTTTATTATTCTACTTTTCTGTGTCTTACCACTTCTCCCCCTTTCACAATTTTTTCTCTCATCAGCTTACTTGTAAACAACTTCCCACCTCTCCTATACTAAATGGACACGCAGGCCCTGAAGAAGTTTTACAATAATGCAAACAAGACAAGCTATCTCCACCAGGCACACAGAAGAGCCATCCTCACAACTCTATAGTCACATACCTCATCTGAAAACCTGAGCATTTAAGAGTGAGGGTCATTCCTTGATGTAATGCTCTGTCAAAACTTGACTTAGTAGCACAAAACAAATTCTAAGTGGTCACAAAGTTATGAATGTAATTTTTAGATAAAATGTTGTTATGAGGGAAGTTTAAAACTGATTCCTTTATGTTTGATTCTTACTGGGTAAGTATACACCAGACTGACTTGCCTAATAAATTAATTTCAATAGATACTCAGCAGCCATCAAAGGTTCAATTAGAGATTCTGGGCTTACCTAACTCTAGCAATGACTCACTGAACAATTTTCCTAACTTCTGAGCTATAGGTAAAGACCAAAGTGAAATGTATTTCTAAACTATGAGGAATTAGAGATTTCCAAGTAAAGGATTCTGATATCCTTTGAAAAGATTCAGTACCTTTGAGCATCTTTTATTGCTGTCTGCACAGAGGATATTAAATAAAAAATGCTGATGGACTCTCCATTTTTGGATCAAGACTAGGTCACCTTGACAAGAGTTACCTGTTAATTCCCGTTCACAAAACCACCACAAAAAATAAAGGTCTTACAGCATAATACTGGCATCCTGCTCGCCTCCTGAAAGCACAGGGACCATCGGGATCATTTTCTTCTTCGGGTTCTGATACTGGAGATGGTACCTTGAAAAGAGAGACACAAGATATTCCATTTAGGAGTTAATCAGAAGTCAACAGGTCAATCTTTATAATGGTCTGAAATTAGAATCTGATCACAAACAGTAAATCTTACTCCTAGATTACACACAGCAGGCATCCCCAAAACAGACTAGCACACATAGTTCTTTCAGGTAATTTCACATGGCATTGCTCAACTGCTTCTGAACATGTAAGTGCTACAGACTTAAAAAGAATTAGTACAGCTTTTATATACCCCACTTATATTTTATAAATAATGTAGATGACCATAAATACTTTGACAGATATGCTTCACCTGTTAGTGTGTTTTTATCCAGTAACATTTTCTCTCTTTAATAAAGCCCAAAACCAAGGAGTAATAAAAAGGCTTACGAATAGCCATCTTACCCCAAGCCATAAAGGTCATACATTTTACTCAAATGGAAGTGTCCCTTATCTCCCCAGTCATTTAGAATCACTTTTTAAACTTAGCAGATCAGAAGCAGATAATTACAAGAGGAAAGAAGACTTGTTAAAGGAAAGCAGACTAGCTGGAAAGAGAAGTGAGAAGTCCACAATCTTACAGCAAAAGAATAAACACTTTCAAAAAATTGTCACAGATTAAAGAGCATTCTCCCTGGTGCCACATGACACTAAGTGAAACATCCCTAAATATTCTAGGTTGGACCCCTAGGGCAACACTGAGACATTGTAGCATACTTTATAAATGTCATCAAAAACATTAAATGATATACAAATATACTCTCATACGGCAGGGAAAAAATTTGGTTTAGATAAAATATCTGCCTATAATGGTGAAAATTAAAAAAAAAAGTTTTGGTACTTAAGTTTCAGTTGTCTCGCAATTTCACTTTGTAGTATATCTCTTTTTCTGACAACGCTGGCTCAACCATATTTACTTGTAAATTTTTGAACCTCACAAATCCCTCTCTTCCTATTTTGAGGAAAAATATTATCTCCACATTATTTCCAAACTGTGGTAATTACCACTGAGCAGGGTCATCCAGGGGAGAAAGGCATTTGTTTGAGGTTCCAATATACCTCCACCAGCCCTATGGGGGAGACACAGAAACAGTAAGCTGGGGCTGATTCTTCTTCCTGGGGAACCAAGTCCCAAACCTGAAATTTGAAAGGAAATCCCAAATGTGAATTTTGCACTTTGGTTCCTTGCAAATCATTGACTTCCTCTTCTAAAATACAAAGAAGAAGTGTCACAAATTCTCAGATACTCTTCAATAAAGTATTCTACGCCAACCTCCCAACCACCATTTCCCAGGAATAGATTCCAGGACTTAGTCTGAAACAAAGGAAGATAAGGCTGGTATTAGGAGAATCAGAAGCATGATCAAGAAGAGATGGAGTTTTTAGTTCTGCTCTGCTGCAAATCTCACTTGGGTAAGTCTGGTTAAAATAAATAACTGTTCTCTTAGACTTCCTATTCCCTTGTTCCTTGTTTACTGGAAGGACAAAGAAGCATATGATTATCTTAATGATCTTTAAAACAATAAAATCCTGAGTTTGTAAAATCAACATTCTAAATAGCTGCCACACTAAATGATGTCCAACTACAGGTAAATACTTTTTAGCAACAAGGGTATGCTATTATAAAAACTAAAGAGGTTTGTCAAAGACCTAGCACAAGGACTCAGAGGAACCTAAAAGTTTCAAAGTACAATTTGCATGTAGGCTAGGGACTGAGAACTATACAAGTAAACTAAGAATTTAGAACAGAAATTAAGATCCCTTGATGCAGGAGGAATGTATGACTAGTATGCTGAGTATGGATGGCTTCTAACAATAAGGGAAGTTTCAATAGTTCATAATTTCCTATGGCATCATTCTTAAAGGGTTGGGAATATATGGTAAAATTCTATAGACTCTCATTAGTACCACCAATAGAAGGGTAATATACATACATTTATCTAACCAAATTATATTCTTACTCAAAACTTTAAAACAATGTCCTGGTACGTGTAATGTAGATAGAGGCTATTTGGCCATCTGGCTACTATTCCAGGTATCATTCTGTTCAACCTTTCTTCCCCTTTGTATTTTATGCTCAGGAAATGCCAAACCACTAACAGTTCTATCATGCTGTTTTCTCCACCCAGAGCCCTTCCCTACACTTTCTGTCTGGAAAACTAGTATTTGTTAGGCCAGTATTTCCTTCATCATCTATTAATATCCCATGGCTATTCAAAGCCCTGCCTGAGTCTAACCGGATGATCCTCTGGACAAAAGTAATAAACTATTTCATTAAGTACTTTTGAAGCACATACTAAATTAAATACATCTCTGTGCAGATGTCACAATGCATACAAATACTAAGATAGTATTTGGGTAGAAAAACTGAATCAGTGACAGAAGAATAAAAAATACATAATCTTGTCAAAGGGGACACATGTTATGTAAACTCTGTATTTTCAATAGTTACAACAATAAAATATTTTATAAACAGTCTTGCTTCAAAAAGTAACTCTGACATCGATTTTCTTTAAAAATTTTCTTTTAAAGCAAGTCAAAATGTTAAAATATGATAAGACCTGTTTGTTATAATATTCTCTTTAGGTTGTCTATGTTACAGAAAAGAAAGAGGGTATTGGTAGACCAGATGCTAAACACTACTATTTTTTAAAATTATCTTTTAATATATAAAGATTTTGTTTTAAAAATAGCACTTAAGAAGTAAAATTAAGAAACATTTTGCTATAAATAACTGTTGCAAAATAAACCAAAGAATTATCTTCCCAAGTTAAAACTTGAACAAGTCTTTTACATCTTTACAATCAAATAGTTATTGCCAAACAAATTAGCAAGTTTACATTAGAAGATGTAAAGTAAAATGTTGGTGGAATACAGTAAAAAGGGAATTACTATTGGTGAATATTAAAATTATGTATTTAATGTCTTAAAATAGCGATAATCTTTGGTTCAGTAATTCCATTTGTAATAATCTATTTTAAATAAAAAGAGAAAAGATAGAAATGTGCATTTTTCTAAAAAGGAAAACTGAAAAACACCTAAATGTTCCCTGGTAGAATAGTTTCTAGCCAACTGATGGAAAGTAATAAAGTGTCATTTCAGTGGCTACATAAGTAATACGGAAAATGTTTATGCTGTAACATTAGGTGATGAAAGCAACAACAAAACTCTAAGATGTCATTTTCACTTTAGAATATAGCAATACAGAAGACTCGAAGGAAATGTCTTTAAAATAGTTTTAAAATAAGCACCTGTGGAAATTCATCTTCATCTGAGCTGTGAAAGTCATATTGCTTAATGTCACTCTTATTGATCACAGGCAATGTCTCAGGAGTGGGTTGCTGAGATGTTATCAAAGCCTCTGCTTTAGGCTTCTTTGGGTACTTCTTCTTTTGACGAACCACATCAGAAGCCTCTTCTTTCAAAGACAAATGATGAGGGTGCTGTTTACGTGACGATTTTTCCCCCAAAAGGAAGAAATGAAAATAATTTTAGAAATCATGAAAAACTATACTCTTTTTTGAAAAACATAAATTTTTACCCAGGAGGTGATTTTACTTACTGTTTTTAATATACAAAAATTATGTGATCAGAAATTGAAAAACGGTTTACTTTCTGCAAGTTATGATGAAAAATAGCTATGGTATTTAAATTTGCTTTTTATGTTGTTTTTGATAGTTAAGCTGTTACTGATTTTTTTAAAAACTGTTCCATTATTATGCAATCCAGCATTTAAAAATTAGCATTTAGATTTTATTTTAATTTTATTTAAATGTATTATACTAATTAATGATGAAAATGAGTAACTATCCTTATTTTTGAAAGTAACTTGAACTACATTATGAATTAATTCAGTTCTACACTTATTTCTAATTTTTAAAAATGCCTACTACCATGGCCAGTAAATTTTTGAGAAAAATAAGCTTATTACCTAGAAAAAAACTTTTTAGAATGTAGAATTACTGCCTCAACTGAACAATAATCAACTGTTGTCAAGTACCCCAGAGTTCTACGGCGGCACCTGACAAGCCACCTGGCAAAGAGACTGCGTATGAGGTGATTTCCAGCCCCTACTTCTTAACAGAGAAGCTGTTTCTACCTATTTTAACATGCTGGAACTCCTTTTAGTAAGTATGGCTCTATCACTTTAAAAAATTTGAAAATGACTGTTCTAAGCACTAAAGTTGAAATAATATTATAGTAAAAAAATATTTAGGAAGTTATACATTTCCCCATGTAGCCCATATTATTGTTAAAACTACTTTAGGGTCAAAAACAGTACACACATGAAAATGTTGATTAAATGCCAAATTATTTAATGAGATATAGGCTGTTACAATGGGAATGGGTATAGCTATGATATCAAAAATAAAACCCCAACTTCTTAGAAACTACCTGTATTTTAAGGTGGAATGTATGACAAAGTAAATAAAGTTAATTATATATAATGGGGTAGAGCAACAATGGAAGAAACCATATTCCTAAGACTGGTATTTAAATAGGCTGAGTGAGTGTTTATTCTTAGAGATTATCAAGATTCAGTATCTAATAAAGGCTGATTCTGTCAATAATTTTGGGTTGAGACTTTCAAATTCTAGACCTAGCAATCATATGCCTAGGAAAAGCACTGGTTCATATAAAATGCATTTAAAAAAATAACTCAGAAAATTTTATTTACTATAATGATACCATTTTTGGCTATAAAGGCAAGTGTGATTTAAAGGGAATCAGGTAGGTGGGCAAGATGCCTGTGATTAATAAGAACTTTGATGTTTGAATTGACATGAGGAGTCTTCCTGCTCCACATTCTTCTTGACCTTTAAGAATGAAACCATGAAAATTGAGGATTGTGTACATTTTTAAAAGATGAATTTTCCACAAACACCCTAAGTCACTTTTAAAATCTTGCTACACAGTAAAGCTCTATTGTTTAACTGCTTCAGTCAATATTTACTTAAATCTAAGCTCCTTAAATGAAAGGTTTTATTAATTTTTGTATATCTCAATTGAATTCTTTAATTAATGTACCAAGTGAATACTGAACAATTCTTTAGTCTAAGGGACTAAAGTAACCACTGAGACTGGATCTTTATTAGGAAGAAATTATAATTGAGAAGTAAGAGGACTTTTCCCAATTGTTTAAGGCAGACAGTAATCGATAAATGCTGGCTCTGGCAATGAGGACACCAACAAGAGTAACTTTCAATAGCCTCGATGAAGAAAGCTCTAATTTTAGATTTTGATGCCTGCCACTTGACACAGAATTTGCTAAGGCTAGTGGTAGTCACTGAACTTTAATTACACTTATTCTCTAGGGAGGCAGATAGCATAGTGGAAAGCACACGGTCTTGGAGTTAGGCCTGGAATCAAACCTTGATGACCCACTGATTAGCTATATGATCTAGAAGTGATATAGAGGTGAAATCTGCCTAAAGGGTTGTTATAAGATTAACAAATCAGTATGTATATAAAAATTCCTATCAAAGTGCTTGGTAAATAGTAAGAACTAAATACATGTTAATTGCTTACTTTCTTAGCCAAATTATAATAATAATACAATTGTAGAAACCAAAGCTGTCTGATCAATATTACATATATGCTTTTCTCCAAAAGATATTCACCTTAGTTTTACATTCTTGAACTTTGTGATGATTTCCATTATGAAGAGTTGCTGGAGGAGTATATAACTCTTTTTCGGATCTATTGACTTTCATTTCATTAAGGATTTCACCACCATAGTCTCCCAAATGATATCTTGAGAAGGTAACAAATATAAGAAAATGTTACATAGTTTAAAAACCAAGAAAAAAACAATGATTACCTCTATTAACTGGAATACAGCTAATCAACTAGGGCCAATAATTACTTAGATTATTCTTAAAAGGGAAAATTTATAGGACTAAGAGGCCCATATTTGGGATTGAATAAAAACCAAATGAAAACAAAGCAAAAAAATCTCTAAGGTACACACAAGAAGAATATCCCATATATTTTATATTTTCAAGTACTAGGAAATGATGTTGAGAATGTTTACCTCAGGAATCACATAAAATTGTTAGGTTTAGTATAGTCTAATTATGCAGAAAAATGACTATTACATTAGAGGACACATTTTTGAAATGCATTGAAACAAAAAATGTTTTTTACCTAGTTAGAAAATAAAATCAATTAAACAGTCTTTCCTTCAAATTTTATTTAATAGAAACTTTAATACAGAAAATTGGACAAAATGATTTCTAGGTTCTTTTCTAAATAAAATTCAATAATCTGTTTTAAAAAAAGGATATTAGAGTGTCTATACTACACACAAAAATATCCCCCAAATTTGCAATCCAAATTGATAATTCAATCTGATTAAAAAAGACTATTAACGACAATTTTGCCAAAAATGTAGAATTTGAGAATCAATTCCAATTATTTTAAATCTCAGCAAAACCCCAACACAAATCAAATTGTTATATTTTGCTCATCATTTGGCTAAAATTACATTAGAATGTAACAGTAGCAATGTTACCTTTTTTCCACAACTTCTAAGGTTAAGTGCAATAATTCTCTTTTTGTCTTCTCTCTTCTCTTAATCATTTCCAAAATTGTTATGGCTCTACTAAACTCTCGTCTCAATTTCAACATCTTTTCATAAGAGGCTTCATCATTCTTACGATTCTATTGAAAATAACAATTTTATAAGAATAAACAAAACTATCCACATTTCCAGTTTGATTCAACAAAATCTCATCAGACCCAAATTCATCCTATAAAGTGCAAAATGTTAAAAAAAATTTAATGTAAAAGTGTTAAAAATTCATCTAAACAACAACTACATAAGCAAACCTATCCATTTAACTCTGAAAATATAAGTACAAACAAGTACTTCTCAATAAATATTCAGAAAAATATGTTGCCAGCTGTTGAAAAGATGGAATGACATAGAAGGGATAATTCCAATGTAAACAAATTTTTAAGGTTGACCTGAAACAAAATCTAGTGTATCAGAAAATGTGGTCTATTCAAACGGTAGCAAGGTATTTTCCAATGACAAAGAGAAACAGTTCTGTCAAATCAAGTCTACCTAAAAACAGCCAAAATGGATCTCTATGCATCTATCCAGCTCTGTAATTGTGGGCTTAAGTTTCAATATACTACTATGTAAACATTCACAATGACAGGCAAAGCTTCACTTCAGGAACTCAGATGTAAAACTGAAAAGCAGGGAATGAGATTATCATGTTTCAATGTAAATAATACCTCGCACAGTAGAAAACAGACTTATGAAAATCTTGAATTTCAGAGTATTGTTAAAGGAGTTCTTACATTGAAGTGTAAGAAGTAACTTGAACAAACTCAGGAGTCCTGTTTAATAACTAGAGAAGACTCGGCTGTAATTAGCATCATTTTTTTACATACAGAAGTTACTGTTAATGTAAAACATTTTGTTCGAACAGCCACAGAATACTGACTTTATATTAGGCATGAAACTATTTGTTTACAAATAGACTATTACTGCCTCTCATTGTACAGGTCCAGTCAGACTGCACTTAACTCAGTGATGGAAAGATCGCTTAATAATACAACATGACATTAGAAAGAAACTGAAGAAAGCCAGATTTTATATTGGAGGATTATAAAAGAGAAGATAAAGCCTAAGAAAGATTCAAACTTTTACTCTTGTTTCTTTTGTTTATAGTTTCTTGCATTTGAAAACTAATCACCTATAAAAACTACCTAAAGTAAGTCCCATTAAGGTACTGCATACCAAATATTAAAAACACTATGCTAATCAGTCATCCTTTTGTCTTATCAAAAAAAAAAAAGAATCTTTTTCCTCTCTTCAGTACTATGTGACAAATGGCAAAATCTAAAGTATGGTTTTAGATTATTTTTTGTTGTGTAAATAGGCATCAATACCTTCGAACTGAAAAAAATTAACATTACCAAGAACAAACATTGAAGTGTTCATTGTATGTAGGGTACTGCCCCTGTCCCCTATTCTCAAAAGGCTTAAAGTCTAATAAGAATGAGGGACATACAGATCCAGAAGATGAATGATAATACAAGGCTACATGCCAGCTGAACAATATTCGGAAGCGCACCAGAACCTTTTAAGATTGCTGCCTTCTTCATTAAGTGTTCCTCTTGGACCATATGTTAGTCATTCATTTTCTGCTCTTTAGGCCCAAATAATTACCCTTGCTAATTTTTCCTTTCCCCAGTCCTATCTTTTCTACTTTTTTTTTTTACTTTTTATTTTGAAGTAATTGCAGGTTTACAAAAAAGTCGTAAAAACAGTATAAAGAATTCCCATGTATCTTCATCCAGATTCCCCAAATGTTATTATTTTAGATTATCTTTCTCTCTGTATGTATATCCATACTGTTATGAACTGAATATTTTTGTCCTTTAAAAATTCTTATGTTGAAATCCTATTTCCCCAATGTGATGGTATTTGGAGGTGGGGCTTTTCGGAGGTGATTATTAGGTCATGAGGGTGGAGACCTCGGGAATACATTAGCAGTCTTATGACAGAGACCTCAGAGAGCCAGCTCTCTTGTCGCTTCCACCGCGTGAGGACACAGCAAGATGACTATCTATAAACCAGGTTGTAGGACCTCACCAGACACTGAATCTGCTAGTGCCTGGATCTTGGAAAGCTTAGTCTCCAGAACTGTAAGAAATAAATGTTGTTGAAGCTCCTTAATCTGTGGTATTTTTAGTACAGCAGCCCAAATGAACTAAGGCACATATATAAAATTAGCAATAGTATTTTTAAAAATTTTCAAGAAAAGCTGAAGCCATAATGCCCTTTTATCCCTGAACACTTAAAAGTGTACTTTCTAAAAACAACGTTAGTTTCTTACGACCACTGCACAATTATCAAAATCAGGAAGTTAATATTGATATAATTCATGGACTTCATTTGTATTTCACCAATTGTTTCACTAACCTACTTTACAGTACCAGTTATACAAACACACACACACACATATATATAAACTTTATTTGTTGTTAAAAGGATATTAGAACAATAATTTTTATTAAACTCATTAATAATAATAAATCCTTTTTCCTGATCTAGGATCTGATTCATGATTTAGGATCTAGTTGTCATGTCTCTTTTAGTCTCCTATTATTTGGAATAGCTTCTCTGCCTTTCTATGGTGATCATGACCTTGACATTTTTGAAGAGTAGAGGCCGCTTACTTTTGTAGACTGTTTCTCAATGTGGGTTTCTTTGAGGTTTTTCCATGACCAAATTCAGGTTATGAATTTTTAGTAGGACTATTAAAGAAGTGATATTGTGCTCCTTCCATAAATCAAGAGCTGAATAATACCTATTTGTCCAACTACCGCTGACATGAACTTTGATCACTTGATTAAAATGTTTTTTGCCTGGTTTCTCTAGTCAAATTACATTTTTTTTCTTTTTTAATTAAAAAAAACATGCTGTGGGGCTATGTATCTTGTTTCTCATCAGGTTTTCCCCCATTAATTTAATATCCATTGATTCTAACTTTTGCCTAAAACATTTATTACTATGGTGGTCACCAAATGGTGATTTTCAAACTCCATCATTCCACTGATATTTAGAAGTTGGAAATCTACTGTAAGGAAAGGTGTTCCCTTCTCTTTTATCAATCAATCTACCAATTGTCCAAATATCCATTTATATCAATATGGACTCATGGATTACTTATATTCTATGGGCTATCCATTACTCTCTTTATTATTTTGACACTCAACCTTTCCCAGATCTGATCAGTGGAATCCCCATCCAAGATGGCCCCTGAGGCCTTCTGACATGGCTCCAATATTTTTCCATCGTCAATCACATTCTTCCTTTCCAGCATAGCGGAATGTTCCAAGCTTATCTTTATACTTTCCCAGCCCCTGACCTGGAGCCAACCATTTTTCTAAGGGGACTTGGTTCCTTTTAATAGAAAATGGTATTAAAAATGAAGATCCACATGCTAGGGATGACAACTGTTACTTAGTGTCATTGCTTCCAGATTGTGAGCAGAGCTAGGAAATTGTCTGTAATATATGTATGTACATATACATACAGAGATCTATATTTACCTCTAGCTAATATTAAAAACCATGTATTCACACTGACACCTTTTTAACGCTTTTAAGATGGCCCTACTCCCTGTATTCAAATACACTCACTCCCTTTAACCTTCCCTGTTAACTGTCTCTGCTCAGGACCAACTCTTTTCTTCCAATTCCAGTTACATGTTGTAGTTCTGACCTACTGCAGATCTCCAGGAAAGTAGTTCTCAAAGTGCTGCACTTTAGAATTAAAGATCTTTTTATAGCCAAGGATAATTCACCGGTGATTGTTATGTGCAGCAAGACTGAGAATTACTATCTTTCCTGCCTGTCTTGCTTCAGAGGGAGGAGAGAAGGCACAGATGCTAACAGTTGTATCTCTAGGGTTACAATATTAAACATATATGGTAACCAGTGCACTCAGATGGGCTGGTGCCTTAAGATTATTTCATTTAAGGATGTCCTTCAGTACTTAAGTGCTCACAAATTAAACATTAGTTTAGTGAATTAAAATTAAATTCTAGGACCACCAAGCAAATACTTCAGAAGTCCTTTCCTTTAGCCTTTGCATCAGCTGTACAAGTGTTTTTAATTTTGTGAAAACAGAAAAGGAAGTAGAGAAGCTTTGTTAGCTGTATTCATTTTGCATATCCCAATGCTTGTTCACCTCCTGAACATCTAATGGGTATTCATTATTGACTGCTTTCTCATTTTAATACACATAAACATGTCTAAGCAATAACAAGGTACATGAAGGGGAACTGTCTTTGGCCCCACAACTGAAAACAGGAATAAAAAGAATACTAGAAAAGAAAATGTACCACTCTGCAGAGGAAGATGAAAGTAACAAATAAGAGAATGGGTAGGAATCAAAATGTCAGGAAAAAGCTGGATTAGTTACTACACAATGGTGAAATACCTAAACACAGGAACCCATTATTAGCAATTCTCAATATACTAGCTAGTTAGAAAATAGTGATTTAATCTATTTAAGGATAAAATGTTTTTAAACATTTAGAATATTGTTTATATGCCGATAAATTTTGCTAATTACTTCATACCCACTCATTAAAAGAAGTCCAATAGCACTTTTCCTTCAAAAGAATTGCTAAAAGTCTAAGATTTTCAATATATCTGAATCAATTATACTTCTTTTAAAAAGCAACTGGTAGTTCAGATTTTTCAATGGTTCAGATAAATCTCTTTCCTTCTTCATGTCCCACAGTTCATATTTATGAAGTTCTACTGTATTTATGAACTTCTCTCATTCTAGTCTTATCTAAGCAAGGCAATCAATGTGAATAAAATATTTTACAATTCCTTAGCTAACTATTAAAGCACCAAACTGGAAACTCAGCCTGGGTTATGGAATGTCATCTACACTTGGGAAAACCAAGAAAGAGTTACAGAAACTGTAGCTGTTAACCAGTAGGAGAGTTTCTCCTAAAATATACTATCCCTGGCAGCTGTTACACTTCACAGCTGTTATATTAACAGCTGACAAGGACAAGCTTTCAATGTTAGGAGAAATAGAAATCCACAGAAAATGTTTTGCCTCAAATTGTAATTGTTCATGGTTTCTACATTTATATGTCCCTATTATTTTACAATGTTAGAGAATGTGTTACTGTATATGGTGTTTACTACTAACTATGAGAAATAGAAGGCAATGAACACCCCACTGAAATAAATGCTTTCCTATATACTCTATCATTCCAAAACATGAGATCCTGTTTCTCTTACTGAAAATTCTGGCTCACACTGCTTCTGAAAGCAAGTTCGTCAATTTGCAATCTCACACAACTGACAACTGAGAAAAGGAGAAAAAGATTCCACTGTATTACTTTTGGCTGTTGGTGGAACAAGCTTGAAAATGAACCTTTCCCTACTTCCCACGACCCCAAAAGAGCTAGAGGCAGTAAGGTCCATTTGAACATCCAAGAATGAGAATATGGTTTCAAAAAATCGAAAGCTCTTAAGCTTCCCAAACAGAGGCTATGTAGAGAATATATAGTTTACTGAAGAACTCAAAACTTCCAAGGTACATAAAGACATATAATTCCTCCTACCCAAGTCTAAAATGTTATGATCAGCAGATTAAGGAAAGAAATGGGTATTACATAAACATTCTACACAACTGGCCAACAGAAGATACGGAAGAGCAGGATTTCTAACATAAAGTTCAACAATGTCATTAGCTCCCTTTTATAGTCCAAGGTATTCGAAATTATTCAAATTATTACCAAAAAAAAACTTTGTTCTGAAATCTATTAAGGAACATTCAATTAAATCTAATTGCACATTACCTTTCGAGTTTGCATTTTCTCTGTTCTCCTCCGAAAGGCAACATAAGGGTCATTGTTGGTAGAGCCATCTCTTTTCTCTTGCTTTATCTGAGGAATGAGCGATGGCCCCCTGCAGTTTTTACGTTTTCTCACCCAGTAGTCATATACTGCTTTAATAAGGTAATCATCTTCGTTTAGCAGCAGTTTTGCTTCTTGAAGTGTTACAAGCTAAATGAAAAGTATAAAATGTCATCAACTACAATGTTTGAAAAAGAGAAATCAAAAACTATTCTTTTAGAAAAAAATGTGAACAGTCTAACAATTATGATCAGGTATCATGATGGTAGAAAACACAATTAATAAGGAGATTTATCCAAAAATTTCTGTTTTGCCCTGAGAGGCAGTGAGTACTACAACTTTAAATACTTAAGAAGCTTGGATGAATGATAGCTGGGAAGACTACAATAGATTTATTCCTCAGGTAAGTCTTGGACAAGAAGACATCTGGGGTCCTTCAAAACTGATATTCTGAGATTCTACACATTTGAGGATCTACTGTTTTCAACAGTCTACTAAGTTCTTTCTGTGTTTTTTATTTTTTATTGAAGGGTAGTTGACAACAGTATTACATTACATTAGTTTCAGGTGTACAACACAGTGATTCAACATTTATATACATGATAATTCTAGGTACCAGCTATCACCATACCAAGTTGTTACAATATTTTGACTATATTCCTTATGCTATACATTACATCCCGGTTACTTATTTATTTTACAATTGGAAGTGTGTTTATATATATATATATATATATTTTTTTTTTTTTTGTGAGGGCATCTCTCATATTTATTGATCAAATAGTTGTTAACCACAATAAATTTCTGTATAGGGGGGTCAATACTCAATGCACAATCATTAATCCACCCCAAGCCTAATTTTCGTCAGTCTCCAATCTTCTGATGCATAACGAACAAATTCTTACATGGAGTACAAATTCTTACATAGTGAATAAGTTACATGGTGAACAGTGCAAGGGCAGTCATCACAGAAGCTTTCGGTTTTGTTCATGCATTATGAACTATACACAGTCAGTTCAAATATGAATATTCATTTGATTTTTAAACTTGATTTATATGTGGATACATTTCTCTATTATTATTATTTTTAATAAAATGCTGAAGTGGTAGGTAGATACGAGATAAAGGTAGAAAAAAGAGTTTAGTGTTGTAAGAGAGCAAATGTAGATGATCAGGTGTGTGCCTGTAGACTATGTGTTAATCCGAGCTAGACGAGGGCAATAAACATCCATGTATGCAGAAGATTTCTCTCAGAACATGAGGGGGGAGGTTCTAAGCCTCACCTCTGCTGCTCCCCATTTTCTCACCAGATGGCCCCCTGCGACTGTGCCTGTCTTAGGTTGTTCCTCCCTTGAGGAATCTTACCCGTCTCTGGCTAACCAGTCATCTTCCGGGGCCATACAGGGAAATGTGAAGTTGGTAAGTGAGAGAGAAGCCTTATTGTTTGAAAAGGTTAGCTTTTTACTTCTTTGCAGATTTATGCCCTGTGGCTTCTATGCCCAGCATTTGTCTTGAGGTGTCTTTACCACTTGGAAGAATTATGATACTCGGTAAATTCGACATGTGGCACGAGTTCTGTTTAAAGGTTGTGATTAGGTAGGAAGAAGAAAAGCTATAGAAGTAGCAGGCAGAAGAAAACCTGGGAAGATTGATTATTTCTTTGACATATCTTCTTGTAGAGTAACTTCAGCATGGATAGGTTTTAAACTACTAATTAAATTGTGCACACACATTAACATAATAGGAATATAGTTACCTAACCAAAGCATACCTGTAATTACCAGCCATCTCCAGTGAAACCAAGAAAACCAGTTAGGCACCTTAGGCATTTGTGAAAACTTATCTATGATATGGTGGATATTGTCCGACTGAACTTAAACAGTCTGAGAGAATTCAGATAAACTAGAACAACCCATTCCTGGGGACTGTTCATATCCCATATGTTCTTTTAACGATAAATAGTCTGTGGTTGTAAGATTTTGGAGTGCTACAATTTGCACTTCTAATTCTTGGTTGAGTTCCAACAGTATAGATCCAGTCCAATTTTTTGTTTTACTGTATGCACAGGCCAGCTTAGATATCTCCTTCATCATTCCCATGGCAAGTCCAGGAACTGGTGGGATGAGTGCATCTACACCTGTGACAGTGCGTGGATCTTTGTTGGAGTTTTTTTTTTTTTGCTGATCATCTTCTGTCATGAGTCTTCCCGAGAGTGCTGATGTTGGAAGTTCTTTTTCATATCGTATCTTAGTTCATTTTCGGGGTAGCCAAATTAGGCTTTGATCCTCTGTATAAACACAAACAGACCCTTTGCCTACACTTTTATATGCCCTTTATATCATTGTGTAGAACTCATTAGAGGTCACCACTGTGTTTTTTTTTTTTAACAGAAACTACAAGATAGAGGTTTCTTTTTATCTCCCTCCAAAATAAAAGATGAATATTCTCTAAAATATTGCAACTAAATATATACCTCTTGAGAAATTTTAAAAGGAAAAACTTAGCATGTTTTCAGAAGTTTCAATACTACCCAATTTTGAATTTCCTGCACCAATTACATATAAAAGCAAGTTAAGTACTACAGAATCCTTGTTCTCAACAATTACTCTGCTAATGACATTGTTATGTCTAGGACAGTGGCCCTAGGATGTTTTCTCTAGGAGCTCTGTCATGGGTATCTCAGGGATCTACTTTTCCTTTATCAATGCAGCCAGTGTAATGTTGACGTATCTCTAAGATTCATAAAAATTTGCTTAGTCAGGTCTGTTTCCTTGCTCCTTGTGAAGATCAGATAGGCCAATCACCTTCAACAGGATGGATAGGAGTTACATATAGCCATTTACAGTGAACTTTAGAAAAGGTCAGGGAGTTTCAGGGCTGGAAAGCCTCACAGAGGTAATGTTCTCCCCAATCTTTTTACTCATCATTTTGATATCAAGATTTGTTTCCAAACAAGTTGAGATAACTCCCAAGAAATGTTTCCCTAGAACTTTGAAATGAGGGGAAAACTTTTTCCACTGAAATTGTAAGATCAGCATATGAATTGATCTGTAGGTTGTATGAAGTCATCTGAAGGCATGACCCACTAAATAAATTTCTGATATGATCTGACTTGCCATATTGGAATAACATCATGGAATAAGTGTAAGGATCATTTGGACTTCCAGTCCTATGATGGTGATCACTAGGGCTAATTAGTTGGTTTCTTATTATAATTTGACTGCCAAGGCTTCCTGAAGGCAGGAAGAAAACACACTAACAAAGTCAACTCAAGTATTCCAGTCTGTGTATAACAATTAACATTTGGTGCAGTAAAAGTATTAGTGGCCATACTTTGGTTTAGAAAATGTCTCAGTAGAGACAGCTTAACTGCATCTGAGAGGCTGATTAACCTGGTCTTTAAAATGGAGAGCCAGAGCCTGGAACCTGAGACCAAAACAAAAGAACCAGTATTTCCAAACATCAACTTTAAGTGAACATTTCTCAACTGTTAGCTGAAGTTCTCTGGAATAATGCGTATACTCCCAGAGGGAGTCTACAAAGACAGTGGTAGAATAAGAATCAAGCTTTCTCCATCTAATAAAATTCTAGCTCTGCTGACAGCATCACAGTATTACAGGCAGCTCTTAGATGCTCAAGGGACCGAGAGAAACAAGCTGTGATATGTATGCTACACATGCTTCAAGTGGTCATTCTGCTTCTGGTACAATTTTGCAGCCTTCACCGATTAATCAAGAACTTAATCTAAACTTACAGTGAGGAGGATAGGTCTCCTTCCATCAACCAGCAAAGCAATAGTGAGCTGTAATGTGTCAATACTATCAAAATAACACTGCTTTCTATTTTCCCACAGGATACGGGTATTAAAACACTGCCTGTGATTTCCAACTTTGGTGTTTCTTCTGCTAGAAATGTCCTTCTGCCTGTCATTAAGTAACTCTATTTCTCAGGTAATAAGCATTCAAATATAAAGTTTTACACTGTAACATTGTGACACCTCTTTCTGCTGTTAACTGTATTTTCTCAACTGACTTTTTATGTTGCTATACAGAAAATTTTTATTTTGTTGGATAATCTTGGTTTTAATTATTCTGTAAAAATTATCTTTAGCTATTCCAAAGCAACTGGTATCATTGCATCTCTACTACCATGGTGACAGCATACATTTGAGTGTGCAAGAACTATTTGCAGTTAAATAAGCCCCCAATTATTATGTGATTAAAAATTCACAGTATTAGAATCCTACTACTACTTTATACCCTAAGAAAAAAGTTCTGCTTTTTAGCACTTTATCTACAAGAAAGCAGTGGAAACCAGTATTTAATTGACAAAAATGTCTGTGGCAAAATTTATTATATTAGCTCTTTGATTTACTTGATTTACTTATTTTGGGGGCTTGGGGTGGGGAGATAAAAATTATTCTACCATATGGACTCTCCTCCTACACTATCTATGAGGACATGGACCATTTAGTTTGCTTATGTATGAAACTCATGGTCTCCAATAAATACATTTTAATATGCAAATGAATAAATTACATGTAAAAATGATTTTTACATTTAAAATGGTCAATTAAGCAATAAGTATTTAATAATCAATGATTAACAGCCCATCATATTGTTATAGGTGTGGGAAAAATAAGAATAAAACCTATGAGGTAAATTCATTACCTAAAGAAACTTACAATATGGCAATAAAGGCAAGACAGATAAAAATTAAACAAAAGAGAATAATATAAGAACTTTGGGACTATTAGTGGATACAGGACAGAATCACAAAAAAACCCCATCTAGGAGTGCCTGTATTGGTAGCTTAAGATACAAGAAAAATTCCAAGGACAAGTACTGAAGGAAATAGGAACAAACAAGATGTAGAAGAACAATGGAAGAAGAGACGAAGCAGCAAGCAAGAATCAGGAAATGTGGAGGTCAACAGCATCTATACTACGGGGGTATTAAGTAGGACACAGGCTGAAAAGAGGCTCCTGGATGACAACAGGTGGCCACTTGGTGACAGTGCAATTTCAGTCAACTGAAATGACTGGTATGAGTAACAGCCAAAAAAATGGCTAATTTGAAAATTTAATTGTGACAAAAAAAAAGGAGACACAGAGAGTGGTAGTTTACTGAGAAAAACAGGGTCAAATGAAAGGGTTCCCTTGGAATAGGGACACTTGGCACATCAGGGCAAAGAAAAAGAAATGAGAGAAGAGATCAGTGAAGATGAAATATTCAAGGAATATACAGGTGCACAAGGAAGAGTTAGAATTAGAAATTTGGAGACTGACGGAGAGGGATACAGAACTCATAATTATGAGTTTTGGGAGTCACTGAAGAGAAAAAGAATACAGTACAGCATCACCTGGAGTTGAGAGAGTAAGTTAAGTTTTGGAACGGCTGACTTAAGAAGTCTTTGGACCACTGGAGTGGAGATGCCAACAGGTAGTGCAGAAAGAGAAAAGAGAAAGTCCTGGAAGGTCGAGGTTAAAGGTGCCTGTATTATACACCCACAAAAATGCCTGCTGAGCTGGTATTACCATAAAATACATCGGATAAGAACACAAGAATTTCAAGAAAACCTGGTGTGCTGGAGTTGAATGAAAACAAGTCAGCAGAAGAAAAATAGAAAGAATGGTCATGGAAAATAAGAAGAAAACCAGAAAGGAATGAATTGTATTTAAAAGACCAAAAGTGATGAGAGTCTCAAGAAATAAGGAGAGCTCAAATATGGAGGTGCCTCAAAAAACTAACAACAGAAATACTATATGACCCAATAATTCCACTCCTAGGAACTTACCTGAAGAAAACAAAATCCCAGATTCAAAACAAAGTATGCACTCCTATTATATTGCTGCACTATTTGCAACAGCCAAGATATGGGAGCAACCTAAGTGTCCATCAATAGATGAATGGATAAAGAAAAGGTGGTACATATACACAATGGATTATTATCCAGCCATAAAAAGAAAATAAATCCTCCCATTTGCAACAACGATGGATCTAGAGGATATTATGCTCAGTGAAATAAGCCAGGCAGAGAAAGACAAATACCAACTGATTTTACTTATTTGTGGAGTATAAAAACAAAGCAAAATAGAAGGAACAAAATAGCAGTAAACTCACAGACACCAAGAAGGGACTAGTGGTTACAAAGGGGGAGGAGCTAAGGAAAGTGGGAAAGAGGGAGAAGGGGATTAAGAGGCACAACAACCTGCAATCACAATATAGGTTGGTCATGGGGACTGTAGTACAGCACAGAGAATACAGTTAATGATTCTGTAACATCTTACTACGTTGACAGATAGTGACCGCACTGGAGGGGGTGAGGATTTGATAATATAGGTAACTGTTGAACCATTCTGTTCTGTATTTGAAACAAACATAAGATTGTATATCAATGATACTTTAATTTAAAAAAAAAACAAAAAAGAAAGCAAAGCAGAAGGAACAAAATAGTAGTAGACTCATAAACACCGAGAAAGGAATAGTGGTTACCATGGGGGAGAGGTTGGTGTGGGTGTGTGGGGGAGGGTGAAGGGAACAAAGTGGCTCAAAAATTCACAATCACAGTATAAGTTGGTCACAGGGACAGCAGTACAGAATACAGAATATAATCAATGATTTTGCAACATCTTACTATGTTGATAGATAGTAATTGCACTAGAGGGGTTAAGGATTTAATAATATGGGCAACTGTTGAACCACTGTGTTGTATATTTGAAACCAGTGTGATTGTATATCAGTGATACTTTAATTAAAAAAATAAGGAAAACAAGGTCACAAATCAACCTGCTTTTTCAAAATTGTTAATGAGTTATTCTGTACTGTTAAATAGTAATTTCCTCAAAAAAAAGAAGAGCTCAAATAAGATAAATGTATGGGGATTAAAATAATCCCAGCATTTGAATAACAGTAAGTTTTCAACCATGACTTCATTCAATAGTATCCACAGAATGACACAGGCAGCAGCTTTGCCTCAGTCTTTCATACCTTTTTCTACCAACCTAATAAAATATTGGTTAAACCACAAACTTAATTTCTTGATCTGGTACTATGCTAGCCACAAAATAGGAAAAATAAAGAAATCCACGAATCCACAGATCAGGAACTTGGAATGACAAGTCTTTTCCTATCTTTAACTCTTGGCTCTAATGAACAGGACCATTATCTTGTTCTATGACAAAACTTCCACCTTCATGTCTATAGCTGAAGGCATATGACATCATCCTCTGAGCCTAGTCAGTTGTTTTAGGGCCTAGAAGCTTGTCCCTGTGCAAAGAGAAGTAAAATAAGATGGTGCTGATTATATATGGATGGTTAATTGTATTGTTTACATGTTTTTTTATTCTCTCCCGCTAAGATAATAAGCTGCACAAGAGCAGAACTTCTGTCATCTCTCGTTTATCTGAGCACTAAATAGTACTGACTGAATTGAAGAAAGTAAATTACAGAACAGAGATCTGAAGGCTTCTGATGATATAATTTCAGACAGCCTGCGTAATTTGTGAGCAATCACAGAAAATGGAGAAATACGAAGACTGATTGAGTCTAGGACTGCAGGAAATTTTGCATATAAAAAATTTGAAATTTGATGTGACCAAAATCCTAGGAAAACCACGAGGAAAATTAGCATAAGCACTAAGTATAAGAACAATCTGGTAAGTAAAAAAATTGCCGGAAAAAGAAAAAAAGACAATCTCTCAAAAAAACCCAGTTGGATTGAATTTTTAAAAATTCAATTTTCAGTGTACTTCTTTGGATAATATATTAGGTATTATTTCCCATCAAAATAGGGGGGAAGATTGGTAGAAACGTTAAATATACAGCAAAGTCAGTCATTTTACAATGGAGAAGTTTTTGGAAATGTTCTGAATAGTTGGTAATGCCTCAGGGATTTAAAGGACTTAAGTTGAGGGAAAATAATGAATCTGTATGGGTAACCTAGTGAAAAGTTTTAACAATCTATTGTAAAAAGTTTATTTATATCTGTAATTCTTACTACGTAGTTTAACAATTACTTTTAAAAGTAGCTTATTTTTAAAAATTTAATTATAATATTAATGCATGCTTATCAGAGTAAATCTGGAAAACACAGAAAAACAGAATAACAGAAATAAAAATCACCAAAAATTCCACCAGGTAAATATAACCATTGATGGCATTTTGTTGGACTTGCTTTTATTCTATGCACATGTATAAGTGTAAATGCTTTAAACAAACCTCAGTTTTCTACTTAATTTTGTATCCTGTTTTTGAAATCTAACATTATATAATGAACAATTTCCTGTGACATTAGAAATAATTTTTAATGGTTGCATGATATCCTACAACTTGAAAATTACTCTAAACATCCCTATTCAAAAATCTTTGACATTTTCACACATTTTTCTTGAGAATGATTCCAAGAGACAATATAACAAAACCAAAAAGTATAAATATTTTCAGGTTCCTGATGTACACTACCTGTTTTCCCAAAATACCATTCCATCTTGAATTCTACCATACATAGAACATCACAGTAAAGAAACCTGTTACTTTGTGAATAACTTTCCCTTCACCTAAAATTTTAAATATGTAAGTTAAACTATATTTAAAATGATAATAAAAGTGCCTTAATATAAATCTGACCAACTGAGCAAGACTTGGTATGAAACAAGCCTTAGAGACCCAACCAAGCATATTTAGTAACTGAAGCACCAAAAGACAGCCCTTTGGAAAGGATCAAGAAGATACTATAATATTATAGCTAGTATTATTTTTATATTCAAACAAGACAAAAAAGTCAGAACAGTATTCTTCATACCTCTATTCAAAGAAATTAAGCTTAAATATTCAATTTAAGGAATACCGTAAATACAAATTCTAGAGTGTCAGGAAAAGAAATGAAAAAGACAGTGAAATGCAATATATTCAGGTCTAAACAAAATACAAACTAAAGCTGTTAATTGGATTAACTGTAAGACAAGAAACAGTTTTACAAGGTACAGTACCTGATTAGAACTGGCTTTTTCAAGTCTGTCAATCATAATTTCAAATTGCAAAGGTTTAATTTCCATCTTTCTGTTAAGTCTATTTAACAAGGTCTCATCTTCTGAATCCATATCATAATCTGGTTGCTCGTTGTCTAGATTAAAGGCTAGAAAAGAAAAGAAAAATTCTTCAAACTGAGGAGAAATTATGCAGTCATAGAGTATTTACATTTGACTACAGAATACTCCTAAATCATAATGCACTGACCAAGAAAGAGCTCATAAGTAGACATCTAAAAGTTTCACAGACTAAGGACACAGGGAAAGAAAAATAAAACTGTAATTCATACCCAATTTAAAGTTTAATAAAACAGTAAAAGCAATATGAAAATTTATTTTAAAAATAAAAATAAAGTACAACAAATATATGCTAAGCTATAAAATATAAAGTAGCAATTATGAAAAAGGTGATATTGAGAAGCTATTGAGAAGCAATTGAGAAGCTATAGAACAAAATTAAGAATCCAGAAATAAACTCAAAGTGTATGATAGGAATGGCATTTCAACTTTGAGAATAATAATATTTTTTAAAAAGGGAAAGGGGGATGAATAAGTCTGTGTGTGTGTGCGTATATATATATATACGCACACACACTCATAAGCACAGAGTATTTTTGAAAGAACGCACAGGGAACTGGTAATAGTTCTCCACTTCTGGGAGGTGGACTGTAGAGTATGGGCTCAAGAATAGTAGGGAAAATTAAAAATTGTTCTTTGTTCCTTTTTGTAGTGTCTCCTTTATTTTAAATATAAAGCATTTTAAGATTTAAAAATAACACATTTTAAGATTTTTAAGCATGTATCTGTATTAATTTGTAAAATATAAAAGGAAAAAATTGCCACAAAGTATGTGTTGATTACATGTTAAGATTTAAGGCCAGGCAATGAAAGAGATATCAATCAACAGGTTGGTTAAATAATACTGTCTACACATCAGTGTATAAATCAAAGTCCTACAGTCATACTGTAAGAAACGTCCTGCCATCCTCAGACTCAGCATGACATTTACAAAGGTAGCTTATAACACAGTAATAGGAACAGATGTGTGTATTTATAAAATTTTAGTAAAATCAGTTCCTCAATACAGATAGTACCGATGGACATAAAATATTTAAAGGCAAAAACAACTGATTATAAAAACAAGTAACTACATCTCAAAAACCTGAACTCTGGTTGACTGTTTAAATAAATGATGCCACTATATAACAACAACAAAAATAAAAATAAACATTAGCTAATACTTATGTAGCACTTACTGTGGGCCAGGCAGTGTTCCAAGTGCTTTATACATAAGCACTTTATACATACTAAATTAACTCCCACAACCACCCTTTAGTGCTTGGTAGTATTTTTTCTCCCAATGAGTCTTACCTTCTAAAATTTGTAAAAACTTTATTTCATTTAGCTTGTTTTGCACAGTAGACAATGGAGTTAATAAAGAAGTTATAGCTATTGATCAACTATTTTTTAAGTATGATTTATCAAAAATATTCTAAAAAGGAAGTATAGCTCTTACTTGACGTAGTTTTTATTATATGATTATTAATAATTCAAAAGGATGCTTTTAAACAGTTAATACAATCTGTATCAAACTCCATGACATATAATGTACACTCCATAAACACTAAGGATCACTAAAAATTTCCACTCCTTTTACAAAGTGATGTTGCATTTATAAATGTACACAATGAATGTCAATGATCCACAAACAATTAATAAAATCAGGTATCTGATACAACTAGAAGATATTTTAGAGGAAGATAGGTTTTAAAAACTGTTGAGCAGAGTTAAGCCATAATATATGGAATTTCTAAGTTAAACCCAAGTTTTCAAAAGTCGAAGGGTAATAAGGCTTATATATGCAAGTGCTGCATTACCATCTTTTATACACCTAACTAATCTTACTCAGTTCTTGTTCCTCCACTTCCTCTTTGCTCTGTCTTGTTATGCTATTCTTACAAAAGCCAACTCCCTGTTTGTGAGGAAGGGTAGGGTTAAGAAAAGCTGGGAAATAGTTTAGGAAAATTAAGAATGAGAACTGATAGGAGGTCTGACAGTGTGTTAAATCAGAACCAGGGCAAAGACTGACACTAGCACTCTAAGTTTTCTGATACTACCATTTCTCTTTCATTCAAAAACTATACAAAAACATCATTATAGACTCAGGTATTGCTTCCCAACACTTAAAAGTGTTTCATTTGTACCCCTCTTCACCTCCTATTATGCTGGTTATCTCCTCTACCAGACAATAGACAAATTCTTAAAAGACAGTGATTACTTTCGTCGTACTTGTATACTCCCTGCATGGCATATAAAGAAAAAAAGATTGGGTACTAAAAGCTGTGGAATAAAATGAGTACTCTTAAATATATAAATATAAGAAAGAGATTCTTTTAAACTACAAACCATATTTTCTGTAAGCTTACACATATAGTTTTTTGAAACCCAGAAAGCTTTTCCTGTTAAAATAAAAATTACAAATAGCGAGTTACTTTCACAAGCCAGTCAACCGAACAAAACAAGTAAAACAATCCCTATCATCAAAAAAAAAGGGGAGGAGGCAGGCAGGAAGCTGAAAATTTCTTGATGTAGTTGTTCAACAGAATTAAGATGTGAACAAGGTTAAGGTTACTAAGGGCATGTGTCTGTGTGTGTATAGAAGACTTCCTGTGGTGAAGTTAACTGAGCAGTGAACTATAAAAAAAGAAAGATGAGGGAACTAAAGAGAGTGCATGATCACTGTGAGAAATGGAAAGAAAGTGGGAAAGAAAGTAGATCAGAAGGTTCCCTGCAGTAACCATCCGGTGGCTACCTCTGCTGGGGCAACGTGTTTTTTTTCTGGCAGGAGGAACAACAGCTTCTATGTGGGAAGGGAAGTGAGTATAATCTGCTATTTGAGTATCTAAGGCATTTATGAGTTTACTGGTTATAGCTTAGAAAATATAGAATAGAGTTGGTCTAAAATTAGCTAGTCAAGCAAATGTTACTTCTAGTTAAAAAGTACCTTTCAAAGTCCCTTGGATTGCTTTTACTTGGCAATATCCAAGTAATCTAACAGGTGTGACTTTCTAATAGATGGAATGAAAATACAGAGAACACAGAAGAAATAATACAAGAAAATTTCCCAGAGCCAAAAAATGGCTAGATTAAAAGGATTGACCAACCATGGTACAAAATGAAAGATAGGCATGCAATTCATTGTAGCACGTAATGATGGACCAGTTACTGTCCCTTACTTCATAATATACTGTGAATATGAACTAATATTACTACTACATAATATTAGCCTATTATATGTTGTATGTTAAGGGGAGAAACATTTGTTTCTCACATTTGCACTCAAATCTCCAGGATGGAAAAGGACAGGAATACTTTCAGATTCTCTCCATCCCTTCATTCCTCTCCTCAGCCATGGAAGGAGTGACTTAAACTGACTGGTGAACTTGGGAGGAGGACCTCAGCAGCTCACTACCTTCAGGTGCATTCTCTCTTGTGGTTCTTCCTTCCTTTGGAGAGGCTGCTAGTCAGCCCTCTACTACATGGTAAACATAGGGGCTCATTCTGCTCCTGTATAGGGAGACCAGTGACCAACCAGTGGTAGGGTAAGTTTGTCTAATTCAGGGGTTAAATATTAGAAAGGCTATTGAGGCCATATATCTGTGTCTTACCCTCCAATACCATTTTTATTAGTAATAAGGCTAAAATTTATTTGTCTGTGTCTATTCCCAAGTACAAGACAGTAAGGAATGTCACTTTTTTTGCCCTTCTAAAACAAAATTCATAGGCTACACTCTATTTTATAACTGGTTGTGTTTTTTTGACTTCAGAACATTTTATCTTCTACATACTTTAGTCTCCATCATAGGGCCATTGAAACAACACATACTCAATACCCAGAGTTTATTTCACTCACTCCTCTCTGGTTTTATATACAAATAGGATGCAACAGCACATGAATTGCAAGTACTCTGTAACACACTGAATATGAACCAAATTAAAGTGCCTTAAATTTAAGACTTTGTAAAAAACAAAAACATCAATAATTTCTCTACCTTAATTATTAATTCTGTAATCCAAAAATTCTTCACATAAATAATCATCCATCTCTGTATTTATAGATGTTAATCACTGTGTCTATCTGTCCATGGACCCTCCCCTAATGCCATGTTTGAGACCATGTGACATTCCATTCCACAGAGAACTGTACCATAGATGAGTAATTAACCCCCAAACAGCCAAACCTTAGGTCATCAGTGACCTATGAGATGGTTCAGAGTTTAAAGCATGCCTGGGCCAGATTTCGTCTTTTGTCTCAAAATCCCATTAAAATAAAAGCAATTTTTTTTTCAAATGGTGTTTTATTTTCAGGTGATGAGAATGAGCAGATAAGAACTATTAATCAAATTTTCAGACTTACAAAAGACAAAGATGAGCAGACAAGAGAATGCTGAAATACAAAATGGCTAAGGGGTAATGGAGGGAGAGGATACAACAAGCAGGAAAGTTCCCCCTAGCCATCTTAAGACTTTGAGAGTTGAAATCAATCTCACTCTCTGAAAGAGGGGGGAGGACATTTCTGAAAGAGGAAGATTGGTTAAAAATCTATATATGGTTAATTAAACCTTTACCTCATCCAGTGTACCTAAGCACCTAGTCTTCCCCTGAAATGGTAGACCTGAAGGCTTAACTGCAAGGTTTATCCAGACAGCGTGTCTCTAGGGCAGGAGGCACACTGAGGGAGAGTACAAGGCTCCAGACCAAAGGATAAAGATTAAGTGAAAGTCTACACGCTGAACCAGGAACTCTCCCATCACTGCCACCCCACTGCCCATCCCACTGCTGTCTCACTTCCTCCATCTCCATCCCTCAACTCAGCTATAAAAACAAAAACAATGTCCACCAACGACGAATAGAAGACTGAAGAGTTCTTTTAAGGGAAAATTGATCAATCCCCTAAACATCACCATCAGATAAATGACCTCACTCAAATACAAACAGATAGTCAAATAATCCAGATATTTGAGAAAAGAGGCAAAACAAATATTAAAAAAAAAAAAAAAAGGAAATCTGAGCAAAGGCAATGCAAAGGTAAGGAAAAAGTCCTCAGAGATGGTACTGCATCCATGAAACAAGAACAGAGGATGCTATAAAAAAGGAACACTTAAGGAACAAAAAAATTAAAATTTAAAACTGTAACAGCAAAAAATTAACAGCAACACTGGAAGTTAGAAGATAATGGTACAGTGTTTAAAATTCCAAAAGTTCTGAACCTTAAACTAAATTTATGTTTCCAATGTAAAACTCTCTACTTAAACTACTAGTGGTTACAAAAGAGAAGGGGCGCGGGGTGTCGGGGGGGGGAGAAGGTAGGTTGGAAGGGAGGGGGAGGGGATTCATGGGCATTATGATTAACACATATAATGTAGAGGGGTCACAGGGAAGGCAGTATAGCACAGAGAAGACAAGTAGTGACTTTAAAGCACCTTACTATGCTGATGGATAGTGTCTGCAATGGGGTGTGTGTGTGTGAGGGGGGACTTGATAATATGGGTGTATGTAGTAACCATAATGTTGCTCATGTGAAACCTTCATAAGATTGTATATCAATGATACCTTAATACACACACACACACACACACACACACACACACACACACACACGGGAAAAAAACCAACTCTTTCTCTTTACCCAAACTATCAATCCAGTCTAAGACATAATTTCAGACATTCAAGTTCTTAAAAAAAGTTCACCTTCCACACACGCTTTCTTAGAAAGCCACTGGAAGTAAGCTCCACTAGAATGGAGTAAATCTAAAAGGAAGAAAGCACTGCAATCCAGGAAATGGGAAAACATAAAAGAGATGCAAAGAAATTCCCAAGATGATGGATAACCCTGCAGCAAGTCTAAGAGTAGCCATTCCAGACTGCAGCAACCAAACGAGTGGTTCCAGGAAAAAAAAGTCCAGGGAAGAAATAAAACTGACAGATTACCCAACTGTTTTAATGTATCAAGAAAGTTATACTTATGTGGAGAATTTGCTGTAAATTAATGGAAATCATATAGAAAAGGAAGTGGAAACAGACATAAGGAAGTTTTCTCCTTTGAAAATAAAAATCTAAGCAAAAGAGTAAATGCAATCATTGTTAAGGAGTTGGCTCAGCTGTTAATATATGCAGAATGATCATATTGTATGCACTGAATACTGATTTCCATCATGTGACTATAGCCAAAAAATGGGATAGGGAAAGTGTGCTAAGTGAGGGAAATAAATTTTAAATAGGCAGAAGTCTCAGATAAGTATTTTCTAAATATATAAAAAGACAATTACACAGCTCATTATTTAGAAATATGAAAATAAATACCAAAAGAAACAAGTAAAGGATTTGAAAGTAGTTGCTTCTAGGAATGGAAGGTAGACTGCCTTTTTTAGAAAAAAATGTTCTTTTCAACCAAGCATAATGATGTATGTATTACTTTGATAAAAAAATTAATTAAAAACAATCTTAAGAAAACAACCCCCAACCCTGATAGAAATTAAAAGTGTTAATGATGGGAGCAGAGGTGAAAACATGACATTTATAATATGGGCCATGGAAGACGAAAGCTATGAAGTCATAAAAGCTTGGAGGGAGAAAAAAAGAATTCCAGTTCCAGTTTATAGGCATCAAGAATCTTTGAACTAATTCCACCTTTTTTGCTTTTGTTATTTGAGTGATAACCAATCTTATAATCAAAAGTGCTTACTTAAAACACTTTACTCAGTACGGGGAGTCTAGTAACCATAATGCTGTTCAAGTAATTGTACATTAACGATATCAAAATAAAAATAAATAAATAAATAAAATAAAAGACTTTACTCTTTGCAAGAAATGTTTCCATGAGGGCTAATACAGTTTAATTCAATATTTTAAGTTTTAAGCAGAACTTTATTTTTCCTTTGATTTGTTTGTAGCTTTAAACATTTCCTGTTGGTTTTAAGTAGACCCTAATTCAGCTTTGCTTTTAAGTACTATATATTACAATTATTTCTAATGATAAATAAACACTATTACCAATGATGAAATCCCTATTCTCTCAATGTTATGGTTTAAATACATTTTCTGCAATCCTCATAAAACTGAAAGGTATGGTATCTGTATCTTCATTATGCATACATTGAAATTGAGATTTTAGAGCTGTTTTAAATAGGCTTAGTAAGTCTAAAAATGTTAAAAAAAAGTTTTTACATTTTTAGAGAGTAAAAATTAATTTTTTAATTTTTAAAACTGGAGTTAACATAGTAGTAGTTTTGGATATACAACATAGTGATTCAATATCTATATACATTACAAAATGCTCACCATCAAATGTAGTTACCATCTGTTACCATGCCAAGCCTATTTAAAACAGCTCTAAAATCTCAATTTCAATGTATGCATAATGAAGATGCAGATACCATACCTTTCAGCTTTATGAGGATTGCAGAAAATGTATTTAAAGTATATAAGTTATTACAATATTATTGATTATATTCTCCATATTGTACCTTTCATACATATGACTTATTTATTTTATAACTACAAGTTTATACCTCTTCTCTCCTACACCTATTTCATCTATTTCCTCAACTTCCTCCACTCTGGCCACTACCAATTGGTTCTCCATATTTATGAGTCTTTTTCTGGTTTATCTGTTTATTTGTTTTGTTTTTGAGTGGAATCATATGGTGGTTGTCTTCGACTTATTTCACTTAACATGACACCTTCAAGACCCATCTGTTTTGTCACAAATGGGAAGATTTCATTTTTTATGGCTGAGCAATATTCCACAGTGTCTCTGTGTGTGTGCGTGAGCACACGCACATCTTCTTTATCCATTCATCTACTGATGGGCACTTAGGATGCTTCCATATCTTTCTTGGTTATTGTAAATAATGCTGCAGTAAAACATAAACAGGTGGATCTATCTTTTTAAGTAAAAAAAAAAAGTGTTTTTGTTTTCTTCAGGTAAGTACCCAGAAGGGGAGTTACTGGATCGTATGGTATTTCTATTTTTAATTTTTTGAGGAATTTCCAAAGTGGCTGCACCAGTTTACATTCCCACCCACAGTTTATGAGGGTTCTCTTTTCTCCACATCCTTACCAGCACTTTTAATTTCTTGTTTTTTTGACACTGGCCATTCTGACTGATTTGAGGTAGTATCTTACTGTCATTTTAATTTGCATGAGAGTAATTAAAAAAATTTTTTTTAATTAAAAAATGGGGAGGAGAAGGAAGAAGAAAAGAAGATGTGTTAAAGACATAGCTGGCTCCCAAAGCCTAAAACATTTACCATCTAGCCCTTTACAGAAAAAATCAGCTAACCGTGTTCTAGATTAGTAAAGAAAAATGAGTGTTTCTGAAACACTGGGAGTATGAATGATAAGCGAAGACTTACTAGGGAAGCACAAATTTTCAAAGTCTCACTCTTTGGGGTACAGTTTCTTTGCTCTCTCTTGCACTTCATCACCCATTAACAAAGAAAACAATCAATATGGCAGATTGTCAAAAGATACTGCTTAAAACATTCTTAGGGATGTGAGCTAATAGCAAGAAGTCTGTCCTTTAAAAAAATGAAATTATCGGAGGCAGAGCCAAGATGGCGGTGTGAGTAGGCAGCGACAATCTCCCAAAACCATATATATTTTTGAAAATAAACAAATGTAACTATTCTTAAAAGAGAGACCAGAATATACAGGACTACAGCCAGGCTACATCTACATTTGCGAGAACCCAGTGCCTCACGAAGGGGGTAAGATACAAGCCATGGCCCGGCAGGACCCAAGCACCACCCCTACCCCAGTTCCCTGGCGGAGGAGAGGAGTTGGAGCAGGGAGGGAGAGGGAGCCCAGGACTGCTAAATACCCAGCTCTAGTCATCTGCACCAGGAGCGCAGACACACAGTACGTGGTGTGCCGGATATTAGGGAAACCAAGCAGTAAAACCAGCAAGCAGGTTCCCACAGCCCGTGCCCCTGGGACAAAAGAAAAGTGAGTGCCTTTTGAAAGTCTTAGAGGGACAGGAGCTTCACAAGCTGGACGGAAATGTCCCAGCACACTCAGCCCAGGAGCTGGGAATCCTGGGGAACTCTGGGTGCCCTAATCCCCTGGGCTAGAGCGCAGTGCTGAGGCCCCTCACCACGATAAACAGCCTCCCACCCGTTCCCCCTCTGGCAGGGCCCCGCCATAGCAGAGCAGCAGCCTGAGACTGGACATGCTGACAGCAGCCACGTAGAGCTTCCTCCACAGTGGCCTGGGCAAGAATCAGAGACCACGCCTGCGCACAGCTGCTCAGCACAAGCCGCTAGGGGTCGCCGTTCTCACAGGAGAGGAAGGCGAGCAAGCAGGAAGGGACTTTGTTCTCCAAGCTGACACCTGTGCCAACTGCCCATGACTACATCCATCGCCATGAAAGGCAGAAGATTTTGATCCACACCAGAATTACACAGACATCCTCCCTGAGAGGGAACCTGGGGAAACAGACTTAACCAATCTTCCTGAAAAAGAATTCAAAATAAGGATCATAACCATGCTGATGGACTTACAGAGAAATATGCAACAGCTAAGGAGGGAGAATAGAGAAATAAAACAATTTCTGGAAGGACTTAAAAACAGAAGGGACAAGGTGCAAGAGGCCATTAATGGAATAGAAATCAGAGAACAGGAACGCAGACAGGCTGACGCAGAGAGAGATAAAAGAATCTCTATGAATGAAAGAATATTAAGAAAACAGTGTGACTGATCCAAAAGGAACAACATTCACATTATAGGGGTACCAGAAGAAAAAGAGAGAGAAAAAGGGATAGAAAGCATATTTGAAGAAGTAATTGCTGAAAACTTCCCCAAACTGGGGGAGGAAATAGTCGCTCAAACCATGGAAACACAAAGAACTCCCAACACAAGGGACCCAAGGAGGACAACACCAAGACACACAATAATTAAAATGGCAAAGATCAAGGATAAGGACAGAGTATTAAAAGCTGCCAGAGAGAGAAATAAGGTCACCTATAAAGGAAAACCCATCAGGCTATCATCAGACTTCTCAACAGAAACCTGACAGGCCAGAAGAGAATGGAATGATATATTTAATGCAATGAAACAGAAGGGCCTTGAATCAAGGATACTGTATCCAGCACTATTATCATTTAAATATGAAGAAGGGATTAAACAATCCCCAGACAAGCAAAAGTTGAGGGAATTTGCCTCCCACAAACCACCTCTACAGGGTATTTTAGAAGGACTGCTCAAGATGGAAGTACTCCTAAGGCCAAATAGATGTCATGAGAAAAAATAAAATCACAGAAAGAAAGCAGAACAATCAAATACTAACTAAAGGCAAAAAACAAAATCAACTACCCACAAAAGCAGTCAAAGGAAACACAAAAGAGCACAAAATAAAACACTTAATATACAAAGAATGGAGGAGGAGGAATAAGAAGGGAGAGAAATAATCATCAGACTGTGTTTATAATAGCTCAATAAGCAAGTTAAGTTAGACAGTAAGATAGTAAAAAAGCTAACCTTGAACCTTTGGTAACCACGAATCTAAAGCCTGCAATGGCAATAAGTACATATCTTTCAATAATCACCCTAAATGCAAATGGACTGAATGCACCAATCAAGAGACACAGAGTAATAGAATGGATAAAAAAGCAAGACCCATCTATATGCTGCTTACAAGAGACTCACCTTGAACCCAAAGACATGCACAGACTAAAAGTCAAGGGATGGAAAAAGATATTTCATGCAAACAACAGGGAGAAAAAAGCAGGTGTTGCAGTACTTGTACCAGACAAAATAGACTTCAAAACAAATAAAGTAACAAGAGATAAAGAAGGACATTACATAATGATAAAAAGGTCAATCCAACAAGAGGATATAACTATTATTATAAATAGATATGCATCCAATACAGGAGCACCAACATATGTGAAACAAATACTAACAGAATTAAAGGAGGAAATAGAATGTAATGTATTTATTTTAGGAGACTTCAACACACCACTCACTCCAAAGGACAGACCCACCAGACAAAAAATAAGTAAGGACACAGAGGCACTGAACAACACACTAGAACACATGGAAATAATAGACATCTATAGAACTCTATATCCAAAAGCAACAGCATGCACATTCTTCTCAAGTGCACATGGAACATTCTCCAGAATAGACCACATACTAGGCCACAAAAAGAACCTCAGTAAATTCAAAAAGATTGAAATTCTACCAACCAACTTCTCAGACCACAAAGGTATAAAACTAGAAATAAATTGTACAAAGAAAGCAAAAAGGCTCACAAACACATGGAGGCTTAACAACATCCTCCTAAATAGTCAATGGATCAATGACCAATTCAAAATAGAGATAAGCAATAAAAGGAAACAAATAACAACAACAACACAAAGCCGCAACTTCTGTGGGACACAACAAAAGCAGTTTTAAGAGGAAAGTATATAGCAATCCACGCATATTTAAAGAAGGAAGAACAATCCCAAATGAATAGTCTAAAGACACAATTATCGAAACTGGAAAAAGAAGAACAAATGAGGCCTAAAGTCAGCAGAAGGGACATAATAAAGATCTGAGAAGAAATAAATAAAATTGAGAAGAATAAACCAATAGAAAAAAAAATCAATGAAACCAAGAGCTATTTCTTTGAGAAAATAAACACAATAGATAAACCCCTAACCAGACTTATTAAGAGAAAAAGAGAATCTATACACATCAACAGAATCAGAAATGAGAAAGGGAAAATCACAACGGACACCAAAGAAATACAAAGAATTATTAGAGAATACTACAAAAAACTATATGCTAACAAGCTGGAAAGCCTAGAAGAAATGGACAACTTCCTAGAAAAATACAACCTTCCAAGACTGACCAAGAAAGAAACAAAATCTAAACAGACCAATTAGCAGCAATGAAATTGAAGCAGTAATCAAAAAACTACCCAAGAGCAAAACTCCTGGGCCAGATGGATTTACCGCAGAGTTTTATCAGACATACAGAGAAGCCATAATACTCACTCTCATTAAAGTTTTCCAAAAAATAGAAGAGGAGGGAATACTTCCAGACTCATTCTATGAAGCCAGCATCACCATAATACCAGAACCAGGCAAAGATACCACCAAAAAAGAAAATTACAGACCAATATCCCTGATGAACATAGATGCAAAAATACTCAACAAAATATTAGCAAACCGAATTCAAAAATACATCAAGAGGATCATACACCTTGACCAAGTGGGATTCATCTCAGGGATGCAAGGATGGTACAACATTCGAAAATCCATCAACATCATCCACCACATCAACAAAAAGAAGGACAAAAACCACATGATCATCTCCATAGATGCTGAAAAAGCAATCGACAAAATTCAACATCCATTCATGATAAAAACTCTCAACAAAATGGGTATAGAGGGCAAGTACCTCAACATAATAAAGGCCATATATGATAAACCCACAGCCAACATCATACTGAACAGTGTGAAACTGAAAGCTTACCCTCTAAGATTGGGAACAAGACAAGGATGCCCACTCTCCCCACTGTTATTCAACATAGTACTGGAGGTCCTAGCCATGTCAATTAGACAAAACAAAGAAATACAAGGAATCCAGATTGGTAAAGAAGAAGTCAAACTGTCACTATTTGCAGATGACATGATATTGTACATAAAAAAACCTGAAGACTCCACTCCAAAACTACTAGAACTGATACTAGAATACAGCCAAGTTGCAGGATACAAAATTAATACACAGAAATCTGAGGCTTTCCTATACTCTAACAATAAACTAATAGAGAAATCAGGAAAACAGTCCCATTCACAATTGCATCAAAAAGAATAAAATACCTATTAATAAACCTAACCAAGGAAGTGAAAGACCTATACCCTGAAAACTATAAGACACTCTTAAGAGAAATTAAAGAGGACACTAACAAATGGAAACTCATCCCATGCTCTTGGCTAGGAAGAATTAATATTGTCAAAATGGCCATCCTGCCCAAAGCAATGTATGGATTCAATGCAATCCCTATCAAATTACCAACAGCATTCTTCAACGAACTGGAACAAATAGTTCTAAAATTCATATGGAACCACCAAAGACCCAGAATAGCCAAAGCAATCCTGAGAAGGAAAAATAAACGGGGGGATTCTCGCTCCCCAACTTCAAGCTCTACTACAAAGCCACAGTAATCAAGACAATTTGGCACAAGAACAGAGCCACAGACCAGTGGAACAGGAGAGTCTCCAGACATTAACCCAAACATATATATATATGGTTAATTAATAAAAGATAAAGGAGCCATGGACATACAATGGGGAAATGACAGCCTCTTCAACAGTTGGTGCTGGCAAAACTGGACAGCTACATGTAAGAGAATGAAACTGGATCATTGTCTAACCCCATACACAAAAGTAAATTCAAAATGGATCAAAGACCTGAATGTAAGTCATGAAACCATAAAACTCTTAGAAAAAAACATAGGCAAAAATCTCTTGGAACACACGAGTGACTTCTTCATGAACGTATCTCCCCGGGCAAGGGAAACAAAAGCAAAAAATGAACAAGTGAGATTATATTAAGCTGAAAAGCTTCTGTGCAGCAAAGGACACCATCAATAGAACAAAAGGCATCCTACAGTATGGGAGAATATATTCATAAATGACAGATCCAATAAAGGGTTGACATCCAAAATATATAAAGAGCTCACACACTGCAACGAACAAAAAGCAAATAATTCAATTAAAAAATGGGCAGAGGAGCTGAATAGACAGTTCTCTAAAGAAGAAATCCAGATGGCCAAAAGGCCCATGAAAAGATGCTCCACATCGCTAGTCATCAGAGAAATGCAAATTAAACCACAATGAGATTATCACCTCACACCAGTAAGGATCGCCATCATCGAAAACACAAACAACAACAAATGTTGGCGAGGTTATGGAGAAAGGGGAACCCTCCTACGCTGCTGGTGGGAATGTAAATTAGTTCAACCATTGTGGAGAGCAGTATGGAGATTCCTCAGAATGCTCAAAATAGAAATACCATTTGACCCAGGAATTCCACTCCTAGGAATTTACCCTAAGAATGCAGCACTCCAGTTTGAAAAAGACAAATTCACCCCTATGTTTATCGCTGCACTATTTGCAATAGCCAAGAAATGAAAGCAACCTAAATGTCCATCAGTAGATGAATGGATAAAGAAAATGTGGTATATATACACAATGGAATATTACTCAGCCATAAGAAAAAAACAGATCCTACCATTTGCAACAACATGGATGTAGCTAGAGGGTATTATGCTCAGTGAAATAAGCCAGGCGGAGAAAGACAAGTACCAAATGATTTCACTCATATGTGGAGTATAAGAACAAAGGAAAACTGACGGAACAAAACAGTAGCAGAATCACAGAACCCAAGAATGGACCTGACAGTTACCAAAGGGAAAGGGACTGGGGAGGATGGGTGGGAAGGGAGGGATAAGGGCGGGGAAAAAGAAAGAGGGCATTACAATTAGCATGTATAGTGTGTGGGGGGCATGGGGAGGGCTGTGCAACACAGAGAAGACAAGTAGTGATTTTACAGCATCTTACTACGCAGATGCACAGTGACTGTGAAGGGGTATGTGGGGGGGACTTGGTGAAGGGGGAGCCTAGTAAACATAATGTTCTTCATGTAATTGTAGATTAATGATAACAAAAAAAAAAAAAAAAAAAAAAAGGGCTGAGGAGCTGAAAAGACAGTTCTCCAAAGAAGAATTTCAGATTGCCAGCAGACACATAAAAAGATGCTCCACATGGCTAGTCATCAGAGAAATGCAAATTAAAACCACAATGAGATATCACCTCCCACCGGTAAGGATCGCCATCATCCAAAAGACAAACAACAACAAATGTTGGGGAGGTTGTGGAGAAAGGGGAACCCTCCCTACACTGCTGGTGGGAATGTAAATTAGTTCAACCATTATGGAAAGCAGTATGGAGGTTCCTCAAAAAGCTAAAAATAGAAATACCATTTGACCCAGGAATCCCACTTCTAGGACTGTACCCTAAGAATGCAGCAGCCCAGTTTGAAAAAGACAGATGCACCCCTGTGTTTACAGCAGCACTATTTACAATAGCCAAGAAATGGAAGCAACCTAAGTGTCCATCAGTAGATGAATGGATAAAGAAGATGTGGTACATATACACAATGGGATATTATTCAGCCATAAGAATAAAACAAATCCTACCATTTGCAACAACATGGATGGAACTAGAGGGTATTATACTCAGTGAAATAAGCCAGGCGGAGAAAGACAAGTACCAAATGATTTCCCTCATATGTGGAATATAAGAACAAAGGAAAAACTGAAGGAACAAAACAGCAGCAGGATCACAGAACCCAAGAATAGACTAACAGTTAACAAAGGGAAAGGGACTGGGGAGGATGGGTGGGAAGGAGGGAGAAGGTGGGGGAAGAAGAAAGGGGGCCTTACGATTAGCATATATCATGTGTGGGGGAGCACAGGGAGGGCTGTGCAACACAGAGAAGACAAGTAGTGATTTTGCAGCATCTTACTACACTGACGGACAGTGACTAATGGGGTATGTGGGGGGGGAATTGGTGAAAGGGGGAGTCTAGTACACATAATGTTCCTCATGTAATTGTAGATTAATGACACCAAAAAATAATACATTAATAAAGAAAGGAGAAAAAAAAATGAAATTATCATTAAGGACTGCATACAATCTGGCCAGAAACTTATTTCTGGGCCCCTGAAATCACCTATTTTCTTTTTCCAATTAACTGACAATAATCAAGAGCTATTCACTATTATTTAGAATCAATCACAATAATTTGATTTACACTAGCATTATAAAATGTACAGATTTCTGCTATACCATGATATGAATTACTAAAAAAAACTTTTATATGCAAAACTGCACATCAAAAATTATAGACTTATGGAAAATGTATCTAACTTTGTTATCAAGAGTCCAAAAAAACTCTAAGTGTTTCACCAGATAGCCATATAAGCCACTCAGAGTGGCTGGGTACTATCTCAAGGGATACTAAAAATGCACAACAATAACAGAATGAAATTGCTGGCTTGTGGACTCTGAGACAACACAGAGTGTACAAGAGCTCTGTGTTACAGCTCCAGGAGGAAATGCAACCTGCCAGTAGCTAAGAGCTGTGCAAGGCCATAGTCATACCTCTCCTGGAAAGGAAGCCTAGGTATGGGCACTCATTTTAAGTTTTCTTAATAATTCAAAGGGCTCCTGCATGTGCAGCAGCCAAGCTAAAGCCTTTGTCCCTTCCTAAGTTTAATTCTTTTCTTATTATTCCAGACTTCTTTGGGAAGGAAGAACCAAGGTAACTTCCATGTGGTATTTATACCATTTGCCTTTGTATCAATCATTGAGCTAACTGATATTACAGAAACATGTGCAGCCTTAAAGACTGTATAACTAACCTATATTACTGAATATAAGAAGACTAATTTTATCTGGATTTCCTGACCTGATACTATTTTTCTTACAGGATGTTAAATGACACAAATTCTCTGTGTCATTGTTTTTTATAAATAAATGAAACACTGTATATAAACTTTACCAATCAATAAAAGAATACTAAAATGAGAGAAATGCATACAAAAGTATTCCACAGGCATTCACCTACATAATCATATAAGCACTGATGTTGCTATTCATGTCCAATTTGTATCCAAAGGATTTGTTTTGGGAGTAGGTGTGTCAAAGGAAATTTTTATTTTATTTTTTAATAGGACATAATACACATAACATAAAATGTATTCATCTTAACCATTTTTAAGTATACAGCTTAATGTATAAAGTACATTCACACTGCTGTGCAACCATGACCACTACCTGTCTCCAGAAGGTCCCAAAGGTTTTATTTCCATAACTTCCTAAGCATTTGTTGTTATGCTGCTAAAAAATATGGTGATACTTAAGACCATCTAGAAATTCCATTTCCTACTTGTATCACAGGAACAGTTTACAGAGTGAATAAAAAGATATTTGCAAAACATACAAAATGACTGGTCTAGCACTAATCCAATTTATTAAGTGCTTACTGAATGAAGCAGATAGAGAGGCACAGTAGATGAAGGGGTGAATCCCTGCCCCTGGGGCTCCTCATTTAAGTATGGTGATATTGGTATTTATTTGTAAACAGTCTTGGATAGGAAAAGAACTTCATGTCCATCATGGTTTTTCTCATATACATACATACCTTGCAGTCACTGGGCTTATCAGAATACTGTTAGTTCACCTTCCATCCCTTGAATTACTTAATCATATCCAGTTTACATTTTTCTATCCTCTGATTTAGAGGAGTGGTTTGGCTATGTCGACCTTTTTTTGGTTAACTGCAGTAAAGAAGTTAACTTGGGTATATATTTCTGAATTGTGTTTCTTTGGAAGGGACTTGCACCACTGCTGGATATGGTGGGCTACTGATGAGAACAATTCAATTTGCCTTCCAAAGGAGCAAACCCCTTTAAAACAAATCTGGCAATAACCCCCCATGTCATTTCTTTCTCTTTCCTACTAGGTCCCATTAAGTATAGCTCTGGCAAAGAAAGAGGAAAAAAGAAGGGCCATTCTGCCAATACAAAGACAGTGACCAGGGAACATACTGCCAATGTTCACAAACACATCCACAGAACATGCACCTCGCATACCAAGAGATCTGAAAAATTCACTCTCAAAAAGATGGAAACAACAAACACGTATACTGCTAACAGGCTCAACATAGCTGCCTGGATTAAAGAGACAGGAATGTACCCTACCATATTCGGGTATGTTTGTTTGGAAAGTATCATTAATATGAAGATTTGCCAAAAAAGTTCTATGTATTAGTCATCTATGTACATATTCTCACTTTCAAAAACTTTCAGAGGGACAGGACAGTAGTTCACAGAAATGAGGCTTTAAATTTCTTCTTTCCACCTACCATACAGTAACAGCATCTTGAAACAATGGGTAAAGTAGGGTCATTGGGGTGGTCTACAGTACCTCCAGTTATAAGCTGGTCTGCACCAAGACCCTGATGAGAAACAGCACTGGTGCATGAGCAATAACAGCACACTATATACCTAGCAATTGTACGAGTTCCCCTCTTACTGCCCTGGAACCACAAGAAGAAAGCTGACTCCTGAGGAAAGAGAAATTTTAAACAAAAGCAGCCAAAAAACTCCCAACGAAATAAGATTAAGAATAAAAATTTCTGAAGAAGCTCCTTCTCCAGAGCAAGGAAAGCTTCTTGAGAGCATTACTTTAAGATCTTGCTAGAGTGACCAAGTGGCTAAACTGGTGTGTGTGGAAAAGCAGAAAGTTGGACTTCCTCTAAAGAGCAAGGCCCAGATGAAGAACCCTCCTCCCTCCATCTTAGTTCATGTAATAGTACAGTAAAAACAAAACCAAAAACCCAAGAGTTTTATGATAAAACCTAATTGTTTAAAATACATAATATGATAATACAAGAAAAAAACAAAAGACTATCCATCCAATCCAGCTTGAATAGTTCCAGTGAAGGGGCAGACAGATGTATTGCTTGACAACTGTTTCTTACTTTAAATCAGTTATCTGTCTTACATACTTTCTTCTCTCACATATCTAACAATTACATTTACTTCAAAATTAAAAAAAAAAAGTGTTCACCTGAAAATTTCACTCATCCACATACATTCCTTCCAATTCGAAAAATAACAAACTGCATGCAAACTCTGAGACTTAAAAAAGTTTCACAAGTGGATAAAGTGATATAAACAAGAGAAAGATAATTCCTGATTTTAAATGTTTTATCATCAAAATTCCTCCACTTTGATTAGGGAACATTTTTTGATTTACAGTTTCTTTCTCTTCTGGACAGGAATCAAAGAAAATAAAGAGGCTGTAGACACTAAAGGTAATAAGAAAGGAGACACTATTTACTACCACACTTTCAGAGTCCTTTCCTTACAAGCTGTTTTTACCCTGGAGTTCAGTATTATTCAGGGGCTATAATTTGCTAGATACTACCAACAGAAACAAAGAATTGGGATGCCCAGATTAAGTGCTTCCTGAATCCTAAAAGAAATTTTTAATCTATGTGCAACTTGTCAAGAGGAAAACTAGAATAAACAAAGATATGCTAGGAGATTCAGATTCCAATTAGCTTTATCCAAATTATATAGTAGCTACTCTTCTCTAGTAAACAGAGGTAAAAAATCCTAAAAAGTAATATTTCCAATGGGTAGTCATAGACTAGAATCCAGATGTTCAATCAATCACATAACTCCCTTTCCTTATGTTGGTGGAAAAACATCAGGTAAGGAAAAATTACAAAAATAAGTATTGTTACACAGGTGATATTTGATAGAATAAAAACCTCAGTGTTATAAAGCAAAATCTGGATAGTTTTCATTTTTAGAAAGTTTTGTCTTATTTCTGGAACCCATTTAGAATTTT
Organism: Manis pentadactyla; assembly: GCF_030020395.1. Taxonomy (NCBI): domain Eukaryota; kingdom Metazoa; phylum Chordata; class Mammalia; order Pholidota; family Manidae; genus Manis; species Manis pentadactyla. The sequence goes on from NC_080026.1 coordinate 22,109,993, forward strand.
TTCACTCTTGCAAATCTCCACCTCTCCTCTTTCCTGTAACACCTTTTCCTCTTTCTAATATACTACAACTGGGATCATGTTAAAAGAAAAAAACAATACAAAACAAAGAGCAAGTTAAGGTCTTACTTATGAACTCGGACATATCAATTAATTTACATGTTAATACAAATAAGTATAAGTTACATAATTTAGAAGTGGGAACACTTCTACAGATCTTTACAGATCAGAAAAGTGTGAGTGATTAAGAACCTTGGTGAGGAGGAGCACAGGTTTCAGGGTTATGACTCAGAGCTCACCACACAGATGATAATTCTAATTTAGACACTTCTAGTCATTAATAACAGTAGTGAAAGATTCTTTAAGTACTGAAGGGAGCAAAAATATAAGTAAATCAAAAAGTCTGTTTTTAACTTTGGACTTAAATATCTATACTTATAAATTATTATTTAATGGCCAAAGAGAGTAAAAAAGATTAATCTACAAATAAAATAAATGTAATTATCAGTTGACCATATAAAACAAGCAGTTGTGAACCAAGTGCATCACGCATGCAATGATTTGTTAAAAATAAAAAGAGAGCAAACTCTAATAGAGTTTCCCACTTAAAGTAATATTTCAAGTGAAGACAATTTCTAACAATTACCTATGAATTACCAATGGTAATTTTTTTTTTAATAAAAAGAGGCAATATTTATCTGTATAAATAAAGCACCTACTTCCATGCACCTTTAAATTTCCTAAGTGTTTAACTTCTGGAAACTACTTGCCAATATAGAAATCCCTTTGGTACAGTCCATGAAATCAGACAGAGGCAGAAGTGCACCTTATTTGTAAAGGCTCTTCTTTGAAAAATTATTATTATTTTTTTTTTTTATAATAATTATTTTTTATTGAAGGGTAGTTGACACACAGTATTACATTACATGAGTTTCAAGTGTACAACACAGTGGTAGAACATTTATATACATAATTCTAGGTTCCAGCTATCACCCTACCAGGCTGTTACAATATCTTGACTATATTCCTTATGCTATACATTACATCCCGGTTACTAATTTATTTTACCATTGGAAGTCTGTCCTTTTTTTTTTTTTTTTTTTTTTTTTTTTTTTTTTTTTTGTGAGGGCATCTCTCATATTTATTGATCAAATGGTTGTTAACGACAATAAAATTCTGTATAGGGGAGTCAATGCTCAATGCACAATCATTATTCCACCCCAAGCCTAATTTTTGTCAGTCTCCAATCTTCTGAGGCATAACAAACAAGTTTTTACATGTAGAACAAATTCTTACATAATGAATAAGTTACATAGTGAACAGTACAAGGGCAGTCATCACAGAAACTTTCGGTTTTGCTCATGCATTATGAACTATAAACAGTCAGTTCAAATATGAATACTCATTTGGTTTTTATACTTGATTTATATGTGGATACCACATTTCTCTCTTTATTATTATTATTTTTAATAAAATGCTGAAGTGGTAGGTAGATACAAGATAAAGGTAGAAAACATAGTTTAGTGTTGTAAGAGAGCACATGTAGATGATCAGGTGTGTGCCTGTAGACTATGTGTTAATCCAAGCTAGACCAGGGCAATAAAACATCCACGTATGCAGAAGATTTCTCTCAGAACGGGGGGGTGAGGTTCTAAGCCTCACCTCTGTTGATCCCCAATTTCTCACCTGATGGCCCCCCTGCGACTGTGCCTGTCTTAGGTTGTTCCTCCCTTGAGGAATCTTACCCGTCTCTGGCTAACCAGTCATCTTCCGGGGCCATACAGGGAAATGTGAAGTTGGTAAGTGAGAGAGAAGCCTTATTGTTTGAAAAAGTTAGCTTTTTACTTCTTTGCATATTTATGCCCTGTGGCTTCTATGCCCAGCATTTGTCTTGAGGTATCTTTACCACTTGGAAGAATTATGATACTCGGTAAATTTGATATGAGGCACGAATTCTATTTAAGGGTTGTAATTAGGAAGGAAGAAGAAAAGCTATAGAAGTAGCAGGCGGAAGAAAACATGGGAAGATTGATTATTTCTTTGATATATCTTCTTGTAGAGTAACTTCAGCATGTATAGGTTTTAAGCTACTACTTAAATTGTACACACACATTAACATAATAGGAGTATAGTTACATAACCAAAGCATATCTGTAATTACCAGCCATCTCCAGTGAAACCAAGAAAACCAGTTAGGCACCTTAGGCATTTGTGAAAACTTATCTAAGATATGGTGGATATTGTCCAACTGAACTTGAACAGTCTGAGAGAAATCAGACAAATTAAAACAACCCATTCCTGGGGACTGTTCACATGCCATATGTTCTTTTAACAGTAAATAGTCTGTAGTTGTAAGACTTTGGAGCGCTACAATTTGCACTTCTCCAAATTCTTGGTTGAGTTCCAACAGTATAGATCCAGTCCAATTTTGTTGTTTTACTGTATGCACAGGCCAGCTTAGATATCTCCTTCCTCATTCCCATGGCAGGTCCAGGAACTGGTGGGATGAGTGCATCTACAGCTGTAGCAGTGCGTGGATCTTTGTTGGGGTTTTTTGATGATCATCTTCTGGCATGAGTCTTCCAGAGGGTGCAGATGTTGGAAGTTCTTTTTCATATCGTATCTTAGTTCATTTTCGGGGTAGCCCAATTAGGCTTTGATCCTCTGTATAAACACAAACAGACCCTTTGCCTACACTTTTATATGCCCTTTATACCCTTGTGTAGAATTCGTTGGAGGTTACCACACAGGAACTGCCCTTTTTTTTTTTTTTTTTGCTATCACTAATCTACACTTACATGACGAATATTATGTTTACTAGGCTCTCCCCTATACCAGGTCTCCCCTATAAACCCCTTTACAGTCACTGTCCATCAGCATAGCAAAATGTTGTAGAATCACTACTTGCCTTCTCTGTGTTGTACAGCCCTCCCTTTTCTCCTACCCCCCCATGCATGTTAATCTTAATACCCCCCTACTTCTCCCCCCCTTATCCCTCCCTACCCACCCATCCTCCCCAGTCCCTTTCCCTTTGGTACCTGTTAGTCCATTCTTGAGTTCTGTGATTCTGCTGCTGTTTTGTTCCTTCAGTTTTTCCTTTGTTCTTATATTCCACAGATAAGTGAAATCATTTGGTATTTCTCTTTCTCCGCTTGGCTTGTTTCACTGAGCATAATACCCTCCAGCTCCATCCATGTTGCTGCAAATGATTGGATTTGCCCTTTTCTTATAGCTGAGTAGTATTCCATTGTGTATATGTACCACATCTTCTTTATCCATTCATCTATTGATGGACATTTAGGTTGCTTCCAATTCTTGGCTATTGTAAATAGTGCTGCAATAAACATAGGGGTGCATCTGTCTTTCTCAAACTTGATTGCTGCATTCTTAGGGTAAATTCCTAGGAGTGGAATTCCTGGGTCAAATGGTAAGTCTGTTTTGAGCATTTTGATGTACCTCCATACTGCTTTCCACAATGGTTGAACTAACTTACATTCCCACCAGCAGTGTAGGAGGGTTCCCCTTTCTCCACAGCCTCGCCAACATTTGTTGTTGTTTGTCTTTTGGATGGCAGCCATCCTTACTGGTGTGAGGTGATACCTCATTGTAGTTTTAATTTGCATTTCTCTGATAATTAACGATGTGGAGCATCTTTTCATGTGTCTGTTGGCCATCTGTATTTCTTTTTTGGAGAACTGTCTGTTCAGTTCCTCTGCCCATTTTTTAATTGGGTTATTTGTTTTTTGTTTGTTGAGGCGTGAGAGCTCCTTGTATATTCTGGACGTCAAGCCTTTATCGGATGTGTCATTTTCAAATATATTCTCCCATACTGTAGGGATCCTTCTTGTTCTATTGATGGTGTCTTTTGCTGTACAGAAGCTTTTCAGCTTAATATAGTCCCACTTACTCATTTTTGCTGTTGTTTTCCTTGCCCGGGGAGATATGTTCAAGAAGAGGTCACTCATGTTTATGTCTAAGAGGTTTTCGCCTATGTTTTCTTCCAGGAGTTTAATGGTTTCATGGCTTACATTCAGGTCTTTGATCCATTTTGAGTTTACTTTTGTATATGGGGTTAGACAATGGTCCAGTTTCATTCTCCTACATGTAGCTGTCCAGTTTTGCCAGCACCACCTGTTGAAGAGACTGTCATTTCGCCATTGTATGTCCATGGCTCCTTTATCAAATATTAATTGACCATATATGTCTGGGTTAATGTCTGGATTCTCTAGTCTGTTCCATTGGTCTGTGGCTCTGCTCTTGTGCCAGTACCAAATTGTCTTGATTACTATGGCTTTATAGTAGAGCTTGAAGTTGGGGAGTGAGATCCCCCCTACTTTATTCTTCTTTCTCAGGATTGCTTTGGCTATTCGGGGTCTTTGGTGTTTCCATATGAATTTTTGAATTATTTGTTCCAGTTCATTGAAGAATGTTGCTGGTAGTTTCATAGGGATTGCATCAAATCTGTATATTGCTTTGGGCAGGATGGCCATTTTAACTATATTAATTCTTCCTAGCCACGAGCATGGGATGAGTTTCCATCTGTTAGTGTCCCCTTTAATTTCTCTTAAGAGTGACTTGTAGTTTTCAGAGTATAAGTCTTTCACTTCTTTGGTTAGGTTTATTCCTAGGTATTTTATTTTTTTTGATGCAATTGTGAATGGAGTTGTTTTCCTGATTTCTCTCTCTGTTGGTTCATTGTTAGTATATAGGAAAGCCACAGATTTCTGTGTGTTGATTTTGTATCCTGCAACTTTGCTGTATTCCGATATCAGTTCTAGTAGTTTTGGGGTGGAGTCTTTAGGGTTTTTTATGTACAGTATCATGTCATCTGCAAATAGTGACAGTTTAACTTCTTCTTTACCAATCTGGATTCCTTGTATTTCTTTATTTTGTCTGATTGCCGTGGCTAGGACCTCCAGTACTATGTTAAATAACAGTGGAGAGAGTGGGCATCCCTGTCTAGTTCCCGATCTCAGAGGAAATGCTTTCAGCTTCTCGCTGTTCAATATAATGTTGGCTGTGGGTTTATCATAGATGGCCTTTATTATGTTGAGGTACTTGCCCTCTATTCCCATTTTGCTGAGAGTTTTTAACATGAATGGATGTTGAACTTTGTCAAATGCTTTTTCAGCATCTATGGAGATGATCATGTGGTTTTTGTCTTTCTTTTTGTTGATGTGGTGGATGATGTTGATGGACTTTCGAATGTTGTACCATCCTTGCATCCCTGGAATGAATCCCACTTGGTCATGGTGTATGATCCTTTTGATGTATTTTTGAATTCGGTTTGCTAATATTTTGTTGAGTATTTTTGCATCTACGTTCATCAGGGATATTGGTCTGTAGTTTTCTTTTTTGGTGGGGTCTTTGCCTGGTTTTGGTATTAGGGTGATGTTAGCTTCATAGAATGAGTTTGGGAGTATCCCCTCCTCCTCTATTTTTTGGAAGACTTTAAGGAGAATGGGTATTATGTCTTCCCTGTATGTCTGTGAAAAATTATTAATATTTTCAAAGAGTGCTGTTCATTTAAAAATTCACTCCTTTTCCAACTCCACATGTCCTTTCTTACACAACTCTCCAAAATTATGTTTATTAATCCAGTGAACCCAGTAACAACCAACACTGACTATACCTCACGTACATGTATAACAAGCTCCCTTCTAAATTAGATAGATACCAGTATCATAAGGCACAGAGAAAGTGGATGCCAACAGCATCTCAGACACAGCAGTAGGAACAAAGACACAGAATATGCTTAACTACAAGACATACACATTATCAATCATAAGTCTGGATAGGAGACTGTATGATATCCTCCCTCAAACAGAACAAAAATTCAGAATTGTATGTCCATGGAATTTGTATGTAAATATATAAAATATATAGTATTTTTTAGAAAGCAGAGTTGGATAGTTTACAAGTGGAACACAGCAATGCTACCGCATATATAAAGCTCAGTTAAATGGAACCTAGTGTACACTAAAGTGGGCTCTGACAAGTAGATCTATGAACTAGGAAGCAGTTTGAATAAAATAACTTCCTAAGAACCCTTATATACTTCTTACTTATTTTTATTAAAGTATCACTGTTACACAATTTTATGATGGTTTCACATACACAACACAGTGGTTCAACATTCACCCATAGTATCAAGTCCTCACCCCCTCTATTACTGATATACTAATTTCTAAGGAAGTGCAGGGATCTGACAAAGGCTCAGAAGATTCTACTTGACTGTGTATCAAGTAACCCTTCAAACCAGTGTTTCTCAAACTTCAGCATTCACCAGATCATCTGGATGGTTTGTTAAAACACAGATTATTGAGCTGATTATCTCCCAGTTTCCCTCAGCAGATTTGAAAGGAGCTTGTGAATTCGCATTTCTAACAAGTTCCCAAGTACATTTTTAAAAACCTCTCATCTAAACCCGTCTTTGCTCTTAAAATATAAATTTTACTTACGCCTAATGTGAAATACACTAAACTTCTAAAATTTTTAAATCTTTAAGATCATCAGGCCTCAAATGACTTCAAAAATAGTTAAGGACAAGCTAGTGTATCTCGAAGTTCACAAACCAACCCAAGCACCATCTCTTCCTTTGCCTGGAGCTCTCCAAGGTTCTGATAACCTATGAGCCTAGCAGTTCTCAAATGTCATACCAAGAGACTGTGAATGCTGATAGAGCCAGGACTCGTGGCTTTGATTCTGAGATTTCATGTAGTTGTAGGACTTAGCCCGAGACCTTACTTATACTCCCCCTACCAATGTGCAAAAAAAGTGAAGTGCCTAAGAGTCCAACACTGCTTTCTAAAAGATCACATAGTGACCCAAGTCCCTCTACCAACTAAAAAAAAATCTCCAGATTTATACTCTAATCAGGATTATTCTTAGGCTTTTTGTTGATTAGCCAACCAACTACATTCCTCTCTTACTTTAAAGAATTCACATTTTATACAATAAGTATTACTGGTCAAAATAAATAACAATGATGACAAGCATGGAAACCATAGACTGTGAGAATGGGTAAGTGGATTCTCTGCATATTTCAGGTAGAGATTTTCATTAGTAGAGAGAAGGGATAGAGCCTAAATGATAGTAGGTAGGACAAGAAGTGATAGTGATTCTTAAGAAGTCAGTTGTGTAAAGATAATGATCCTTTTATTCTCTAATTATGCTTTTTCTTAGTCTTCTCTCTTCTTCATCAGAGTCCTCCCCTGTTGTTTTCTACCAGCAGCTCAACATACTATGAGGCAAAGGACAGTAATAGCTTAGGAGATAAGAATGTGCACACCTTCTAAACACACAAAAAGACATTCAACCTCATTCATAGTAAGAAATCCAAATTAAAACAACAGAGAGAAATCTGAGTAAAGAATGGGTTTTAGTTAATAATAATGTATCAATATTGGTTTCTTAGCTTTGATATAGGTGCCTCAGTGTTGCAGGTCGGTATTATTAGAGGAAACTGAAACTGGATGAGAAGTATACAGGAACACTATATTACCTTTGCAACTTTTCTGTAAATCTAAATTTTTCCAAAATAAAAAGTGTCTTTAAAAAATACTGAGTTATATTCTCTCTCTCTCACCTATCAGACTGTGAAAAATAAAACAATTCAAAAGCAGTCTTTTGACCAGGCTCTGGGGAAACAAGTAATCTCATTCACTGCTAGTGGAAGTACAAAATGGGTAAATCCTACAGAGGGCAATTTGGCAATTTCTGTTAGTAGATATAATTGCACATTTATGCAATTCTATAGGTTCAGAGTTATTCACTGAAGCACTATTTGTAATAACAAAAGACGGAAACAATCCAAGTTTCCTTCTATATGAAAATGGATAATAAATGGGCACATTCAAACATAGAGAATTATGATGCAGCAGTAAAAAAGAATGAGAACATAATCTCTAAGATGATATGGGGTGATTTTCAGACTGCACTCTTACAAGGAAAAAAAAAAGCAATGTACCAAAAAGTACATACAGTATGCTGTTTAAGAGATATAAAAATATAAATCCCTATGTGCTTGATTTTGCATAAAGAAACCCTAAAAGAATACATGAACTGATAAAGTGGTTCCTTCTGAGGGGAGGATGACGGAATAGTGAGTGGTCAGGGATGAGGTTGTTTTTACATACTTTTAATTTGGTAAATCTTCTGAATGCATTATCTATTTAAAAAAATTAAATCATGTGATTTCGTGACTACCAATTTTGTATTAAAAAATATTCTGGGTCAGTGATCCCTATGTCCCTATGTACTGAGATTCTCCCCCACTTTCTGTTCAGATCTCAGCTTTTTCATTCATGCTCAAAGAATCACTTCAAAAAGTACCGAATGAGGGCAAAAAGCTTCACTTAGACACTTTACACAGTATCTTAGTTTAACTTGTACGAACTAATTCTACACTTACATATTATATGTGCAAGAATATACATTCTATTAATATCTAATAGTGTAAAATAATACATCACACAAAGAGAACTTATCTCCATAGCATATTAAATGGTCAGAAACTTGAGAAAATAAATAGCAGTATTCTTACAAACAGATTTGTTTTAATGTTAACAAAGCATTGAATGTACAAGGAAATCAACTCAATATATAGAAGACATCAGAATGTTTTGAAATAGGAATCCTAATAGATCTGAAAAAATCCAAACATAAAAACATAAATTGGAGGGCAATGAATAATATCCTTTACTGAAGATACCCTCTGTTAAAGAAGACTTATTTGCTGAAGAAGAAAAACCACCCTTACTGGAAATACAAAATATCTCATTTAGAAACATGTATTTCAGATTTCAAAACATATTATGAAGCTACAAATCAAATCAGTGTGGTACTGGCATAGAGAGAGGCATATAGACCAATGGTTAACAGACATGCTGACCAATGGAACACAGACCAAGAAATAAACCTTTGTGTATATATATGATCAAATGATTGAAAAGGATGCCAAGTCTACACAATGAAGAAACAAATGGTGCTGAGAAAACTGGAAATCCATATACAAAAAAATGGACCCTTATCTTATATACAAATATAAACTCAAAATGAATTAAAGACTTAAACATAAGACCTACAATTATAAAAAACCTAAAAGAAAAAGCAGAAAAGCTTCACAATATTAGGTTTGGCTATGATTTCTTAGATATGATAACAAAAGCACAGGCAACAAAAGAAAAAAATAGACAAATTGGACTGCATCAAATTTAAAAACTGCTGCACAGCAAAGGGAACAAGCAACAGAGTGAAAAGGCATAGAGATAGAATAATAGAAGAAAATATTTGCAACCATCTATCTAATTAGAGGTTAAACATCTGAAATAACGAACTTCTACAACTCAAGAAGAAAAATCACAACCCAATTACAAAATGGGCAAAGGACTTGAATAGACATTTCTCCAAATTAGATATATAAACAGCCAAAAGCATATGAGAAGATGCTGAACATCTCTAATTATTAGGAAATTACAAATCAGAACTACACTGAGATATCACCTCACCCTCATAAGGACAGCCACTATTAAAAAAAAATGAAATAAAAATTACACTAGTTAGTGTGAATGTGGAGAAACTGTGCACTGTTTGTAGGATGATAAAATAGTACAGCCACTGTGGAAAACAGTATGGAGGTTCCTCAAAAATTAAAAATAGAACTACCATGTTATCCAGCAATCACACTTCTAGGCATGTATCCAAAAGAACTGAAAACAAGACCTCAAAGGGATACCTGAACATCCATGTTCACTGCAATATTATTTACAACAGCCAAGAAGCAGAAGCAACCTAAATGTTCATGAACAGGTGAATGGATAAACAAATGTAGTATATACAGACAGTGGAATATTATTCAGCCTTAAAAAAAAGGAACTCTTTTTGACATATACTACAACATGGATGAACCTTGAGGACATTATACTAAGTGAAATAAGCCAGGCAGAAAAAGACAAATACCATATGATTTCATTTATATAAGGTATTTAAAGTAGTCAAACTTATAGAAACAAAAAGCAGAATTGTGTTTGCTATTTTAAAAGTAAATACATATATTTATGTATTATATACTTAAGCATAACTTTCTCAGAACTCATCTCTCATACTCTTCCATACATCAGACAGTTTTAAGACACAGACACCTAACACAGCTGTACTCAGAGATTAAAATCTGATACTCCAGAAAATTAAAAAATTCATGAATATTCCAGTTTTTTTTCTTTTAATGCTATATACCAGGTATTACTAGAACAGGGCCAAAGTTATCAAAGACATAGCAATCAAAGAGATGAAAAATATTTCTTGCTTCTAAGTAACTGCCTACTAAAGTAATACAGTTAATTACAATACGAAATGATTAAGTGCCTCAGGAAGAAGGGGTCAATTTGCAGCTAGCATCTCACTCATGAACTACATACCATTTTACGTATGTACTATTTATGTTCTCTGTAAAACAATCTGAGATTATAATTCCGGATCTTTCAGTGCTAAGATTCCTAAATTCTCAATATAACATCTTGGCCAACAGTTCCTGCTTCAGTATCCTTCAATGATTAAAAATTCACTAGAGATGTCTCCAGAAAGAGCAGTCAAATAATTATCAGCTACTACATAAAATGTGAAATTTTTGACTAAGGCTGGAATAAAAAACTGGCTTTCTTTGTATCATCAAAATAGAAGTAGGCCCACTAACACTGATGAATGTATGAACAAATAAAATACAATAAAATACTTTCCTATTCTTAAAACTGTCTTAAAAATTTCACATTTCAGAGCACAATATAAGACCTACTCAGATAATTTTGCCTTCTTTGAGGCTAAAGAAAAATAAATAAAGCATGACTTTTCTTAAAAGAACTCTGATTTATAATGAGTAAGCCATGATCTTAACCTTCAAGGAATATAACCATAAAGAAAGCTTTTGGGAAGCTCTTCTCTGAAATTGCCTTCAAAATAAGATTATAAATAATGTGAGAGAGCAGTCTAACATTTATTGTCAAAAAGTTCTTTAAAAAGCAAAACAGTATCTAAGTTATTGACCACAACTGGCTCTGGTTTTCCAAAATAAAATAAAGCCCATTTTATCAAAAAACAAGTATTTCTTACCATAGAGGACATTTAAAAATAGACTACCAAAAAATCCAAAAGAATTAATTGAAGAATTTTTATAAACTACTGAGAATTAAAAAGACAAAGCCGCAGAAGCAATGTTATAAAAAACAGTCCATCCAAAAAAATTAACAATCTGTTCCAATTAGAAGTTTGGTAAATTATTATGTATCAACCTCAAAAAATGTACAACCAATACAAAATTATGAAGACAATGACATGGGAGAAGTCTAAACATTAAGTGAAAAAAGGTTGAAAACAAAATTGTATATAGGACTTCCAGTTTCTGGTCAAGACAAGAGAAGCTTAGAAATTGCCACTCTGGCCTAAGAACAAGTAAAAAGTTAAATTGAAAAATCAACAACTCTTGTTATATCCATCAGAGAAGTGAGGTCACAGGGCAAATAGCTGCCCCCAAAATTGGAGACAGACAGGTGAAGAAAGAGAATCGCAACTTACCAGAGCAGAAACTCACTAGCAGAAACTTCCTCGGGAATCAAGCCAGGATAGGAAAACCTCAACTGTAATCACCAATTTGCTGGATGCTCAGGGTTGACAAGTCTGAGATAAAATCTCCAGGGGGTCCCCGTCACAGAGAGGCCCGACACTTGGTAAGTTTTACCTCCAGGAGCTTTACCAGGTACTCAGTGAATACTGGAGAAAAATCCCTCTTGCTTCAGGCAGGAGGAAGGGAAAAGGAACCAATTTGAAATGTGCCAGAGCATTTGATTCTTCTTAACAAAGCCTGCTTTTCAGAAGAAATTGTTCTACCAGAGCCTATAACCTTCTGGGATTTTATCAGAGCATAACTGACCTGGAGGAAGGGAATATCCAACTCTAGCCCCCTAAAGTTGGGGGAAACTGAAAAGTACTGGTAAAGTTCACAGTCCAGGGACAGGGGCTCACCAAAAGAGTGAGACCTAATCATAAGACCTTACGCAGAATGCTGTCCTTTTACCCACACCATAGCAACCACTACCTCACTAAAGTCTTATTTGCCTCAGTTCCTTTTACCCAGTACATAATATCCACTTTTCAACAAAAAATTACAAGACATAACAACAGGCAAAAAACACAGTTGGAGTGGTTGAAAAAGCATCAGAACCAGAGTCAAATGGCAGAAATATGGAATTGTTAGGAATTTCTTTAACAACTATGACCACTATGCTAAAGGCTTTAATTGAAAAAGTAGACAACGTGTGAGGACAGATGGAAAATGTAAGCAGAGAGGGAAATTCTAAAAAAAGAATAAAAAAGAAACGCTAAGATCAAAAATACTGTTAACAGAAATGAATGCCTTTGATGGGCTCATTAGTAGACTGGACAGAGCTGAGAAACAATCTCAGAGCTTGACAATATGACAATAGAAACTTTCAAAACTGAAAAGAGAAAAAGACTAGGGGAAAAAAAAAGGCAGAACAGAATATCCAAGCACGCTGTGACAACTACAAAAGATGTAACATATCCCTAATAGGATTACCAAAAGGAAAAAAACAGAAATGCATAGAAGCAGTATCTAAAGCAATGTCTGAAAATTACCCCCAAATTAATGCCAGACCCCAAACCACAGATTTAGGAAGTTCAGACAACACCAGAGAGGGAAATGCAAAAATCCCCCACACCTTAGCATATCATATTCAAACTTCAGAAAATCAAATATAAAGAAAAAATCTTGCAAGAAGCCGGAAGGAGGAAAAAAACCTTACCTATAGAGAAGAACAAAGGTAAGAATTACATTCAATTCTCCTCAGGAACCATGCAAGCAAAAGAGTGAAGTGAAATAACTAAATGTTGACAGAAATAGCCCACCAACCTAGAATTCTGTACCCTATGAAATTATACTTCAAAAGTGAAGGAGAAATAGAGACTTTTCAGACAAACAGAAATTGAGTAAGCCTGTTACTAGTAGACCTGTCTTACAAGAAATGTTAGAAGAAGTTCTTCAGAAAAAAAGAAAATTACCTATGTCAGAAACTTGGATCTAATAAAGAAAGCAAGGGCTCTGAAATACAAATAGTGAAGGCAAAATAAAAACTTTTATTTTCCTAATTCTTAACGAATCTAACATAACAGTTTTGTTCAAAATAATAACAGCAACAATGTATTTGATTATGTATGCTTAATTATGTAAGTGAAATGAATAAAAAGCAACAATGATACAAGGAACAATTAGGAATATTTTGTTCTTGTAAGGTACTTATACTACCTATGAAGTGGTATAGTGTTATTTAGAAGTAGACTTGGATTATTTGTAAATGTATAGTGCTAACTCTAGGGCAAAGTAAAAAAAAGTGTAACTGATATTCTGATTAAGGACAGAAAACGAGCACATAAAATACTTAAAACAGCAAAAGATAGGAGAAGTATGGAAGACAAAAGAAGAACCTCACTTCTCTGATGGATATAACAAGAGTTATTGATTTTTCAATTTAAGTTTTTACTTGTTAGGGCAGAGTGGCAAATTCTAAGCTTCTCATGTCTTGACTAGAAACTGGTTATTGGTAACAAATAAAAAACAGTAACAAACATGTTAGATATTAATTCAAATATTAATCAATAATCACTTTAAACATCAAGGGTCTAACTATACTAATTAAAAGAGAGTGTCAGAGTACAACAAAAAACAAGACCCAACTTCTTATCTAACAGCCATTTTAAATATAAAGATATATACAGATTAAAAATAAAAGGACAGAGAACAATATACCATGCTAATACTAATCAAAAGCAAGCAGGAATAGCTATATGAATTTCACACAGAGCTGACTTCAGAGCAAGGAAAGTTATCAGGGATACAGAAGGGCATTATATAATGATAAAGGGGTCAGTCAATACTCCAAGAAGATATAGCAATTTTTAATGTGTATGTGCCTAATACATGGCATCAAAATATGCGAGGCCAAAAAAAAAAAGAGCTTCAAGAAGAAACAGATGACTCCTCTATTATAGTTGGAGACTTTAACACTCCTTTATTAGAAATGGACAGATCCAGCAGGAAGAAAATCATTCTGGTCCATAAAAAACACCTTAACAAATTTAAAAGAATAAAAATCACACAATGTCTACTCTCATATTACAATGGAATTAAACTAGAAATCAGTAACAGAAAGACATCTAAAAAATCCCAAATTAGGGTTAAATAACATACTTATAGTCAGAAAAGAAATTTCAGAAGAAATTTTTAAATATTTTGAACTAAATGAAAATGAAAATGCAACATCAAACTTTGTGGAATGCAACAAAAACAGTACTTAGAGTGAAATTTGTATCACTGAATGCATATATTAAAAAAGAAACAGGTAAAATCAATAAGCTAACTTTCCATTTTAGTAACCTAACAAAGCAGCAGCAAATTAAATCCAAAGTAAGCAAAATAAAAGAAGAAATAAAGTAGAAATCAATGAATTAAAAATAGGAAATCAATAGGGAAGATCAACAAAACCAAAACCAGGATTTTTAACAAGATCAATAAAATAAATAAGCCTCTATTTAGCTAAGCTAATAAGAAGCAAGGAGAGAAAACACAATTAGTAATAACAAAAATCAAAGAAATAGGGAACATCGCTACTGAACCCAAGGACATTAAAAGGATAGTCAAAGAATACTATGAACAACTCTATATCCACAAAGTTTATAACCTTGATGAAATGGAACAATTCCTTAACAGACACGATGTGTCAAAACTCAACACAAGAAAAAACATACAATCTGAATAGGTTTGTATCTATTAAAGAACTGAATCAATAATTAATAATCTAAAAACTATAAGGACCAGGCCCAGAAGGGTTCACTGGTGAATTTTACTTAAGATTTAAGAAAGAAATTATATCAATTCTCTATAATGTCTTTCAGAGGATGGAAGCAGAGGGAATTTTTCCTAACTCATTGTATGAGGCTAACATTACCCTAAACCAAAACCAGACAATGGCATTATTAGAAAACTGCAGACCACTTCACTCATGAACACAGATGCAAAACCCTCAACAAAATATTAGCAAATCAAATCCAACAATGTGTAAAAATAATTATATGCCATGACCAAGTGTGATTTATCCAGGTATACAAGTCTGGGAAAAATCAATGAATGTAATCTACCACATCAAAAAAAATCAAAACTGTATCAATATATGCAGAGAAAGCATTTAATAAATGCCAACACTAAAAAAAAACCACAACCTCTCAACCAATTAGGAATAGAAGGAAATCTCCTCAAATTGATATGGAATATCTACAAAAAAAACCAGAGAACTAGCGTCATACTTAATGGGGTGAAACTAAGAGCTTTCTTCATCAGAAACTAGGCAAGGATGTCCTCTTTCACCACTACTTTTCAACACTGTCCTGGAAGTCCCAGCTAATGCAATAAAACAAAAAAAGGAAAGGTATGAAGATTGGTAAGGGAGAAATTTAACTGTCTTTGTTCACAAATGACATGATCACCTATGTAGAAAACCCCAAAGAAGTGACAAAAACTGGAACTGAGTGATTAGAATAGCAAGGTTGCAGAATACAAGGTCAATATACAAGAGTCAATTGTTTTCCTAGATACTGCAGTGAAAATGCATTATTTGAAACTAAAAACACAATACCTTATATTAGCACCCCCAAAAATGAAAAACTCATGTATAAATCTAATAAAATATGTGAAAGTTCTATATGAGGAAAACTACAGAACTCTGGTGAAACATATCAAATAATTAACTGGAGAGATATTCATGTTCATGGATAGGAAAATTCAATATAATTGCAATCAAAATCCCAGCAAGTTATTTTGTGGATATTCACAAACTGATTCTGAAGTTTCTATGGTGAAGCAAAAGATCCAGAATAGCCAACAGAATATTGAAGAACAAAGTCAGGATTGGTTTCAAGACTTACTATGAAGTTACAGTAACTTAGCATGCTATTGACAAAAGAACAGACAAAAATATCAGTGAAACATTAAATAGAGAGCCCAGAAATAAACCTATTCAAATACAGTCAACTGATCCTTGAGAAAGGAGCAAGGACAATTAAAAGGAAAAAGAACAGTCTTTTCAACAAATGGTGCAGCAACAACTTGACACACACGTATACGAAATAAGTTGAGGCACAGACCTTACACTTTTCAACAAAAATTAAACTCAAAATGGATCACAGACTTAAAAGTAAACTCAATCTGTAAAACTACTAGGAGATAACATAGGAGAAAAATCAAGATGATCTTACAGTGATGACATTTTACAAACATCACCAAAAGCACTTTCAAACCATGAAAGACAATAGTTAAGTTGAACTTTATTACAGTTAAAAACTTCTGCTCTATGAAAGACAGAATGAAAAGAATGAAAAGCCAAGTCACAGACCAGGAGAAAATATTTTCAACATACATACATGATAAAGGACTTTGTATATCTAAAATACACAAAGAATACCAAAAAACATTAAGAAAATAAACAATCCATTATAAAATGGGACAAAGATCCAAACAGATACACCAAGGAAGATATATAAACCACAATTAAGCATATGAAAAGGTACTCAACATCCTAAGTTATCAGAGAATTGCAAGTTAAAGCAATGAGATATCATTACATGGTTATTAGAATGGCTAAAATCCAAAACCTGACAATATTAAGTGCTGATGAGGATACAGAGCAACAGAAACTCTTATTCACTGCTGGTAGGAATCCAAATGGTATAGCCATTTTAGAAGTTAGTTTGGAAGTTCCTCACAAAGCTAAACATTGTCTGACCATGTATAATACAGCAATTATACTTCTAGTTATTTACCCAAAGGAGTTGAAGACTTAGCTCCATAGGAAAACCTGCAGGTGAATATTTAAAGCAGTACTTTTTTTTATAATTGCCCAGAATTGGAAAAACCAACATGTCCTTCATTCAGGTGAATGAATAAACAAAATATGACACATCCAAACAATGCAATATTATTCAAGGATAAAAAGAACCATGAAGCCACAAAAAGAAAAATCTTAAAAGCATACTGCTAAGTGAGAGAAGACAGTCTGAAAAGTCTATGTTCTGTCGTAATTCCAACCTTTATGACATTTTGGAAAACACAAAACTATAGAGATAGAGGGGTCAATAGGTGAAATAAAATGAGTTTTTAGGGTGGTGAAGCTATTCTGTATTATAATGTAATGGTGGATCCATGACATGGATTTTTAAAATCCACAGAACTGTACAACAAAAACAGTGAACTGTAATGTAAACTATTGACTTTAGTTAATTATAAGCTATCAACTACATTAACTGTAACAAATGTTCCACAGTCATGAAAGATATTACTAGGGAAAATTGTGTGTGTACGTGTGTATGTGCTGGGGGCACGTAAAAGTAGCACATGGGATATAACAATCTGCTCCATTTTTTGTAAATCTAAAATTGTTTAAAAAAATAAACTATTACAAGACAAGGATGCCCACTCTCCCCACTTCTATTCAACATAGTTCTAGAGGTCCTAGCCATGGCAATCAGACAAAACAAAGAAACAAAAGGCATCCAGACTGGTAAGGAAGAAGTCAAAGTTGGTCCCTGTTTGCAGATGACATGATATTTGTACCTAAAAAACCCTAAAGAATTTACTCTAAAAAAACTACTAGATCTAATATCTGAATTCAGTAAAGTTGCGGGATACAAAATTAATACACAGAAATCTGTTGCATTCCTATACACTAACGATGAACTAGCAGAAAGAGAAATCAGGAAAACAATTCCATTCACAATAGCATCAAAAAGAATAAAATACCTAGGAATAAACCAAACCAAGGAAGTGAAAGACTTATACTCTGAAAACTACAAGACACTTATGAGAGAAATTAAAGAAGAAATCAAAAAATGGATATACATCCCATGCTCATGGATAGGAAGAATTAATACTGTCAAAATGGCAATCCTGCCTAAAGCAATCTACAGATTCAATGCAATACCTATCAAAATACCAACAGCATTCTTCAAAGAACTAGAGCAAATAGTTCTAAAATTCATATGGAACCACAGAAGACCCTGAATAACCAAAGCAATCCTGAGAAGGAAGAATAAAGCAGGCGGAATTATGCTCCCTGACTTCAAGCTCTACTATAAAGCCACAGTAATCAAGACAATTTGGTACTGGCACAAGAACAGACCCACAGACCAATGGACCGGACTAGAGAAGCCTGATATAAACCCAAGCATATATGGTCAATTAATGTATGATAAAGGAGCCATGGATATACAATGGGGAAATGACAGTCTCTTCAACAGCTGCTGTTGGCAAAACTGGACAGCTACATGTAAGAGAATGAAACTGGATTAGTGTCTAACCCCATACACAAAAGTAAACTTAAAATGTATCAAAGACCTGAATGTAAGTCATGAAACTGTAAAACTTTTAGAAAAAAACAGGCAAAAATCTCTTGGACATAAACATGAGCAACTTCTTCATGAACATATCTCCCCGGGCAAGGGAAACAAAAGCAAAAATGAACAAGTGGGACTGTATCAAACTAAAAAGCTTCTGTACAGCAAAGGACACCATCAGTAGAACACAAAAAAGCATGCTACAGCATGGGAGAATATATTCATAAATGACATATCTGAGAAGGGGTTGACATCCAAAATACATAAAGAGCTCACACACCTCAACAAAAAAGAAGCAAATAATCCAATTAAAAAATGGGCAGAGGAGCTGAACAGACACTTCTTCAAAGAAGAAATTCAGATGACCAACAGGCCCATGAAAAGATGCTCCACATCGCTAATCATCAGAGAAATGCAAATTAAAACCACAATGAGATTATCACCTCACACCAGTTGGGATGGCCACCATCCAAAAGACAAATAACAACAAATGTTGGCAGGGATGTGATGAAAGGGGAACCCTCGTACACTGCTGGTGGGAATGCAAATTAGTTCAACCATTGTGGAAAGCAGTATGGAGGTTTCTCAAAAAACTAAAAATTGAAATACCATTTGACCCAGGAATTCTACTCCTAGGAATTTTCCCAAAGAAAACAAGTTCTCAGATTTAAAAAGACATATGCAGACCTATGTTTATCGCAGCACTATTTACAATAGCCAAGAAATGGAAGCAACTCAGTAGGTGAATGGATAAAGAAGATGTGGTACATATACACAATGGAATATTATTCAGCCATAAGAAGAAAACAAATTCTACCATTTGCAACAACATGGATGGAGCTAGAAGGTATTATGCTCAGTGAAATAAGCCAGGCGGAGAAATACAAGTATCAAATAATTTCACTCCTCTGTGGAGTAGAAGAACAAAGCAAAAACTGAAGGAACAAAACAGCAGCAGACTCACAGAACCCAAGAATGGACTAACAGTTACCAAAGGGAAAGGGACTGGGGAAGATGGGTGGGAAGGGAGGGATAAGGGGGAAAAAGGGGTATTACGATTAGCACACATAATGTAGCGGGGGTGGACATGGGGAAGGCAGTATAACACAGAGAAGACAAGTAATGATTCTATAGCATCTTACTACACTGGGGGACAGTGACTGTAATGGGGTATGTGGTGGGGACTTGATAATAGGAGGAGTCTAGTAACCATAATGTTGCTCATGAAATTGTACATTAATAATACCAAAAAAATTCCTATTAATCCAATTTAAAAATGGGCAAAGGACCCAGTAGACATTTGTCCAAAGAAGATATGAATGGCCACCAGGTACAGGAAATAGATGCTTAGCTTCACTAATCATCAGGGAAATGCAAATCAAAACCACAATGAGATATCACCACATGCCTGTTAGATTGGCTGCCATCCAAAAGACAAGAGCTAACAAATGCTGGTGAGAATCTGGAGAAGAGGGAACCCTTGTGCACTGCTGGTAGGAATGTAAACTGGTATAGCCCCTATGGAAAAAGAGTATAGATGTGCCTGAAAAAAACTAAAAATAGAACTACCATATGATCCAGCAACCCCACTTTGGGAATATGTCCAAAGGAAATGAAAACACTACATTGAAGAGATATATGCACTCCCTGTTCAGAGTCTTCTTTACAGTAGCCAAGACAAGGAAACAACCTAAATGTCCATCAACAGATGAATGGATAAATAAGTTGTGGTGTGTATTTACAATGAAATATAAATCAGCCATAAAAAAAACAAGGAAATCCTGCCATTTACAACAACATGGATAGACCTTGAGGGTACTATGCTCAGTAAAATAAGTTGTACAGAGAAAGACAAACACTCCGTGATCTCACTTATATGTAGAATATAAAACAAACAAAAACCAAACTCAAAAAGATCAGATTTACCAGGAGGGCAGGGAGCAGGGGACCAGGATGATGACCGCAAACGGGTACAATCTTCCAGTTGTAAGAGAAATACGTACTAGGCTTATAATGTACAATATGATGACTATAATTAACACTACTATATGAAATACATTAAACTTGTTAGAGCAAATCACTACAGTTTTCATCACAGGGAAAAAAAAATTTTTTTCTTTTTCTTTTTTGTAACTCTGTAAGTTGATAGATGTTAACTATTAACTAAACTGTGGTGATCATTCACAATACATATAGGTAAGTCAAATCATTATTATGCTGTACATCTTAAATTTACACAATGCTTTACGGCAATTATATCTCAGTAAAACTGGGGTGGGGGGAGCATAGAATCTGGAATCTGATTACCTACTTCAAATTCTGGCTCCCTTGATTACAAGGTTTTGGGAGCATTCTCCTAAACTTCTGTATTTCCAACAGAATGCTACAACCCCTATAAACTGAGGGAAATAGTATCTAGCTCTAATGGTTTTCATGGTTATGAAATAAAATAAAAACATATAGACTACTTAAAATAACTTTTGGATCACCATAAATCCTCAATGTATTAATTATTGTGAGATATTAAGGAACAACACCTAAACATATTTCATTTCCACATTCCACAGCTGTACAATTAGTTATGCTCAACTTAGTTATCTCATCTTCTCAACCAGTCAGTTATAAAATACTGCCTAAATCTGCTCAAAATGCTGTTCTGTCAATCTCGACCTCATTGGCTCTTGCCTGGAGTTTTGCAGATGTGGTTATGATTTTGTGGCACTGAATTAGTCACTACTAGGGATACAAACTAATGGGTCAAATAACAAGTGGTCGTTCTAAAATCACTTCATGTTATTTTTCAAGCAATCATGTAAAGCAGGTATTTTTTTCCATTCAATAGAAGTATGTACAGCTCAGATGAGTCAGCTACCTTGAACTAAGTAACACAGTTAATTAATAACTAAAGTTAAGTGCCAGAGCTGGAATGTCTCACTAATATCAGGTTATACACGGTTTGTTTCTTAAGCACTCTAGGAATTAATACCCCTCAGGAGGGAAAAGGGTGAAAAAACTGTAAGAGGGTTTTTCCTCAGGAAAGTTGAAGTTACAATGTGCCCAGGAAGGACACAGATTTTGGCGTCTTACAAACTTCATGGTGTCTGTGAAGATTATGTAACTTCATTACACAGTGAGACTGCAAATGTCTCTCACTGGAGTTTGCTGCACATTGCCTATTGAAAATAGTAAATATTAATTTTTTAAAAGCCTAAACATCTATTTTTCCTTGAAATGCGTATATATTAGTAATGCATATTAGTATTATTTACTAACATACAAATTCCCATTTTACTAATATAACAAAACCACTAGCAAAAGATCTAAAACTTTTTGTTATTTAAAGTATGAACAAAAACTTTCAGTACTGGCTTGCTTTCTTACAGATTCCTGCCGACTACTGGAGGACATAAAACCAGCTCCTTGTCATATTTTATGGGTTTTGAAAATTATTACAGTTATGTAATCACATGGAATAGTGCTTACTCTATAACAGATAGTAAGTTAAATAAGCAAAAGCCACAATAGACACGTGTATATGTACATACAGTATAATGCAAATTTGGGGAAAAAGGGGAAGAAAATAACTTTTTTATTCTCTGTTCGTTGTTTTTGTGAGATGGGATTTTTTTTTGCAATTAACATTTTACTTTTGATTATAGAGTACAAACCTCAACTTCTCAAAATGAAACAAAGACACCCTATTTTCTTAGTTTCTATGGAGAAACAAAGGAGATTCTTAAGCCAGTGATAAGAAACAACCGTTTTTGAAGGTCCAATTCAGGGGGGAAAAAAGGTGGCTTTAACCTCCATGGGGAGGGGGTGTATTAAAGTCCTGTAATTTTGATTACCTTATTGACTTTATTGAAGAGTGGCAATTATTTTAATCACTAAAATATTAAATTAGATTATTTAAGAAGCAACATCATCACGGAGGCTTTTTCTCTTCGTCTTTTACATCACTTTTATTATCTATTTTAGCCTCCTCTGTACAACCATAATAAGTACTATTAACTGATTTTTTTTTTTTAACAGAAAATAAAACTCATTTGACCAAGGTCCTAAGCAGTCCTATTCATTCCACCCTGTGGGTAAAATTGTAACATTTCCAGAATATCTCGCCTGGCTTTAGTACATCTGCATATCAAAAGACATTCAGAGATAGAAAGAAGTATGGCTCTAGTGCATTTGCATCTTTCCTCGGGTGGAGAAGTTCATCTCCATATCAATGGGTGATTACCTGGGCAACAGAGGGCTTATCTGTACCTGAGAGGTGAGGGGGAGGGCCGGTGTGGTTGCTGCTGGAGCAGAGAAGAAAGACGGATTGGGACTGCAGTTTGTGAGAAATGAACAGGTTTTAAACTTTATTTCTCCCTTTGACTGATTTCGGTTTTTAGAAGTATTTTGCCCTGGGACTTCCTTTCCCTGGACTTACAATTGGCATAGTAGGCAGGATTCCCGTGAACCCGAAATCTGTCATAGTGGGTGCGACCTTTGGGAGGGCCGCCCCTAGAAATGATGGGGAGAAGCGGCGCTCGCGCTGAGGGACATGTTTACACTCGTGGGGTCGTGGAGGCGCCACCACCGCTGCTGGCCACGCCAACCCTGGCCCGTGGCCCAAGCGTAAGGCTACTGCTTCTGCCACTGCTGCTGCTCTTGCTGCCAGCCGGAGCCTGGCCATAACCATGGAAAGGAGCAGAGGTCCAGGTCACCTTGATAGAGAAGCAACTGGCTGCTGTGTACCACGCCTTGCTGGCTACAGAGCCCATCGCTGGAACAGCTCCGACCAAGGTAATAACCTCCTATCCCATCGTGCCAGGGCGGGGTTGCGAGACTGGACCCAAAGGCCACGAGTAGCGTGGCACAGACACCTCAAAAGACAATGTGGGCCCATCGGTGTGGCTTGTTTTTCAACTTTGAATAAGTCAGCCGAGCCGGGAAGGAGCGCCCTGCGTGTTGTGCAGATCAGCAAACCACCAAGAGGGGCCTAGAGCATCTCTCTGCAGCCTATGGCTGGTCGCCGGTTACTGAGAGCGATCGAGGTACCCACTTTATGGGACATGTGTTGCAAGGATGGGTGCAGCAATTAGGAGTAAAACGGACATGGCCCTGGACATTTCAATACATGGACCAACGATGGCTGGCTCTTCTGGCACCTTGGGGAAAAGGCGTGGAAGCTGGCCTTCTGTGGATTCCTGTAATAACAGCAAATTGCCCCAGACAATCACGGTTATTTGCTTCTACAGTCTTTGTGTCCTGGATGCGCCCCCTGGCTGCAGCTGCTGCGTGATGGCTGGAATGGATAAGCTTTGGACTTAATCTGCATGGGACTTTGAACCTAGCTGAATCTTCTGGCTTGAGAATTATGATTGTGTTGCTGTTGTCAAGAAAATAATGTTTAAAGAGAGGCTTGACTTTGTCTAATGTTTGGTAAAAGTTTTGTGAGCAATCTAGCATGATTGTTAGGAATGAGTAAACAAGTGTAGAAATGTATTTATTTTTGTGCTTAGTGAGAGACTGCGCTGTGAAGGAACCTAGCTGAATCCTCTGGCTTGAGAATTATGATTGTGTTGCTGTTGTCAAGAAAATAATGTTTAAAGAGAGGCTTGACTTTGTCTAATGTTTGGTAAAGGTTTTGTGAGCAACCTAACATGATTGTTAAGAATAAGTAAATAAGTGTAGAAACGTATTTTGTGCTTAGTGAGAGATTGTGCTGCAAAATACATTTGCTTAATCTGCATAGGCTGAATCCTCTGGCTTGAGGATTATCAAGATTTTATTGCTGTTGCTATAGGTCAGAAGAGGGGATTGAGTAAACTGTTAAGGCGAGATTTATGGAAGGGTGGATTGTGGGTAAAATTGTAACATTTCCAGAATATCTCGCCTGGCTTTAGTATATCTGCATATCAACAGGCGTTCACAGGTGGAAAGAAAGTGCATTTGTATCTTTCCTCGGGTGGAGAAGTTCATCTCCACATCAATGGGTGATTACCTGGGTAACAGAGGGCTTATCTGTACCTGAGAGGTGAGGGGGAGGGCGGGTGTGGTTGCTGCCAGAGCAGAGAAGGAAGACGGACTGGGACTGCAGTATGTGAGAAATAAATGGGTTTTAAACTTTATTTCTCCCTTTGACTGATTTCGGTTTTTAGAGGTATTTTGCCCCGGGATTTCCTTTCCCTGGACTTACACACCCAAAGCAAACTTTGTTTGCCAACTACAGTGCTTAGTTGGAGGTTTAGAAATTAGTAACTGCCACAGACCTTTCCCAACTTGGGCCTCCCTCTATTAGGGGGTTGCAGGATTGTTTTCAAAGATGGGTTGGACTTGGAGAAAGCCCCAGAGGCACTAGAAAAGTTTCTGCAGCTCTGCTCAGTTAGTTCCTAGAGCTCAAAGATCCCGGTTGATCCCTTAGTCTGTGTGTGTGCACATATTGGAATGGGAGTATTTTTTTAAAGGCTCAGTCCACAATGTTGCTCTAGGGGCTTTCCCTGAAATGCTTTTCATTTGTAAAACTTAAAAGGCTCTTTTAAAAATTCATCTTGGGCCTTCCCAAATACTAAAATTCATCTCTTTCACTGGAGTTCCTCACTACCTTAAGCAAAATTGTAAAATTTGTTTTTATTAATTTATTACTGTCATGGTTGGCTCCCTTTTCTTCAAGCTTTTCCCTCTTTCTGGCACCTCCCTCACTGCCATGTACATTCATTAATCAACCCTGTGGCAAAACCAGAAGTGTCTTAACAGGTGTTTGTACCTGCCTTTCACATCCAGGACGCCCTTTACTATCAAAAGACAACCATCCTCTATCCTGCAATTTATCCATGACACATACACACAAAAGAAATCCTTTACTCCCATTGTGATTCAATATCAACCATATTTGAATGATAATGGATTTCTGTTTAATGTCTGTCAGTATTTGCAGGTTACAATGAGCCACGACTGAAAAGCAGTACCCCAGAGTTAAGCAGCTACACTCTAGAGCCGGAGACCCTTGACTGGAATTCTGACTCTTCTGCTTGTTAGATGTATTACTTTGGGCTCTTTATGTAATCTTTCTTTAAAAAGGGAGTAAAAATACTAGCTAACTCGTAAAGTTCCCTTGAGGAGTAACTGACTTAACATATGTAAAACACTAACAGGACCAGGACACAACAATCAGTAAATGCTATTAGCTATTTATTACGCTTTATCCATCCATAACTGTGGTAAGAAAAGTTTAGTCCTCTATTAAACATTGCAGGAGATTAGCATGTAAGAAAACATCTTTGTAGGTAGGCAGCCCATGATACTATATTACTGGGGTAAGATAGGAAGGAAATTTAGTCTTTTATGGTAGACAGGGAGATAGACAAGATGCCAGCTCTCAGGGCAGTGTGGTGTCACTGAAGAATCTTCCATGGAGATGCTAGTTGCTAGGTGAGGATGTTGAAGGCCTATTTCTAGTAACTCCTATTAACAGTCAGGTGTGCTGGGGCACATCACATAATCTTCTTTGTGTGGCCCCACAGGAGAGCTCTAAATGCTTCAGTGCCAGGAAACACACACTGAAATATGCACCTTAGTACCAACTCTATTTTTTGTCTGTTAATTACATCAGCCTAAAATGTGTACCACTAAGCATCAAATATTCCTCTTATTATAGTGTCTTTATTTCCTCCTTGATTTCTTTAGCTATGGTTTTCACTATGCTGTATTTTATTCAAAGTCACCTCAAATATTTTTGTTTTTTAATAGCAGACATAAATAAATACATACAGGTCCAAGGGGCACTCTCCTTAGACTGCCTGTTCACCTGTACCTCAGACTGACAAATGATTCTTTTGCTTTTTCCCAAAACACATGGCATTACCTTAATACTTAATATTTAGTGAGTTTTGGGGCTCCTCTTCCTTCCTGGATTAGTAGCTACCCAATTACTGCTCTACCATTTAAGCCCTACTGCTCACATTCACAGCTTTACGCAAGGACAGGTGGCTCAGCACGGTCCTGAGAAGAGCAGAAGATCCTTAAAGCCAGCAGACCAGAATGTGGGCTGCCCTCAGAGCCTGGCCTTGCTCACTGTATCCGTTACCACCACACTCAGTACCCAACCCTCACTCTAGCTCTACCTGGAATGTTTTCTCCACAAATCTGATACAACCCACTTCTGTACTCAGAGCAATGTTTTTCTAATATTTGTTTATTTAAATGTTTGATATCTTAATACATAACCAATGACGTTTTTACAAGAAAACTATGTTCCTGGCATGCATCTTTTTCACCCAGAAGTTTAACTGTATAAAATAAATAATGTTCTTCATTTAGAATCTTTTCCGACTCTTTCTGATTAAAATATATTTGCCCCACCAGGACAAACATTCAAGTATCATCATTTTTGTTTAATGAGGAGAATAGCAGAGGGTGTTCAAGGATAATGACTGAAGTTGGATATTAGGCCTGTATCCATTAGTCTTGCTGAAAATCTAATATTCCAGGTCCACTTTACATTGCATACATGGAATTTTTCTTTTTTTCCCCCAGTGTAGAACTGACAATGGTCAGCTATATGAGACTGAGGAGGAGGCGGCAGCTTCAAGGATACTGCAATGTATAGCAGGCAGGCACTTTACCAGGGCTTAGTATGTTGGCTGCAGATACAAACAGCAGAATTCAATTTCCTAGGAGTAAATTCCTTTCCATGCCTGACAGATAAGAAGGTGCTAACCCACCCCACGTATACTGTCTTCTGAACTTTTCTTTCTTTCTACCAAGAATCAGATGAGATGGTCTATTGATCTGTGTCTGTAGGTATAACACAGTGAGAGGAGGAAGCGAACTTTCCTTTCAAAACAATGAATCCTGTTTCCAAGAACCATTAAATGGAGTTCAAAACCAGACACAAATTAACTTCAGAATACTTAAGAAACAATACCTCAAGTTCCTTTATGTTCTAGAATTCTAAGACACTTGGAATCAACTGTAAAATATTATCACATTAAGTAAAAGAGGTGATGAGAGGTCAAAATAAAGAACTTATTGCAGTGTAAACAAAGTCTTTCCTTAAGGAGAAAACTTCAGGTCCTGAATTTAATGAAGTTCTTAAACTCCAAAAGAAATGAACAATTATAATATCTGGGATGAGGTATATAAAGTAAATTCACTGTAACAGTAAGTAAATACAGGTAGCATCTTCTACATGTGTCACACAACTGACCAGTGTGTAGAATTAGCCTAAAAGAGGATGAGTTTGAGTATCTTGGGTCATCAAAGACTATGGTGTCTCCAAAATGCTTGGTAAGAATATGCCTCCAACCTGGTAAGAGTACTTCAATATATTGTGACTAAGTAAGTTCCCCAGAATACCACTATCAAGTTGACTATGGAGGACTGGTACTGGAAGGGACAAGTAGAGCAAGGTGTACCTTATATCCATACTAAGACCAGAGTCATTCCACTCCTAATTCCTTCTTGTCATGCCCTTTTTCCCCCTAAAATGCCACTGTTGGTGAATAACAAGAGCCCACTTTTAATTTTTAATTTGGATTCATATAGCAGATCTCAGTTTCACTGTACACATTAAATAATTTTATTCTTATATTTGATTCTGTGTACAATCTTCAGTCCTACAAAACTGATGTGCCAAAAATGCCATGGTATATATGCTTTTAATTATCTATCCATTCACTCAATTTACTTATTCAGCAAACTGCATACCTAACCTCATGCTAGGTATACTAGGCAGCAAAATTAAAAAAAAGAAAAAGTGCCTGTTCTAAATATGCATTATAGCCTAGTGAGGCAACAGAGGTGAACAATCACAACCAAAAATGGTCAATGCAATACTGAGGGTGTGTATATGACACAGGAGGGCTTGAGGTAAACAATGCCAAGAACTCTGCTTAGAGGGGCCAGGAAGAGGCTCCTGAGGGTAACTGTGGAGATGAGACTTGGATAACAAGTTATAATTTAACAAGTGGAGGAGAGAACTACAGGGCTATGTGAAGGCATGCAAGCAGGAGAAAATAAGGCACAAGTCAAGAGCATTGCAAGGAGCTCATTGTTGTAGCTGAAAGGGTAAGGAGGGTGAAGAACAGGGAAAAAAGATGTATTGAGGCTGTAGTATGGGACTGTATGGTCAGTGAGATAGAACTGCTCCTGAAAAGCTTACAGTCTAGAGGAGAAAAGAGATCCTTCAACAGTTCATTTCATTAAAGGGTGGTGTCAAAGTGGAAGAACACAAAGGGAACCATGCCTGCACAGGCAAAATGGAGAGGCTTAAACAAGATACAAAGATGCTCAAATTTCATCCTACAGGAAACAGAGTCTGAAAATTGTCTAAATGGGTAGCAATCACTTTAGTGGCACTGTGGATAATGGACTGGAAGGCAGGAAAACAACAGCAGAGACACCAATACAGAGGTTTCTGACAAAGCCCAGGCAAGCAATGTGATGGGCCTGAACTACACTACCCTACTTTGGCAATTGTACAATGTCTTTTTCTAGCCAGATAAAGGGGGATTCTTTCAAATCATCATTAAAAGAAGAAAAGGAAAAAATCCAGAGCAATATTTTTGAAATTCCTTATATTTTAGGGTGGAAAGAAGTTATATCCAAAACAAACAAACAAACAAAACAACACTGCAATGATAACAAGTTTAAATTTGAGTACAGATAATTTTTAAGGCTAGTAACAGGAATATAGGTAAGCAAATTGTGGAATATCAAAATATGATAGAAATTTGATATACACTGAAAATAACAGACCTTACATAAGAACCTCAGAAACTTTAAATAGATGTAGAAAAGGCAGGATAAAAAATTGTATGAATAGTATGATATTACATAGAATAGTACATAGAATCGATATGCTGACAGACTAAAAGAAAAAATGAAATAGTTAATGTAACTTTCTATTGTTATTCCATTTTTTACAACAGAGCAAAATGAAAAAAAACCAAAAACAAAAACACCAACCAACACAAGATTAATCTTTACCCAACGGGCCTGACCCAAATGGGTTACACCAAATTTCTTGGTCCTTAGTTTCTTCTAATGGTTTTTACATATAGTCCTGTCAATGTTCAGTTATTAATATACAAAAACCCTGAAAATCTGGCTTGAGAAATCCTTAAAATTCTTATTATGAACAGCTATCTTCTTCCTGGTACAATAATAAGGCAAATACCACAAGCTAAACAGACTCAAAAAGAACACAGAGGAAATAAGTCACAAATAATTTTTGCACATGTGTTTCTCTTGAATGCTCAGAGAAAAGACTCTTTGGAATATGATTCTGACACGTAAGGGCCTTTAAAAAGCCATTTAAAAACAAATCAATCAGGGAGGAAGTGGAGAAAGGGGAACCCTCCTATACTGCTGAAGGGAATGTAAATTAGTTCAACCATTGTGGAAAGCAGTATGGAGGTTCCTCAAAAAACTCAAAATAGAAATACCATTTGACCCAGGAATTTCACTCCTAGGAATTTACCCTAAGAATGTAGGATCCCAATTTCAAAAAGACATATGCACCCCTATGTTTATCACAGCATTATTTACAATAGCCAAGAAATGGAAGCAACCTAAGTGTCCATCAGTAGATGAATGGATAAAGAAGACGTGGTACATATACACAATGGAATATTATTCAGCCATAAGAAGAAAACAAATCCTACCATTTGCAACAACATGGATGGAGCTAGAGGGTATTATGCTCAGTGAAATAAGCCAGGCAGAGAAAGACAAGTACCAAATTATTTCACTCATCTATGGAGTGTAACAACAAAGCAAAAACTGAGGGAATAAAACAGCAGCAGATTCACAGAACCAAGAATGGACTAACAGTTACCAAAGAGAAGGGGACTGGGGAGGATGGGTGGGAAGGGAGGAATAAGGGGAATAATGGGCATTGCAATTAGCACACATAATGTAGGAGGGTGCACAGGAAAGGCAGTATAGCACAGGGAAGACAAGTAGTGACTCTGTAGTATCTTACTACACTGATGGACAGTGACTGTAATGGGGTATGTGGTGGGGACTAGATAATGGGGGGAATCTAGTAACCACAATGTTGCTCATGTAATTGTATATTAATGATACCAAAAAAAAAAGTACAAAAAAACCAAAAACAAATCAATCAACAAACATGCCATTTATTAAGCACCTAAAAGCCATGTGCTTTAACTAAAGATACAAAGAGAAAATAAAAATAGCCCCTGTCCTCAAGGAGCTCCAGTCTAAAAGGAGAGAAAGATGGTTATAAATAACTGCACTAAAGTACAGTGAGTCCCTCTAACAGAGGTATGTACAAGATACTGAGATCTAAGTAAAGGGGAGAAATAGAATGAGAAAAGTCAGGGTAAGCTTCATAAGGGAGTTCGGTCTTAAATAAGCTACAGGAAGGGAAAGATAACTTGAATAGCACGTGCAAGGAAGTGTGAAATATAAAACAAGGCCAATGTGGATAATGTTAAGTTAGTCCCTATGGTACAAAGAGTAAGGGGAACAGCAACAGGAAATGAGGTTAATGGAGGATGCAGGGAACAAATCCCAAAGGGACTTGTATTCCAACTAGAGAATTTGGCTATCATTGAATTCTGTCAAATCTACACTGCCATAAATTACAAGATGCACTATGACTTTATACATGGTAAGAATGGGAAAAAAAGCTTTATGCTGGGGTCTGTAAGAAGTTTAACACAATACTCACTCATAAAGCTGCACCATCAAAGGGTAACAACCTCAGTGTAAGATAAATAAACCAGCCATGCATAAAAGAACAGCAAGGAACTTCATATTTCTCAGTATGCCCTTAGGTGAAAGGAGGGGGCAAAAATATCCCCTCCCCCTACCAAGAACTGAACTCCAAGCAGGTCGGCAGCCCACACAAAAGCTACCAGTGTGGTCCAAAACCAAACCAAAACAAACAAGCAGTGGCTTTTAAGTGGTCTCAGTTTGGTATGATCCTCAGATGCCTGGTGGAAACAAATGCTAATTCTCTTTACATAAACTAAACTTCAATCCAGGACAACAGCAATTTAAGATGCAATCTCATTTCAAAGACGGCCAATGAAAAAATATGCATTTTAGAATCAATGAAAAACAGTAGATTTCACAGTCAGGCTTAAATCTGGGTATGTTTCAGAATTACCTGGGAAACTAAAAAAAAAGTCTTATTAACAGGCTGTATATCAGAGATTCTCAGACAGGTAGGCCTGAAGCAGAGTCCTGAAATCTCTATGTTAACAGGTTCCCCAAAGTTTTTCTTACACAACCAGCCAAGATACCAAGACACTAGCTCTGCAGAGTCAGCTGAAAACTCCTACTCTGGACATAAAAGAAAACAGTAGGATTTTAAGCCAGAGCATAATTTGATCAGACCATCACTTTAGGAAGACCACTCTGATACCAGTAGACTTTGTGGAGAAGAGAGATTAGAGGACGGTGAGAATAGATGAGGGTAGTAATAACAATAGATGTTATATATATACATTAAAAAAAAACAGATTATTGAAATAGTTTTAAGGCAAGAGATCGTTATCATTTAAATAGTAACCAAGGGGAGAAAAATAAGTATCAAGGGAGAATTGGAATTATATAAAAAACTAGATGAAGGTAGAGGTATAGGATCTAATTCTAAAAAATTTCAGAAGACTCACCCCTAATTGGCATTACAGCCAATTTAAAAATAAATCTTATTTGGGTATGGTAATCACCAACATTTAACTGCATAACGAAGTATAAGTGCTATACAAAATCCTATACTATAAAACATCTAATGTTACAAATGCAACTACCACTCAAAATAATCTCCACATTCAAATGTAAGTACAGAGGGATTGTATTCTTCAATGTTTTACATTTTTATTAATCTGTGTATATGCATTAAAAAATTAAAATCTCATTGGCAAAAAAGAGAAAGGATTTTCACTGGTTGATAAATTTCAATTACAAACAGAAAACAATGAATGAACAAACTTACGCTGAATATGAATGAACTGTTTCGGCTGTTTAAACTCTCCTTTGTACAAGCGATTATAATAGTTGACGTTGCTCTCTGCCTCAGGAACTGGAATTACCATGCTCTCTTTTTTTTCTCTGAACACTTGCTGTGCTGAAATAGCTCGCTGTAAATGATGTTCCTGGAAAATGTAAAGTAGACAACATAGGTTGTTTTAATACTGTTAATGCAACGAATAACTCAATATAAAATTTACTTTCATAAATAACTCCAAGGTCCTTTAAGAATCAATTATAAATAGTTGCTTTGCCACAATCCTACAGAAAGCATTGCCATTGTTCTCCCTTAATACTGGTGCTTATTCTACTACCACCTTAAATGATTGTAATTTTAATAGGTAGAATTTAAAAAAAAGATTAAGTATATCCATATTCACAAACTAGAATTTAACATCACAATTACAAGAAAATTGATCCCTAGTTTGCTAAATTAATTGAGGTGCTTACTACCAGTACCAAATTATGGGAAAATAAGCAAATGACAGGAAAATAATTTGTATCACAGATTTTAAGTATCTTCTGCACTTAATACACCTGAAACTTCAACAGTACAAAATTCTGGGTAATTCAGAGAAAGATAAAATTACATTCAACAGACCACATTACCACTACAGCAGGGAGTAACTTTTTAACAAAGGTTAAACAGAATAGTTTTCATAAAATATACCCATATTCTAATAACTTTTCCTTACCTTCCCCACTTACTGCATACTTTCTCCCCTGACACATCACGGACTTTTCACAACAAAGCAGCTTCACTTTGTGGGAGGTAAATTAGATCATGTCACGCCCAATGGATTCCCTTCATGCGCAGATGAAAAGTTAAAATTATCAGTGATTTAATAAGGCCTTCTATCTCTTCAACCTAATCTCCAACCCCTCTCCTTCCATCTTTTATTCTAGCCACCCTGTGTCTCCTTAAGGTTCCTAAATATTCAAAAGGATTGTTTTTGAAATTCCTTCACATCTCTTCTCATTAGAGAGGCCTTCTGTGATTTTGTTATCTAAAAGAGTAATGACTATGCTGCAATGCATAAATTAATTATTATTTATCAGTAGTCACCCTTTCAACACTTTTCACAGTCCCTAGTAGACACCAGATACTACTCCTGTTACTTGAGAATTGTTAAGAGTAAATGAGACAGACTATGCCATTAAAGAACTTAGCTAGTGGAAGACAGATATTCTAAGTAGGTAATCATGGTTGCGCTTCACAATTAAGTCTCTTCACAGTCACACCACTGTCGTGGGAGGACAGAGAAAGATGTCCAAAAAGAGCAAAAATCTAAACTAAAAGACTGCTAAGATCAGTAAAGATTTAACAAGGCAAAAGAGAAAAAAGAAAGAATCCAGGCAGAGAAAACAGAGTATCTAAAATGGACAGAAGCCCAGAGATGTTCAATAAAAAGGCAAGCAGTTGAGGAAAGGGACAAGAGTATGGGTATGGCTTAGATTTGACAATTTCCCCACTTGCAGTGCCAGGTAGAAACATGTTTTTCTTTGTAGGGTAGGATCCCAAGTTGGAGCACTAAATATATTTCTCCATAAAAATACCAGTAACAATTTAATTAGAAATGATTAGTAGTAAAAACTTTTGAGTTAACTGGGAAACTGTGAGGGATCAAATACACACACAAACAGATGAAGAAACCAGGAAGCCAGGCCTTGAATGAGCAATTTCTAGCATTATTTAAGCCTGTATTTTCCTATTATCCTGCAGACATTTTATTCTCCTGGTCAAAGAAAGTGACGCAATATGCAATGCCACCTTATATTTATGTTTTACAGTTCTCAAAGGACACCCACAACCACTTACTCATAAGCTCCTCACAATCTTGGGACATAGGGGTTGATGTTACCCATTTTGTATTTAAGATTCAAGAAACAATGGTTTGTTCTCAGTTATGGTGTAATATATGAGTTGAATTTCAGGATTCTGACTCCAGTTCTTTGACTAGTCCACCCAGTTAGGCTGTTAAAGATGAAAAACTTGTTCTTATAATGCTGATAATCTGCAGGTATGGGTGACAAGAGAAAACTGAGCTAACTGGCAGTTTTGGACATCTTTCCCTGTCCTCCCAAGATGTTTTTCCCAAGACGTTTTTGATCTCAAGAGATTCTTTTGATACATATTGGACTTTCTCCCAAGTACAAAACATTTTTAGGTATTATCCAGTTATTGAAACATATCTTTAATAGATGAACTTAATATTATTTTAATATTACAAGTGAGAAAATTTAAAAACATCATAGATGATGCTCTTGTTAACACAGCTGGCAGGTGACAGAGCGGCAGCCAGAAATTAAGCAACCAGACCATGACATATTCCCCCATTTTAATTTACAGAACAAATTTAGCTCTAAAAGTAAACTCTCAACTATCATTTCCTTCCCCAGATTTTCAGACGGTCTCTCAACCAAAAAAAAAAAAGCCTTCTAGAGACCCTGCTTCATATAATAACCATAACCAGTGTCAAACATACAAAATCCTGTAAGTAGGTAGAAGAGTTTTGATTTGTCTTTATTGGGAGAAGGGGCTGACAGGAGTAATGCTGATTCCTTGTAACATGCTGCATTGTATGTTGGTGAGGTTACTTGAGTTTTTTAACAGAAAATAAAAAAATCAGGCACTACTTGATTTCCTGTCCTTTAAAAAGACATCCTTTGGATCTACTAACTCCACTTAAAATTCATCAAAAGGCAACAAATAAGGGGGCAATGATGACTAAAAATGCTCACCATGGCAATGATTATATAACACAAAAAACCCTGGAAGTCTAAATGACAATAAATGGGGAATTAGTTATATACATAAAATAGAACTCTTAGGTAGTAGTAAAAACTAACAACGTGGATTATTACTAACCCGAAAAGATGTTAGGATATTAAGTAAACAGCAGCTTGCAAAATGACATGTATGTATGTATGTATGTATGTGTGTGTGTGTGTGTGTATATATACACACACACACACACACACACATATATAAATGAATATATAAGAAAAGAACATGGAAGAAAACAGAACAGAATGTACCACAAAGTACCATTTATGCGATCTTTATTTACTTCTGTGTGCCCTTTTGTACTTTCTGAACTTTCAAAAGTAAATGTGTATTACTTAGGCAAATGTTTTAAAATACTTTAAAACTTCTGCATCATAAATGAAGGGACTCTCCACCAAAGTACACAAAATCACTTCCTATGGTTATTTTGACATTCTGAAATAGCCTTTTGAAACCTACTATATATCAAAACATTTTGGGTTCTCCTAGAGATTATTATACATTCTCTACTTTTTTCTGAGTGACAAGTGAAATTACATGATAAACCATTAAAAGCAAACTTAAAGAAGCTAAATAATTCATGACTTTCAGTCATATAAAACCATGCAGAATCCTGCAATATGCAAGATAGAAAAAAAATTTTTTCAGCAATGAGTAAGCTAAGGGTCCATGACCACACTGGTAGAAATCAGCAGTTTTGAAACTTGAATCCTTACTTGTATGTCTCTTTTTCCTCTTGTCATGCTCATGCCCCAACTTGTTGGGTTTCAGACTCTACCAACCGAAGTTAGACTACATACAGAGATTATTCATTGGTGTTTTAAAAATTCACATGCAAAATTCCCAATTAAAGAGCAGACTGAATGCCTACATTTACCTACTCTACTTCCCTTCCCTAAAATAGTAAATGTATTAGTAAAGGACAAGAAACTTCTAAAGCCACAAGGACAAAAGAATGACAGATGAGCCATCAGCACAAAACAGTGTAGCAAAGTCTGGGAGATCAAACTCAAAAGAGGAAGTTTCAGATCCTTGCAGAGAAGGAAAAGATAAAAACTGAGCCCATCTATCCCACAGAAAACCAGGTGATGGGGATTCTGAAACACTTGCTACAGTTACAATGCAACAAAGCCCTTCTCTGCACATTTCTCAAAAGCAGATCACTTTACATAAAAGAGGATAACACTGAATGAGGAATGTTGTGAACGACCCCAAATCTACAAAAATGAACAGAAGAAAACATAGTAAGTCTATCGTTGTTATTAAAAATAAAAAAACAAGATTCAACTAGGTCTCTAATGATGAACTAACTGTCCACTCTAGGGCGTGGGGGAGAGCCCCAGACAAGTTTAATAAAAATGCTCTAAACTTAATTAAATATGCATTTTTGAGATGAAAAATCACACTGAATCAGAAACTCTTAAAACTCAGAGAAGGGGCAAAAGACTCAGGAAAAAATGAAGAGAGCTGACTGAACTCAGGGAAGAAAGAAAAGATAATTACCTCAAAGATCAAAAATTACTAGAAGCCCAGGGCAAATTATACTCTAACAAAAACTTGTGTTAGCTAAAGGCTGTCAAATAACTAAGAGAATGAAAATGAAGTAAAGAAAAAAATTAAATGAGTTTGAAATTGGTACGATGTAAAACAGACAAAAAAGGAATGACATTCATGTAATTGGAGTTCCTGAAGAAAAACAAAACAATGTAACAGAACTGACATGTAAACCCCCAGCCCACACACAAAATGTCTGGAAATAAAAGATATGAATCTACATATCAAAAAAGCCCACCATGGAAAAAGGTGGCACTAGAACCTGCACTACCACACACAGGATCTGGCAATGCTTGGCACAATCGGGAGAAAATGCTCTGCTCAGTTTCTCCCTTGGGAAGGAAAGAACATCCAACATTTCAGCTTGTTAGGGAACTGGCCAAAGGACTAACTTCTGTCTCACCTATTTCAGAGAGCTGACTGAACCAGCATTCTTTAGATACCCTGGAGAAAGTGAGGATGGGTTGAGGAGGATGGGTTAGGGAGGATGGGAGGAAAGCGGGGGTGGGGTGGGAGAGTGGGGGTTCTGTGGAGAACAAAAGAGCTCAGAGGTTTGATGCAGCACCAGAGAACTTACAGTGCTGGAGGTAGACAGACTAAAAGCTCCCAGAAAAGAAATCAGCAAACCCCTCTAACTGGGAAAATTACGTGCACACATTCAGAGATGACACATCTCCAGAAAGGTTTCAGGTGCTTCCAGACTCTCTCTACCTGGACTGATTGGTAAGGCCTTCTCCCTCTATGAGGCAAACTCATAAAAACTGGGGGAAGTGGCTGTTTTTTCAGAAGCATGAATTACAGCAAAAAACCAAAAAGGCACATAAAGAAACAGGGAAATAATGGCTCAAAGGAATAAATCTCCAGAAACTGACTCTAAGGAAATGGAAATCTGTAAATGAATTAACAAAGTTTAAAATAAATATCTACAACAGAAAAGACAGGAAACCTAAATCAAACCAGGTAAAATGATGCATGAAAAAAATGAGAATATCAAAAACAGATAGAAAAAAAAATGGATATAAACATGAGCAACTTCTTCATGAACATATCTCCCTGGGCAAGGGAAACAAAAGCAAAAATGAACAAGTGGGACTACATCAAGCTGAAAAGCTTCTATACAGCAAAGGACACCATCAACAGAACAAAAAGATTCCCTACAGTATGGGAAAATATATTAATAAATGACAGATCCAATAAAGGCTTGACATCCAAAATATTTAAAGAGCTCATGCAACTCAACAAACAAAAAGCAAATAATCCTATTAAAAAATGGGCAGAGGAGCTGAACAGACAGTTCTCCAAAGAAGAAATTCAGATGGCCAACAGACACATGAAAAGATGCTTCACATCGCTAGTTATCAGAGAAATGCAAATTAAAACCACAATGAGATATCACCTCACACCAGTAAGGATGGCCACCATCCAAAAGACAAACAACAAATGCTGGCGAGGTTGTAGAGAAAGGGGAACCCTCCTACACTGCTGGTGAGAATGTAAATTAGTTCAACCACTATGGAAAGCAGTATGGAGGTTCCTCAAAAAGCTAAAAATAGAAATACCATTTGACCCAGGAATTCCACTTTTAGGAATTTACCCTAAGAATGCAGCAGCCCAGTTTGAAAAAGACAGATGCACCCCTATGTTTATCACAGCACTATTTACAATAGCCAAGAAATGGAAGCAACCTAAGTGTCCAACAGTAGATGAATGGATAAAGAAGATGTGGTACATATACACAATGGAATATTATTCAGCCATAAGAAGACAACAAATCCTACCATTTACAACAACATGGATGGAACTAGAAGGTATTTGGCTCAGTGAAATAAGCCAGGCAGAGAAAGACAAATATAAAATGATTTCACTCATATGTGGAATATAAGAACAAAGAAAAACTGAAGGAAGAAAACAGCAGCAGAATCACAGAACCCAAGAATGGACTAACAGTTACCAAAGGGAAAGGAACTGGGGAGAATGGGAGGGAAGGGAGGGATAAAGGTGGGGAAAAAGAAAAGGGGTATTATGATTAGCATGTATAATGTGTGGGAGGCATGGGGAGGGCTGTGCAACACAGAGAAAACATGTAGTGATTCTACAACATCTTACTATGCTGATGGACAGTGACTGTAATGGGGTTTGTGGGGGGGACTTGGTGAAGGGGGGACCCTAGTAAACATAATGTTCTTCATGTAATTGTAGATTAATGAAAACAACAACAACAAAAAAAAGAAAATATAAAAAGAACCAAACAAATTCTGGAGCTGAAGACTACAATAACGAACTGAATTGAAAAATCTACTAGAGGAGTTCACAGCAGACTTTATAAAGAAAAATTAAGAATTAGTGAACCCAGAGAAGTCACTTGAAATTACTGTGTCAGAGAAACAAAAAGAAAAAAAGAATGAGGTCTAAGAGACCTGTATATCACTAAAAACAGACCAATATATGTATCATGGAAGCCCCAAAAGGAGGAAGAAAGGAACAGAGAGCTTGTTTGAAGAAATAATAGCTGAAATCCCCTCAAATCTGAAGAAGGAAATAGATACCCAAATTCAAAATGTTCAAAAAACTCTAAGATAAACTCAAGGAAGCCCACACTAAGATACATTGTAATTAAACTGTCGTAAGTCAAACACAAAGAGAAAATCTTGAAAGCAGTAAGGAAAAAGCAAATCATCACATACAAGGTAAGGCCTATAAAATTTTCAGTAATTTGTCATCAGAAACACTACAGGCCAGAAACAAGTGGGATGATATATTCAAAGTTCTGAAAGAAAAAAATGGCAAGAAATATGCTGTATCTGGAAAAACTGCCCTTCAAGTATGGTGGGGAAATAAAGACCTACCCAGAAAAATAAAAGTTGTGAGAGTTCACCACTACAAGACCTGTTTATAAGAATTCTAAAGGGAATCCTTCAAGATGAAGCAGGAGGAGACTAGACAGTAACATAAAAACGTTTGAAAATAGGTTAACATACAGACATATAGATATACTTGCAATGGCCACACATAGGTCACTTTTAATTCTGGTATAGAATTTAAAACATAAAAGCATAAAAATAGCTATTAAACAAAGGCCATATATGACAAACCCATAGCCAACATCACACTTAACAGCAAGAACCTGAAAGCATTTCCTTTAAGATCGGTTACAAGACAAGGATGCCCACTCTCCCCACTTTTATTCAACATAGTATGGGAAGTCCTAGCCACAGCAATCAGACAACTCCAAGAAATAAAAGGCACCCAGAATTGCAAGGAAGAAGATAAAACAGTCACTGTTTGGAGATGACATGATATTGTACATAAAAAACCCTAAAGAATCCACTCCAGACTACTAGATCTAATTATCTGAATTCAGCAAGGTTGCCGGATACAAACTTAATACACAGGAATCTGTTGCATTCCTATACACTAATGATGAACTAGCAGAAAGAGAAATCAAGAAAACGATTCCATTCACAATTGCATCAAAAAGAATAAAATGCCTAGGAATAAATCTAATGAAGGAGGTGAAAGACCTATACCCTGAAAACTGTAAGACACTCATGAGAGAAATTTAAAAAGACACCAATAATTGGAAATACATCCCGTGCTCATGGATAGGAAGAATTAATGTTGTCAAAATGGCAATCCTGCCTAAAGCAATCTACAGATTCAATGCAATCCCTATCAAAATACTAAAAGAACTCTTCAACGAACTGAGCGAATAGCTCTAAAATTCATATGGAAACACAAAAGACCCTGAATAGCCAAAGCAATCCTGAGAAGGAAGAATAAAGCTTGGGGAATTACATTCCCTGACTTCAAGCTCTACTACAAAGCCACAGTAATCAAGACAATTTGGTTCTGGCACAAGAACAGACCCATAGGCCAATGGAACACACCAGAGAGCCCAACCATATATACCAACCATATATGGTAAACCCAACCATATATGGTAAACTAATATACGATAAAGGAGCCATGAATATACAATGGGGAAATGTCAGCCTCTTCAACAGCTGGTGTTGGCAAAACTGGACAGCTACATGTCAGAGAATGAAACTGGATTACAGTCTAACCCCGTACACAAAAGTAAACTCGAAATGGTTCAAAGACCCAAATGTAAGTCATGAAACCATAAAAATCTTAGAAGAAAACAAAGGCAAAAATCTCTTGAAGATAAACATCAGCAACTTTTTCCTAAACACATCTCCTTGGGCAAGGGAAACAAAAGCAAAGACGGACAAATGGAACTACATCAAACTAAAAATCTTCTATACAGCAAAGGATACCATCAGAACAAAAAGGCATCCTACAGTATGGGAAAACATATTTGTAAATGGAAAATATATTTGTAAATGACATATCTGACAAGGGTTTAACATCCAAAATATATGAAGAACTCACATGACTCAACACCCAAAAAGCAAATAATCCAATTAAAAAAATAGGCGGAGGATATGAACAGACAATTCTCCAAAGAGAAATTCAGATAGCCAACAGGCACATGAAAAGATGCTCCACATCACTAATCATTGGAGAAATGCAAATAAAAACCACAATGTGATACCACCTCACACCAGTTAGGATGGCCAATATTCAAAACACAAGCAACAACAAATGCTGGCGAGGATGTGGAGAAAGGGGAACCCTCCTCCACTGCTGGTGGGAATGTAAACAAGTTCAACAATTGTGGAAAGCAATATGCAAGTTACTCAAAAACTAAAAATTGAAATACAATTTGACCCAGGAATTCCACTCCTAGGAATTTACCCAAAGAAACGTTCTCAGATTCAAAAAGACAAATGTACTTCTATGTTTTTATTGCAGCACTATTTATAATAGCCAAGCTGTGGAAGCAACCTAAGTATCCATCAGTGGATGAATGGACAAAGAAGATGTGGTAAATATACACAATGGGATACTGTTCAGTCTAAGAAAGAAAGAAATCCTACCATTTGCAACAACATGGATGGAGCTAGAGTAAATAAGTCAGGCATATAAAGACGTATCAAATGATTTCCCTCATTTGTGGAGTATAACAACGAAGCAAAACTGAAGGAACAAAATAGCAGCAGACTCACAGACTCCAAGAAGGAACTAGCGGTTACCA
Organism: Manis pentadactyla; assembly: GCF_030020395.1. Lineage (NCBI taxonomy): Eukaryota > Metazoa > Chordata > Mammalia > Pholidota > Manidae > Manis > Manis pentadactyla. Next base: position 22,151,872 of record NC_080026.1, read on the forward strand.
AGGGGGAGGAGTGGGAGGGAGGGAAAAGAGGATTTGAGGGTGTTCTGATTAGTGCACATGGTGTGTGGTGGGGTCACGGGGAAGACAGTTTAGCACAGAGAAGACAAGCAGGGACTCTGTGGCATCTTACTACACTGATGTACAGTGACTTCAATGGGGTATGGGAGGGTGGGACTCAATAAGGGTGAATGTAGTAACCACATTGTTTTTCTTGTGAAACCTTCATAAGAGTGTATTTCAATGATACTTAATAAAAATTAAACATAGAATTGTGTTAATGGACACAAAAATTAAAAGATGTAATTTTTGACATCAATAACATATAGCACGGGAAGACATGTAAGGATTTGAGCTCTTCTATGTCACTGAATGTAAGTTACCAGTTTAAAATAGGTTGTGGGAACTATATGAAGTTTTATGCCAATTCCTAGAGTAACCATAAAGAAAAGTTATGGAAAATGCACAAAAGAAAATAACAAAGGAATCAAAATCTGTCAGCATAGATCAAGAGATCAGCCAGGGGAGGATTAAAGATGGCGGTGAGAGAGGTGAGACAGAGGCTTCCACCTAAAACCGCATATAATATGAAAATATAATTAATACAACTAATCCTGAGAGAGTAACAGGAAAGAGGACTGCGCCAGACTGCATACACCTGGAGAAAAGAGCAGATGTCAGGGAACAGGGTAACGTACCAAAGCTGTGTCCAGGCAGGACCCAAGCACTTCCCCCACTCCAGCTCACGGGTGGAAGAGAAACTGAGCAGCGAGGGAGTGGAAGCCTGGGACTGCTGAATACCTAACTCCAGAGATCTGCTCTGGGAGCACAAACATACATTTCATGGTGCTTTCATGATACTCTCGTGATTATGGATGGGGTTGGAAAGCTAACAGAGGCAGAATTCCTTGAGAGACTGAGATTCCAGCCACTTGTGGAAAGCAGGGATCCATATCCAACTGCTTTGGGATAAAAGCTTATACTTGTGTGCTCAGCCCACTGGTTCAGGCAGTGGAGATAGGCATAGCAGCCGGGAAGCAGGAAACAGCTCTTTCCTCCCCCCAGGCACAAATCCCACTCCCCTGCGGCCCCCAACATTGCCTCAGGAGCAGAGCATCTCCACAGAGCAGAGCTCCTGGACACTAGAGGGCGTCACACACAAATATGAAACACCAAAGGAACCTGGTACTGAGTAAAATGAATATAACCCCTGAGAAAGATGATACGGACCTCATGACTCTTCCTGAAAGGGAGTTCAAAATAAAAATCATTAACATGCTAATGGAGGTATGGAAAGATATTCAAGAGCTAAGGAATGAATTCCGGTTGGAAATTCAATCATTGAAGAGCACAATGGAGAGTATTAAAAGCAGATTAGATACAGTGGAGGAGACGATAAATGAAACAGAAACTACAGAAGGGAAAACAAAGAAGCTGAGGCACAGAGAGAAAGAAGGATATCTAAGAATGAAAGAATATTGAGAGAACTGTGTGACCAATCCAAACAGAACAATATTCACACTATAGGGGTACCAGAGAATTAGAGAGAGAAAGGGACAGAAAGTGTCTTTGAGGAGGTAATGCTGAGAACTTCCCCTATCTGGAGAAGGAGATAGTCTCTCAGGCCATGGAGATCCACAGATCTCCCAACACAAGGGAACAAAGGAAGACAACACCAAGACATATAGCAATTAAAATGGCAAAGATCAAGCATAAGGACAGACTGTTAAAAGCAGCCAGAGACAGAAATAAGATCACATACAAAGGAAAGCCCATCAGGCTAACATCACACTTCTCAGCAGAAACCTTACAGGCCAGAAGGGAGTGGCATGATGTATTTAATTCAATGAAGCAGAAGGGCTGGAACTAAGATTACTTTATCAAGCAAGATTATCATTTAAATCTAAAGGAGGAATCAAACAATTAACCAGATAAGCAAAAGCTGAGAGAATTTACCTCCCACAAACCATCTCTACAGTCTATTTTGGAGGGACTGCTATAGATGGAAGTGTTCCTAAGATTTAATAGCTGTCACCAGAGGTAATGAAACCACAGTAAAGAAAATAGAACAGCTAATTACAAAGCAAATGCAAAATTAAATTAACTATCCCCAAAGTCAATCAAGGGATAGACAAAGAGTACAGAATATGATACCTAATATATAAAGAATGGAGGAGGAAGAAAAAGGAGGCTAAAAAGAAAAGAACCCTTACATTGTGTTTGTAATAGCATATTAAGTGAGTTAAGTTAGACTCTTAGATAGTAAGAAAGTTAACCTTGAACCTTTGGTAACCATAAATCTAAAGTCTGCAATGGCAATAAGTACATACCTATCGATAATCACCCTAAATGTAAATGTACTGAATGCACCAATCAAAAGATACAGAGTAATAGAATGGATAAAACATCAAGACCCATCTACATGCTGCCTACAAGAGACTCACTTTAAACCCAAAGACATACACAGACTAAAAGTCAAGGGATGGAAAAAGATATTTCATGCAAACAACAAGGAGAAAAAAGCAGGTGTTGCACTACATGTACCAGACAAAATAGACTTCAAAACAAAGAAAGTCACAAGAGACAAAGAAGGAGATTACATAATGATAAAGGGGTCAATCCAACAAGAAGATATAACCATTATAAATATCTATGCTCCCAACACAGGAGCACCTACATATGTGAAACAAATATTAACTGAATTAAAAGGGGAAATAGAATGCAATGCTTTCATTCTAGATTTCAACACTCCATTCACTCTGAAGGACAGATTAACCAGTCAGAAAATAAGTAAGGACACAGAGGCACTGAACAAAACAATAGAACAGATGGACCTAACAGTCATCTACAGAACTCTACACCCAAAAGCAGCAGAATACACATTCTTCTCAAGTGCACATGGAACACTTTCAAGAATAGATCATATACTAGGCCACAAAAAGAGCCTCGGTAAATTCAAACAAATTGAAATTGTACCAACCAGTTTCTCAGACCACAAAGGTATGAAACTAGAAATAAACTACGTAAAAAAAGTGAAAAATTCCACAAACCCATGGAGGCTTGACAATATGCTCCTGAATAATCAATGGATCAATGACCAAATAAAAACAGAAATCAAGCAATATATGGAGACTAATGACAACAATAATTCAACACCGCAAAATCTGTGGGACACAGCCAAGGATGTGCTAAGAGGAAAGTATATTGCAATACAGGCCTACCTCAGGAAAGAAGAACAATACCATATAAGCAGTCTAAACTCAGAATTAATGAAACTAGAAAAAAAGAACAAATGAGGCCCCAAGTCAGTAGAAGGAGGGACATAATAAAGATTAGAGCAGAAATAAATAAAATCGAGAAGAATAAAACAATAGAAAGAATCAATGAAAGCAAGAGCTGGTTCTTTGAGAAAATAAACAAAATAGATAAACCCCAAGCCAGACTTATCAAGAAAAAAAGAGAGTCTGCACACATCAACAGAATCGGAAACAAAAAAGGAAAAATCACTACGGACACCACAGAAATACAAAGAATTATTAGAGAATACTATGAAAAATAATATGGTAACAAACTGGACAACCGAGAAGAAATGGACAACTTTCTAGAAAAATACAACCTTCCAAGGCTGACCAAGGAAGAAACAGAAAATCTGAACAAACCAATTACCACCAACGAAATGGAAGTTGTAATAAACAAACTACCTAAGAACAAAATTCCTGGACCAGATGGCTTCACCACTGAATTTTATCAATATTTAGTGAAGACCTAATACCCATCCTCCTTAAAGTTTTCCAAAGAGTAGAAGAGGGATTACTTCCAAACTCATTCTATGAGGCCAGCATCACTCTAATACCAAAACCAGGCAAAGACAACACACAAAAAAGAAAATGACAGACGAATATCCCTGATGAACATAGATACAAAAATACTCAACAAAATATTAGTAAACCAAATTAAAAAATACATCAAAAAGATCATCCATGATGATCAAGTAGGATTTATTCCAGGGATGCAAGGATGGTACAACATTCGAAAATCCATCAACATCATCCACCACATCAACAAAAAAGGACAAAAAATACATGATCATCTCCATAGATGCTGAAAAAGCATTTGACAAATTCAACATCCATTCATGATAAAAACACTCTCAATGAAATGGGTATAGAGGGCAAGTACCTCAACATAATAAAGGCCATATATGACAAACCCATAGCCAACATCCTACTTAACAGTGAGAAACTGAAAGCCATTCATTTAAGATCAGGAACAAGACAAGGATGCCCACTTTCCCCACTTCTACTCAACACAGTACTGGAGGTCCTAGCCATGGCAATCAGACAACACAAAGAAATAAAAAGCATCCACATTGGCAAGGAAGAAGTTAAACTGTCCCTGTTTGCACATGACATGATATTGTACATAAAAAACCCTAAAGAATCCACTCCAAAACGACTAGATCAAATATCTGAATTCAGCAAAGTTGCAGGATACAAAATTAATACACAGAAATCTGTGGCATTCCTATACACTAATAATGAACTAGCAGAGAGATAAATCAGGAAAACAATTCCATTCACAATTGCATCAAAAAGAATAAAATGCCTAGGAATAAACCTAAACAAGGAAGTGAAAAGACCTATACCCTGAAAACTACAAGACACTCTTAAGAGAAATTAAAGAAGACACAAATTAATGGAGACTCATCCCATGCTCATGGATAGGAAGAATTAATATTCTCAAAATGGCCATCCTGCCTAAAGCAATCTATAGATTCAATGCAATTTCTATCAAAATACCAACAGCATTCTTCAACAAACAAAGAGAATATCGTTCTAAAATTCATATGGAACCACAAAAGATCTCAAATAGCCAAAGCAATTCTGAGAAGGAAAAATAAACCTGGGGGCATCATGCTCCCCAACTTCAAGCTCTACTACAAAGCCACAATAAGCAAGACAATTTGGTACTGGCACAAGAACAGACCCATAGACCAATGGAACACACTAGAGAGCCCTGATATAAACCTAAAAGCATATATGGCCAATTAATATATGATAAAGGAGCCATGGATATACAATGGGGAAATGACAGCCTCTTCAACAGCTGGTGTTGGCAAAACTGGACAGCTACATGTAAGAGAATGAAACTGGATGAACGTCTAACCCCGTACACAAAAGTAAACTCAAAATGGATCAAAGACCCGAATCTAAGTCATGAAACCATAAAACTCTTAGAAAAAAATATAGGCAAAAATCTCTTGCACATAAACATGAGCAACTTCTTTATGAACATATCTCCCCGGGCAAGAGAAACAAAAGCAAAAATGAACAAGTGGGACTATATCAAACTAAAAAGCTTCTGTACAGCAAAGGACACCATCAGTAGAACAAAAAGACATCCTACTGCATGGGAGAATATATTCATAAATGACATATCTGATAAGGGATTGACATCCAAAATACTTAAGAGCTCACGCACCTCAACAAACAAAAAGCAAATCAGCCAATTAAAAATGGGCAGAAGGGATTTGGAGGGAGTGGACAGTTCTTATGTCCTTTATAAAGCTCTGAATTTTAGAACCATGTTAATGCTTAACATGCTCTAAAAATAATTTAAATCAAGGAGGTAGGGAGAATCCAAAATAGAATACAAAGAAAAACAACAAATTAACCTCATTTATTAGGAATAAATATTCATATATTTACAATGAAGTGGAAGGGAAAGAAAGGAATTTAAGTTTAATGGTGAGGCACATCTGTAAAACAGGTACATATGTCAAAAGATTGTTCTGAGGATTGCATAAATTAATAGTGTTTGACTGTCCAGGGCACAATGTAAAGGATAAAAATTTGTTTTTATAAAAGTGTATCACAAAAGTGCAATATTCAAAATAGTGGAATTTAAGTACAGAATTTTTACAAAGAAAAATTAATAAAATTTGAAATTAAAAATCCTTTTTAAACACACATTCATAACAAAATATTACCTGAAAACAAGAAAGAAAGAAATGTCCATAACCTCATAAAGGGAAGGCACCTATAGAAAACCTATAGCTAACATATTTAATCGTCAAAGACTGAATGCTTTTCTTCCAAGATCAAAAACAGGCCGAAGCAGTCTATTCCCACTACTTCAAAGCCACATTTTACCTGAGGTTCCAGGCAATGCAGTGAGGTAAAAAAAATAAGTGCATGCAGATTGAAAAGAAGCACATATGATCAGGTAGGGAGAATATCCTAGGGAATCTCAACAAAGTTGCTAGGACTAAAAAGAACTTAACAAGGCTGCAAGTCAACATTGAAAACTCAACTGTATTTTTATACTATCAACTGAAAAATGAAAATAAGCAGGACAACTTACAAAAGCATCAAAACTATTACTCAGAGACAGGTCTAACAAATTGTGTACAAACTTGTACAGTAACATAAATAGATAAAACATGTTCATGGACTGGAAGGTTCAATGTTGTTTAAAAAAAAATTTACCCAGGTAAATTTTCCCCCAAATTGATCTAGAAATGCAACACAATCCCAATCAGAACCCCAATAGGAATTTTTAGGTATTTTACACAAAGGGACAAGCTGATCCTAAAATTCTAAGGAAAGCAAAAGAAATAGAATAGACAAAATAATCTTGAAAGAAAATAATAAATTTGAAAAACATACACAATCTGATTACAAGCTAAATAATAAGCTACAAAGCTAAATGAATCAACAACAGTGCATTACTGACATACAGATGAACATATAAAGCAATGGAAAAGAAAGGAGTCCAGAAAGAGACCCATATACATAGAGGTAATGAATTTTAGACAAAGGTGCAATAATGGGGGAATTAAATGGGGAAAAGTCTTTTCAACAATTGAGTTTAGGGGGAAAAAAAGAAACCTATACTCCTACCACACTATATACAAAAATTAACTCAAGATAGACCATAGACCTAATATAAAGCCTAAATATATAAAACACCTATAAGAAAATATAGGAGAAAAGTATCAGTGACTATGGATTTGCCAAAGATTTCTTAGGATATAAAAAGCACAAATTATAAATGAAAGAACTGATAAACTAGACTTCATAAAAATTCAGAAATTGTGCTATTCAAAATACATTCTATGAAAACAAAAAAACAAGCCAGACTGGGAAAAAATATTTACAATACATGTATGAGAGGCCTTGTATACAAAATACATAAAGAAATTTTATAGCTCAATAATAAGAAAAGCCAATTTTTAAAAAACCAACACTTAATAAAAAGATGATAAAAGAATGACCATTGAGTACTCGAAAAGATATTCAACAGCTTAATATCAGGAAAATATAAAATAAAACCACAGGAAGTTTTGACTACACACCCATAAAATGACCTAAAGTTAAGAAACTGACAACGCCAACTGTAGGTGGGGGTGTCAAATATCACCACTTCAGAAAACTACTGGTTGTCTGGAAAACTTTTTTTTTTTAACTAACATACACTTACCAATGACCCAGTAATTCTGCTAAATATGCCAGTGAGAAGTGAAATACATGTCCAAAACAACTTACATGTGAATGTTAACTGCAATTTTACCCACAATAGCCAAAAACTGTGAGCAATATAAATATACATCAACAGGTGAATAAATTGAATACATTCATTCAATGGAATACTACTCAGTAAAGAGGGGGAAAAAGAGGTGAGGGCAACTAATTTTACACGCAATGAAGATGAATTCAAAAACATAGTGAGCACGACAGACACAAGTGGCTACATACTGTATGATTCCCTTTACATGAAGTGTGAGAACAGACAAAACTATAATGATCAAAATCAGATCAGTAGCTGCCTGAAATGGGAGTGAAGGATATGACTGCAAAAGGTTTAAAGGGAACGAAAATGTTCTATGCCTTGTTTGGGTGGTGGTTTATGTGGGTATTTTTGTTTATTAAAACAGAACAATACATAAAAATAAATATTTTATACTGTATGCAATTTATACTTAGGCTAATTTTTAAAATCTAGGAAAAAACTTGTGATGTAAACAAAACATTCTGGCAAGGGATATTTACAATGCTGGTGAATTGTGATGCATAAACAGACACTTTCAAGAATGAGTGCTAGGGAATGTGTTAAAGTGTAAACTGTTATGTTCTAGAGAACAGTTTGGTAATGTTTCAAAGCCTTATAAAACGTTCTAACAGTTAACCTATTACTTACATAATTAAACTAAGCAAAACAAGAAAACAACCTAATTATCTCCAAAAGTGGAGTAATCATAATTTATTATGTCCATATGAAGGACACTGCCATTTAAAACTTCTTAAAAAATAATTTAATAATATTTAAAAATGCCTATACATTAAGTAGAAAAAGCAGGAAACAAAATCATATATTGAAGATAATCTCAAATAAGCAAGGTAAATAGAATGAGAGGTGATAGTATCCATAAACACAGAATTAAAAAGTTAAAAGCTGGAAAGAAATGTGCCAAAACATGGGGTAGTTAAATTACAGGTGACCTCTATTGTCTTCACTATGTTTTCTACAATTTACTTAAAGAGTATATATTACAAAAAGCAACCAGTGCCAGTCTTTAAAACCACCTAAATTGTTCTGGTACCCTTTACACAAACAAAGGAAGAGACGAAGGAAGACAAAGGAAAAAAAAGACTCCAGAAAAGTCTTTACCCTATTCTAATAAAACCTGCCTCTCTTCTAGTATTAACTTTCTAAATCTGATTCTCACCTCCAGTAGTATATTAAAATCACCACGGATATTTACAGCAACCTTCGTCATAATTGTAAAAACTTGGCATGGAAGTCCTTCCATAGATGAATGGATAAGCTGTGGTAAATCCAGACAATGGAATGTATTATTTGACACTAAAATCAAATCTTCTATCTAGCCATGAAAAGAAATGGAGAAACTTTAAATGCATATTAGTAAGTGAAAGAAGCCAATATAATTCTGGAAAATGCAAAACAATGGAGACAGTAAAGAGATCAGGGCAGAAGGAAACAATAAATAGGTGGAGCACAAAGGGTTTTTAGGGCAGTGAAAATACTCTACCATAATGATGGATACATATCATTTTCAATCCAAGAGTGAACTGTAATATAAACTATGGATTTGGGATGACTTTGTCAATGTAAGTTCATTAATTCTAATAAATGCACGGCTCCAGTTGAGGATGTTGATAATGGGGAAGGCTATGCGCATTCTGAGCAGGGAGTATATGGGAGATCTCCATATCATCCCTTCAGTGTTGCTATGAACTTAAAACTACTCCAAAAAAATAATGTCTTTTAAAAACCATATTAAATGTAAATGGTCTCAACACCACAATTAAAAGAGAGAGAGTGCCCAAGTGGATTAAAAAAATAAGACCCAATACTAAACTGCACTTTAAATATATGGACATAAATATACGTTTTAAGTTAAAACACACACAAACACACACACATACAAAGAAATGTACCATGCAACACTATAGTGAGACTTAACATGAACGTCCTTATTCCATAAGAGGAGGTAACCACCCTACTCATTTATGTACCTAATAACAGAGCTTCAAGATACATGAAACAAAAACTAATATAACTTCAAGGATAAACAGGCAAATTCACAATTACAGAGATTTTAAAACAACACTCAGTAATAGATAAAACAATCAGACAGAAAAGTAGCAAAGATGTAGTAGGCTTTAACAACACAACCAGCTGGCTTGACTAGACTTTTACAGAATGCTCCACCCATCAAAAGCAGCATATACCTTCCTGTCATGTTCACAGGGAACATTTACCAAGACAGAACTTATTCTGAACTGTATTACAAATTTTTAAAAATTTACAAGGATTCAAATCATACAAACTATGTTCTAAGAACACAATGGAATCAAGTTAGAAACTGGTAACAGAAAGCTCTCTGTGAAACAACTAAATATTTGGAACTAAGTAACACATCTCTAAATAACTCTGGGATCAAAGAATAAATCAAAAGGGAAATCACAAAGTATCTTAAACTGAATGGAAAAATAAATAAAAGAGATTATGAGATAGTACTAAAGCAGCATTTAGGAAGAAATTTATAGCACTGAACACCTTTAAGGTCTCAAATAAATAACCTTAGATCGACCTTAAGAAACTAGAACAACAAATTAATTCCAAAGTAAGCAGAAGAAAGGAGATAACCAAGATCCGAGTGGAAATCAATGAAACAGAAAACAAAATCAATAGAAAAAAAAAATCAATGAAACAAAAACCTGACTTTTTAACAAAATCGACAAAATTGGTAACATTCTAGCCAGATCAATGAGGAAAAGAGTGAAAAGATACCAATTATTGATGTCAGGAACTAGAGTAGACATCAACCTAGAGAATATTATGAATAACTTCATGCTAAACTCAACAATTAGATGAAAGGGCAAATTCCTCAAAAGGCAAATTACTCAGGAAGGAAGATAAGCTCACTCAGGAAGATAAAGATAATATGAATAAGAAATCTTGTATCTGTTGTATCATACAAAGAAAACTGCTGGGACAGATAGTTTCATTGGTGAATTCTACAAAACATTTGAGGAGAAAATATATCAACTCTACACAAATTTTCCCAAGATTCTGAGGTGGAAGGAATACTTCCAAACTCACTCTATGAAGCTAGTATTACTGACACCAAAACCAGAAAAAGACATTAGAAAAGAAGAAAACTACAAATATCCCACGTGAATAAATATGCAATCATTCTAAACAAAAATTTAGCAAATAGAATCCAACAAAAGGGGTTTAATCCCAAGAATGTGGCACTGCCTTACATTCAAAATTAATGTAAATCACAATATTAATAAATCAAAAAGACAAAAACTGTATGAACACCTCTACCCATAAAAAAAGCACTTACAAAATCCTACATTCCAAAAACTGACAGAAAACTAAAAACAGAAGGGAATTTCCTCAACATAAAGGTATCTTAAAAAAAAAACACAGCTAACTTCATTTCACATGCAGTGAAATACTGATTGCTTCTTCCTTAAAATTTGGAACAAGACAGGGACATCCACACTCTTTTTTTCAATACTGTACTGGAAATTTTAGATAGTGTAATCACCAGACAGGAGGGAGGGAGAGAGGGAGGGAAGCAGGCTGAAAGACAGAAGCTTCCAGACTAAGAAAAGAAGTAAAACTGCCCTTATCTAAAGACGCACATGATGCTCTATGTAGAAAATCCAATAGAAGCTACCAAAAAACCCTTCTAAGACTAGTGAGTTTAGCAATATTTTGCAGGATACAAGATCAATATACAAAATCAATTACGTTTTCTATGTACTAGTTAGAAACAGGACACTGAAATAAAATACAGATTAATCAAGACAAAGATCCCATTTCAACTTTATATATTTGGAATATAGCAATGTGCTAGTTCCTCTGAGTATGTACCGAAACAACCTGCCACACATCCAATTTAGAATCACCTGAATCAGTTGCTGTGCAACCCCTGAGGTCTTAGAACTATGAACAGTTTTGACCAGCAAGTCTTCACTTAGGTGAGAACAAAATCAGCCTTCTCAACTCTATCAAAAGTATTTTAATTATGTGATCCATACTCCAGGTACCTAAAACATGAGAATCTTTTTAATTTAGCACATATATTTTCAAATATCTCAGTCTTTACTTTTATTACATGTCTTAGTTCCTCTCTAAGAAACCATAATAGATTTAACTTTTTAACCAACCTTATCTTTCAGTCTTCAATTTACATAGTTGGCACTCAAGAGAGTGTAGATTCTTTCCAGTTCTTCCTTAAAAAGCCCAGTTAATCAGGATTTTAGGGAGAAAGTCCAAGGCAGTGACTCTCAAACTTTACCGTGCTTCAGAATCACCTGTAGGTCTTGTTTCAAAACAGACTGCTGAGCTGAACCACCGGAATTTCTGATTCAGTAGGTGTGGGATGGAACCAGACAATTCACATTTCTGACAAATTCCTATGTGATAATACAGATGTAGGTTTGCAGACTACACTTTGACAACCACCAGTCTAAAGCAATGCCACTCTCTATTGCTCTACAAGTACAGAAATTTAAGTAAGCCTTTAAAAAGTTCTAAAGCAATTTGACAGAGTAATTTTTCATCTGTTGAAACTAATAAAAAAAGTGGTTTTGTATTTTCTACATCTTTAATTTTTCTAATAACTCATTTTTATTATACTTGAGAAAAGTATTAGTAAGCAATGAATTAAAATTTAAAAAGAAAAAAACCCCAGTGTTTCACCACAGAAAATTTGAGAAACATTGTCCTAAAGAACATGCTATGTACATCCCTTCCTCTCGTATTCCAAATAGTGCCTTTTTAAGTAAAGTCACATGTTATTTCATTAACTTTGCCTTCTAAAAAAATATATCAGCTTTAGCTAAAAAGTCAGTAAACTGCCACATTATTAAGGTTTCTGTTTTTTCTGTAAAACTATATTTAAAGACATTTATCAACCAAACAAATAAGTGCCTAATTTCAATAAATTTCTCTTAGAACTTAATAACAGGGTAAAAATCCTTCCCTTCTGAAAAACAGTTGTGTTAAATTTTAAATGAGTAAGAATTGAGTTACCCAAGCCTCTTTCTATCTTAACCACTTGTGGGAATGTGAAGAATAAATTGGGGTGAGGAAATTTTAAAGGCCTGAGTAACCAATACCTTAAACAGAACTATAAAAGTGAAAGCAATCTTACTGTATAGAAATATTTTATCACAAGCATTATAATTCTAGAATATCTGATTTACAAATCAATTTATGGAAAACAACTCGAAGTTATGTAGCACTAACTTGTCCCACTTGATAAAATAACAAATGTTTAGTCTTTTGTTATCTAATTGTTGGGTTTTTGAAACCTTGTTGAAATTAAAAATTTCCTAATTATGTTTAACACTATGACCTTCAACATCAACATAATTTAGGAAGGTGACACTAAAAATCAGTGTGGCTTGCTATTAAATATTCAATCAACAATGGAAATGAGCAGTGGCAGATTAAATTCAAACCAGTAGGCAGAATAAACTTTTGGTATTTTACTTCCAAAAAGCATGATTTGATAGCTAGTTTAACTACTCATCAACAAAGTCATTTCTGAGATTATCTTGCATTCCTTGAAAATACTGAGATTAAACAGACAATGCATACACAAAATTTCAAGATACTTGTATATGAAAACATACCTATACATGAAAGTTTAGATTAGGTCACTAGTTGTGAAAGAGAAATAAAAGCATTAAAAAAAATTTTTAAGTTAGCAAATGGACTCATTCACCAGAGAAATTACACATAAAGAAAATGACTATCTCTTACCCACAAGAAATTATGCCAAGCTAGAGAACTCTACACTTCTAATATATCTGGGAAGCAATCCTCCTGACTACAAAATCTGAAATGGGCAATAGGCAAAAACAAATTATTGCCATAACTGTAAATCACAATGAAGCAATCATTTGAAGGGGGGACACAATACTTTGCATCTGTCAATATATGTCAGACTTCTAAAAAACCTCCCTCCACGGCCCAGCCCCATTTGAAGATTTCATAGAAACATGCCAAAGTCCTCGGGTGTGTTACAGCTAAAAAAAAAAAACTACTGCTCTAAACCAGAGGTTCTCAAATTCTAATGTTCATCTGAACCACCACCTAGGGATCTTGTTAAAATGCACATTTTGACTCAATAGGTATAGAATGTGACCTGAGATTCAGCAACTTTAACGAGTTCCCAGATAGCGCCAAATCCACAGGCCAAACTTCATAGAGTAGCAAGGTTCTAAGTATGTAACATCTCATAAAAGGTATCCCTTTGGTAAAGTCACTCTGGAAAAGAGTTTAAATGCTTTTTTAAAAAAAATCAAACCTTTTTAATATACCTATCATACAATCAAACCATTTCACCCCCAGATATTTACCCAAAGTAAGTGAAAGCAGATGCACACATATAAATGTTCATCACAACTTTAATTGTAAAAGCCAAAAATCAATCAATAGGTGAAAGGATAAACTGTAGTAAATCCATAAAATGGAATACTCCTCAATTAAAAGGAGTGAGTTATTGATAGATGCTATAACATGTATAAATCTCCAAACAATTATTCTGAAAGGCAGACCAAAAGGGAATGTATACTCTAATTCCATTTACATAAAAATCTAGAAGAAGTGCAAACCACCAATCTACAGGGACAGAAATCAGATCAGTTTGCCTGAAGCAAGCAGGGGGCTTATAAAGGGGCATGAAGAACCAACTTATGGAGGTGATCATATGTTCATTATCTTGACTGTGGTAATGGTTTCACAGTTATATACAGATGTCAACAAATTGTACATGTGAAATTTGAGCAATTTATGTGTCAATTAAACCTCAATTAATCTATTTATTTTATAAAAATATCTTTCAAATACAATAATCTGGCTAAAATAATGTCACTATATATAACAAATTCTTCTAAGTCTTTGAAAATTCCATGTAATACTGTGATACTGTGATTTCATAACAAAAAATCCATACGAGATCCTTGTTTACATTTCTGGCAAAGAGCTCTTAAAATCCTTGGGACTGACTTCCTAAGTGATAAGAGTGATAAAGGTATCTTGATATTCCTAACAAATCCCTTGAGTTTACATTATATGAGACGACTTTTGGAAAGCATCCAAGAACAGGTGCCAGTTGACAGGGGAACCAACTATGTGATTAGAGGGCTGGAACTTTCAGTCCCACCCGCCAGACCTCTGGGAAAGGGAGAGGGGCTGCATATTGCAGACCAATCACCACTGGCCAATGGTTTAATAAATCATGCCCATGTAATGAAGCCTCCATAAAAAAATCCAAAAGGACTGGGTTCAGAAGGACTCCAGGTTGGTGAATATATGGAGGTGCTTGGGAGAGTGGTACTCTCAGAAAGGGCATGGACACTCTGCACCCCTTTCCCCATACCTGGTCCTATGCATCTCCTTACACCTGTCTGTTTCACAGTTATATCCTGTTATAATAAACTAGTAATCTAGCAAGCACAATGTTTCTCTGAGTTCTGTGAGTTGGCTTTAGCAAATTAATTGAACCCAAGGAGGCAGGTCACTGGAGCCTCCAATCCATAAGCAGTTGCTGAAGCTGGACTTGTGAATGGCATCTGAAAAGGAAAGGGAGTTGGCAGCAGTCTTGTAGAACTCACCTCTTAACCTGCGGGATCTGATGCTATCGCCAGGTACAGGTACATAATGTCAGAGAAATGCTTGGTTTTGGGGGGAAAAACCCACACACTGGAATGTACACATAGTATGTCTATACTAAGAACAAGAGTCTCACCCTTTGAGGGTGGGGTGATGGAGGAAGGCCCTTTAGGATCTTAGTTCCAAGCAACCGCTGAAATATTTAGGTTAAGAAAGCTAGTGGTGATCCAGTGACAGAATACAACTTATAAAAATAAATCTTAGTCTGTAGAGTAAACCTGGAATTTTGCTAACTATAAACATAGATTTCATATTGCAAAATACAAAATTATAGTAGATACCTTTGAGGTGTTTGTCTCACTCCCACAATGTCCACTCTCTAAACAGCCATCTTCTCCCCATGAGTGAGTGTGCTGCCATACACCAAATTGGTAAATTGCCTCACCTTATCCCCAAACATAGTCAACTGGATTAGGCTAGATACCTGACCTGCATTGGCCATTCTATCTCCTTAGTTAGAAATTAGAGGGAATCATTACTCTCAGCCACAGCTGGTTGCTTAGAGAAACAAAATTAGAAGTTATGGACTTGTCACCTTTGGCTAAGAGGCCAAATCTCTGTAAGTCCTTTTAACAGAATAGAAAATAACAAAACTAAAAACATTCTTTAAAATAATATTATCTCATTACCAAATGGGGTTCATTCCAGCAATGCTAGGATGGGTTCAATATTCTAATTCATCAACAATGAATAGATCGAAAGAGAATGGATTCGAAGGCACTTGAAAATATTCAATACTCATGAATGATATAAACACTGGGGTTTATATATATTTTGTGTATTACATATAATTTATAATATCCTATTTTAAGTATGTATTTTGTTTTTCTACATCTATAAATCAGTTCAGAATAATCTATATCTTATTCAATGGAGAAACCCTAGAAGCAAGCTAAATTTAGAAATAAAACAAAGATGCTCACTATCTCCACTACTATTTAACATGGAATCAGAGGTCATTTTCAAGAAAACAAGGGAAGGCAATTTGCAGCATACTATTTGGAAAAGCAGAGGTAAACTATCTCTATAGGCAAGGGACATGGTATCTGTACCTCAATAACCAAGAGAAGGCAAAAACAATTAGATAACCTAATACAGTCAAAGGATATAAAATTAAAATAATAGAAATCAATAGCATTTTTATATATAAGCAATAATAAGTTAGAAGGTACAATGGAAGCAGAGATGATATATAAGTCAAATTCCTAGGAATAAGCTTAACCAAAAATGAGCTTAACCAGACAAGCTTACCTAGAAATAAGCCTAATCAAAAACAAAACCAAATACAAGAAAAATGTTCCTGAAAGATATATAAGCAGACTTCAAGAAATGAACAGAAAAACCATTTTCTTGGATAGGAAGTCAACATCACAAAGATGCCCATTTTCTCTCTATAAGCTAATTTATAAATGTATGGTGAATTCCCCAAAAAATACCAACCTTTTTTCTGATTATTATAAAGATCATATGGAAAACTAAACAAGCAACATCAGTTAAGGAAAACTCTGAAAAAGGAGAGCAATAAGAATGGGAGAAGTGAACAGATCTACTAGATTATTTTTTTAATGATAAAAATATAAAGAAAATAACAAAATGACTAATAATTAAAACAGTAAATGTTTTGCACAATGAACAAAAAAGAAAGTTAAGAAACAAGCCCAAATGCCTGAGAAAATTCAAATACAATGAAGATGGTATCTCAAACCAGGGAGAAAAAAAAATTTTTTTTAATGGTATTTGGACAACTAGATGTCCATTTGGATGAAAAAATTCAAAATACACAGCACAAACTATACAAGCTCTAGAAGAAAAGCTAAGGTAATTAATAACCTGAGAGAGGAGGAAAAACTTTAATTTCAAAACCCGGAGCATTTTTTATCAAGAACTGAAAATTCAGGGTACAAAACAACCAATAGCCATCAATAAATAACTGATTAAATTACAGTAAATAAATACAATGGGGCACCACCTATAGATTAACAAATCAGACTTGATGCCCAGCCAACAGGAATTTTAATGGCTGTATCTATGGCTTAAATTCCCTTGTTTGGGGGAATTACACTATTTCTTCCTCCCAACTCTATTAATGATCAAAATGCAAACTTCTATTCTCTTCTGCCATCCAACTCTCAGGCAAGAATGACTAGGACTAATCCAATGACTGACAAGATGACTCAAGCTGGGGCAGTGTTTCCTAAGTTTTTCAGTCTGAAAGGAACAGGTTAAAAAGCACATGTCACACACACTCCTATACATACGTATCTATATATTTAAGTACAAGAAAAAAGGCATGGAAGGAAGGAAGTACATCTATTCAAGGTCAACCTTTGATATCTCAGAGTTGTAGGAATGCACCTGTGTTTTCTTCTTTGTACTTTCTGGCACACACTGAATTTCTTACAAATGAACATACATGACATTGCTATAATGGAGGGGTGGGTACTTTCAAAAACAGAACAAGTTGGATATTTTGGGGGTTTGTTTTTCCAGTTTACAGAAACAATCATCTCAAGACATGCTCAGATGACTGAATGTATTTCCAGTGATCGTTCTACCATTTTACCACCTTAAGAATGAACACTGTTCTGTGCTGTATTGATGTCCTAACACTAATAGAGAGGACAAGGTAGGCAACTCTTAATATGCCACTGTTCCTAAACACAATTCCACTGCAATAGAGGCAAACAATATCTAAATTTTCCCTTGGGCTTAAAATAAAGATTTCCTTATATTCAATGCATTTGTATTCCTACTAATGTGTTTCCATGTAAAAACTCAAGAATCAGGATGTAAAATTTTGCATTTCACAACAATGCAAACTCAGTCTAAAGCTCTTTCAATACCTCCGTAGAGTTCTCAAAAAAATTATAACTCTGTGCTTCATATACAATGAAGATTAACAATGGAAAAAAGTAATCCATACTACCTACTAAAATGTGATTCATAACATCCTCTAGGTCATTTACTCTAATATTCTGATGACTGAGGGGAGAAGGGAGAAGCAGACATATAAAACTGTGGTTAAAAAAAAAAAATCAAACAAGTGGGATTACATCAAACTAAAAAGCTTCTGCACAGCAAAGGACACCATCAGCAGAACAAAAAGGCATTCTACACTATGGGAGAATATATTCATGAATGACAAATATGATAAGGGGTTAACATCCAAAATATATAAAAAGCTCACACACCTCAACACCCAAAAAGCAAATAACTTGATTAAAAAATGGGCAGAGGATCTGAACAGACACTTCTCCAAAGAAGAAATTCAGATGGCCAACAGGCATATGAAAAGATACTCCACATCGCTAATCATCAGGGAAATGCAAATTAAAACCACAATGAGATATCACCTCACACCAGTTAGAATGGCCACCATCCAAAAGATAGACAACAACAAATGTTGGCGAGGATGTGGAGAAAGGAGAACCCTCCCATACTGCTGGTGGGAATATCAATTAGTTCAACCACTGTGGAGAGCAATACGGAGGGTCCTCAAAAAACTAAAAATAAAAATACCATTTGACCCAGGAATTCCACTCTTAGGAATTTACCCAAAGAAAACAAGATCCCAGATTCAAAAAGACAGATGCACCCCTACGTTTATTGCAGCACTATTTAAAATAGGCAAAAATGGCAACAAGCTAAGCATCCAACAGTAGATGAATGGATAAAGAAGATGTAGTATATATACACAATGGAATATTATTCAGCCATAAGAAGAACACAAATCCTACCATTTGCAACAGCATGGATGGAGCTAGAGGGTATTATGCTCAGTGAAGACAGGTGGAGAAAGACAAATATCAAATAATTTCACTCATCTATGGAGTATAACAACAAAGCAAAAACTGAAGGAACAAAACAGCAGTGACTCAGAGAACCCAAGAATAGACTAGCCATTACCAAAGGGAAAGGGGTTGGGGAGGGCGGGTGGGAAGGGAGGAATAAGGGGATTAAGTGGTATTATGATTAGCACACATAATATGGGGGAGGGGCATGGGGAAGGAAGTATAGCAGAGAAGACAAGCAGTGACTCTATAGCATCTTACTACTCTGATGGACAGTGACTGTTATGGGGTATGTGGTGGGGACTTGGTAACAGGGAAGAATGTAGCAACCACAATGTTGCTCATGTAAAACCTGAGCATAAGATTGTATATCAATATACTTTAAAAAAAACATGAAAAAAAAATCAGTAAGCTCACAGGCCCCATTAAGTCTATCTAGGTACCAGAGACTTCAGTTAGGAAATACTGATATAAAATTAAGACTTAGTTGAAATTCCTTAATCCACAAGGCATCCAAATTGTTTTCACTCTGTCACCAAGCTGCTGGAAATACACAGCTAAAAAGCACGTTTTCAGGGCACTGGCCTTAACTAGCTTTGTCTCTAGTCTTCTGCCCCACCACTGCCACCTACACACTGCCCTCCACAATCCATCAATGACACACTTATAAATACAATCTGATGATGTACCCTCCAAAACCCTAGCTCCCTAGTATCAGGATTAAACGCTATATTCGTTAAATGAAGAAAATTATACATATATAGTTTAATATCACTTATTACTTATCAGTGCATAAGTAGTAAACAATATATAATCCATGTCACTGAATTAAAGCAGTGGTTCTCAGTATGTTGGCTGAACCACTAGTGAACCATGAAATCAATACAGTGGCTCATTTAACAAAATAAAAATGAAAAAGGGAAAAAATATGTATGTAAGCCATCCTCAACATTCACAAGTTAAATCTGCAAATTCACCTACTTGCGAAATGTACTTGTAACCCCCAAATTAATACTTGGAATACTTTTACAGTCATTCAAAGAATGTGCAGAACAGCAAAGAACGAGTTGCCCCACTCATAACATTCCCAGCTGAGGTCAAATCAGACGACACTGCTCTTGTTTCAGCTCTCATACTGTAAACGAGTGCCAGCACTCTATTTAGTGCCATGTTTTTGCTTTGTGATTTTGTTATTACTTCATTTTTTACAGTGAAGTGCTATCTAATGTTCCTAAAAGCAAAAAGGCTGTGATATGCCTTACAGAGAAAATGTGTGTTAGACAAGCTTCATTCAAATATGAGTTATAGTGCTGCTGACTGTGAGTTCAATGTCAATGAATCAGCAATACATATTAAAGTGCCTTTAAACAGAAACATATATAAAACAAGATTACGCATTGACTGCTTGATAAAATGTTGTGACTAGAGGCTCAAAGGAACATAACCCTGTATATTCTTTAGGAACAGTGGCTCAGAATTCACAAACTCATTGTTCATGGCAGGTTTACAGAACATAACTGCAAAAAAGAAAACTGATAGTATATTACTTAGAGAGGTAAAGTGTGTTTGTATGTCAAGGTGTACTTTATTTTGGTCACCTATACATACACACAATGAATCACAGTTTAAAAAGTCTGAAAGCCAATGGATTAGAGCACAAGAAACCCTGAAAGTAGTAGTAACATGGCAAGGCAGACAAGCAGGGCGCAACACATGCTAATCCTTTTTTTCTACCTAGAATCAGAATCACCCAGCAACTATGACTGGGTTGGTAAATCTAGGATAAACACTACACAAATATTTTATAAAAGCATTCCAGATATTCTAATGTGTGGCCAGGATGAGAACCACTGTTCTCCTTGTAAACTGGTGCTTCTCAAAGTGGGGTCACTGGATGAGCAGCATGAACATCACCTGGGAACTTGTTTAAAATGCAAATTTCCAGGCACCATCACAGACCCACTGAATCCTGTACTCTGGGAACGAAGCCTAAGGATCCGTGCTTTAACAAGCTTCCAGGTTAATTCTGATGCATACCAAAGTTTGAGAATCACTGACCTAATTCTTCTGTATTTCTTTTGGAGGTGCTGAAAGCCCTGATGAAGTCTGCTACGATGGCTGAGCTATTTCAAATAAAGCTAAACAGTAACTGCTACTGAACTATAAAGTATAGACAATCATTTTCTTCTGAGTATTTTATTTACAGAAAGCGGTCCCTGTGCTTTAAGCCAAAATAAGTAAAATCTGCACATTACTTGTATAATAACCAAGTGGCACTGTTTCAGGCCATCCTCCCTGACACGAAGTTTCTTTTCTTCAGAACTCTTGAAAAAAGCACTGTTCTTAACACAAGTTTGCTTGTCCTAAAAGGTGAATCTAGACCACAAAAATTATTTCAACCCTCTTAACAATTTCTGTGGGAATTGTTACACACTTACCATATGAACAGCAATAACATCCATCTAAAAACACTCATAACATTCTGGCATATGGAATAATTTCAAAACTAATTTATCAATTATTAGTGCAATTATTAATTATATTATAAATTATGTTTTAGTATAATTATTTCAAAACTAAATTTATCAATTAGTTTTAGTAAAAATTAATTTAGCATATTATATTCAATTAGGTATTACATGAATATACTCTTGCTCAAATCATGTTCCTCAAGACACAAATTTCCACAATATCATTTTTAGCTTCCATATAATACATTAACCTCATATAGCTATCTGTACACAACTCTTCTCTATAAAAACTATACACTGCTAGAAGACAGGTACATCTCTATGTCTACACTGTGTAGCAGGTGTTGTTCGTTCAGTCAGCAAATATTTAGTGAGCAGCTACCATGTATCATTCACTGTACCAGATGACTGACACAAAGGTGAGACACAGTACCTCTATTCATGGAGCTATTAAATGAATGAACAAACATCACAAACTACAGTGCAAGTTCGAGAGTGCAGTCTGTATGAAAGATCCAGTTTACCAACATTATACCAGAAATAAGACAGCTTTCTTCAAAAGGGTACCCTAATGTTGCTCTATAAGGCTACTTACAAGTTGCTATTTAAGGCCATAAATAATTGGTAAAGACAATACACTAACTCACTTGATTGACAGTTAATCTGACTTTAACTTATTTTTTATACAGGAAAATAAACTAAAGTTCGATGCACAATTCAAGGCTTACTGACAAAAATGGGAATAACAGGTTAAGGTTTGATATCCAAACTCCAACAATCCAAAGAAAGTTACAATTTGCCAACTCTCAGTTCCTCAGAGACTTTAATGGGGAGGAATTAAAAACCAAAATCACTTCATATCTCCAGAGTAAGAAACTTAAGGTCACATATTTGCCCATTTTACCAAGTAAAAATCCTTTGTTTAGAAATTTTCACACACACACAATGGTAGTAATAGCTGCCTCTGTATAGTGTCTGGGGGCATGGAGAAGGAGGGATGCTTACTTTCCATGTCTCGTTCAGTGCTATTAAATTTTTATCTTTAAATCACATGGATCTATTATTTTTTAATTTTAAAAAGCCAGAAAATGTCTTAAACATGAAAAGCAATATATTCTGTTTATAGCAGCATCTCCTTTATGATGATGGGAATAAAATATTACACTGACTACATATTTGGGACAAGGATGACACAGGAATGGAATTATTATTTGGGCTATGGAAATTATTCTGAGGGGTTCTGAACCTCAGGTCATAGATCTCCAAAACATCTGTAGAAAGTACTAAAGGGTTCATGAACTTCAATGAGAAAATAATCATTTCTCTAATTTCATTAACTGCGAACAAATTTAACATTTCCTTTAATTACTAATAGAGGTACCAGACCACAGTAATATTAGTATAATTGTGACTAGCAATACAACAGAAATCATAGATCTTTTCAGTGTCATAGGACAGTGGTTGCACTTGTCCTATGATATTTTAAGATAATTAGACCCAACTCTAGATACTGTTATTGATGTGTTAATAAAGCATATAAATTAAGATGTTTTAATACTTTGATTAGTATACAGTTGACCCTTGAACAAAGTGGGGGTTCAGAACACCAACCTCCAACACAGTAAAAAACCGATGTATAACTTTAAACGCCCCAAAATCTTAACTACTAATAGCCTGCTGATCAGAGGCCTTACCAATAATGGTTGATTAAATACATATTTTACATATGTGTTATATACTGTATTCTTACAATAAACCAAAGAAAATGTATTTTCAAATTGCTGCAAATCTCTGAAACGTTTTCCAATATATTTATTGAAAAAAACTGCTTAGAAGTGGACCCATGCAGTTCAAACTCACGTTGTTCAAGGGTCAACTGTATTTCAATGTAATTAGATTTTATGCATTTAAAACATCATTCTTAGGAGTGTCACAAGTAACAAGAGTCTTGGTTACAAAAAAATGTAAGACTTGGATAATGGATCTCAAATCAGATTCAACAGCCCGCATCTGGAAATTGAGGGAAGGAATTTTGGGGGGTTAACCCAGTTGGAATGCTACCAGAAATTAGTGGGCAGAAGATCAATGTAATAAACTTCCTTGTATGCCTGTGACAGTCCCATACAACCAGCTACAAACTGAATGCCAAAATGTCCCAGTTGAAAAACATCTCAAGGATCAAATAAATGCCAAGACCAACCTATTCAGTACCATGTTTTCCAAAGTTTCCAAACTTAAGTGTTCATCCCAGAGTTCAATGGTATATTAGAATGTCTCTCTTCATTCACATCTCCAGTGTACACCACGCATTGAACAGATTTTCATCACTAATACCTACTTTCCCCCATGACCAACTAAATTGTCTAAAAAAAATTGACTTCTAAAAAATAAATACAGTATTTAACCATCAATTATTCAGGATTCAATGATTACTCTGTGAATTAGCTGAAGATTTAGTTCTCTTGGCTGCTAATATTTAAAATCAATTTGATTTTTAACTGCTCTGCTAGGAAACAGAGGAAAATGAAAATACACTTAACAATTTATTAGTGCTTGACAGCTGTAAATATATTTAATTGGAGGAAAAAAAAGTGGAACTATACCACATAATAGTATATGGAGTTACTCTGTATGTTTTATACTCTTCCATATTCCTTCACATTTATTATCCTGTATAACTGAGAACTGTTACTACTACTAATAAAAAAACTAGCAGTTGCCTATAAGGCACTGACTTAATCTTTAAAATTTTGAAATACTTCTTATTAAACAGATAAAGAAATATGCCTTAATGAGATCAAGTAATTTATCTTGTCCAGAGAGAAAGTGAGAGAGATCAGGATAGAACCTAAGTCACAATTTTAAAGTTCCAACTTCATCAAATTAGCAGTACGTCTAAGGGCTGCTTTTCCTCTCCCAACCAACAAAAATCATATTTTTTGTCCCCCATCCCCCAAAAAAGGGGAAGAAAGCTGGAAGATATGAGTTAACGAGCCAGCAGACAAGTCCTCCTGAGACTGCACAGTAATATTAGCTGACAAGAAAAAATGCATCCTAAAAGCAGATATAAGGAAGAGGTACTGAGAAGAATCTGAAAGTGACTGTCATCTTCCTCCAGTATTATTCCCACAAGGAACAGTCCTTCATGATGAAGGAGGCAAGTCTGAAGTTCTGTCCCATTTAAGTGTAGACAAGACAAAAATTAGAAAAAAAAAAGGATCAGTTTTAACATAAAATCAAATAATCATGATAGACCTTCTGTTATTTACACTGGTCTCCTTCATGGCTTATTCCTACCTAGTATCCTTTCTTCTTCATGCGGTCCTCTCTGCAGCCACTACTGTTTTTCTACCTCAACTCTTCTCAAAATGCGATGAAAATGGAGAGCTGTATTTGTAGTAATACAATCAAACTCAATCCCAGTGGCTGGCATCAGAGTCAATGCCTGCATTACAAACTTTCTACCACTTTCTATGGTGATAAAAAGGTATCCAGCCTGTGTTGAAGAAAACAAAGACATGGTACCTTCCTTAAAGCATTTGGTCCAATTGGGAAAACAGTGTTTCTTACATGTGCTCTCACATATATCATATACATCAATATACATACATGCACATACAGACACACACACCCTTCAAGCAAGAAACATGAGATTATCAAAAATTAAACTAAACTCAAATGTTGCAGGCTAAAAGTACACCAAAATGCAGAACCTGTAAAGCAGTGAGTAAGAGCAGTAAAGATAGTGTAAGAACATTTCATGAAAATGAGAACTGATCATTTCCACATCATACAGTGGATTGCTCTATTGATATCTAGGAAAAATTAGTATCAAGTAGTGCATAAATGTAACTGATTCTCATAAAAAAAGAACTCTAAGCCAAATTGACAGCATTACAACAGCGTTAAGAAGTTAAACCTTACCTATGAGTATCTACCTAATATTTGGTCTCATTTGTTAGTTCATTTGATTAGCATTCTGGGTAATATGCCCAGTAGGTGGACATGTGGATTCACAGATGCAAGTAATTTTTAGAGCCAAAGGTACTTTAAAGGTCACTCCATCCAATTACATTTCACAAATGAGGAAAGAAAGGTGAGGAAGACTAAATAATTTCTTTGACAAAATTTATCCCTTATATTGTGAAAATCAGTAAGTGTGAAGGGTTTGCTTTCTTTAAAAGTATTTTGGAACTTCTTTTATAGTCCTTAATTCAAATTTCATTGAAAAATGTAATACACACAAAATATCCTAATTTCATTAAACACCTTACAAACTTAAGGTTTGTAAAAACACACCAAGTATACAAATTCACCTTGAGTTAAACAGTGGATTAAAACAACTTAACAACTTAACTTCATAACTTTCAGTCATGATGTTATATGCCCACCAGTAGGAGATCTTTCAGGGTAGCTCCTTGGCCAAAGCCCCATTCTTAGGAAGGTAGTCCTTAACAGGACATGTATACTATCTTCTCTGTTCCTTGACTGGCAAACTTAGAGGTGGACAAATCCCTGATGCAAGTGTATTGTCAACACACTCATTTTACAGATAAAGCAGTACAATGGTGAAGATCAGAGCCCCAGAGTCAATCACCCATAGGGCCTGAGTTCAAATACTGGCTCTACCATATTCTAGTCTAAGTAAGAGTAGCCTTGGGACAAGTTACTTAATTTCTAAAGCCTCATTTTCTTCTTCTGGAAAAGAAACAGCACCTAAACATCCTACTGTTTTAATGAATTCTAAACCATCTACTGAGTTTAACAAAGTGTCTGGCATGTGCTCAACAAACACCCAATAAACGGTAGCTGTGAGAATCAAACTGGATTACTGTCTAACATCACACACAAAAGTAAATGCCAAATGGATTAAAGACCTAAATATAAGACATGAAATCATAAAACTCTTTGAAGAAAACATAGACTGATATTCATTTGAATATCAGCATGAATAATTTGTTTCTGGATATGCATCCCTGGGCAAGGGAAACAAAAGCAAAAATAAACAAGTGGGACTATATCAAACTAGTTTCTGTATAGCAAAGGACACCACTGACATAAAGGCAACCTACAGTATGGGAGATTACATTCATAAATGACTTATCTGATAAGGGGTTAACATCCAAAATATATAAAGAACTTACACACCTCAAGTACCTCAACAAAATAAAGGCCATATATGACAAACCCACAACCAACATCATACTTAACAGTGAAAAGCTGAAATCTTTTCCTTTAAGATCGGAAACAAGACAAGGATGCCCACTCTCACCACTTTTATTCAAGACATTAATGGAGATCCTAGTCACAGCAATCAGACAACACAAGGAAATAAAGGCATCCAAAAGAGAACCTAAGCTGTCACTGCTTGCAGACAACATGACATTATACATAGAAAACCCTAAAGACTCCACCAAAAAACTATCGAACTAACAACTGAATTCAGCAAAGTTGCAGGATACAAAATTAATACACAGAAATCTGTTGCCTTCCTCTACACTGACAACAAATTAGCACAAAGAAAATCAGGAAAACAATTCCATTTACAATCGCATAAAAAAGAATAAAATACTTAGGAAGAAACCTATCTAAGGAGGTGAAAGAACTTTACCCTTAAAACTAAAAGACACTCATGAAAGAAATTAGAGAAGACAGCAGTAAATGGAAATCTATGCTGTGCTCATGGATAGGAAGAATTAATACTGTCAAAATGGCCATCCTGATTAAAGCAATCTACAGATTCAATGCAATCCCAATCAAAATACCAACAGCATTCTTCAAAGAACTA
This sequence comes from Manis pentadactyla, assembly GCF_030020395.1. Classification (NCBI taxonomy): domain Eukaryota; kingdom Metazoa; phylum Chordata; class Mammalia; order Pholidota; family Manidae; genus Manis; species Manis pentadactyla. The sequence continues at coordinate 22,179,147 of NC_080026.1, forward strand.
GAATAAACAGCTCTAAAATTCATATGGAAACACAGAAGACCCCAAATAGTCAAAGCAATCTTGAGAAAGAAGAAAAAAACTCAGGGAATTACACTCCCTGACTTCAAGGTCTATAACAAAGCCACAGTAATCAACACAAGTTGGTACTGGCACAAGAACAGACCCAGAGATCAATGGAACAGAAATAGAGAGCCCAGATTTAAACCCAAGCATATATGATCAATTAATATACGATAAAGGAGCCATGGATGTACAATGGGGAAATGACAGCCTCTTCAATAACTGGTGTTGGCAAAACTGGACAGCTACATGTAAGAGAATGTAACTGGATTATTATCTAACTCCATACACAAAAGTAAACTCGAAATGGATCAAAGACATGAATATAAGTCATGAAACCATAAAATTGTTAGAAGAAAACAAAGGCAAAAATCTCTTCAATATAAGCATGAGCAGCTTCTTCCTGAAAACGTCTCCTTGGGCAAGGGAAACATAATAAAAAATGAACAAGTGGGACCACATCAAACTAAAAAGCTTCTGTACAGCAAAGGACATCATCAGCAGAACAAAGAGGCAACCTATGGTATGGGAGAGTATATTCGTAAATGATTTACCTGATAAGGGATCAACATCTAAAATATATAAAGAACTCATATGCCTTAACACCCAAAAAGCAAATAACCCAATAAAAAAAATGGGTGGAGGATCTGAATAGACACTTCTCCAAAGAAGAAATTCAGAGGGCCAACAGGCATATGAAAAGATGCTCCACATCGTTAATCATCAGGGAAATGCAAATTAAACCACAATGAGATATCACCTCATACCAGTTAGGATGGCCACCATCCAAAAGACAAGCAACAACAAATGCTGGTGAGGATGCAGAGAAAAGGGTACCCTCCTACACTGTTGGTGGGAATGTAAATTGGTTCAACCATGTGGAAAGCAATATGGAGGTTCCTCAAAAAACTAAAAATAGAAAAACCATAGGACCCAGTAATTTCACTCCTAGGAATTTACCTGAAGAAAACAAGATCCCTGATTAAAAAAGACATATGCACCCCTATGTTTATATCGCTGCACTATCTGCAACAGTCAGGATATGAAAGCAACCTAAGTGTCTATCAATAGGTGAATGGATGAAGAAGATGTGGTACATATACACAATGGAATATTATTCATCCATAAGAAGAAAAGAAATCCTCCCATTTGCAACAACATGGATGGATCTAGAGGGTATTATGCTCAGTGAAATAGGCCAGGTGGAGAAAGACATATGCCAAATGACTTTGCTTATTTGTGGAGTATAAAAAAAGGAAAAAAACAGAAGGAACAAAATAGCAGCAGACTCAACAGACACCAAGAACAGACTAGTGGTTACTAAAGGGGCAGGGTTGGGGAGGGTGGCTGGGAAGGGAAAAGGGGATTAAGGGGCACTATAATTTGCAATCACAGTATAGGTAGATAATAGCGAAGGCTGTACAGCACAGACAATAATGACTCTATAACATCTTACTACGTTGATAGACAGTGACTGCAATGGAGGGAGTGGGGACTCGATAATGTGCGTGAATGTTGAAACCACTGTGCTGTTCATGTGAAACCATAGTAAGATTGCCTATCAATGATACTTTAATAACAAAAAAAAAAACTCATACACTTCAAGACCAAAGAAAACCCCCAAATAGTCCAATTAAAAAATGGGCCGAGGACCTGAACAGTAATTTCTCCAAAGAAGAAATACAGATGGCCAAGACACATGAAAAGATGCTCCACACGGCTAATCATCAGGGAAATGCAAATCAAAACTACATGAGGTATATCACCTCACACCAGTCAGAACAGCCACTATCCAAACGACAAGAAATAACAAGTGTTGGTGAGGATGTGGAGAAAAGGAAACCCTCCTACACTGTTGGTGGGAATGTAAATAGGTCCACCTGCTATGGAAAGGAGTAATGAGGTTCCTCTTAAAAGTAAAAATAGAAATACCATACGACCCAGCAATTCCACTTACAGGAATTTACCGGAAGAAAACAAAATCATTGAAGAGATAAATGAACCCCTATGTTTACTGCCACATTATTTACAATAGCCAAGATATGGAAGCAACCAAAGTGTCCATCAATAGATGAATGGATAAAAAGAGATGTGGTACATATATACAATGGAATATTATTCAGTCATAAAAGAGAAAGAAGTATTGACATTACAACAACCTGGATGGACCTAGATAGTATTATGCTCAGTGAAATAAGCCAGGTGTAGAAAGACAAATATACAATTTCACTTACATGTGGACTCTAAAAACAAAACAAAACAAACAAAACAAAAACAGACTCACAGATATTGAGAAGTGACTCATGGTTACCATGGGGGAGGGGTTGGGATGGTGGACAAAATAAGTGAAAATGATAAAGAGGCACAAAATCTCAATAATAAATTAGTCACAGGGATTAAAGTACAGCACAGAGAATATGATCAATAATTCTTTAACATCTTTCTATGTTGACAGACAATAACTACACTAGTTGGGGTAAGATTTAAAATCTCCTTGTCAATACTTGAAACCAATATAATATTGTACATCAACTATACTTCAGCAAGTGAATGAATGAATGGCAGCCATCATGGTAATGATGAACATCCTGAGGCTCAGAGAAGGTAAGCAACTTTCCCAGCTCAATGGCCACTTGAGAACAGAATCAAAACTAGAAACAGACTTCATGCTTGTGCCCCAGTGCTTTTTCTTCTACACCATCCTACAAAACTCTGGGCCTAACATTCAAATCTATCTATAATCTGGTATAACTGTACCCTTTTTTTCACCCTGAGCTCCACCCCAACTTTTATTCAGTTATACACCAAATATTTACTGAGTGCCATAGATTCCCAACAGTTTCTACTGCAGTTTCTAGATACAGCAGGGAACAAAGGAAGGGGAAGAAAAGAAGTAAAAAGCCATCTGCATATCCACAAAAGGGAAAAAAGAACTGAGGATGACATACTCAGAAACACCAGAGTTCTACCCTACTGAAGTTTCTATCATCAAGGGATCAAGGATAGACAACAGATAAACATGTAACATAGAATAACATTCCTTTAGTCTAATTTACATACAACTTTTTTTTTGGTATCATTTATATACAATCATGAGCAACACTGTGGTTACTAGATTCCCCCCATCATCAAGTCTCAACCACATACCCCATTACTGTCACTGTCCATCAGCGTACTAAGATGCTGAGTCACTATTTGTCTTCTCTGTGCTATACTGCCTTCCTCGTGCACCCTTCTACATTATGTATGCTAATTGTAATGCTCCTCATTCCCCTTATCCCTCTCTTCTGTCCCACCCTCCCCAATCCCTTTCCCTTTGGTAACTGTTAGTCCATTCTTGGGTTCTGTGAGTCTGCTGCTGTTTCGTTCCTTCAGTTTTTGCTTTGTTCTTATACTCCATATATGACTGAGATGATTTGGTAATTGTAGTTCTACACCTGGCTTATTTATTTATTTATTTATTTAGGTATCATTAATCTACAGTTACACAAGCAACATTATGGTTACTAGATTCCCCCCATCATCAAGTTCCCACCACATACCCCACTACAGTCACTGTCCATCAGCGTAGTAAGATGCTGTAGAATCACTACTTGTCTTCTCTGTGCTATACTGCCTTCCTCGTGTACCCTTCTACATTATATATGCTAATTGTAATGCCTCTTATTCCCCTTATCCCTCTCTTCTGTCCCACCCTCCCCAGTCCCTTTCCCTTGGGTAACTGTTAGTCCATTCTTGGGTTCTGTGAGCCTGCTGCTGTTTCTTCCTTCAGTTTTTGCTTCATTCTTTTACTCCAAAGATGAGCGAAATTATTTGATATTTGTCTTTCTCCACCTGGCTTATTTCACTGAGCATAATACCCTCTAGCTCCATCCATGTTGTAGTAAATGGTTAGGATTTGTTTTCTTCTTATGGCTGAATAATATTCCACTGTGTACATGTACCATATCTTCTTTATCCATTCATCTACTGATGGACACTTAGGTTGCTTCCATTTCTTGGCAACTGTAAATAGTGCTGTGATAAACATAGGGGTGCATATGCATTTTTGAATCTGAGAACTTGTTTTCTTTGGGGAAATTCCTAAGAGTGGAATTCCTGGGTCAAATAGTGTTCCTATTTTTAGTTTATGAGGAACCTCCATACTGCTTTCCACAATGGCTGAACTAATTGACATTCCCAACAGCAGTATGGGAGGGTTCCCATTTCTCCACATCCTCGCCAACATTTGTTGTTGTCTTTTGGATGGTGGCCATTCTAACTGGTGTGAGGTGATATCTCATTGTGGTTTTAATTTGCATTTCTCTGATGATTAGTGATGTCAAGCATCTTTTCATGTGCCTTTTGGCCATCTGAATTTCTTTGGAGAAGTGTCTGTTCAGATCCTCTGCCCATTTTTTATTCGGATTATTTGCTTTTTGTTTGTTGAGGTGTGTGAGTTCTTTATATAATTTGGATGTCAACCCCTTATTGGATATGTCATTCATGAATATATTCTCCCATACTGTAGAAAGCCTTTTTGTTCTATGGATAGTATCCTTTGCTGTAGAGAAGCTTTTTACTTTGATATAGTCCCACTTGTTCATTTTTGCTTTTGTTTCCCTTGCCTGGGGAGATATGTTCATGAAAAAGTTGCTCATGTTTATATTCAAGAGATTTTTGCCTTTATTTTCTTCTAAGAGTTTTATGGTTTCATGACTTACATTCAGGTCTTTGATCTATTTCAACTTTACTTTTGTGTATGGAACTGAGAGTAACCCAGTTTCATTCTCTTACACGTAGCTGTCCAGTTTTGCCAACACCAGCTGTTGAAGAGGCTGTCATTTGCTTCCCCATTGTATATCCATGGCTCCTTTATCATGTATTCATTGACCATATATGCTTGGGTTAATATCTGGGCTCTCTATTCTGTTCCATTGGTCTGTGGCTCTGCTCTTGTGCCAGTACCAAATTGCCTTGATTACTGTGGCTTTGTAGCAGAGCTTGAAGTTGGGAAGCATAATCCCCCTTGCTTTATTCTTCCTTCTCAGGATTGCTTTTGCTATTCAGGGTCTTTTATGGTTCCATATGAATTTTAGAACTATTTGTTCCAGTTCATTGAAGAATGCTGTTGGTATTTTGATAGGGATTGCATTGAATCTGTAGATTGCTTTAGGCAGGATGGCCATTTTGACAATATTAATTCTTGTTACCCAAGAACATGGGATGAATATCCATTTATTAGTATCCTCTTTAATTTCTCTTAAGAGTGTCTTATAGTTTTCATGGTATAGGTCTTTCACTTCCTTGGTTAGGTTTATTTCTAGGTATTTTATTCTTTTTGATGTAACTGTGAATGGAATTGTTTTCCTGATTTCTCTTTCTGCTAGTTCATCGTTAGTGTATAGGAATGCAACATATTCTTGTGTATTAATTTTGTATCCTGCCACTTTGCTGAATTTCAGATATTAGATCTAGTAGTTTTGGAGAGGATTCTTTAGGGTTTTTTATGTACAATATCATGTCATCTGCAAACAGTGACAGTTTGACTTCTTCCTTACCAATCTGGATGCCTTTTATTTCTTTGTGTTGTTTGACTGTCGTGGCTAGGACCTCCAGTACTATGTTGAATAAAAGCAGGGAGAGTGGGCCTCTTTGTCTTGTTCCTGATCTTAGAGGAAAAGCTTTCAGCTTTTTACTGTTAAGTATGATGTATGCTGTGGGTTTGTCATATATGACCTTTACTATGTTGAGGTATTTGCCCTCTATACCCATCTTGTTGAGAGTTTTTATCATGAATGTGTGTACATATAACTTTTTTTAAATACTCCTGCATTCAAATGGTTGCGTCAACATACACCATATACAACCAAACCTGAAAGCCCAAATTGTTGACTCTCTTCAAGAAGCCTTCTCTATACATTCTAATAACAGTTATCTTATTCCTCTTAACTATACTGGCAAATTTTTTCTACTGCTTTTTAATGTCTGTCAGACTGACTTAATCTGGTAGTTTTTGCTAATTTTCCAGATATGTTTTTGACCTCAATGACTCATTTAAGTTCTGTGAAGTCAAGATCTGTACCATATTCTTTAAAACCTAAAACTTCAGCACACAGACCTACACATACCTCTGACATATACCCCCTTTGAACAGTTTCCCAACACCTTATTTAGACAACACTTGGCACTTAGGCAACACTGGGATGGCATCTGCTTTTTTTTTGAAAGTATAAATACCTAATGTTTTTATAATATCAATTCATGAAATTGTATTTTATATCCTCTCTAGAACTACTGAAACAGTAGAAAGTCTGAATATGTTCTAACTCCATCATTCAAAATAGCATTTAAAATACTAAAATAACTAAAACTAGGGAACTAACACGAGGGGAGAAATGGCAATTCAAATCAGGCATGGTCTTTTTCTTTAAAAATAAAGGATTTGGGTTCTTTTCTAGTATGAAGAGATATCTTACACACAGCTGCATATACCTGTAAGAGGGGTAATTAACATATGATAAAGACTAATACAATCATACCTATGTGTAAAAAAATTCTATATTTAAAGAGTCCTCTGACTCAAGAGGGAATAAAAAGACTTAGTGTTTAGGTATACATAGTACAAAAGTAAGAAACCAAAAAAGATTCTTGGAAGAATAATTTGCCAAATTCTGCTAATGAATTACACATACACCCCACAAAGCTAGTGTTTTATGAATATAGTTTGGAATATATGATCAAAATATGAAAGATCTTTGTCCTTACACAGAGATTAATTACATAAAGAGAAAATATAATAAAATAGGTCAGTTTCCCACAACTTTCTTTTATGCTTAAGGTACATAAACATTCAGACAGATGTTAACAGTGCCAATACAGGGTGAAGCAAAGATAACAGATTTCTAAGAAAAAAAAGGGACAGAAAACCTGAAAAGCCAAGAGCAAAAGCCAGACACAGTTAAGTGATGAAAAACTACCTTTAATAATTTAATATTCCAATTAAAAATTGCCTTTTAAATAAAGTTCCCAAAATTATAAAAAATAAAACATTATTTACAAGAACTATAATGAACTTAATAATTGTTCAAAAGATAATCCAGGGTTCTGTAATAATATGAAATAGTAGTAATGAAAATGGGCTTTTGTGATAGTAAATGCAAGGGTCTGAATTCTAGCCATGCCAGTTATGAGCAGTGGGATCCTTTAGTTTTTGATCTGTAAAATAGGAACAATAATATGTCATAAGGCTGTTGCAAGGATTAAATGAAAATCAAAAACCAGAAACAACCTAAATACCCAACAACGGATAGATGAATATATTATAGTCAATCAATACATTGGAATACTATTCAGTAATAAAAAGGAATGGACTGATAGATGCCACAAGGACAGATATTTAATGCATCATCATCCTAAGCAAAGAAGCCAGACACAAAAAAGTATGTGCAGTTACATCTATATGAAATTGTAAAAAAGGCAAAGCTGATCTATAGTGAGAGAAAGCAAATCAATGGCTGCTTAGAACTGATGGAGAACTATCTCAATTGTGAGTGTTTCCAAGGGTGGATACACTTGTCAAAACTCATCAAACTATGCTTTAAATGGGTACATTATATATAAATTACACCTCAAAAAGTTTACTTTAAAAAGAATTAAGGTAACATACATAAAGTCAGCACAGTATCTGGGGCACAAGGAAGACATTTAAAAAATGGTAGATATTATTAAAAACATCAGCTACCACTATATAACACTCATGGAGGAAGTGGCAATCACCAACCACGTGATCCTTCTATAAACGTTACGTTTATAGTTATATGACCATAAGTTTACAATAAAGACCAAGTACCATGAGGGGTACTACAGAGACCAAGTTTTAGGAGGATGCCACATGGCACACCTTAGGCAAAAGACAAAGGAAATAAGGGAAGAAAAAAAGTAAAAGATGTCTCCACATCCAAAAGAAAAGAGTTAAGAGCATTACAACAACAGCTATGACAGTGCTACCAATGCCAAGGAGCACCCACATTACCTCGTCTAGGCACTATCCAAATTTAACTCAAAATTGAGTCAAAGCCTAAATGATAGCTACATAGACAGTCTTAATTTTAGGGAGGAAGAGGGTGGATCCATGAAGGCAATAAAGAAAAGTCAAAGGATTCTGCAAGCCAAAGAGGAAACGAGTCATATTGTGGACCAGCTTAAAAATGACAAGCAACAATTATATATCCATAAGCCAAGGTTTTCGTGGTTTTTTTTACAAGCTTATGTGATAAAAAAAATGCTTATAAAGCTAACTAGAGCATGGTGACAATGTAAACTGAACTGAAATACAACTCACGTGAAAGTATTTGTGATATTTACATTTTGCTGCTGCTTAGGATTATTTATCAAGGCAGAACTTTGAATAAACAGATAATTCTGCTTAATACATAAGTCCTGTAAATAAGAAATGAACTGGCTGTCACTCATGAAAGCACAAGTCCTCTGACTTACAATGTTAATTTTAAAAAGAAAAAACTAACATTCCAAATGAACCTTCTGAGAAGCAAAAGACTTAAGATTATAAACCTTAACTATCAGGGTTTATTTATTTTTGTTTTTTTAAACCTCCACTTGTAAACACTAAAGAGCCAGAAAGGACAGGACAAAGAATCAGAAGTTCTGGGTTTCAACTTAAGTTCTTTCAGTATTTGAATTTCATCTTCCATCAGTATTTGGATTTCTTCTTCCAGAAAACTGGGCAGTTGAATCACTCATGCTCTATGTTTAAAATGACAGGTCTCACTGAAAAAGTTAACAGCACAAAACTGTGATGGGGCTAAGCATTTATTTTTATTACATTATTTAAAAAATAACTAAACTCCAAGTTTTTTTCCTAGATTAAGATGAAACACTAAGACGTGGCAAACTAAGAACCTAAAGCAATAAATAAGGATATTGCTGATCACTGCAAAAAATAATGTATCTTCAAGGGGCTCACAGTTCATTTTAGAACGAGTTTCTTGATCCAAGTTCTCCCCAAATTAAAACAGGATCCAAGTAATTACATATGATATTGATACGTTAATACTCATAGCCTTTTGGATCAAAACCCACAAAATAACATTAACGGAAATTTAATTTTGTAGAATCTAAAGTTGTATTTTTGAAATTCATTTCAATTAATTTTTGTACACATTGTCACTTTCTTATTTTAATTATCTTTCTCGTGGAAAACTGAGTTCAGTCACAAATTTTACTTATAAAAAACAAAATCAAAGAGAAATTTCACACATAACTTAGCCCTAAACCTATAGCATAAACGTTGGGTCTTCATTCTATTTATTTTTTAAAAAGCTTAATGTTCATCAACTTCGGCCATACTCATTTTCTACTGAAAGACTTTCAAGTAATAAAACACCAGAGAGAAATGTTATAATCACAGCAGAAAGTAGCAATAACAGGGTAATATAATGAGGTCAGAACTCGAGCAACCAATCAAAGGCATAAAAGTATTTCCTGCAATATTAATAGTCAAAGAGAAACCAATCACAGAAACCTCGAGCCTTCTTTTGACAGTCACAGAAGCAAGAGAACCAATCCACGCACACCCGGTGTTGACAATAAGGCGGGACCGCTGGTTCATTGAAAAAATTCTTGAGGGTGCAGTTACTATGAACTTCGCACGCAAGAAGCACCACTCCAGTCATAAACATTGTCAAGCCAGATGAAATTAGAACGTATGTACAATTCAAGAGAAGAAAAAAACCCAGCACTTTTGCCAAAAATGCTGTATTATCAAAAATGCAACTGTCAATTTAGATGCACTAGGTCCTCAACTACTAAAAGACACCCCCACCCTCCGGTGACAATTGTCAGGGACGCGGCGCGGGGAGAGCGGCTTGTTGCTGAACATCCCCAGTTCCTTCTTAACGCGGCGCACACAGAGGGCGCCGGCCCGGCTGGGCAGGCAGAGCTGTCCCACTCGCCAGCCGCGCAGCTAGCCGGTCAACCGCTCTCCACCACTACCTCCCGCGGAACTGCCGCGGCCCTCGCCAGCCCCCGCCGCACTGCTGCACCGCCTCAGCCCGCTGCACCACAGCGGGCCGGGGGGCGAAATCTAACCTCCTAGGAAAGATGTTTTGAAAGAGCTTTACTTTCCATAAGTCATTTCAAAGAGAACCCAATGCAAAACTAAATTTAAAAGTGGAAAAAGAATTCTTTCCAGGACAAAGGATCCCTCATTTATCAATTATTCCCGCACCGAGAGGAAGTAAAAAAATGGGGGGTAAACAGAGGCCGTACGCCAACTCCGGCCAGAACATCTCCTGCGCCATTCCCGGCCGCCGCTTACGGCAAGGCCCCCTTACGGCAACGTAAGCGGCGCTGCGAGCTAATCACAACACTGGGACGCAACAACATGGCGGCCACGGGCGGGCGCTGCGCCGCCCGAGAGTTTACGCTACTCCGCCGGCGTAAGGTGCCATGCGCTGGAGCGGCAGCGGCGCCCTCCAGCGAGCGTAAAGCGCTCTGTGAATGGCGAGGCCCGACTGACAAAGGGGAGGGGGGAGGAGGGAAGGGGGGGTAATAAACACTCGAGTCCCTACCGATTCCTCCTCCTTCTCCATCCCGGTGGGCATCTGGGGCACGGCCCGGTTGATGGAGACGCAGTCGTTGAGATCAGGCATGTCCTTGCCGCGGTAGATGGGCAGCGGTTTGGCGGCGTCCAGCGCCCGCGCTCGGAAGGAGAGTTTACTCATTGTCTCCCCGCCTTACAGGAACAGCCCGGGCGGCGGCGGCGGGGCGGGCGGGGAGGGGGGGAGGACTCCCGCCACCTCCTCCACCTCCTTCCTCAGTGCAGCGCGGCCGGCCCGCTCCTCCTCCTCCTCCTCACTGCCCCCGGCCACAGCATGGGCGCCCACCCCGCCCGAAAACAGCCCCCCGCCGCCCGCGGCCGCTTCCGCACACTAGATCCGCCGCCCGCCCGCCCGATCCGCTCCCTGCGCCATGGCCAACATGGCGGACATTACCACAGCGGCGGCGAGCGATCCCGACAGTCCGCGCGAGAGCGCGCCCCCGCCGCGGGGACGCGCCTCTCCCTCTCCCTCCCTCCTCCTTCCTCTCCCTTCGCCTCCCTCGCCTGCCCACCCACTCTCTCCGCGGCGCGGCCGGAGCGTGCTTAGCCTCGGGCCGCTGGGGGCAGAGGGAGCGGCGGCGGTCCTCTGCTCGCCGGCCGGCGTCTCGCCGTGTGGCAGGTGCCAGGTGCTCGACTTAACCCGCGCCCCCGAGCGTGCGCCTCTGCCTCCGCGGCCCCGACTCCCCGCTTGGCTGGGTGCTCCTGAGGAAGGCGCCGGGCAAAACACTGCCGCGCCGAGCAGCGCGTGTGTGCACAAGTCTGTGAGCGGGAAGGGAAGCTGTCAACCAAGCCGCAACAGCCACCTCCGAGCCTGTACTTATAAAGCTCTTAGCTCCCAGGCGCCCAGAGCGCCGGCTCATTCGCATCCTCCAATTCGCACAACCCCGCAGGGTGCCAAAGGTCCGTTCCGTCTGCTCCCTCGCAAAGGCGCAGACCTGCCGGGCCTCGCCCGCCCGGAAAACGCTAGCGCCGTTGCAGCCCTCTACCCGGCATCCACTCTTCGGTATCTGACCGAAAGAGCTCTGCAGGAAAGCATCCTCGTTCATCCTAGCCTTCGAGGAGAGGATGCTAACGGCAGCGCGGAGGGTTAATGTTTGAGGCTGCCAGATGCAACAAGTGCACTTGAACCTGTCACCCAAACTTAGGGTTATTTAGTTGATGGTAGATAATTCTCTGATTTAAAAAATATTACAGTTCTTAAAAGCTAAGTATATAAAATTTAACCAAAGCAGCAGTCATTTCCGAAGTGGCAGATGTGTGTAAAATAATGGGTGCTATGGAAGATGCACAGCTTTGAGATAAAGTTCCTGCCCTCATGGAGTTTTCATGTTAATGAGATGACAGGATGGTTGGAAAGATGAATAGCAGAAAGGTAAAGAATTGAAGAACAGGGCAACTGGAAGGATAAGTGATGGGGAAAAGAAGAAAAAGCATTTGCTTGTAGAAAATTTTAAAGATGAGGCAAGGCAGTAAAACATGATTAATTACCAAATTAATCCCCAATACCAAATTAATTAGTACAGGCAGTAATTGCCATGAGACTGAAGAGAAAGGAACATTAGCCTTAACTGATTAGAGATAGTTCTGAAGAGGAGGGAAAAATCAAGTTGACTCAAAATAAGTACCAGCTATTGTTGACATAAACCTCGTTTAACCTCTTTTAGTTTCTTTAGGCTTTAAACATTAGTTTTCCTACAAAATCCCTAAGAATGTAACATATTTTACCATTTTCTAATAATTGATAAATATTCTGCCTAGTTTGGAGAAAAGCAGATGGTTTGCTAAAAGTCCAGAAGTGACAAAGTTGATTCCTACAGTCATTTCTATATGATATCAAAACTATTTCTTCTCCTATCACTTCCTCGTGCTCATCCACTTCTTCCCCTCTCCCTTTTTCCTCCTCTGCCTTCTTGCTTGTCTCTTTGTCTCTCACTTTGAAGATAAAATGGTGGATACAGACTGACGGCAGTGTCTAAATAGTCTAATTCGTTTAGCCGAGCAAGACTTCGAGCATTGTTTAGCAGGGCATGAGTGTTTTCCAATCATTTTGTTGTTGGAAACAATGGAGATACTGTGACTCACTTCTTGTAAGCAATACCTTCCTCAAGCTTATGGGCATGTCCTGCTCAGAATACTAGCTTCTGGAGCAGTTCCAGTTCTCTGCAAGGAAGAACATGATGTTGTTGGTAGGGGTCAGCCCTGCACTCAAGTCTGAAGGTGGGAGGGAGATACGGTTGAAGAGGTGAGTCATCCAGAGCTTTTATCTGGGTGCCCAGCACTTCTCCAGTTTGGCAAGGACAACTTTCTTCTATTCCCTATGTTTAGCATTACTCTCTCTCAAGAAAGAAAATATTGACTATAATAAACTAGGCATTATAGTGGTGCTTTATATATATTACCTCAATTAATTGAATTCTGCTTAATTCTCATTATAACCCTATGAAGAAATATAATTTTACTAATAAGGAAACTGGGGCTCAGATATAATTTGCTGTGTTTAAACACTAATAACTCACAGGACTGTGTTCAAATCCAGATCTAGCCCCAACTGCAAAACTCGTTTTCTCTCATCAGTGCCACCCTGCTATCCAAGCTCTTTATTGACTATTCAACATTCTAAAGTAATTGATCCAAATTACTGAGACTGTGCAACCAATGGCCAATAGAGTGCACGACCCAGAGCCTAAGATGCAGTTGCCTCAAGGAGGGTAGGAACATCTGCTCAGTTAATCACTATATTCCCAGTTCTGTGCCTCCCACATAGTGGGCACCCAATATATATTTGTTGACTGATATTCATTGAAGAAATTCATTGATACTGACCCCATTCCACTCCACTCTATTGCCTGTCACCTGACCTAGCCATTGCTGCCAATTTGTTCTTATCATGGCCTCCTCTGCTCTCCAGCTTCCTATCTTTGGGCATAGGAATTTTAGAACCAGTTAAAGCCAATTCAAAGAAACTTTGTGAAACCTGAAAGTCTATTACAGGAAAGGGTTTTTGCTGTAGTAGTTGTTGTTTGTTGTTCTTTTTCTTTGACCATGTAACAGATTTCCTCCCCAAATCTCCATTTTCTTCTTGCCTTGCCAGCAATGATTATAGAGCTGGGAATAAAATAGTTTGAGGCAAATAACACTATACATTTTTCAGGTGACACACAGCCTGTGTTTTCTTGGCTTCCAACTCTGGCCAAACCAGAATGCCTCTACACTGGGAAAGAAGCTTTTATCTGTATGCAAACATTACTTTTCATAAAGTTTATTTCCAAACTATTTGTTGAATACCCATATGCTTATTACAGCTAAAAACAGAAAATATCTTTTCAGCTTTTGAAGTAGATCCGGTTAGGTTTTCATCAAAACCTATTTCAAATGATTGTGCAGCCTAGTAGTCTATTTTAATTTCCACGTACAATGCACTGGCTACAATCATTACAACAGTCCATTTCAAATATGATCTGGACCAATTCCAAATGACAAGCATTTAGTCAAGTGAATGTAATATATAAACACCCAAGAATTAGAAATAGTTTTAAAGTCATACTGAAAATAAAACCACTAACTATAGTCTAAATTGGAATAAAGGTCAAATAGCTGTAGGAATTGGGATTATATTCCAGTTTCCATTTCCCTATACTGCAATCAGGGCAGGCAGCTTTCAAATAATGAACAAGTGAATTTTTGAAAGGAACCTTAAAACTACTAAATACAGTTGCTCTTCAACTATTTCGGAGTTTTGTAAATGTCACATTCTTTCTAATTGGCTATTTCAACAAACCCAGTTGAAAGAACTGGGTCAGTATGTGACCTGCATCTCCACCCCTTCCTCTTATGTTCCTAGGAATGAGACCAGTACCAATAAATCTTTGTTTTTCATATGTAATCTGAACATGGGGTCTGCATTCATTACAATCCCTGGTTCCAGTACCCTTTACTAAGGCAACTCAGAATATCTGAGATTAAGGCACAAAGACAGCACTCAGAGGTAACATGCCAAACATCTACGTCCACCTTTTATATTTGCCACAGTGGGAAAACCAGATGCTAAATAAAAACTGTGGCTTCGGCTCAGTCTCTTAGCAGCATCACTCCTTTCAGACCTGGCTGGAATCACAGGGTGCCACCTTGTGTATAATCTGACGATTTACTTCCCAGTTCCAGAAAGGATACAGATAGACTCAGAAATAGCCCAAAAGCTCAGTATTATCAACCACGGGAAAAATGAGACATATGTGATTGAAGGAAACAGACTTGAAAACACACACCTCCAGAAGGTCCATGACATTCTATTTTGAATCACACTGACAGCCTGTCTCATATATTGTCTCACCCTGACCAGAAAACACACCCAATGCCCCACACATGGAATAGATTGGCACTGTTCACTCAAGCTTTTGGACGGGAATACCAAAAATAAGTAACGTTCTTGTGACAGAGCTAATGAATCTGACTGGGATGCTTGCCTGTGTCCAAACAGCAAGTGAGTTACATAGATCTAATTTCAGGACTTTGGATTTCTGAAAGGCACTAGGTTCCATCAAGGTGATGAATATGATCCTACTTGTTTTAATAAAGTGCTGAGTCTGAAACAGGGAAGCACAATTGTTAGAGCAAGGCCACGGGAGGTAAAAGAGGATCCTCTCCAATCCAGGTACCTTGCCCTTGAGAAACCCCGCACTTCTCTAAATTCTGCACAGCTACCATTCAGCTTGAAGCCTCTGTTGCATTCGTGGAACTGGCTAGTCCTTTCATGTTATTTTCAACAGGGAGTTGGGATGGAAAGATTGTGGTTTTGGGTACATGGTACACATCTGATGGTTTAGGTCCCCTCTAATGTCTATTCCTTTCAGTTGCCTTCCCGGACCTCCTGTACCAGTGCATCGTTTGCTCCACCAGCATCTCTAAAAGGAGTTTGGAAAGTGGTTTCTCTCTCCCTGTGAAGGCAGTCTGAGCTCACTGATGTGCTGGCATATCTCAGACAACCGAAGCCAGCTCAGAGCAAAGACCCCTGGGGTCCAAAGTGTCAGCTGACAGGGCTCCCTTGTTAGGAACCTGGGACTGGTATTCTGATGTGACTCCCTCACCTATTTTTTATCTGTCTGGCTACTAAAGGACTAATGTTTTAAAAGCAAGGATTTGTGAATAGAATATGTAGCTGGAGCCCTGAATTAAAGAAAATTGCTGAATTGATTTAGTAATAGCCATGCCTTATTGATTTTATCTTTGCTGTTCCCAAGAACAAAATGACCTGTTTCCTAAGAAAAGTTCCTGGTAATCAGCATATTGAGAGCCCCCTAAACTCCAGAGTGACTTGGTAGGAGGCAGAAAATAGGTCTACTTGTCTTTCATTAGCAATCAAAGGTGAATTTGGCAGAGGAAGAAACAGAAACCATTGAAATAAAATACACCAATTACCTAGATATTTACTGGCTCACCCACACCCCTCACCTTGTTTCAGAAAGGATTTCAGGTGGCTTTTGAGAGTATCTAAAATGTGCTAGTGTAGCATTTGGGCTCTAAAGTTCCTACTCACATGAAATTTCCTAGTCATGTGAAAATAGGAAACTTTGTCAGCTTCACAGTTTGTAATGTCCATTAGATAAAATAATTGCTCAGGGGATTTATCATTGTTCCTGGTCCTAACAAAAATATCCAAGAGTTTATGAATAGAGCAACTAGGTGGTATACAGACACCTCAACAGTGTCCTTACAATACACACAGATAGGGGCATCCTAAGGCTATTTCTTATAGCTTGACTTGAGCTGATGGCATCCTAGTCAGTCCAGTACAAACAATACTGCAAGGGTCAGAATGGACCTGGATATCTGAGGCCACGAGCCCCACCCCATGCAGATCCGGGAGTGTGAATGGACTCCGTGGACTCCAAGCAATCCTCCCTGAATAACGTTTTTCTCTCAACTGTCTCCTAATAATCTGTGTGGCTAAGAGCTCAAAATTGTGCTCTATCACAATTGCCTGAAGTGTGGCTCTTCTAATTAAGGGCAGACCCATCTGCCTTAAATGACAGTGTTGTGGAGGACAGAGTTAACACCCTTTTCTGGAAAGAAACTTGCCAAGGACTGGTACCTGAATAGAAAGCCATCCCTCCTGCCTGGGCAGGGAGCTAAGGGTGTATTCATTGGCAGGACCAAGAGGTCATTTTACCTTTGCATAAACAAGTGTGCTTGCTAACCCAGGTAAGATGGTATGGTGGGCGGGGGTGGTGGAGAACAGGTGTTCTTGCACACTGCAGCCACATGAGGGGTGTCCTCTAGTTGGTGACAATAGCTATGGTTTGCCTACATTGTCTTCGAGCTCCCACTCTGCATCCAGGGCTTATGTTGTACTTTTTTTCAGAGGGCAAACCATAGGCAGCTGTGGCGGCCCAACAGGCTGTGCCAAGGATGGTTTTGAAGGGAACCAAGCTTCAGAGCATCCTTAAATGCTTCAGAGCATTTAAAGGAAGAAATCAGCAGCTCTTACTCAAATCCATACAGGGGACACGTTAGTACCAAGTCCTCCATCTTCCCCTCTTATACATTCCAGCAGTCCTTCACAGCTCTGGGTGTTCCCCTCTAGGACTGGTACACAGGCCTGTGTGTGCGCAGATGACTCAGACCTGCCATTTTAGGCTCACTTAATGGGACTCCATGGACAAAGGGATTCTGGAAGTGGACATTGGTGTGAAGGCCAATTTTTCCCACCACCTTAATGCCCTCCACTAAGTCTGGGGACAGCTATTGCTTGGTCTGGAGCTCGATGCCTGAAGGCCCTACAGACTTTCTTGGTCTTTACTTCTTCTATATCTCTCTTTCATGGGGATTAAATGGCCTAATAGTATGTTTCAACTCAAGTATGCAATAGTGCCACCCATATAAAATGTGCCTGAGTGCTTAACAAAAGAAAACCTATTGGAGGCATAGAGAGAGTCTGGAATATTCTATCAAAATATTCTCTCTCTGGGAAATGAGATTGCAGGGAAAGGGGTGTTGATAAGGAGAAATCTTATTCCTCACTTCATAAAGCCCTCTGGATTGGTTAAACAATAACCATAATAATTCCAGATGGAGGGTTTAAAAAACTCATTAAAAAAGTTAAAGCCAGGGAAAGGAGCCAAGATGGCAGTGTGAGTAGGGCAGTAGAAATCTCCTCCCAAAACCATATATATTTTTGAAAATACAACAAATACAACTATTCCTAAAAGAGAGACCAGAAGATACAGTACAACAGCCAGGATACATCTACACCTGCAAGAACCCAGTGCCTCACGAAGGGGGTAAGATAAAAGCCGCAGCCCGGCAGGACCCAAGGCCACCCCTGACCCCAGCTTCCAGTGGGAGGAGAGGAGTCAGAGCAGGAAGGGAGAGGGAGCCCAGGACTGCTAAATACCCAGCCCTAGTCATCTGCACCGGGAGAGCAGACACACACTGCGTGGTGTGATGGATACTAGGGAAACGGAACAGTAAAACCTACGAGTGGGTTCCCACAACGGGTGCCCCTGGGACAAAAGAAAAGCGAGTGCTTTTTGAAAGTCTTAAAGGGACAGGACTTTCACAGCTGTATGGAAGCATCCCGGCACACTCAGCTCAGCAGCTGGGAATCCTGGGGAAATTCAGGCGGTCCAGCCCCCTGGGAGGCAGCACAGCTCTGAGGCCCCTCACAGCAATAAACAGCCTCGCATCCATTCCCCCTCCAGCGTGGCCATGCCATAGCGGAGCAGCAGCCTAAGACCAGCCACGACCACAGCAACCGCGCAGAGCCACCTCCGCAGCTGCCTGAACAGGCCAGAATCAGAGGCCCCCCATGAGGACGCAGCATCCCAGCACAAGCCACTAGGGGTCGCCATTCTCAAAGGAAAGGAAGGTGATCAACAAGCAAGGAGGGACTTTGTTCTCCCTGCTGACACACGCACCAACTGCCCCACAACTACCTCTATCGCCATGAAAAGGCAGAAGAATTTGATACAGGCCAAAATAGTCCAGACAACCCCTGAGAAGGACCTGGGGAGGTAGATTTAACCAATCTTCCTGAAAAAGAATTCAAAATAAAGGTCATAACCATGCTGATGGAGCTGCAGAGAAAAATGCAAGAGTTAACGGATAAAGTTGAGAGGGAGAACACAGAAATAAAACAATCGCTGGAAGGACTTAAGAGCAGACTGGATGAGATCTAAGAGACCATTAATGGAATAGAAAACAGAGAACAGGAACACAGAGAAGCTGACGCAGAGAGAGATAAAAGGATCTCCAGGAATGAAACAATATAAGAGAACTGTGTCACCAATCCAAAAGGAACAATATCCACATTATAGGGGTACCAGAAGAAGAGGAGACAGAAAAAGGGATAGAAAGTGTCCTTGAAGAAATAATTGCTGAAAACTTCCCCAAACTGGGGGAGGAAATAGTCGCTTAGAACACGGAAGCCCACAGAACTCCCAACACAAGGAACCCAAGGAGGACAACACCAAGACATGTAATAATTAAAATGGCAAAGATCAAACACAAGGACAGACTCTAAAAGGCAGCCAGAGAGAAAAAAGGTCACCTACAAAGGAAAACCCATCAGGCTATCAACAGACTTCTCAACAGAAACCTTACAGGTGAGAAGAGAATGGCATAATACATTTAATGCAATGAAACAGAAGGGCCTTGAATCAAGGATACTGTATCCAGCACGATTATCATTTAAATATGAAGGACCAATTAAACAATTCCCAGACAAGCAAAAGTTGAGAGAATGTGCCTCACACAAACCACCTCTACAGGGTATTTTAGAGGGACTGCTCTAGATGGAAGCACTCCTAAGGCTAAACAGATATCACCAGAGAAAATAAAATCATAACAAAGAAAGCAGACCAACCAAATACTAACTAAAGGCAAAAAATAAAATCAACTACTCACAAAAGGAGTCAAAGGAAACACAAAAGAGCACAGAATAAAACACCTAACATATAAAGAATGGAGGAAGAGGAATAAGAAGGGAGAGAAATAAAGAATCATCAGACAGTGTTTATAATAGCTCAATAAGTGAGTTAAGTTAGACAGTTAGATAGTAAAGAAGCTTACCTTGAACCTTTGGTAACCACGAATCTGAAGCCTGCAATGGCAGTAAGTACATATCTTTCAATAATCACCCTAAATGTAAATAGACTAAATGCACCAATCAAAAGACACAGAGTAATAGAATGGATAAAAAAGCAAGACCCATCTATATCCTGCCTACAAGAAACTCACCTCAAACCCAAAGACATACACAGACTAAAAGTCAAGGGATAGAAAAAGATATTTCATGCAAACAACAGGGAGAAAAAAGCAGGTGTTACAGTACTAGTATCAGACAAAATAGACTTCAAAACAAAGAAAGTAACAAGAAATAAAGAAGGACATTACATAATGTTAAAGGAGTCAGTCCAACAAGAGGATATAACCATTATAAATATATATGAACCCAACACAGGAGCACCAACAAATGTGAAACAAATACTAACAGAATTAAAGGAGGAAATAGAATGCAATGCATTCATTTTGGGGGACTTCAACACATCACTCACTCCAAAGGATAGATCCACCAGACAGAAAATAAGTAAGGACACAGAGGCACTGAACAACACACTAGAGCAGATGTACTTAACAGACATCTACAGATATAACAGACCCAAAAGCAGCAGGATACACATTCTTCTCAAGTACACATGGAACATTTTCCAGAACAGACCACATACAAGGCCACAAAAAGAGCCTCAGTAAATTTAAAAAGATTGAAATTCTACCAACCAACTTCTTGGACCACAAAGGTATAAAACTAGAACTAAATTGTACAAAGCAAGCAAAAAGGCTTACAAACATATGGAGGGTTAACAACATGCTCCTAAATAATTAATGGATCAATGATTGAATTAAAATAGAGATCAAACAATATATGGAAACAAATGACAAGAACAACACAAAGCCCCAACTTCTGTGGGATGGAGTGAAAGCAGTACTAAGAGGAAACTATATAGCAATCCAGACATATCTAAAGAAGGAAGAACAATCCCAAATGAATGGTCTAAAGTCACAATAATTGAAACTGGTAAAAGAAGAACAAATAAGGCCTAAAGTCAGCAGAAGGAGGGACATAATAAAGATCAGAGAAGAAATAAAAAAAATTGAGAAGAATAAAACAATAGAAAAAATCAATGAAACGAAGAGCTGGTTCTTTGAGAAAATAAACAAAATAGATAAACCCCTATGCAGACATATTAAGAGAAAAAGAGAATCAACACACATGAATAGAATCAGAAATGAGAAAGGAAAAATCACGATGGACCCTACAGAAATATAAAGAATTATCAGAGAATACTATGAAAATCTATATGCTAACAAGCTGGAAAACCTAGAAGAAATACACAACTTCCTAGAAAAATACAACCTTCCAAGACTGAGCAAGGAAGAAACAAAAAATCTAAACAAACCAATTACTAGCAACTAAATTGAAGCAGTAACCAAAACACTACCCAAAAGCAAAACCCCCGGGCCAGTTGGATTTACTGCGGAATTTTATCAGACATACAGAGAAGACATAATACCCATTCTCCTTAAAGTTTTCCAAAAAATAGAATACCGCGTTTGCCCCTTGTGGCAGTGACGACAGCGATACGTACACAGACCTGGTTCACTTCAGTTCTTTATTGTTGCTTGGAAGGTCGGGAGAAGGTGAGTGAGAAGAAGCAACAGCCGGAGGGAGCGAGTGAGAGGAAGAATGAGAGGAGAGAGAGAGACAGAGAGAGTGAGAGAGAGTGTGAGAGAGTCTCTTTCCTGCTTACGCCTTATATAAAGGAAGCCGGCCTATGGTGATCAAGATCATGCGTGACCTTTAAGCTGATTGTTAGCATGCCTTCTGCATGAGTTGAGCACGAGCGCGGAAGCATGGGGCAAGCCTATAGGAGCAACTTCCTTATGCTAATGCCACCAAACCAGGCAGGGTGGCGCCCAGGAAGCGGGCGCCATCTTAGGGCATTGGTCAGCTACAGTGGAAGGGCAGTGTTCAGCCATAGTGGGACTCAGCCTCGGCCGTAGGCCGGCCCCTACAATAGAAGAGGAGTGGATACTCCCAAACTCATTCTATGAAGCCAGCATCACTCTAATACCAAAACAAGGCAAAGACCCAACCAAAAAAGAAAATTACAGACCAGTATCCCTGATGAACATAGATGCAAGAATACTCAACAAAATATTAGCAAACCGAATTAAAAAATATATCAAGAGGATCATACACCATGACCAAGTGGGATTCATTCCAGGGATGGAAGGATGGTATAACATTCAAAAATCCATTAACATCATCCACCACATAAACAAAAAGAAGGACAAAAACCACATGATCATCTCCATAGATGCTGAAAAAGCAATCGACAAAATTCAACATCCATTCATGATAAAAACTCTCAACAAAATGGGTATAGATGGCAAGTACCTCAACATAATAAAGGCTATATATGATAAAACCACAGGCAACATCATACTTAACAGCAAGAGCTGAAAGCATTTCCTCTAAATCGGGAACAAGACAGGGATGCCCACTCTCCCCACTGTTATTCAGCATAGTACTGGAGGTCCTAGCCATGGCAATTAGACAAAACAAAGAAATACAAGGAATCCAGATTGGTAAAGAAGAAGTCAAACTGTCACTATTTGCAGATGACATGATATTGTACATAAAAAAACCTAAAGACTACACTCCAAAACTACTAGAACTAATACCTGAATTCAGCAAAGTGGCAGGATACAAAATTAATACACAGAAATCTATGGCTTTCCTATACACTAACAATGAACTAACAGAAAGAGAAATCAGGAAAACAATTCCATTCACAATTGCATCAAAAAAGAATAAAATAACTAGGAATAAACCTAACCAAGGAAGTGAAAGACCTATACCCTCAAAACTACAAGACACTCTTGAGAGAAATTAAAGAGGACACTAACAAATGGAATCTCATCCCATGCTCTTGGCTAGGAAGAATTAATATTGTCAAAATGGCCATCCTGAGCTAAGCAATCTACAGATTCAATGCAATCCCTATCAAACTACCAACAGCATTCTTCAATGAACTGGAACAAATAGTTCTAAAATTCACATGGAACTACCAAAGACCCAGAATAGGCAAAGCAATCCTGAGAAGGAAGAATAAAGTGGGGGAGATCTTGCTCCCCGACTTCAAGCTCTACTACAAAGCCACAGTAATCAAGACAATTTGGTACTGGCACAAGAACAGAGCCACAGACCAGTGGAACAGAATAGAGTCTCCAGACATGAACCCAAACATGTATGGTCAACTAATATATGATAAAGGAGCCATGGACATACAATGGGGGAAATGACAGTCTCTTCAACAGATGGTGCTGGCAAAACTGGAAAGCTACATGTAAGAGAATGAAACTGGATCACTGTCTAACCCCATACACAAAATTAAATTCGAAATGGATCAAAGACCTGAATGTAATCCATGAAACCATAAAACTCTTAGAAAAAAATATAGGCAAAAATCTCTTGGAAATTAACATGAGAGACTTCTTCACGAACACATCTCCCCAGGCAAGGGACACAAAAGCAAAAATGAACAAGTGGGACTATATCAAGCTGAAAAGCTTCTGTACAGCAAAGGACACCATCAATAGAACAAAAAGGCATCCTACAGTATGGGAGAATATATTCATAAATGACAGATCCAATAGAGGGTTGACATCCAAAATATATAAAGAGCTCACACACCTCAACAAACAAAAAGCAAATAATCCAATTAAAAAATGGGCAGAGAATCTGAACAGACACTTCTCCAAAGAAGAAATTCAGATGGCCAACAGGCACATGAAAAGATGCTCCACATCACTAGTCATCAGAGAAAAGCAAATTAAAACCACAATGAGATATCACCTCACACCAGTAAGGATCGCCACCATCCAAAAGACAAATAACAAGAAATGTTGGCAAGGTTGTGGAGAAAGGGGAACCCTCCTACACTGCTGGTGGGAATGTAAATTCGTTCAACCATTGTGGAAAGCAGTATGGAGGTTTCTCAAAAAACTCAAAATAGAAATACCATTTGACGCAGGAATTCCACTTCTAGGAATTTACCCTTAGAATGCAGCAGCCCAGTTTGAAAAAGACAGATGCACCCCTATGTTTATTGCAGCACTATTTGCAATAGCCAAGAAATGGAAGCAACCTAAGTGTCCAACAGTAGATGAATGGATAAAGAAGAGGTGGTACATATACACAATGGAATATTATTCAGCCATAAGAAGAAAAAAAATCCTACTATTTGCAACAACATGGGTGGAGCTAGATGGTATTATGCTCAGTGAAATAAGCCAAGCAGAGAAAGACAAGTACCAAATGATTTCACCCCTCTGTGGAGTATAAGAACAAAGAAAAAACTGAAGGAACAAAACAGCAACAGAATCACAGAACCCAAGAATGGACTAACAGGTACCAAAGGGAAAGGGACTGGGGAGAATGGGAGGGAAGGGAAGGATAAGGGTGGGAAAAAAGAAAGGGGGTATTACGATTAGCATGTATAATGTGGGAGGAGGCACGGGGACTGCTGTGCAACACAGAGAAGACAAGTAGTGATTCCATAGCATCTTACTATGCTGATGGACAGTGACTGTAGTGGGGTTTGTGGGGGGGTCTTGGTAAAAGGGGGAGTCTAGTAAACATAATGTTCCCATTTAATTGTAGAATAAGGATACCAAAATAAAATTAAAAAAAAAAAGTTAAAGTCAGATAATGGAGCCCAGTTGGGTTTTGGTGAGAGATAAAGCTTGTCTCCATCATTTCTAAGACATTTGTTATATTGCTTGACCTCTATGACTTTACTTGTGAAACAGATATAATGTGGCTATCTCAGAGGCTCCTTATGAGAACTAAGTAAGAGAACAGAGTACAAATTGGCTAACACCATGCCTGGCAAATGGCAGAAGCTCAATCAATATTAAAACTACTATTTCTTTTCTTTCCGTTTGTCTTTTTGTTTACATCATTTGAGGTGATTAAAATTAGATAAAATTAGAATATAGTCCATAGAAGATGAAACCTAGAGTTTCTACTTTGGTTCATGGATTATTTTAAACTCTTTAATTTAAAACTAAACTAAAGGGAATGTTCCTCCTACCTTCACCCACCTGAAATCCATTCCCTGGACCTGTTTGGTTTCCCAGACATAGAGTGGAACTATTACTCAAATCATCATGGCCATGGGGCTCTGCCAAAGAGATAACATTAGATCCTTCAGAACAAGAAGATATTACCTTTATTAAGGATGGATATACTTATATCTAAAGACTTAATCAGACTCTCTGAAAGTTCCAATTTATTATTCATTTTCCAAAAGTTATGTTCAATAATTATAAGAGGAATCAACATGACCTTAAGACCCCAGATTTCAGGGGGAAGGATCTCTCTTTCTTTTTTTCCTCTCACCATCTCTCCCTCCCTCCTTCTGTCCCTTGCTTGCACTCTCTTCTTGTTTTAGGAAGTTCTAGAGCTAATTTCAAACTTCCATCTGAGCAGCAACATGTTAGCTCCAAAGTCAGAAAGAGACAGGCAACTTACCCATGACATCATAATCCATAAACTAGCTTGTGTCTGAGTTTATGTTCATCTGTGAAATAATGCAAGTAAGATCCTAAAAGATATTAGCAGGAGGCATAATATTACATTATGGGGAGGACTTCTGAAAGAATTTACAAATGATGTTTGAAAATAATGTGTGTCTGACTGTTTTCAACAAATCTGTCAGGACATATCGCCCCCTAACATGTGCCCTTCTACACATCCATTTTGGTTTTGTAAAGATCCAGACACCTCTTGGAGTCAACCTGGTGAGTATAGTACTATACTGAGTAATGAGTCTGGTTTCTTTTGGTCACAGAGGAAGGAGGTAATGATACTGGTTTGCTTACATGATTTACAAACTTATCTGTGAAGGCCTTTCCAGAAGTGTTCTACAAATACAGTAAGCTTGTTCCAATTGTCCACTTTGAAGGTTCACCTTTATTTGGATATGTGTGTATTTGTGTGCTTTTTAAGCCAGCCCTTTCCACTGACTGGCTTCTCCCCTTTCTTAGCCATTGGTGTAATTCAATTAAGATGAAAATGTTGGAATATAAGGCTGGTTTTTAATAATAAAGCTTTGGTTTTACCAATCTTTCCTGACTCCTGAGAGATGAGAAAATTCTCCACATGAGAGTCTAGTGAACGAACAATAAACATCCTTCCTGGCACTGTGTTCTCTGAGAAGATATTTCTTCTTTATTATTTTTACAAACTTATGCATAGTTCAGAAGGCATTCTATATGAACAGTATGGAGAGTATTCAAGCTTGATTCTATTTGTTACTTTTAACATAGTCTTAAGTCTGTATGGATTTCATCACTTCAAGAATCATTTTATCCTAATTAGAAATAATTTGCCATAATATGAAAGACTAAGAAGAGAGAGAATCGCCCCCAAACTCTTAGAATTGAGACTGCCAGCTTCCATCTCCAAACTAAATATTTGTTTCCCACCTTAGCACTTGATGCTTGTCCTCGATGGTACAGCTAACAGCCCAGAGCAGGCACAAGTACTGACTTCTCCTCTGCCCTGTTGTCTGATCTATAGTGATCAATTCCCAGCATGGGCACACAATTACACACGAGATGGTCACTATCACAGCAGGCCCAGCTAGATATGATACACAACATGATCACTTACCCAGTAGGCACCGTTCAACATGGTTAGACAACATGATCACTACACAGCAGGCCCTTTTCAGTGTGGATTCCTAACATGGCCATGACTAAGACACCAGGGAACTTGCATGCACCTGAACTACAGCCACTATCCCTGCAGGAGCAGCTTGATGGGGACATGTCATTTAATACCTAACTCTATGTGTGCACTTAGGTGTAGACACCCTGCACAGGGTCATTTAGCCCAGCAGGCACTGCCATTTAGAAATCTGACCACAGACATAGTGGAAATAGACTTGGCCCTGTAGACAGCATGTGACAGGACCTTCCAAAGGGACTACTAGATGTCAGTCAATATTCTGACTTTAGCCAAGCACTAATAAGCAAAAGGCTAATGCTTAACAAAAGATCTGTAATTTAGCAAACGTCCTAACAAATGGATCTGAAGGAAAAAGCAAGGAGCACCCTGCCTTGGACGGAGAGTGGATTTTCTGCACTGACACAGTAAGTGCCCCTGACAGGAGAGGATGCATTTGACATTGTCCTGCTACTCTCAGTAGAGCACAGCCTTTTGGATGGAAGGTGCTATGTCTCTGAGCTGCTTTGATGTGTGTGAAAATATGCCAACTTCTTTGCGTAAAGTAACATCATCAACAGTTGCATAGAATTAAAAAGAAAAGCTTTTTAGGCAAATAAATGGAATGCTTCTTTTTTTGCCAGCTTTAAAGAAACAAATGGATTTGCAGATTTGCAATCAAAGTAACAGAATTTGAACTCAAATTAATGGAAAGGAGAGTAATTATTTGATCAAAAAGCTTTTTATTTACTTTTAAATGATGCTACTCCCAGAGATTCCAATTTGGCTGATCTGGAATGTGGCCCAGAAATGTACATTTAACAAATATGCCAGGTGGTTCTGCATCAGAGTATTTTATACAGCTTCATCCCGTTGGTTCTCTTTTCTTCTGCACTGTTCTCTAATTTTCACCTTCCTCTTGCTCTTCTGTCTTTTCTCCCATTCTCTTGTCTTCCTTGTTTCCTTGGCTCTATCCTCTTCCCTGAATTTTTCTTTTTTCCCTCTAGGGATGGGCAGGGATGGGGGGTGAGTGAAAGGGTCATGAGGAAAAGAGAGTACCACTATACTAGGCACTCTTACTCATTTAATACATAACTATTGAATCCTTTCTATACCTAACCCAGGAGCTCAGCATAAAATGGTGAGCAAGAAACATACAGCCTTTGCTCACATTTAATCCTATAACAATCTTTAAAAGCTCCATGTTTTCTGTACTGCTCACCTTGCATTTTATTGCAGTTCATGAAGTTTAAAATGTTTCCTCCCATTCCTCGTAAGACATAAATACACCTTTCCTTTTCTATCCTATACCAAGTATTGGGGACAGATTTAGTACTCTTGAGTAGAGAGTTACTCATGAGCTATAAAGCAGGCCCTTTTACTCAATTAACTTAATTATGAATATTAGTATCCAAATTTTATTATTTACTCAGACAGAAAAATTGACAGCAGCCTGAAATATCCTTGGGTTTTTTAGGGTTCTGTGTTTTTTTGGTTTTGATTCTTAATTTTTATCTGTGGTAGAATACACATAACTAAAACATATCATTCTAACCATTTTTAATTTTATAGGTCAGGATTGTTAATTATATTCACCTTGTTGTGCAACCACTGTCCAGAACTTTTTTTATTGTACAAAACTGAAACTCCATATGCATTAAATGACAACTCCCAGTCCATCTCCCCAGTAGCCTCTATCAACCACCATCCTGTTTTCTGTTTCTATGAATTTGACTACTCTAGATACCTCATATAAGTGGAACCATACAGTATTTCTCTCTTTGTGGCTGGCTTTTATCACTTAGCATAATGTCCTCAAGATTCATTCATGCTGTAGCATGTGTCAGAATTCCCTTCATGTTTAAGGCTAATAGTCCATTGTATGTATATACCACATTTTGCTTATCCATTCATCTGTCAATAAAAACTTGGGTTAGTTCTACTTCCTGGCTTTTGTGAATAATGCTACTATGAACATGGGTGTACCAATCTCTCTTTGAGACCCTGCTTTCAATTGCTTTATGTATATACCCAGAAGTGGAATTGCTAGATCATATGGTATTCTTATTTTTAATTTTTTAAGGAACCCCCTTACTGTTTTCCATAGCAGCTGCACCATTTTACATTCCCAACAACAGTCTATAAAGTTTTTAATTTCTCTATATTCTTGCTAACCTTTTCTATTCTCTTTCTTTATTTTAATAGTAGCCATTGTGATGGGTGTGAGATGGTATCTCACTGTGGTGTTGACTTGCGATTCCTTAATGATTAGTGATATTGAGCATCTTTCATATGCTTTTTGGCTATATGTATAACTTCTCTGAAAGGTCTACTCAAGTTCTTTGTCCATTTTAAAATCAGGTTATTTGGTTAAAAATAAGTAACCTACTTATATAGCTCTTTGAAGTTTAGATAGCTTTTTCACACACTTTGCTGTATTTTGTGTTCATAATAACTCTGTGGGGTGGGCAGGTATTTTGCCATTGGCAACAAAAATTATGAATGAGAGAAACTAAGTACTTTGGCCAAATAACCATTAATAGGCAGGACCAAGAATTCTTGAGTTGATTTCTATATCGTTTTTGTTTGAACATTTTATAATATGTGTTGTATGTATCAATAGAAAGAGCAAGGAATGAATTTTGGGATCATCCATTAAAAATCATAGAGAAGAAAACCGAGCTGTGAGTTGGAGAAAAATTTTGCAGTGTCTTGTGGAGCTAATCCCAATTTCCATGCCCCACTGCATTATACACATTTTCTCTTTCTGAGTATCAGAGCCAGGAAGCCAAGGTCAATGGGAATCTTTCTTTTCCAAACTGTGAGATAGACCTCCCTTGGTGGCCTTCCACCTAAATGCCAAGGGAGATGAAACTAGGAAGCAGTGGGAAGGCACCCTAGAAAATTCAGTCACAGACTTTCCCCATCATGGCCCGAGGAGCATTGTTTTAAATCAGAGATGATATATGATAAAGGTCCAAGGCTTCCAAATATAACACTCTTCTGCCATGTATTTTAACCCAAGTTTAATGCTGTAACAGGTTGACTTTGTGTAAGACACTGGGCGACTCTCCCATAAAAATTAAACAGAAGGTAAACTGACTGGGAATCTTTGAACCTTTCTAAGTATGTTTTTGCCCTCAGCTGTGGAGTAAAGAGGGGATATCGGGGAAGGAGGAAAGTGTTAGGAACAGTTTCTCCTCCAAAGACCAGGTCCTTGTGACTTTCCCCTTTTCCCCTTCATTCATTCAAACCTTCAGTAAAGCCCACTACACTCTGAACATTCCACTAAGTAAAGCTTTCTACTAGGCAGAAAAGCTGTGATGATTCAAAGATAAGAAAGTATCTGCCCTTGGTGCCTACAGGGTAGAAGAGGGGGCAAGACATGCACAAAGTTAACTAGGGTGCAACATAGACAGTGATAGTTATCTTAAAAGAAGCCCACACAAAAATGCTATGGGAAGAGAAGCTATGGAGAGATTACTTCTGGCTGATGGGCTTGACAATTTATCAGAGAAAGCTTCAGGGGAAATACTATCTGAGCTTTGAGAAATATGTGAACAGGTGGAAATGGGGCAAGAAGTACATTCTTGGCAGAAAGTAATGTGTGAGCAAAGGCACGAAGGAGGAAAGGATAGGCTGCATTCCAGGATCGGGAACCCAAAGGCTGAAGCACGGTGGGTGGAGAGATCTAGTCCTTCTAGTCCCGGTCCTGCCTATGGGTGGCACTTGGTCAAAGCATTCAGCTTCGCTCACTCTCAGTTTTTGATGCTGCAGATGGCAAATATCTACCTGCCAACCCCGCAAGGTTCCTGTGAATACAAAATGCATGTCAAAATGCCAGATAAACCACAAAAAGCTGTACAAGCAAGTTTTTATGGGTAGGTTGGGGCCCAGTGATGGAAGGCCTCGAACATCAGGCTATGGGTTTTGCATGAGTCACCTACATCAGACCCAGAGGGCTTTCCCCAAGAGTTCCCACTGTTTCCCAGGAAAAGTCCAGTTACTCTCTTTGCACAAGAGACTATAATCTGGCATACAGGTTCAAAGTTTTAAGCAGAGCCATCCAGGCTTCCCTGTTTGCCTCCTCTATAGGCTAATAAGTGTGCCTTTTGGCCCGGACATTGGGGCCACCATTTGAATTTCTTGCTCCCACAATCCCCCATCTCAGACCCTCTCAGGTCATTCCTCCAGCTCCTCTGATTCCTGAAGAATAGACTCAGTCGTGTTCTGAGGCCCAGAATCCACTCCTCCCACTGAAAGGAGTGCCTGATTCATGCGGGTGAAAACAATTTCAGTTAATTAAGGATGAGTACGTTTGTATCAAAAATGTCTCAAAGATTGCACAGTAGAAGTTTAACTGTCATTGGCCCTCCATTTCTCTTGATTCTCCTTTTGTACTTACCTTTTATCATAAACAATGGTTTATTTGCAAATTAAAACCATTCAAAATAAAGATAAAGCAAATTCCTTGTAGATGTGGTGGCCTCTTCATTCCTGTGGCCTACCGACTAACTGCTCTCTATCGTGGTGCCATTTCTCCATGATCAGAGACTTCAGCGGGGGCTCTTACTGGTACCTAACTCCAGTGCCCTCCTAACTCAGCACTTGCGCCCAGTCTTGCATCCTTCCCATCCAAACTCCACAGTGGCGTCAGAGTGGTTGTCCTGAGCGTGTAAATCTGTCTGTGCCTCTCCTTTGCCTCCTTTGCATGCACACAGCGCTCCGTGACTTGCCCTCTGCCACTTCTCCCCACCGACCCCAAGCCCCAAGGCCCACATCCTTTACTCCTACAACATACCCGCTGCACTCCAGGCTGGTCACAGTCTTCATACAGTTTGCTTTTTCACATGCTGTTCCTTGGAGTTTCTGCTCAGTGTCCCCATATTCCACCTTGAGGCTCCTATCAACCCCTTCTCTAGGAAGATGCCCTGACGGGGACGCCCTCCCATCCTCCCCCTACCTCGGGCATCATTCATTTCGGCCTTCTCTCAGCACTTCCTGCAAAACCCACTCTATTTGGGCACTATTCAAATCATGTTACCACTGTTTGTTCATCTGTCCCCCTTGCTTTTATTTTTCCAGGCCCAGGAATGTAGGACAACCGAACCTAGAAAGTACTCTACGTTTCTTAGTTCCCTTTTGCCCTTTTTCCTATCCTCCATTCTATTTAGTTCCTAAAAACCATAATTTCCATTTCAGCCCAACCAGGTCACCACATGCAGAATCCAATCACAAATGTCCACTTTTAGAAAGTCATATTACCAGTCATGATGAAGAGGCAATTTTCTATTTTCCAGCAGTCTACAGTGAAAGAAAAGGCCTCTCATCCATCTGCCATATTTCACTGCCTTGCCTGAGTCAAGCTCTCGGTTATACATGCACTTTGGAGAGAAATGGTCTGGTCACATTCTTTCCTACCCCTGCCCTATAAAACAGAACTTTACCCAACAAAAGTAATAACAGAATAGAAAAACAGAGGTGATATCTCAACCAGTTTAGACTAGAAATTCAGTTCAGTGTTGGATGTCTTCTCTGTGCCCATATTCTTTGCCCATATTCTTCTCTCTGGCTGACATTTGCCTAGTTCGTTTCCCTAGTTCAGGTATCTCAACATTGGTACAATTGACATTTGGGGCCAGATAATCCTTTGTTGTGGGGACTTCTCAGTGCATCTTAGGCTAGTGAGCAGCATCCCTGGCCCTTACCCACTAGATGCCAGCTCAACCTCTCCCCACCCCCACAAACTGGGACAACAAAAACTGTCCCCAGAGATTTCCAAACGTCCCTTAGGGGGTAAAATCTTCCCTGCTTGAGAATCACTGATGTAACTGATTCCTGCTCATCCTTCGTAGTTTACCTAACGTGTCACCACTTCTTGGAAGCCTTCCTTAACCTCCCAGGGTGGGTCAAATACCATTACATGTTCTTATAACATTGTACACTATTTCTCCATAGTACATATCAAGATTTACAATTATGCATTTATTGGAAATTATTATTTGCTTATCATTTCCCTACTCTTATTATTTTCCTACTACAAGATGCACAAAATGGAAAGTAGGTTCGATTGGCTCACTGCTGTATGCCTTGATCTTAGCATAGTACCTGGCTCATATTAAGTACCCCATAAACAAATGTGTAAAGCAGAGAAGGAGGATGAAGAGGTCCAAGATGTAATCTCTGTCCTCAATACAAAATTCCAAAAATTTCAGAGGAAACAGGTATAAACCACTGACCAGAAGTATCTAAGAAGCAATGTAGTTCAAGTGGGACAGAAGCTTTTCAGTAATATCCTTTCTGTATACTTGAGCAGTGGGGAGCAGCTCTGAAACTCATGGGGCAGGGAAGTCTCTGATGAGATACTGTGGGGGCTGAAGGGATGTCCGCGGACAGATGTGGAGTCATCTGCAAGAACTGTGTCATGGAGGCAGGTGCCCAGAAGTTGCCGAGGCTCAGGTGATGGACTACAGGAAGGACTTTACAGCACCAGGAAGAGATGGCAGGGCTCCAGCTGCATGAAAAGCAGCAGCAGGTGCTGTGGCCCTTAAGGTAAGCAGGGACAGGGAAAGGCTAGGGGTGCATGTGTAGACTCATGAGCTCCCAGCTTCTGATACATTCTGTATCCGTGGCTAAATTCAAACCCGGTAAACATTTTTTTTCTTTCCTTTAATTAATGAACAACATCACTCTCCTTCATGAAGATAGAAGAAAAAAAATAAATGAAACTATTTCTTCTTATCTATCTTCTGTCAACACCTTTTCCAAATAAGGGATCTTAAACTGTTTTCATCTTTCCTTGCTCTAAACTTTGTGCTTTGACTTGTTCATTATTTATTTATTAGAGGTGTGTTGGAGTTGAGGTCTTGGCAGGAAAAAGATAGACGTGATAAAGGAATTGTTTACAGGATGTGTCGGGAAATCACAGGACAGTGTGCCATGTCTGGGTCTAACAGGAGGTACTCTTGTCACCTCCAGGCCTGAAGAGGTAAAGGAGGGGAGAGTGGTCACAGGAACAGAGAGAGAGCGAGCTATACAGCTACAGAGGGCTGCCTGCAATGCACTGCGGTCACAGGAGGGGACAGCCTGCCTGCAGTGACCAGGCAGGAAGGGACCGGGGAAAATGGATGAATACCCTACTTTGCTCTACTCCCCACCCATGATCTGCTGTTACTCCCTGTTGATAGTACTCAAGTAGGCAAGGTTATCTGCTGATTCAGTCCCCAAAGGTGGGCCTCTTGGGGGTCCGGAACGGGGAGGAGAAAGGTGCAAAAAGTATGTGAAGGGGCACTAGAAAATATTCAACCCACTGCATCAGTATGCACCATGTTCAGGCTTAACAGCAATTATTTGTAAAATGGCATTGATTTTGTAACAGTTTTTTGCTGAGAGATGGAGTATACTTTCAAGTATATATATACTTTGAGAGTAGGACCAGCGTAGAGAAATCCTGCCTGTCTCAGAGACTTGATAATTTTCGTAGTCATTGTAGTCTCAGACTAAAAACTAGGGTAACACCAGCTTCCAAGACCCCTGTTACACTCGAGCAAGGCTGCATGGGAGAGACTGAATAAAACTTAACCTGCCTCTACCTTTCTCCTTTAGAGGTGGAACAGGCTCACACCATAGAGCTTCTTCCTTTCCCTAAGAAGAAAGTAGAAGTTACAGAAGTGAGACCAGCCATCCTGGCCCTTTGAGGAGGTTGGGGAGGAAGGGAGGGAGAGAGAGAGAGAGAGAGAGAGAGAGAGAGAAGCAGCTGGTGGGATGCGAGGGACCTTTGGGCCAAGGTGGGTAGAAGGAATGTTAGGACGTTTGCCTGTGTGTCATGCAGTATTTTATGTCTCCCCTTGGAAGTTTCTGAGAGACCTAAATGAAGATTTAAATTGCTTCTCAATCTTTTATTTGAATAGGAAGCTGTTCTGATAGAGACCTCAAGTTGTTCCAGCCTTCTGTAGGCTGCAGAAGCATCGAACAGATGGCCATCTGGACAGTGGCCCTAGAGCCATAAGGAACCTACAAAGAGAAAGGGAATCAGAGATGCCAGTCTCAACGTGATGCCTAGATGGACTCTACCCTACCTTCACCTACACTGTCCAGGAAGAGGGATCACTTTTATCTGGGCCATTATGGAGGGTTCGTGGATGAAGAAAGGACAGCTTAGCTCAATATAATAATAGGCAAAAACACTTAATAAGTTGGTGGCCATGCTCATTTGATCCTCTTTCAGATAATGAAGCCTAGTAGGGATGATTCTAGCTGTCATGTTTGAGACCAAGCCTTGGCTTCTGCCTGTCCTGTGTCTGGAGTCCCAATCTGGGCATGTCGCCCGTGCTCCATCTGTCCTGTACACTGCTTGGCACTCTTCCCTGTCCATAACTTTGGCCTCCACCTGTCTTTGCCTTTGATGAGTCCATTCTGTCAACTCCAGCCCTAGCATGCATGTGAATTAATAGTTTTGACTACTGCTTTTTCGGCAACATATTTTGTCCCATCTTGTCTGAGATCTTGATACTGGCCTGGCTCGTGATATGTTCTATTCCTGCATCATAACCAGAACCAGTTGGGGCCTGATGCTAAACTAAGTTCATGACCGGGCCCTCGAGACTTCATCCTGGACAGGGCCAACTACCTCAAGTTCCTACAAACCAATACTGTACTGCTAACATTTATTCATTTTTTTCCCTATAAGCCTAGCACTTTGCAGAAATTATCTCATGTAATCCACAGGAAATACCTATGTACAAGAAAACATTACATTTCCTATTTTCTAGATGAAAATCCCAGAACATAGAAAGGTTGTTAAAAGTAGATTCTCTAAGTTCAGGCAGCTAGCTGGTGGTAGAGTAGAGCAGGGATTGGAACGCAGGCAGTCAGAGTACTGAGCCTATTCTCAACCACTATGCTACATGTGCCCAGGATGTTTCTCATGTTCCAGAAAAGGAATGACCCAAGACCTTCACACAGCTGTGCCTCCCAGTCTGGAACACCCTCCCTCATTCTACACACGAGTGCCTTTCCACCCTGCACATCTCAGTTTAATGTTTCCTCATCAGAGAGGCATCTTTGATCACCAGTCTAAAGACAGTCTCCCCTGCTTATATACTCCCATGCTGTTCTTCTCCTCTGTTGCATTCATCCCAATAAATATTCCTCTGCATGTTAGTTGCCTAATGTGTTGTCTTGCTCTGCAAGGGCTAAGACTGGGTCTGTTTGGGGCTAGCACCTTATCCCCAATACTCAGCTCAGCAACTGACACAGAGCTGTCAATATCTTTTGAATAAAGGAATAAATGAATAGATTTCCTTCTGGCATTCTTCTCACCTTAGGACCTTTCAAAATTACATCCATTATCTAAATTGTTGAGTCTGTGGCAAAATGGATTTTACTGTTTGCTTGTTGCTGAGAAAGCAAACATTCATCCTTTGAAAGTAGATTTTATTTTCAGAGGTAGATAAAAAGTCTTTTGAGGCCAAATTTGCAATAAGCAAGTTTGTCACATTAGGTTACCTAATTTGGGTTCAAAGTGCCTTGTATTATAAAGTGGTACACTGTGTGCATGTGTGTCCCATAGATGCTGCAGTAAACGGGTGTTAATGGTTGCCCAATGGCAGTGGTCCTAACCAGTGTACAATCTGAAGGGACAACTTAATTGGTTGCATAAATTCTAGCACATCTGTTCAAGATTAGCTTTATTGCTTTCTAATTAGATTTCCAATGTGCCTAATTTAGTCCAGTGTCCTCAAACTTTTTGGACTTAGGACACTTGAGTATTTTTTAAAAGTATGGAGGATCCCCAAGAGGCTTTTATAATAACGATTATATCTATCAATATTTACCATAGTGAAAATTAAAACTGAGAAATTTTTAAAACAATTTTTTATTAAATCACTTTAAAATAGCATTTCTTTTGTTAAGTTGTTTTGGTTGAAGTATATGGAAAAAAATCCAGTCACCCAGATTCATGGTTGGAAAATGGAGAAGTATTTTAATAGCCTTTTCAGGTAATTGTAGATATTTCTTGATACTATACTCAAAATAATTGGTAGTTTCATAAAGATTAGTTCCATGTGAAATAAAAAACTCTATCAGTGAAATTTTGGTACTTCGTTATATTAAATCTATTTCCCTATCTTACACTTTGAGTGGATCCATACACAATTTTATAATAGCTTATTATTTAGTCACTTGGAAAATAGCCGTTCACTGACTTATGCACATCTTCCAAATGTTCATGCATTTTATCGTACCATATCAAAAAACAAACATTCCTTAATATCACTACTGATGCTGTCAAAAAAGTCTTGAAGTATTGGGAAGCTGTAAAGTTCATGGTGGCAGATACAAGTTTTCCAAAATTAGTAATTTTTGTTTGAAAGCTTGACTTTAATCATTGACAGCAATATCGTTAGTTATTTTCCTTCACTGTGACAGGCCCATTTCGTTCATTTTCAAGAAGAGTTCTTCACAATAACCACGACAAAGTGGTAGTTTAGCTCGCAGTCACAATCACACAAATGCATTTCTTTGAGCTAGCTACATTATACTTTGGCATACACACATTTGATGCCTACTTCCCATTGTGTCAGACAGAATATTAAAAAGATATGTACTCAAAAGTCAAGTTTAAACAAAATTAATGATTTTTACTGCCCCACCAAGGAAATTCTTAGCTGAAATTGGCTTTTTTCTCCTTTCCTTTTCCTTCCCTTCCTTTCTTCCTTCCTTCCTCCTTCCTCCTTCCCTCCCTCCTTCCCTCTTTTTCTCTCTTTCTTTCACAGTAAAGAGATACAGTGATTGTTGCCTGGTGCCGTTATCTTGATTTGTTTGAAAGGCAATAACAAGTTTGACCACGATTGCTTTCACACCATCAGTGCAATGTCAACACTGCAGCAAAGGTAAATAACATCTTAGTATTATATGGAAAATAGTTTTGATTTTTCTAATTCCCTGAAAGGGTCGTGTGGACTCCCAGGAGTCTGAAGACCACTTTAGAGAACTGCTGTGTCAGTCTTTCTGCTATAATACTTTCCAAGCATCTTCTAAAAGTTTTGGCATCATCTTCTAGTATAGTGTGACCAGACAATACACCTGTAAACTACTTTAGCCTGAAACGGGAAAATGACTCTAAAA
Organism: Manis pentadactyla; assembly: GCF_030020395.1. Lineage (NCBI taxonomy): Eukaryota > Metazoa > Chordata > Mammalia > Pholidota > Manidae > Manis > Manis pentadactyla. The sequence goes on from NC_080026.1 coordinate 22,216,730, forward strand.
CCAGGAGAGAAAAAAGAATGTGAGAGAGGAGAGACTCAGTCATACAACTAAGCAGTTTTTATTACAATGTGTTTGGATACAAACACTTTGTAGTAGCGCTGATTCTAAAATCTGCTTTTCTTTGCCTAGAGTGTGTTTCAAGAACAATTTCAGTGGTCACTGTGTCTTGCTGGCTTCATCAAATTCTACTTTTCAGAGTACACAGAACTATAAGTTTGCTTTTGAGGGGAAAAGCAACAGAAATTCAGGGAGGAGATGTCTTACTTTATAACCAGAAGTTGTCTTTTAGCACAAATTTAGCTGCTTCCTACAAGTCTAATATGAGTTCTCACTTCTGGCCAGTCTCACTGCATCTCCTGTCTCTCTCCAGGGTGCTGAGGTTAGAGCGTAGTGGGTAATTATTTATTGTCTATGACATCTGGAAGAAGAGAACTTTGTAGGAAAATTATTTATTTGGGGGAGCAGGCTTTATTTTTAAGGTGAAAAGCATAGTTGTTCTTTTAAAGAATGTCACAGCTGTAGAGTTATTCTGAGTGGAGCAAATGGGTTATGTTCACAGTCAAAGAGCAGTGAATAGGGGAGCCCATCTCTGAACTTCCTTTGTGTAAAGTTGAGCAACCTGGGATGCTGTGTTTGCACTGCTGGTCCTGGGCGAAAGGGCCATAGAGAGGGGTGATCCAGGTAGGATCTGGATGAATCAGGAGAGAAAGAAAGAGAACTGGCTGTATTTATCACATCAGTGCAGTGTGTTGTCAGGGAAAACAAAACTTTCTGTCTTTTTGGCATTTTTCCTGGCTGTGAAAGGTGCTGGCAGAGTTCTCCTGGGCCGAACCCATTCCACTCCTGGGGATTAAACTTACACCAAAACCTCACACTTGCACCAGGCCAGTGAGCCAGAAACCCTGAAAGAGGCTGCTGACCAGCAGGTCTTATCTTGAGACCATGGAGATTGAGCACTGGGGTGGACATGGTGGTGCAATCCAGAACCATGTGAGTAGCTGCTTCATGTGCCTGTCCCTACCTTGGTCAATGTGTTGGAATTAAGAGAAATTTCCAACCTGTTATGTCAATAGGCAGGAGGGAAAAGATGACAAAATAAGAACTATCCAAAAGAAGGGAAAGGAAGCCAGAATGTTTTTCTTCTCATGAGGGAAGGCTTGTTGACTGGAGAAAGCTCAACCTGAGTCAAGGCTGCTCATGTCAAAACAAAAACAACGGTGCTCTGTTTGCAAAAGGACTTTACTATTGTGGAGTGTTCTCACTAATCACATGACCAGAACTGCACCTGACTACAGCCTCACCACAACTAGGCAAAGGGAACAGTGTGTGTCACAGCTCACAGAAATGCTGGGGAATGTTCCTAAATAAGGAAATGTACAAGTTGTAAGAGCTGACCATACACTCGAGCCACAAGGCTGTTTCTCAGTGTAAAGCTAAAGGTAGAAATGAATGCTAATATGAGTGCTTTTAGAAACATTTCTTTTTAATGTCACAAGAAACAAGAAGGACCTGACCTTTCTGTCAAATGTAGAACATTTACCATGAGAACAGAAAGTATTCTGTTTGGGATGTTTCTGATGAGATTGTCATATCTTTCTTTCCTTTTTTCTTCTCTTCAAAACAAGAATAAAGGCCTCTAGTGACTTCAGTCTGCCTTAGCCTTGACAACTACGAGGGCATTTAGAATTGACAGTGCATACAATTCCAGAAATAAGTGTTTATTTGGTACCTGCATAAAATTGCTGGCATCCAGAGCTTTCTCAGCCTTAAGCTCCCACGGGCCTCCAGTTGGTAACTAGAGTTGGAAGACTCAGCTTCTTTGAGCCCAGTTTTCCTATCTGTGAAGTGTGATGGTAATACCTATTTCACAAGGTTTCAGTCCCCAATTAAAGGGGTATCACACAGATAAAAGTGTACGGGACCATTGCCTGGCACATCACTACAGAGCAGATTCATTCCCTGGTGTGTTGGAGTCGATTTGCATGTGCTCACAAGTGCTGATTGTTATTATATTCTCAGGAACTTTGCTAGCCAGGTGCTAAACCATTGGTAGCTTGAAACCTACCATGGTAAAAGTATTTACACCACAGGAATCGGCAAACTCTAAGTCAGGGTTCCTCCCCGGCCAGTGGTTAAGATTTATAAGCACACTACTACTGCTTATAATAAATATGTTTTCTCTTGGTTTTCAATTTCCTGTTTGATTTTGTCCAAAAAAAAAAAGTAGGGCAAACAAAATATTTACTGAGCATAAATGTCTTGAAAATGCAATGACCTGTCTTGTGCTGGGGAAGAGCCTCTGCTGGGTTAAGCACCAGTGAACAATCGCGGTCGTGGCAGATGGCTGCTGGCTGCCTCCCCATCCACCACTCCTCCCATTCCTGCCTCTTCCTCATCACAGTACTGGATTTCTGGGCTTCAGGGAGGTAGGCCCCAGCCCTGATTTATAGCCCCAGAGACAGATTGCCATTGCTCTAGTCACTCACAGTAAAACAGTTCTCCTTTTCCAGTGATTAGACTAGCACTGGGCCTATAACTGAGTTCTGGCTTCCCTTCTCTGATTAAAAAACCAGACCCTTATTACAAGAAAGCTCTTGCATCCTTTTCCAGGACAGCGGCTCTCCATACCCCAGTCACTTTGGTATGGGGCTGCAATGCTGTGTGACCTTAAGGCAACAAGCAGGCAGGATAAAAACCAACTCCTTGAGGAAGTCTGAGGGGAAAAGAGTGTCTCTTTCTGTATCAACATCATTGAGCTATGGATGAACCCTGGACCTGCCTCTCACAAAAAAGTGGTTTAATCCACAATTATAATTTTCTGCTGCCTACAGCCAAAAGCTTTCCTATAGAATACAGGAAGGGCAATATATTATAAGACTAGTGGTTTTTCAAAGTTTCCTAGATTATATTTTGTAATTGATATCTACCTATAAACACTCCTGGCTCTAATCTCAAAAAAGCATAGGGCTCCGAGTTGAGTGGGGACCACACTGCAGTGAGGATGACAGGTATGAATGGGAAGAGGAGATATTAATAGATGTGAGGACTAACCCTGGACCTGCGTGGATTTGTTTAGCTATTAGAACTGAATCAAGTATGGTCAGACATCCCTCTGAAGTTTTTATAGGGACCCAAGCATTTTGAGATCCTGCTTATGGGGTGTTCCTTTAGGCACAGTATCATTAGGATCATCTTAGGGTTATTTTATGCTGAGTTATTCTGAATGCTTATCAGGAAAGAACTCTGGGGAATGTATTCATAGCTGGCAAATAAATTAAAGAGGTTTTAAGGGAGTGGTGGAGATGGTAGTAGTGCTCTTGAAAAGCTGTACCTTACCCATTCAAACAAACTTTGAAAAGAACATCCATCATACATCTGAGAAAACAAGACTCTGAAGAGGATGGCTTTTCCAGCAGAGGAAATAGTGAACTAGCACATGGCATGCTGGTCAAGAGTCAGAACCTGCTTATGACCCCCACCCCCAAAGGACTGGAGACTTTTTTTTTATTAAAGTATTGTTGGCATACAATGTTATGTTGGTTTCAAATATACAACACAGTGGTTCAACAGTTACCCACATTATTAAATTCTCACCATTTGTAGTGCGGTTACTATCTCTCAGCACAGTGAGATGTTACAGAATCATTGGCTATATTCTCTGTGCTGTACTACTATCCTCAAACTATGTTGGGATTGAGAATTACTGTACCCCTTTATCCCCTTCAACCTCCCCATCCAACCCATGCCAACCCCTCCTCCTTGGTAACCACTAGTCCCTTCTCGGTGTCTGAGAGTCTACTGCAATTTTGTTCTTTGTATTTTTTTTTGGTATCATTAATGTACAGTTACATGAGCAACACTATGGTTACTAGACTCCCCCCATTATCAAGACCCCACCACATACCCCATTACAGTCACTGTCCATCAGCATAGTAAGATGCTGTAGAATAACACTACTTGTCTTCTCTGTATTGTACTGTCTTCCCTGTGTCAACACCTTACATTATGTGTGCTAATCGTAATGCTCCTTTTTCCCCCCTTATTCCTCCCTTTCCACCCATCCTCCCCAGTCCCTTTTCCTTTGGTAACAGTCCATTTTTGGGTTCTGTGAGTCTGCTGTTGTTTTGTTCCTTCAGATTTTTCATTGTTTTTATACTCCACAGATGAGTGAAATTACTTGATACTTGTCTATTTCTGCCTGGCTTATTTCACTGAGCATAGTACCCTCTATGTCCATCCATGTTGTTGCAAATGGTAGGATTTGTGTTTTTCTTATGGCTGAATAATATTCCATTGTGTATATGTACCACATATTCTTTATCCATTCATCTACAGATGGACACTTAGGTTGCTTCTATTTCTTGGCTATTGTAAATAGTGCTGCGATAAACATAGGTGTGAATATGTCTTTTTCAAACTGGGCTGCTGCATTCTTAGGGTAAATTCCTAGGAGTGGAATTCCTGGTTCAAATGGTATTTCTATTTTGAGCTTCTTGAGGAACCTCCATACTGCTTTCCACAATGGTTGAATTGTTTACATTCCCACCAGCAGTGTAGGAGGGTTCCCCTTTCTCCACAAACTTGCCAACATTTGTTGTTGTTTGTCTTTTGGATGGTGGCCATCCTAACTGATGTAAGGTGATATCCCATGGTGCTTTTAATTTGCATTTCTCTGATAATTAGTGATGTGAAGCATCTTTTCATGTGCCTGTTGGCCATCTGAATTTCTTCTTTGGAGAAGTGTCTGTTCAGATTCTCTGCCCATTTTTTAATTGGATTATTTGCTTTTTGTTTGTTGAGGTATGTGAGCTCTTTATATATTTTGGATGTCAACCCTTTATCAGATATGTCATTTATGAATATATTCTCCCACACTGTAGGATGCTTTTTGTTCTATTGATGGTGTCCTTTGCTGTACAGAAGCTTTTCAGCTTGATATAGTCCCACTTGTTCATTTTTGCTTTTGTTTCCCTTGCCTGGGGAGATATGTTCATGAAGAAGTTGCTCATGTTTATGTCCAAGAGATTTTTGCCTATGTTTTTTTCTAAGAGTTTTATGGTTTCATGACTTACATTCAGGTCTTTGATCCATTTCGAATTTACTTTTGTGTTTGGGGTTAGACAATGATCCAGTTTCCTTCTTTTACATGTAGCTGTCCAGTTTTGCCAACACCAGCTGTTGAAGAGGCTGTCATTTCCTTCCCCACTGTATATCCATGGCTCCTTTATTGTACATTAATTGACCATATATGTTTGGGTTAATATCTGGATTCTCTATTCTGTTCCACTGGTCTGTGGGTCCGTTCTTGTGCCAGCAACAAATTGTCTTGATTACTGTGTGTTGTAGTAGAGCTTGAAGTTGGGAAGTGAGATCCCCTCTGCTTTATTCTTCCTTCTCAGGATTGCTTTGGCTGTTTGGGGTCTTTTGTGATTCCATATGAATTTTAGAAATATTTGTTCTAGTTTGTTGAAGAATGCTGTCGGTATTTTGATACGGATTGCATTGAATCTGTAGACTGCTTTAGGCAGAATTGCCATTTTGACAATGTTAATTATTCCTAGCCAAGAGCATGGGATGAATTTCCATTTGTTAGTGCCCTCTTTAATTTCTCTTAAGAATGTCTTGTAGTTTTTAGGGTATAGGGCTTTCACTTCCTTGGTTAGGTTTATTCCTAGGTATTTTATTCTTTTTGATGCAATTGTGAATGGAATTGTTTTCCTGATTTCTCTTTCTGCTAGTTCATCATTAGTGTATAGGAATGCCACAGATTTCTGTGTATTAATTTTGTATCCTGCCACTTTGCTGAATTCAGATATTAGTTCTAATAGCTTTGAAGTGGATTCCTTAGGGTTCTTTTATGTACAATATCATGTCATCTGCAAATAGTGACAGTTTGACTTCTTCCTTACCAATCTTGATGCTCTCTATTTCTTTGTTTTGTCTGATTGCCATGGCTAGAACCTCTAGTACTATGTTGAATAAAAGTGGACAGAGTTGGCACCCCTGTCTTGTTCCTGGTCTTAAGTGAAAGGCTTTCAGCTTCTCATTGTTAAGTATGATGTTGGCTGTGGGTCTGTCATATATGGCCTTTATTATGTTGAGGTACTTGCCGTCTATACCCATTTTGTTGAGAGTTTTTATCATGAATGAATGTTGAATTTTTTCAAATGCTTTTTCAGCATCTATGGACATAATCATGTGTTTTTTGTCCTTCTTTTTGTTGATGTGGTGGATGATGTTGATGGATTTTCGAATGTTGTACCAACCTTGTATCCCTGAGATGAATCCCACTTGGTCATGGTGTATGATCCTCATGATGTATATTTGAATTCGATTTGCTAATATTTTGTTGAGTATTTTTGCAATCTATATTCGTCAGGGATATTGGTCTATAATTTTCTTTTTTTGTGGGATCTTTGCCTGGTTTTGGTATTAGAGTGATGCTGGCTTCATAGAATGAGTTTGGAAGTATTCCCTCCTCTTCTATTCTTTGGAAAACTTTAAGGAGAATGGGTATTATGTCTTCTCTGTATGTCTGATAAAATTCAGTGGTGAATCCATCTGGTCGGGGGTTTTATTCTTGGGTAGTTTTTTGATTATCACTTCAATTTAGTTGCTGGTAATTGGTCTGTTTAGATTTTCTGTTTCTTCCTTGGTCACTCTTGGAAGGTTGTATTTTTCTAAAAAGTTGTCCATTTCTTCTAGGCTATCCAGCTTGTTAGCATATAGATTTTCATAGTATTCTCTAATAATTCTTTGTATTTCTGTGGTGTCCGTTGTGATCTTTCATTTCTCATTTCTGATTCTGTTCATGTGGGTAGATTCTCTTTTTCTCTTAATAAGTCTGGCTAGGGGTTTATCTATTTTGTTTATTTTCTCAAAGAACCAGCTCTTAGTTTCATTGATTTTTTCTATTGTTTTGTTCTTCTCAATTTTATTTATTTATTCTCTGATCTTTATTTTGTCCCTACTTCTACTGACTTTGGGCCTCATTTGTTCTTCTTTTTCCAGTTTCAATAATTGAGACTTTAGTCTACTCATTTGGGATTGTTCTTCCTTCTTTAAATAGGCCTAGATGGCTATATACTTTCTTCTAACTGCCTTCATTGTGTCCCACAGAAGTTGGGTTTTGTGCTGTTATCATTATCCATATATTGCTTGATCTCTGTTTTAATTTGGTCATTAATCCATTGATTATTTAGGAGCATGTTTTTAAGCCTCCATGTGTTTGTGAGCCTTTTTGTTTTCTTTGTACAATTTATTTCTAATTTTATACCTTTGTGATATGAGAAGTACATTGGTAGAATTTCAATCTTTTTGAATTGACTGAGGCTCTTTTTGTGGCCTCGTATGTGGTCTATTCTGGAAAATATTCCCTGTGCACTTGAGAAGAATGTGTATCCTGCTACTTTTGGGTGTAGAGTTCCGTAAATGTCTGTTAGGTCCACCTGTTCTAATGTGTTGTTCAGTGCCTCTGTGTCCTTACTTATTTTCTGTCTGGTGGATCTGTCCTTTCGAGTGAGTGGTGTGTTGAAGTATCCTAAAATAAATGCATTGCATTCTATTTCCTCCTTTAATTCTGTTAGTATTTGTTTCACATATGTTGGTGCTCCTGTGTCGGGTGCATATATATTTATAATGGTTATATCCTCTTGTTGGACTGACCCCTTTATCATTATGTAATGTCCTTCTTTATCTCTTGTAACTTTCTTTGTTTTGAAGTCTATTTTGTCTGATACAAGTACTGCAACACCTGCTTTTTTCTCCCTATTACTTACATGAAATATATTTTTCCATCCCTTCACTTTTAGTCTGTGTATGTCTTTGGGTTTGAGGTGAATCTCCTGTTGGCAGTATATAGATCGGTCTTGCTTTTTTATCCATTCTATTACTCTGTGTCTTTTGATTGGTGCATTCAGTCTATTTACATTTAGGGTGATTATTGAAAGATATGTACTTATTGCCATTGCAGGCTTTGGATTCGTGGTTATCAAAGGTTCAAGGGTAGCTTCTTTACTATATAACTGTCTAACTTTAACTCATTTATTACACTATTATAAACACAGTCTGATGATTCTTTATTTCTCTCTCTTCTTATTCTTCCTCCTCCACTCTGTATATGTTATATGTTAGGTGTTTTATTCTGTACTCTTTTGTGTTTCCCTTTACTGCTTTTTTGGATAGCTGATATAATTTTTTGCATTTAGTTAGTACTTGGTTTGTCTGCTTTCTTTGCTGTGATTTTATTTTCTCTGGTGACATCTTTTTAGCCTTAGGAGTACTTACATCTAGAGCAGTCTGTCTAAAATACCCTGTAGAGGTGGTTTGTGGGAGGCAAATTCCCTCAACTTTTGCTTATCTAGATAGTTTAATCTCTCCTTCAAATTTAAATGATAATCTTGCTGGATACAGTATTCTTGGTTCAAGGCCCTTCTGTTTCATTGCAATAAATATATAATACCGTTCTCTTCTGGCCTGTAAGGTTTCTGTTGAGAAGTCTGATGATAGCCTGATGGATTTTCCTTTGTAGGTGATCTTTTTTCTCTCTCTGGCTGCCTTTAATACCCTGTCCTTGTCTTTGATCTTTGCCATTTTAATTATTATATGTCCTGGTGCTGTCCTCCTTGGTTCCCTTGTGTTGGGAGATCTGTGGGCCTTCATGGTCTGAGAGACTATTTCCTTACCCAGCTTGGGGAGGAAATAATTTTCAGCAATTATTTCTTCGAAGACACTTACTATCCTTTTCTCTCTCTTCTTCTTCTGGTACCACTATAATGCGAATATTATTTCGTTTGGATTGGTCACACAGTTCTCTTAATATTCTTTAATTCCTAGAGATCCTTTTATCTCTCTCTGCCTCAGCTTCTCTGTATTCCTTTCCCCCGATTTCTATTCCATTATCAGTCTCTTGCACCTCGTCCAGTCTGCTCTTAAGTCCTTCTATTGATTGTTTCATTTCTGTTATTTCCCTCTGGACTTTATCCTTTAGCTCTTGCAAATTTCTCTGCAGGTCCATCAGCATGGTTATGACTTTTATCTTGAATTCTTTTTCAGGATGATTGGTTATAGCTATCTCGCCAGGTCTTCTCTCTGGGGTTGTTTGAGTGATTTTTGACTGGACCAGGTTTTTCTGCCTTTTCTTGGTGATAGAAGTGATTGCTCGCAGGTGGCATGTGTGTCAGCTGGGAGAACACAGTCCCTATCTGCTTTCTGGTTGCCTTGCCCTTCTCTGCTGCCTGTGCTGGTTACCCGCACACAGGGAGCAGTCTCTGGGTTAATCCCCTGAGTTGCCGTGGGCAGGGCGGCCCTCAGGATAGCCTAGGGCACTGTAGGGGATCGCAGAGGAGCGGTGTGTGTTCTCCTGTGAGAACTGCACCCCTTCGTGACTTCTGGATCTTGCGCTGGCTTCCTCTGCCTGTGCCAGGCAGCTTCACATAGGCAGCAGCCTCTGGGTCCTGCCCGGTTAGCTGAGTGCTGGGAGAAGACTGTGTGGTTGCTGTGGGTGGGGCTGCTCCCCAGTTGGTCCACAGCAGTGGCGTGTCAACCGGTTTGCTTGCAGTGCCGCTGGGGGGGAATGAACGGTAGGCTGCTTATTGCCGTGAGGGACTTTGGAGTTGTGTTGCCACCCAGGGGGTCAGGGTGCCTGAAGTTCCTTAAGATTGCAGCCTGCTGGGCTCAGTGTGCCAGAATGATTTTGTTCACCTGTTAAACCCTTGTGTCGTTAAGACTTTTAAAGTGCCCACTTTTCTTTTGTCCCAGGGGAGCCAGCTTTGGGGATCTGCTCACAGTCTCCGTCTTGCATTTTACTTTGCTGTTTCTCTAATATCCAGTACACCATGGAATGTGTGTCTGTGCTCCTGGTGCAGATTACTAGGGCTGGTTATTTAGCAGTCCTGGGCTTCTACTCCCTCCCCACTCTGACTCCATTCCTCCCACCGGTGAGTTGGGTTGGGGCAGTGCTGGGGTCCTGCTGCATCATGGCTTTGTATCTTACCCTTTTTGTGAGACACTGACTTCTCGCAGATGTAGATGTAGTCTGGCTGTTTTACTGTATCTTCTGGTCTGTCTTTTAGGAATAGTTGTATTTGCTGCATTTTCAAAATATATATGGCTTTGGGAGGAGATTTCTGCCGCCCTACTCACGCTGCCATCTTCAGTGCCCCCTTCTTTGTTCTTCCTATTTTGCTTTGTTTTTATAATCCACAAGTAAGTGAAATCATATGGTATTTGTCTTTCTCCACCTGGCTTATTTCACTGAGCATAATACCCTCTAGCTCCATCCATGTTGTTGCAAATGGGAGGATTTCTTTTCTTTTTATGGCTGAACAATATTCCGTTGTGTATATGTACCACATCTTCTTTATTCATTCATCTACTGATGGACACTTAGGTTGCTTCCATATCTTGGCTATTGCAAATAGTGCTGCGATAAACACAGGGATGCATATAAGCCTGGATACTCTTGCAGCCGAGTCAGGGAAATGCCAGCAGCAATGGAGGAGGGAGGAGGCCTTTTCCAGAAACTAGCCTATATAGGTCTTGTTCTGGAGGCAGCCTGGAGGCAGAGGCAGAGCCATCTCTGCCTGGTGGATGGTTTCTCTGGGTATCCCACAGAGGGGTTTTCCAGCCTCACTACAGGAGCTCAGGGCAAAGGAGGCAGGAAGTGTGATTCGGGCAGGTGTGAACAGAGCCCTCCTGGCTGCCACCATTCCGGCTCATCTCTCCTCTGCACAGTCTATGATGGTGGCCACTTCTTCCCATACCCCAAAGGCTGTAAGCTTCAGAGAGTTCAGCTGCCAGGCTAGTGCCCAAGAGGGACAGTGATGACAGTGAGGAGCTCCACGCAGGGCCTTCAGCCCTGGGAAAGGAAAGGGAACTCTAGGAAGTCTATGAATGGCCTCTGAGGCTGTTTAGAGCTTATAAAGTCCTCCTTTCTCCTTTTGCTGAAAACTCCCATGGATGTGAAAGGAACCTCTGTCTGGTTTATTTCAAAGGGGGTTTGTAGAAAAAAAACATTCAACATTCTCCATGTAGCTCCTTACTGGCTAATTTTCAGAGCTAAATATCTCAGCTGCTTCAAAACATTTCTGTTTCATGTTAGTCAAAGGTACTGGTGATGGGGTCTGACATCAGATGAAGTTTCCATTTGTCCATTCTGTTTTTCTGTCTTTAGGGAGCTAGCCCATGCTTAAGCTTTTTCAGAAATTATTTTTGGGGAAAGACTGCTCACTGAGAAGAGTTCATCAGAATAAAATCAACTTCAGGAAGCAGGGTAGTTGCTGCAACGTGTTCTTGTTATTTAGGGTCAATGAACTTCACATCTCTTAAAGCTGTCACAGACCTATGTAAGAAGCCTGTTCCTCTGCACAGAGTTTCTCTCAAGTCAGCAAGAATGTGCCAGGGGCATTTGAGAGTCATAGGCCTTATTTGGGGGTGAGGGTGGGGGGCTGGGGAATTCCAGAAACGATCTCTAAATGAGTGGGTTTATGGCCACCTCACCTCCCTCACCTCCAGAGAGTTGGCACAAAAAAGCTGTGTGTGTGTGTTTCAGCTACCATCACGCTGCAATTACATCACTCAAAATCAGACTGTAAATAGTCACAGCGACAGAGAAACACTCAAGTGATCTCAAAATATGTGTGTTGGGAGCCGTGCTTCCATGCACTGCTGATTTTTAAAAACTGGGAGCCCAGGAGTAGTCAGTGAGTTGTAGGAAGAGCAGGAGCTGGAGTGGAGTCAGGTGAAGGGGGAGCAGGGCTTCCTCCATGCCCCCACGGGTGGCCTGCCTTTTGCATGCCGTCCAGCTGCTCTCTGGAGCCCTGTGCCTCCATCTCAATTTCTGCTTTCTCAGAGTTTTTACTTCCTTATCTTGCTCATAGTTTCTGTATCCCTTAACTTCTCTGGCCGTGGGTGGTTCCAACTGTACCTCCCAGTTTCTCTCAATACATTAATTAGCCCCTGAGCGGGCTTCTCCCTGTGTCATTCACCAAGGATTTCTTCATTCCAGGTTCTGGGAGAGAATTTGATAGCCCAGCTTATCTTTTCCTCTACTGCTGGCTACCCTGACGATTGACTACCTTTGGTTCCAGCCAGTCGTAACCTAGAAGTAGGATTATGTAGCTCAAAACAGAGCAGTCTTGGCAGTCTCTTACTTGGGAGCAGTGAATGGGGCAGTTAACAGGGCACTGTTAATGTCAGTAGTCCCATTAACAACAGTGGGCACGACGACCAACATGTCTAATATAAATGTGGGAGTATGCACTTAAAGTATCCTTTTAATTTAAATGTACATAAGGATTTTTGCCATTGATTTCATCTAACAGGACTAAAGTTCACATGTCTGGATATGGGTATGTTTTATCTTGACTAAGAATTCTGAGGGAAAAAAATACCACAGAATATGCATCTCAATTGCAGTGTTGCCTCCTTGTGCAGCCTTTGCTGACCACCCAATCCAAAGGAACCACTGAGCCACGTGCCCCCACCTCCCTGTCACTTTATTTCCTCCATAGTTCCTATTATCTGAAATTACGTTGTTTTTAAAAGTAATTTATTGCCACCATATGATTTCACTCATATGTGAAATCTAAAAAATAAAAAAAAGAACAAAACACCAATAAACTCATAGACGCCGAGAAATGACTTGTGATTACCAAAGGGGAGGGGTTGGGGTGGTGGGTGAAAGAGATAAAGAGGATAAAGAAGCACAAAATCTCAATCATAATATAAATTAGTCACAAGGATGAAAGTACAGTAGCGAGAATATAGTCAATAGTTCTGTAACATCTTTCTATGCTGACAGTAACTACACTGGTTGGGATGACAATTTAAGAATGTGTATAACTATTGAATCACTATGTTGTATACTTGAAATCAATATAATATTGTATAACAACTAGACTTCAATAAATATACTAAATAAATAAATAAATAACAGTTTATTTCCCCTGCCCCCAGACTATATGCTCCTGACACAAGGACTTGGCTGATCTTGTTCACCACTTTATTCCCTGGCATCTAAGATTGCGACTGACATAAATAAATATTTGTCAAATAAATGGAGTCAATGGTGAATGCATAAGGGAAAAAAATATTGTAGTCTTTGGCTCTCCAGTTTTAGCAGACTCACTTGTTTCTTGTTCAAAAATGCAGATTATTTGCAGATATTCTGAGGGAGCATTTCTGGGGTAGAGCCCAGGATTCATCATCATAAACAACAATGTCAAGTGCTTCTGATGTGAGGAGTGCAAGGACCACATTTTGATAAACACTGCAGTTGTTGAACCTGCAAGTCTTTCGATTTGAAACTCCCCACCCAATTACCCACATGAAATTACAGGGGCCAGCACTTAGAAGAACAGAGCTCACTCCCTCTGTCATTAGGGGAGGTCATGACCTGTATCCCATCAACCAGCAATTAGATGGTGGGCTGCTTTTACGAGAAGAAAGCGGAATGGATGCTAGGCAGGCATAAACAGTAGATGTCCACTACAAATATCATGGCAAGATAACATCACTCCCAAACCCCTTTGCATGATGTTGAGACATTTCATGACCTAATTCCTGATGACCCACCCAGCCACAGCTGTCACAACTAACGAATCTTATGATTAGCAGTTGAACATGCTGACCTTCTGGCAGCTTCCCCTAGACTGCCATGTTCTTATTCACCTCTGGGCTGGTGTGTTGGTAAATATTTACCAATTGGCCCTTTAGGGTCAGAAAGTCCTGATAAGTATGGGTTGCCAATTTCTGTGGTGTACATACACTCCTACCACAACTGCTTTCAGGCTATCAACATGACATCATTGAATGTGGCACTGGGAGGAGAGGGACACACTAGCTCTTCTAACAGGTACAAACAGGCTCCAGTGCTCCACTTGCTGGAGTCATCACACATTCTGCTTTTTCTGCCTAACCCCTTCCCCAAGGTCCCTGTGCCCCCACCCCTCACTTCCAGGCTAATTCCTCTAGAGCCTCACGCTGGGGCCCAGCTGTAGCGAGCTTGCCTGGGAGCAGGGCTCCTCCTACCTGCTCCCAAGCCCTTGTGTTTCTCTCTAGCACAGATGCTCATGTGTGTCTCCATTAGACTATGAGCTCACAGAATTCATCACACTTTGCATGACACCCAGCACATACTAAGTACTCCAAAATGTTTATTGCATGAATGAATGTACGTACTCCTTAAGTCTCACGAAATCTCCTCATGTGGACAGCTGTCAACTTGACTTGGTATGAGGCCACCAGAACATTTTTAAAATTTTATTTTGGTATCATTAATATACGATTACTTAAACAACATTATGGTTACTAGACTCCCCCTATTATCAAGTCCCCACCACATACCCCGTTACAGTCACTGTCCATCAGCGTTGTAAGATGCTATACAATCATTACTTGTCTTCTCTGTGTTATACTGCCTTTCCCGTGTCCCACCCCACTACATTATGTGTGCTAATCGTAATGCCCCTTTTCCCCTCTTATTCCTCCCTTTCCATCTGTCCTCCCCAGCCACCAGAACATTTTTATTAAAGATGTAAAAAATGCAGCTTGCAAATGACTTTCCAAGGGTTGGGCTAGTTGCTGGCTCACCTTATGTCATTAAGATACTTGTGCCCAAGAGATGAGTAATTTGCTTTCTGGTCCCCAGTCCTGCTTCGCCTTCACTGCCCGTGAAGCCCCAGGGAGGCATTCATTAGTGAATGAGCACCTTGAGTAAGGACGGAAGATGTCTGTGCCAGCCGAATGCCTTGCTTGGTTTTGTTTGTGAGAAATCCTCACCAGAGGGACAATAAAACCATCAGGATGGGGCATGTGGGCATGGCAGGGGCCACTGGGGCCACGTGGGAGGGGGATAGGGACCAGGAACACTCAGAAAGGAAATCTGAGGGACACTGATTCATTCTCAACTTATTTTCTGAGCTTCGAGGGAGTGAACATTCTATATTCAAAGGGCTTTGAAGTTCACCTTAAAATTATCCCCTTTTCTGGGAAATTAGAAATAATAACAGCGTGTTCTGACTCTCAACAATAAAAAATAGACCAGCCCTTTGAAGAAGGGTTGTTGTTTATTTGTGCGGAAGGTAGGAAATAAAGCTTTTATGCCTCCCGAGTAGCCCATGGAAGAGACCCGTATGCCCAAGTCCCTGTCCTCCCCTGTGCCCCCACCCTGGGGCACAGTAGGGGCTGGAGTGCACACATGGGCACCCTGACTGTAGCAGCAATGCAGACAGGAAGCGGATAGCCACTGCCTTGTGAGTGTGCCGTTATAACTACGTGGACTGTCGAATTGGAAGGGAACTGTCATTTCTTGAACCCGCACTGTAACATCACTGTATCGGATGGGTTTGCTTTGGCGTCTCCTCTGCTTCACAGACTCCTTACACTCCTGCCAACAGTTTCTAAAGCACTTCCGCCTAGGAGCAAACATTTCCAGAGCTCTGCCATGTACAGCCCTCTAGTTAGATGGAGGCAGGAAAACAGACGCCTTGATCGTTGTCTTTAAGAATTTTACAGACAAAAGTAAAATGGACGCGGGTCCATGGTGCTCAAGGGAGTCCAGGGCTAGCCTTCGGTGGTCTTGTATGTGCCCTGACACTGTGGGTAAAGTTTCAGTTTTGTGGGGAGAGGGTCAATAACTTTCACTGGTGTCCCAAAATGGTTCCTGAAGCCCACAAAGTTAAGAGATGAGCGTGTGACTTTACAGAATCTGTCTGCAGTCAAGGTGTCAGGAAAGCGATGCGGTCTCTCAACAACCCTGTGTGGGGGGCAGAGCTCTGAGGTGATGCCTTGAATGGACCTGGGCCTCGGACACGGGGAGCTTTAAATCCTGGCTGTGCTGCTGAGCTGTGGCGAGGCCTTCAGCAGATTGTGTGACACCCCCCACCCTCAGCCCTGCCCTCAGGTCCCCATTGCTGTGAGTTGAATGGAAGGGTGTACAAAGAGTCTGAAAGTTGGGCAACAAGCACAAATTGCTTGTAGACAGTATGTCAGTTACATTGTTCAATGCTGTACTCACTAGGTTTTTCTTCTATCTCCAGACACCTTTCAGGTAAGGAACTTCCAAATGTAAAGCTGTGATTTGTAAATGTAAAGCAATTGTTCATCTGGAAAAGTGCAGTGGATACTTATTTTCTGTGTTTCCAGACTTTTTTGAATCCTCGGGTGTACTGAAATTAGAAGAATTTTACCTGAAAAGGTATCTGGGGGTTGAAGCAAAATACTATTAAACATCTTATTTGAAGATGCGGTAGCCAGCTGTTCAAACATAGGTGCATTCTATGTTCCCAGACTTTCCAGAAATCCTCTATATACAGGTTGTTGAGACACCATTTTCTTTTCTTTTCTCCTGTGGAAGACAGAGGGATGATTCACATCCCAAAGGCATCAGCTAACAGTACAGTGAGGGGGATCCTAACTCCTCACCTACGTTCCACCAGTTGTCCACCACAGGCATTCCAGTGCGCGGCTGGCCACTTGCCCCTGTCCTTCTGTCCCTCCTTCCCTCCATCTGCCTCAGCTCCAGTGGCATGGAGGGGTCCTATATGCTCTCCGCCCTGAATGACTACCCTGGGTCTGGCCTGAAGGGAAAAGAATGCTGGTCAGAAAGGAGTTAAATTGCATCTATTCATATGAACATGATTTTTAAAATGTGGTGGTTTAGAGAATGACAAACCTGGAGAGGTCTTTGTCATTCCTTCCTCAGCTGGATGCCCTGTATTCTCCTTCTTGGCCCTGGGCACCCAGGAGAGCAGTTGCCTATTTAGAGCCTGTCTCTTCCCCAGCTCCCATCCAGTGCTCACCAGCTCATCTTGGTGCCTGCTACATAGCATGTGCTGAGCAAGTATTTTACAAAGAATTACTTTTTTTGGGGAGTGGGGGTGGGGGGCACTGCAGCATAGTTTTAATTAGTTTATTTATTATAATTTTTGAAAATCAAAATATAGTCTATATGCAATATTATATTGGTTTCCAATTAACAACTTAGATGCATCAATTATATACATTATTAAATGCTCACTATGATAAATGTAGTTACCATCAAATAATAACTTCTTAAAGAAACTCAATGTCTTCCTGAAAATGGTAGGAGATTTGTTACCTGGATTACTGAATTATAGCTGGAGATAAAATTTTCTTGACTAAGAAATGTCTTGTTAGTAAAGCCAAATATCTGAGCTATAATACCCCAACTTCTTTTTTCCCATGAAGCTTTGCCACTAACATAAGTACATCAGTGTGCTGAAGGATTTTATTAGTGAAACAGAGAGGGCTGTGGTGCCATCTCAGAGTCCTCCTTCTGCTTCATAGATGTTTTCTTGTGTATAGCACACCAAAGACACTTTTGGATCTGGAAGCAGTGGAGAATGTGGTTTCCAACCACAGCAGGGCAAATCATCACCTTAGGAGTATTTTGGAAAATAGATTCCCAAATTTTACTCCTAGAGATGCTGATTCAGGAGTAGGCTCCAGAATCTTATTTTTAACAAATGCTCCCCTTGATTCAGTTGATCAGTTAGGTTTGGGGATTGACCTATAGCTGATTAATTTTGGACAGGTTCTCTATGACTCTTGGCTCTAAAGCAGCAGTTGGGTATGTGTAAAGATCACCCACAGAGCTCATTAAAAATGCAAATTGCACATCTAGTAGAAAGTGGCTAACACGACAAAGGCAGACACCAGCAAATATTGGTAAAAAACAAGGAACAGCTGGAACTCTTTTTACATTGTTGATGGGAATGTAAAACTGTGTAACCTTTTTGAAAAGCTGTTTGGCATTTTCTTACAAGGCTAAACATATACCCACCCTGTGATCAAGCAGTTCCACTCCTAGTTATTTACCCAAGAGAAGTGAAAGCATATGTTCAAAACACTTGTGCACTAATATGCACAATAGATAAAAAGTAGACACAACTGGCGGACACACTCTAAGGTGGCCCTAATAATTCACAACCTTGTCAAATCCCCTCTCCTTAAGTCTGGGTGATATCTGTGACTTGCTCTATCAACATGGCGAAGGGGATGGATGCCAGTCCCATGACTGTTATGTTTGGTGAGATTCTGTTTTGGCACACTGAAGATGAAGACTCTCCTCCGAGCCTTGAAGGGACAGACAGCCATGTTGTGAACTGCCTATGGAGAGGACCATGTGACAGAGAACTGCAGAAGGCAGCCCCCAGTGGAAGTCAGTAAGAAGCCAAGATCCTCAGTCCTACAACTGCAAGGATCTGAATTTTGCCAATGACCACAGGAGTTTGGAAGAGGACTCTGAGACCCAGACAGTAAAACAGTTTGGCTGATACCATGGCTGCAATTTTGTGAAACTGAGCACAGGACCCAGTTAAGCCATGCCAGGACTCCTAACCAGGGAAACTGTGAGATGATAAATATGTGTTGTTTATAACTGCTATGTTTGTGAAAATCTGTTACACAGCAAAGGAACTGAATACACAGGTCAAATGTCCAGGTGAATGTATAAACAAACTGTAACATATTCCTGCAATGTAATATTACTTAGCAATCAAAAGGAACTATTAATACATATAACAACATGGACAAATCTCAAAAACATCTTGAGTGAAAGAAGCCTGACTTAGAAGAGTATATGGATGTGATAGAAATGAGAACAGTGGTTGCTTCTAGGCAGGTGGGGTTATTGAATGGAATGGGGCCTAACAGAACTTTCTGGGGTAATAGAAGTCTTGGTTGATGGTGCTTACTTGGAGGGTATACATCTGTCAAATCCCATTATAGTATACTTAAAAATATATGCCTTTAATTGTTTGTTAAATATACTTCAATTTTTGAAAATTGTGATTACCTCCACCTCCCAGATTCTGATTCAGTGGGTCTAGGTCAGGAGGATGAAAGATTCTCATTTTTAACAAGCATCCCAAGACAGTTCTAATGTAGAAGATCTTGGGCCCCACTTGGAAAAACACCCCAGAGCCATGGGTCATTGCAGGAGGAAGGATGGAGGAATCAGGAACATATGGTTTCTTCTGACTCAAGCTAGCTTTCTCTCAAGGGACCTGTATTCTAATTAGAACAACAACGTCTTCGTTTGTTATCCAGCCAGTCAAAAGGCGATTTCATTCAGTTAATCAACTGAGTGTTTTCCAAGTACTTGGTATTTGTCTTATTCAAAGAAATCATAAGACACAGCCATTCTTCCAAAAGAGCTAAACATTTAATTGAGGAAAAAATGCACATCTTTGCATGAAACTGGAAACTGTTCAGCTGCAACACAAAGTGGGCAGGATAACCACTCACTCTCTCTAGTTACTGGATCTAGTTTTCCTTGGTCACTTTGCAAAGTATTCCCAATAACCCCACTTCCCTCACGTCAGTGTACCTTTAAAGTCACCTTTTATGTTATGGAACAGTTCTTCATTTTGATGATCCTTCAGATGTTTTTCCCCTGCTAGGTTTTTGCCATTTTCCCAAATTTAAAGGTTTTTTTTTTCCCCTCTCATTTTATCCATTTTTGTTCTGGTTGGCCATGGATCATGCTGCTGGGAGATTCAGGAGCTCTCAGTTGAGGGTCATGGCAACAATCAGC
Organism: Manis pentadactyla; assembly: GCF_030020395.1. Taxonomy (NCBI): domain Eukaryota; kingdom Metazoa; phylum Chordata; class Mammalia; order Pholidota; family Manidae; genus Manis; species Manis pentadactyla. Next base: position 22,236,291 of record NC_080026.1, read on the forward strand.
CCCACCTGCCTTCCCCAATGTCTTGGAAGAGTTGTTGGTATTGCCCTGTGTTCCAAGAACCAAGGAAGGAGACATTGCACTCAGATGCCCAGCTCAGCTGGACAAATGAAATACAGCATCTTAATTCCCAGATGCTGCTGGTTTTTCACTGAGCTTACTTTGCGTGGAGTAATTTCTAATTACCTAAGCCTCAAATTTTAATCCTAATTAAGTATCACAATCTATAATGTTCATGCGGATCCATAATTCTGAAACTTTCCTGACAATTTTCTACTTCACTTTCCTCAATTCCATGTCATTCTCAGTGATGCTTTTCTATTATGGGCAATAGAATGGTCAGTTGTCTAGAAGATAATGTTTATCTGTGGTGATAAAGATGGAAAATTTCCCTTGCAGAATGAAAGAGCAAGATATTTCATATCAGCAAAGGCTCTTCAAACATATTGTTGTTACAGTAAATTCCCATTTACCTAGAATGTAAATCCAGGGACCTAAACAATTCAGGGAAAAGTAACCAGGGTGGAGAAAGCACAGGGAATCTTTTGTTCAAAGAAGGGAAGGCTCAGATGGACTTTGTTCAAATATAGGATGGGCTGTCTACATGGCTCCAAGAAACAAAATTAGGTCTGATGGTGGAAGGAACAGAGTGAAAGATCTTACTATAATAAATAAACATTTCCTTAAAATGAGCATTAGTCAAAGATAGAATAAGCTTCTTGGGAAGGTTTGTTTTCTATGGCTGCCATAAGAAGTTGTCACAAACTTAGCAGTTTAAAACAACACCCATTTATTACCTCACAGTTCTGCAAGTTTTGGGTAATTTGTTAGAGAGCAGTAGGGAACTAATACACAGAACTTTATCCTTAAGGCCTCTTTTTTTCCTCGCTCACTTTCCACATCTAGCCCATCAGAATATTTCATTGGCTCCACTTCTAATACATCCAGAACGTGATCATCTCTTACCATCTCCACCGCAGCCACCTGGCCCAGCATCTCTGCTTACACACCTGTGGTACCTCAGTCTATTCTTAAAGGAGCGTCTATGTTCCTTCTAAAACATTAGTCAGATTATGCCACTCCCTTCTCAAAACCTTGCATTGTTTTCTCATTTCACTCATATAAAAGCCAAATTCTTACAGCAGCTCTTGATGTTCCCTCCCCAACCCCATCCTCTCAGATCTCATCAGTTACCATCTACACCCACACCTTCCCCACCCATGGTCCTCCCCAAGGCTCCACACTCACCACACTCCCCTCTTGGCCTTTACTTAAGTTTGCACCGTCCTGTCCCCTCCACATCCCTCCCTTCGCCTTAGCACACACCACGTCTGACACACTGCTCAGGGCCAGGTCATTGGCTGCCTGGCCCGGCTCCTCTGACGGGCAGTCTTACCATGAGCTGCCCAGTAGGTTGGCCGAGACACTGTCAGGTCTGCAGCTTGGTCTGAAGGCTTTCCCCGCCCAATCTTGCCTCCTTTCCCTTTTATCTTTTACGCTCATTACACCCAATCATCTTTTGTACTCCTAATACCACCTCAGTGTCTGTTTCCCAGAGGCCAAAACTAACACGTTAGAAATAACTGTTGGAAGCACTTTACCTATAGTAACTCATTTAACTGCTTGCCTCTTCTTCCCTTCTAGCTTCTGTTGATAGAGCTTTCAGAATTTCTTAGGATCGAAAATCCCAGCAGCGTGGAAGTTAACTAAACTTTCTAAATACTTATTCTTATCAACAAAACTCTCCTGGTTCTTAACCTTAAATTCCTGCAAAATGTCTCCATTTTCCTCTTTTTTGGAAAGAAAATAAACCTTTGGTAGACCTTCTGCCTCCATGACTCGTCTCTGTGTTTTCACTGCCACTTTTCCTACACGAGCCGAGCCATCTCCTGTTCCTCCCCGCACACCTGGGCGGCGAACACGCGCGGTCTGCCTCCCCGGGGCCAGGAAGCTGCTCCCCTGGCCTCTCTCTGCGGCTGGTGCTCTGCACACCTCCCTGCTCGGGACTCTGCCTCTGTGGGTCAGTGACCCACAGCACCTCCTTTCCCCTCCTGCTTGCTCATCTGTTTCTGCTGGACGGTCTTTGCGTGCTCATCAGCCTCGGCCTCTGGCTGGGATATTCCCAAAGGCACAGGACTTGGGCCCCGCTTCTGTCTCAGCACACTTCCCTCCAGAGAGCTCATTGGTTCTCACGGCTTCAGCCTTGACTTGCCCACATCTCATCATCGTGATCTCTCTCACTTCAGTGCTTTGTTACCACTTCAGAAGAGATACCTTAAAAGAAAAGTTGACTCAGAAACCAGAAGCTATAAAGCTGATAACTTTGAAGACCAAAAATCTTAAACACCCACATGGCTAAAAAGCAAGCAAAGAAGTGTGGAACTACCAATGCACCAACCTATCATAAGCAAAGTTAAATTTTAGTCCTAAATTGAGAAAGAATATTTATAATTCATATGACAAAGGACTGAAATTTGTAATATTCTGAAGGTTCAAAACACAGTATGTGTACACTATGGCATACTTTTAGGCATTTTAAGGAGACCATTTTAGAGAAGAAAATGAAATTTCATAGAATCTGCCATCTAGGCTATTCTAGAATACTCCCCCCCCTCCAAGTATTGCTTTAAATGTGCTTATCATTGGTTAATATTTTTTGAGTTTTTTCCTTTTGCATAGTTATAAAGAATTTTTATCTTTATTCCACATAAAAAGAGGTGAGAGGCTTCTGCTGGCAGATCATAATCCTGCTATAGAGAGGATGCTATGCCTGTGAGGGATGATTAATTGCTAACATTACTATGATTATCAATAACTTCATGGTTAACAAAGAAGTCCTGCCCATTTCACCTCATGGAACTGAGTGGCCTGATGCTATCTGTGGTCCCTAAAAGCAAGTTCCTATTGCATTAGTCATTGTGTCCCCAGGATCTAGCTCATGCAATGTGCATAATAGGCATTTTTCAAACTGAAATGAATTGAAGTTGGGAGAGAAAGAGGAAGAAAGATCCCAATTACCCACAAGTACTAGGGGAAAATAGCAGGTGAGGAGGAGAATTCTGAAATAGGATTTCAAATTTCTCCCTCCACCTCACCTACCTTTACAATCTAGATAGCAAGGCAAGATAGGAAGGCCAGAGGAGAGTGACAAGAGAGAAATGGATGATGGGAAATGACAAAGTCAAATTTCAACTGGTCCCTGTCTTCCAGAAGCCAGTCACAACCCCTGAAATGCCAGGTAAAGAGTATGAAATATGAAGCTCACCTCAATGAGATGAAAGTACTGGGCATTCAATCTTTGGTCCTCCAATCACAGTGAACTGTTTTGTTTGTTTGTTTGTTTGTTTACTTAAAGCCAACCGTGGTCTGGTCTAGCTTCAATATTCAGCTAAGTTATACCAGAAGGTTCTATTTGAAATTGTCACACTTTTAAAACACTTCAGCTGGTGACAAGCATGGCTATAATGCAAATGGTCTAAAGTCTCTTTGAAATTGCTAAACTGAAGGTTTCAGGCTGTGGCTTGCTGTTGCTTTAAATTCTCTCCTCACTCTGATTTCTGCTCAGTTCAGTGAAATTCATGTTTCCTACATCAAGAAAGACAGGGAGCCATCTGAAATTTCCTGCAACACCTGGTGCTAGGCAGGTTGAGGCAGGTGATCCTGCCATGCTGCCCTTGACAGGTTTGTGATTGCATCTTTTTTGGTCTTTATGTTATTTACTGGCAAATTCCAAGTAACGTCAGTGCCGATGAATGCAAAGCAGCCACTGTAACTGCTTTCTCACACCACCCAGGGCACAGACTCTGAATGATATAGAGCACAGTTTTTGACCTGGAGGTGGTGTGATCCACTGGTGGGTTGCAAAAACAATGCAGGGGATCTTGACAGCATTTAAAAATAAAACCAAGTAGTGCAAAATGAAAAAATATCAGAGTTTATCATAGTTGAGAGAAAATGTAACTATTTTAAGAAATTCAAGTTTTAATTACATAAGTGTGGGTGTTTAGGTATGTTGTAGGTTATAATATAACATTAAAAGCCTTTTTTTATGGTCATGGTCAAAAGAGGTTCAAAGCCATTGATCTAGAGTGAAGGTTGGGGAACTATGGTTTGTAGGCCAAATCTAACTCTTTGCCTGTTGTCTGTATGGACTGCCAGCTAAGAATGGCTTTTGCATTTTTAAATGTTTGGGGAAAAAATCAAAAGAAGAATATTTCATGAGATGTGAAGATCATGAGATATTCTAATGTCAGTGTCTATACAGTATTATTGGGATGAGGCCACACCCATTTATTTATGAATGGTCTGTGGCTGCTTTTGCAAGAGGTAAGTAGTTGCAACAGATACTTTGTGGCCCATAGAGCCTAAAATATTTACTGTCCTTCTGGAGAAAGGTCACAGGTCCCTCATCTAGAGGACTCATTTTTATGATGCATTTTTTTCCAAGCCTGTTTGTCTGTTTGATTTGGTTTGGAGAAGAAATAGGGAAATGATTGAATAGGATTGGAGGGTGATATTCTGGGAGCATTGTGGACACTGCCACCACTCCCTGTGTCCCCTGGAATCCCCTGTGCTGTTTTGTGCAACCCTCCTCTGGCATCAGTGCCTCTCAACGGCTGCACCTCAGCTTTCTGCAGAGGCCTGCCCTTGGGCTTTGACCAACTGTGCGGGAGCTAGAAGTGTCCAGGAGAGTCAGCTACTGTGGGCAGGCCCTAGGCCAAGATGCAGGGGTCTGAAACACTCATTCTCTTCCTCGAGTCCTGAGGACAAAACTCTGAAAGGTAACCACCCTTGGGGAGGTGCCCTGTGGGGTCAGGCAGAAGTCCTTCTCCAGATTTGGCCTAAATCACTCTTGCTCAGTTTCTCTCCCTTCTCTGTCCTGCTTGCCTTGTTCCCTTTCTAGTTCCCCAGAGCACTTTCTGAACACTTGAGGACCCAGAAATCCTAGTTTCAGTCTTCTGGAGAAGCCAGCTGGGGAGAGAGGGAGCAGAGGGAGGAGCTCATAAAAGGCAACTTGTTTTGACAAAACTCTGGCTTAATGGGTGCCACCCACCTGCCCTACTGGAGGTGGACTCTGTATGTCACTGGTGTTTTCAGAAAGGGGAAAGGTGGCATTTCTCATTGGAGATCAATTTGCAATGTGTTGTAATTTCAAAGAGCTCTGGGATGAGTTCAGAAAATTGGATTCTAATTCCAATGGATCCACTGGGCAAGTAGTAATCTCTATAGGATTTATTTTCCTCCACTTGTGAAAGAGACAATAGCCAATTTGTAAGGTTTCCTCTAACTTTCTGAGTCTCCTTGTGAAATAGGTGGCTAAAACCATCTTCTAGTTGCTGATTAATCCTGACTGGGCCATCTAGCCCACAAATGTGGCTTGGCTGCAAAATGCAGGCAGATGCACTAGACCTGAGAGCCCCGGGTGGGTGCCCACGGTGCAGAAGCGTCCCTCCAGGGGTCCAGTGCTCCCTGATGGCAAACCCACGCAATGGCAGCCAGATACTTTGCTTTCCTAATGTGGAACCACTGTGTGTATTTTTTGTCTATGAACTCTCTCCACACCCTCAGTCCAGCGTGGACTCTGTTGTACTGGGCTTCCTAACTGGCACCAAATTTTTGGTTTGTTACTCTTTTCTGTTCTGCTCACACTCCATGGCTGGCTCCAGACCTATCTGTGTACCAAAACACTCATCTGCAAGACAAGAGCACCTCTCTTCCACACATGCGGGAGGGAGAATGGGAAGCACAGGGCGGGGTGGTGAGAAGGTAAGATGGTGTGCCACTTTATTTTTATCTTGCTCATTATAAAATCTTTTGACAACACAGAAGGATATAAAGTATTTCATCAACCAGGTCTAAGGACCCCAGGGGATCCAGAGATTATTGTCTGAAGCCTGTGAGTTCTTTACACAAAGTTATTTATAACCTTATCTATTCATATGGAGAACTATCTCAACCAGTAAAAACGGAAAACACCACCATCCAGATCCTAGCAGCTGACCACATTCAACTGAAAGCGAGACCTCAGCTTTATCCCCTGTGTTTTCATTTGTGTTTATAATCTTTGGGAGCCAAGCGATAAAGTAACAACATTTTATCTATTTATTTTTTTCCACAATGAAATCAGCTTTATTGTTTGCTTTTAAGTTTATGTAAATCACGACAATTAAAAGCATTCCAATAGCACACGAAAGGGAAAAGAAAAAGTAAAACCACGTAAAAATCCTACCACTCATGCCATAAACATTTTGACCATCCTTTTCTAGTTTTTAACCTTTTATGAGTTGAAAAGCAGGTCTAACTCTAACTGCTATAAAGTTGGCAGGTCCCAACACCAAAATGATTACTGTCACCCTTAGGTTGAATTCTTTCCTACTCATTAAGGCAAAACTTCGCTTTGGGTATGATGACTTGCACTTGAGTAGCATTTTCATTTACAAAGACTTCAGTTTTAAAAATTATTTAATAAATCAAGAATTCAAGGTGACATCCTGGAAAGTACATAATTAAAATGAGTAATACTCTACTTTAATTAATGAGGAGTGATGAGAAAAGGGCAGAAGCAGACTTAATGTGAAGAAGGTGCATTCGGGCCCTCGGAAAGCCACAGGGCATCATACTGCTAGTTGTGCAAACATTTTGCTTGCATTTAAATAGAAAATAATGATAAGAAAACTTGAATTATGGTCATTTTCTAAATGATATAAATGACTCCATTTTCTAATGATATAAATGTGAACTATGTGCTGAAACTGCATTTTTTTCAACATCTGCAAAAACAGAGCAGATGCAGATATTACTATCCTGTACTCCTAAATATTTGATGCTTAAAAAAAGTTTCAATAATAATCTTACTTTCAGGGAATAAAACCAATTTAGAGTTATGAAATGTCATATCATTAAAATTGATCCACAGTTCTATATGGATCTGTTCAATGTGATCTGATAGTCTTGAATTTCAAATACAGATGTGCAGTTTGTCATATTTTTATAGTCCAATAGCAAGACAAAGAGTATTACCAAAGTCAAATGTGAAAATATTTAACATTGACTTGTATATGAGGTTACATCTTTCTACAGTTATAACTACATCAGACATCTCATTTCAGCATAATAATATTTATCAATTTGAGTTTTTGTTACATAGATTTTGGGGGGCATTTGATTTATAAATTGTCTTTGAATTTATTTTCTGCTAATGCTCTGACTTTCTGGGATGCCCTAACTGATGCTGAAAGCACAAAGAGAACACTGATTTCTAATATTTGTACCTATTTAAGTAAAATTTAGGGTGAAAAATTTTAAGCTAATAGTGAATAACCAAAGGACTATTATTCCCCATTAAGGGATCCATACATTACTCGAACCTGAGAAATCCTGATGTAAGGCCAAAAAAAAATGTTTCTTGGTCTTGTTGTAGGCTTTGAGAGTTTATATGTATATATAAATATGTATATTTTTCTCTGTATATTCTACGTTTCAAATGTGTGTGTGTGTATATATATATATATATATATATATATATATATATATATATATATCCTTTTTACAGCAGTTACACCATCCCACACATGCTGTTCTGTAACTTGAATTTCTACTTAATAATATGTCACAGACCTCATTCTTTTGAATGGTTATGAAGTATTTCATTACATGACTGGTAAGCCAGTCCCTCATCAGGATATATGCGCTGTTTCCAGATTTTGTATTCCCATAAGAACAATGCCGGGAACATCATTGTTCATTTTATAAATTGTGTAGGGTAATTTTATTTCATGTGCAGGGAATTGCTGATCAAAGAGAATGCACATTTGATTTTTGATAGGTACTGCCCGAGTGCTTCCCAAAAAGGCAGTATCAATCCTCTATCCCAGCCACAGAGTACAGGAGTTTTGCCACCCTCTCACCAACACAGAGTATCAGAGAACTTCTAAATCTTTGGAAATCTGACGGCTGAAAAGTAAGAATTGTGTGTAAACTGAGTTGATGGCATTCTATGTTTCAAATGTATGTAGATGCTGCTCTGATTGTTGAAATACAAAATCATTTCAGTGTTATTACCTTGATTTATTTATTACGCCTTTTCTCAATCAATAGTTATTTCAACCACTACATGCGGACGTTTATGATTTTGTTTCTTTCAAAAAAGGCTGCTCATAGTGAAATATGGTTAGAAGCCTACAATTGCTCAGAGTTTGGTCTACATGAGAATATACCACCCAACAAAACACAGAGAGATGGCAGAGCAAGCCTGGCAGCTCGCTGCTCTTGCCCTTTGTACTGACGCAAATACCACTCCAGCTGCCCCTGGAGTCAAAGAGGCCCCAAGGAAAGATGAGCTCCTCTCCGAAAGGAGTTTTCTCTTAAATAACAAATAAAGATATCCTTTTTCTTTTTTGTTTCTAAGTTCCAGAGTCTTAATTTCCACTATTGTGGAATTATCATAAGTAGGCAATACCTTAAAAAAAAAGAGCACCCCAGTCCCTGCACCCACATGACATAAAAGACATGCTCAGTTTGCGTCACTGTGCTTGAAGTTCTTCAACGCAGGTGGTGTGTCCCCTCTGTTCGTCATCCCCCCAGTACCTGGCAGCAGGCCTGGCACAAAAATTAATGAATGAATGGATGGATAAATGAATGAATGAAAGGATGTCTTGGCCAGCATCCTTGTACACTCTGTTGATCTGTATAGGGTGATATGCTTTCTGATACCTTTCTTATTCTCGCTCTTAAATGGGTTTTTTAGAGAAATCCTTTCAGAAACTATCGGTATAGGTGCTTCTGATTTAGACTTTCACTAGAATTGGTTACAAAATATTTAAAAAGACAAGCACAAATTCTCTCTGAAAACACAACTGACTTAAAAGTGAAGTGTTTTTTTTTTTGCAAGGGCAGAATATAACCTCTTACCCTGGTTCAGTTGACACTGTTGCAGAGAAAGTTTACACTTTTGTCCGTGTTGTGAAGACTGGGTTAACCACAGTTACTAATTCTATACCAATTCTATTGGTTACTTTCATCCAGAGAAGAAAGCTTTGATTACTAATAGCAACTCTGTTACTAAGTGAATCAATGACACTTCTGACCACTGCAAAAGCTCCACAATTTGGGGGACAGAAATGAAAAGCAAATCCAACAATAGAAAATAAGAGAAGCCTCTCTGAAGTATTATCTGACAGCTTTTGCTTTCCACTTACTTTGAAAAAATTTTAAACTCAAGATATAATTGACATTCCATAAAATTCACCCATTTGAATGTGCAGTTCAATAGTTTTTAGTATATTCACCTATCACCACCACCTATTTCAGAATATTTTCATCACCCCAAAAAGAAATCCTCTACTCTCAGCCCCTGGCAATCCCTAATCTATTTCATTTCCTTTTACTTACCTCTAGTTAACAGGGTCTCTAGCCCTGGGGAGGCAGTGGCCATTAGCGTCACAGGCCTTGAGGAAGTTCTATTTCCCAAGATGATTTTCTTTTTCTGCCACCATCAGTAAATGCTGTTAACTAAGCTCAGAAACCCCAGGGAATTCTCTGCAGGGCAATTAGTCTTTGTTGTGTAAAATAAGTGTGTGTGTGTGTGTGTGGTGACTGGGGAAGGATTAGCTGATAAACGTAGATTATTGCCTGTGCTGAACTAGAGTATTGATTGTCATGGACGGCTGAAGATTACATTCTCTTGAAGAGATAAAACAGCAGGGTCGTTTCTTTCAGAGTGAAACAAAGTCCAAGACTGGGTCTTCAACTCCTTAACATAATACAAAACTCCTAACTTGCTGACAATTTGTGTCTGCCATTTTGTCTGGCAATGGAGCGAGTTGGTCCAGGAATGAGCTGTCAGAAGGTGTGAGAAAGAAGCACCCCTGACATCAGGACTTGATCTGGGCTTACAACTGGGTATTCTTCTCATATTGAACATAAACAATTGCACAAAACCTAACTCCAGACCAGGTCCCTTCCATGACCATGATGGATCAAATCAAAGACTAGATCATTCTGTTATGTCTGAATGGGGCCTAAACATGAATGTTGCCCAAACCACAAAAATGACCAAACATCCTCCTAGCCTGGTTATTAGGAGTGAGTGCTGCTTCCTTAACAACCTTCATTGCTCTCAGATTCTAGGTAAGATTTACTAAGATGTCAAATCATAGAATTATCTTTGCTTTCTGATGGCCTTGACTTTCCTCCAAATCACATCACATGAGCTCATCCCACATCATAAGTCCTTTTTCACATCTCTTGCTGAGATGCCCCACAGTTCTCCCTCACTGACCCAGGAAACGGACCCAACTTGTCCATCTACAGATATGTTCTCGTTGGCCTTTGGCTGAAGGATGTTGACAGGGCGAATAGGTTATCTTCTATAAGAGTGATTTCAGGGTATTGTACAAAGACTCCTGCCTGATACTATTTTGCCTACATACCTGCCACAAGTAGTACCAGAAATCCCACTGTGAGAATATTATTCCTTTGGGTCAACACTTTAATGACTATTAAAGCAGAAAAGTTCTTAGAGAAGCATTTGAAACCTTTAAAACACTCGCAATCATAGATATTTGACTCTGAGCAATCCACTTCCATATTTCATCTATTCTTTACATTTTCTCACATTTTAGCCCTTCACAATTAGGATACATCCTGTGATCCACAGCATCTTAAGTTCTTTGAAACATGATGATACTTCTGAGCTTCAGTTTCCTCAGTTATGAGTTCTAGTGGCTTAAATACCATTTCCCAAACTTCAGTTATTTGCATCCAACTCACAATTTTTGCTATAGGCATGTGCTACAGTAAGATATTCATATCATGTTTATCTTTATAACAACTCACTTTCAAAATTTAAGTTAATGTAGCTTTAAACCTCATAATATTATCCATGAAACCTGGGCAAGATATGCTATAGTTTTCCCTAAAACATATTAAAATATATGCACAACTATAAAAAAACTGTAAGGTGGTTGTTCATATTCTACCTACAGTCATCTCACTTACCCCCAGTCGTGGCTGTGCCATGATCTAGCTGATTCCCAGGTGTCTTCCTGGCTCCTGTTTGTGGTGATTCTATGGTTATAGAAGAGGTACAGTCTGGAATCCAAAGTTTACAAGCTAAGGGTCAAGACCAACATGAACAACAAAAAAAGAAAAACATACCATCATACATATTTTAAAACACAAAAATAGATCCTATTAACTATTTTTATGGCCTTTAAGTAAAGATAAGTGTGTTGGACTCATTGGAGCTTGAAGATTAATTAGCTTTATGTTGTCAAAAAGCAGCAGGATCTCTTGATACTTCGAAACACACATGAGGGATTTGAGATATAATCCATGGTTCAAATATTTTAGGGGGGTATTTTGTTTGAGAAGTCTGTGAAAGCCTCTAAGAGGGGTAAATAGTTTAGAAATTACACCCTTTCTGCTATTACCACCAGCCAGAAAGAGGCGTTCTAAGCCCTTGCTGCTCAGAGGATGTTTGGTGGACCGCAGCACGACCTGGGAGCTTGTTAGAAATACAAGTTCTCAGGTCCTAACAACAGCCCTGCCGAATTGGGATTTTCATTTTTCCTGACCCCAGGTGATTTGTATGCATAATAAGTTTGAGTATGCATATTAATTGCTTTAGCCACTTAAGAGTACCCAAGCCACTGCTTTCTAGAAATGGTCCTTCAAGGACAGATCCCAGGCCAGGTTCAAGGAGACCAGAAGGCAGGTTTAATACATTAGATTCAGGTGTTTCCCCTTCACTGTTTTTGAGGGACACTACATTACACAGAAGACTTAGGAAGTGAACCCTTGTTTTATTTAGGGGAAAAAATAAACATCAGTTCACACTAAACTTGAAACCCCAAGTCATAACTTGTGGTCCTGCAGCTGCCTGAGGCTCAGACTGATGAAAATAGCATTCATTCTGTTCCTTCCTCCACCTTCTCCACCATCTCACTCCCCTGCACTCCCTGGCCCAGAGGCACATCTGTCCTCCACTGTAAAATTGGAAGCTTCAGTGTGAACAACTAAAGTGAGAAAGATCCATATAAAGGAAAATATTTATGGGTGAACTTATTCACATGAAAAAGAAAATGTCATTTTTTCTATGGAGAAGGCACAGACATATCTATGAGAAAACACATTCTCTGGGAAGCACTAGCCTGGATGACTCCTTTATAGATCTCAGGAGTCCTATTCCTACTTAGTCAATACTCAACAAGTATTTATGGAATGAATGAATGAATGAATGAAACCGTTTCATTTCCCTTCATGGGCAACAGCCTAGCAGGCTTCCTTCCCCATTCTCGGCCCCTCTGGAAACTGGATTCTTGCCAAAGGCCATTTGACAGCATGTTTTCTGCCATCCTATCAACAGAATAAAATCAAAAGCATTTTTAAAATTTCCAGTGACTATGCAAGAATTAGAAATGAGCTGGTCAGAAAACAAACAGCTAGTGGCTGCACATTAGCCTGGAGATTCTGTCTTTTTAAGTGAACCACACTCCACTATTTAGATATAAGAGAAAATTGTTTTACTTTTAGTGTATTCAAATTCTTTACTCCTAGGTTTCCATTCTGAACTCAAAATATGCCAGGCTCCAGTACTGACACCATTTTATTTCTGTGTCATATTTCATCAGCATATTAAAAAATTTTCCCATATTAAAAAGTAGCCTCTTCTTTGCTGTTAGGGGTGATGAATGTTATTGTTTGAATATTATCTTATGTAATTATATATAATAACAGACTTTGATGTATCCATATGAATAAGAATAAAGTCACTTATTTGAGTTTAAAGGTCTCTCAATATGTACATTTTGACAAGCGGATTTCAAACATTAAATATTAATGTGCTTTAGTTTTTTCCAGGTACTTTCTAGCAGGAATTAAGAGTGGAAAGAGGTGGCCAATTACTGTGCCCCTATTCTGTGCCAGGCACTCCACTGGGAGCTTGGTAAGACATAAAGGTGGTCAAAATATTAGAATAAAAGATATTATAGGTGACCTACTATGTGCCAGGTATTGTTTTGGATTCTAAGTGTCTAAGGCAGAAATTCTAATGTAATGGTTCTCAATCTGTTCATATAGTAGAATCACCTGGAGTCTTAAAAAATATATACTAATCCCTGTACCCTGTTCCCAGTAATTCTGATTCAAGTCATTGAGATGGGTGTGGGGATATCAGGATTTTAAAAAACTCCCTAGGCAGTCTGCTATTGGCTAAGGCTGAGGGCCACTGCTTTGAAACATGTGTATTGCAGAATTGTAATAGTATCACCCATATGTAAGCCAGAGTGGTAAAATCACTGAGATTTCAGTGTAAATAATAGATAGACCATCGTTCTTTATGATTCTTGAGAAAATGGGCCAGGTATGCTATTTCCAGTAATTATCAGAGTGCACAAATCAATAAATGTGTTGGAGATCTTAATGATGATGATCGGGAACCTTCTGAAGTCATACTGCCTGGTCCATCTCAAGTGCTTAATACATGTTTATTAAAAGAAGAAAAAAAAAGGCTTCACATAAGGAGGGAATGACGATGAGGTGACACAGCACCACATTACTCCCCTGAGGCAAGGAAAACATAGAAACTCTTCAAGCCCCTCTGCTCCTGGCTCCACGGAGCTGTTCCACCCATTGCTGAGCAGCAAAGGACTAGCACAAGTTCTTCGCCCCAATGGACCAGAGAACCCTGAGCCCATCTCTGAGGAAGCTGTGGAGGTCCTCGGAACCTCCGCTCTTCATCTGAGGCTCCCCACTGCCAGGGTCAAGTTGCCATCAGGCAGGGAGCTCAGGTAGGGAGGAGTGTCTTCAGTGGGGGTCAGATGCAGCATTAGCGATGCAGGAGAAGAAAGAGTTCCATGGACTTTGGTAGCCAGCAACTGAGTTCTTCTGTGAGAGTATCTCCTTTATTTTCTTACTTGTAGTCAAATATCTGTCCTTTTACAAATTCTTGCTTTTTGATATGACTGACCATGGTGGGGACTGAGCTCTCAGGAATTGCATGAGGTTCATAAGATAGAGGTGCATCTGTAAGTCATGTCTAAATGTCACCTTCTGTGAGAGAGTACCTTTAAATAATTTGTGATGCCAGAATCCATGTGGCATTATCTTCCTGTCTTGGTACATACTAGACAAGATGTATTACATTGTGTTCTTACATAGGAGCATCCCAGTGCATTATAACATTTTACTGTAGGGATTTGAATATACTGGGAATCAAGTTATTTCATGAAGCCTATAATACTAATGAAAACATGTCCTGACTTGGTCAGCCTCTGATGGTCTCTTCTCCAAATACCAGTATGATAAAGAACTCTCCACTAGTTGACAATAACCCATTATCTGGCTTGGTTTGGATATTCTAGGAGGAGGTAATGTGCTGCAGCACCAGCCGTTGCCAATGAACTTAAGTGGGAGAGTGCCAGTTCAAATGAAAGCAATTGCTGTTTCTTAGACACACAAAAGACCACCACTGGGGATACGCATGAGGGCAGCCAGAAGTGCCTCAGAATTCTGGAAGCCCTGACTACACACAGATGTGTTCATGATACCATCTGGAAATGCGGGCAGTGGCAGGCAGGGGCTTCACTTCTGTGTGATGGCACAATTGTAGGAGGATTCTACGAATGAATTAAACAACATCTTTTCAGCTCTTGTCTCCCCTCCTGGTCCACCTCTAACTAATGAATGCTCTTACCCAAATCTTCACTTTGTGTTCTCAATTATATTTAAAATGCACCTGATTTCTGGAATGAGGTGGTAAGATATAAATACATAACTATATTATACAACATATAAAAATATGTAGATCCAAACATCTCATTTTTTCTTTGAAGGTTATTTCTTGTAATTATAGTTAATCCCATTTCACCTGCAAATTACCTCTTTATCAACTTATCTCCCACCATATGTCTTTACTCCTTCATCTTGTAATTTTGCAATAGCCTTTATCTTACTGTTCCAGCATCTCCAAAACTTTCAACACCCATTTATCAAAGCAACACTTTCTCTCCCACTGATACTTAACTATCAGAGAACAGTTATGCTAAAGAAAATAAGACGGGATACCAGCCACATGTCTTTGTTTTCCTGACTCAAATCTTTTTTGTTGTTGTTGTTTATAAAAGATTGACTACATTATCCATAGTTTGATCTTTTTTTCCTTTCACATTCTTTCAATTTCTCCGTTTCTTTACAGAAAGGAAATGACCACAGTTACTTAGGGAAACATGTCCAAGAAATAGAGCTGGACACTAGAGGGGATGTAATAGTTTGCTAGAGCTGTTGAAACAAAGTGCCACAAACTGGGGGGCTTAAACAACAGAAACGTATTATTTCACAGTTCTGGAGGCTAGAATTTGGAGATCAAGGTCTCAGCAGGATTGGTTCCTTCTCAGGGCTGTGAGAAAGAATCTGTTGAGTGCCTCTCTCCTAGTTTCTGGTAATCTGTTTTTTTTGGCTTGTAGAAGCCGCACCCCTATCTCTGCCTTCATCCTCACACAGCCATCTCCATTGTGTGTGTGTGTGTCCCCAAATTTCCCCTTTTTATAAGGACATCAGTCATACTGGATGAGAACTCTCCCGAACGATCTCCTTTTAACTTGATTACCTCTGTAAAAAGCCTACCACTAAATAAGGTTACAATCGGAGGTACTAGGGGGTAGGACTTCAGATTTGGGGGAACACAATTCAGTCCTTAACAGGGGATTACTTTTTCCGTGATGCACATTGCCTGGTGGGGCTCTCTTGCTTTCTCTACAACAGACTTGATGAGACAACGGGCAGTGCCTCCAGTTTCGTCCTGCCTTTTGACCACATGACATTGGTCTCACTTGGTATCATCCTTCAAAGTAAATAGTCTTTACTGGAGAGAGTGAAAACAGTGACTTGGTTTCAAAGGACCTGCCCATCATCTCTACGGGAGAACAAAAACTCACTCCCAGGAACAAAAAATTCCTGGCCTTCCCTCACTCCTCTCCACTCCCCACTCCTTCCCCCAAGCTGTAACTCATCTGACATTTTCTTCTGACCCTCCTCAGAAGTTGCTGTGGCTTAAGTCAGTACCTGCTGCTTTGCAGAAAGCCAAGGTAGGGGTTTATCTAGGTCTCCTTCTCAAACAGCAGAAAAGCTAAGCCTTCCTGCAGAGAACCCTTTGTCCTTCTCAGCCATTGTCACAGAGAGAGACACTTACTGACCAGAGATCAGCAAGAGGCTTATCTGTGAGTAAAGAGGTCAGTGGGAACAGCTGAACTTGCCACCCCTGGGGGGCAGGGAGGGTGAGTTTAAATGACACAGAAACAAATGCATGAGTCCACTAGCCATCCAGAAAAACCTGCTTCAAGTTTTGGCTCATTATCTGCCCATGACATTCTCATCAGCTCCTGGTCACTGGAGGGAGCGCCCAGCCTCAGCCATTGCTTAGGCCTCAGGGAGCCCAGCTGCAAAGCTCAGTGGTGGTTTAGGTGGTTCTGGTTCCGTTTTTGTTTTTGCTTTCCCAATGGAAAAGCACTTAGCTCACAACTAAATGATTTACAATCTTTGTGTTCTCCTGATGCTCTGACATCAACCAAAATAAAAGGTACTTTTGCCTCAGGGAAACGTGTACGCTAACTGAGTTAATGCAGAGACTGGGAAAGCTTATTGAAAATCATCTCCCATTATATCTGGGTATTAGACCTTTCAGAAGGGTAGTTATGGGGAACCCAGAGAGACTATAGGATGGAGGAGGGAAAACACACTGTACCCGAGATGATTTTGGCAGAGGGCGTAACCTGGGAGTGCTGAGAAGGGCGGCCGTTAGGGAGTAAAAACACCGCTTACCAACTCTGTGACTGAGTGAACCTCTCTGAACCTCTGTTTGCTTCTTCAACTCTCTGAAAGGGGAAACCAATTCCTGCCTCCAGGGTGAGTAGTAAAGAAGATGATGCAGAATTACAATGCTTTTGCCTTGATGTGTCATTTGGAGGCAAATTCTCCTGCCCATTTCAATACAAGTATCTCAATACCGTTTTGACTTCAAAAGCAGGAAAGGACTAGAGAGAACCGTGAGAGACAGTCACAGCGAGAAAAGGAAAGGAGTGCTCATTGCTGAGGTGGCTCCGTGCACAACGCCTCTGACGGGCATCTCTTACTCTGCTGCCCGGGTTTGGCCACAGCAAGTCTGAAACAACAGCAAGCTCCCCACCAGAGCGGCTCAGGCCTCGTGCCCTCCCCACTCCAGATTCAGTCTCCCCTTCTCTCCTTCTGAAAACAACCTGCACGCACCCATTCACAGATTGACAGGGACACTTCATGACTGTCCTGGTGCAGGAGCTGAGGAACAAAGCAGACTTTCTCTGATCACTGCAGCTCACTCCAGTGCCGCCGCTCTCATTTCATTGTGTGCTTTTTTTTTTTCCTGTAGGGTGCTGTGACCATTTTATGGGTTGTCTTGAACTCCCACATGAATGAAGGGCAGGAACAAGTCCTTCGTTTCTCTTTTATGCACTGAAGTTCTACAATGCTGAGCAGATAGATGTTCAGTTAAGTGCCTCATTATGGATCTCCACTCTGGCTGTAAAAGTCAACTTTTGTTAGACTAACTCTCCACTGAACACAACTAGTATAGCTGGATTTTTAAAAAGATGCATCTGTTTGAAATCATCAGTTACCATGTAGGCAGAAATTAGGGGCAGGGTCTGAGAGAGCAAGGAAATGCACTGAGATGAGAGCAGGGCTGGGCCACTTCTCCCCTCTGGGCATTTGCCAATTCATAGCAGGGATAGGGCTGAAGGGCTGAGGATAGAATCAGAAAGGACAGTTAATCAATTACATCGTTATAAAGCAGGGCAAAATACTCCAAAACACTTGCTCTCAGAACTCTTTAAAAAATGCTTAGAAGCAGAGAAGCTAAGCAGAATCTCACAGGGTTGATGGGAAAAAAACTGGGGCTCTCAGAGAGCAGCCAAAATGGCAGTGTGAGTAGGGCAGTGGAAATCTCCTCCCAAAACCATATATGTTTTTGAAAATACAACAAATACAACTATTCCTAAAAGAGAGACCAGTGGATACAGTACAACAGCCAGGCTACATCTACATCTGTGAGAACTCAGCATCTCACGAAGGGGGTAAGATACAAGCTGTGGCCTGGCAGGACCTGAACACTCCTCCCACCCCAGCTCCCTGGCAGGAGGAAAGGAGTTGGAGTGGGGAGGGAGTGGGAGCCCAGGATTACCAGCTCTAGTAATCCACACCAGGAGCGCAGACACACAGTGCACAATGTGTTGGATATTAGAGAAATGGAAAAGCAAAACTTGTGAGGGGGTCCCTGCAATTGGCTCCCCTGGGACAAAAGAAAAGCAAGTGCTTTTTGAAAGTCTTAAAGGGACAAGGACCTCACAGCTGGACAGAATCATCCTGGCACACTCAGGCCAGCAGCTGGGAAACTCAGGGAACTCCAGGTGCCCTAAACCCCTGGGCAGCAGGGCAGCTCTGAAGCCTCTCATGGTGACAAGCAGCCTGCCAGTCATTACCCCAGCCAGCACATCCTGAGAGCAGCAGAGCAGCCCGGGAGCAGCCACACCCCCAGCAGTTGCCTAGAATCAGTCACCTGGGAGAGACCCAAAGGCTGCAGCCAGTGTGCAGCTGCCTGGCACAGGCAGAAGAAACTGGGGCAAGGCATAAAGGGGCACCGCTTTCACAGAAGAGCACATCCAGCAGGTCAGCCACTCCCCGCAGAGCTCTGGGCTACCCTGATGGTGACCCTGCCAATGGCAGCCTAGGGAATTAATCCGGAGGCTGCTCCAGGAGTGCGGGTAACAGGCACAGGCAGTGGAGAAGGGCAAGGCAACCAGAAAGCAGGAAAGGACTTTGTTTTCCCAGCTGACACATGTGCTACCTGCCTACAGTTACCTCTATTGCCATGAAAAGACAGAAGAATTGTTCCAGTACAGAATTACCCAGACAACCCCAGAGGGAGGGCCTGGGGAGACAGATTTAACAAATCTTCCTAAAAAAGAATCCAAAATAAAGGTCATAACAGTGTGATGAACCTGCAGAGAAATATGCAAGAGTGAGGGGATGAAGTCCGGAAGGAGATTACAGAAATAAACAATCTCTGGAAGGACTTAAGAGCAGACTGGATGAGGTGTAGGAGGCCATTAATGGAATAGAAATCAGAGAATAGGAATGCAGAGAAGCTGACACAGAGAGGGACAAAAGGATCTCCAGGAATGAAAGAATATTAAAAGAACTGTGTGACCAATCCAAACAGAACAATATTCACATTATAGGAGTACCAGAAGAAGAAGAAGAGAGAAAAAGGGATAGAACTTTGAGGAAATAATTGCTGAAAATTTCTCTAAACTAGGGGAGAAAATAGTCTCTCAGACCATGGAGGCTCACAAAACTCCCAACACAAGGGACCCAAGGAGGACAACACCAAGACATACAATAATTAAAATGGGAAATATTTAAGACAAGGACAGAGTACTAAAGGCAGCAAGAGAGAGAAGAAAGGTAACCTACAAAGTAAAACACATCAGGCTATCATCAGACTTCTCAACAGAAACCTTACACGCCACAAGAGAATGGCATGATATATTTAATGCAATGAAACAGAAGGGCCTTAAATCAAGGATACTGTATTCAGCACGATTATCATTTAAATATGAAGGAGGGATTAAACAATTCCCAGACAAACAAAAGTTGAGGAAATTTGCCTCACACAAACCACCTCTACATGATATTTTAAAGAGACTGCTCTAGATGGAAT
Source organism: Manis pentadactyla (assembly GCF_030020395.1). Lineage (NCBI taxonomy): Eukaryota > Metazoa > Chordata > Mammalia > Pholidota > Manidae > Manis > Manis pentadactyla. The sequence goes on from NC_080026.1 coordinate 22,256,038, forward strand.
GGAAGCACTCCTAAGGCTAAATAGATGTCAACATATTTATCACACCAAATAAAGCAGACCAAACAAATAATAACTAAAGGCAAAAAATAAAATCAACTACTCACAAAAGCACTCAAAGGAAACACAAAAGAGTACAGAATAAAACACCTAACATATAAAGAATGGAGGAGGAGGAATAAGAAGGAGAGAAATAAAGAATCATCAGACTGTGTTTGTAATAGCTTAATAAGAGAGTTAAGTTAGATGGCTAGATAATGAAGAAGCTACCCTTGAGCCTTTGGTAACCACGAATCTGAAGCCTGCAATGTCAATAAGTACATATCTTTCAATAATCACCCTAAATGTAAATGGACTAAATGCACCAATCAAAAGACACAGAGTAATAGAATAGACAAAAAAGCAAGAGACTCACCTCAAACCCAAAGACATACACAGACTAAAAGTCAAGGGATGGAAAATGACATTTCATACAAACAATAGGGAGAGAAAAACAGATGCTGCAGTACTTGTATTAGACAAAATAGACTTCAAAACAAAGAAAGTAACAAAAGATAAAGAAGGACATTACATAATGATAAAGGGGTCAGTCCAACAAGAGGATATAACCATTATAAATGTATATGCACCCAAAAAGGAACACCGACGTATGTGAAACAAATACTAACACATTAAAGGAGGAAATAGAAGGCAATGCATTCGTTCCAGGAGACTTCAACATACCACTCACTCCAAAGGACAGATCCACCAGACAGACAATAAGTAAGGACACAGAGGCACTGAACAACACACTAGAACAGATGGACCTAATAGACATCTATAGAACTCTATATACAAAAGCATCAGGATACACATTCTTCTCAAGTGCACATGGAACATTTTCCAGAATAGACCACATACTAGGCCACAAAAAGAGCCTCAGTAAATTTAAAAAGGTTGAAATTCTACCAACCAACTTCTGAGACTACAAAGGCATAAAACTAGAAATAAATTGTACAAAGAAAACAAAGAGGCTCACAAACACATGGGGGCTTAACAACATGCTTCTAAATAATCAATGGATCAATGACCAAATTAAAGCAGAGATCAAGCAATACATGGAGACAAATGACAATGACAGCATAAAGCCCCAACTTCTGTGGGACACAGTGAAGGCAGTTCTAAGAGAAAAGAATATAGCAATTCAGGCCTATTTAAAGATGGAAGAACAATCCCAAATGAGTAGTCTAAAGTCACAATTTTTGAAACTGGAAAAAGAAGAAGAAATAAGGCCCAAAGTCAGCAGAATGAGGGACAAAATAAAGATCATAGAAGAAATAAATACAATTGAGAATGATAAAACAATAGAAATAATCAATGAAACCAAGAGCTGGTTCTTTGAAAAAATAAACAAAATAGATGAACCCCTAGCCATACTTATTAAGAGAAAAAGAGAATATACACATGTAAATAGAATCAGAAATGAGAAAGGAAAAATCATGATGGACCCCCACAGAAATAAAAAAAATTATTAGAGAATACTATGAAAATCTGTATGTTAACAAACTGGAAAACCTAGAAGAAATGGACAACTTTGTAGAAAAATACAACCTTCCAAGACTGACCAAGGAAGAAACAGAAAATCTAAACAGACCAATTACCAGCAACGAAATTGAAGCAGTAATCAAAAAACTACCCAAGAACAACAAGAACAAAACCCCCCAACCAGATGGATTCACTGCTGAATTTTATCAGACATTTAGAGAATACATAATACCCATTCTCCTTAAAGTTTTCCAAAAAATAGAAGAAGAGGGAATAATTCCAAACTCACTCTATAAAGCCAGCATCACTCTAATACCAAAACCAGGCAAAGACCCCACAAAAAAAGAATATTACAGACCAAAATCCCTGATAAACATAGATGCAAAAATACTCAACAAAATATGACCAAACCGAATTCAAAGATACATCAAGAGGATCATACACCATTATCAAGTGGGATTCATCTCAGGGATGCAAGGATGGTATAACATTAGAAAATCCATCAACATCATCGACCACATCAACAAAAAGAAGGACAAAACCACATGATCATCTCCATAGATGCTGAAAAAGCATTCAACAAAATTCAACATCCATTCATGATAGAAACTCTCAACAAAATGGGTATAGAGGACAAGTACCTCAACATAATAAAGGCTATATATGATAAACCCACAGCCAACATCATACTGAACAGCGAGAAGCTGAAAGCTTTTCCTCTAAGATCAGGAACAAGACAGGGATGTCCACTCTCTCCACTGTTACTCAGCATAGTTCTGGAGGTAATAGCCATGGCAATCAGGCAAAACAAAGAAATACAAGGCATGCAGATTGGTAAAGAAGAAGTCAAACTGTCACTATTTGCAGATGACATGATATTGTACATAAAAAACCCTAAAGACACCATTCCAAAACTACTAGAACTAGTATCTGAATTCAGCAAAGTTGCAGGATACAAAATTAATACATAGAAATTTGTTGCTTTCCTATACACTAACAATGAACTAATAGAGAAATCAGGAAAACAATTCCATTCACAATTGCATCAAAAAGAATAAAATACCTAGGAATAAACCTAACCAAGGAAGTGAAAGACCTATACCCTGAAAACTACAAGACACTCTTAAGAGAAATTAAAGAGGATACTAACAAATGGAAACTCATTCCATGCTCTTGGATAGGAAGAATTAATATTGTCAAAATGGCCATCCTGCCTAAAACAATCTACAGATTCAATGCAATGCCTATCAAAATACCAACAACATTCTTCAACGAACTGGAACAGTTTTTAAATTCATATGGAGCCACCAAAAACCCCAAATAGCCAAAGCAATCCTGAGAAGGAAGAATAAAGCAGGCGACATCAGGCTTCTCAACTTCAAGCTCTACTACAAAGTCACAGTAATCAAAACAATTTGGTACTGGCACAAGAACAAAGCCACAGACCAGTGGAACAGAATAGAGAGTCCAGATATAAACCCAACCATATATAGTCAATTAATATTTGATAAAGGAGCCATGAACATACAATGGGGAAACAACAGCCTCTTCAACAGCTGGTGTTGACAAAACTGGACAGCTACATGTAAGAGAATGAAACTGGATCATTGTCTAACCCCATACACAAAAGTAAATTCAAAATGGATCAAAGACCTGAATGTAAGTCATGAAACCATAAAACTCTTAGAAAAAAACATTGGCAAAAATCTCTTGGACATAAACATGAGTGACTTCTCAATAACATATCTCCCTGGGCAAGGGAAACAAAAGCAAAAATGAACAAGTGGGACTATATCAAGCTGAAAAGCTTCTGTACAGCAAAGGACACCACCAATAGAACAAAAGGCATGCTACAGCATGGGAGAATATATTCATAAATGACAGATCCAATAAAGGGTTGACATCCAAAATATATAAAGAACTCACGCACCTCAACAAACAAAAAGCAAAAAATCCAATTAAAAAATGGGCAGAGGAGCTGAACAGATAGTTCTCCAAAGAAGAAATTCAGATGGCCAACAGACACATGAAAAGATGCTCCACATCACTAGTCATCAGAGAAATGCAAATTAAAACCACAAGGAGATATCACCTCACACCAGTAAGGATCGCCACCATCCAAAAGACAAACAACAACAAATGTTGGGGAGGTTGTGGAGAAAGGGGAACCCTCCTACACTGCTGGTGGGAATGTAAACTAGTTCAACCATTGTGGAAAGCAGTATGGAGGTTCCTCAAAAAGCTCAAAATAGAAATACCATTTGACGCAGGAATTCCACTTCTAGGAATATGCCCTAAGAATGCAGCAGCCCAGTTTGAAAAGGACATATGCACACCTATGTTTATCGCAGCACTATTTACAGTAGCCAAGAAATGGAGGCAACCTAAGTGTCCATCAGTAGATGAATGGATAAAGAAGATGTGGTACATATACACAATGGAATATTATTCAGCCATAAGAAGAAAACAAATCGTACCCTTTGCAACAACATGGATAGAGCCAGAGGGTATTATGCTCAGTGAAATAAGCCAAGTGGAGAAAGACAAGTACCAAATGATTTCACTCATCTGTGGAATATAAGAACAAAGGAAAAACTGAAGGAACAAAACAGCAGCAGAATCACAGAAGCCAAGAATGGACTAACAGTTACCAAAGGGAAAGGGACTGGGGAGAATGGGTGGGAAGGGAGGGATAAGGCAGGGGAGAAGATAGGGGGATTACAATGGTGGGGAGGCACGGGGAGGGCTGTGCAATACAGAGAAGACAAGTAGTGATTCTACAGCTTCTTACTTCGCTGATGGACAGTGAGTGTAATGGGGTTTGTTGGGGGACCTGGTGATGGGGGGAGTCTAGTAAACATAATATTCCTTATGTAATTGTAGATGAATAATACCAAAACAAAATAAAACAAAACAAAAAACTAGGGCTCTGGGGTCACTGGGGAGGAGCCTGGGTAGGTGGGTAGGCCTCACACCGTGACCCCTGAAGGGCTGCACCCAGGAAGAACCTGAAACAGCTCTGTCATCAGCAAGATGGGAACTCAACTTCAAATGGATCAATCTGAGCCCTAGCATAACCACCTTCCAGAAGCAAAAGCAAATCCACTCTGGAGGAAGACAACATCATTCACAACTTCTAGACTTTTTCATACAGTTATTTGATATTTATGTTTATGTATCTCTCCTACCTTTACCTTTCAAGTCTTCCTGGTGAGACATGGAAAAGCACAGTCAGAAACCCTGACCTTTAGGTCTATTTCCTTATTTACAGGTTGAGACAGGTTTATCCAACTTTGAAAGTCTGTCTCTATGTGTGGAAGTGGACTCTGCCTCACCCTACCTATGCTGCCTCCTGTTTTAATCACCTCTTATTCACCCCATTGGTGAGGGAGGGATTCCTGCCCTAGGGTTCGGGGATGGCCAAACAGAGGACAGGACACCCAAAACTGCACAAAAACATACACATATACCCACAGCCATATATAGTCACACATACTTACAGCCAGGGAGGGAAGACACATGCCATGCGGGGCCACAGAAGCATCGTTCTTGGAAGCAGAGCAAATGCCCAGGGCTATAGGATGCAGGCTTTGTAGTATCAGAGGGTGGGGTGACCCTGGTTCCCACAGGAAGATGTGATTGTCTTATTGGAAATATTCCCTGGCTAGTGGGGAACTGGGACTTGTTTGTCAGGGGTAAGTAGGGACTTTGCCTGCTCCCTTGATAAGGAGCATTGTTTGGTAAGCAAATCTTATCTGTGGGAGCAGAACAGGGAGGGGAACTTGCATTTAGGCCATTTGAGGCTCTTCCAATTCTACCAGTTGTCAAGGCAGCATGTAATACCAAGTCTTCATTTTAGGCCTTAGACCACACCTCCCAAGAGAAAGAACCATATATCACCCAGTGCCCAACTTCCGCTACTCCTCGGTTGTCTTTCTTTTCCTTTATCCTTACATCTCATGCTCTTTTCTTACAGTCCTGTGGCTTTCACCAGAGTTTGGGTCCTCATTCCCTCACATGCATTGCAATCACATGATGCCATAGGTTTCCCTGCCTCCATTTTCCCTCTGGTTGAATGTATTCTAGTCACAACCGATATATTAATCTTCACAAATACCACGTTAACCACATTGTTTCCCGGTAGCTCCTCCCAACCCTTTGAGAGCTCCCTGCTGTACTTGTGCTTTGGCTTCCCCAGGGTGTGTGAAAATACAACAGTGGCTGGCACAATGACAGGGCAACTGAGCTGACTGTGATCCACTGACATCCAAAGCCAGTTCCTGACTTCAGAATGAAAAATTAGATACCTGCCTCCATGTTGCTGCTTTCTAAACATGATCAAACTCTAAAACTTAAAAGGTAAATAGAGTGCCAATTTTCTTATTGACATTTTTCTTTTCAAGAAAATAGCTAATCTTGGTCTCATGAATATGCTTCTTATTTATCAGAGTCAGAAAGGCTACTTTGATTTTGAGTGATTAAAAAAAGACATCGCTGTAATCATGTTCATTTTTCCTGAATTAATCCTTTGCAAGAAAAGATTGGGGAAGATTGGTCCATCACAAAGACTTTTACTTTCCCTGTTAATTCTCTGGATGCACTGCCTGTTAAAGGGACAACACAGGATCCCCATCACATAAATCCATCACTCATTCACCAGGCTGACTTTAATAGCCTTTGTTTTTTTAGAGCCATTTTAGGATTACAGAATTTTGAACAAAAAGTTCCCATATACATGCTGTCTCCACACACACACAATCACCCCACTATTGACATCCCATACGGCAGCAGTGCATTTGTTACACAGGTGATCCTACATTGACGTGCGTTATCTCCCACAGCGTATAGTTTACGCTAGGGTTCACTCGTTTACATTCTGTGGGTTGGACAATTGTGAAATGACACATAGCCACCACTGCAGTACCATCTAGAACAGTCTCAGTGCCCTGAGAGTCCTCTGTGCCCTGCCTAGTCATCCCTCCGTCCCTTCTAGCCCCCGGCAGTCACTGGCCATTTTATTGCCTCCATAGTTTTGCCTTCTCCATAATGTCATATAATTGAAATCATACATCACAGATCCTTTTCAGTTTGGCTTCTTTTACTAAATAGCATGCATTTAAGTTTCCTACCTATCTTTTCATGACATGATAGTTCATTTCTTTTTTGTGCTGAGTAGTATTTCATTGTCTGGATGTACCACAGTGTTATCTAACCATCCACCCACTGAAGGACATATTGGCTGCTTCAAAGTGTTGGCTTACTTGCTAAATAAATAAAATAAATAAAACTGCATCTGGCATACTTTTTACCTTGTAAACAAACCTACCTGCTTAGCCAGGCCAGTGGAGACTGTGGTGGGAATTCCAATTAATAGCTGCATCAGTAAGTGCTGGCGTATGAGAGACAGGCCTGCTAACTATACCCATGCACAGCTGCAATATAAAATTCAGGCCTGGGCCCTTTTCACGGACACTAGACATCCTCAGTAAAAATTATCAAATTAACCTACACAAGCGTTTACTGAGCATATTCAGTGTTCGGCGGATGACGAGGGAACTAAGACGACTACCCGCGCTCAGGAAGGCTTGAGAGCGGTGTAGAGAGCCCATTGCTACTATAATATCCATAAAAATGAACATTTATTGAGTAGGTACTAAGTGCCAAGAGCTGTACTAAGTGTTTCATTTAAACCACACAGTGACCCAGCAAAGAGATTTTGCAGAACAGGGAGATGGCTTAGGCAAGTAGGAGGAAAGCCCTCACCATCTGAATAGCAGAAACTGGAACTGAAGTACATTTAGGTCAACCTGGACCTGTCCCTGCCTCCTTGTTGGTGTCCACAGGAAGCAGCTCCTTGGACCCTGATGTCCAAGATTGTGTTCTCCTGACTTGCCTTCTGAGCCAAGGGTAAGATCAGGGATACATAGAGAAAACTCCTCCTTGGATTCCACACACACACGCAGATGACAAAAAGTACACCAGGATTCTTGTCCTAGCAAGGAACCTCTGTGCCTTCCCGACAAACTGTTCAGTCTCCCTAGAGCAAGATGAAGACCTCCAGCCAGGAATGAACAACCTCCTTAGGCGGGGCAGGGAGAAGGGAAGTCATTCTCGGACCTTGAGGCAGCAGATCCTCAAGTTTCGGATCTGATACCTGATCCCAGAGCTTTCTGTGACAAGCCATTCAAGAGAGATGCTGATTAAAGAAGGGCAGGCAGGGGAGGTCAGGAAAAGAGCTACTACCACAACAAAATAATAACACTAAAGCAAATCAAGAAGAAAGGATAAAAATATAGAGAGAAATTAATGAGCTGAAAACAGTAAAACTAATATAAATAAATCTAAAAGCTGATTATTTAACAATAAAAAATGTAATAGGTAATCTATTCTTCTCCTCACAGGGCTGGTCTAGCTATTGCCACTTCTGAAACCTACTAGCAACAGGAACAATGCTGAGATCCTGATAAAGTGCCGTCCCTCAGGGGGACCAACCCAGCAGTGGTGATAAACTGGTTACACTGCACCCCTCCCACCCTGCACGGGTCAGTGATTCTTCATGACTGGAGTGGACACAGATTAGAGGCTTTGGTTTGCCTTTCCAGCATCACTATCCCAGGGCGTCCCGAATGTTTCATTTGTGAACATAGAATCCTGCACTGTATCCCAAAGGACCAAGGGATTCATTTTACACATGGCCATGGGACCCACTCATCCTATTACACACCACTGCCCCCAGGAGTTACCAAGCTGACTGAATAAAGGGATGACTCGATGCCGAGGTGCCAGCTTAGAAAGGATACCATCTTCTAGGATGCTGTATGCACCCTAAAATAATGATCATTATGAAAGCTCTATGGCCCCACTAGGAAGCATTCGTGGGTCCAGGAGTCTAGAGGCAGGGGGAGAAGTGGGAGAGGAGGGCAGTGCTTGCCCTCACTCTCTGTGATCCACTTGGGAAATTTATGTTTATAGTGCCTGCAAGTCTCTGCTTGCAGGTTTAGAGGTCCAGGTTCCCAGAGGGAGAAACTTTTCTACCAGGAGCCACAGAAAAAGCCCCAGTCAACTTTTTGAAATGACTGCTGTTGCTCACGCTGGACTCCTCTAGGAAAGAGACCAGCAGACAAGCAGAGGTGTCATCTTTTGGTGGGATAACTGGCCCCGATCAGCAGGAGTAGGTGACCTGCTTTTACACAGTGGGTCAGAAGCCCAGGTAATCCACTGGGGGACTCCTGATACTCCTCTGACCAATTGTGGTGGTAAATCGACAGGAGCAGCCACTCTGGCTTGAGGAAGGCACGGCAACCAGGGACTCAGAAATCACAGGGATGTAGATCCTGTTTGTCCCCAGTGGGATAGCCTCCTGGACTGGCAGAGGTGCCAGCTGAGGCTAAGGAAAATCAAGAGTGGATGGCAGACAATGAGCATCTGTTGTATCAAGATCAGCTGTAGCAGTGAAGGCTGCAGTGAGGGTCACTGAGCTTATTTTAAGGTTCCCCAGGGACCGGAGGAATCCTGGAGGATGTGTTTCCGATGAGATGAATTTATTATACTAAAAGGTAGATCGTCAGGTGCAGGGTGGACTGTAGAGGCCACGGTAGTGCGCTGCCTAGAATCCTTCAGGGCTGAGGCTGCTGGGGGAGGGATGTTTGCTGGCATCTTGGGCCTCAGTTGAGTTTCTCCTTAAGAATTGCCCCTGAGTGAGGGACACCGTCTCAGCCAAGGTCATGCCCCTCGCTAGTCCATCGGGATCCAGTTGACATGAGGATCCAAAGGCCTGACCTCCTTGCCTCTATCTAAGACATCTCTGGAGGGCCACCCAGCTTCAGAGCTGATGCCTCTGTTGCAACTGCATCGCGGGACAGATTCCCCTTCTGTCGCCCTATTTCCTCATTCCCTTACAGCGCTGTTCCCAGGAGCACACCCCAGCAATCCACCTGCATACACCCCAGCAATCCGCCTGCATACAAATCCCTACCTCAGAGTCGGTTTCCTAGGAAACCCAAGTCACAATACTTGTCGGTGGACATTTTAGAAGCTGATTCCACCTGCTTTTTGTGGAGACCAACCATCACCTCCTTGAGAGGCATAAGGGGAGCTGAGGGCAGGGAGTGTGGAGGGGTGGCAGAGAAATCTCAGAGACACCCCCTTGCATCCTTGGCTAATGGTCAGCTCTTCAGAGCAACAGCAACAGCAGGAGTGAAGCCCGGAGTTCTACAGGCTCGGACATTTTTCTTTTCTCTCAACAGTTCTCACAGCGCCCGCAGCCAGAGGACCATTCTAATGGCTCTTTTGCGCTAGTTATTCTGCCTTTTGTGGCATCCTTGAGGGGCCTCCTGTTAAGCAATCAGCAAAAGAGCTAACTACTGCCAGGAATGAAAATAAAAGCACTCTTTCCACTCTGCTCTCAAATGTCTCCTCAAAGAGAAACTAAGGGATATTTCCTAAGCAGGATGTGGTTTAACATCTTTCTTTTAAAACATATTTTTAGCAGCCCACAGTAAAAAGTAGTTTTATCCAAAAGGAAACTTTATCAATCTCAAAACCATTTCTTCACATTTCAACTCTCTTCAACTTTTAAAATGTGTCCTTATAGGCTATTAGTCACCCAAAAGACATTTAGAGCAGAAACAAAGTTGAGAGACAATGAATGAATTAGAAGCTATGCCCTTGTGGTTTGGGTGCCTCGCACAAAGTGGAAATTCGGCTGTGTACATTTTAGCCAATTTCCACAGTCCCAAACGTAGATGTCTACATGTTTTAAGGTCAGCATTAGACCATGAATGGCAAGTAGAAGAAAGAAAAAATGGCAAATGAAGGGCCGCCTCTGTGGCTTTCCTGCCATCAGGCAATCACACAAAGGGACCCGGAGGGGACAGGCCCACCTAATGGGTAAGGGTGGGGACACGCCGCCAGCATGCTCCACGCCTCCCTCCAGGTGTCTTCTCTGATGCGGAGCCTTCAGGCCTGAGGGAACAGTGACAGGAGATTGCCCCTTGGTTTGGATATTTCTCTCCTGCAAGGCAGAAAGTAGGGTGTTGTAAATGCCAGCTGGTGGTTGGACTCGAGGTGTTTATTTCGGCCTGTCCCTGGCTGCCTGTCACTCTGGGAAGGACTCTAGGATGGACGCTTGTCTGTGCCACCTAATCTTCAGGTCACTGAAGGGCCAGTTTACACAAGACACATCAGATATGCGGCATCCCCTTGCCCGCACAGTTTCCTGATAGACTGGCTCTCCTCTCCTCTCTTACAAAGGCTGAGCTCGCCCATGTGCTTTTCTTTCAGCAGACAACCTTGTCTCCAGGCTGGATTCAGTTATAGGACCGAGCTCAAGCAGAGCGGAGCCCTGCACAGCCCCCTGTCTCTTGCTCTCTGCCTGTGGGGTCCCAGCCTTGACTTCCTGCTCCCTGGCATCCTTCTCTGGCTCCTTTCCTGAGAGCTTGGGTGAGGATGTTTTTCAGAAAGCCCAGGAGCCTTCTCCTACCAAGCTAGCCCCACGGAAGAGCCACTTTGCACCCATTAGCACTAACAAGGCCAGGATGTGGTGATGCTGAGAAACCCCCTCACACACACACACACACACACTGCAAGCTGGTGGTGCGGCTCAGGTGCATGTTCTTACACACCCACATGGTTCTCACCAGCTCACTCCCATGTCTGGGTGACACTGGCCCCACAGGGGACCATTGCTCCGCAGTCCAGAGAGATCTTATTTTGTTTTCATTTATAAACTGCTTTACTCCGTGAGGAAGGCCACGGTCCAGCAAACACGCCCCTATCAAGCCCAGGAAGCTTGCTGGTTCAAAAGGACAGAGAGGACTGTGGTCCCTCATGGGCACAGATGTTTTTCTTGGCCACTTTTCTGTACCTTTCTCTTGTTTGCCACGTCCTTCCATCAGAAACCATTCCACCATCTGCTGGTCCAGCGATCTTTTTCAGTCCTGCGGTTTCTGTCAGCTGGTCCATGGAAGAGATGAAACAAGATCACTGCTGCGGTGGAATGAGCAGGCCAAGATCACTCTGTGATTATCTGTCTCTGGAAAAATCTCCCCACCTTGCCAAACTTCTGTATGCTAACTTTGGATAGGAAGATGCTGAGAAGGCACAGTTCTAAAGTCTTGCCGCTGAGGTATGGCATATGCCGTAATAAAAGTGTGTACAGAAATGGCATACAGGAAGAACCGAATTATCCTTTTTCTTTTCTTCTATTCTTTTTCTTTTCTTTTGAAGGAGAGGTGGTCAGGAATCCGCAAAGAGCAGGCAGGTAAGTGGGATGTTAAAATGTAGTCCATTAACTGTTGCAGGACCTGCTGGAAGGAACATGGCAGTAGGACCCTGGAGTCAGACATCAAGGTCAAATTCTGCCCCTGCTCCTTGCTAGCTGTGGGGCATTGGGTAAGTGACTTAACCTCTCTGTGTCAGGGTTTCCTCATCTGTACTTGTGGGGGAAGCAAAAGTTCCTGTCTCTCAGGCTTGTTGTGAAGACTGGATGACTAACACAAGCGAAGCTCTTAGCATAGTCCCTGCACATATTAAATGCTCAATAAGCATTAGCCTAGTAGACAATTTTAGGACATCTTCTTTTACGTTTTGCATGTCAGGAATCTTTTCATTTTTCCAGGAAGATATAAAAGTGGGGGGAAAAAACAAAACCCAAGAGATGGGGAGGAAAGAGGAGAAAAAAGATGGGCCTTGAAGAGTGAAGGGAAGGGAGAAGCAGGAGGCCCTTCCCTGGGGTGGATGGTGGAGTCCCCCACAAGCCCCCAGGGGCCAAGCAGAGGGCTTCTTCCTGGAGAGGGAGTGAGTTCTACATTCCAAAGGAGATGCATGGCCCAGGGTATCAGGGGAGCCAAAATGAGAACATTTATAGGGTTTCTGAGAAAACTGTGATGCTGTGAATCCACAATGGTGGCAGATACACAGCCCACAGGTTCACATGTCAGCCCAGGAAGTAATGCAGAGTCAGCAGCAGGGCCGCTGTGATTGGGCACCCCAGGAAGCCAGTCCACACACCTAACTAACATTTGTTGTTATATGAGATACAGAATTTTCTGTTGATTAAATTTTTTTATGTAAATATGAAGCAGGAGTATTGATCCAATACTTCCCATATTCAGTAATGCTGGGGAAGAGGGCAGGAAGCCCTGTGTCATTTGACTACAGTTCATGCCATTGATGACCTGGCAACTGTATGTTAAAAGGTGCCTTGATGTCTGTACCACCAAGGGATGAAGAGGAATTTCCAGGTAAACAAGCAGGAGGGGATGGACATACCAAGCAGGGGAAGAATGTATCTTAAAGTCCAAATTCGAGGAGCACCATGGTTTGTGTGGAATGCGCCAGTAATGGAGTATTAACTCAGCGTAAAGTGCAAGGGACAGGGAGGTGAGGCTGATTGCTGGGACTAAGCCAGAATGTTGTGTGTCTTGCCTGGACACTTGAACTTGATCTTTCTAAGCTGTGAACAATCAGTGAACAGTGTTGAGCAGGGGAATGTCAGCTTGGAAACAGTGGAGGTTGGTTTTGAAGGGACAGTGTTTGGACTGGGGGAACAATATTAGAAACCCCCTGCAGTGGTCCAAGCAGGTGGCCTGAGAAAAAGCAGAAGGACCCCAGGGGAGCAGGCAATTCACTTTTGGGAAGTGAAATTGATAGATCTTGGAGAATTCATCAATAAGAGATGAGGCAGCCCCCTGGTTTCTGGTTTGGGTGGTTGAGGGGATGACGGAGAGTCAAGAGACAAAGAATGTACAAGTGGGGAAGGTAACTTCTTTTTTAAATGCAGGATAGAGAGGAAGGGCTGAAGGAGAGCAGAATGCAGGTAGGCACGAGTAGAAGGACTGGACTTGGTGAAAGACTTTCCACAGCTAAAGGACAAGATGTTTAGCAAGTCTGCCGTTTTATATTATCTTTGCCACCTCTCTTTTTCTTTAGAGAGGGAATATTTAAAGACACCTCAAAAGCAGAACGAAAAACTAACATCTACTAAGTGCTTCCTTTGTGACCTCTTTGGGTGGTTAAATACTTTACCTATGTTACTTCATTTGATCCCTAAAGCAGTCTTTTGAAACAAACATTATCATTTCTAGTTTACAGATGGATAAATTAAGGTTCAAAGGGATTAAGTAATGGGCTAAAAGCCTCACACAGTTAATAAATGGTAGAGCTGATACCACTCTGAGAATAAGGAAAATTTCAGGGAAAAAGTAAGAAGTCAGCATTTTTCATTGTTCCTATTTCTGGGTGGGAGAAGACATGCTGATAAGAAATTTGGATGAACACACGCACTTTGGCAGTTCCGTGAACACCTTACATTTATAAGTTCATGCTTTCAAAACACATTCATGTTCCTTAGCTCAGACTTCTCTCAAAATATCTACATGAGGAGCCAGGCAGAGACTAGTATCCCTATCAATCAGTGAGCAAACCCTCTCTGGCATCACCATGGAGCAAGTCACTATTCACAGGTTACTGGCAGGAGTAGTGTTAGGATTAGGGTTAGGGTTTGGTTTACTCATGCTCTTGTTCTCAAAGGCCTTGTAGTCTAGTAGAGTTGCTGCAGGGACTATATCACAATGTAAGGCCTGCATGCAAAGGTGAAATGAAGCTCTAAGCCATGAGCTCTCAGCCTAGATTCCCCAGATCCTAGGCCCTCTAGGGCAATGGTTCTCAAAGAGTGCAATGATTTTGTTCCCCATGGACATTTGCCAGTGTCTGAAGATACTTTTGATTCTTTCAAATCTGGGAGGGGAGCTGCTGGCATCTGGCGGGTGGAGGCTAGGGATACTGCTAAACATCTTCCAGGCCCAGGACAGCCCCTGCCACAAAGAATTATCCAGCCAAGCGTGGCTGCTCCAAGGTACTACAATTACTTGATTTGCATTTCATTTTTTAAATCACACTTTATTTAAAAATAGTAATAAAACAACAGATCTGCTCAATATTATTACCTCCTAAATTTTAACAAATTTTAACACTCACCAAAGGATTAACTTGTGCTGCCAAATTAAATGCTTTTGTGGAGAACTTGGACTAAATCTTCCTGGCATAGTGATTTGTAAAGGAGAACAATTTCTTTTTTTTTTTTAGGAGAATTATTTCTTAACAAGTTTACCCACTATGAAGAATATCCCAAAATTTCTGGATAAGTCATTCAAAAAAAATAAATAAAGCCATCTCCAACTATTTGTGTGTCTGTACCAGGGTTTTTGCAATAAAATACAGAAATAAATTTGGAAGCTAGGGCTGACATAGACTATACACTGTCATCTACAACACTCAATTTCATGTTTTTGTATTTATCAAACAGCCTGAACGACTGTGAAAGTAAATGTTAACTTCGAACTTATAAATCTGAATTAAGGAAATACTGATCTCATTTGTGCTACTAAAAAGAAATTTGAAAACCACTAGTACAGGGCATAAGATCCATGGCCTGGCCCTCAACATGTGTTATTCAGACCACCAGGACCAGCAGTGGGAATAGACCACCCTGGCCAGACAGAGGGTTCTGGTAGCGGAACACTTGGGAACCATTTGAAGAATATGGGGGCAGAGTAACCTGGGGCAGGCGCCCTTACCTTGTTGACAGAGCAGCTGCTGCAGGATTCTGGGCCAGGATTGCCAACCACTTTGCCACCATGAATCAATTAAACCTTCAATGGCCCCAAGAAGTTGGGGCTCATTATCTCCAGTTTTTCAGATAGGGAGCCAACCACTTCCGAAGCTGTAATTACCCAAGGTCAGAGGGCACCCGAGGCAGGAAGTTTGGCCTGTAACAGCGCATTCTTGGCCCTCCCAGGCCTTCTGGCTGAGGGGCACAGAGAGGGAGCTCCTGGCTGCTGCTGGGAGCCCCTTCCAGAGCTTCTGGGGCTTCAGGGAGCCCTGGCAATGAGAAGGGGGCTGTTAGCCTCTCTGCTCAGGCTGGGCTCTGCGGAAAGAACAAGACTTCCAGCCTCCTGTGGAGGAGGGGGTGGCAGCCCACAGGGTTTACTGGAAAGACGCTGGGACCTGGGACGGGGCAGCCTTGGGGAGTAAGGGAGAGGTGGGAGGAGGCAGCCACAGGGAAGGCTGCAGGGGAGGCCTCCCGTGGGCCATTCCTGAGAGCAGCGGACACTGTAACAGCCCTCCAGTCAGGCAGAGAGGAAATTTCATTAGAGTTAAGAATCACCTAGCTTTCTTAAGAATGCAAATAGGCTCAACTGAAGCCTTATGTGTCAGCTGAATTCTTCACAGGTCCACAAATAAGCCCTGGGAAACAGAACGTGCTGCTTGGCTGGTGGCCTGAAGCACTGCTTCTGCCTGGGGCCTCCTAACCTGCTCTGATTTTACTAAGAGTCTGTCACAGGGTCAGCTTTCCCTTGACCTCTTGAGCCAGGTTTCTAAGCCAAGGCACCGGACTCACTCTAGTAGAAGAGCAAGTGCCTGAGGGGTCAGGGGGAGAGTCAGGGCAGCCTGCCCCGTCCCTTCAGGGCCCTTCAGCCACCCTTCCTGCAGAGGGAGAGGCAGGACCCTGCCCTGCCCGCACTGCTCAGGGCAAGTGTTGACCTCCAGCTGGGGCCCCTTAGCTCTGCCTTGAGGAGGATTCATCAACTCCTGGGGCTGAGTGTGTTGAGGCCCTGCCTCCCCTTGATGCTGTCCTTTGATTCCTGGTTAATGACTCCCAGCTGCGCTGGCCCAGCTCAGACTGGGAAGAAAAGGCTCTGAAACCTGAGCTCCTTACCAGGCAGCCTTAGACACCTCTAGGGACGGAGCACGTGCTGCCGGGCCCTGGTCAGGCTGCACATGGTCGCAGCATCTCTGTGGAGGGTGGCAGACAGAGCTGACATCGCCTGGGGGAGAGCAGGGAAATACCTCATCTCTTGACCTCTCAGGCCTCCTGAGCACATGGGGTCTGCCCTGAAATTCAAGGAATTATCTCCGAGGCAGGTCTCAGCCTAAAGAGCCTACGACTTCACCAGAGCAGAGGGACATGGATTTCTTGCCACTTCCTCAAATTTCTGATACTGATGCTTCTGGGATATTAAGAGGCTGCAAAAACCCAGGGAGGGGATAGTGTTAAGCTGAGAACACCTTTCTATAGGTGGTCCGTGTGGGACCTTCTGCAAGGTGCAGCTAGCAGAGAAGTTGGCAAAGGAGGGAAAGGTGTGAACATCAATGAGGAGGCCCCAAGTTCACTGCTGTGTACCAAGGTAAGGGGTGCCACAGGAGGCGGTGTTCCTCAATCAGGTGGTGGTGGTGTGAAAGCCTCCAAGGGAAGTTCAAAGAATAGTGCCCAGCCCAGCCCAGGCCCAGACTAGTCCTGGTACCTTGGAGAGGAAGGCAGCCCTGGAGGGCTGGACTGGATTTGAGCTGCTGAGGCAGGCAACCATACATATGTATATATAATATATATACTACATAGCCATTAAAAATCATGCTATTTAAGAATATTCTTGAGAAGATGATTAAAGATGGTGGCGTGAAAGGTGAGACAGAAGCTTCCTCCTAAAACTGCATATAATATGAAAATATAATTAATACAACTAATCCTGAAAGAGCAACAGGAAAGATGACTGTGCCAGACTGCATACACCTGGAGAAAAGAGCAGACCTCACGGAACAGGGTAACATACCAAAGCTGTGGCCCAGTGGGACCCAGGCCCTTCCCCAACCACAGCTCACCAGCAGGAAGAAGGGAAGTGGAGCAGGGAGGGAGTGGAAGGCCTGGGACTGCTGAATACATAACTCTGGAGACCTGCTCTGGGAGCACAAACCTGCATGATACTCTCGTGGTTAGGGGATTGGAAACCAAAGACAGGCAGAATTCCTGGAGAGACTGAGATTCCAGCCTCTTGTGGAAAGCAGGGATCCATATCCAGCTGCTCTGGGACAACTGAGAGACTTCCTAACAAGGAAGCCCTTAGCAAGAGGGCTGCTAAAGGGGCAAGGATTGCACAGAGCTTACTTCTCAGGAGAAAGGAGAGGTAGACAAAATTGTCCAGATGCACTCTGCCCAGCAGGTTGGGAGCTTTCATGATTTCCAGGTGCTCCAGCTCCCTGGCTGGCTACACAGTTCCAAGGACCCCCTCCGTGATATGCAGCCTACTACTGCACCTTTCACCTGGCCAGCCCCACCTGGCTCACAAACCAGCAAACCCTACCTTGGCATTAGGCCAGCCAGAGGGAAGATCTGTCTACAGAAGCTACAAATGTAAAGCATAGAGGCTTATGCCTGTGTGCTCGGCCCACTGGTTCAGGCAGTGGAGACAGGTATAGCAGTCGGGAAGCAGGAAACAGCTCTTTCCTCCCCCCAGGCACCAATACCACTCCCCTGCGACCCCCAAAATTGCCTCAGGGGATGAACAGCTTCAGAGAGTAGAGCTTCTGGACACTAGAGGGCGCCATATACAAATATGAAATGCCAAAGGAATCTGGTTCAAAGTAAAATTATTAATACAACCCTGAGAAAGATGACATAGACCCCATGACTCTTCCTGAAAGGGCATTCAAAATAAAAATTATTACCATGCTCACGCAGGTGCGGAAAGATATTCAAGAACTCAGGAATGAATTCTGGTCAGAGATCCAATCATTGAAGAGCACAATGGAGGGTATTAAAAGCAGGTTGGATACAGTGTAGGAGACGATAAATGAAATAGAAACTAGAGAAGAGGAATACAAAGAAGCTGAGGTACAGAGAGAAAAAAGGATCTCTAAGAATGAAAGAATATTGAGAGAACTGTGTGACCAATCCAAATGGAACAATATTCACATTATAGGGGTACCAGAAGAAGAAGAGAGAGAAAGAGATAGAAAGTGAAAGTGTCTTTGTTGAGGTAATTGCTGAGAACTTCCCCAATCTGGGGAAGGAGATAGTCTCTCAGGCCATGGAGATCCACAGATCTCCCAACACAAGGGACCAAAGGAAGACAACACCAAGACATATAGTAATTAAAATGGCAAAGATCAAGGATAAGGACAGACTGTTAAAAGTAGCCAGAGGCAGAAATAAGATCACATACAAAGGAAAGCCCATCAGGCTAACATCACACTTCTCAGCAGAAACCTTACAGGCCAGAAGGGAGTGGCATGATGTATTTAATGCCATGAAGCAGAAGGGCCTGGAACCAAGATTACTTTATTTGGCAAGATTATCATTCAAATTTGAAGGAGGGATTAAACAATTTCCAGATAAGAGAAAGCTGAGAGAATTTACCTCCCACAAACCATCTCTACAGTCTATTTTGAAGGAACTGCTATAGATGGAAGTGTTCCTAAGGTTTAATAGCTGTCACCAGAGGTAATGAAACCAAAAGAAAGTAGGACAGCTAATTACTAAGCAAATGCAAAATTAAATTATCTATCCCCCAAATCAACCAAGGGATAGACAAAGAGTACAGAATATGATACCTAATATATAAAGAATGGAGAAGGAAGAAAAAGGAGGAGAACAAGAAAAGAACCTTTAGATTATGTTTGTAATAGCATATTAAGTGAGTTAAGCTAGACTCTTAGATAGTAAGTAAGTTAACATTGAACCTTTAATAACCATGAATCTAAAGTCTGCAATGGCAATGAGTACATACCTATCGATAATCACCCTAAATATAAATGGACTGAATGCACCAATCAAGAGACACAGAGTCACTGAATGGATAGAAAAACAAGACCCATCTACATGCTGCTTACAGAGACTCACATCAAACCCAAATAGATGCACAGACTAAAAGTCAAGGGATGGAAAAAGATATTTCATGCAAACAACAAGGAGAAAAAAGCAGGTGTTGCAGTACTAGTATCAGACAAAATAGACTTCAAAACAAAGAAAGTCACAAGAGGGAAAGAAGGAGATTACATAATGATAAAGGGGTCAATCCAACAAGAAGATACAACCATTATAAATATCTATGCTCCAAACACTGGAGCACCTACATATGTGAAACAGATACTAACTGAATTAAAAGGGGAAATAGAATGCAATGCATTCATTCTAGGAGACTTCAACACTTCACTCACTCTGAAGGACAGATCAACCAGACAGAAAATAAGTAAGGACACAGAGGCACTGAACAACGCCTTAGAACAGATGGACCTAAAAGCCATCTACAGAGCTCTACACCCAAAAGCAGCAGAATACACATGCTTCTCAAGTGCACATGGAACATTTTCAAGAATAGATCATATATTAGACCACAAAAAGAGCCTCAGTAAATTAAAAAAGATTGAAATTGTACCAACCTGTTTCTCAGAGCACAAAGGTATGAAACTAGAAATAAATTAAGTAAAAAAAAAAGAAAAATCCCACAAATACACGGAGGCTTCACAACATGCTCCTAAATAACCAATGGATCAATGACCAAATAAAAACAGAGATCAAGCAATATATGGAGACAAATGACAACAATAATTTAACACCACAAAATCCATGGGATGCAGCCAAGACCGTGCTAAGAGGAAAGTATATTGCACTACAGGCCTACCTCAGGAAGGAAGAACAATCCCATATAAGCAGTCTAAACTCACAATTAATGAAACTAGAAAAGAAGAACAAATGAGGCCCAAAATCAATAGAAGGAGGGACATAATAAAGACTATAGCAGAAATAAATAAAATAGAGAAGAATAAACAATAGAAAGAATAAATGAAAGGAAGAGCTGGTTCTTTGAGAAAATAAACAAAATAGATAAACCCCTATCCAGACTTATCAAGAAAAAAAGAGAGTCTTCACACATAAACATAATCAGAAATGAGAAAGGAAAAATCACTATGGACACCACAGAAATACAAAGAATTATTAGAGACTAGTATGGAAAATTATATGCTAACAAACTGGATAACTGAGAAGAAATGGACAACTTTCTAGAAAAATACAACCTTCCAAGGCTGACCAAGGAAGAAACAGAAGATCTGAACAGAGCAATAAATTGAACTTGTAATAAAAAAAACTACCTAAGAACAAAAATCCTGGACCAGATGGCTTCACTGCTGAATTTTATCAAACATTTACTGAAGATCTAATACCCATCCTTCCTAAAGTTTTCCAAAGAGTAAAAGAAGAGGAAATACTTCCAAACTCATTCTATGAGGCCAGCATCACTCTAATATCAAAACCAGGCAAAGACCCCACAAAAAAAGAAAATTACCGACCAATATCTCTGGTGAACATAGATGCAAAAATACTCAACAAAATATTAGCAAACTGAATTCAAAAATACATCAAAAAGATCATCCATAATGATCAAGCAGGATTTATTCCAGGGGTGCAAGGATGGTACAACATTCGAAAATCCATCAACATCATTCACCACATCAACAAAAAGAAGGACAGAAACCACATGATCATTTCCATAGATGCTGAAAAAGCATTTGACAAAATTCAACATCCATTCATGATAAAAACTCTCAACAAAATGGGTATAGAGAGCAAGTACCTCAACATAATAAAGGCCATATATGACAAACTCACAGCCAACATCATACTAAACAGCGAGAAGCTGAAAGCTTTTCACCTAAGATCAGGAACAAGACAGGGATTCCCACTCTCCCCACTTCTATTCAACATAGTATTGGAGGTCCTAGCCACGGCAGTCAGAAAACACAAAGAAATAAAAGGCATCCAGATTGGCAAGGAAGAATTTAAACTGTCCCTGTTTGCAGATGACATGATATTGTACATAAAAAACCCTAAAGACTGCACTCCAAAACTACTAGTTCTAATATCAGAATTCAGCAAAATTACAGGATACAAAATTAATACACAGAAATTTGTGGCATTCCTATACATTAATGATGAGCTAGCAGAGAGAGAAATCAGGAAAACAATTCCATTCACAATTGCATCAAAAAGAATAAAATACCTAGGAATAAACCTAACCAAGGAAGTGAAAGACCTATACTCTGAAAACTACAAGACACTCATGATAGAAATTAAAGAAGATACCAAAAAATGGAAGCACATCCTGTGCTCATGGGTAGGAAGAATTAATATTGTCAAAAAGGCCATCCTGCCTAAAGTAATCTATAAATTCAATGCAATGCCTATCAAAATACCAACAGCATTCTTCAACAAACTAGAGAAAACCATTCTAAAATTCATATGGAAGCACAAAAGACATGGAATAGCCAAAGCAATTCTGAGAAGGAAGAATAAAGCTGGGGGGATTATGATCCCCAACTTCAAGCTCTACTACAAAGCCACAATAATCAAGACAATTTGGTACTGGAACAAGAACAGACCCATAGACCAATGGAACAGACTAGAGAGCCCTGATATAAACCCAACCATATATGGTCAATTAATATATGATAAAGGAGCCATGGATATACAATGGGGGAAATGACAGCCTCTTCAGCAGTGGTGTTGGCAAAACTGGACAGCTACATGCAAGATAATGAAACTGGATTATTGTTTAACCCCATACAGAAAAGTAAACTTGAAATGGATTAAAGACTTGAAGGTAAGTCATGAAACCATAAAACTCTTAGAAGACAACATAGGCAAAAATCTCCTGAATATAACCATGAGCAGCTTCTTCCTGAATGCATCTCCTTCCTGAATGCAAGGGGAACAAAAGCAAAAATGAATTCATAGAACCACATCAAACTAAAAAGTTTCTGTACAGCAAAGGACACCATCAACAGAACAAAAAGGCATCCTACAGTATGGGAGAATATATTTGTAAATGACATGTCTGACAAGGAGTTAACATCCAAAATACATAAAGAACTTACATGCCTCAACACCCAAAAAGCAAATAACCTGATTAACAAATGGGAGAGGATATGAAGAGACACTTCTCCAAAGAAGAAATTTAGATGGCCAACAGACACATGAAAAGATGCTCCACATCACTAATCATCAGGGAAATGCAAATTAAAACCACAATGAGATATCACCTCACACCAGTAAGGATAGCCAGCATTGAAAAGACTAAGAACAACAAATGCTGGTGAGGATGCGGAGAAAGGGGAACCCTCCTACACTGCTGGTGGGAATGTAAGCTAGTTCAACCATTGTGGAAAGCAATATGGAGGTTCCTGAAAAAACTAAAAATAGAAATACCATTTGACCCTGGAATCCCACTCCTTGGAATTTACCCAAAGAATACGACTTCTCAGATTCAAGAAGACATATGCACCCCTATGTTTATTGCAGCACTTTTTACAATAGCCAAGATATGGAAGCAAGCTAAGTGTCCATCAGTAGTAGATGAATGTATAAAGAAGATGTGGTACATATACACAATGGAATACTATTCAGCCATAAGAAAGAAACAAATCCTACCATTTGCAACAACATGGATGGAGCTGGAGGACATTATGCTCAGTGAAATAAGCCAGGCAGAGAAAGACAAGTGCCAAATGATTTCCCTCATTTGTGGAGTATAACAACGAAGCAAAACTGAAAGAACAAAATAGCAGCAGACTCACAGACTCCAAGAATGAACTAGTGGTTACCAAAGGGAAGGGGTGTGGGAGGGGAGGTGGGGAGGGAGGGAGAAGGAGATTAAGGGGTATTATGTTTAGTACACATGGTGTGAAGGATCACAGGGAGAACAGTGTAGCACAGAGAAGGCACATAGTGGATCTGTGGCATCTTGCTGCACTGATGGACAGTGACTGCATTGGGGTATGGGTGGGGACTTGATAATATGGGTAAATGTAGGAACCACATTTTTTTTCATGTGAAACCTTCGTAAGAGTGTATATCAATAATACCTTAATAAAAATAAAAAAAAGAATATTCTTGTAATATATTTGTAAGTAAAAAGGAGCTAGTACTACAAATAGCACATACAGGTTCCACCTATCTTGTTGAATCACACACACACACACACACACACACGTGCGCGTACCCCCGGAAGTGTGGTATCCTGCAAGCACGCCAGTACATCTACCCTGGTTCTGTTGGCTTGTGGCATTGTGGGTAACTTATTTTTTCACGGTTGTCTATAGTTTCCAAATTTTCTATAAACACCATGCTTTGCTTTTGTAAACAGAGAGGACCATAACTGTTGACTTAACTGGTAGCACTGGTTCTATTTAAACTGGTAGTTCTGTGTAAAGCGCCAAAGAGTCAGTGAGCTGTGGACCAATGAGATGACAGCTTGGTGGACACCGTGAGTCACCTAAAAGCACCCATTTGCCCTTTTTCTTCCTACAAGAGCCTCTGTTTGGTCCATGCTGTGCTCAATATCTTCCATTTGCCTTTCCAGACACACTTATCATGTCTCTCTTCCTCACTCCATGCCCCAGGATACCGACCTTTGTGGACTACATCAAAAGCTGGGGTGGGTTGGGCTAACAGGGGACACCAGCAGGAGATAAGAGGGAGACAAGAGAGACTAAGGCCCGGTACTGATTCCTCCGGGTTCCTCCCAGTGGGCTGGCTGGGCCTCTCTTTTGACGGTTGTAGCTTCTGCAAAAGGCCCTCTCCACGTAGCTCTCTATTTGTCTGTGCTCCCTCCCTACCTTTGCAGGTCTTGGGGTGGTTCAGTGAGTTGAATGGCGGCCCCCCAAGGACACGTCCACATCCTAATCCCCACCTGGATCTGTAAATGTGACCTTCTTTGGGAAAAAGGCCTCTGCAGATGTCATTAAGTTAAGGATCCTGAGATGAGAAGACAATTCTGAATGATCCAGATGGGCCCTAAATCCAATGACAAATGTCCTCATAAAAGGGAGGTAGAGGGGGATTCAACAGACAGAAGGAGGCACTGTCACGATGGAGACAAACAGGAGTGATATGGCACAAACTGCGGATTGCTAAAGGCCACCAGAGGCTGCAGGAGACGAAGAAAGGGCTGTCCCCTAGGGATTGCAAGGCAGTTCCCGACCTTCAGGCCCAAACTGAGGGAATAAATTTCCGCTGTTAGGCCACTCCGTTTGTAGTGACTTGTCTCAGTGACCAGCAGAAGCGATACAGGCAGGAGGGATATGCCCGCTGTTCTGGGCTGGGGCGGGGCCACGGTGCTGTGGCTCCTGTGGCTTTCCTACACCTTTCCCTTGCCTTTGTGAAAAGCCCTGTTAGTGACCTCTCCTCACGTTACCCGATTTTCACAAGCCAGCCATCCTACCTGGAGCCTGTCTGGTATGGGTGTCCCACCCCCATATCCGGGGTCCTGGTTCCTCCACGCACTGTGGTAACTGAGGCCAAATCAGAGGCAGCCTCTGCGGTAGCTCCTTGTCCTGTGAGAGAGGCACAGGGGGACGTGGTCCTTCTGTCGCTCTCCTTTCTCTGGACTTGGGCATGGCTGGCATGACACCCACAGCTGCCATGGCTGTCTTATCAGCAGTTTGTGCAGCTAGTGAGCCAACAAATCTCCTGGCCCTGGAGGGGGTCCTGCTGTGGCCCTTCCTGGCACGTGAAATAATATATTTCTATATGGCTTATTCCAATTTGAGTTGGAGTTATGTTATTAATGGCTGGTCTACCAAATGATAGCAAATCAGGTTGGTTATATGTTGCCTTAAGGCAGAGATGGTCAAATGTTTTAAATATCCCAGAAATTTTAAAAAAAGCTTTCAAAACTTGAAAAATATTGATTAAAAAAATGTCATGATATATCCAATGTGCTCACACATGCTTGGCAAATAGTAGAAAAGTAAAATGTGTAGAGATTTACAGTCAACCACCATGTTAAACTGGGAGAGGGACTGAAATAATAGCAATAAGGTAAAACACAAACAATTCTGTGTGACACAATTGGATATTCATTTTAGCAAACAACTCTCAAACCTGCTATGTGCTAGAGACCTAGACCTGGGGTAGCAAATGGGAATGAGACATTGGTCATTTTCATTGGGGAGCTCATAGATTGCTTACAAAAAATCTTTTTCTTTCCAGGTTACATTTCATCCAAATCATGGAAAACTAAATACAAACTCTTCATCCAGAAATACTTGTACTGTTCACTTTCTGGATTGCTGTTGATTATATACTTGGTGAGAAGTGTTGTTAAGGTCAAAATGAGTACCATTCAGAGCAGAAAAATAGAACAGAATCTGATTCAGAAAGATCATACAAAGTATGGGAAAATCGATCTTTACCCCAAAATGCTAAAAACTATGCTCTGCTTGTGAAGTATTTGGAACTACAGCAAGTACTTCCTAGGGTCCCAATTTGAAGAGAACTGAGGGCTTGGGGGAGCGACAAAAGCATGTTGGGCCTACCCAACAAACAACACAGAATAAAACAGATGGAGTCAAGCCATTCTTCACCAGCCAACACCCCTGCACTTTAATTCCAGGGCCAGAATGTACACATCCCTTGGTAGGTGTAGACGGATTCCTCAGTCAAAAACCACTCCTGCTAGCCTGATAGTTCCGTAGAGAACCATTTCCTTGGGTCTCAACTGAACACTCCATCCTCCTATTTAAGATACTAGTACCCTTGGGGGATGGAGGGAAATATGTTCAAATTAATTCACAAAACAGGTGATTCTTTTAGTTCTTCAACAGAGTCCTGGGAGAATGGGACACAGGGGAAGAAGAAGAAAGAGGCGAGGGACTGTCATTTGGGAAGCTGATGCAGGAGGGACAAATTGGAAATCCCTGGCAGGCAGAAGGCTGAATGAGAGGCGTGGAGACAAACCACCCATTCTAACCTCACTTCTTGGTCCTATTTCTCATCTGTGCTTAGCCTTCCTCTTTCCAGAAATGCTTCAATAGAAGCCAACCTCATCCAATGAACTTTCTCATAGTTTGCTTCTTGGAACACTGGTTCTGCAAGAAAATACTGTGTATTGAAAGTCCCTGAAGTGTCACAAGTAGGCCAGCACATTGATGCCTCTGAGAAGGCCTGCAGTAATAATCATAACTTGTGCTGACATAATCCAGCATTTCTCAAACCTTTTTTGATCAAAGAACACTTTAGTGTATGTGAATTTTCATGTTTTAGCAACACATTCTGAGATATGCTTATCTGATGCTTCTGGTTTTCAACTGCAATCTTTGCTAGCTGAGTTTTCAGAGAATCCAGTCCTAGACTTCCTTCTTCTGCCATTTTCCCTAGCTGATGGCCAGGGGGCAGGGAAGAGAGGAGGCCAGACACACTGTGTAACCGTAGCTGTTTCATCTGGCTTTCCCTGCAAGTGATTTGGTTGGGAATAGACTTAATTCCTTCCTTTATATTAGCAAACTCACCACAGATTGCAATTATATAGACCCACATTTCTTCCAATCTGGAAAAAGTGGAAGTTGGCTTCTACAGAGTTGTTCTCAACAAAACTTGGCTCCTTTAAAAGCAGTAGCCTCCTTAGTAAGCTTCTTTTCATTATTTTGTAATCTTTGGAAAGAGGTCAAACATCTCTCCTCCCTGAGGAGAGCTGGTTCAGAAAAACCACTATTGTGCCTGGCCAGAAAATATTTCAAACAGTATCATCACAGATGTAACTGGATGTTCAAGATGTTTCTTGAGACTGCTAGAGAGACCCAAGGGCTCACCCTAAGGCTTTGCTTCTCAAAGTGAGGTCGCTGAACCAGACACTGGGAACTTGTTGGAAAAGCGGGATCAGGGCCCACCCCAGACCCACGGAAGCAGAATCTACATTTGAGTAAATCCCGGGGTGATTTGTATCACTTGAATGTCAGAGTTTCAGAAATACCAGGTCTCATCCCATCATTTCTCATTTCATTTTTCCAACAATTATTGAGTGCCCCACTATACCATAGGCTCTGTTCTAGGCACTGAAGACATAGTGGTAAAAGAAAAGCAGAGTTCCCTATTCTTAACAGTGTACATTCTAGTGGGGGAGAGAGACACAAAGAAGTTAAAAAAAAAAAAAGATCTCAGGAAGTGGTAAATGCTTGAAGAAATAAGAGTATCATAGATTAGCAAACAGCTGGGAGCTGGGGGTGAGATGCAATGGTCAGGGAGGGTCTGTCTGAACAGAGACCTGCCGAGTGAGAGAGCAGGGAACTCACCAGTCTGGGGCAGGAGCATTCCAGGCAGATGTCACAGCTGGAGCAAAGGACCCCAGAAACATGAGCTTGGGCTGTCAGAGGCCTGACAGTTTCTTGTGGTGACAAGGTTCAGACTATGACCTTGAGATGGACTAGAGGAAGAAAAGGTCGTTAGAGATAGAAGGCCATGGAAACTGAGAAGCCAGGGAGTTGGATAGGGCATCAGCATGGTTAGAAAGAAAAAAAGTAAAGGTGGCCAGTGAGGCTAAAGCTTAGTATATTAGGAAACTCAGAGGTCAGAGAGGTAGAGAAGGGCCAGGTTATGTGCTGCAGTGGTTCTCCAATTTAATGTGCATCATAGTTACCTGGGGAGGCCTTGTTAATGCAGATTGCTGGCCCCACCCCCAGAGTTTCTGATTCAACAGCTCTGGGGCAGAGCCCAAGAAATTGCATTTCTAACAAGTTCCAATTGATACCTATGCTGGTCCAGGGACCACACTTTGAGAACCACTGATATAGGGGGCCTTGTGGGGAATTTAATTATATTCTAAGTGTGCTGGAATGTCATTGGAGGGTTCTAAACAGTGGAGTGACAATATTTGGTTCTTATTTTCCTGGGGCAATGGGAAGAGCAGACCCTCCGGACATCCATCATCCCCTGGGCTTGCACCCCTCTCCTGCTTTGTTCATCGCCTGATCTGACCCAATTTCCCACCCTTCTCCTCTGTTTCCTCCCAAACATTTCCATTATGTCTTCTGGACTCCACCCCCATGACTCCCATCTATAGTCCTTCCACATTCTCAGCCTGTCACAGCCTTCTCCGACCCTCCTTGCCATAGTTAGAGCCTGGCTGGCCCCAGGGACACTGTGTTCCTGCAGCTCTTCCTGGCAGAGTCTGTTTGATTGTAAGAGTCCCCAGCCTTCAGGGCCACGAGGTAGTGCTGGGGCCTCCTGCTTCTCCATTGTTCGTCTCAGTCCATACCTCCTATTCTCTCTCAAAAAGGCCCTGCCCACAGGAGGGTCCTGCTGCCTGACTCCCCCACTAGACCCCATGTCCTCTGTCACCAAGAGCTGCACTCTCAGGTTCTCTGTCTCCCTCTCTGCATATTCCCTTTGGTCAGCCTCTGTGAAGCTGACCGTGCTGACACCCACCCAACACCCTGACTTCTCAGTTTCCTGGACCTTCTCATCTCTAAGGACCTTTCCTTCCTCCAGTCTGCCTCAAGGTCATAGTCTGAGCACTGTCACCACAAGAGACTGTCAGGCTTCTGACAGCCCCAGTGCTCCTGCCTTCCACATCTTCCTCTCCTTCAATGCACTTGTTCGAGTGTCCGTTGCAACAACTCTGCCCTGTTGAGATCTCCTCTCTATTGGCTCCACCTCTTTGTACGATCTAGCAGCCACCTCCTGTGTTCATTGTTCTCGTCCAGCTTAGGGTTAATGGTCCATCACTGTAAACACTCCCTCACAATCCCTCTGCCTTCTAGAATCCTACCAAACACTAAATGGGTCCAACCATCCATTTCTCCATACCTGCACTCAAATAATTTAATGTTAGTAAGGAAAGGCCTTGTAAGCAGGCTGTTTTCACTTTGAATTCATGGTCACTGAATTCAGGGGCCTCAAAGGGGTACTCAAAACTGCTAGGCAATATTACTATTTTTCTGGCAAACCAGCATTCACTTTTGAGGTGACTTTTCATACTTTTTTTATCTTTAAAACTCCCACAGCCCTTTCTGTTCTTATTCTCAGCTGATGAACTCTACTCATATTTCATTGAGAAAAGAGAAGCTATCAGATGTGAACACCTTCATTTTTCCACCTCAAAACTACAGATCTGCACTTGTGAGCCTCTTCCCCTTCCCTCTGGCCGATGTGTCTGGTCCCTATCAAGGCCCCTCGGTTCACTGGTACCCTGATGGCCTCGCCTCATTCATCCCATCACCCCCAGCAGCATCTCCGTCTCCACTGGACCATTCCCGGGGGCATACACAGGTGCTTGTATCCCCCATCTGCTTCTTCTGTAATTTATGTCTGTACTTCTAAATAATACAGCTATTTTTAGCTTCTTCAATTTTAGACACTTTCAGTTGCTTTCCTGCACCCTCTTCAAGCACATTTCCCCTCCTACCATCCTCCCCATGTAGTTATATCACCATTTTAGGATAAATCAATGTCCTGTATTTGCATTACAGTGACTTGAGTGCTCACAGCTGAACCATATGGCATGTTATGCTTTTGGGGGTCAACTTTGTTTTTCTTAGGCTTAGTAATTACCTCATTTTTCCATTGCTAAACTTTCTAAAGTATTTATTACCAAATTTTTATCAACTAAGTTGTAAAAGCCCTCTGAGACACAGGTAAACAGTCCAGATGGCTTCTTCACTCTCGAGTCTGGTGCGTTGGCTGCTATGGCTAACAACTGGGAGTGCCAACCCCTGTCTTGCATGTGGCCTTTGCAGCACAGTGGTCAAAGAACAGCTGGACTTCTCACACCACAGCTCAGAACCCCAAGAGCAAGTTTTCCAGCAAACAAGGTGCGAATGATACAGCTTTTTAGGACCTGACTTGGGAAGCCACCATATTGCGATGGCTTAAGTGTTGCCATGTTGTAATGGATGACGTAGTCATATTGTAATGGATGATGTACTCAAAAGGATGGGGCATAAGCCTCGCCTCTCAATGGGAAGATCATCAAGAATATATGTGGCTGTTTTAAAACTGCCAGAGACTAACTGTGCCCTATAAACCATTCTGTATCTTTGAATCACATGCTTGAACTACCTTTTCAAAAAATTAAATATTTTTAACATATCACAGCTTTGCCTATAATATACCTGTCCTTGGAGGCCAGGTCAGCTTCTAGGATACTCTAGACCAGTGCTGTTCAATCCATCTCTCTGTGATGATGGAAATAATCAGCACTGTCCAATATAGTAGCCCATGGTCACCTGTGGCTATTAAAATTAAAATTAAACCAAATTAAAATTTAATTCCTTAATCATACTAGCCACTTTTCAAGTCCTAAATAAGCACATGCAGCTAATGGCTACATACTGGATAGCACAGTTCTAGAAGGCAGGGGGCACTCACGTGAATCGGATGAAGA
The DNA here is from genome assembly GCF_030020395.1 of Manis pentadactyla. Taxonomy (NCBI): domain Eukaryota; kingdom Metazoa; phylum Chordata; class Mammalia; order Pholidota; family Manidae; genus Manis; species Manis pentadactyla. The sequence continues at coordinate 22,286,550 of NC_080026.1, forward strand.
GAGGAACATGGGATTCCTTGGGTCAATGGTGTCCAAATATTTTTACACATGTAATTCCTAAAACAACTTCAAATATATACTCCTTTGCAAAAATTAAAGTTGACAGCTAAATGCCTCATCCTCAGTTTAAAAGTTTATTTTTGTTACGGGTTATAAAAGATTAAACATTTCATAAGATGAGAACTAACTATAATCAGAATAAATATTTCATGAGATGGTTTGATAAAGATGGGCTTAATTACTGATTAATGCAGACTAAATATGAGAGAAATTGTGTAAAAAATGTAGCACCACTATATGTATATAAAAAAATTAGCACCACTAACCTATTCTGCGTTAATTGTTCTAAATTTAGAACATCTCTGTGGGCCATGCATCATCCTTAACAGAAATACGTGCACAACAGGAAGCCAAAGGGGTGAAGATGCCTTGATGCTTCATTAAAGAAGCATTCTTTAATGCAATCATTAAAGAAGCTCCCCAGAAGCCAGTATATCAATTTCCCCTTTTTTTGGCTTGAGGAGAGTTTTATACCCCAGAGCAAAGCTCCACAGTGAGATTATGACAGGTGAGGAAGACATGGGAACTTTTATGAGGTGATCTGAGAAATCTGTGCTTGGAAGTTAGGAGTCTGGAAGCAGATTCTCTTCAGATCACTCATGGATGTTTGCCCCTTGTAAAGCAGGCCCTCGGGTACACGTGAACCCCAGTTTGAAGACAGCTGCTTTCCGAAGACGGAAGCTGGGCTTGGCACCCAGTGCCTGCTGTCGTTCTTACTGCTGCTCTGGAAGTTTCCGCTGAGACCTGCCAAGGAGCCACAATGAGGACAGCTCCCTGGTGCCCAGAGCTGAGGCAGGTGGCCCTGTCAGCACCGCTGCCACCCGCCACAGGGCTTGTTTGTCATGATGGCAGAGCTACTGCCTGGGTTTCTTCCAGAGGAGCCCACTTCTCTGTCTGGAATTTATGCCTGTTCCAAGTGGAAAGGGCCAGACTCAGGGCTGACTTCTTCCAGGACTTGGGAAGGATCGGCAAGTCAAGACTTAGCTCCTTCTAACCAGCTGATTCTGTTCCAGCGCTTCCCTCCTTGCCCTCGCTCTCTCCTCCCCTCTTCATCTAGTCAGTTCCGATGGAATATAGAATACAGGTGGATTTGGAGAATCACAGTTCGCTGGAATGGGGGGAATGGGGCTAACAGGGGCTGACTCAGTGCGTCCAAGGGCACAATGGTCTGAATAACTGAGGGTTGATTAGAGTGTCTTCCTCATGGTGTATTGTACCTGACCTGGGGGTTGTTCATAAGATGAAATTTCATGTAGTTAAAATTACTCTTAAAAGTCTCTAAAATTGGCCTCTGGATATAGCTTGCACAGTGGTACTTTTGTGCCACATTGGAGATCAGTACACCATCTCTCAAAACATCCAGCACAGAAACCAATTTTTTTGTCATGGCCAAGTAACATTACATCAGTGTTTCTTTGGCCAAATACTAGATGTGTAGTTGGCCCCCATCTAAGAACTGCAGTTGACCCTTGAACAACATGGGTTTGAACTGCGTGGGTCTACTTATACGTGGATTTTTTTCAATGAACACATTGAAAAATTTTAAGAGATTTTTGACAGTTTGAAAAAACATCTTCCTCTCTCTAGTTAATATTGTAAGAATACAGTATATAATACATATAACATACAAAATGTGTGTTAACCAACTGTTTATGTTATCGGTCAGGCTTCCAGTCAATAGTAAGCTATTAGTAGTTGAGTTTTGGGGGTCAAAAGTTATATGTAGATTTTTGACTGTGCTGGGGGTCAACACTCTACCCACCACATTGTTCAAGGGGTAACTGTATATTGTATGAAAAGTGTATTTCTTGAAACCCTAGAATCATACTTAATATATGAGGCCCTCACCATGTACGAGGCTGGAGGGAGCCAAGCGCTATCTCCCTCTCTTGGGTGCAAGTAGCCGTTGGAAGGACTTGCAGGAGGAAGCACTGCGGACACTTAGTTGGCCATTAAATCCTCCCCTGCCCACCTTCTTGGCCCAGCAGTTTGCAGTTGCATTTTAAAGTCTGCATCTACATACAGCACGTCTCTACTGCATCCCTTCGCTCCTTCACTGTTTTTGGTCATCTCAGGAAGGGAGCATGTGTTTGTGGATTGCTGTTCCACGCCAGACACTGTGCTAAGTCTATGCACATCTTTCAGACGGGTTAGCACAGAAGCCCTTCAACCTCACACATTTCCCATTTAAAAGCCACCTCTGTTTACTTGCAGAGTCATGAAAGATATGGATGACAAAGAAGATATATACACGTGGCCCACTGCATCACACACCAGGACCCTGAGCCTGCCAGGAAGTGGCAAGAGTGGCAGCAATTAAACACCTAATGATCAAATGAGCATCTAAATGGAGCCCATCCTGGGGGAAGGCAAAAGGGACCCAGAGATCCATAGCAGCTGGGCAAGTTGAGTTGAAAATGAAGTTAGATGAGTTAAGTCTGGAAAAATGAAGGCATGTCATTTGCCAAGACGGATGCATCTTGGTGAACTTCAGTGGAACAAGTTTAAGGCTGCAGTGTATTTCCTCTAATTTTCGGGTGACATCCAAGACATTAATTAATGACTCGTACAGCATGTTATCAATTTATCTATAACTGTCATTATAAAAAAAGCAGTCGCCTCCCATGAACGTGGTTGCTTCAGCTGCCTTTCAGACTTGTCTCCATTTGGTCCATCGTGTTGACCTTGGTAGTGACTGCTCATTTCCTCTTGGAAATTGACTTCCATAGTAATGATACAAGAACATTTGGATGCTGTTTTCCCTTCCTCCATCGCATTCCCACCGTTAGACTTACAATGTCCTTTCCCCAACAGGCCGTGTGGGAAGGTGTGCGGAGGCCAGCTCTCAGTGGGGTCCCCTTTGGTCAACTCCCTGAATAGCCCATCTTGCCCTGCAGCTGCCAGGGCAGAAAGAAGGCAAACCAGCCAGAGAGCAAGCGAGGTCTGCTTCTCAGGGGCCTCATATTTCTGGCGCAGTACTGCCCGTGACTGCCTTCTGATATTTTTGATGATGACTTGACTGGTGATAATTACCTGTGTCACTGTATTTTATTTCAAGTACCCATTATCAAACTATCAGGATGCTATTTATTTCAGTAGAAAAAAGGCTGGCATTTCCCTTTCCAACTCACAACTCAGCCTTTGTGCATCTCTTTTAGCAGCAGGACGTGTTTTTTCCCAGGTGAGAAGGTCTGGGTGCCATTTACCTTGGCACTGCCTGCTCATGCACAGTAGGGACTGACTGTCCTTTAAACATATCCCCATGCCCAGACTTACGATTCTGCTTACAGTGCACCCTAGGAGATGCCCTTCTGTTCCTCTTCTTCCTTCAAGGCCTCATTCTGGTCCCTTGATATCCACCAATTATCCTCTCCCTTCTCCAATACAGGTACCTTCTTCCTCTGAACCCCAACAGGCCTCCTGCGCTGACCATTCTGTGGCACCTGTTTCTGCCTTGGAGTTGTGCGTGTGTTTCTGTGGACATGTCCTGGCCTCCCAACCAGCTAGGCTTTCACCTTCGTTGGAGCACAGACTCTGGCTTATTTGTCCTGGTACCACCCTCATGCCTGCTTATCACCATGTGTGGCACTGTGCCTTGCGTGAGGAGGGGCTCATGAATGGCTGAGCTGTGCTGCCTGGGCAGCACCCTAGCCCAGAGCTTGAGAGAGAACACGTCCCTCCAAACATGTGACCCATGCTCTGCAGCTCCACCAGGCCTCTCGCTCAGCCTCCCTTTTGCACCACGGGACCATTTGATCCTCTGGTTGTGCAGGCCAAAGGGGCCCTTGGGGACCCCATGTTCGAGTGCGGGATGCTTCTGTCCACTGGGAGGGGGTGAGTCACACAGAGTCAAGGGTTGGGAGGTCCTCAAGCAGCAGGAATCTTGAGATTGCAGATGGAAAGGCACCAAGGTACCTGCCTTTGCTGTAGCTCCTGAATTCCTTGGACAAATAAAAAATAATTTTCTTTTCATTCCCTGCCACTTGGCCACTGTATTCACTGTTCCTAGCGCTGCTGCCTTCCCCCCATCCTCTGCTAGCCCCTCAGTGTGGCTGGGGGTGGGAAGGTCCTGGTGCAGTTATTTATTTATTCAACAAAGGTTTATTGAGTGCCTGCTTTGCGCCAGTGAACCAGACAGACCTGCGCTCTCATGGATCTCACAGTCCAGCAGAGGGAAGGCAGGCAACAAGCAACACACAATAACCAATAATTGTGTGAACTAGTATGCTAGGAGGCAGGGGAGGGTGATGGAGAAAAGCACTGGGAGTAGGGTGAGGAAAACATATTAGGACAGAGCAGGTCAGCAAACCACCACAAATTTCATAGGTCACAGAGTTCACAGCTCTAGACAGCATTTCCACTTACACATCGCCCTTATCAGCTCCAGGGAGATTTTCAGGTGGGAACTGCACTGTGGTAGAAAAACCTCTTACAAGTTCCTGGGATCTTCCTGATGGCATTTGTATTAGTTTCCAAGAGCTGTCATGACCAAGTGCCATGCACTGGGTGGCTTAGAACAACAGAAGTTTATTGTCTCACAGTTCTGGAGACTAGACGTCCCAGATCAATGTGTTGGCAGGACCACGCTCCCTCTGAAACCTGTAGGGAAATCCTTCAGGCCTCCCCTAGCTTCTGCTGGTTGATGGCAATGTTTGGTGTCACTCAGCTGGCACTGTGTGACTCCAGTCTCTGCCTGTGCCTTCACAGGGCACTCATTCTCCCTCTGTCTCGGGGACTTTATGTGGTCACCTGTTTACAAGGATAGCAGTCACATTGCACCGGCTCCTTAATGTAGGGGTCCACCCTGCTTCAGTACAACTTCATCTTAACTAATTACACCTGCACTGTTTCCAAATAATGACACATTTTGAGGTAGTGGGGCTTAGGACATCTTTTTTAGGGGGACACAATTCAACCATAATTGCATTGGACTTGGGGAGAATGGGGTGCGGCTAAAGATAGATGTGCTCCAAGAGCTGGCAGTCTGCTAGGAGAGAGCCAGGGGTGGCCACAAAACTCCCTTATAAGTGGACACACTTTCAGAAAGCAAGGGCATATGTTAGGAAGAACATGAGCCTTGCAGAGCAGAGAGAAGGGGAGAGAAGTAAGGCTTGAACAAGGGGAGAGGAAGTGAAGGGAAGAAGGCAGCCCCCAAGCCCAGGAGGACACAGAGGCAGTGAGAGCTTTGGGAAGCACGGGCAGGAAGCACGTTCTGAAGGACAGGAAACCACAGACCCGACATGGGAAACCATGTCTTTGAGGCTCATTTTGAAGTTCATCGGGCAACTTCCTGCACACAGCTGGAAGGATGGTAGGTGTTCTGTCCTGGCCTTGCTTCAGCTTGGTTTTAAAGGTAGAAGAGTGCACGGGAGGAGCCCAGGGCCCTGGCATTTTGAGCCAGGTCCCTGCACTGTGGACCCAAGACAGGCTGAGAGACCCCCAGCGAGGGGGCTGGAGACCCGCCTAGGGGAGCTCCTGGCCCCACACTGCCCGCCCTGCCCCACCCCACCCCACCCAGGAGCCTGTGCCTTCTGCTCTCAGACGCAGAAAGGAGCGCCATTCTGAGCAGCCAGCCCACCCATCTCTGCTGGAGGCCGTTCGCTGCAGTTCCAGCTGAGAATGAAGGAGTAAGAGAGGGAGGAGCAGATCCCCCCCACTGGGGTTCTTGGGCACCACGACCTCCTTCCAGGCACAGCTCCATACACAGCATAGGCCTTGCCCAACACTGATCTCTTCTTCGGGATCATCCCGCACAGATTGGAAAAGGAGGCGGTGGTTCCCCCTCAACCTCTAGGCCCCCAGCACCCTGGGCTGGCGTATTGGATTTCCACGACCTCGTGGTGGGTGCTGAACCTCTCGTGTCCCCTGACAACACATCCCCATCTGTGATCCATTTTGTTCCTAATAGGTGGCAAATATTTCATTTGATAAGGCAATCAGAACAATTTTGTAGAAGACCTAATAGAGTATTATTAATAGATAATAGTATTGTTAATAGAGTGTTATTCTCAACTGACTCTCTTAGAGATTTTGGTGGCCCAAAGCAGGATGTGACGCTAGGCAGGTAGACAGAAAAGTCACTTACTGAAGGGACAGGCAGTCGCTCACAGCGTGGACAGAGGGGACCAGCCTGGCTGCGTTGGAAACACGGCTGAGCACAGGCCACTCTGGGGAACGTCCTCTCGGTCGCCGCCCCTGGTGACTCTGGACTCTTGGCACCCATGGATAATCTCCAACCGGCCTGGGCCTCTGTGCCGCTTCTCCAAAATCGATGGTCCTGGGTGTAGCGTTTGGTTGGAGCACCAGGCCTGTGTCTCTTTCCAGCTTTCTGGAGGTAAAGACCATCCATACATTTCATTTTTGTAGGAGAAGGAAGAGCCAGTTTTCCTATTTTAGGGTTCCTCCTAAGTAGGAAGAGTGTTCAGTGTGGGCAGCTTTAGGAACACCTGTCCCCTAGAATAACGTGTTAAGTATTCAGAAGGGCCTCCCAAGACAGCTACCTAATCCAAAAGACTGCCTCCCTGAGGATCTCAGCCTCTGAGACAGGTGGATGGGGAGACTTGCCTGATGGGACAGGTGGACGCCTTGGAGTTGCAGCTCCTCCTCTGATTATAAATCCAAGCGCTGTTGGTTGCATCGGCCTCAATAAGTGCCTTGCATGTGGCTATTGCTCATCCAGTATTTGCTGCATGAATGAATGACTTGCTGAATCTTTGACTATGTAATAACCTGCCTTAAATGCATGGTGAAAAGAGGCAGGATAGAATTATTAACAAATAAAATCTAAGGACACTGGAGTAAATTATTTAATCTCTTTAGATATCAGTCGTTTATAATATAAGGAGGTTGGCTGATATCTGAGAACTTACCTTTGAACAAACTGCAGAAACAAATTTTGTCACATAAAAGATAATTGGAAATGTGAACAATGGCTAGATCATTTGATGATGTTAAGGAATTACTATTAACATTTTTTAAGTGAGATAATGATATGCTTTGGTTCTCAAAATTGTACCTTCTTTAAAGATACATGCTGAAATAATTTTGGATGAAATGTGGTGATGTCCAGGGTTTGTTTCATAATGAATTGGAGTAGGGAAAACAGGTAGGAAAAAAGATGTAAAAATCTCTGAGCTGGTCATTGTTAAGGCTTAGCAGTGTGCATGCGGGGGTTTGTGGCACTATTCTACCTATTTTTTATGGGTTTGAAAATTTCCATAAGGAAATGCTTTTAAAAACTAGTACTTCTTTCCCTGAAGCCCTGGTAGTGCCCATCCCAGTCAAGCTTGTGGTGGACACCGGTAGTTGTTCATTTAATAATTTAATCTCTCTTGCTCCCTGGCTACTTCCTGAAAGGACCCCCTATTACATCCAGCTGTCTGCTCCTCCACACACAGGCCCTGTGACTCAAGGCCAAGTGACCCCACCCCACCTCCAGCCCACATTAGTCTCAGCTGATCAGAGCGAGCCCAACCTGCTCACCAGCGATTGGTCTGGAAGGACACGAGGTGCAAGGAGAGGTTTGCTGGGACTTCTGAGAAGTTTCTTCCCTAGACTCCCGGAGGGCTTCTGGAAGCACTTTTCTCCTGCTGGGAGGAAATAAGTGGCCCCAAATGCCCCCAGTAGCCATGCTGCATCCCCGAGGAACCCAGACCCAGGATGAAGCCAGCAAACTGCCAACAGCAGAACGGAGAGATGGAAAAACCCAACTCCTTGACAGGGGTGCTGAACTGCTGGATCAAACAAGCCTGAAGTCTGCCCTCTCTCTGGACACCCCATTACATGATATAATAAATGTCCTTATTGTTTGGGTCAATTCAAATTTTACAAATAAGAGTATTTTTAACCACAATATCCTAAGAGATGCAGTGCTCAGCAAATACAAGCCCTGACTATGGTGGAATGAAGACTGAGATAAAACTCCAGACACAAGACCAAGGATTCCCCATCCCACACTTGCACCGTTGTTTGGAGGAAAAAGAAGGGCAGTTATGGGAGGGGTCTTTCAGAGGTGCAGCTATTGGCATATTCTGGCATGATTTTCATCCCAGTTGGGCAGATCTTCCCAATGGTAGACCTTCCTGCTTTGAATGCCACTCACTTGAAGCTCCAGACACAAGACCAAGTGTAACCAATAGGAAAGTGGTGCCCAGCCATTGCTGCTGTGGATCGCCTTTGGAATAAGATGGCACCCATTCCTCCACAGAACACTCATCATATCAGTTATGCAAATCCACCTTTATTATTAAGGGGTGCAGGAGGCAGGGAGGGTATGCAGCCTGCAGATGCTCTGGCTTGCCTGGCACATTACAGATGGAGGTGCTTCCTCATTCATGTGTCCTACTCTTTCATCATTCTTAAGCCGACTTAAAACCCAGTGGATGGTGCCCTTGAATGGACATTGGGGTCTCTCATAAAGCAGAGAGTGTCTCCTTAGGTTTCTGGTGGGAGCAGGTGTAAGAGAGTGTCAGGAATCCGTTAATTCGTGACTGCAGAAACCCCCAGGGTAGGGGCGCCCTGGACTCACCTTTCCTCACACCCCTGCAGGCAGTCAGGCCCCCGCGTTTGACCCTCTTACTCCTCCATCTCTTGGTGATTCAGCCTCCCCTTTCCACCTTCTCTGCTGCCACCCCAGAGCGAATCATCACCAATCCTCACCCAGATGATTGCGACAGCCCAGCCATCTCCCTGAGTGATTCCTGCCTCTTCCCACCTCCATTCTTCCCATCACAGCCAGAGAGATCCTATAGACATGCAAATTTGATGGTGTCTTTTCCTTTTCTAGAGCCTGTTGCCTGCTTCCCACTACCAAGAGGCTCTCCCTGCCGCTGCCTCCCTTCCCTGACTCCCTCCACTCTGGAGTCCGGGGCCTCTTGGGTTCCAGGAACACACCCCCTTCTCTCCCCTCAGGACTTCCCACGGGGGAGCTGCGCCCTCCGTTTGGCTTGGAGCAGTCTGCTCTCTGCCCCTCCCACTCGTTTGCATGTGACTGACTCCTCTAGGTCTCATCTTAAATGACACTTCCTTGGGGAGGTTTCTTACTCTGTCTCCCACCCACAGCCAAGTTACATCCTCTTTACGTGCATCTTCAATGTAATTGGGAACTTCCGCTTCACATCTTTCTTCTCCACTGGATTATAACCTTGAAGAGGGAGAAATTGTTTCCAAAATGTTCCACCTGCCCTCCCAAGCACCTGTCACAGGGCCTGGCACATAATCGGAGGGCAGAAATAAAGGTTCGTTGGCTGCCTGTCAGGTGTAGCCACTGCTGTAGTTCCTCCCAAAAGTGTGGCCCCAGTGATGCCTCCACCAAACTCGGCCTCTTAAGCCACCACAGGGCTTCATACCCTCCCTTGTGAGAGGACAGAGCATGGAAAGAAACAGATGTAGACAAATCAGAGTCCAACTTGGACCAATGTTGCTGCCTCACAGAGGGAAAATGGCTCTCTAGAATTCAGGCCACTCCCCTCCCAAGCAGACTTGTTTCTTACTGTTTGTTCTAAAATGTTTCCTGCGACTCAAAGATACAGACAACAGACCTGAAACAGAAAGCAAGGGCTGAGAGGAAGAAAGGCTGGAGCCATCTCCCGCTCACTGCAGTTCGCACCAGGGGAGGGTGTGCTTGTTTCCCTGAGTTCTCCGTGATAAGGAGAAGCTTTTAAAGTCCCCAGTCAGCGCTCCTCCCATGGCTGCAGGGAGGGGTGTGGCGGGAGAAGTCACTTCTCTGATGCCCAGGGCTGGGGACACCAGGAAGCGCTGAGGCGGGAGCTGCAGGTTCCTCTTCAGGGACCCTCTGGAGTGGCTGCACTTCCTGGAAGGGATCTGGAGGGTGGGAAGGGGGTACACCCTACCCCCCCTTCAGGGTCACAGGAGCCTCATCTTTACCCTGGGCATGAGGATACCCTCTGGCCTTCCGAGTCAGCCACAACCAGTAGAAATTCATTGCCAAGTGTCCCTCTGTTAAAATCATGGAGCCACTGTACCCTGGAGTCAGATGTGGAATGGTGGACACTGTCCGGCCAGGGGTTTCCTGACTCCACTGATGGGGTGGAGTGGGAGTGAGGCTGAGGTGGGGGTGGCCGAGGCCAAGAGAGCCCAGTGGCAGGTTCCCGGACCCAGCCAGGCAGCTAAGGCACTATTCCTCCTGCAGGTGGGTCTGGCCACAAGGACCCGGGAGCCTGCGATGCGGACGACGGGGAAGGCCAGAAGGGGGGGTGGCACGGGGACAGTTTGTCAGAAGGTACCGCAGGCCTAAGCTTGAATTCAGGCTGTGTGACTGAGAGCCTGTCACCTCTCTGAGGCTCGCTGTCTCGGGGTGAGAGGGGTCTTGTGGTGGGCCAGAAGAGAGATGTATGTGGATTCCCTAGCACACAGGAGGCTCTAGACTCAAGAGGCAGCTCGGACAGTCATGACACAGAGGCGGAGCTCAAGAACCTCCCACCCCTGCCCTCCACCTTCCCTGCCTCCTTCAGAATGGTCTCCAACAAGCAAACTGACCCGGTCCGTCCTGGGGAGGAAGCTTTCAGTGCCTCCCTGGGGCCTGAAGCAGAACTTCTCCAACTTTTCTGCTGAAGTATCCCTAGCAAGAGCGAATGCATGCCCTGGAGCAGCAGAGATGAAGTTTCTTTTAAGTTCCTTGTATCTTAAATATTCATGTGAATTTTTGGATCTCATTCCATAATCATGCTTGTTTTAATATAAATATATTATTTTCTTCAAATATTCATGTAAAATGTACAGTTCTAAGAAGTTGCTGGGAGAAGGGTCTGGGTGGTGAGGATGAGGAGGGAGGGCTTGGTCACTCACATCTGAGTCTTTGTTTTAACTCTCCCCGTAACCTCAAGAGGAGAGACTTTCTTTTCTGTGAAAGAATGAAAACACTGCTGCTGTTATAAAGCAGAGCATGAGCGTGCCCCTCAGTCATGCAAGTTCCAGAGAGAGACCCTTGTAAACAGCCTCTGTGGCACCTGTGTTTCCACTGGCCTCGCTGAGCTGTTGAACATCCCTGTGCCCTGGAGCCTGTAAGGTGCATTCCAATCATTGAGTCACTTGCAGACACTGTCCTGAAGAGCAGCAGCCTCCTGCCCATATTCCATTCCGTTAATCAAACATAAGTTTTGGCCCTAAGTCAGCTCTGCCAGAAACCCAGAGAAGTGATAGGAGGGAATCTAAGTTCTAAAGGTCCTCACCTGATCTTTATTTTAGAAGTCACTGAAGTTGATGGGGACCGATTGTCCAGTGGAGTCGTGAGCTGGTAGCTGGCTGCTCAGGGATCTGTTTGCTTAAAGAGAGGAGGTGATGCAGACCAGGTCCAAGCCTGGTGGGGAGGAAGGAGCTGGATGTCATGGATTCTGTGTCCCCTGCCCTGTGGACAATGGGTGGCATCAGAAAGAAGCTGCAGGCAGGTTAATGAGCGGCTTGCACCAGAGACTCTGGAGACCCAGGTGCTGAGGACCAAACACAGCACAGGGTTGGGATGAAGGTCCATCTGCGGGACACACAGAGGCTCGAGAGGAAGGCGGTGCTCCCGGAGAGCCTGGCCGACACAGCTGGGAGCGGCTTCGTGGGCAGCCGTGGGCAGTGAGGGCGGCAGGCAGAGAAGTCTCAGAGAGATTCTTCTTCCACACAGAGAAAACTCCAGCAATGCCCAGCGGGAACCTTCCAGGGGACGCCAGGGCAGAGGCAATGGGCCGGTGTGATTTAATGTTAATGTTTATGTGGCCTAATAAAGATTCACATCCAGGGAAACCTTGGGAAAGTTCAGCTTAGAGAAAAATTCCATCAACAAGCATTTAATCATGTGATCTTTTTTGCCTAAAAACAAAAATATGATAGACAAACTGGAACTTACACATGGAATGCATTTGCCTCTTTAAAGTGGTACTTCAGAAGGTTATGCACACATTCCAAAATGTTCATGATATTTGCAGAAATTATCTTTGGAAACTGACTCCAGAGCCTCCTATGAGTCAGACGTTAGAGTCAGCTGTTTGATCCCCCAGCTTCAGATATGCCTTTGAATAATTTTTGTTTGACCCAGAGATAAAAATCCTCTATCAAATGATGATGCTCTTCATCAACTCTTTTGCTCTGTAGGCTGTAAATTTCTTGAACCAATGGAGCATGTCTGGCTCATCTTCGGCTACCCAAGCCCTGGCCAGGCACTTAAGAAATGCTTGATCAGTGTTTAGTCCTGTAGTTATTCACTACATTCCAGAAGGCTGTGTCTATCACTGCTGTGTCTTATACACATTGCAGATATTAAAACATTTGCCTTTTCTTCTCAGATGGCTTTTTTGGTCTTACATAGTTAACATTTACTCCAGAAAAGGAAGGGTTATTCTAAATTTGCATCCATCAAAACCCACAGTGGACATGCCTTCTGGAACATCAACCGTTTAGCTTTTTCTGTTGGTGGTTGTCACAGAGAACAGTCTGTCAACATTTTCCCCTATGCTGCTTTTCTTTTCAGGGGGCATAGAATAAAGATGAAAAAGCACAGCTCCGGGAGCACACAGAACAGAGAGCTGGCACTCGAGGGGTTGATTATGTATTCACTTATTTATTATGATTTTTAAAAAACAGCCCAGCTGCTTCAGCTTATACAAACTGGGCTGAAATATTTCACTCAATAGTGTTCTCATCTGGTGGTTACAATACTGAGCGATTTAATGCAAAGGTTTTCTTAACCCTAAAAGGAGAAAATTAAAATTAAGTAAAAATATTGTTAGTGCCTGAAACTGGGATTTAAACATTCAAGTGTTTTCAAGGAATGGCCACTGCTTTGCTTCCTCTTCCCTGTGATAACAGCCATGCTCTCCAGTGGTGTACTTGAGTGTCACTGTAACTGACGGGGTTTTCCAATTGCTCACATGAACCCCTCACATGATCTGGAAAGCAGAGGCCCGACCTGCTCACATATATCTCGTGAAAGGCTCCCAGGTGATTCTGATGAGGCCTTCTGGCTGAGAACATGTGACCACTGCTGCCCTGCAGTCTCTCACCTGTGATCATTGGTATGCCTGATAAGTTATGTTTTGGTCTAGGGATGGACTAGCCCTGTTCCAGCTACCTAAGACAGAAGGAGGAAATTGTGGGCTCATGTAACCACAAAGTCAAGGGACCGGTTTGGCACAGACGTTGCTCAATTCAGCTACTCAAATAGTGACAAGATCAAGCTTGTCTCATCTCTTGGCTTGGACCCCTTAGGCTGGTGCTTTTCTCAGCAGAGCTCTTTTGTGAAGGCAAGACAGCCTTCAGCTACTCTGCCTTCATACCCTCAAGTCCATCAGAAAGTCAGCCTCTATTTCTCAGCTGTTGGAATCAAACAGTTGACTCTTCTTGGTCTGAATGGGGTCCCAAGTACGTGCCCACTTCATCTGCACCAGGCAGGGTTCCCTGGCAGAATACAGAAGCCACTCTAGATATTTAAAGCAGAGAGGGATTTAACTCCAGTATTGGGTGCTTGAAAAATTGTCGGGTGGTCTGAAGGAGAGAGTTCTAGGTTGAATCTTCAGAAATGACTCCCCGAACTGACCTGCTAGAACATTCAGAAAGATGGCAGAATCAGGCCACCGCCATGAGAACAGTTCATTTCAAGAACACATGTCATATTTGTGTTCAGGGATCAGGAGACCAGGAAGCTGATGGCAATACTCCCAGTGCCACCAAGCTGCTTCTGGAGCCCAAGACACAACTGACCGGATGTTGGGCCACTACTTGAGGAGAACGTGTCCATGAGCATGCATGCCTGCAGAAATGTGAAAGTCAAAGAGAACCGGTCTCTTCTGCACTCCAGCCTTCCAAACCTAGTTTGAGTGGAAAATTTTGGATAATTTGCATTCAGATCATTGCCTATAAAAGAGTCTAAAAAAGATACTTTTTAGCTGTATAGGCCCTACAATGTGGATAGCGTACTGGGGAGTGACTGGAAAGCATTATGAGGGCCCACCCACCACTGGAGGAGGCCAAGAGGGGACAAGGCTTCCCTAGCAAGGCCCTGAGCCACCCCCTCCACCCCAGCTTCTGAGACTACCCAGGGTCAAGTCCACATGTAGCCCAGGGAGTAATGGTGGGGTGAGGTTGGTTGTACAGAGGAAATTTAAGGTGTAGTGTAACCATTATACTGTTGCTGGAAGGAGGGGTAAAAAGGGCTGGGTGACAAAACGAAGAAATGTCCCCGCAAATGTACATAATGCTTTGTTGTTTACAAGTACCTTCACCTATACTACTCCATTTGAATTTCACAGAAGGCCATGAACGGGGAAGGCAAACTACTATTATTCTCATCTTACAATTGAGGCAGCCCAGACTAACAGGTTAAGAGCTCGTCCACGCTGATTTCTTTTAGCTGCTGAGAGGCAGCGCTCAGATTCAGACCCAGTTTCCCAACTCGAATCTCATTCCCTTGGGCTGGAGCAGAACATGAAAGAAAATTCTTTCTGAAACAAAGGTTCCAACCCCCAGCCCTCATGTGCAGAGCCTTGCGCCAGAGGCCGGAGCAGGAAAGCATCCCTTGTGCTCCGGCAGCTGTGCTGTGGCCAGGTCGGAGCACGGGGACAGGGAGGAGTCTTGCACAAGAGAAGAGGTGGGAAACTTGCATAAGCACTGGGATGTTTTGCCCTTCCTTCATTTGGTCTTTATTTGAAGAATGCAGCAGGGAGTTTTGTGTGTGTTTGTTTACTGCTGAGTGTTCCAAGATGCCACGGTATCATTTTAAATATCTGAATTTAGGGCAAAGATTGGCTTGTGTTTCTCCCAAACAGCAGTATTTTCAGCATTAGCCATTTCCACGTAAAAGCAAAATCTTCTTGGATAACAGGTCAAAGCAAATCCCTTCTCCTAGCCTTCCTGTGGGCAGTGCAATAACTGGGTTTGCATAAAGCAGATCAGAGCCACACAGAGCTGCTACCTGCATTACAAATGCCCCCTGGTGTCGGCACCCAGGAAAAGTCCACTCCTGGGTCAGCAAGAACTTCCTGTCTGGCCACCGAGTGACAGAGATCTCAACACTGGACGGCAGAGAACCCTAATGGCACCACAACTTGAAGAAGGAGACTTGCCTCAGGGCCAGTGGGGCAACAAAAATTTGGGGGCATGATCTTGGGGAAGAAGAGGAAGCATCAGGGATTGCCCCCTGGAGGTTCTGCCTTGAAGTCAGACCCTGAGGGGCCTGCATGGCTGCTGTGTACAGGTGGCTCCACCCGCTGGGCTCTGGGGCCAGGACTAGGTGACCAGGGAGGTTCTTCCTCTCCACATGCACGGTGGGGCCTCAGACTCCTACACTCCTCACCATCTGTCTTAGTCAGCTCAGGCAGTTATAACAAATTACCACAGACTGGGTGGTTTAAATAGCAGTATTTATTTCTCATAGTTCTAGAAGCTGGGAAGTCCAAAATCAAGGTGCTGGTAGTTTCTGTTCTGGTGAGACCCTCTTCCCAGTTTGCAGAAGACCTGCTCAGGCCCTCAGGTGCTGGAGTGCAGAGAGAGTGAGCAAGCTCTCTGGTCGCCTAAGGACACTGATTCCATTCATGAGGGCTCTACCCTCGTGGCCCTGGGACCTCCCAAAGGCTCTACTCCCTAATGTCATCACACTGTGGGTAAGGACTTCAGCATATGAGCTGGGAGAAAACAAGCACCCAGTCCACGACACCGTCCTGCTACAGAGCAGGCCTTGGCTAGGAGCTGGCCACTCACAGGGGCCTGGCTGAACCCGGGGCAGGTGGGCCAGTCTCCTCACTGTCATGCCAGGCCCCGGCAAAACCTTCGTGACATTTCACACAGTGAGCTGGTTGGCTCTCTTTTCTCTCATTGTTTGACTTGAACATAGTTAAGAAAATACTTCTGTTATGGGTGAATTATGTCTCCCCAAATTCGTATGTTGACCTCCTCAGCCCCAGCACCATAGAATGTGACCATAACTGGATAGAGGGTCTTTAAAGAGGTTGTTAAATCAAGGTGAGGTCATTCAGGTGGGACCTCATCCGATAGGATCAGTGTCCTCAGAGGAAGATCAGGCCACTGACACAGAGGGGGGACCATGTGAAGATGCAGGGAGAGCCCACCCATCTGCAAGCAAGCAGAGAGGCCCCCAAAGAAACCAGCTCCACCAGCACCTTCATCCTGGATGTCTAGCTTCCGGGATGGTGAAACAATAAATTTCTGTTGTTGAAACCACCCAGTCTGTGGTACTTAGTCCCTAGCAGACTAGTATGCCTTCTCTCCAGACCAGCTGGTAGTATAACATCCTGCCTCTGTTCCTGAGCCCTTTTTCTTAATAGCACTACTGATAATTTGCCCTCTAGATTCAGAGATGGCAATGAGGCCATCGCCACAGGCATGTGCTTAGAGTCCTTTCCCAAGTACAACCACAGAATCATTCACGCGCACACTCACTCTTTCCAGGGGTTTGCCAGGAGCTTCTGGTGGGAGAACATGCCGTGGCAGGGAGCTGAGAGGAGGAGAGCGCCCATGTGTACCCGAGGCACCTCCGTGGTCCCCACCTTTACCGTTCTAGCCAGTGGACTCACCAAATACTCCACCACCCATTTCTTCTCTGCTTTGGGGGTTTCATCCAGCTGGACCCAAGCTTATTTCCAAGTACATCAGCACAACACAGAGACATACACACTGCCTGGACTGGCTCATGTTTCCTAGGCAGGGTTAGCACCTTACCTCATGCAGACAAAGCAGGCTGATCATGGTCATGCACCTTAGCTGATCAGACATTATCAAGGATGGCAGCTGACACATCATCTTGCTCTCAGCCCTTCACAGGACAGCTGTGTCCTTGGTACGACGTTTTGTGAACTCTTAGGAGGATAAGTGTTAACTGCATCACTAGTGGTTGTACATACAGACTGCCTCTCGCCCTCACATGGCTCATAGCACCTACTGGTTAGCCAATCCCAACCTTTCCATTGGCATCCTGACACAGTCGACTTTATATATCTCCCGTGTCCTTGCCAGTCTCCCCTTTGGGGAACCTCTTTGTCCTCCATGCTATACCCAGCACAAGCCCTGCTCAATTGATATTTCCTGTAGGAATACATTATGCTCACAATTTTGGTGAATTTGCACTTATTAGCAATTTTAATTTCAAAGTATTTCTCCTCTTTCATTCTCACTGCACCCATCACAGCAGTTAAGGAAACAGAGAAACATGAAAATAGAAGGGATTTAGAGGAATCTCTACTTTGGTTTTCCAAGCATAGTTGTCCCTTTATTCTTTCTGGGTCTGATGCTCTTAAGACGAGTCTCTTCTGAAATAATTAGCACAGCATTTTCCACACTAGGCTTGACTGTGCCCGTGCAGCTCCAGGAGCAAGCCTGGGTTGAGGCTTCCTCAACACCATTATTCCAGACCCTGCCTCTGCATGGGGGCCACAGGAGGTTTCCAGAAGGCCTGCTTCGCCTGCCTCAGCCACTGGGGGAACAGACCATCTCAGGGCTGCGCTTAGGCCTGCGCTCTTGGCCGGGCGTGGATGGTGGAGCCAGTGCTTCAGGGAGAGCCCCCCATCCCGTCCCCTCCACCTCTGCCAGCTCTGGGCACAGCCCTCTGTCCCTCCAGAGCCAGCATTACCCGCTGCTGACTTTGTCCCTCTAAGGCAACAATTTGGGGCACCTACCTCTAGGCAGGGTCCTCTTTGGAGTGCAGCAAGAAGTGACTGGTCCCTGGAGTCAGACACCCTGGGCTTGGATCCCGCCGCCCGTAGTTAACAGCTGGTAGGTGTTAGGCAAGTTGCAGGTCCTGAGCCCCTCTGAGCCTAATTTCCTTACTTTGGAAATAGGATGTGTGGCAAGGGCCTGCACCTGTGCCCAGGGCTCCCTCCCAGCCCTGCCTCCCACTCGGCAGGGACCTTTCTAAGCGGCAGATTCCCCTGGGGTAGGAGCAGTGCCTGCTGCCTCAGGTGGTTGTGGAATCCAGTGTGATAATGCACGTGGTAAGTGAGCCCGGATCCCAGCCCTCAGGAACCCACACATGATCTCTGCCATTACTGTGACTAGTGGGAGGCCTACAAAGCCTGGTATATAGTCAGCACTAAATACACGTGTGCTAAATGAACATGTGAGTTGCTCTGGAAGCCGGGTCCCTGCCCTGCTTTCTGACCTTGTGCTCCAAGGGCAAGTGTCCTCCTTACCCTGCCACTTGGCAAGAAGAATGGATGGACAGCAAGGCTGTAGAGTCCGTAATTCACACACATCTTCAGCTCCCTGGGTCTGGGTAGCTCACAGGAGAATGAGGGTCTTTGACCTCATAAAAGGGTGAGGAAGGGAATTCTCCATTCTTCCATTACCTAATGAGCTGCTGATTTAGGGCATCCCCATGGGGTTTCCGAGGATGGCGCTGTCCTGCCTTAAGCCTGGCTGGCAGCAGGACCCCAGTGACCTCCCCAGGCCCCCATCCCAGTCCCCAGCCCTGGTAGGTGGAGGCAGGTGAGGAGCACGTGCTCCTGGGCTTGGAGCCTCCTGCCTGGCACTCAGAGCCCCTCATAGCTCATCCTCCCCCACCCCATTCTAGCTGGAGGGTGCCCAGAGGTGCACCCTTCTCTGAAGCACTGGTAGCTAGAGAAACCTGGCAGATGCTGACATTAGAGATCATGGAGAGAGGCAGATGATTAGCAAGGGCCACTGTGAGGGTTGAAATAGTTTAAACTTAAACTGAGTGCATCTATACACAGTTACATTTTTAGCTCAATATCAACAAGAGTCTGGAGGCACAACATTCCCTGTGGGTACATTTCCAGAGTACAGAATAGTCCAGCTCAGCTGCCTCCTGGGACACCAAGGGAAGGAGGGCTGATATGGAGGGGCATAGCCACAGACAGTCATGCAGAGACACACACACTCAGACACACAGACTCAGGTTGTCCAGGAAGCTTCCTGTAGCTCTCAGACTTCAGTGTGCATCAGGATCACCTAGGCTGGGCAGTTTGTAACAGACACAAGTTTGATGCCCCATCTCAGAGGTAGTGACATGTAGTTCTCGGCTGGTTCCAGAAAATTTGCATCTTAACTTCAAATTAGCCACAATTTGGGCAAAACTTTTTGGGCAGAAGTTTGGACTGCAGTGCATGAGAATGAAATAATTTTGGAGCTTGGGTTCCTTCTGTGGGAGGCAGGTCTGTCCCCACCCAGTTGTTCTAGAACACTGGGTCGGTGTATGTGGGAATTCCCTCACAGGGGCTCATGAATATCATGGCTGGAAGGGACAGAGAGATTCTCGGGTCCAACACTGTTATATAAACAATGGAGAAACAGGTGCATAGAGAGGTTTAAACATCTTGCCCAGGATCACACAGCTAGGTAAAGGCAGAGGTTCTTATGCTCTTTGAAAATGGTTTGGTTTAAAAATTAAAAAAAAAAAAAAGTTGGTAGTATTAAAAAGTGGAGATTTTTTACATTCTCAAAATTAAATATAACAAATTTAATACTTTATAAGGATTCTGTCACTTAAAATTGTTGCCCTATTTCACCCTTTTTAAAATTGAAGTCTGGCTAAGAACCTGAATGGCTGTTTCTTTAAAGTACAGTGAACTCGTACTTTGGTGCTTGGGAGCACAGGAGCCTCCAGGAGGCCAAGGACCCAACACAACACCTCCAACCTTGGGCAAATCCTGAAGTAATTGGCTTTGTAAGCCACATCCACTTGTCTGCATGGACATATGGGACATCTGGAAAACTCTCCAGGAACATTCTGGAGCCCCAGCAGGACTCGCAGCAGCCAGATATGGAGCGAGGGGGCAGCTGGTGTCCAGGACAGCCCTGGCCTTCTGGTGTGCAGATGGACAGTGAGATGGAAAGGTCAGTGTCTGGGCAGGAGGTGGGGGTGCACAAGCTGGATTACTGAGCAGTTCAAGCTGGAAGTGCTGGAAATGCTGAGAAAGGCAAGACAGAAAAAGGCTCCTCATGAAAATGAAAAGAAATAGGACAAGAATCAGTAAGGTGAGGGTGCTCTGAGCCTGTCGGGGAGGAGCTGAAAAGAATTGACTGTGGATCTGCACGTGGCAGGATGCTGTCTGTAAACAGTCCACAGCAGAAGGAGTCACATGGTATCACTTTCCAATGGGCTCTGTGACCTCTGGTGCTTTCTGAAACGTATACCAGGCACAGTATCAATTTTAGGACTTTCGAGAATGAGGTACCAGAGACAAACATCCAGAAAAATAAATTGCTCATAAGCAGCAAGAGCCTCAAAAAGGTGAAGATCTTTGCATAGTGACTACAGTCTGAGAGGCCCTTGCGGAGGACGTGACCCAAGCTGCCTCCAGCCGCATTTCCCACTCTGCTGCGTATTCACAGCCAGGCCCTGCCAGGCTGTCTGCAGCGGGGTCTCTATGTCTCCAATTCATGCTTAACATTGTCTTTCATAAGAACTGATTCGGGTCCTATTTCTTTTAATTTTTATGAGGAGCCTTTCTCTGTCTTGCCTTTCTTAGCATTTCCAGCACTTCCAGCTTGAACCACACAGTTAATTTCCAATCTAACTCCATCTATTTAGGGACACACGTGATGTAACTCGGGGGTCACATTTTCTCATGCACACACTTGGGGTTTCTCATCCAGGGGAGAGTTTCCCCATCTCGAGGTGCTGTTTGCTCATTCCAACAAGACAGCCACTGCTCAGACATCCCTCGTAGCTCCCCTCAGAACTGCCTCAACCATGGCCCCAGGAGTAACTCTGATGACAGAAAATCCTTATCATTCAGGAGGTAAATTTAGTTTGAAGAACTACAGAAAGTCATTTGGGAGAAGTCTGGTGAATAGAGTAGATAGTAACCCAGCTGATAGCATTTGGGGTCAAACATAAGAGGTGAATATAAAGCTACAAGATCTCCCCACCCCTACCCCCTGGCTCTGCAGGACCTTCCCAGGGTAGTCAGACCAAGGACAGCATCACTGGAGTATGCAGGGGTGACCCAAGGTGCCAGTTCAAAGGGCACTGGGGGCTGCATTACTCACACTATAGACAATGCTTGTTCCCACAACTTCTTTCCAGGCCTGGCCCTGCTCATTTTAGAGAGATATTTTAGAGGGACACCAGAAATGATTCTTCCTCTCACTCACTCACTTGCTCATTTACTCATAGCACACTATTTAAAAAGTATTCATGAAGGGATTATCCTGAGCCAGACACTGTCCAATGTGCTAGGGATATGATGAACCTGATCCCTGTTCTGCTGAATATTATTTCTAATCTGGTAGGAAGGGACAGTCATTGAACAGAAGGATAACACCAAAAATTAAAGACTTAAATTTTTGAAAAATTCTAAAAGAAGCCAAAATATTCTTTTAAGTTCTTAACTTTAAATTTCTTAAAGAATACTGTTTAGTAAATGCATGTTATTCTAATAACTACAAATAAACTTGAGAAGGGAATATCAGGATGTGATTAGTCACTAACACTTTAGTATGAATCAGTCACCAAACTTTTTCCTAGATTACAGCAGGGCCAGAGAGCAAGGGTTAGATGAAGGAAGCAAGGGTTTTCTGCTGCAAGAGGTCAGGAGGGGAGGAAAGCAATGTGGGGGGCACTTTCCAAGTAGTTTGTCCTGGGAGGTGGAATTCTTGTCTGCAGCTGCCATCTTCACTGTCACAGGATGTATCTGTCATGTGGGGCCGGTGCCTCCTGTTTCCTTGTGGAGGAAATTCAGCTAGACTGTCTCACCTGGCCTCTCTTCCCACCCAGCCCTCCTGGGTGTTAGTGGGTGGCGCTGAGTTTAGGAGCTGAGGAAGCTCCTTTGGGCCTGGGCTCTCTCCTCCCTTCAGCTCCATTTACCTGCCCCCTGCCATAGGGAGGGGACCCGCTGGGGCCACTGCGGGTGGCAGAACACCAACTCCTCATTGATGGCAGGTGGGAGGCTGGAGGAGGATTTTGGAGAAGAGAGTAAAATGGTTTTCAGACCTTGCTTCACAGGCCCCCGCCTTGCCAGGCAGGATTCTGGAACAGAGCAGCTCAGCTCATAGGTGGCTCCTTTGTTTTTGCTTCCTGGGGAGATTTCTTTTGAAGAAAGCCTTTAAAAAACACAATAAACCCAGAAATCTATTGTGACTGCCTCCTTTTTTCAGATAAGGAGGCCCAGGGAGTAAAGTCTCACCTTCCTGGTTTTCCATTTTCAGTTTTGACTTGGGCATTGGACATTTTCTTAAATGAGATCATACTTTTTATTCAAGTTCCAAGGTGGAACCAAAAGAATTACAGTGGCACACATTTCCTCTGGAAAGCCGAATTAGGTCACTCACATTGGCAATGGCCCACAACCACGCAGGCAGCCGGAGATGAGGAAGGCTCGCGTGTGAAAATCTCTCTCCCTTGACTTCCTCAAGTGCAGGTAGCGAGAAACACTAGACTGGAAGCTGGTTTGCACCCAGGATCTGCTGATTCTTGGTGTCACACATTTGCATGTCCATAGTTCAGACAGAGCCTTGGAAATGCATTTCTGCTGGGTGTCCCCTGGCCACTGACCAGCCCTCCAGAGCCAGACCGTGTGAGGCGGGAAAGACAAGACAGAGAAATGGGAGGACACAGATGGGCTCTGCTTCTGGCACAGCCTCCTCAGCCTGTTACTTGCCTGGGTGCCTGTCTCCCTGTCTTAGTCGGCTTGGGCTGCCACCGCAAACCAACACAGGCCAGGGGCTTAAACAGCAGAAATTAATTTCCTCACAGCTCTGGAGGCTGGAAGTCATGATCGAGGTGTTGGCAGGTGAGGTTCCCCCTGAGGCCTCCCTCCAGGGCTTGCAGAGGGCCGCCTTCTCACTGTGCCCTCTTGTGGCTTTCTGCATGCGTGCCTGCTGTCTTCCTCTTGTGCAGACACTAGTGCTATCAGATCAGGGCTCCATCCTTATGACCTCATGAAAGGGCCTATCTGCACATGCAATCACATAGGGCATTAGGGCTTGGGAGGAATTGGGAGGGAACAGGACCTGCAGCATTTTACAGGTCACTTATTCTCGGGAAATGTGGGGGGACAGAGTGAGACCCTCTCAGCACTGAATAAACTTCTGCCATCTCCTCCTGGCCCCTCCCAGCCCCCACCCATCCCAAAGCCCAGGCTCCCCTGCTATTTGGTCCCAGAGAAGTGGGGGCCCATTGTGTGCAGATGCTGGGGTGTGCCGCCAGGTCTCCCCTGTCAAGGCCAAGGCGCTCATCCCCTGTCTGCGTGGTTGGTGCCTCCCTAAGCTCTCCCAGCTGAGGATTCCCCAGGAGCTGCCCTTGGCTCAGGAAGCTGCTTCGTCTAACAGCATATCCTGGGCCCAGTGACTTCTTGGTGGGGGTGAGGGTCAAGCGCACAGCCGTCTGCTTCGTTTGGGACAACTCTGCAGGGCCACCCTGGCTCAGGCCAAAGAACTGGCTGTCACGCTGGCTGCTGCTCCTCGCTCCTCACGGGCATTGATCCTGGGAGTGTTCCCTGATAAACGGCCTGCACTCCAACCTCCACCTCCGAGACGGTCTCTGGAACACTGGGCGCAGGAACCTGGGTCTGGCTACCACAGGGGGCTGCTCCATCACGGAGAGCTGTACTTCTCCAGTCTCCCAGAGTCCTGGTAAGTCAAATGCCCCCTGTCTTTTATCATCATCCCCATTTTACTGACAGAGAAACTAAGGCTCAGCAAGGAGGAGGCACACAGGCCCAACCCCAGCTATTCCATTGGTGGCTGAGCCACCCACAAAGGCAGAGCCTCTGGATTATGTGCAACTCCTGTTCATCTGGTTAATTCGCTGACTCACCACATGGCGCTGTGGGTGCCCAATGGTGAAAGTATGCCATTTGGTCCTGGCTATGGGAGAAGAAAACCTCTGCCTAGTCCTTACTCCCACCCCTTCATGCTTCTTGTCATTCAGCGCCATCAGCAGCCCCCTTTCCCTCTAACTCCTCCAGCCTCTCTTACCTGGAAAGCTCACATCTCCCTGTTGGATCTGCTTTGGGCTCTTTGGGTTTTCAGGAACTGAAGCCCATTCTTGATGGTTCAGATAGTTTCAGATGATCTCAGGAAATCCAATAAAATGAAAGTGCCTGAGTTTAGGAAGGGGCAGCTCCTAGGGGCTTCTGGGAGTGCCTCTAGTGCCCTTTCACAGGCAATAGTGGCGGCTAAAAGGAAGGACTCAGGAGCCAGCCTGCTTAATTTTGTCATGGCTTTACTGTGAGCCCCTTGGGCACAACTTATTTGTGTCTTGGGCTCCTCATCTGTAAAATGAGGATGATCATAGCACACATCTCATAGGAATGTTCTGAGAAATAAATGAGGTGATATTAGTGAAAATGACTTAGGACAGTGCTTGGAATATATGAAGCACAGCAGGCTAATTGTTATCTCTTACTCCTGGCTTCTGCACTTTTCTCCTGGTATCTGTGCTTCTCTTGTTCTCTCTTTCCCAGCCGCTTCTTGTGGGTTCTCATGACTTTGGACTCATGACCTAGGGATGCATATGACCAGATAGTAGCCACTTTTTTTCTCCTCTATTTGATTTTCAGCTCAAGGATCCATTATCAAAGGGCATCTTTCATCTGTGCCTCTTGGTTTGGGGCTCCTCTGAGAAGGTATGTGATTGTTCGCATCATCTCATTGAGCCTGATCATTCAAGTGATATGTCATTGGCTACTTATGTCAGCCCTCTTCAAATCAGATGCCCTCCTCGGGCCAATCACCTGAAGCATGGAGACCACCAATTCTATCTCCACTCAGCAGACACATCAGGCAGGGGTAGAGTGTATAATGAGGGAGTGTGGGGCAGGCAGAAGTCCCCAAATATGCTGCATCACCCTGCGAAACTGCCCTAGTCCTTGGACTTCCTCCATCACTACAGTTTCTCTTGCCACACAACATGTTGAAAGAGCAATCTTTTTTGATGGCTTGGCTTCCTCTCCACCTCCTTCACACTTTGCATCTGACTGCCCCTCCGCTCATTCACCTTCAAGCACTTCCTTGAAGCCATTGTGTGACTCCTGGAAACAAAGTCCACAGACACCTGCTCAGTCCTTTTTCTCCTTGAATTCACTGTATCCTTGAGCTTCCCTATCTTCCTTCTTTTATGAAATCTCTCCTTATTTTCCATGTGCTAACCATCCTTGTGGTCCCCCTGCCTCATTCATCTTAGCCATTTCTGCTTCTGGAACACATACTTGAATGTCTAATCTTCTATCTAGATTGTAAGCTTCTAGAAGTCAGAGACTATGTCTTGTACAACTCCATAGACCATAAAGGATGTAATTGACGTTATGAGCATTTTAGTCATCTTTTGCTAGGTTATACCGTAGTACCAACTCCCAAATACTAGTGGCATAACATAACAAAAGTTTATTTCTTGCTTGTGTTTAATGGCTCCTGCAGGTCAGCTAAAGCTCTGCTAAGCTCTCTCCAGCTTCAGTCTACATGTCTCATTCACTGTGGCATTGAGACTAAAGGAATAACCCTAACCTAAAATACAGATTTATGAATAAAGAAAATAGCAAGAAACATGACAGAAACAGGCAATGGCTCTTAAAGCTTCTTCTTGGAACAGGCCCTGTCACTTCCACTCACAAGCCATTGGCCAAAACTAGTCCACAGTCGAGCCTGATGTCAGTGGGGTAGAGAACTAGGAAGGCACCAACAAGTGGTATAGCAATGAAGTCCTTTTACAGGAAGGGGCTTTGAACAATTGGGGGAAATGATACAAAATGATTCAACAGTGCTGTTTAAGGGACCACCGACAGGGACATGCTTAAAGGTAGTGTGTAGGAAGTGTCATGGCATACATATTTGTACACAATAAGGGATTCACTTTAAGGTATCACTCCAATCAGAATATAACTAATTATTTCCATGAAAGTGGGCATACAGCTCCTTTTAGTTCTGTGAATGTTCATCCATCTCTACAGGGGAAGAACAGCAGCCATCAAAATGTGCAGGCGGTAGAGACAGGAGGCTACAAAAACCCCAATACCAGAGCCATATTTTTCAGAGCTTGATGAAGGAAATCAAAGTATTTTATAAGAAACAATTGACAGAGGTTAATGGTGATGTTTTGTGCAAAGCAAATGCAAAAGGCGGGATTAATCACCAAATACCTATGGCCAAGAGGCAGCAGATGACACTGGACAAGAGCAATATAGGAAATGAAAAATTGACTTAGATCAGACCAGCGATATGCCTTTAGCTAGGTAAATTCAGAGCTATTGCCACTTCCCTAATGAAAGGGAATGAGAGAAAATTCTTGAGAATCTTTGTTGTTAAGCACAAAGAATGAAATTTATCTGGTTCTTACCACAGAGTGTTGGGTTAGTCTCAACGAGTACATGAGCTGGTTTCACAGACTCATTGAGGAATTGGTATGTATCTGAACTGAGGGGATATACCTTCTTAGTAGATCCCCAGTATCCAGAGTGAGCAAAACAAAGTGAATGGCCTTCAATCCAGAATTTAGTTTTACTGGGAGTTGTTTGTATGTGGGTATGGTAAGTGTTGTAGGTACTTGGTAAGCATATGCTCAGTACATTCATCTTTCCTGGAACAGATTGGGCCTAATGCCAACTCCTGGCAAGGATGAAGAGGCGCCTCGTGGGACTGGAACTGGTTAATAAATTCCATCACTCTGTCAGGGACATGAACTACTTGTTATACGGCATGATTTAAGAACAGAGCCTAGTGCTCCCCTTCATTAGCACGGGCTGATCCTGAGCCATGCATGATACAAAACTCAGTCTCTAAATTAGCCATAACAATAAATCCAACAACACCAAACCCATTGTGATAGCTTGCAATTTCACTGGAGATTTTCAGAGCATGGGGGAAGTTCACAGTGTACAGCACATAGCATCTTTCTTGTAAGTCTCTTTACAAGAAAGAAATCTTTTCTACATATGTCTCTTCTAAACTCTCCTTCTGATTCTCCCATGGGAAATGGCATCATCTGGAGGGCTGGGAACTGCCTCTTTCTTCATCCTCCCCCAAGCACACTCAGTACATCCTGCCTATAGAGGGCTACAGAGGCTCCTTTTTTCCCCCAAAAGGGGTTATTTTCCTTCAAATCCAAACTCCCCACCTCCAAAAACCTTCACATAATAGCTACCAAGAAGATATTTCCTCAATATCTTTATGAACTTACAAATATATGTTTTTGTGTGTGAGGTTGGATACAATTACAGGTCAACTTACCAACTTTGAGAAATGAATTTTATGTACTTGAAGCTCATCTTATGCTTATGTAAAGCATGGCTTTGGCTCAGTGGGTAAGCGTGTGGACACCGAGTCTGCCTGGCTTCCCCTCGTCGGGCTGCCACTTTCTACCTGGGTAACATGGACAAATTGCCTAAAATCTTTAAGTTTTAGATTCCATATCTGTGTAATAGGGATACAGTAGTACCTGTCCTGGAGTGGCATCTCATTTAACTCTCACAACTTATAGAGCCTTTGGCATTGTTCCTGGCACATGATAAGTGCTCCAAAAATATTAGCAATTATTTTCATCTTAGCAATACTTATACCAGCAAAGAGAAAAATATTCTAATTACAAATTTTGTTAAAAATTTCTGGGAGAGGTGGTTAAGGTGGCAGCATGAGTAAGGCGGTGGAAATCTCCTCCCAAAATCATGTATATTTTTGAAAACACAGCAAATACAACTATTCCTAAAAGAGAGACCATAAGATAGTAAAAAAGCCAAGCTACATCTACATCTGTGAGAAATCAGCATCTCTTACGAAAATGGTAAGATACAAAACCATGACCCAGCAGGACCCCAGCACTCCCCCCACCCCAACTCACTGGCAGGAGGAAAGGAGTCACAGCGGGGAGGGAGTGGGAGCCCAGGACTGCTAAATAACCAGCCCTAGTGATCTGCACCGGGAGCACAGATACACATGGCATGGTGTACTGGATATTAGAGAAATGGAAAAGAAAAATCTGAGACAGAGACTGTGGGAGGTTCCCCACAGCCGGCTCCCCTGGGACAAAAGAAAAGCAGGTGCATTAAAAGTCTTAAAGGGACAAGGGTTTAACAGGTGGTCAAAATCTTCCCAGCACACCCAGCCCAGCACGCTGGGAGTCTTGAGGAACTTCAAGTGCCCTAACCTGCTGGGTGGCAATGAAGCTCCAAAGCCCCTCAAGGCAATAAGCAACCTGCCATTCGTTCCCCCCGCTGGCACTGCAAGCAAACCGGTTGACTCACCATTGCTACAGACAAGCAGGGGAGCAGCCCTGCCCACAGCAACCATACAGAGACTTCTCCCAGCGTGCAGCTAACCGGACCAGACCCAGAGGCTGCCACCAGCACATAGCTACCTGGCACAGGCAGAGGAAGACGGCACAAGTTCCGGAAGGCACAAAGAGGCACCGTTCTTGCAGGAGAACACACCCAGTGTGTCTGCGACCCTGCACAGTGCCCTAGGCTATCCCTAGGGCCACCCCACCGACAGCAGCTCAGGGGATTAACCCAGAGACTGCTTCCTGTGTGTGGGTAACCAGCACAGTGAGTGGAGAAGGGCAAGGTGACCAGCAAGCAGGAAGAGACTTTGCTCTCCCAGCTGACACATGCGCCAGCTGCCAATGATCACTTCTATCACCATGAAAAGGCAGAAGAATCTGGTCCAGTCAAAAATCACTCAAACAACCCCAGAGAGGACCTGGCGAGATAGATATAACCAATCTTCCTGAAAAAGAATTCAAAATAAAGGTCATAACCATACTGATGGACCTGCAGAGAAACATGCAATTGCTAAGGGATGAAGTCCAGGGAGAGATAACAGAAATGAAACAATCAGTAGAAGGACTTAAGAGCAGACTGGATGAGGTGCAAGAGACTGTTAATGGAACAGAAATCATAGAACAGGAATACAGAGAAGCTGATGCAGAGAGAGATAAAAGGATCTCCAGGAATGAAAGAATATTAAGAGAACTGTGCGACCAATCCAAATGGAACAATATTCACATTATAGGGGTACCAGAAGAAGAAGAGAGAGAAAAAGGGATAAAAACTGTCTTTGAAGAAATAATTGCTGAAAACTTCCCCAAACTGGGGAAGGAAATAGTCTCTCAGACCATGGAAGCCCACAGATCTCCCAACACAAGGGAACCAAGGAGGACAACACCAAGACATATAATAATTAAAATGGCAAAGATTAAAGACAACGACAGGTTATTAAAGGCAGCCAGAGAGAGAAAAAAGATCACCTACAAAGGAAAACCCATCAGGCTATCATCAGACTTCTCAACAGAAACCTTACAGGCCAGAAGAGAATGGCATGATATATTTAATGCAATGAAACAGAAGGGCCTTGAAACAAGAATATTGTACCCAGCAACATTATCATTTAAATTTGAAGGAGGGATTAAACAATTACCAGATAAGCAAAAGTTGAGGGAATTTGCCTCCTACAAACCACCTCTACAGGGTATTGTAAAGCGACTCCTAAGGCTAAATAGATGTCACCAGAGAAAATAAAATAACAGCAAAGAAAACAGACAAACCAAGTACTAACTAAAGGCAAAAAATAAAATCAGCTATCCACAAAAGCAGTAAAAGAAAACACAAAAGAGTACAGAATAAAACTCCTAACGTACAAAGAGTGAAGGAGGAAGAATAAGAAGGAAGAGAAATGAAAAATCATCAGACTGTGCTTATAATAGCATAATAAGTGAGTTAAAGTTACATGGTTAGATAGTAAAGAAGCTACCATTGAACCTTTGGTAACCATGAATCCAAAGCCTGCAATGGCAATAAGTACATATATATCAATAATTACCCTAAATGTAAATGGACTGAATGCACCAATCAAAAGACACAGAGTAACAGAATGCATAAAAAAGCAAGACCCATCTATGTGCTGCTTACAAGAGACTCACCTCAAACCCAAAGACATACACAGACTAAAAGTGAAGGGATGGAAAAAGATATTTCATCAGCAAACAATAGGGATAAAAAAGCAGGTGTTACAGTACTTGTATCAGACAAAATAGACTTCAAAATAAAGAAAGTAACAAGAGATAAAGAAGGAGATTACATAATGATAAATGGGTCAGTCCAACAAGAGGATATAACCATTATAAATATATATGCACCCAACACAGGAGCACCGACATATGTGAAACAAATACTAACAGAAATAACAGAGGAAATAGAATGCAATGCATTCATTTTAGGAAACTTCAACACACCACTCACTCCAAAGGACTGATCAACCAGATAGAAAATAAGTAAAGACACAGAGGCACTGAACAACACACTAGAACAGATGGACCTAACAGACATCTACAGAACTCTACACCCAAAAGCAGCAGGATACACATTATTCTCAAGTGCACATGGAATATTTTCAAGAATAGACCACATACTAGGCTACAAAAAGAGCCTCAGTGTATTCAAAAAGATTGAAATTCTACCAACCAACTTCTCAGACCACAAAGGCATAAAACTAGAAATAAATTCTACAAAGAAAACAAAAAGGCTCACAAACACATGGAGGATTAAAAGATGCTCCTAAATAATCAATGGATCAATGACCAAATTAAAACAGAGATCAAGCAATATACGGAGACAAATGATAACAGCACAAAGCCCCAACTTCTGTGGAATGCAGCAAAGGCAGTGCTAAGAGGAAAGCATATAGCAATCCAGGCCTGTTTAAGTAAGGAAGAACAATCCCAAATGAATAGTCTAAAGTCACAATTATTGAAACTGGAAAAAGAAGAACAAATGAGGCCCAAAGTCAGCAGAAGGAGGGACATAATAAAGACCAGAGAATAAATAAATAAAATTGAGAAGAATAAAACAGCAGGAAAAAATCAATGAAACCAAGAGCTGGTTCTTTGAGAAAATAAACAAAATAGGTAAACCCCTAGCCAGAGTTATTAAGAGAAAAAGAGAATCAACACACATAAACAGAATCAGAAATGAGAAAGGAAAAATCACCATGGACATCACAGAAATACAAATAATTATTAGAGAATACTATGAGACTCTATATGCTAAAAGGCTGGATAACCTAGAAAAAATGACAACTTTCTAGAAAAATACAACCTTCCAAGACTGACTAAGGAAGAAACAGAAAATCTAAACAGACCAATTACCAGCAATGAAATTGAATAGGTAATCAAAAAACTACCCAAGAACAAAACCTCCAGACCAGATGGATTCACCGCTGAATTTTATCAGACATACAGAGAAGACATAATACCCATTCTCCTTAAAGTTTTCCAAAAAATAGAAGAGAATATTTCCAAACTCATTTGATAAAGCCAGCATCACTCTAATACCAAAACCAGGCAAAGACCCCACAAAAAAAAGAATATTACAGACCAAAATCCCTGATAAACATAGATGCAAAAATACTCAACAAAATATTAGCAAACTGAATTCAAATATACATCAAGAGGATCACACACTATTATCAAGTGGGATTCATCTCAAGGATGCAAGGATGGTCCAACATTTGAAAATCCATCAACATCATCCACCACATCAACAAAAAGAAGGACAAAAAACACATGATCATCTCCATAGATGCAGAAAAAGCATTTGACAAAATTCAACATCCATTGATCAAAATTCATAATAAAAACTCAACAAAATGGGTATAGAGGGCAAGTACCTCAACATAATAAAGGCCATATATAACAAAGCCACAGCCAACATCATACTTAACAGCGAGAATTTGAAAGCTTTTCACCTAAGATCGGGAACAAGACAAAAATGCCCACTCTCCCCACTGTTATTCAACATAGTACTGGAGGTCCTAGCCATGGTGATCAGATAAAACAAAGAAATACAAGGCATCCAGATTGGTAAAGAAGTCAAACTGTCCCTACTTGCAGATCACATGATATTGTACATAAAAAAACCTAAAGACTCCACCCCAAAACTTCTAGAACTAATATGTGAATTCAGCAAAGTTGCAGGATACAAAATTAATACACAGAAATCTGTTGCTTTCCTATACACAAAAGATGAACTAGCAGAAAGAGAAATCAGAAAAACAATTCCATTCACAATTGCATCAAAAAGAATAAAATACCTAGGAATAAACCTAACCAAGGAAGTGAAAGACCTATACCCTGAAAACTACCAGACACTCTTAAGAGATATTAAAGAGTACACTAACAAATGGAAACTCATCCCATGCTCTTAGCTAGGAAGAATTATTATTGCCGAAATCCCATCCTGCCTATAGCAATCTACAGATTCAATACAATCCGTATCAAAATACCGACAGCATTCTTCAACAAACTGAAACAAATAGTTCTAAAATTCATATGAAACCACCAAAGATCCCAAATAGCCAAAGCAATCCTGAGAAGGAAGAATAAAGCAGGGGCCATCTCGCTTCCCAACTTCAAGCTCTACTACAAAGCCATAGTAATCAAGACAATTTGGTACTGTCACAAGAACAGATCCACAGACCAGTGGAACAGAATAGAGAGTCCAGATATTCACCCAAACATACATGGTCAATTAATATATGATAAAGGAGCCAGGGATATACAATGGGGAAATGACAGCCTCTTCAATAGCTGGTGTTGACAAAACTGGACAGCTACATGTAAGAGAATGAAACTGGATCATTGTCTAACCCCATACACAAAAATAAATTCAAAATGGATCAAAGATCTGAATGTAAGTCATGAAATCATAAAACTCTTAGAAAAAAACATAGGCAAAAATCTCTTAGACATAAACATGAGCGACTTCTTCATGAACATATCTACCTGGGCAAGGGAAACAAAAGCAAAAATGAACAGGTGGGACTATATCATGCTGAAAAGCTTCTGTACAGCAAAGTGCACCATCAATAGAACAAAAAGGCATCCTACAGTGTGGGAGAATATATTCATAAATGACATATCTGATAAAGGGTTGACATCCAAAATATATGAAGAGCTCATGAACCTCAATAAGCAAAAAGCAAATAATCCAATTAAAAAATGGGCAGAGGATCTGAACAGATACTTCTCCAAAGAAGAAATTCAGATGGCCAACAGGCACCTGAAAAGATGCTCCACATCACTAATCATCAGAGAAATGCAAATTAAAAGCATTGAGATACCACCTCACACCAATTAGGATGGCCACCATCCAAAAGACAAAGACAAACAACAACAAATGTTGGTAATGATGTACAGAAAGGGGTACCCTCCTACAGTGCTGGTGGGAATGTAAATTAGTTCAACCATTGTGGAAAGCATTATGAAGGTTCCTCAAAAAACAAAAAATAGTAATACCATTTGACCCAGGAATTCCACTTCTAGGAATTTACCCTAAGAATTCAGCAGCCTAGTTTGAAAAGGACATATGCACACCTATGTTTATTGCAGCACTATTTACAATAGCCAAGAAATGGGAGCAACCTAAGTGTCCATCAGTAGATGAATGGATAAAGAAGATGTGGTACATATACACAATGGAATATTATTCAGCCATAAGAAGAAAACAAATCCTACCATTTGCAACAACATGGATGGAGCTAGAGGGTATTATGCTCAGTGAAATAAGTCAGGTGTAAAAAGACAAGTATCAAATGATTTCACTCATATGTGGAGTATAAGAACAAAGCAAAAACCAAAGGAATGATACAGCAGCAGACTCACAGAACCCAAGAATGGACTAACAGTTACCAAAGGGATAGGGACTGGGGAGGATGGGTGGGAAGGGAGGGAGAAGGTGGAAAAAGAGGCATTACGATTAGCACACATAATGTAGGGGGGGTGGAATGGGGAAGGCTATACAACAAAGAAAAGACAAGTAGTGATTCTATAGCACCTTACTGCACTGATGGACAGTGACTGTAATGGGGTATGTGGTGGGGACTTGATAATGGGGGCATCTAGTAACCATAGTGTTGTTCATGTAATTGTAGATTAATGATACCAAAAAAAAATTTTTCTGTACTGGTTTTAACTGTGTCTGCAAATTTTTGTCAGTCCATCAAGAGAGGCAGTCAAATTCCCTCCCTCTAGAACAGGGGCTGGCTTTGGGGCCTTGCTCTCACCAAATGAATTGGGCAGATGCAATGACAGGTGATATCAGAGGCTAGGTTAAGAAAGGCAATACTGCTTTTGCCTGGCTCTTTCTCTTGGTTTTGGTGCACTTGCTCTGGGAGCCTACACACATGCTGTGAGGAAGCCCAGATCCCATGGAGATGCCATGTGTCAACGCTCTGGCCTTTAGTGCCAGTGAGGGGCCCAGGTGGCTGCCAGCACCCATTGGCCTCTGGCCATGGAGGGAGGAAGCCTTCATTAAGACTCCTCAAGTGCCATCTCACTGCAACCAAGACCTCAAACTTGAGTGGCCTCACTGAACCTGGGTAGACACGCACAGGTGCTGTGGACATGGCAGCGGCGAACCCTGCCAGGAGCTGCCACTTAGGGTTTTTGTTATTTCCTAGCTCAAAATGGGTGAATGTCATAGATATAGAACAACCTATGAGTATGTGTCATCGTCAAAGTGGCCTCAGTTTTAGGCAAGTTGACAAGTGTACCACCTTTTTGTCCCCTGGAACCCCACTCCCACCTCCCTTGCCCTCCTCACCGCAGCTATCAGGCTTGAAGGTCATCCTTTGATCTCACAAGGATTTGTAAACCTTGGCCATGGAAATTACTGACAGTGGGATAGGCTGGTGAGGGTTTTTTTGGTGTCCGTCAAAGCTCATCCTACAAACTCTATGAACTTGCTGGTTGGGTCCTGGAGAAAGCTTGTTCTTGCCTCAGGAGTTTTGACCCAGTTTTGTAGTAAAAAAGAGAAAGCCAGAACCCATTCCAAGGGACTGGATAACAGCCTGCTGTGAGTTATGGCAATGGGTACACATCAGTTGTATCATTCCTTGTTACCCCATCTGTTTGATTTAATTAAGTCCAACAAAATGGACAATGTGAAGTGCAGGTGTCGGGAGGATCCAAGTTACATAGAGAAAGGGCGTCAGGAGATCGTCTCTTCATTGTCAGGCCATGAGGAGGTAGATCTGATAGAGGCCAACAAGGGAAGCCCTGGAAGGAGCCTCCTTCATGAACACAGATTACCTACAACATGCTGGTTACTAGCCCTCTTCCATAGACACTTAGAATATTAAGCTCAAAAGAACTTTACTGTTCCCTTAAGTAACTAGGCCCAGTGAGTGATGTGACTTGCTCAAAGTCCCATAATCAGGGCTGAGACTACAGTACAAGACTTCTGACTTATGGCTCTGGGTTCTAAATATAACCCTATTAAATTGCTGACCCTAACCTCACCATTCCCCATGCCTTAATTTTGGGGGGGTCAGTGATATTTTGATTGAGCCCCATAGAGGGCAACTGGGTTTTTGCCTTGAGGTCAGCGCAGCAAACTTGAACAGCTGGCATTTTTCTAGGAGGGTATGAAAAATTATCCATTCCTATTCTATGATCAGAGTAACCTTTCTAAAACAAATTATATGGTGACATCCTTATATGAAGGCTAATGGCCATCATAATACTCATTGCACTTCAATAATTTTCTGGTGTCTGTCTTTGACACTTGACCATACATTCTATGAGGGTAGGAACATGGCAGTTGGTATTTACCATTGTATCCTAGAATAGTGCTGGCATATGCTAAGTACACAATAATTATTTGTTGATATGTGTATAGATGAATGGCTGTTACTCATCTGGCTTAAAGTGGTTCAAATGGCTTTTCATGTTTTGCTGGCCTAGAACACCTACCAGCACTCCACTTCCACCCTAAGCTGGCTTCTGCCTACTTTCTGGGCTTATTGTCTTCTCTCCTTTCTGGACATTATATTTAAGACTTACTGAATCCCTCACAGTTCCCAGAAAAACATACCCTTCTCTACCCTTTCCCATGCCCACTCCCCTGGCCTCTGCACTTTATTCCCTTTACCCCTGCTGGCAATGCTCAACCTCCTACTCTTCCATAAGTCACTTACCTGATTCCCCAATATTCAAGCCTCCCAGTATTCCAAAGCTTTCTGTAATTCACACCTGGCTCATGGCTCTTGTCTGTATTGCAGTGATTGTTCACATGTCCTTGTCATTGACTGGAATGTGAGCTCTTTGAGGGAGTGACCTTTTTTACTTTATCTCAGAGACAAGATGCCTTATAAATATTTGTTGAAAGAATGAATGAACAAATTACATCTCCTAGGAATCTTGTCATTATCCAGAAGCACAGAAATGTATCCAAACTGTTTTATGGAAGTCATCATCATATGCTTGGTTTATTCTTTAGGTTAACAAAGCCTCCGGAGCTCTGGGCTCAGATTAGAAATCTACCATGAGCCAGTTTCCCTCTGAGCTGGGCTCCACAAGAGAATGTTCCTCAGGATGGTTAACTCCAAGATTTCTAGGAAATGTTTGTTTTTAATGCCTTGAAAAGACCTTAACCCATGAGTCTGAATACCTTATGACTTGATTTGTACCATGTTTTGTATTTTTTGCAAATCACCTTCATATGCATGTTCATGTGAACTTCATCATAACCCAGTGGGGTGGTTAGGGTATTAGGTCCCCTAGGGACAGGTGAGAAAACTCAGGTTAAGAGAAGTTAAGGCACTTGTCCAAGGCCACACCAGAGAACTGGAACTAGAACCCAGTTCAGCTCCTTTTCCACAATACCACGACCTTATGAGTGAACTGCCTAGAACCACATACCTTGGGTACCTGTCAGGAAAGCTCCAGAGCTTTGCTGCGGCTGGGAGTGCACGTGTACAGTCAGAGTGCCTGGCCCAGGTGTGCATGCCATCTTCCAAAAGCAGCATGTAAGAGCTCTACCTGCAGTCAGGCCCTTGCACACCGGTCAGCAGCTCCTCTGGGCAGATGACAGAACCTGGCAGTGACCCTGTCTCACATTGAAAGAAATATATTTGATAGACACTTTGAGAGTATAGAAAGATCAAGGTTATTCATGTAACCTGACATAAAAGATGTTCCACATTAGCTTTGAGCTTCAGGAATGCTCCCTTCCCTTTCTTCTTTCCTTGACCTTTAATCAGAATTGAGCATGGAAAGCTGAACAAGAAAACCTGGGTACCTCCTCAAGGTGCTCCCTTTGTTGGCTTGGTTCCACCCTGTCTTTGGTCTTTGGAGCAACATATGACCTCCCAGTATTTTGTCACCTGGAGTGATCTCCAAGGGTCAGAGTATACACTCCAGGTACTACGCAAGATCATCTATTAAGGTAAGGGAGGGCAAAACAAAAACACGTTTTTCTGTTCAGTTTATCTCAGTCTTTCCTAATTTCTATTTCGGGTGTTTTAGAACACACATAATATATTAATTTAGTATTATGCATAGTACACACACACACATACATACACATTTATATCTAATAGGTCCTCAAAGTTTGGATACCACTTCTTTAGAACAGGGAGAGCTATTCTTTGAGGCAGGAATTATACCACTTTTTAAATTTTGTTCTCCTCTCAGCAAGCTATGAGCCTCTCACATTGGCAGTCGCTGTGGCCTGATCTCTTTTGGCTGACCTGGTTGCCTTACGAAATGCAGAAGCACAGTGCACACACTACCCCTCCTCAGGATGCCTCATCTGCTCCACGATCGCCTCAGATGTTCAGGAAGAGCAGGGAAGCCAAGAGGAAGGGGAGGAACAATTTCTTCGGCCTTGCTGACGCTTGCTCAAGGAGATGGCTTATCCGGAGAGAACCAGGCTTTGATCTCTTCCAATTCTTGTGCGCCTTCTTTTCCAGCCCCTGTGAATTCCTGCTTCCCATTCTTTGCCAAATAAACCACAACAGTGAGACTCCGCCTGGAATCATGGCTCATGAATCTCCATGCTGGTTTTGAAATTTGATGGAAACGACTAATTCTGGGTAATCCTTTTTGATTGGGAAAGGGAGACAACACCGTAAAAGGTCACAGATTTCCTAAGACTCTCTTCTGTGACCATGAAAGCTACTTAAGATTACCTTGGTGGGGAAAGCTATGTTGTGGGGAGACTCAGTCACAGTCCAGGGACCAGAGCCTTGGGTGACTAGTTCTCCTGGTCACGTTCCACACATGCAGTGTTCACAGGGGCTCAGGAACCCCTGAAGATGTTCTATCCCTGGGGGCGAAGTGTTCAGCTAAACCTCCTCCTTCCATCAGTGTTCATCAAATTCTATTCCTTCTTTTTAGCAAGTTGTGCTTAAGGCTTCAGTCTGAAAAGTCTTAGTATTGAGATCTAAACTTCCAAGTAAGAAATAAATGTTAATCCTTAATAGCACTTAACAATACAGTTGACCCTTGGACAATATGAGGGTTACGGGCACTGACCCCCATGCAGTCAACAAGCCATGTATAAATTTTGAGGGATCATAAATTTAACTACTATTGGCCTAGTGTTGACCAGAAGCCTTACTATAACATAAATAGTCAATTAACACATATTTTATATGTTACATGTATTGTATACATGTATATCCAGAGAGAACCAGGGCATTGCTCTCTTTTCTTACAAAAGAGAAAATGCTTTTTCCAATTGTCGAAAATCTCTAAAAAATTTTCCAATATATTTATTCAAAAAATTATGCCTCTAAGTGGGCCCATGCCACTCAAACCTGTGTGTTCAAGTGCCAACTGTACTGCCACTATATTAGTTCCTTCCTCCCCCTTTTAAAAGCATGCCTCAGTGCATTCTCTTTTCGTTTTCATGCTACTCCTTTGAGTACAGCTAATCCTAGGATAGCTATGAACAGCTTTCTCCTCCCCTCTATATTCTCAGATCTTTTGGGAACTTCCTGATTCTTGCTTGGTTGAAAGGCCTACTCCTCCCATGAGCACTCGGGTTTAAATTAAGGAAGATAAGTAAGTGGCTAAACATGAACAACAGGTCCTCTTAAACAACCATCCCACAAAAGACTGATTCTTCCTGTAATATAGTGAGGGCTATGTCATTTCCATCTGTGGATGAACGAATGAGTGAGGCTCAGCATTTATTATTAACAGTAATAATAGTAACAATAGGGAGACTTGTACAGCATTCACTCAATGCCTGACACTCTTCTAAATGCTTCACAGAGATTAATTTAATCCTCAAGCAATTCTGGGAATTCTAGCATCCCCATTTTGCAAAGGATGAAACTA
Organism: Manis pentadactyla; assembly: GCF_030020395.1. Lineage (NCBI taxonomy): Eukaryota > Metazoa > Chordata > Mammalia > Pholidota > Manidae > Manis > Manis pentadactyla. The sequence continues at coordinate 22,325,632 of NC_080026.1, forward strand.
AGGCACCTAAAGGTAATTGGACTGAGGTCACACAGCCACTGAATAACTGGATTCACAACCTAGGAGTCTGGCCCTGGGGCCGCTTTAGTGATTTGTCCTAAATCATGGAGCCAGTCAGTGGCAAGAACTAGGACCCTAAATTTCAGTCTCTTAAGTCAAATGCACTTTTCTCTGTATGGAACTTGGCTTCTCTGATTTCATGGACTTGAAGTTGTTTAAGTTTTTCATACCTTGAGCTACTTAACTGAAGAGTTGGTTTCAACTTCACAGGGAGGCTGAAGTTTAGAAGTTCTGTGTCTGCTCTGCTGATCACAGTCAATGCACTTACCTTCTTGGAGAAATCATTTTCCAGACTAGTTTATTGGGAAATCATTTTGCTGGTCCATCTCTGCATGTGGCATTATGGACAGTGGAATTCATCTAAGAAGCACCCTGGCTGGTAGATCCAGAATTTCTGGGCTGGAAGGGGAGAGCCAGAAAAAGCTTCTATATTACAGTTTGCCCTGGGCAGAGCTGCCCAGGACAGGTAAACCACTCTCCTATCTTTGCAGACTTCCACAGATGTTCTAGACACAACTCCTTCTTAGGTTTGACGCCTTTTACTGGCAGGAAGTTCCCTTTACTAATCTCAATCTTTGATACTGCAGTTTAACAATAAACATTCCGAGTACCTGCTATCTGCTGGGCATTAAGAGCTTTATCTGCACTAATCTCATTCCACCCTTAAAGAACCCCATGGGACAACTGCTATTACTATCCCCTTTTGTAGATGAAGCGAAGCATATAGGTTAAGTAACTTGCCTGAAGTCAGCTAGTAAGGGGCACAGTCTGCAGTTGAATGTAGATGATTCCCCCTCCAGAGCCCAGTGTGGAAATGTTATCATGGGCTGTCTCCCTGGGGAGGGTCCATTTCCTGTATGCAGGACCCCATGCTACAGGAAGGGGCTATTTGCTTGCCTCTGGATAATAGGATTGGATACCTGTTACTACATTACCTCTGCTTTTGTTTTTTAACTGGTGATTAGTTCAAGTTCAACGTTCATGAATGTGGTTGCAGATACCTTGAAGAGCATGTACACAAAGGCCATTGTGGTCTCCCTTGCTATGGGGCAGAGGTCTGTGTTCTAGGCCCTGTTGGTGGTCCTGCCTTCCTGTGCTTTTTGAATTCTCAGTGCTCACCTGGTACCTCTGTATCTCGCATGCTCCTCTGCAGCTTCCTGTTTCCCGGTAGGGGTGTGTAGGATGAAATGACCATGCAAAGGTCTCATCTTAACCTGCACTTTAGCACGCCTTGCTTTCTAACACTTTAACAAAAGACTGGGATTTTAGACTTTCCCAACTTCTAATCATCAAAGTGGAAACATTATAGCTCTACCACTAGAGCATGACTTTGTGTGAAAGAAATAGGGAATTAATACTGTTGGCAATAAGTATAGAATAGCATTTCTTCATGACTGTTAGTACAGTGCACTTGCACACATTGATACATTTATATACAAAGCTGGGATGGAACTTGCTTGACAAACATAATATGAAGAATTAGGGTGCACCCCTAATTATTTTTGTTTTTGAAGAAGTACATGCTTTTTAAACATGGTGCACCTGAAATGAGATGCATGTTTTCCAGTGTGGTCCCTTTCCAAACGCCGGGTCTTCACATTGCGGCCTGAATAACCTCTCGAAACCACAAACCTGATCAGATCACGCCCCTCCTTACCAGCATGCTAAAGTGCAAAAGTCCTGACAAGACCTGCCCAGACCCCACTTTGTAGTCGCTCCGTATCTCTTCGTGACTCCATCTCTCACTTCACTCTTCAGCTGCTCTTCTCACGTGGCCTCTATCCTCCAAGCTTTACACACGCTGCTCTCTCTGCCCTAACACACTCTTTTTCTTTTCTTCAGGACACACACTTCTCCTTTGCCTAATTCTGATTCATCTGTGCTTGATTCTCACTTAAGCCCCATCCCCATTGAACTAGGTCAGGGGCCTGCTGTGCACATCCTTATCCCAGCCCTTGCCACCCTTCATTGTGTTTAATGTTTAACTGCCCATCTCTGGGCATCTCTGTGAAGACAGAGAATAGGGTCTGTCTTATTCACTATTGTATTCCTATTGCTGTCACAGGGCATGACATACAGTGGGACTGAATATAGAATGAATAAATATATCAATGGTATCTCCATGATCTGCTGAACTGCTTCTGTCGGAACTTACAAGAGGACCACACAAAAACTATGGACACTTGACCCAAGCTGCTGTAGAGAGCTATTAAAATATATATAACTTGGTCCCCTTAGCCAAATTCCTCATCTTGATCTGAGGGAGCCAGCTATGCTATCAGGAAGCCTTCCACCACCATACCAAAGTGGGATATCAGTCTTCTCACAAACTCTGAACCACAGTATCTAGGTAACTCTCCCAGGTCCTACCTGGGAGTTCTCAATCTCAAAACACGATTGTCTTGGGTTCTAGGATCAAAAGTGTCAAACGTGTTAAAATGAAGCAGAAGCTAATGCAGTCACTTCCTTAACCATGGACTGAGAGCACTCTTTTGGCATGGATTTTGATCCAGGAGTCATTTTCCTGTTGATTATAGTATAGAAAACATGCTAAGATTTATAGACATGTTCCCTGAGTCTGTTAAGGCAGTGGTTTTCAAGTTTCACGCAGTCCCCTCCCCCACCCTCCCATTCTCACCCCTACTCCAGGAGTCATTTGGCAATGTCCAGAATCATTTTTGATCACCACAATTTGAAAGGGATGCCACTAGTATGTGGTGGGTAGAGGGGAGGCTGGCCAGCACCCTTCAGTGCACAGAACAGCCCTCACAATAGACAGCGACAGCTCCCAGGGTGGCAGGGGTGCTAAGGTTAGGAAGCCGTGTGTTGAGGTGACACCATGTAGCAAGAACCCAGCCCTGTTTATCTGTGTGGTGCTTTCCAAGATGTGTGGACACACAGCAGAAAAGGAAGGGTAAGTCAAAGCAATAGGAAGGCTGTGGTTCTTCCTCTGCCTATGATTTAGAAATTAAGATGCACAGCCTATCTCTAAAGAATAATTCAGTTTGGTAGATTCCAGTCCTGGATCAATGAATCTTCTTCAGAAATCTCTTCATACAAGGCATTTAGCATGGAATTGAATGACTCTTGAATGTGAAAAGGAGTTCTGGTGAATCCAAAATCATATTTGTTTTTTCACATCGAAAATGTTTAGGTCATTTTCTTTCCCTAAGAGTATAACCATTTGGACAAAAATATCCATTTGAAATACAGGTGAAATGTAAATTGCTACTCTTCTACACAGACAGTCAAGTGTATTTATACTTAATCCATAAAGGCATGATGTTACAAAACACATTTGTATATTGTGAAGCCATCTGGCATCAAATTTTCCAATTTATAGACAACTTTGTATTTACATAGCAAATTATTAAATCAACCATTCTTCTGGTTTATAAAAGGTCACTGAGGTACACACACAGTGTGTATAAAAGCAGATAAGGCTGATAATACATATTTACAGTAGATACAAATTAATCTTTCATATTTGAAGATAATGCTTTTTGTATATTTTTTCTATATCAGACTCCCCACTGTTAGCAGGATTTTTCATGCTTACGTTGTTTATTGCTTTTTGGCTCACTGATTTAATATTCACTTCTGGGTTGTTTACACATATGAATTACTAATGTTCTTATCTCTTTGGCTAATGCAAATGTGATAGAATGAAGAAAAGAAAAAGACAAACTGTTCAATATTATAGTTTTGGCTGGTTGATACTATTTGTTCATAGCCCCCAAACGAATTAAGTAATGCACAACTCATTTTAGACACTACATGGAAAAGTCTTGAGAACTTGCATTGCACCATTTGGGCATAAGTGGGCAAAGTAAACAAGAAATCAGATTTTCAGTAAGGTCTAGAATCTTGGCTTTCTTTTTAGAAAGAGCAATGTCACAAACATCTTAAGCATCTTAGATTTTAAAATCTCAATGCATAACTGCTTGTGACTTACAAGGGAACATTGCAAATTACAGGGCAGATCACCAAAGTTAACCACAATGTGTTATCATGGTTTGAAACGAAAAAGGAATCATCGTATGGGATAAGTCAGTGAAGAACCTGCATAAAATTTACAGAAAGTAAGAAATAACTGCCCTCCTCTACTCCCACAATTCTGCAGTGTTATGTTCAAAAAAGGAGGTTGTGTTTACTTAAAAACCAGACATAGCAGATAACTCAAAGTCAGGGTCCAATAACAGGACTAAAAGTGGCCCATGATATCAGCAGGGATGAATATTCTTCTTAAAGCATTTACATTCACAGTGGGACTGAAAAGTACAAACCAAAAATGTTTCTTTAAATAAATAAAAACCCTAATGGCTTTTAAGGCTACAAATAAGACAATCAAGTAAGAGCTGCTCAGTTAATTCTCACTCGCTGGGAATATCTTTAAAAACCACTTAAAGGTGTAGTTTATTCTCCTTCTGTGCTTCCTAAGACTAAGGGACTCAAAACAAAATTAGGTTTCTTTTTCCAAGAGGGACGAGTATGTTCTTTAAAGGAGCAAAAATTTTTTGTTCTGTTTCCGTTCTCAGATTTGTTAGGGAAAAAAAAGTTTCTTTTAGGGTATTAAAAATGTGCTAATGTAGGGCTAGCCTTCATTTAAAAAAAATGAATTGGCTTCAATAGAAAGAGAAAGAAATGGCTCTATGGGCAAAATTCAAGTATGAGTGACCAACTTTTTAATGGTAAAGTAGGTGCAACATTTAAAAAAATGTTACAGCACTGCATGACCTGTAATGCTAACAATATTTACATTAACTGCTTACATGAAACCATATAACTGTAAAAGAGAGAGGAAAAAAAACCCCGTGTGGACTGAAACACAACACCTAACACCCACATCGAAGCCGTAAGCAACCAGCGAAGTCACGGGCACAGACATACTTTACATGGTCTGCTGATGTAAAGTCGACACTGGTGGGGAAGCACAGACCTAATCAGCTTAAAACAACTAAATGAAGGCTTAGGAGACACAAACTCAGTCTAACGACCAGAAACAAACAAACAAAAAAGGCTAGAAAAGCTACATATCAACACACACACATAGGTAGACACACTCATAAAACAAACACACATTTGCATCCATCTGTGAATAAAAACAACTGTAGACAAAACAGTAGAAGAGCAGGTTGGTGCAAAACAAAAAAAAATGGACATTAATGGCTTAATCATAGCAACCACATCAACTTACAACAAAAATGTGTCAAAAGTACACAAAAGATTACTTCAGGTGACAGCATGAAGGACAGGGTAGGGAATCCCACCATTGCACGAAAGACAAAATGAACCTACCCCCAGAAGGAAGGGCTTCTACCTCCAGGCCATGAAGCCCAGGGTAGCCAGTTGCTTCCCATCAGGCTTGGGGGGAGGTGTGAGAGTGGGTGTGAAAGGGGCAGAGAGACACCAGAGACCCGGGGGAAGAACTAAGAGCTGTTGCTATCAAAAGTGAGCCCAGGTGGAGTGCTCTGTGCGGTGGCCCCAAGAAACCTACTGGTGGAATGTCCTTGGTCTCCTTTGCCCTGAGTTACTAGAACTCTGCTACCTCGTGGGAGATTGGGGCTGCATGGGACAGGAGGAGTAGGGGATGCGGTTGGCATTTGGGGGTCCAGAGCCTGCTATTGGAGAGCCCCCAGCAACCCAGGCGTTAAGTGGCTCAGTGAGCCCCAGGCTAGGGAACAAGGCAGTGCTCTCTAGGTGTTTAAGGGTTTGGGTGGGGGCTGGTGGTTCTAAGAATAAAGGGACAATGGATCCCTTCTTTTGACAATCCATAAACTGAAGTCAGACTGAAGGCCTGAAACTTAGTTCAATTGCCTGGGAGATAGGGTTATACCACCACCACAAAAATTGTGAAAAAAAGACGGAAAATCATGTTGTGCTACATTTCTTATTAATAACCTTGTACTTTACAATGGCTCACAGTTTTAGGTTTGTATACTTGTAGTACTTTCTCTCTACATTTGTTTCACATTTTTTTCTTACTTAATATAATATAAATAATTTGGTTAATAGATTTAACCTGCACATTTCAGCCACATTAATATATATAAGAATCTGTTAATGGTATAAATAATTCTTTAAATAAAATAAATCTGATATGTTACATAATACTGATAAAAAATTACCATTGCTAACAATTTTGTAAGCCACCTTAACTTCTGGTTTAAGTAATACTGATGAATGGATATGAAACTTGCTTTGATGATTCATATTTATTTTTGCCACTACAAAAAACCTGAATTATAATCAATCTTACCTCTGACAATGGTTTCAGAGTGGGGCTTTTGCCTCCATGTATGGAAACATAAAGTTTTATCTTGTCAGGTATTGTTTGCAAAAAAAAACCTCAACTCCGAACATCATCGATGGTGGTGCAGCCTAAGCTATCCAGTTCCATAGGTGGCTATCAAACGTTAACTACAGAAATGACTGAGTAAAATATTCCATCTAAGTTTTTTTTATAAAACCTATTCTACTTTAAAACTTAGGTAAAAAAAATACGCAACAAATGGTTGCAGTTTATGAATTCTTAATTTAGACCTGTGAGCCCTCCTCCCTTTAGAAATCTGCAAGGTTTCGATTTCCTAGACACCCAAAATTGAGTCCAGTGCTTCCAGGCAAGGTTCATTCCAAACAGACAATATAAATGGACACTCAGTGGTGTGCAGTGTATGTCATAATTCAGGTAATACATCATCATGCCTTTTCTCTGCTGTTAAATACAAAAACAGCATCTTTTACATTATCATAGAAAAGCATTTAGGTTGTATTTTTATTTATCACTTTACACTGGTAGTCTCTGGTAGGTGTACTCCATAGAAACCAAGGAATTTTGTACACTATTTCTTTGTACAATAAAAGATAAAGTGTGCATTAGGTACGCTTGTACATGACAACATTGTACAATATTTACATTTCGGATATCACCATGAAATTCTGTATTTTCTATATACAACATTGAAAATTCTTCAGAAACATTTGGACTATTTCTTATAATCACAATTTTAGTATTATAGAAAAAAGTTTCTCAGTAAGCTCTTGACCATTCATCACTTTCATCATTCAAGGATTTCGATTTGTTTTCCAGTATTCATTATCCTTCCTGATCAAAAAAATACTGTATCGCTGTTTCTGTTAGCACCCTGTGGTGGTGGTAGCCATCTGCCATAGTATAAATATTGATATAACAGTGGCTATATCAATACCTATATATAGATACATCTGTGCACATTCCTTTAATAAACATTGCACATTGGCGGAGTAGCCCCTGTTATCTGGAGATCTTCCTCCTCTTGGGTTTGGGGGGTCTCATTTGTCTGTCTCCCTGTGGAATTTGGTGAACCTGGAAATAAAAGAGGTGGAAAGAAATGACAAAAAGAGGTTGAAAGTACAAACACCATATGATTTCTGACAAAGAAACAGGCTAGGGAACAGACTCCACCTTCATTTGCAATCATTGATATCCTGAGGCATTTCAGATTTTCACCAGGACCCCAGAGCTCGGTGTGCCCACCATCATTACAGAGAATGAGGAATCCCAGAAACTGATAAGCAGAGCACCATTGTGGGAACTCCCATAAATAGTGGAGTGCAAAGGAGGAACTGGAGGAAGCCGAGTGTGGGAAATGTGATGTGCTGTTGCACATTTAAGACAAAGGTAAAGCCCTATTGGAGAGCCCTAGATAACCAATTTCAGTAGAGTCTGAAAAAGTAGATAAAAACACACCAAACATGTCATCTTGTTCCCTTCATCACCCTACTTATTTTACAATTACTAAGAAGGGTCAAAGACTATAAGAACATGCACACAGCTCACGTTTATTTATGAGAAGAATCAGAATGGAAAATGGAATACCACTACCATCTGTTGGCAGTGCAGCAGATCTGATTTGTGTAGTTAGGGAAGAGTAAGTAATACAACTCATCTTTATCTACAAACGCAGAAACTGGCAGCAACTGGGGCTGTGTATCAGACTGAGCAGAGGTGGAGAAGTAGGGCAGCACAAATTGCCAGGTATCAGACAGCAGGTATGGTTCTAAGGGGCAGAGGGCAGGTGCTAGGGAGGTGATCAGGTGCCGCACATTTTGTGTGGCTACTGACAGGAGAGGTGAAGACCACTACCTAGAAAAGCAGGATAGACCGAAGTGGGTGGTGTACCAAATGCTTAACAACCAGCAACCTGTGGAGGGATTCAAGCCCATTGTAGTGTATGCCAGTTTCCGTTGTGTAAATACTCCCACCATGGCCAAGTTCAAGCTACCAGTGCGATGTCACAGAACTCAGAGTTAGGAAGAGATATGAACAATCAGCTCTCAAGATTTACTACAAGTTGGCTCAATAGTATGTTTTAAAAATAATGTTTAGATAACAGCAAAGGTCAATGCTATTCAGAGTCAAATTCAGGAAGAAAATATTGAAATTTTAAAATAACATATATGAGTTTCTCAAACTGCTTTTTCCTCCTGATCCCTTCATATACATTTTTTAAAAACCACTAGTCTCTGATAAAGAGGTACAACTGAAAACTTTTTATAAATGAGGAAAGAAGCCTTTATCTAAGAGTGTAAATAACTCTTGGTAATCTGTGGCCCAAATGTGGCCTGTAAACATATTTTGTTTAGTCATATGATGTTTTAATATTTTTTAAATAGTTATCAACACTAAAGATGAGAAATTTTACTTCTAGATTTCTAGCATCTCATGAAAAATGGGAAGATCTTGCAACCCTGGCATAATTTCCCATATGGTTCAGATCTACTGGAGCATGGAAGGAGCTCCTTCTGGAGCAAACACGCCCTCTCACCACAGTCCTCATCACTCCCTAATGCCTGCTAGCCCCAAAGGTTAAATGTCCAAAATGCACACCGAACTCATTTGCTCTTCTTCCTGAGCAGGCACATTGTATAATATGTGTCCTAGTCCACTTGAGCTAAGGTCATTGGATGGATCAGGCCAGCAGAACATCAGCAGAAGTGATGAGGTTCTAGACCTGGCCCAGAAAACCTATCCTGGCAGTCCTCTGTATACACTCTTTCCTCACCAGCTGGGCTGGGTGCAAAGGATACAGAGGAGCACTCTGAGGCCCTCAGGAATGGTGGACACCAGCTACAGAGAGAACCTGGCCCCTGAATGACTGCAGCAACCAGCACCAGACCAGACTGAGCAACAGTCTTTACTGTGCTGAGCCCCTAAGATGGAGAGTTGGTAAGCAGCCCACCCTGACCAGAGCCTCTTGGTTGGCATTTCTCAATCCACTCCAGTAGCTATTTTTCTCATACCTGACCCACCTTACTCATAGATATTTACTTGGTCCTAAAAGGCATTTGAGTTCATAGTCCCTGCTCTCAGCCTCCCCTAAATTCTATCAGGAAATTTAACATCTCAGGGCCTCAACTCACCCATCTATGAAATGATAGGCTGGATCACAAAATCTGTAAAGCCCACACCAATCCCAGTATTCGCGGACTCTACAGTTTCTGTCTGTCATTTGATAGCCACTAGACAGGTTGCTGGCGATTCAGATAACCTTGTTAACACAAAGTGTTTAATAAAAGTAAAAGAAGTTACCTTTCATTGCTGAGTAGCTTTAGATAGTTCACATTTTTTTAGAGATGACCAAAATTATATTTTGAGTGTTTGCATTAGCCAGTATGTGAATTAGAGGATAATGACTAAACTTGTTGCATTCAACAATATTATATGCACAATTCAATAGAAATGTGAAGAAAAGTAGACACTACTTCTTTAAAACCAGACGTTATAGTGTTAAATAATTTAAAAACAGAGTTTTTGCCAAATATTTTATTTTTTAGGTAACAGTGGAAGGGAAATGAGAGGTCTTTGTAACTCCCGATCTTGACCCTATTGTTCAATCTCATTTTTTGTTCTGTAGACAGAGTGCAATTTGCACTGAATATTTAGGCAATAGCAATGGCCACTGCTATTTAGAGAGTCAAATGAAGAAAGCTGTGGTTTGAATCTCAGTATTTTGTTGTTCACATTTAGGAAATGTTATGTAGGAAAAATAAAAGTTACGTATCAGAAAAAGACACAGTTAATACTGCTCAGTTATTTTTTTCTTAAATTCCTTTGAATCTTTTCTGATATCAGTCTTTTTTTTTTTTGAGCTTAGTAATTTAGTATTGCTACGTGAGTTGCCTGGCAATATTTGAGACTTTACCGAAATGTGTAATGCAATTTATTTTCAAAGAAACACAGTATAATGGAAAAATAAATTAACTTACAGTCCCAGACATTTTGTCCAGTTCACTCATGGCCTCATGAATAGCAGCTTCTAAATGGTTATTTAGCTTTCCACTTCTGGAATTAATGAAAACAACATACCAGATTAATAAATTAAAGAAACAAAAATCTCAGTCCAATTCGCTGCTTAGAAAACAGAAGTACCGATACCAATTAATATTTACAGTTGGAAAATGCAGATGACAAAATGCTCTGGGATTCTCACCCCTGAATACTAATGATAAATTCACAGAACTACAAAAAAAATTGAATACACGATTAGGGAAAATGGATTCTCTCTCCTTCCACAGGCTTATTCCACACTCTGACGATTTTGTAAGGAAGTTTGGCCATAGGTCTCTTTCTCACAGACGCAGTTCGTCCTCCCAGATTGCACCTGCCGTGCACGGCCTCGCTGGGGCTTCTCTCCTCCCGCCGCCGGGCTCCGTGGCTAGGGGAAGGCGGAGGGGCTGCACTGCAGGCTCCGGCCACTAGGGAGCTCCCTCTGCCCTCTTAGGGGCCTCCCGGCTTCTGATGGTGCTAGTTAGGTCTAAAATCCTGGTTTGCATTCCTTCCAGGTAGCAAACAGCTTAACCGGCCACACGAGGCTCCCTGCATGCCTGGACCCACCACATTTTCCCCCAAACCGAAATGACATAACTATCTGAACAGATAAAGAATGATGGTCTCACAGTGTTTTATCGCTTGTCTGACCTTTTCTCTCCGCTCAGCACGCACACCATTCCACGTGTGGCCTAAGTAACACAGACACATCTGCCATTATTGAAACTTAATCAAGGAAGAGGTTGAACTAATTACTAAAATCCGGCAAATCCACGATCTCCACCTCTGTAGTTATGTACCCTTTGTCCATTCCAACTAACTGACCTTTCCTTCTTTATGTATATAAATAATTACTCAATTACTCTGAGAACCAAGGTGATTCATTTATGTTGTCATGACAATTACTGGAAAAGCTGCAGAGGTAAACCTTTCCAAAACAGGCTGTGAGCATGGCTTTCCAAGAGTTAAGTCCTATCTCAGCATCTACATGGAGATTGGAAATTGCAGTTGTGGAAGAATTTGGCTCATAGTCCCATTTAATTTGGCTCACATTGTGTCTAAAAACGTATTTGAACCTTAGCGGAATGCCTTTAGATGAGGCCTTTCGGTTTACCACAGCCGCACCAGGTTTTAGCCTCATACACCAGGACTGGATGATTCATTCATTTAACTGCTAAGTACAACCTGAGTAGTATATTGCTGGGCACATCAGAGATAGCCTGTACATTACTAAATAAAAACATTTCTCCAAAGCTAACAGGATGGTTCTATATTTTGGAAAACATATATGCACTTAAGCTCCTTTTAACTGAAAGGGAAGATTAATGTTTTGGTTTTAACTAAATTATAAGGGTGATGCAGCACCAACTGTTTTCCCCCACCTTTTGCTGGCCTCTAAGCTAGCCTCTAGGTATTCCTTTTCTTCCCATTTCTTTTTAGAAATGTAAACTACATAGAAAAGTGCATAGAATGAAGTCACAACCCCTATCAAACTCATTTCCAAGGACAAACTGTTAATAAATTACTTACTTCCTTTGTCTTTTTTATTAAAAAAAATAAAGCTAAAGTTTCCATTTGTCATCAATTCCTGATCTCATTCCCTCTTTCCTTTTCCCCAAAAGGCAACTGTGTTGTGTATCCTGCTAGTATGTTTTTATTTTTTATATACTATATCCATGAACAGTATCTAGTATTATCTTTCATGTTTTTTTAAATATACATACAAAAGATGTCTTGATATACATACCACTCTGCAACTTGTCTCTTTCCTCTTTATTGTGGTCTTTGAGCACAGTCCAGTTTGATATAATCTTTTGTCTTTAATTTACCTACCCATTCCAGTTTTAAGGGGCCTTGGGCCTCTTGTGGAGTCAGTCTGAGTTGTTTTTGCAGTGAGGAGTTTGCTAAGCATGATTCTGGGTGACTGGGTAGGAATCCAATTCCAGGAACCTGCAGGACCATCTAAGCTTAGCTGGGGTTGGGCTGGGGCCCCTTTTGTTTGGTAAAGATCTTAACAGTAGGTATCACACATTGCCTAGCTGCCCAATAATATTACACTTGGTGTAATAAATAGATGTATCCTTACTATTTCTTTTGTATTTAAAAGAATGAACACATGAGTTTTATAAGATTTTGTTGTGCATTTTTATTATAATATCTTATGGGTTTAAAATTGACTGCATAAAGTTCTAAATATCTAAAAAGAAAGCAAAACGCTTCAATGAAACACCATCAGAGAATCTTACTTCTCTCATTTTCATCTTAATAACAAAATAGTTCCTATTTATTAAACATTCTCTATGTGCCAAGAATTGTGTTAAATCTTTTTATAAATTATCTTTATATACATTATTGTAATCCTTACCACAGCCAATGAAGTATTTTGACAACTTTTTATGCAGTAGTTTTTAGGGAGAATTGGTGAAACTAATTTTAATTTTGTAATGAGGAAGATGAATATTCAGCTACAAACTTTTTTCAGAAGTAACAGAGTCACAAAAAAATTTTCACTATATAGAAAAAAAATGTAATCACCATTAAAATGTAAAAGTAATTCAGCATTACTTGTTAAATAAAAAGATGGAATTTAGAAATTTATAATATTCTTCAATAAGATATTGTAAATGTTTATAAATACTTTGTATTAATTTAAGCTAAGTTAGTGATGTTTTCCTTTAACAAACTTTAGTAGTTAATAGAAGGAGAAATGATTACTTCTGGAAGAGAACAATACAGAGATGTGGGGCATGGACTTACTTGAATACATCATGAGAATCAAGAGGTAAAGACTCTCCCAGATGTCAAATCTGCAGAACAATTTTTATACTAACTGGTCAGATATTAGGGAAGAATGAACTTAAAAAGGGGAAGAAAAAAGCTCCATGAGTTCATGAAATGAACAATTAGTCAAAATTCAGTCTTCCAGTTCAGAGGGCCTCCCTGTAGAGTCACTTGTACTATTTTCTATTCCCTGCTGACATTTAATAATAAACATTTTAATAACGGACACTCTGAAACCTACTTGATTAAGCAACGGATGTTCATGCAATCACATTTCTAGTTATTAATGAAGATAATTGCTACTTCTTATCTTCAACGCCTATATTATCACACATCTTTATCTTCACTAATTAAAAAAATATCCAGATATACATCCTTGAATGGTACAAGAAATAAGGGGGAAATGAGAAATTGAATGTTGCTGTGCACTGTCAGTTTAGAATTTATGCAACTCATTTTGTATAGATTTGGGTGAGACCTAAATGTCAAGAATCTTAGATTCTGAAACCTAATCCGTAGAGAAAGAATGCAGATTTAAGAAAATTTAATGTGCTAAATATCATTAATGTGTTTTAAAGTGAAAGTGTGATTTATTTTATCACGTTAATCCTTTCCAGCTTTATAAATATCAGCTTACCAAATAAACTTATCTATACATACAGACATAAAATTTGAACCTCAGTTAAATGAAAATCATAACATATCTAAAAGCTGTGTAATTTTTTCTTCAGTGAAGCTATTTCCCCTTTTAAATATAAAATGACCCTGAGTAATGTCAATAAATATGTTAATATTTCTTTCCTGCTTAGGCCATAATAAGCACATCAGTTTAAAGATATTTATTTATTACACAGCTTGATTGGAGGATATTGAGAATTAAAATGACTACATGAAGTTCTAAACATCCAATATGGTGGTAAATATTTCAATTGGCAAAATATCTGATCATCTTGTTTGTTTCACCTGTGTCTTAATAAAAAAAAACTTTACTGCATGTTACTATGTGCAAGTTACTGTGTTAGGCTCTATTATATTATCTATATCTTAACAATCCTAAAATATAAGTATTAATATGCCCATTTTAGAAATGAAGAATTTAGACTGAGAAAGGTTAAGCAATCTATCCAAGGGCACATAGTTATAAAGTAGTGGAAACAGGATTTGAATCCAGGCCTAAAATCAACCTCTTAACCATCTTTTTCCAAATGCCACCTTCCTTTTTCTTTCTCTTCCTCTCTGTTTTTTCCCTCAGCCTGCAAAAGCAGTCAAATCCTTGCCATTTTAAATATTCTTCCAGTTATTTTTCAGCAATTTTTCACATTAAGGGTGGAAAGAAAGCAAATAATCTGTATCAGCCCTCTCTACTCCCTTCTTATTCACCTTTTAACCCATAGGCACTTTGTTTTTATACCCACACTCTACTGGAAACTGTTTCACCAAGATTGCCAACGGCCTCCAGCTTGCACAGTCCAGTGGAGACTTTTCAGTTCTTGTGTCTCTGGAAGTCTGTTTATCATTCTATCATCCATGTTTAGCCTTTGCCTTCTGACATCTTACTCTCCTACCCCCGGTTCTCCTCCTCCTTTCTCATCATTATTCTCTCTTCATTACCTAGTAAATGTACGAATACCCCAGCATTCAATCCTCAGCCCACTGTTCAAACTGGTCAAAGTATCTCTGTGATCACAAGTACTTTTACAGTCAAATGCCACTTCTTTCCAGTTTCAGACTCGTGCGTCCAGCCGTCCCACAGGCCGCCCCCTCACATTGCACTTAACAGTTTTCCCCTGTGTTCTCCGTGTCAGTCATTGTTGTCACCCCACACCTAGGCACCAAGCTAAAAAACCCTGAGAGTGGTCCTTGATTGCATGCTCTCCTTCACATTCCACTCCGTCACCATGATGCTCAGTCGATTTTACCCTGTCAGTGTTTGTTGACCACATTGCTTCTCCTCCATTTCCACTGTTCCTTTCCTGGTTTGAGTCCTTGTCCTCCCTTGCCCCTGTCTCTAGTAATGTTTCCCTAAAATCTGTCCTCCATACAGCCACATCTAAAGTGAAAATCCAATCACCGGCCCCTTCAGACACTTCTAATAGGATTAGGATCCTATGGGCCCTTGCTAGGCCTTTCTTTATCTGGCTCCTTTGGCTGCATCTCTTACACTTTACAGCCGGACACTTTATAGTCCCCCAAATCAAACTGCTTATCTCATCCAAACACTATCCCGCCCTGCTCCACCTTGGCCCTTATTGCTTGGTCTAGCTAATACCTATGCAGTGTGCAAGGTGTGGCTCAGACATCATTTCCTCCAGGCAGTCTTCCTTTGCCTGAGTAATGCCACTTCTCTATGATTTCCAAATACAGTATATATATTGCCTTCATTGCAACTTTAACATTTCCATTATTTGCTTCTGGATCTATCTCTTTCACTGAACAGTGAGCTGCAGGGACTGTTCCACTGTTCCCTGCACAGATATTTTGCCGAATTAGTTTCCTTAAATTGGGGAATAAATGAATAAATAAATTAATGAGTTCATCACATCATTTATCATTTATGTGATCTTCCGTGAATTATTTAAACTGTTTGGGTCTGAGTGTCCTTATCTATAAATGGGCTCAGTAATTCTGGCCCCTCTTGTGATTGGGAGAATAAAATGATGGATTTTAAATCATACATGCAAAATGTGAGGTATTTTTTATTGGGCATTGACAAGGCTAGTCAGTCTATGTAGACAATAGTATGATAATAAGGCAGTTTTTACTGAAGTTTGCCTCATATTTTCTTTTTTTTTACCTCTCCAATTTCTAAGTTCATAGTTCCATGAGAGTTACTTCAGATAATGCCACTTAAGACCTATATAAATTTGCCATAAATAGCTGGCTTTGAAGAAAAGTTTAAAAACTTGCTGTTCATTACCTTTCAGCAATTGCTAATAACAAACTTATGGGGAAATACAGCTAATTTCAAGGTAGTATATCTAAACATTCGGAAGAATAATTTCATTTCTGTGTTACCGTTTTGGGTTTTTTGCACATGATCCAGCTAACTGGCATATATCACTGGGGGAAACCCCCTCCTTTCATCTAGACCTTGTATCATTTCACAGGCCTTATCCTACCACTAAGTACTGCATGAGGAGTGGCCCTTCAGAAGTAGTCCCCTCTTCAGAGCAGAGGGGACTTGCTGCCCTGTGTTCTTTATCAAATCTATGGCAAATCTGGTAATTCACTTGGCCCTCACTGCAACCGGTGCCAACTGCCTACCTTCTAGGGGCACAGGAGTTTGTCCCTGTGGTTGGATCTTTTTATGAGCCATACAAAGCAGGGTGAAAGAATTCTCCCCAAGATTTGATGAGTTCTAAAATCTCACTTCTGGAAAGAATTACTGAAGATAACACTAAGAAAAAGAGTGCCCTTTAATAGATATTGCTGATATCATCACATAAGCCTTTTATCCAAGATACACTACTAGTCACTCTCATTGCATAATTCTTGAATGTTTGATAATATGGAAATTTTAGTAACTGAACAGCTATGTCAATTAAATATATTTTAAAATAACTTTCCATGTACATATACAAAAGCATATTTGTAGCTCTCTACCTTAAAATGAAAGTAGTTATGATGCATTAACTATTACAGTGGAAATTATATTTCAAACATTTTCTACTTGTGCATACCACATTTACTCAGAATATAAAGATCTAGAAATACTTGAATAGTAATGTCCCAAAGCTCAACTGCTTGTCATAATTCCAAAGAAAACCTATTGCCTCTGCTCCAAAAAAAAAATTTTTTTATCATCAGTTTGCTAACAGTTAATATGCCAAAATTATTACATGTGTACAACTGGCGGTATTCCTCCCACCCGAGTATTTCATTTGCAAAGTGATAGACATTTGCTATACTCTATATTTATTTAATTGCTACATGTTGAAAATATTGATTATATTTTCTCTCCCATCAAATGAGAGACACAGAGATGAAGGGAGTGAGGAAAGAGCTGATGAAGAGGCAAAAACCATATACAGTATAAATTGTTAAGAAAAAATATTTTCTGTAATAGCTAATTTGGCTTGTCTCTAATGGTCCTCTTTGGTGCTAACAGTTAAACTGTACTTAGCAAAAACTGAAGGAACAAGACAGCAGCAGACTCACAGACCCCAAGAACAGACTAGCGGTTACCAAAGGGAAAGGGGGTGGGGAGGGAGGGAGAAGGGGACTAAGGGGTATTATGATCAGCACACATAATGTAGGGGGGGCACGGGGAAGGGAGTATAGCACAGAGAAGACAAGTAGTGACTCTATAGCATCTTACTATGCTGATGGACAGTGACTGCAATGGGGTGTGTGGAGGGGACTTGATAATATGGGTGAATGTAATAACCACAATGTTGCTCATGTGAAACCTTCATAAGATTGTATATCAACGATACCTTAATAAAAAAAACAAAAAACAAACAAACAAAAAACTGTACTTAGGCAGGCTCCAAAATGGAAAAAAAAATAGCACTTACTTTCTGTTCCTCTTTCGGGCTCGGCTGTAGGCTTCCAAACCTTCTGTTAGTGTCTTCAGCTTCTCAGGCTCCACCTGGGGGAAGGCAGAAAGACAAATCACATTACCCAGACCTGCAGTGTCAACCCTGCTTTTACCTTCCTGCTATACCAGCAGGTGCTGCGCTGGAGGAAGGGAGCCTGACCTCACTGCCCTGCCAAATGTCCTGGCCTTGCCCCAGCAGAGGTTGATTCTGTGGCTCCGGGCTGCAACATCAATGGATATGAAAAACTGGCTTTCAAATTGCCAGCATTTGAAAGTAATGTTTTAGGAACAAAACCTGGAGCTGAAATAACCTTCAATTCACAAAATCACATAAATTTGAAATCCTGGTCTGCTTTCTCTCTTCTCTGATGCTCAGCAACTGTAAATCTGTATTGCAGCAGGGGAGCCCTGAGCAACAGTTAGTGAAGGGGATGTGCTTTGGAGCCAGCAGATTCAAGTTTGAATCTGAGCTCTTCACTTTCTAGCATGAATAAAACACTTAAATATACTGAGCCTCAGTTCCTCCTCTTTAAAATGAGGACAATAATACCTACCTTCCTGCTAGAATTGCTGTGAGAATCAAAATGCATCAAATCATGTTGAGCACTTAGCCAAGCATAGAGAGGCTACTTATTGCCTAGTATGTGTAAGGCTTTAGAGGCCACAGATGAGTGGGGGCGGTGGGCAGTGGGAAGACTGCCAGCCTCCTACAGCCTGCTACTTCATCACAGTGCGGCCACCAAATGGTGGCAGTGGCTGGTGCAATTTGTAGGGGTGGGAGGGGCAGCCTTTGCTATGTGCCCCCAGTAATCTCTATTTTGGTTCTGGATGTTAGCTCCCCTAAGAAAAACAATTAATAAATAGAAAACTTTATATGTAACTTGTGAATAAAAACACCTTTGGTCAACATTGCTATCTTTATTGATCTTCAAAAAAAAATCTAAGTAAAAAGTGTTGCTTGCTATGTAAACACAGCTTCAAGGCAAATCTCTCAGCCATCATTTAATCCAGTCTTTTCCCACCTCTATGCTACTTTTATATAAAAATTCAGAGGTTGCCAAAATGCCTCAGTTAAGAAAATAAACACTAAGAAGCAAGGAAGTTATCATGAACTTTTGTCTTTAAATGTTCCTGAATAACATTTATAAATACTTTTTTCTTGACCCATTCAAATCTAGTACATAATAATGATAAACAAAGGTTTTCCATTATTAAGTTTGAAAACAGGCACTTCTAACTGTTCACTGAGACAAAGTCATTTAATGGAAACATTTTCCTCTTCATGATTTTTCTATTTTGTCTTAAAGGATCCAAATATCTTATATACACAAGTTCACGGGGGGGATACCCAATCTCTTCTGGGCGAGAACAAGAGACATCTTTGTTCCAATAACTCTTTGCAGAAGCCATGAAGAAAGGTGTCTTTTGGGGATGACTGGAAAAGCTTAAGTAAAACGAATTTATTCATGTGTTATTAAAAAAAAGGTGACTGGATACATTTTCACATTTTATGTTAAAAATGAGGTTCCATCTTGTATATTCACTTAAACCAAGAGAGATATGAAAGATATTTCACACATTACATTTATGTAATCTATAGCTAATTCCACTTTTACTTAAGTGACTTCTTATAAGTAGGAAGGAAGCTCTCCCATAAAATAAACTTCCATTAGACACAGACTGATGTAGTGAGAAAATCTCAGAAGGGATTGATGCAGGCAACAGAAAGCAGATTCACAGTGAAACAAAACAAGGCACGAATATGAAAACTTACCCTAATTTTTAGAAACTAGGTTAGGTCAACTATTTTTTAAAATTTTCAGTTTTTATTCTTAATTAAATAAGGAATTAGGGACAGTAAAAACATTTCTCGTGCATTTATTTTGTAAAAGGCACTGTTTTATCATTCACTATTGTAGTATTGCCAACTAGTACTTTGATATTTTACAGATGGAAATCAGTGAATTTAAGTAACACAGTCAGCACTGAAAGTCAGGTTTGACTCTGAAGCATTCAACCTCCCTCCACAATACCAACTCTAATAACACTGAAATAATTATTTCACACACACACACACGTGTAGATATTCACACATGTGCATATCTTGGTTGTGATGGAAATCCTGAAATGATGGTTAAATGGGAGAAAAACTGCATAAAATTTGCTGTAAGATGTATAGACTTACTTTCTTAAAGTCTTACAGGAAAACATGTATTTGTAAAAATGGTTTCCTATGTAAACTATTTGTGAAATCAGAGCAGAACTGCAAACTTTTTGTAATATCTAGTTATTTTGAAAGATTGGCATAATGAATGCTGGATATATGACCAATAAAATGGATAAATAAAAAAAACCATACACAGCCATACTAAAAATATTAGGTCAAATTATTTTAAATCAAATTACATTTTAAAAGAAATTTAGATGGTACTTGCCCAAATTTATCTTCAAAATGTTTAATGCTTGGATAATTTTCTGGTGATTTTTCTGAACTAATTCTCTACCATGATTTCTTCATTTAAATTTTTCTCTTAGGTCTAAGGTCCTCTACAATGAACCATATTATTTCTAAAGGATTCAATGACCTTGAAAAAGAAAGCAATGACAGTGCTTTCTGAAACTAAATATAAATAAGATACACATCACTGTGCATTTCTGATATGGCAAGATCATATCCAGAGGTAAACATTTAGCTTATTTTGTTTCATAATTTTAGTACAACTGAATTGTAAAATACAATACATGAAGAATGTGTGTTGTCTAGGGAAATATTCATATACTTATCCAATATTCAAGAAACTCTTTAAAGATACCCCCCAAGGGTATCAGAAAAGATCAAAATAAACTCAACTTCTAGTCAAATACAAATCATATTTAATAATTTAATGAGCACTGCCTCATAAATTACTTAGCTAACTTGTAAGTGAAGAAAATATTGGGAAATCAAATACATAAATGTAACATTAAAAAGGCTAAACATGCACAAATTCTTTTTATTTTTAAACTTACACTGAAGGAGCAAGTAATTTAAGACACTTATTATTTTAATGCATAATTACAATCTTATATTCCTGTACATCACACAAGTCAGGAGTTCATAAATTATTTAATTCCTATCTTGGTGAGAAGTTGAGGAAGGCTCTCCAATGTTTCTTTACTCATAATCTGCCCACATAGAATGAGAATTCTAGTATTGATGATACTAACAGTAATAGCCAACATGGTATAACTCTATACATGTGTCATTTAGGAATTAGAAAGACACCCAGAATTTATATGTATTTGTGGTTCACCTATTACCTCATGTATAAATATACAAATATATTGAATAATTCTGACTCCTAAAACCCTTCTTCCTCTCACTCAAATTCTTTGATGCAAATAGTCCTGTTCAGTAGAAATATACCGATAAGGCCAGACACTATTATAGGGGAGAGGTTTAGGAGTTTTCTGAATAAGTCTGAATCTCTGGTTGCTTATTCTGTTTACAAGGCACATATTAAACACTGATGTAATAAATATGTAATTTAATAAGTTTGATTGGAGTTAACATGGTAGCATGTAGTGTATCTCAGAAACAACTTAAGGTCAAGTACCTCAACAAAAGGAGACACAGACCTCTCAGAGAGCCAGACTGGATCTCTGAAAGTGAGGTACAGTACATATTGGGAGAACCTGAATCAAAGATCCTAGATCACTTTTGAATAGAGCCAGTTAACCAGAGATGATGTCAAAATTCCCTGCAGGCTTTAATACTGATCACAGGAAAAAGTTTATCTGTGAAGACTTTGTTACTTGGTTCTGAGGCAAAGCTGTCACAGAAAGGTCAAAGGATAGAGCAGAAGGCATATCATAGATTTCATAAGAGATAAGACAGCTGACCTCAAATTCACTTTTCATTTTTCACTTCCTCATTCCATTTCCATAATGTCATCAGCTCCTGTTTAGGGGGCACTTGTATCACACAAAAAGTACTAAGCTTAGAGTTAGGAGACCAGAGTTGGTGCCTGGCTAACTGCCTGTGATTGGTGTCCTTAGGAATGCCACTTCTTTGAGATTCAGTTCTCTCCTCTGTAAAATGAAGACAATTGTGCATATTTTTATGTGCCAGTGAGAGAATTTAAAGAGACAATGAACATGAAGGTGCTTATAAACAACAGGCAGTCTTTCCCAAAGAGCCACTGGTGGCATATGAAATAATTTTCATGTCCAATGATGGACAGATCTTTAAACATTTTTAATAGATAGTCATTTTAATTTATACTAGAAAAATGCAAACAAAAATTATACTTATGATTTCACACATATTATACCTTAGAATAAGAGTGAGGAAATTATTTTAAAAGTGGCTTAAATAGTGCTTTGTGCATAACTTATGTCCAAAAAGTATTTGTTGAACGAAAAAATAAATAAGTAAATGCATTTAAAGAAAAATTTTAACTAAGTAATAGCACAGGTAACATGCAACATTAGCTGAAGTATACAGCTCTGAAGCAAAAAGCAAAAAATATAAGGCATTTATTTGGTTCATTCATATCAAATATTAATAAATATTTCTAAAAATCATCAATCTGATAAAGTGCTGCTACTTAAGTTCAATATTTCAATATTTTTGAATGGATGAGAATTGATGATAAATAATGAATTTGGGGTAAAAAGTTGATTCACCTAGGACAGAAAGGATGAACCTAATTTTCTAACAATAGTGAAACAATAGTATTCATGGAAAAAAATCCCTAAAGTGAATCCCAGTTATTTCAAATGAGCTAAACAAATCCACATTATTACAATTTAGTTAGTGGCGCTATTTGAGGGCCTTTTTTTTTTTTTGTGCTTCCTTACTTCTTTCTTCTACATTTTGGATAGCAGTGTTTTCAGTACTTTTAAGTAAAGAAGTATACTACAGGAGTAGAGTGAATCTATTCTAAATGTGGTGACAAGTTTCATATTGACCTACAACACATACATAGAATTAAATGTTTTGGATAAACTCATATTTCTAAAGAAACACGATAAAAGTTCATGTAACAGAGGCATGTATTTGCCTCAGACCTGAGATTCCATTTGTTACTATCCTTATGAAAACTGTATCGACAAGCTCAAGAACTCTGTGTGGGTCTAAGTTGCCTATGAACGGAGATAGGCCCCCTTTACCTCTTCAATCTTGCCAGGGAAATTAATTTGTAATATTCCATAATTCACTACAGTAAAGTTTATAGCCTTACCTAAGGTTTTTACTCAGTTTAGTCTTTATCCTGATATTCACAGTTTTGGTCTTATCTAGTTCTTCATTTTTATTCTTTCAAATTTTGATCAAGCACTCCCTTTGTTAGCTTACTACTGGATTTTATCTTGCTTATTACTTTTCAAAAACTATTTTCTTCCCTTATCAAGGAGATTCCATTGCTAGAGAACATTAATTGCCCCTGCCAACCCCAACCAGCCAAAATGCTGCCCAAATATTGTGGGAATTGACTGGGTGCAGAGGCAGGATTCATTTCCAACAGTAGTTAAGAAAATATATAAGGCGAAGGGAATACACAAAGAACACTTTTGACAGAGAATCATAATACCAAAGAATACAAGCAGCTAACACTGATTACCAAGGACAGAAAGAATGTTCTTCAAAGTAAAATATTTAATTATTACAGAAGGGTTCAAACTTAAGTTACACATCTCCGGAATGCGATAGTGAGCTGTCTCTGGTTATGCTCCACACTATCAAAATGTATTGTGGGCACAATGAGCAAATGACAAAGTATATTGTCCCAAGTTTGGTTATGAGTTTTAATAATGATGAGTTTTATCTCTTTTGAATGGCTTTTCAGAGAACTGTTTTTAACTCTATCTGCCAAATATATGTGGAAAAGTCAAAGCATGCTTCTAAAGAGGGAACCTCCTACCCATTGCTTCTAAATCATGTTTTCATTTAATCAAGTGGTGTGGCACTGAAATGCAGAACTTCTCTGAGTAGTCAGGAGCTGTCTTTACCTGTCCAACACCAACAAATGTTTCACTGGGGAGAAGCATTTTAGTGCCAGTGTAGAAATAAGTCCTTTCCTAAATTTGGTTTGAGTCAAAATCCATTTCAAATATAAGAGCAATGAGATATGAAGACTAATGGGACAATGTTCAAAGAGAGTAAAAATGATCTCCTCAGAAAAAAGTAAGTACTTTATTTTTTGATTATTACTTGAGAGTCAACCCTTTTAGGTTAGTCAATGTAAGACCAAAGATGGCAGATGATAATCACAAGATACATTTTAGAAAACAATAGTGTGTTTCCCTTTTAAAAATAATGAATGAAATAAGTACATAAAGATAACCATTTCCCCCCAGAGTTGCATAGGCTTAAAATGTTTACACATTATAGCATATAGGTGTAAGGCCAGCAGAAGCCAGTTTCCTCTCCAAGAATTCCCTAGTAGTGTGCCAAGACCGGTCCCCGTCTCTCCGGCCATGGCAGTGTACCGGAGCACAGCACTGAGGTCTTATTCCTGGCCCACTGAACCTCAAACTATAAAGGGTTCATGGTTCAGAGAGAAACTTGTACCATTTACTTAGAAGTATAGATTTCTTCCAGAATGTACTTCATTACAAACTGATAACCAAAGGAAAGAATATATTAGTAAGGAGATACCACTTCCTGAATAGTAAAAAACAAGACACATAATATCCTTCAGGGCTTTCACACAGCTTCAGTATTGAGAGAATATTATGTAGGGCAATTCAGCCCAACTTTTCAGGCTGTTAAAAATCTCTACTAATTAATATTGTTGTGTGTGGGAGGTGAGTAGGAAGGTAGAGGAAGAAAGTCTGAATTTATAGTTTTTAGAAACATGGTGGAGAGGACTTTCAAGTTCACTCAAGCTGCTTTAAAATACTTCCAAGTAGAACTGCTTGAAATCAACGGCTAATATTAACTCACAGTCAGATATGCCGATTTGTATGCAATGTGCTGAACGTCATAAAAAATAGTTAGAAACTATTTCATTCATTAAATATATTCCTTATAATTCTTCCACCCTCGACCTGGTTAGTAAATGCTTTATTCGTGGGTAATGCATAAGTAAAACAGTAACTAAGATCAAATTACTACAATTCCAAATTAATAAGGCTGTCTAACAGAGAACATGGGTGAGGAGGCTGACTTTTACTGAGCCTCTTTCACGTGCTGGATAATCTATTTACGGGTGTCTCACTTAATTCTTAAAACATCATTCTGAGTAGGAATTAATATTCCCACTCGAGAGGTGAGGAAATTGCAGCTCTGGGAGATTAATATACCTCCCCAGGACCATTTAGGTAAGTGACAGAGCTGAAATTAAGCTCATGTCAGAATGTCCAGAGCCGATACCTCTTTCTGTGGCACGCTGCTTTCTCTTCAAACTGTGTTCATGCAGTATTTGATGTTTAGAAATCAAATCTCTTAGGGAAGTAATCTCAGAAACTGCAGAACATTTCTAATGCATTATCAGTAAATCTGCTACATTTATTATCCCACTAAAGATTAAAAATGCCTAAGATCATAACTGAACTAGTCATTTACTGTCGTAACAGTTGGCTAAAAGATCAACTTATGGACAACATGGAGATCTCAGCCCCCAGCAGATACCAGTGCTCCAATCACAGCACTGATCTCTCAGCCCAGAGACCCCTCATGCAACCTGAAAATGGGAGAGGTTCCTGCCTTGCTTTGAATTAGTAACTTACAATACTGTTAATTAATTACTTATTTTTTTTACTTTGCCTGCTTCTGAAAAGAACTGGAAGTGGCTTGCTGAGAATAAAGACTAGGAGAAAATAAATGATAGCTTTGTGGGATGTGTGTTGAGGGGAGATAAGATAATAAATCTATTCTAACACTTGAGTTAACATAGATTTTATCTAGAGGGATCTGACAGGATCTTGCATTAATTTACTTTGTGGACATAGAAACAGTATGAAAAACTGAGAGGCTAAGAAGATTTAAAATGATAATGGTCACCGAAAACGGTTCAGCAACCCTATTCTGAGGCACTACAAAGATAAACACTAGGGGATATGGCCCCACATGCAGCATTAGAAAGGTGGAATTAGTAAGATTTAACTATAATAAACAAATTGTTTATGGAACCCGTGTCTGTCTTTCTCTTGACTTTACTAAAATGTCAGGCATTGGCACAGTATATAGGAGGCAATCCAATGCACTGCTGACCCTTTAAAAAGCTGAAGTTTGGTTATCAATGCACAAGATTCGATTTATCCAGCATTGCTGAAGACTATGTAAATAAAATCTACATCATAATTGGTTCACTTGACTAAGAGTACAAGTTTTAAAAATGTTTTACTGGAAATCCTTTCAAATAGATCATACTTCGTCTTACATAGATATTGAACATAGTTTGATTTTTTTCTTGATGAACTAGGGTCACCAAGACATCAGGCAAAGGCTATTTGGCTTATAGTGAGACAGACTTGTGTTTGAAATTTCAGCTTTACTGGTGTCATAAATGAAGAACACTGGCTCACTGGGCACCATTAAATAAAGTATGAGGAAGCCCTTTGTTTTGTGAACTATAGGAGAAAAAAGAGTGTTTGTGAAGTAGTACTTTGGGTTTTTATGTGCAAAGTGAGGTAGGTCTTGAAAGATCAGAGGCTTTTAAAAAAAGTTAAATGCCCTCAAGCTTTGAAGGTTGTTATACCTTGCTTTTTAATGATAAATATTTCATGTGTTACCATTAATATTTTATTCTATGTCTTCAATTTTGCACCTCTAAATGGGTGCTTTAAATTATTTTTTTCTGAATTACTAGAAATATGTTTAGTGTATCTTGATATAAAGGTTTTGAGAATGCAAACTTACAGTGTCAGCCAACGGGAGGGGGGATATTTGAATTTACAGAAACAATCATATGCTCCCTATTAGGAATTCATTTATTGCCAACAAAAAGGAAGACGAATCTGGATTTTTGAAACACTTATCATTATTTTATACTGAATGAAAACTGGTTGCTTATTTAAATGAAGCAAAATAAGTGTTTCTAG
Source organism: Manis pentadactyla (assembly GCF_030020395.1). Taxonomy (NCBI): domain Eukaryota; kingdom Metazoa; phylum Chordata; class Mammalia; order Pholidota; family Manidae; genus Manis; species Manis pentadactyla. The sequence continues at coordinate 22,352,349 of NC_080026.1, forward strand.
ATAATGATTTATTTTTTTAAAGTGCATCTCTTTTAAACATCAGGGAGTAACTCAATCCTAGGAGTTTCAAACATAGACTAATCAGAAGATTAGGACCACTATTTAATGAGAAATGTGTTAAAAGTACATGACTTTATTCTCCTGAGGACATAAAAAGGTATTTAGACAAGGCATTTAGGACAGGAAGAATGTTTCCAGGGAAGGGAAGCCATAATCTCTTCTTTAGCTAAGCTTTTGGTAAAATAGTACATAAAAAAGACTTGGTTTCATTTGCACAGAGATTGTAAAACAGTTCAATGTCTACATCTTGTATTTGTAGCAGTTCCATTTGTACCATAAAAGACCAATTTTGCTGTTTCTAATTAGTTTTTGAATCAACTGTCAAAACTATTTAGGTTTATCAGCCTAAAGAATATTTTGTCTCATCTCACAGAGATTAGATAATAAAATGTTTGGTGAATAGGAGTATGGAATTCATTTTCTTATCAAACATAGAAACGTTATGCCCAGAGTATATCCTGACAAGTTATATATTAGGCATTATAAGCCACAGGTTTAAGGACCTCCTGGTCATTTGGAGAAAGACAATCTTTTTATTGTGCTGGCAAAAATGCCTTTGGTTTCCTGCCATTAAACCTAAGTGCTAGCAGAGTTGAAATAACTTTATACAATATACTCTTTAAGAGAATAATATATATTTGTAAGAGTAATTTTTATTTCCTAAGGAGATGAAAAATTGTGTTTTTTCATCACATGTGAGGAATGTGCATAATTATCTCCTCCTGGTCAGAAATACATTTTTCTATCTACTTTAAGCATTCTGCATATTTCTTGCCCTAGTGAGCCAATTCTACCAATTGTGAAGGGGAAGAAAGCCCCAGAAGACCCCTATTAATTTCTCCTAAATTGAATGGTAGTTTCATGCAGAAGTTTTCATTTAATTTATATGATCAGATTGTGTTAAGTAGAACCAGACTATGGAGTTAAACATTTCCACATGTTATAAAGGCCCAGGACTTTTCCTGAAAGGAGACACTGTTCTGAGTTCAGACGTTACCTGCTGCTTCCAGGAACAGCTGCAACTCCTCCTGGATTTTACCCTCCCCAGTTCTGGGTCACATGGGAGCACATGGAGGAGAAGCCGTCCCCTGGCACCTCCCTACCTCTGACACACATCTGGACTCCAAGGGCCACCAGAGTTTTTCCCAGTATTGCCACTTGCCTTCGTCCTCTGAGTATGGATGAAGAATTAGGTAAGGGCAGGGAAGGAAGGCAAGTTAAAGAAATTCTGGAAATCTGGTTCCTGGGTTAGAGCCTACCTGAGCCCTAGTGGCAGCTTCTACAAATGCTTCACAAATCCCCCCTTGATGATATGATATTTTGGAGACTATGACCATCCCCCCTCTTTGTTTTATGCTCCAGAAGCCTGAGACCGCAATGAGTCATGAAGAATTCTAATTTCAGATCCAAAGAATCCAAAGCGGCAATAACAAAAAATAACTGATATCTGAACGAAGGTTAGTATTTGACAATGGATAAAGATCGGTATACCTTCCCTTCCTCGGGGCTTTGTTGACATGAATTGTGAACGTCGTCTTCTCTTACTAATTTTCCAGGCCAGGAAGTAAGTCCTTTGATTTGGCCCCAGACCAAGTCGCCGACATTGAACGTCCTTGGTCTATAATGTATCAACTCGTTGGAAGAGGGGGAGTCTGGATTCCTTAGGTCATCTTCACTACTAATGCTTTTAGCGTCTGAAGGGCTAGGCACACACCCATTAATGCTTTTGGCATTAAAGTCTCCATTGTAATGGACGTAGTCTTTGACCAGAGAACTTTCCAAACTGTGTGAGGAGCTCGGAGACTGCTCCTCTAGGACCAGGTCCCGCCTTGCGGTGCTCAGCAGCTCTCCGAAGCCCCGACTCTGTCGAGGCCTGTTCCCATTAATGTGTGCACATCTCTCCACAGTGTTCTCTAGTCTCTCCTTAAAACTCATCATAGTTCTTTTGTAGTTATTATACCTGAAATTTTCCTCCAGAATTTTATCCCCCTGACAGTTTCTTGGTGGTAACAGTATTGGGTGCTGTTCCCCGGGCAGAAATGGCAGTGTAGAGACATTGTTGGGCCTTTCGTGACAAGGACTGCTATGGATATGGCCTGAATGGTCTAAAAACTCCTCACACTTCCATCTGCTTCGCTCCCCTCCAGGGCTTTGCTCTCCATCCCACTGTTTTTTGGATGTGTGGCAACTGGCTGCCTTGAAATATTCAAATGCATCTCCTTCATTTGAGTTCTTCCCATGGTCCAAATTCCTGGGCAGCCGAGCCCCTCTTGCATTCCTCAGCCTACCATCATGATCAACACTGCCCATGTTCCGTCCATGAATGACCGCACTGACAGCACTGGGGAGACTTAGTGGGTCACCGATGGAGGCAGTGAAGGCACTCATGGCACTCAGAGCTGGAATGGGGCTTATCTGAGTTGTACTGTTGACGGCAGTGGTGATGACAACCTGCATTCCTTTGCTGGCTGCATCAACAACTGCTTTGTAAATGGCATCCACGGAAGCATCACCTTGGCCACCCACAACGAGGCCATCCTTCACTTGCTGACCAAGAGTTGGGTCAATCCTTGGTTGCAACTCACAGGATGCATCTTGGAAAGGGGGCAGTGCTGTGTTCAGATTCTCAGGAAGTGCTGTGAGCCCCTGCTGAGTGCTTATTCTTTTGTTCAGGAGAGCTGCATCTTCCTGCATTCTCACCTTAAAGAAATAGACAGGAAAGCAGTGAGAGAGAGAAAAATGTTTTTAAAGACCTCAGAGATGAAGATGAGAATTTTAAGATTTACCAGAAGACAAATATGACAAGGAAGGAAATATAAGGACAGAACGAATTTCTGAATGAAATAAATACACTCTGTATAGAAAACTTATGTCTTGATTATATTGGGGTACCATTTCTTTGGTTGAAATCATTCAACAAATTAAAAAAAAACCATTGCTAAACATTCTCTAAGAAACTTAAAGTTGAAGTGGTTGGACACAAAATGTTTTCAGGTGATGACTCTGCACTTAGTGTCATTACAAATTTTGCAGCTTAGGAATCAAAGAGAATCGAGTCAGTCACCAACACTGCTCAAATTACAAAGGGAACCAAATTTTGAAAATGATTTCTAACTCAGTGATATTTCTGCTGAACTAAGTGAAACACAATATAAGATAAAACAAAATGCATATACTCCTTTCTTAACAATAAAATATTTCTGATATGACATTATATTTTTGAAGCCTTCAGATAGGGTAGTAACACCTACTCTGACCTTACCAGGCCACCGGCTGAGGGATCTCCTCAGGGTGACGATGGCTCTCTGTAGAAGTGACTCTCAACTGGGAAGAGAGGAAGGGAGGGAATGCCCACCACGGAGGAGTATCAATGCTCAGGACAGGAAGGATGAGTGTAGTCTGAAAAAGCCCCCGAGGTTATTTCACCAACCCCATTTAAGAACTGATGCTCCAGACCCTTGATACTTTGGATTTTCCCCCAGTGATAATGCCCCTCTTGTTTTCAGATCCTTCCCTACCTACCCTAAACCTGGGATCCTTCAGCACATCAGCCACTCCTGCCATTCTCTCCTAGTTTACACCTACCAGATAAAATCCCAATGTTGGATCAATTTAACTGCCTGCCTTCTCTATATCTGATTATTCCCATCAATCCTATGATACTTTAGTTAGGTATCATTGTCTTCACAACTATTCAAATCTTCATCCATTCCTTTAAGTTGGCTGCTGTAGCATCTCTGGCACTATTCATGACCTTACTTAACAGAGAAAATCGAAATCATGGCTTAAGAATTCTCATAACTGTTATACTCTGCTCCTCCCTGCCCCTGGCAGCAGTCACTTCTCTGTGACTATATGCATCCCAAATTCTGTCTTTCTTCCCAGTGTAAGAAGGACTCTTTCTGTTTTCTGAGAGTATGTTCTCCAGTTATGCTCTGGATCCCAAACCATTCCTCAAGGATCTTGCCTCATCTGTTATCCATTTTCTTCTTTATGTTCAATCTCTTGCACTCTTTTTTTAAAGCATACAACTATGTACATAGCTTTCATATTTTGAAAGTTTGCATTGAACCTATATCTGCCTCAGGGCACCACCCTGTTTCTCTTATTTCTTCATAGTTAAGCTTTTGAAAGTTTTTGAAAGAGTAACCCACATTCTTCAATTCCTAAACATTTCATCCTTCTATCCACTGCAATCTGGCTTGTGCTCCCATCACTCCATGAAAACTGTATTCCACCAAATCAGTGGTGATGTCCTAATTGTTAATCTAATTGCTAATCTAATGGATTCTCTTTAGGCTTTATCTACTTGTTTTCTCAGGGACATGGTTGAGCACTTCCTCTTCCCTTCTAAATTATTTTATTACATAGATGTATATGAATATCTTTTCACTGTCAAAAAAGATGAAACTTTTTCATTACTACTCTCTACCAGTACTTTCCTATTCCACTCCAATCCCATTTTCATTCTCAGAAGTAATCAGTGCTGGAGTGCATCCTTGCAGACACTTATTTTTAATACATTAAAGTGTGTACGTATATATCTAGTTTCCCTTCTTTCCTTCCTTTCTTTCTCCCTCCTTCTTTCTTTAGGTACTATATTTTGGTATTGTTCTAAAATACTGTAATACTGGAGTTTTGCAATCTTGTAGATTTCCGTATCAGATTATATAAATTTACCTAATCAACTAGGTAGATTTTAAACTACTTGATGATGGATATACCAGAACATATTTAATTATTTCCCTAGTGATGGAGGGAAATAGTTATGGATGCCTGAGTGGTGTCTAAACTCTGCCACCATAAATCATACTGTAATGAACACTCTGGTATGTGCTTTTTGTTCACAGTTTAAGATTTCTCTAAGGTAGATATGAAGAAATTGAACTTCTAGGTCAAAGGATATGTATATTTAAAAACCTGTTAAACTATCAAATTACCCTCTGAAAGGACTGTATAGCGTACAATCAGACCAACAATATATCTGAAAGAATCCATTTCCCCCACATTGCTGTCTGCAGGAGATAATCTCAATCTGACAGACATATGAGAAACTAGATATATACCTACACACTTTGTATAACTCTGATTATTCCTTTCATATGTTCATTCATAATTTATCTTTCATTTTCTGTGAATTGTCTATTCATATTTATTACTCATTTTTCTAGACAATTATCTTTCTCTGCCTGATTTGTAGGAGTACTTCTGATATTGTGGATTTAAATTATTTGCTATTATAAGGCAATTATTTTCTTCCAGTTTGATACGTGTCTTTAACTTTGTTTAGAATACCCCTGATTGTGGAGGCTTTACTTCTATGAATTCAACTCTGTTACTAGTTTTCTTTTTGACTTCTTGGTTTAGGCTCTTATGGAGAAAGCCTTCTCTAAGAATATAAAAAAAAAAAAAACTTCTATACATTCTCCTTAAGTTTATTAATCATTATTCTTTCCCTCTAGCTCCTTAACCTGTTGGGAAATGATTCAGCTTATAGAACTAAAGAAAAACCATGTGGTTGAAACCAGGGAGAGAGAGGTTAGGGCCAGGGCTGAGAGGGAGGCCAAGGAGGCATGTCGCAGACGTGGGCTTTAACCCTGAGTGCCGCTGGAGACCGCAAAAGGGCTTCAGAGGGTAACATGATCAGTTTTTTCTATAAGCCCCAAAAAAGGACTACTGAGATGCTTCAGACAAAATGAAATAACCTACACACAAAAAGACTGCAATGTTTAACAATTTCATGATTGAAAAGTAATAGTAAGTGGAGGTGAAAGGACATACAACCTCTTTCTTTTGTCTCTTTCCCCTAACTAAGTGTTTTAACACACCTAGACACTGTTTTCTATTCAAGCAACCCAGGGAGGGAGAGTACCTGAAAGTTCTGAAACAGACAAGCCATGGGGTTATTGTTAGCTGGGCAAGGGACTGTGGACTGTCCCGGGAAGGCCTGCAGACTCTGGTGCCCCTGCAGAAGCTGCTGTTGCTGATTTGGAGGAAACATCTGATTGTTGTTTAACAGCGACTGTAGATGAGTCAGTTGATGGTTATTCAAAGTATTGTTTATTGAGGACATGTCACCTATAGTTTGAAAAACATAAAATGTAAGTCAGTGTGATTCTTTGGAGATCCTATGCCTATCTTCGTATCTGAGGATTCCTGAAACAAAAACTAAAAACTAGATTTACATGGAATCTTTTTCTCTTTTTCTCATCAGTCTTACTAAGTAGTAAGGAAATCATATTTTTATTGTTTAATTTCTTTCATAATTAGTTTTTTTATTTTATATCATGCAGAAACTACTTAGTCTTTGGTCTATCCATTAGCCAATATTTACATATTAAGTTTCAGTGTTATATAATTCTTTGAAAAGATTTTTATTAGAGTACCTACAATTAAAGGTTGAAATCTGTTGTAAAATGTTTTAGCAATAATAAGTATTTGACCAGATGATTAAAATCAGTGGATCTGATTAGGTCTTGTTTTACAAGATTTAGTTCAAGCCACAATCATCAAGAAATATCACCAAAGAAAATTGGATTTGGCATAGAAATATGTATTTTGTTTTTAAATAAAATGTTGGCCAGCTAAAATTAAAATCATAAAGAAGGCTAACAATTCAAAAGAATTCCTTGTTATTATAATGAAATAAAAGTATTACATAATGAGATAGCATTAGTTAATAACTAAATTTATATTCAAAATTAAAAACTAACTTGTTTTGAAATTACATTGAAGCTATCTTGAGGAAAATGTCTTAGAAAGTATCTTGTAACTTGAAATATGTGAATCTGTAATGCTTTTCAGATTACTTAACACTGATTTCAATGCCAAATAGAACTAATTAAACCATATTATACTGGTGCCCATAAGACGTGGAAACATATATATGTATTTATTTTTACATACTGAAGAGGCCCTTGACGATACCTTGTATATTCGCCTATGTTTCCAGATTTAATGGACACCAACTCTATTAGTTACCGGCATCAGTCAGTTGGACGTAATCGATGTGTGTTTTCTAATGCTTTTGTGATAGGCTAATCTACATGAAGAAATCCTTTGTTTTTAATCCACAAAGTTCTAAAGAATAATACTGTCTGAGGATCTGGTAGCAGCTGTGGGGCTGTCTGTTCCCTTGAACTTGGGCAAACTTTACTTCTGAGTGTGTTTATACCTTCTTTCTGATTTTGCTGGATAAGCATTTAGTTTGGGTTATTGAGGGATCACCTGGAAAATGCCTCCTCGAACTGTTTCCATCGCAGTGCAGCTGCTCATACTAACCCTGTGATGCCACACCAACTAAAGTCAAATCAGAATTATTTTTAGGAGGTACCTGAGCTTTATTATTTGAAGAAATAACACTCTACTTGGCTTAAGAGAATGAGGGTAGGTTAGGTTTAGGTGGCATCAGAATTAGAAGATAAGAGAAAGCAGATTAAAATGATATTTAGCATTGCTAGAATAGGGGAAAAGGAAAAGGCCATTTTCATGTTTGTATAACTATGGATGTGTGTAGGTGTTATTATATTTAGTTTCTTAAGCTAGCTGTGACATAACAAAAGCATTTTTAAAAAGTGTGACAAAATGGAGTTTTTAAAAAGGAGAAAATAGAATTAGAAAAACGTTTCTTTTGTAAAAATTTGTGAGAAAATGTAACTTACCAAGCAGACCTGTCCCCAGTAGAGGGTTAAGTAGCTGTGGCACCACAGAGTTACTGTTGAGTTTAGCTGGACCAGGTGTGTTCCCAGCATTATTAGATACATTCAGCAATGTTTCTGCCATTGACACCACTGCTGTCCCACCAAGTGTTGAGACAGTCAGTGCTGCCACTGCTGATGATGTAGTGGTTGTGGTAGTGGTTGCCTGGGAGGAGGTTGCTATAGAAACCTCTGGATGATTAGCGGCGTTGGCCGATGCCGAGTTCAGGACACCTCCCAACAGCTGGGGATTCAAGGCCATTAATCCTGAGGCCCCAGTGACAGCTGGGAGGAACAGGGGGCTAAAAGCGTCACTGCCTGCAAAGCCTGGTAAAGGGTTCCCCAGGGGGCTGGTTAAAAGGGTCTCAGCTCGGCTGTTCTCTGACTGATTGCTTGGCAAATGGTCGGGTGGGGCTGTCATCTGTGTTAAGGAGGGTAAAGGGGCATTTTGCTGTTGCAAAAGATCTGAGATGGTCAGACTGAAAGATGGCGGGGGAAGCATGGCAGCTGCTTGGGCGCGGTTCTGAAGCAGGGCTGCCAAGAGCTGGACGTGAACAGGCTGCAATGCCTGCCCATCCAGGTCACCGGAGAGGAAAGCTAAAGCAGCGTTTACATTCGGGTTGAGAAAACCTAAAGAGTGGAGGTTGATCTCAGACTTGCCTTCTCCTGCTGAAGGCTGGAGGATATTTAATAGATTCTGGTTTAGGAGATGCTGTTGATTCACTGGCAAAGAGATAGGTAGAGAACTGAGGAGGCTGGGGTTCAAGGGGTGTGGAAGATGGTTGTTTGAAGTGCTGTTGGATGGAAAATGAAGTGCGTGCTCCTGGCCAACAAAAGGAAAATCACTCCCAAAGGGCAGCTGACTCTGCAGTGGGTTTCCAGCTGCGGTGGTGACGATGACGCCGTCCTGAAGAACAGAGGTTGTCTTTGTGATGGCAGGGTGGGTGGTACCAGCTATGGCTATGGAAGATGATGGTCCTGAGCCGCCTGAAATGAAGGAACAAAACCCCCGATTAATTACGGACGTTAAGGAAGATGACGCCATAAAAACACTTAGAGATAGATTTCAATTAACTCACTCATGTTACCTTTGCCAATTTTAATCAGATTGGCATCAGAGATGATTTGACATCTCTTAATGAAACCTAAGTAGAATCCTATACTTCCTCACCTACTTTGAACATAAATACCTTGAAGAAGTTTGGTATATTAAGAAGTAGCTATTTCTAACTACCAAATTGCTTGTTTGTCACAGCCAGACAAGGTGAAGCTGGAGGAAATTTGTGTTTGTAGTTGATTCAGTGGGGTACAGAAAAGTAACAAGTCTTCATTTTCCAAAATATATTTCTTTTTCAAAAAAGTTTTTGCTGTTTATTTATAATACTAGTACTTGCTTTTAGTGAAAAAAAAACAACTAGAATATGCATGAGAGTATAAAATGGAAAATAAAAAGTACCTATGGAGATAACTACTAATATTTTAGTATATAGTTTCCTGGGCTTTTCCCATTTGTATGTACATAGATATGCAGACATACATATGTATATGTGTACACATACACATTACATATTTTAACAAAAATGGAATTATGATGTTTGTAACTTTTCTCATTTACCGATATATTGTGCATATCTTTCCATTAACTTGTATTAACTGCAGGGCCATTTTACTAGTATCATGCATAGATATGCCATAATTTAATCAATCCATAGTTGTTAATATTTTGATAATTTACAGTCTTTTACTACTGTAAGCAACACTATGATAAACATTCTTATTAACTCATTTTTGTCAATATGTTCAATTATTTTCTAAGGATAAATTCTTAAAAGTGGAATTCCAGGGAGAAAAGATTGACATATTTTAAAATCTTTGCATCATTGTCAAACTGCCCTCCAGTGAAGCTGATCAATATACATTCACTTTACATTTCTGTAAACAGTATATGGCAGTGCTCATTTCTCATGAACACTCTATTTTATCATTACTATTTAATTTTGTTTATTTAATCACTCTGAGAGCATAAAGATACTTTGTCTTCATGATTCCTGAAAAAAGACCAGTCTTCACCCAAACAGCATTCTTAATCCTGAAAGTCTTATGAAAGAGTGAAAATTCAAGGAATTTAATACTTAAAAATATAACATTCCAGGTTTTGTTATAATTTATTTTAGTTGTATTCAATCCAAGCCGCACAGAATCACCTAGAGAACTTGAAACACACACAAAAAACAAAGACAATGCATGAGCCCTATCCCAGGCCAATTTGAAAACTCATCTCTTGGGGTTGAGCCTGGGCAGAGTACCGCTGGTGATCCAAATGCACAAGAGGTGGGGTAAGAATCATATTTTGTTGAAAATGAACCTACAATAATTTTTCATAAAAAAATTCTCTTCTCCTAAAGAGATGCACTATCATGTGATACATGCATTTAGCAAACATTACACACATATGCATTTAATTTTATATTAAACATGTATATAGTATAATGAACAATGCCAGTGTTACCGATAATCTAAAATAACTCAAACACTTTAGTGCTATGCTATGCCCATCATTATGAACCTCTACATTTGACCATGGTTGCCATTGAGGACTTGTCCAAATTTATAGAAATATTTCTATGGTTGTAATAGTAGTATATATATAACTTTACATTTTTCTTGTTTTCTCTTAACAGAAAGACAAATTTTTCTTTATGATATATAGACTTTGTATTAATATTTTTAACCGTGTAGCATATGGATTGACCATATTTATCAAATCATTCTGATAAAGGCTGGCATTTATATTTTGATTTTTTCATCATTATATATGATGAACAGGGATGAATGTCTTTCTGCATATGATACTTTCATTTATATAATACATCATTATATATAATAAACAGGATGAATATCTTTCTGCATATGATAGTCTCCTACATTTGAATTTTTCCTAAGGAACATCATTGGCATGATTGTTGTGCGAATCAAAAATAGGTAAGTGAAAGGCTTATATATAATGTGTAAATGTCTATACAAATAAAAGGAGTTATCATTGTTTTCCTTATTATTGATATTAGTAGTTAGTAATGGTGATGTGGTAATACTAGTAAGTATAAATCACCATATCCAACACACTTGACAGAATATCTCTCTAGCACACCTTTGCAATTTTTCTGAGCTCTCAGGTCTGTTTTTATTTATTTTTAAAGCTCTTGGTGTTTCATTTAAAGAATGAGATTAAAAAAAACTGAAAAGTATAAACATTTATAAAAGATTATCATGAAATAATTACTATGTTCACAAAGAGCAAGGTAAGAACACATCAGTGCTGAAGTAGGTATATGGTACACAATTCTTTAAATACTAATTCAGATTTGTAATAAAAAATCCTTATCATAAACATTTCATTGTTTCTTAAGTCTTGCTGCTAGTTCTGTAAATAAGTGCTGTGCTTTATTTGTATTTAGAAACCATCTTTTTAAACAAGCTAATAAAAACTCTTATTCCCTGGCAGTCTCTATCTGCAGTCTTTTTTCCTATCTTCTACATAATAATGACATATTTAAATGTCCAGATTACTATTCCTCTAACAACTGTCAGAGCACATTTTCAAAATACTCTAGCATGTATATATGGCAAGGCTTTGCAGAAAAAGGATTTCCTTAAAGGTTATTATTTCCTATCTTTATTTATAAGAGAGGATAATCTATATTTAGGATTCCTGAAGTAGGATTCAAAAGTTCTCCATCTAAATATTCTTCAATAATGACAATAAAGAAACCATAGTTACTCCAGGTGTATTTTTGCATTACAAACAAGAAGGTGGTGAACAGCACAAGCCTCTTAAGGGTAATAGGTAGATGATGGCCTAATTTATCTTCTCTAATTTTCAACAACAAATAGGTGTATTCTGCTGAACACAAGGATAGAAACAGTGATACAAAACAACAAACACAATTATCCTTACCTGCAGGACCTGAGTTTAGACAAAATGATTAACTCACAAATTTCCCTGTCTCTACTATTTCTCTCTCAAATATCCATTTATTGAGAGTTTATTATGAATCAGGAAGTTTAAAAGCTCTTTTCATATAGCCAGTATAGCTCTAATTCAATATGCTAAGAGCTATAAGGTATACAGCAAAGAGACAATTGTAAAACTGAAGGTGTCAGGGAAAACTATGCAAGTATTAACCTTTGGCCTGGGATTTGAGAGTGTAAAAGGAGACAGAAGTAGAAGCAGAGTAATTAAAAATAAAAAAGACAAGGAGATAATAAAATGCATGGAGGGTAATAGAGTCCTATGTATCCTCAAAACAAAGAAATATGACTGAAAATATTGTATGTTGCTTTCCACACACTCCAGCTCTCCCACCCATGGTTAACCTGTTGCTTTAGACAAGCAGGGAAGAAATTTGAAATCATCTTTCTAAACTATTAAAGGCAAGGATCACTTCTTATTTCTAAGACCTAACACATTCTTTAAACATGGTTGGCAGTCAAAAAATGTTAGTTGAATGAATCTATTAAGATCATAAAACTTGCACTCAACTTCTAGAAATGAGATCATTTGATGGTGTGTATATAAAGGACATGGATGGAAGAGGCCGTTATTTTAGAAGGCTCCCAGGTGTTTCAGGAAGTTAAAATCATCTTACCAAGGAAGAGGTCTATTCTAAAGTACTCTTGAGTTCTTAAAATCACTCATTAATGTTTGAGGGAATTCTAAGTGGACCCTGAATTTTGTAGCTAGAGGGAAATTAGAGATTGCTTATTTCTGAACCACTTAATCTTGAATAGGCACTCTGTTAAACCTACTTCATAGTACTGCATAAAAACCTTATGGTCTGTTGAAGCATGTGGGGAATAATGTTTTATTAAAACTGAATTTTTAAAAAGCTAAGATGTTTTGTGCTTAATCTAATTAAAGGGACAGTTGATAAGTTTTTTAAGAAAAAGCAAACTATTCACTAAACATTTAGCAGTTAAATAACCAAAAGGCAACTGGGAGCCTGGAACAACTTAGTTAAGGTGGAGAAGTCCTTTAATTTGAAAAAATGATTATTTCACACTGGCCAGCAGCACCATGAACTGGCATTTCTTTGTCTCATGGTTTCTGTTGCCTTTGAAGAAGTAGGAGAGAAGAGTGGAAAGCCACCCAAACAAACTTTCCTTGTATGCAATCACATGTCTAGACACCCAGAAACTGAGATAGTCTAGTATGATGAGCAAAGGACTGTGGTAGCTTGTCCAGTCGGGAAGAATTTCCAGATATAAACAGTATTCCTCGTACAAACAAGTGATTTATGATGTGTGTGTGTATGTGTGTGTATACAGAAATGGCATCAGTAAATTTTGTAAAGGATTTTTCCTATTACTAATTTCATTCTTCAGATATTTTAACTGCCTTTAAAAAAAAAACTGCTTTTCAAAACAAAGATGTCTATCTCTTTAGATTTATTTATCTTCTTTGTCACCAATATTCTTTGAGAAAAATCATTGTTCATATAATGCTTAACTCTTCTATGATGGGCTCTTAAGTATTAATAATATTGTGTACATGCCTTTATATGTGTACGAGAGGGCATACAGCTCATACCAAATGGAGCAATACAGTGTTTTTAAAGTGTTATTACACCAGCTTCATCTTTATCTCCAATTCTCAACAAACACTATATGCTAGAGAACTTTTTCTAAATAGATATGCCCAAATACTGATTTTTACCCATAAAATCCAAAAAACTAAGAAGCGAGTCATACAGAAGGTACTCCTTCACCATTTGATCTTTATGGTCTGCTTTGGCAACTGAACTTTGATTGCAAACAAGGTCAATAGTAACTCTCGATAAAAATTAATGCTTCTAGAGACAAGAGAAAATGTCATGCCCTAGTGAGTCTAATAAATATAATTCACTTTCAATCCCATGGAAATAGTAAAATTTTTTCTCCTATGCTTAAAGGATTGATTAAAAAATAAATTGAAATAAAACTTTAATGAGAAGTCTAGATTTTCCAACAAGACATTAACTCCCAAGCCTTAGTAATGTCAAGGTAGTATGTATTTACAAAAATATACTGATCTCTGTCTTTGTGCTTTGGATTGTGATGCAAATTCCTAGTATTTTTATTCCAGAAGTAGAAAGGAAGACCTAGGGCCTAGTGGCTATTTGCTCTCCACAAGGAAGGGAGGGAGGGAACCAGAAACCAAAGCCGTTAGAAGGAAAAGAGCGGGAAGGGATCATGGCAGTATTTGAGGAGATGCTTTTCGCTCTTAACAAGGCCAACCTGCTGGGTAGGAGGAAACAACAGCGGAAGGGATACAGCTTGAATCTTGGAGTATGATGTTTGAGTAGTTATGGCTGTCTGTGAAGTCAGTCTTGTGGTGGTAATGGAATGAAAAAAAAGATGATTTTCTTTTCGGCTACTGATCATTTGTTTCCTTTCCTAACACACAGAATAACTCCGAAAACCGTTGGAATAGATTTTAAAAATACTTGTGAATTTTCATTGTTTACTCAAGTAATAAAGGTTTTTGTTTGCTTTTTTTTTTTACAAATGCTTTTTATTGAGAAAAGAGGTTAAATCTCCTGCTTGGTGGGATTTCTGTTCTCTGAATATGCTAGAGAGTAACAGTTAAAGTGCTTCATCGATATTCTAATTGGAAGTTTTGTTTCCTTATTTTCTTTAATAAGCAGAGCAAGCTGAGTTTGTAGATTATTAATAAAGTTAACTTTGTATCCTTCCATTGTATGCTATTTTGTCTGCAGTGCTAAAATAGTGTTTAACGCATACTAGGAACTCAATAAATATTTGTTGAGTTAATTACCTCATGAATATTCTAAGACACTGGTTTAGACCTATTTAGGGCTACAAAATCAATTTAATATGCCTTAATCAGTATATTTTGATGAATGAAATAGAAAAAAAAGTGGACATTGCATAGCTTGGATATTATTTTGTGGAAACTGTTTCTGTTAACATATATACATATATAGAAGTACTGGGTCATGTCCTGTTAGCAGGTGATAAAATCATTTTAGTGGGCTATGATTGTCATAAAAAAAGAAATAGAAGATAGGATGGCACAGAATGGGACTGAAAATATCAGAGTGCATCACATGTAATAAGTGTTTTTTTCAGGAAACTTTAATTTGTTATACATTAAACACATATCTCTAGTAGACTGTAATGGAAGTTAATTTCTCACTGTGGGAAGTAGTAAGAAAAGAAGTTTGAAAAATATTGCTTTAGGGTCAGACCTCTGAGCTGCTCAGCCCTGTAGGGAATGGTCTATGGAGTTGTGTTCCAGAAAGCATATTTATCAGACTGTAGTGTGAGAGGTGTCCCTGTGGATATGTGCAGCCCAGGAGCCCTGCTTCAGGGTATCTGTGAT
Source organism: Manis pentadactyla (assembly GCF_030020395.1). Classification (NCBI taxonomy): domain Eukaryota; kingdom Metazoa; phylum Chordata; class Mammalia; order Pholidota; family Manidae; genus Manis; species Manis pentadactyla. The sequence goes on from NC_080026.1 coordinate 22,367,487, forward strand.
AGATACTTTCTCTTATACCTGGATCCAGGGGTCTCGGATAGACAGTCTAAACTTCCCTGGACTAGCTCCTACCCCAGGAGAATCTCAGCAACTCCTTTAGACGCCTGCTGTCCAGTTCCATTTTTTAATCTGTAAAAAGGTGAGCTGCTACTGTGAATTTGCAAGAAAGTATAATTCTTAGGAAATAATTTTTAGTCTAGTCTTTGCTTCGTTGGAGTTAATGTTGTTTGATTTATGTCCCTAGAAGGTAAGAACTTTATTATTTGATTTATTTAGTGCCACATGCTTGTGGAAATGAAATCTATTTTCATGACACCATAGGAATATTTTTATCAGTATTTTTAATGAGTCAAGTTTTTGCAGAGTTAACATTACGGCCTAGGATTTGGGTACTTTTAGAAGCTGCTTCAATGTTTTCAGACCACTTGATTTTAGTAAATAATAGCTTAGGCACCTCCTAGAGAACTGAAGGACTTCTAGGGGCTTTAAAATTGAGCTTAGTGTATTGCAATGGAATAAAATTCTCCCAATTTGCACACTGGGACAATTTATTTCTTGAAAAGTACAAAATAGATCATTGAATCTGCAAACATATTATACCACTCTGAATTCTGTTATCATCTTTGATTACAGAGACTCAAGGTCCAAAGTCAAACATATTTTAACTCCTTTGTACACAAGGAAACATTAAACCTGGAATATGTAAACAAAACAAGTGGTGTAACCCTGATATAAGGAAACCTTCTTAAACAGCAAGACGTTGTAAAATATCTTACAGCAAAGAAGAAATGGCTCATTTTGCAAAAATTTAACTAGTAGATACAGATTTTATCACATAATCAAGACTCTAATATAATTTTGGTATTTGGCTAGAAAAGAAGAGCAGAGGGCAATTTTAATCCTACCAGACTTGTATATTACATGAGGGATAAAATCTAGGCATTTAAAAGTTGGGGTGGAACATTTTTAATAGCAACTATTCCTCTGCCATTCTTCTCTCTGCATAGTCTATATAAGATTAGAAGGTTATTTCTACACAAACTTCCCATACCCTGAGAGGGCTAGCTACAATCCACCCTTCAGCATTTCTATCCTGTAATCTTTTTGTAGCTGTAACCTCAAATGTAGGGAATGACAAGTTCTGTTTGTTTTCTTTACTGGCACATTTTAAGAATAGGTAAATATACAGAACAAAAACCAAGTTCATTACTTTGCAACCTTTTATCCAAAGTGTTATTTTGTGGTCTCTATTTCATATTTTTTATACCTACCATATCAATGGCTGTATTGAGTTTCAATCAAATGTATTTGTGCTGAAAGAAAACACTTTCTTTTCCAGAGTTTATATATATATATATATATATTTCTTATAAATATATATATATATAAATGTCCATATATATATATAAATGTCCATGAACATATGTTTATTCATAGGTTTACTGTAACAAATTCATACTCTGCCCTTTTTGAAGATTATATTTTCATGTGTTTGGAAGAGCTCATTAAATGTTTTATTAGGAAAAAACAAGAGAATATAAAAAGCATTTTAAAGAGGAAAAAGTTCTATTTAATGACTTAATCATATTGGAGGAAGGGAAGATAAGCTGGCTAACAGAGTAGTCTAAATCTTTTTGCTTCTTTGAAAATGGTGAAAAACCACTTTGCCCTGAAACAGATGAGTTGCCATGTCAACACTGACAGAGCCAGGTCCTCTGCAGAGGCCCAGGTTAGTAGACGCTGGCAGAGCTAAGTCCCTGGAGAGGCCTGGGATTCTGGCATGTATGTTTCTGCGATATGGACAGCATATGGATGGAAGCAGTCAGGAGCCCCAGGAGGCACGTGTCTGAGGAATTTAGCCAGTCAAGGGCACTCAGTGTTGGATTTCTCCCTAAACCAAAACACCATAGACACATCCTAGAAGCACTTAAATGCTAAAACTTGTCTCTCTCCATATACTGAAAGCTGCTTTAAATGTATACTACTGATGGGTTTCCAAGCATATGTGCATCCAGCAGTTTGAGTACTTGGACCGAGAATAAGGAACTTTGGGGTTGGGGTTTGGTTGCTAAGTCCACCAGAACTTTACTTTACAACTTGAAGAATGTCATATTCTAGTGGTCATTTTCGAAACCTGTCACATGGAACTATTAAACCTCACTTGTAATCAATATCCAAAACGCTAATAGGAATCTGTAAACTTTAAAAGGCAAAGTGTTTAGAGAGCTTTAGTGGAAAGGCCATTTCAAAACACTAAATAGAATTAATAAAGCCTTGTGTATTCTTAAGTTTCAGAAATATTTTGAAAGCATTTCATATCCTTTATCTAATTTTTTTTTTTACTACCTTTGCCTCCAAATTCCATATTTGAGTTGTAATACATTTTAAAGGTGTCCCATGGACTTCACTTTCAAGCCTAAAAAATCAATATCTGGGTTGTTTATGACAGAAAAACTCTTTAAAATAAGTTTTTGAGAATACATTACCAATTGAGTGAGAGCAAGTGACTTCTTGTCTTAATTGAGGTCTTAATGTAACATTTTCGAGTTGCTGCTTAGGAGAGTAGAAAAAAAGGCACTGGATTGAGCAGGTCACTTGAGTTCCGTCCATGCTCCATAACCACAGAGTGGGACCACCATGTTACCTATGGGTCTCTTTCACCCTCACTCTGCTATCATGTTTGGAATGGCAGGACTAGCATCTGCTAAATCACTTCCTGACAAAGTCTGTTGACATGTCACCCACTAGGAAACCCGTTCTTATCTGATTAAGTGAGGTGATACAAATTCATTAAAATAAAGGTCACTAAATGTGATTCACAATGCAGGACAGTTCTCTTAGTATTCTGGACATGTCATCTGTATTGGCACAAACACCCTAGTCACTGTATACTATGATATCAGAATCCAAAGAGAGAAGACAAAAATAACTGAATTTGTCTTAAAGGCCATCAAAAGTTAATAAATGTGGCTTCTAACATGAAACAATGTGCTTTAATTCAGTGTCTGCAGGATATTTTTAAAGACTTTGAAAGTGAAAGTTTTTGACCACTTAGGCAGCTGGGAAGAAAATGGATTTTGGAATCAGATGAACCTGAGTACAAATCCTACCTCAGTTATGCCTGATCTCGGATAGATATCCAAGTTCTCTGAGCCTAATTTAGTTAACTGTAAGATGCGGACAATAATACCCAATTCTTTGGAAAACTGCACAAGTTAGGAATAATACAGGTAAATCACTTGGCATGTAATAGGTAATCAGTGATAGCTATAAGCAACATTTTATGAGTAAAATGTGTTTTCCTTCTAATGTCTTTCTGGTATGCTAGGAATACCTAGCAAAGTTTACATGGACAGCTGTGACTGTCATCTGCTGTCTTACTCTGAATGCCCAGCCTTGGTGCTTATTTGATGGATGCATAAATACCACCATAAATACATATTTAGACTAAGCAATTATAACAACAGTACATTCAGTTGACACAGTTCACTGTGTTTGTAAAAGAAACATGGCATTAGTGACCTCTTCAATATTTAGCTTATCAAAAGAGTTACATCAGTTAGGAATCTACCCATTTTCAAACCAGCTGCACAAGAGATCTATGTACATTAATTACTATTTAATTTTATTAGGTTCAGTATTTTAAAAATTCTTACTGACCTAGATTTCTATCAAATATGTTTTCAGTTAGCTTACACATGATTGGCCATATCCATATCAGTACTAGACATGTATTCTTGTCCCTTTTAGCTATTTGCATGCTAATATTTTTCTTACATTAATAAATTTTCAACATGTGTGTTTTGACACTCCCAGCACTGCCAATCCAGATTCAATATTTTACAGCGATGCATGGAACAAAAAATACATGTCCAACACTATATAAAATAAGTCTAACCTTGACAATCAGAAAAGACAAGAATATAAATATATGTTGGTCTTTTTCATTACAGATGAATCAAAATACATCATTAATAAAATATATACACTTTGCAATATGAACTTAGACCTGAAACAAAGTAGTTGAGGTAAGGGCTATCAAAATTTAAGATATAATACAGTGAGACTAACAATGTCTCATCTAAATGATTGAAGGTATGCTTAATAAATATGGTACATTTTAAAATAGTTATTGACTTGATGTAACTTTAATCTGCTAAGTGCATAAGATTAATTTTCACTTGTGTGGAATTATCTAAAAAGGAACATGAATTAATGAAAAGTTGGAAGCCCCTTTGAAATAAGTATCCTGTTAAACACATAAAAAATAGTTTCATGAGATTCCTTAGACTAAGAATATTCAGAAGGCACTAATCATCTCAATTATCTTTTCCACCTTATATTCTTTTTAACACAAAAGGCCAATGAACAGTTCTTCATTAAATACTGACATCAAAACAAAACATAACACAAGTTGTGAAGGATGGAAGGTGTAAGTTCTCCCCCAGGAAAGAGAACACTTGATTTTACAGCACCAACAAAGGCATGTAGTTTATAATGCTTTCCCAGCATGGTGGTATAATACAGTCGATACATATCTACATGATAGCTTATTTTAAAAGCCTTAGCAGTTTTCTCATTTCCAGTAGCAACCTGGTTTTTAAAGTCTGCTGTTTTCATATCTGAATAGTATTGTCTTTGCAATCATCTTTTATCTCCTCCCTGACATTTCCCACAAATCTCTCAAATGATTAGTGTTGCATTTTACGTATTCTTTCTAAAATTTTCAAGGTCAAATTCTCTGATGTCTCAGTGGATTTATGTCTTCAGTGCTTTCTTACATTTCTTTATAACAATTTCTGAGAACTCTATTGCACAAAATACAGTTCTTTCTAATGTGTCCACTTTTAAATAAATTTGTCCCCTTCATTGATAGTGGATGAAGAGACACAATAAATTTGGGTTCAAAACCTTACAGTCAATGCTAAAAATAATGTTTTAATTCTATAAGAAAATTGTAAAACAATTTCAAGATAAAAAATTCTGGAAATCAGGTTTTCAAGCCTTTTTTTATTAGAAAACTTAAATTATTACCTTTTCTTAAAAAGGAAGTAGCCAATATCCACCTTTGAATTTTCTCAAACAAATAGTAAGGAAGGATAGCAAACTAGGATAAGAAAACACATTAGAAGATAGCTTTCTACTTCATACAACTTCTAGAGACCTTTTCCTATCCATTTGCCTATTTCTGGTCAGCAGCAAGAACAAAAAAATCCATTTATTTTTGCTTTTTTGTTTTTTCAAGATGAGCTTCATTTACTTGAACACAAACAAAAGCTAGGGGAAACGGCTTTTATATTGGCATAGGCCAAGCACATGTTTCATGAACCAGGAAACCCTGCCTTCTATGGCTGCTTTTGTAGTTTTGAGTCTGATGGTGAGATAACCAAATGAAAGTCAAACAAAATTCAAAATGACACAGATTGACAACAAATAACGGAAACACATGGACTCCCCTTAGCTATTTTTTCTAGTAGACAAATCCCTAGCATTCTGTAAATAAAATCATAAATACTAAAGAAATGATGAGAATTTCACAATGGGGAAAGGATCATTTCTTATCATAATAAATATTTTGGTACAAATTATAAAAAACATAGAAAAGTTTAGTACCTTTGGGTACTTTTTTCTAATAAAACCATACCTGCTTCAGAACTTGTTTGATTATAGCTGCTAACAATGCTGTTTGGTATCCCTGGTGTGGAGGACGTTGAGATTCTTGACTGAGGTGTATTGGGATGTAATGAGTTTCCTAAAGCCACGCCCGACTGACTGAGCATCCCACAGTTCCCGCTAGCCTGAATCTGGTTTATTAAACCCGCAAGATGGTGGTTGGGGACTGGACTGTTACTGTGAACAAAGTTAGTGTTTGCATTGTGGCAGTGCACGGCTTCCCCTCTCAACGGTATGTTCTGTGTCAGTGAATTCTGAAGCACACTGGAGCTCACACTGGGATCGGTAAAATGCAGCTGGTTAGCAGAGCAAGGCAAAGCAGTATTTGAGCCCCCACAACCCGGGGTACTATTGCTACTCAAGTGAGAGCTTTGACAACTCATAGACTGTAGTAACTGAGACATTGAACTGATGGGAAATGGACCCTGACCCTGCTTCCTCAGCAGGTCGGGTCCAGGCTTAGGAACGGCAGAGCTATCCATCTGAGACTGTCTGAGCAAGCTCAACACTGTGGTAGGTGGCTGTTTTCTCTTCCGCAATGAGTCTTTTTGCTGAGACATCAGCTTATCTCTGAGTGCCGCGCGACCGCTCTGCCCTTCCCCTGGTGGGAGAAGCATGTTGGCAGCAGGCGGGAACATGGTGTTTAAAGTGCTATGTCCTTCAGTGTTGCCACTGCCAGCAACAGCTCCGGAATTGCTACTGCCGCTACAGTTGTTACCAGCAAGTTTGTTTTGATTTGCTAGCTGTGCTTTGGCTGCTGCTGAGAGTAAACTACTTGCTGGAAAGGAGGCAGCATTGTGCTGGTTCAAGATCTGATTTAAAGGCATTCCCAGCAAACCAGGCTGACTCTTTACAGGACCACTTCCGGCAGATGCAGTAGGAAAAGCTGCACTGCTTGGGGTACTTAGTACATTACTCATTCCAGCAATTAATGTGTTAGGGATATCCTTGTACTGATGATGTCCATCGGACTTAGTAGAAGGGCTTGATGGCATTGATGGCCTTGGGGACCCTATTGTTGACCTTGGTGACCTGGGTGGAACCTTAATACCACTACAAGTAGCCTGGGGTCCTAGAGGTGGCATCATGAAATTTCCGTGATCTGATGATGTGGAAGATGAGCGTGATCTTTGGGGTGATGCTTCAATCCTTCCAATTCCAGTCCCCAACATGTGCACGGGGGATGTCACTGGAGAAGGGGACAGGGAGGTTGAAGCTGAATGCTGAACTCTTTGTACATGACTCCCATGATTCATGTGACCAGGTTTTATGGTTGGCAAAGGGAGATTACTTGGCAAAGGAACAACAGCAGGAGGCATGCTTACATTCATCACAGGTACCTGAGAGTGGACATTTGAATGGAAACTAGTTGGATTAATGATAACAGGGTTCTGATTCACCGGTTTACTAGGAATAGGGTCAAGAATGCCAAGTGGATCTTTCTCGGATGTTAATGGCTTTTTCTGAAGAGCACAAGAAGGTGGAGGAGGGGGAGGTGGGCCTTGGGGTGGTTTGTGGTGGAACATTGCTCGTGGTATTTCCATATTAGTTGAAAAATTACACATTGGTTTTTTCATTACTGGACTCTTTGTAGTCAAGGTTGGGGAGAGAGGTATATTAGTCCTTCCAGCCATTGCACAGGATGACTGTACAGGAGAACCATGTAGCATTACTGAAGGTGGAGAAAGAGGAGTCCTGTTCAGGTGAATAGGACTAGAATTGGGAGCTCCATGAAAACCAGGATTATTTCTTGTGAAGACATCAGGGCTTCCAAGTGGGTCAGTCCTTGGAGAGATCGAGCCATCTCCATATATCTGGGAACCTGATGATGCTGGGCTGGGCAGGCCTCCGTGGCCACCACGAAATGGAGATTTCTGTCCGTGTTCACTGCTGCCCAATCTCTGCCGGGGGTAGACAGGGTGGAGTTCTTGTTGCTGGCTTCCAGGCAGTTCTTGTACATAGAGCCTTCCCATGGCATTTGATGATCCAATCATTAACTTGAAAGGATTCTTACATTCAGGAATCACAGAATTTATAATTCCTTCATGAGACTTATTTCTTACAGATCTTGGAGTTGCTGCCCGTGAAGGTACTATGGGAGTTGCATCTGATGTGAAAGAGAAAAAAAATTCTGTTACTAGTCTCAGTTCTTTTGTATTGGGATAGAGGGAGGGAGGGGAAGGAAAGGAGGAAATGAGGAAGGGAGAGCATCTAGAAATAGAAATTTGCAAATAGAAGCTGTGACTCAATGCAATTAAAAAAAGTTCTGTACTCAACATTAAACATTGGGTGAAAAATGGAAATTATTCTCCCTCAGTTGACCAAAGGTTCTCAATAACTGCTCCTTATGCTTGTTTACCTCTCATCTGGTGAGAAACGATGGCGAACTGAATCAGTACAGACTGACATTAGCCATTCTAATAGTATTCACAATATGCAAAATTAAGATTGACCAGCTGGAAATGGCAATGTTGTATCTTGCTGGATTTGAATTCTTTAAGAGCACAGTTACAACAGAAAATTATAACCTGTGTGGCATAGTATTTTCTTGTGTGATTTAAATGAATTGCCATTTTCACCAGAAAAGTTGTTACCCTCTCAATATTTCTATTACCTTACTGACACTTCCTCAGAACAGCTACTCCAAGTCTTCCTTATCCAAACATTTTCATCGTGAGAGTAAAAGAGTTTTAATTTTTTGTGAATTAAGGTGAATGGCATTTGGAATCTGTTATATTGGGAGTGATAGCAACAGTAAGCACAGTGATACTGCAATCATGCTCAGCTTCATCAAGACTGTAACACTGCAATTTCTTTGCCCTTAATCAGTTATTATTGTAAAAAATAGCCTTAGCCAACCAGCTGAGGTAAAAGATAGCAATTCTTTTAGTAGTATAGAATTCCTATGCAAAATATGTAAAATCTGGTCAGAGTGCAGTACCAACTTCAATGCTGGGTTCCAACTGAGTGTTCTCTTTTTAGAGAGTGTGCACTGCTTCTTCCTTCCTGACTTTTTGCAATCCCTTCAGTTCTTTTGGAGATCAGACAGAATACAGGCAACAAAAGCAAGCTGGCTCATCGCATACAATTTTCATTCTATCATGTCAGAATTCTAGGTTTAAGGTTTTTAGTCCCTAAGGATGTTTATGATGTTGTGGCTTCTAAAACAGGGATGGCAAATAAAATTGATTTCACATGCCAGTTCCCATCAGCTGCTTAGAGCTATACTGAAAAGGATGCTTAAGCTCTAGCTGGGCTCCATGGGAAAATGCCAATGAGTCCATTACTGGTGCCGGGCATGAGAGTGGTACCATTCATACTATATATTGACCATTCCAATTCTGAGGCTTACAATATATTAGCGAGTATATCTGGATTCATTTGCAATCAGAGATGTATGTATTTACTTAAATGGATAATTGCACATTTAAGATAAATATACTCTTACATACAAGGTTGTATATAGGTTAAATAATAGCATAGCAATTTCTAAGGCAGTGGTTCTCAATCTGGGTGGGGTACACAGTTCTAGACAGGGTGCATTCCAGAAGTAAAAGAATGCAATGAACATATATATTTTTCTTGGGAAACATGGGTTTTCTGTTTCTAGCATGGTAGAGATAGAGTGATTTCTGGATATAATATATGAAAAGTTGAGAACCAGTGACAGAAGAGAACTGCAGCAGATAAATTCAACTGAACTTATTTTCTTATTAGAGAGAGATTTTCACAGTTTGTAATTAAAGAATATATGAAAAATATTTGGGGTACTGTGCTTAGCATATAGTGAGAACAGCTGTCTGTGTTAGTATCACTAGCATTATTTTGGAATGGACTGTGTCCTCTTTAGTAACAAAATCAGTGAGTTGTGCCTTTTCCTGGGTATTTATACAACGATTTACAGTTCAATGAGTAAAAGTATAGACATTGTCATTTTTACATTCAACAGAATTTAGAAAATAGCTGTGTTTGAGAGTATTTCTTCCATACCTGGGGAGAAATAGTTACCATCTTTAAAATAACAGGAATATTAACAAGACAAACATTGTTACCTTATAGTTAGGAACTAACAGTTTTATAAGAGTTGGCAAATGTAAACGCTATGCACTTGTCAAGTGCTTTCATGTATAATCAAGTAGACTTTTCAAAAGAATAAACAGAAACAAAATGTATGTTTATGTAAGTAAAACAAAGAGAGGTAAAAACTACTGTACGTCCTCTTCACTTATAATTATCTAAATCTCAGTCTTATAATGTACTTTAAAATTGGAAATTGAAATAAATGCAGTGATGGAAGCTAGTAAAAGAGCAGCAGTTAATCCCGTAAAGCATACCATTGTTAAAGGGGATGAAGATAAACCTTTTTTTACCTGTACTAGTTAAATATTTACTGCTCATTTCAACAGTGAAGCTTGTATGTATAGGGTATGACAAAGGACCAAGATCAAGATTCTGCTAGGGGCATAAAAAAGGCATCAAGGCCCACTCCGTAGAAGGAGGTGAAACTGATATAATGTGATGTGAGAATGGCAGTAGATATGAGCATGTGCAAACATTTGTGCAAGGGAATACACAAAAATGAAAACATAGTTACATCTAGGTGGCAGGATAATGGCAACTTTTAAATAATTTACTACTTTAAATTGTTGCAATATCTTTTCATTTAAACATGTAGCTCATTAAAAGAAAAATTCCCTAAAAGATTTTTTTCCTTACATTCATGAAGGAAATTTTTCTGATCATTCCTGCTGAAGTTTAAAGGTTAAAGGGATATTGAAGAGGAGCTCTTGCTAATAACTGCCAAGTTTGTCACTCCCTGCCCTCTTCACATGAATAAGTGTGAATCTTTAATTATGTGTACAATGTAAAATTGCTTCTCTTTGTATCTAAAGCTGTCAATAATTTGGCCCCAGTTTACTTATGCAGGTTTAATCTTCCACTCAAGTCAGTTTAGTTTCCACGTTATCCCTTAATTATGTTATACTCACTTTGGATAAGAATTTTCTTATTTCCCTCATATTTCTAAATCCTACCATTTCGCAAGATAGGCTCAAATCTGAATTTTACCATAAAGCCTTCTCTGATCACTACAGATTATAGATACAGTATTGGTTATCTTTCATAAACCAATACTTTGGTGTTCAGCTATATTTTATCTTGAATTACTGTTCAAGTGTTAAATTGATTATATTTTGGAAGGAGTTCATATTCTAGTCCTCATAAAAAAGAAGTTTCTCAGTTTCAAAGTATAATTACAGAAGTTACAAATTAATCATAAAGGGAAAGGTACCTTTGGAGTAACACTGGAGAAATCGGACGGACATAGCTTGACCCAAGCAGTTAAACTTAATGTTAGCAATATGGAATAAATTGACATCATGCTCCTCCTAATGAGTACATAACATTGCTTATGCAGTATTCCTACCAAACTGTGTTCAACCTGAGTATAAGTATGAGGAAGCAATCAAGCAAATTCAAACTGGGGAACATCCATAAAACTGGCCTGGATTCTGAAAACATCAATGTCATGAAAGATTTAAAAAGACTGGGGAATTGACATAGATTAAAGAAATCTAACAACTAATTGTAGTTGCCTAATCTTTGATGGCATCCTAAATTTTTAAAAAGACTGGAATTTTAAAAAACTGTAAGAAATTATCAGGACAATTGGAGAAGTTTGAAAATAAACTGCATATTAAATAATAATATTATATCAGTATTTAATTTTCTGAATGTGATAATTAGATTGTGGTTTATGTAGGAGAATGTCCACGTGTGTTGAAATATTTAAGGTAAGTTTTCACAGTATCTGCAACTTCTGCAACAAAATGCTAATTGGTGAATCTAGGTGAAGGGTACAGGGTACTCAGTGAACTATTCATGCAATTTTTCTGCAGCTTTCACATTTTTGAAAAACAAAAGCATGCACACGTGTTAAGGTGTTTGATGGAGGTATAAAAAGTTCTTGGGCAAGGTGTTTAATAAATAGCTATCAAATGCCTGAAAGAATAACACTGCTAGATCTTGACAATATTGCTATTTGCATTTTAGGACTTTATGCCAAACATTCCAGTCCTGTCTTAGGAAAAAGGCTACATTTGCTTCCTAAAAACCAATAGCACCTTCTCTTTTGTTAGTTCAGCTCTAGGTATTTGTATAGCATTTGTATGTGTTAATTACTCTGCTCCTTTAACTAGATGGTTTGGATAGGAAATTTTGGAAGACAACTTCATGGGAATTTTTCAGAACTAATTTGCTATTTGTAATAAAATGATAAAACATACACAACTTTAAAAGCATTGTGCATGTTTGAAAAGTGGACTCAGAGAATGCTTGGCAAATTGATTTCTAATGACTCCTTCTCTAGGACAGGAGTGGGGGAGAAAAATTCCTAAATCCTTCAGTATATTACATACTTGTTCCTCCTCCAGGACTGGTGAGCACCAGAGAAGGATGTGGGGCTTCCATGCTTTTATGAAGTGTAGCCACTGCAATGATTTTTCTTTTATGTATGCATAGCTTTGTGACATCTTCATCTGCCTTAACATCTTCTGCAGTTCTTTGTTTCACAGCAGCTCCAGGATCAAAGTTAAATACCTGGAAAAAGTACAGCCTTTGTTTAGAGTATGTCTGTAGAAACATTAGTTAAAAAGATACCCTGTTGAAAAATTTTTTTTTGCATAGACTGAAGCTGAGTATCTCAAATATCTGAATAAAACCTTCTGTAGTTTTTAAATTTAAGAAAAACAACTTTATTCATAATACAATAAATACTTCTGCCCAACTCATGACTTTTAGTGGCAAAGAAAATAATGCAAATTATCTCGATTCTAATAGAGCCACCATCAATATATGGAAAGTATAATATTTGATAATGTCCTCAATTTTAGATACTTCTTGATGCTGTAACAGTACAAAAACAGATGAAGTAGAATGAAAAACCCTAGCTGACATTTCTATGGCTTACTTTTTCTTTGGCTTTATTTTATTACTATATTAATATTACTTTTTCACTGATTTAAAAAATCTATTATTCTATTTTTTAAAAAATCTTATTGATTGTGTATATACTTACAAGTTGTTTCAAAATGCTTTTTTGGGGGAAATAAGGTGACACACAATAAAGGAAAAAGTTGTCTATTAATCTTTAGTTCTAAAATTAGCACTATAATTAAGATATTCAGAGAACAATGACTTGTTTCTACAGTAAATAACATTTTACCATTTACAATGATTTAACTTTTTACCTTGCAAAACAGTAAAACAGTTTCACTTATGGCTAGGAAGGTTCAGCTTTGTGAATTTATAAGTATTTGTGCAGTTATATCAACACCAGTGCTAAAAATAACATTGCAGGGTGAACAGTGACAGTAGGGAAAGAAAATATCATACTGTTAAATAGTGAGCATGGATATAGGCTTAATAAAAAGGTGCAAAGGAGGTTTTGATAAAATATTTAATGTGAATGTACGTTTGTTACCTTTGATAATGATTCTTGGACTTGAACTATTTTCCGCAATCTTTAAGCATTCCAAAATGCAAAGGATCTCTAGTTAGATAAAGGCTTTCAAATGCATATATATTGGAGAAGTAATATAAAATGAAATGGCAAATGAGAAAAGCACATATATGGAGCACCAAAAAAATAAATGGCTGGTAGATCTATTGTGAAATGTTTACCTTGGGAAGAATAAGAGGACATTCCAGGCCACACTTGCATGTTCCGTCAGTAAGCAGGTATGTTTTAACCTGCTCCAAGCAAGATAACAAAGACCCACTGGGACTGTAAAAATAGTTAAAAAAAATTTAGGAAATAATTCTGACTGCACATATATGAAAAAAGGCACAATTTATAGTCTTACCATCCTCCAAAGGATATTTTCCTACTAAGAAAAAGCATTTTCTTTGTCAATATTATGTTAGCTACTAAATTATAGCCTTTAACACTATTACTCTTTCTTGAAAACCAAAATATTTATCAGAAAAATACAGATTTTCAGAGAAGTATTTCAAAGTATTTTGAAAACCAAGAGTAGACTAAGGATGGGAAAGATGTTTTTCTTCAGAAAGGGCAGAAGCAGGCAAGAAAGGAACAAGAAAAGTACTTGAAAGTAATCATTATCATTTTAAACTAGAAGATCTACTTTTAAAGCCATTTGAGGAAAAACTAAAGTTTAGGAACACATTGGAGGTCAAACCACAAAGTCATTAAGTCTACAAAAGTTGGAGCTAACAAGCTCTTTTTAATCTTGAAGTCTAGAACCAAGTTGTCCCTGTAAAAACAGGTTTCTCTCTTTCCCTCATCCATGTGTTTCTTTGAAGATAGAACAGTATGCCCCAACTCAAATTCTACTGAAGAGCCAAAACATACTGCCAAGGAGAGAGATAAGCCAAGCAGAGCTGACGATGGGAAATTCTTGAGGAAATAGGGTTCCTAAGTAGGAGAAAGGTGCCTTTCAGTTCTTCTGGCTGGTAACTGGGTAGTGCTTTCAATGTTAATGATTTTGGGGTCACAAAAGTCAGTGTGATATATGAATACATATCAAGTTCAAGTCTAAAGATTCAGTACTAATTCAGATGACAAGTCTTTAATTTTCTTAGTTCGAGGGTTAGTTTAAAATGGGCACTGCGCATTTTAGGGCTTTTGTTATTAATATATTGATTTTACAGTTTAAAAGCATATAACATATTCAAAATTATTATATTATTTATGACTATTAAGCAAAACCACTTACGCGTTCTGATCTGACAACATTTATTCAGAAATAATACTCTCCATTTTGTATACAAAGCATTACACTAGTAGGGGTAAACTATTCTGCTTCTATAAAAACACAGGCAATAATTTTGTACCTATAAATAAATCAGCTTTAAAATGCAATTCATATTTTATTTATGGACAGTCAAATAAGTAAACTTATGCATATAGAAAATCTCAAAATCCTCAATTTTGTCAACTCATTCATTTGCTTAGGCTAACAATTTTTTTTTAAATCATAGGTAAAGAATAACAATTCCCAGCTCTGAGTTCCACTCCAGTGGTAGGGGCAACAAGATGTTTTTGGAAGTCTAGTAATTTTGATAAAACAAAATCACCAAATAGTTATCATGCGAAGAATTCATTAATTTTGTGAAAAGGAACTGCCTTGCATTTTACAGTTAAAGAAAGTGTATAGACTGAATCCTAGAGGAATTTAATTATAGAATTAGACCTGAAGACAAGAATTCCTGAATTCTCTTACAGGACTCCACTCTAGACACTTTATTTTATTTTATTTTTTTTGTGAGGGCATCTCTCATATTTATTGATCAAATGCTTGTTAACAACAATTAAATTCTGTATAGGGGAGTCAATGCTCAATGCACGATCATTAATCCACCCCAAGCCTAATTTTCGTCAGTCTCCAATCTTCTGAGGCATAACAAACAAGTTCTTACATGGAGAACAAATTCTTACATAATGAATAAGTTACATAGTGAACAGTACAAGGGCAGTCATCACAGAAACTTTCGGTTTTGCTCACGCATTATGAACTATAAACAGTCAGTTCAAATATGAATATTCATTTGATTTTCATACTTGATTTATATGTGGATACCACATTTCTCTCTTTATTATTATTATTTTTAATAAAATGCTGAAGTGGTAGGTAGATACAAGATAAAGGTAGAAAACATAGTTTAGTGTTGTAAGAGAGCAAATGTAGATGATCAGGTGTGTGCCTGTAGACTATGTGTTAATCCAAGCTAGACAAGGGCAATAAAACATCCACGTATGCAGAAGATTCCTCTCAGAACGGGGGGGTGAGGTTCTAAGCCTCACCTCTGTTGATCCCTAATTTCTCACCTGATGACCCCCTTGCGACTGTGCCTGTCTTAGGTTGTTCCTCCCTTGAGGAATCTTACCCGTCTCTGGCTAACCAGTCATCTTCCGGGGCCATACAGGGAAATGTAGAGTTGGTAAGTGAGAGAGAAGCCTTATTGTTTGAAATGGTTAGCTTTTTATTTCTTTGCATATTTATGCCCTGTAGCTTCTATGCCCAACTAGACACTTTAAAAACAATTTCTCTCATCACTCAGTTGGGTTCTTTCTTTTAGTTGTAGCTCTTTAATTAACTTTTGGGAGTAATAATTAACATAAAAAATAGTTTTAAGTCTTACAGTAGAGATAAAGCTTAGAAGATTAGAAGCAGGTGGTAAATTTAATGTGCAGCCTCAATGCCACCCTGAGGCAAGAACAGCTGGAGACTAACTTAAAAATTACAAGCAAACTACACATTGAGAAGGGAGCTAAAAAAGGAATGCTGCTTCCTATGTATGTTCAAGTAATAAACAGTTATATGCAAACAAATCAAAGCCATGCTGGTGTAATTTATTTGAAGGTATTTTACCTTATCTGGCAGAATTAGTTTCCAAAATAATTCTTAGTGTACAGATGTGAATTTGGAGAACTCATACTAACTCACAGTAACAAATAGTAAGTCTACTCAGACTTGGAAAATCATAAACAAGATAACTGATGATTCCTAGAATCAACTTGATTTAACAAGTCTCAGTAATGTGAAAAGCTGATTGACCTTTCAACTGGGATGAAAATGAAGTAAAATAAATAAATAAACAAATAAAATCACCAAGGTTTTAGGATCTTTGCTATACAAGGTGAATATATATTTGTTCCTAACAGACTAGAACAACTGTATGTGAACAGTAACATTGATATCTTGCCTTATCATATTTATTACAACATACTTCTGGCAGTTTTTTAACAGCATTGGCAATAGGAACACTTTCAGCAGGTTATCCCCTGTGTCCTAGTCAATCATACCTACCATGGTATGAACTCCACATTCTCTGCTTTCTTATCCCTTCACAATAATTAATTAGAGCACATTTTAAATATTACAGAAACAAAAACCTTGCATGTAAAAGAATTTCAATTGGTAATTAAGTTTACCTCAAGAAACATCTTATACAAAACAAACTTAGGATAGAATTTGAGCTGACTTTTGAATTGCTATAGCATGAAATTATATTTATATAATGGAAAACACCTCATTCATATAAATATATCTTGATACAAATGGACAATTTCTTTGAAGTTGGGATACAAATAACCACATTGAAAGTAATAATATTAATGTAACAATGCAATGTGATATCTCTTGAAAAAAATTAAGTCTATTTCTAATGGCTTTTATTATATCACAGAGAAAGACTTATGTTATACTTACCTTTCATTTACTTACTTATAAACTATAAGGAACACAGGTACAATTATTTAATAATAAGACTAAAATTTGGTCAAGGGTTCAAGATGTCATTGTAGGAAGATCCTGAGCTCACCTAATCCCAGAGACACAACAAATCTACAACTACATATGGAATAATTCTCTCTGAAGGGGACCTAGAAACTGGATGAATAGAGCCTCCAATATCAGGGACAGAGATGGCTTAGAAAAGGCAGAGCTACAGTGTTGATAAGGAAAAATCCACACCTCAGGCACAGTGTTCCATAGTCATGAGGGATCTCAATTGTATAGAAGTTTGCTCGGAGGACAGGAGATTCAAGCTTCTCATCAGGCACCACAACCCCTAGATTCTGCATGGGTGAGATGAGCTCCCCAAACACCTGGCTTTGGTAATCAACAGAAAATACCTATAGAAAAGCTATATAATTGTAGAAAGGGAAACTGACTCTTGAAGGGCTTGCATAGTCTCACTCAACTTGGAAACCAGTGCAAAATGCCAGATTAAAAAGTGCATAGACCATAGATGAAGGAGACCAACTCACTAATCTCAGAGCACCTGCTGGAGACACAGTAGGCAGCTGGGCCTGACCCCAGGATCTGAGACACTGGCAGTGGCTATTTTTGCTACCTTGTTCTGCTGTGCTGGTGGGTGGTACTGCTTGAACTGGTACTGGTGGGTGCCATTTTGGAGTCCTCTATCTAGACTGCTACTGCTAGAGGGTGTGCTCTGCTAAGAGCCCAGCAAAACCCTGCCCCTCAGTTGGGCCTTGCAGCTGACAGGATGATAACTTGTCCACTAGTGAACTGCAGCAGTCACAGTTGTGCCACAAAAGAAAGGGACATGCAGTCCACACAAGGAACATCCCTAGAGAACCTGGCTCTGGTGGGCAGAAAGGATAGCATTTCTGGGCTCCTAGGACATCTCCTACATAAGGCCACTCCTTCAAATTTGGGAGACATAGCTAAGCTATACGCAGAAATAAACACAGGTAGTTAGGCAAAATGAGGAGACAGAGGAATATGTTCCAAATGAATGAACTAGACAAAACCTCAGGAAAAGAACTAAATGAAACAGTGATTAGCAATCTACCTGGCAAAGAGTTCAAAGTAATGGTTGTAAAGTTACTCACTCACTGAACTTGGGAGAAGAATGGAAACACAGTGAGAACTTCAACAAGGAGTTAGAAAATATAAGACAGCATCAGTCAGAGCTGATGACAGAATAATAGAAATGAAAAGTACACAAAAGTGAATAAACCAACAGCAGATTAGGTGATACAAAAGAATAGATCAGTTATCTGGAAGACAGGGTAATGGAAATCATCCAAACTGAAGAGAAAAAAAATTAGAAGAAAATGACGATAGTCTCAGGGACCTCTAGGACAACATCAAGTATACTAACAATTGCATTACAGGGAGCCTAGAAAAAGAAGGGACACTAAGGGTCAGAAAGCTTATTTGGCAAAATAATAGTGGAAAACTTCCCTAACTTGGGGAAGAAAACAGATATCCAAGTCCAGGAAGTACAGGGAATCCCATATAAGATGAACTGAAAGAGATCAACACCAAGATACATTATATAATTAAAAGTAAAAACTTAAAGATTGAGGAGATCAATTAGTTATGTATAAGGGAACTCTCATAAGACTATTGGCTGATTTTTCATCAGAAACATAGCAAATCAGAGGAGAGTGGCATGACACATTCAAAGTGCTAAAAGGAAAAAACTTACAACCAAGATGGTTTACCTGGCAAGGTTTTCAGTCAGAACTGAAAGGGAGATAAAATGCGTCCCAGACAAGCAAAAGGTAAATGGGTTCATCACCACTAATGAAGCTTTACAAGAAATATCATTTTAAGTCTGCTTTAAGTGGAAAAGAAAAGGACATAATCAGAAATAAGAAAATATATGAAAGAAAAATAATGTCACTAGTAAGGGCGAGGAATAGTAAAAGTAGCAGATCAATCACTCATAGAGCTAGTATGAAAGTTTAAAGACAAAAGTAGTAATATAAACTGTATCTACAATAATTAGTTAAGGGATACACAAAATAAAATGATATAAAATATGATGTCAAAAACATAAAATGTGGGAAGTGGGAGCAAAAATGTAGTGCTTTTAAAATGCTTTTGAACTTAAGTGACCACCAATTTAAAAGAGGCTGTTATATGTACAGGTTGTTATATATGAACTGCATAGTACCATAAACCAAAAATTATTATAGGTACCTAACAGGGCATGTAAATATACAAAGCAAACATTAACTAATACAAAAGGAGAAATTGACAGGAATACAATAATAGTGGGGGACCTTAATACCCCACTTACATCAATGGATAGATCATCCAGACAGAAAAACAATAAGGAAACACTGGCATTAAATGACAAATCAAACCAGATGGGCTTAATAGATACATATCAGAACATTCCATCCCAAAACAGCAGAGTACACATTCTTCTTAAGTGCACATGGAATATTCTCCAGGATAGATCACATGTTAAGTCACAAAACAAGTCTCAATACATTTAAGAAGACTGAAATAATATCAAACATCTTTTCTGATCACCATAGTATGAAACTAGAAATCATTTGTAAGAAGAAAACCAGAAAAAACACAAACATGTGGAGAGTAAATCATATGCTACTAACCAACCAATGGGTCAGCAAAGAAATTAAAAAAATACCTTCAGACAAATGAAAATGAAAACAAAATGTTCCAAAACCTATGAGATACAGCAAAAGCAGTTCTAAGAGGAAAGTATAAGGACATAGGCCCAGCTCAAGAAATAAGAAAAATTTCAAATAAACAATCTAACTTTAAACCTAAAGGAATTAGAAAAAGAAGACTAAACAAAGCCCAAGGTTAGTAGAAAGAATAAATAATAAAGAGCAGAGGGTAAATGAATAAAATAGATACTTAAAAAACAATTGGAAAAATAGATGAAAC
Source organism: Manis pentadactyla (assembly GCF_030020395.1). NCBI lineage: Eukaryota > Metazoa > Chordata > Mammalia > Pholidota > Manidae > Manis > Manis pentadactyla. The sequence goes on from NC_080026.1 coordinate 22,387,358, forward strand.
TAAGAGTTGGTTCTTTAAAAAGATAGATAAAATTGAAAAGCCTTCAGCAAGATTAATCAAGAAAAATAGTTGGCTCAAATATATAAAATCAGAAATGAAAAGAAGTTACAAATTATACCACAGAAACACAAAGGATCATAAGAGATTATTATGAAAATTATACACCAATAAATTGGACGCTTAGAAGAAACAGATAAGTTCCTAGAAACATACTTCCAAAACTGAATCAGGAATAAAAAATCTGAACAGACTGATTACGAGTAATGAAATTGAAGCAGTAATAAAAACACTCTCAAAAAACAAAGGTCTAGGACCAGACAGCTTCACAGGTGAATTCTACTAAATATTTAAAGAAGAGTTAATCCTTCTCAAACTATTCCAAAAAATTGAAGAGACATGAACACTCCTAAACTCACTGTACAAAGCCAGAATTACACTAAAACCAGGCTACGACACCACAATAAAATTCACAAGCTAATATATCTGGTGAACATGATGCAAAAGTCCTTAATAAAACAATAGCAAACTGAATTTAACAGTACATTAAAAGGATCATACACCATGACCATGTGGGATTATTCCAGGGATGCAAGGATTGTTTAATACCTGCAAACCCATCAACGTGATGTACTGCATTAACAAAAATGAAGGATAAAAATCATTTGATCATCTCAATAAATGCACAAAAAGCATTTGACAAAATTTAACATCCATTCACAATGAAAACTCTCAATAAAGTGGGTATAGGGGGAACATACTTCAACGTGATAAATACCAGGTATAACAAATTCACAGCTAACATTATACACAATGGTGAAAAGCTGAAAGCTTTTCCTCTAAGATCAGGAAAAAGGCAGGGATGCCCACATTCTAGGAGTTGTAAAATAACTTAAACTTATTAAAATAGTAATATAAGAAATAAAAACTTCATACAAAAATAACATACTGAAGAGCAATGTCACTGCCCCTACCCACCCTCTCCCATTAAAAAGAAAAAAAGACAACGATGCACACTCTTACCACTTTCATTCAACATAGTATTGGTAATCCACAATAATGCAAGAAAAATAAGTAAAAGGCATCCAAATTGGAAAGGAAGAATGAAAACTGTCACTAGTTGCAGATGATCTGATAGTATATATAGAGGGAAAATCTAAGCCTCCACCGAAAAATCTGTTTGAATAAATGAATACAGTCAAGTGCAGTATACAAAATCAACACACAGAAACCATTTGTATTTCTATACACGAATAACAAACTATGAGAAAGAAAACTTAAGAAAACAATCCCATTTGTAATTGCATCAAAAAGTACAAAATACCTAGGAAGAGGTGAAAGACCTGTACTCTGAAAAATACATGACATTGATGAAAGAAATTGAAGAAGACACAATTAAATGGGAAGATATTCTTTGCTCATGGATAGGATGAATTAATATTGTTAAAATGGCCACATTGCCCAAAGCAATCTACAGATTCAATGCAATCCCTATCAAAATACCAAGGTCATTTTTCACAGAATTAGAGCATATAATGCTAAAATTTATACAGAACTCCAAAAGACCTCTAATATCCTAAGCAATCTTGAGAAGGAAGAATAAAGTGGCAGTTATCAAATTTCTGGATTTCAAACTATATTACAAACCTATAGTAATCAAAACAGTACAGTACTGTCATAAAAACAAACATAGACCAGTGGAACAAAACAGAGGGCCCAGAAATAAACCCATGGATATATAGTCAATTAATCTATGACAAAAGAGGTAAGAGTGTACAATGGGGAAAAGACAGTCTCCAGCCACATGGACAAGAATGAAATTGGACGACTTTCTTACACCCTGTACAAAAATAAACAAAATAGATGAAAGGATAAAATGTAAGACCTGAAACCATAAAACTCCCAGAAGAAAACACAGGCAGTAAGCTATCTGACATTGGTCTTAGTAATCTTTTTTTGAATCTTTTTCCTCAGGCAAGGACAAGAGCAAAAATAAACAAATGAGACTACGTCAAACTAAAAAGCTTCTGCACAGTGAAGGAAACCATCAAGAAAACAGAAGGGCAATCTACTAAATGGGAGAAGATATTTGCTAATTACATATGTGATAAAGGGTTCACATCCAAAATTTATAAAGAACTCATGCAACTCAATATGAAAAGAAAATCAAATTAAAAAATGGGAAAACACTTAAAGAGACATTTTTGCAAAGAAGATAGAATAGGCACATGAAAAGATGCCTAACATTACTAATTATCAGGGAAATGCAAATCAAACCCCAAATGAGGTATCACCTCACATCTGTCAGAATGTCTATTATCAAAGAGACAATAAATAACCAGTGTTGGCTGTGGGCAGGAATGGAAACTGGAGCAGCCATTATGGAAAACAGTAGAAGTTTCTCAAAAAATTAAAAATAAAACTACCTCATGATGCAGCAATTCTACTTCTAGGTATTTTTCTGAGGAAAACAAAAACACTAATTGAAAAAACATATGCACCCCTATGTTAACCTTAGCATTACTTATAATAGCCAAGATATGGAAGGAACTTAAATGTCAATTGATAGATGAATAGATAAAGAAGACATGGTGTACACAAACACACATATACATAGGAATGTTATTCATCCATAAGAAAGAATGAAATCTTGCCCATTGAGACAACATGGATGGACCTAGAGGGTTATTATGCTGAGTTAAATAAGGCACACAGAGAAAGACAAATACCATATGATTTCACTTACATATGGAGTCTAAAAAACAAAACAAATGAGCAAACAAAACAAAATGATGGTTTCAGACTCACAGAAAGAACAAACTGATGGTTACCAGAGGTGAGGATGGTGAAGAAATGGATGAAATAGGTGAAGGGTATTAAGAAGTATAATCTTCTAGTTATAAAATAAATTAAACATGGGGATATAATGTACAGTATTGGGAAGACAGTAAAAAAATGTAACAACTTTGTGTGGTGACAGATGGTAAGTACACTTATTGTAGTAACCATTTTGTAATGTATTGAATCACTATATATATATATATATATATATAGTACACATGAAACAAATAATGTGTATTAATCATGCTTAACTAATTGTGCTTCAATAATTTTTAAAAAAGACTAAAAGTCTTCACCAGCAATTCAGTTATTCCATTCAACCTGTTCTATATGAGATACAGGCCATCAAAATTTAAATTGCAGGCATTTGCATTTTATCTGTGTAATTTTTACTTGTGAGATGAAAAGCCATCTCTATCATGAATTTTTCTTTTTTTGCTACTATATGCAAGGGAATAGATTAAAACTGCACAGAAAAAAAGGGAAATTATTTTTAGTTAGCATCAGGCATTAAGAAGTCTAATAATTGAAGCTGCCTATAAATAAAAACACTCAACCTTACATCAGAAAAGCTGGCTGAAGCACTATGAAGGATAGAATAATACTGTCAAGAGACATCAGGTCTATTTCTATTATTTTACAGGTCTGTTCTTCCGTGAATGTGGTAATGTTGCTTACATGTTTCTTTTAGAAATATTCTTATTTTTCTTTATCCTTGTTACAGAGATAAGCAAAATGACACCGTGTATGAACACAAGTAATACATAAGAATTCTCCCTTGTAACCCAAGGCAATTTACATTGCAAAGTTGTACAGAATAAAAATACTTGCACAGTTCTAGCATGAAGGTAACTTACCCAAATTTACTTGAGGCGCTATCAGTCATGATATTTCACTCCTTTTGAGGAACAGCCTCTACCTCCTGAATTTGGGGACTGCCAACTTGGAGGTAACACAGATAAAATAGGGGCTCACCTGACATAAAGCACTCCATTTTGATCCACACGACGCTGCCAACCCACAGGAACTTGTATAGCTGGAAGACCTCCATCCTTGTTCCCTCCGTCACACTCCTTGCCTCCATTCATTTTCTGTGTCTGCATGGGACTCTCCAAAGATATCAGCAATAAGATGATATCCTTATATTACAGGGCATGATGGCCTTCAAAAATGGCCAATGCAGCAGTTTTTCCCAGACTGTACAAAATGCATTGGGAAGCTTCGGCTCAGTTTGGAACCAAGTCCTTGAAATCTGCCATTATGGAAAAAATCAGTTTCCCATTATAATCTACATTAAATAACCAATATTTAATTCCTCAGGATGGTCTACATGGGTAAAAATGAGTGCTTCTGACTAAGGAAAATCATATTCACCAATGCTGGTACCTGTCTGAAGTGAGGAGGGGAGGAGTGTAAAGTTTTTAGTTCAACATTTTGTCTTGAACCTTGATGTTGGATTAAAATAACCTCTATTGTTTAGAAACCGGTCTCATTTTTATGGTGTGAGTCAGTTAATATTTCCAGGTACTACCCGCCTTTATAGGCCACATTCTTTAAACTTTCTCTTCATCTTCCAATCTGAATTCAAGATGCTGCAGGTTGGTTCATCTGACGTTTTCATGTCTTCAAAATTCCAACAATGTAGCCTGAAACATACATAAATATGTAATCTGTATATTTAATGTTGAAACACCGGGAAGCTACATACTTTTAATAACAGAATGAACTGCTAACCAGACCAAACCATTCTGATGTTCTCTGCTGTCAAAATCACGTGTCAAATTCAACTTGCTTTCTTCTTCTAACTTGATCCATTTACTCCAGTCACAATGATTTGCTTGTTTTTCACCACATGCGACTTTCTAATTATTAGAGACAGACCCATAATTTTGGCATCTCTCTCTCTCTGACACATACCTCCTTCTAACTCACAATAAAAATCTATCTATCACATCTTATGACCTAACAACTGGAAAGTTGTATGTTAATCCAATCATATTTTGTCACTCTTTAATTCTACATACCCCTGTGACTTCTTTTCTTTTCTAAGCATCATACTGGCTTAAAGAAGAAAAGTTTTCTTTTTTTTAAAAAGAAAACAAACTTAAAGCACATTTTCAAATGTAAGAGAAGATTTTCCCTCACTGTTTTTGAATATAGGAATGGGTGTTGTTTTATATTTAAGATTTATAAATTCCCTTCTATTACAGGTTACTCTCTTAATTCCTGTATTAAGTTACAGTGTGCTGTCTGAGGAACAGATACAGGCTACAAACAGGAGAAATCACTGCTAGTGCTGGATGCTTACAAGAGGTCACCTTAATGGTGCAAATAAAATAAAAAAAGATGCAAATAAATTTTTAAAAGATTTAGTACTTAATCCTGGTAGAGAATGTGATGTTATACTTGCTAGCATTTGTTGTGGTAAACAAGCTTTTCTATAATCAATTTACAAATTAGTATAGTTTGTGATTACATTGTGGGACTCTTGAAACTACAGGAAGAGATGAATGAAAAAAAATTGTTCTACTGTTATATGAGTAGGACTTGTGGTTTGTGATAAGAATTCCCACTAAAAGCATTATCCACAGATTAAAACATGCTGTATCTCAGACATTTTAACTGGAAATGAGGTGATATGCTCTGGCAAACTGTGTTACGTGACTGAAGACTCATATGAAAGTATTAAAATTATTTCAAAAAATTTAAATTAAAAATTAATACTTTAGACAATGTTTTGAATATGCACGTACAATGTAACAAATTAAACAGTGTAAAAAGACACAAAACTATTTAATCTTCACTCCTAAAAGTCTATATATTTAAGTTAGCCCCAAACCTTTTTTTGGATCTTTTCTTCGGAAAGCAGGAGAATGCTTTATAAAAGGTATCATACATTTAGGCTATGCCTTATTTACAGCTTTGGCTCTTATATTAAAGGTACTGGAATAAAGCATGTAATCATTTAACTGGAAGTCAGGAACCATAGGTATGGGTGTGAGAAATAGGCAGGCAATGGGAAAAGGAAAATTTATTGGGAAAAATGTGGGGTAAAAAGAAAAATACCAAGCAGTAACTTTACCAATGGTGTCTCAAGCTGCTAATTTGCATTGCTGGGCCCCCCTCCACCATGCCTATGCTTCTCACAGAAATGACCCGCTTGCAGGTTAGTGTACCTTTTCTGTCTCCCATTCACTGCACCTTTAACCCCAGCTGATCATGTATGTGTTTATACATGTTTCACTCAACAGTTAGTGAGCAGCTATTGTGAACTAGGTACTATGCCATGTGCAGGACTACAAAGATGGTTCGATGCCACTTTATCCAAAGCCAGGGCACTGTTTTGCACTAAAGAGCTGCTTAGCGTGAAAGAACAAAAAGGAAAGAGGGAGGGAGGATGAGGAAGGATGGGAAGAGCAAGGAAGCATCCGTCCCTGTTCTCAAGGAATTTCCTGCCTAGTGGGTGAAAGATACAAAAGAGATACGAACCTTGTGCCATCCTAGACTCACAGTTTTGTCAAATAGAAACAGACCCTGATGACTGAACCTGTGTTTTTATAGTCCTGATTCATGCTCACTTATTACTTTGCTTTTCTTAAAGAAATCTCTGTGATCATTAGATTGGACTGGCTCTTGTTTTCCCTACTTTTGAACTTTCTAATTGATGAATTTGGTTTTTTTTTTTTTTTTTTTGGTCTGCTTGCTCCTGCATGTGACTATAACTTCCCTGAGACTGGATGGCTCACTCCATTAAGTAATTTGTGAATCTGCCAGATAATACTACTTGTTTCTTGCCAAATGTCTCTCTCATATTTCAGTAATCAAAAATACAATATCTGATGGCTGGGTTTTACTCAGATCAGCAGTTCTCAAAACATGATTCTGGGATAAGCATCATTGTCAGTAACATCTAGGAACTTGTTAGAAATGCAAATTTACAGGCAGGCCTGACCCCAGAAATTTGTGGACAATCTGTGTTTTCACAAGCCATCTAGGTGATTCTAATGAATGCTCAAGTTTGAGACCCACTGGCTTAGACTAATGCCCCTGGTTCTCTCCCAGGACGTGGCTGGCCTTACATCTCCACAACATGTGGGCAGCTGGCCTTCTACTTCTTTCTTTCCCTGGAAGGTTATCCTTTTTTTGCTGATACTTCAGCCTTCTAGAGGCAGGTCAGTTGTAAGGGTCTAGGAATCCCCCACAGAGTAGAGATTTAGTGGCTATATAGTTATCTTCAACTTATTTGTGACACTGATTTTCTCAGCCTTCATTTTGTGAATTTGGAAAAGTCAGACATTTGAAGATGAAAATTTAATTGAGCTATAATCTCACTGTTGAATAATAACCATTGTAAACATTTATGTATTTCCTTTCAATCACTGTGGTTAGAAAGTTTTAAAAGCACAAGTAAAAAAAGAGTTTACTCTAATAAACAATGAACCACCTCCCCATATTCTTATTGTAAAGCATTTTGTCAGTCTTGCTTATTTTTTTTTAGCAATAAAACACTTAGAAAATATTATAGATGAAGTTAAATACTATCTCTACCCCTACTGCATTTCTTTTTAGCCCTATTCCCCTGCCCACCTCCCTAAAAGCAACAACCCTCATGATTCTGATCTGTATTCTTCCAGGTTGTGCTTTTATGTTTACTCCCTACACACGTATATGCCAATGATATTTGGTGTTATTACACGTGTTTTAAATTTTTTACATAAATAATGTTATACATATATATCATTCTGCAACTTACTTTTAAAAAATTCAACATTGTCTTGAGAGCTACCTCTGTTGAGATATAAGATACATCTCTGTTGAAGATTTATAGATCCAAATCTTTAGTTTTGACATCTGAATAGTATTCTATTCATCTGTTGGTATATCAACCATATTAATATTGGATTGTAGAGTCTGCACATTTTCAACTTTACAGGCATTGTCAAATTGTTCTCCAAAGTAGCTGTACTGATTCCATTCCTTTTCTGTGTATAAATGTGCTTTTTTTCTTTAAATATTGAATCGTTACCACTTTGTACCTTATTTTCATCCTCAGCATTTTATTATTGCATTAAATGTTTTTCCAAAACATGACATTGAATTACTCAGTAGAATTTTACTGGATAGATGTATAGATGTACTCAATTTATTTACTTCCCTTTTGTGGACATAGATTTTCTCCTAAATGTTCACAATTACAAATAAATCTCAGAGAAATACTGCTGTACATTAATCTATGGCTATTTTGATAATTCACATAGAATTATTTGCTAAAGTAGGACTGCATTATTTCAAGGCCCTTGATAATTTTCTTAAAGTGTCAAGACGGTAGTTTTAGGAAAGCATTTCAGGCCATATTTTTCAAACTTCTGAAACCCATGTGGGGCCTCTTTTGCTAAATATTAAAATCTACTTGCCTCCAAAATTCTGGTACCTTTATCTTCTATATAGACCCATCATTCAAGATTTAGTCAAGTTTTATTTTTATAGCTTATATTATAAAAACAACAGTTTCTCCTCTTTTCCAAATTTAACATTAAAAAATACATATCCTGTTTATTGCTGTACTATTTACAATAGGCATGATATGAAAGCAACCTAATGTCCACCAGTAGATGAATGGTTAAAGAAAATATGGTACATATATAAACAGTGGAATGTTATTTGGCCATGAAAAGAAAAGAAATCCTCCCATTTGCAAAATCATGGATGGAACTAGACAGTATTATGCTCAGTGAAACAAGACAGACAAAGAAAGATAAATACCAAATGATTTCACTCATTTGTGGAATATAAAAACAAAGCAAAACAGAAGGAACAAAAAAAAAGTGGTAGACTCATAGACACCAAGAAGGGACTAGTGGTAACCAAAGGGTCAGGGAGGGTGGGTGGGGAGGCAGAAGGGGATTAAGGGGCACTATAACTCATAATCACAACATAGGTAGGTCACTGGGATGGTAGTACAGCACAGAGAATACTATTAATGACTCTATAACATCTTACCATGTTGATAGACAGTGACTGCAACAGAGGGGGGGAGTCTTGATAATATGGGTGAATGTTGAACCACTGTTTTGTGTATGTGAAACCATCATAAGGCTGTTTATCAATGCTACTTTAATAAAAAAAAAGCCTACATAACCACAACATTTTCCTTTCACCACTCCTAAAGATTCCATTATGACCCACCTTGTTTATATGACTTGGGTTAAGCCCGCCAATAGACATAGGTTAAAGATGAAAAGATATTGTGATATGAAAGACACTTCCATCTCACTAATACCAGGATCAGGGATAGATCCTTTACTTAGGACATAATTTAAATTTATTTCACAAACAGTCTGGCAACAATAATAATGAAATTAAAAAGTGGGGTGCTCAAAATAGAAATACCATTTGACCCAGGAATTCAACTCCTAGGAATTTACCCTAAGAACTCAGCAGCCCAGTTTGAAAAAGACAGATGCACCCCTATGTTTATCGCAGCACTATTTACAATAGCCAAGAAATGGAAGCAACCTAAGAGTCCATCAGTAGATGGAGAAAGAAGATGTGGTACATATACACAATGGGATATTATTCAGCCATAAGAAGAAAACAAATCCTACCATTTGCAACAACATGGATGGAGCTAGAGGGTATTATGCTCAGTGAAATAAGCCAGGCGGAGAAAGACAAGTATCATATGATTTCCCTTATCTGTGGAGGATAAGAACAAAGGAAAAACTGAAGGAGCAAAACATCAGAAGACTCACAGAACCCAAGAAGGGACTAATAGTTACCAAAGAGAAAGGGACTGGGGGGGACGAGTGGGAAGGGAGGGATAAGGGGGGGAAAAAAGAAAGGGGACATTATGATTAGCTTGAATAATGTGGGGTGGGGGCATGGGGAGGGCTGTGCAATACAGAGAAGACAAGTAGTGATTCTACAACATCTTACTACGCTGATGGACAATGACTGCAATGGAGAATGTGGGGAGAACTTGGTGATGGGAGGAGTCTAGTAAACATAATGTTCCTAATGTGATTGTAGAATAATGATAGCAAAATAAAAAAAAATAAAAATAAAATATCCCAAAAAAAAAGGAATCACAAAAAAAGAAAAAAAAAGTGGGGTGTATGTGTGTACATGTATTCTGAGGAGGACATCTTCCACAATTCTACCAACAATTTTCACTTTCCTACTTCTTTTCAATATGAAAATTTGTTAATTAGAACTGGCTTTTGATGAATTAAATTTTAGTGACTTGATATACTTCTTTGCATTCCAGGAAGACTTCTTTGCATTTACTTCTTCTGATCATTCACTATTAAGATTAGATGTCACCTCCTCAGAGAGACTACCTTATAAACCCTATGTACTCTCTCACATTTTGTTAATTCACTGATAACCTCTTATTTTCCAATATTTTTCTTATCATTTATTTATTGGTTATCTCTCCCCATAAAAATGTATACTCCCTCACAGCAGGATCTTGTCTCTCTAGCTTTCTCCTATATTCCCAGTTCCTGGTATAGTGCCTGGCCCACAGTATGTGTTTAAATACTTCCTAAGACTATGCATATTGTAAATTAGTCAACCCAGTTTTATTTTCTAGTTTTTGCCATAGAGACTTATAGTTTTAACAAAATGTGTCAAAAATGAAAGAAAGGTTTTTAAAAGAAAGCAATAGAAGCCAATGAGTATGCATGGTGAAAAAAACATACAAAGAATTTTTTGCTCTAGATTTATCTCTAATGATCTCACAATCTCTGAATGATAATTTCTGTGTAGAAAAAGTATGATAGGACTTCTGGGAAAATTAATATGTTAACTTTATACTTTTTTTGTAAAGTGCATCAGTTTTATTTACTAAGTGGTTTATAAACACATTTTAATTGGATTAACAAAGGAATCCCTAACATAAATGAATGCAAAAATGTAAAAATTAAACTTACACTCAACATAATGCTAATTAATGCAATAGATCTTTTTCTTAATCTGCTTTACTGATCTTCTTGTCAACTAAGAATAATTTACTATGATGCAGTATTAAAGGCATATTTAAAAGTTATACCCAAAATACTAGGAAGATTAGATATCAGAGAATATGATATCATGAAAATAAGTTAAGTAGCTATTCTTCATGAATCCTCCTGAATAACATCAAACATCATAAATTCTTCAGAATAATATCACACAAACTTTATTAATGGTAAAGTAATGAATTGATTTTTGAGTCATGTGAGTCATTATGAGTAAATTCTATTAGAATGTTTATACTGACATCCCACATTGATCTTGTGCTCAGTAGGGTTACTTGTATACACACTAGGACAGAATGGATACCCAAAGAACTATTGATTTATCAAGGTTAGATTATATAAATTAGGTAAAACATTAATATTTAATGTTATATAAGTCTAAATCATCATTTATACTTTTTATACAGTGATTATAAACTTAGTTCATGAAATGTTTAAAGTTAAGTAAGAAGTCTACTCCATTTTGACTTTGGCAAGAGTAAATGCCCCAGTTCTCCAATTGAGAACATGTCTCACATAAAACCTACCTCTATACTTGAATTCCAAAACAATATGTACATGCAGCAACAGATATGATTGGATTTAAAAGATAACATAAGCATTAGCAATTCAGAGAGTAATGCCCAAGTGGCTACAACATTATCATTTGTTTGGGTAATAAATGGATATACTCATAATCTTTCCATCATTATTAGTTAAATTATGCTTGCCAGAGTAACCCTAAATGACATTTCCCCTTTTCAATTATCCTTCACACTCATATCAATTATTCAAACAGCTCCTTCACAGCACTTAGCTAGCTCTTCCACCAACCTTCCCAGGTGTTTCACTTTTTGCCTATTTATTGAAGCTATGCATTTTTATTTATAAGTGCACTTATCATGCAGTTACATTTAAAAAAAACCTTTCATTTAAAAAAAACCCTTCCAATAGATTGGTCCCATTTTGACTCTGGTTATTATTTCCATTTGGTTCTCATTTCCACTGTGCAGCTACCTCTTCCAAACATCTCTCTGATACATCCTTTGTAAGAGATCTAATGCACCTGCCAGGCTTTACTTACTCACCCCAAACCACCCACAGTGTACATCAGGATACCATAAACACATTTTTCCTGTCCTGACCACTGAAGTTTTCTAGCTCCAAATGTCCTTGCCTTTTCAGTGCAGAGTAGTGTAAAAGTGTCCGTGAGGGATCCCATTCATGTAGTGAAGCGTACATTTTTTCACAAACTCTTCAGGTATAGGGATAGGCTGCTGAGAGTGAGGTCAGTCCTCAGAGTCAAGGTAACAAGCACCCTTGTTAGCTTGTGCCCACCTATGGGCAGGATAATTATTTTTTCCCTGCTACCAACATTCAGCAACTTATACATTCGAGTCACATAGAAGCCTACAGAGAACTAAATACTGAGTGTGGTAGACTGTGACTGGCCTCAAATATTACACAACTCCTTCTATCAGGAGGTGGGATCTATTACTGCACATTTGAAACGGGTCGGACCTCGTGACTGGCTTTGACCAATGGAACATGATGGATGTGTTATTGGTCAAGAGTTAAGCCTAAACCTCAAAAGATCTGGCATCTTCCACTCTTGTTTCTGGGAATGCCTTTGTGACATGAAGAACCTGAGCTAGCCCACTGAGGATGTGAGACCTTGTGGAGAGGGAGAAGTCCGGCTGGTCCGGCTAGTCCACTCGAGGCCCTGGACATGTAAGTGGGCCCAGCCAACACCATGTGGAATGGGAATGAGGCAGCCCAGCTGAGTGCAGCCTAGACTGCCGACACACAGAATCGTGAGCATTGTTTCAAACTGCTAAAAACTATACTACTAGAAACAGCCTGAAAGCCTAAAATTGGGTTTTATTTAAATTAATTACAGTATTGAGAAGATATGCAGCTCTATCCTTGACTAGCTTGTGACCTTGGACAAGTTTTAAAATTTCTTTCCTTATGAAATGACCATTATAGCCTTACAGAATTGTTCTGGGGATACAATAACTTAAAAGTCTTAAACCAGTTCCTAGCACATAATAAATATCCAAGTTGTTATTATTTATACATAGCTATGAAAATTATGTTAGAAAAAATTTAGGAGTACTGGGGTAGGTTGATGATAATGTCAGGTTTTTAAAAACATACTACAAAGTCACAAATATAATTATAAATCTTCATTTACAAAAATGCTAATGTATATGTAGGTGTAGGAATAGAACAACATCCTCCCAGGGATGGTCTCTTGGTAGCAGGAATATGAGATATTTTATATTCTTCATTGCTTTTCTGCATTTTCAAAATTTTCTACAATAAAAATGTATTGGCTTTGTAATCAGGAAAAATATGATTTCCAAAGAATTAAATACTATATCCTTAGAATAGCTAATTAATATTTCCCTGATCCTTAAAAGCATTAAGGAAGCTCTTTCTTGGAAACAGTCCCAAGCTTTGTGCCTAGTACTATGCTATTAGTTCTCTTCTTGTTTTAGCCAAGTAGAGAAACAGATATGGAGAGTCAGAGAAAAGACCACATTAACCTGGATGATCTAAATACTGGCAAGAAAAATTAAGGTATCTCTTTGGTTCTAAAATGCCTCAGGGTGTCACTCTTACTTTTCTGTTTGGAATACTATCTCCATCCCCACACCCTTGGTCTTCATTTAACCAGCTCCTGTTTATCTCAGCTTAAATGTCTTTCCCTCAGAGAGGCTTTCCCTGGTTTCCCCAATCATTATTTGGTTTTCCAAGTCTAAATTGGGTTCCTCTTGTAATTCCCCTTTACAATATCCAGTAATTCACAAAAATTACTACACAGTACTGAGTTTTCTCTTTGCTTTTGCCTTCTACATGACTGCAAAGAAAAAAGCAATTGAGACAGTTAACTTCAAATTAGAGCTTCCCTTTGTGCCTTTAAAATATGGAAGGAAGTGGAAAGTCAGGGTCTGTATGCATATGCAGAAAATGCTTACTGTGCATTTTGCTTTTTTAAAAGCCAAAAAGTGAAAAATCACCACTCTCAAATACATATCCTGTAAAAATAATTTAAATAACTGTTTTAAAGATAGTAATAGGTTATGCCAGAACATCCAAGAACTAATTTGATAAACTCACTATAATTCTGAGGGAAAAATCATATTAGCCACTAGCACAGTTTGTTACAGTAGAGCAAAATTTCTCATAGGGAATATTCATTTAAAAAACTTATTTGCATTTATATAATCTATTTAAGAGTGCATTAAGCAAGTTTAAGGAGTGATTGTCACATCATATCTGTATATCCGTGGTATTCTCTGGCTACTCAAGGTGAAGCTCAGTATATATAGGTCAAATCATTATTGAAAAATGATGTACATTAATATTATTTTTTTCCCAAAACTGTATTAAGAATGAAACAATTATGAATTATGCTCATTTGGGGGTTGCACACACATCAAAACAACTAATATTTAAGTAAAAGAATATCACTTAAAAATGTTCAGCACCTTTCAATTCACCTGGCAATGGATGCCAAGCTCCTACTTGGAGTAATCAGTTCTGTATAGAAGAAATGGTGCCTCCAGTAACCTTGAAAATCAGGGTACTCAAAGTGAAAACAGGAAGACTACTCAGCCATTGATGAAATCTACTCAAAGACATTGTTTCCAAAAGTGTCTAAACATTTAGGAACACTCAAGTCCCATAAATGTCTTCAGAAAACATAAATAAAAAAATAAAAAAGATAACTACAGTCTAATTAATTGTTGAATAAGGTCTTCAAGAAGCAAGAAGAGGACTGTCGTCTGCATGGACTCCTGAAAGGGAAGCCCAAAGTACACAGTTTCTAAGCCCCATGAATTAAGTGATTTTTTACTGTGTTTATGTAGCTCACACGTCAAGAACAAAATGATTAAGTAGTAATAACCTATAGATGTTTAGTGCTGTCATATGAAATGTGTCTCAAGGAGACTTCATTTAGCATTTGACTGCTCACTGGAATGCTGAGGGTGGCAGAGAAAATGTAGCAGCCAAAGAAAACTCATACACAAAGTAATCAGTTTGGAGAGGAAGGGAGTTTCAATATCACAAAACCAGGTATAGAGTACTTTAGAGAACGTGCTGAAGAAAAGCAAAAGCTGTAAAAAACAAAGTCTCCAATTCAAAAAATACGTAAGCAAAATATAAGACCAAGTTACAAACAGTTGGACTCTGGGCTATGTCCCACCTGTAGGTGTTTGGTTAATACAGTTTGAGAATAATAAAAAAGAGAGTTAGTTGACAATATTTAAATGAAAAGATTTCACATGAAAATTTGCATTTCCTGCTTTACCTGAGAAACTGGACAATGTGGTAACACTAGGTCAACATTCCTGCCTTGCAACAATCATCTGGAACGGAGCTGCAACAATTATCTGGAACAGAGCAGTGGCTGCTGCTCCTTCAGAAAGGACTTGACTCTCCAGCTCACTGAAGTGGCTTCCTGCTTCATTCCCACCAGCCTGGCCTCTGTAGGCACTTGGGTTTCCAACCTCTGGAATAGAAAGGACCTTGAGATAAGTCTTGAGGGACTCACTATAGCCCTCGACAAGAGGTACAACATTTTTTTTTTATTGGCCACTTAACCACACTTCATAGTTTCTTCATGAGGGTGGAAGATGACCTTTGAGTGGATCATCATATATTATTAATGTGAGGAGTACCAGGAAGCCAGCTAAAACCACAAATACACAGTTAACTTTCTTAATGAAATTGAGTTGACCCTGAGACTGTTGTGATGCTTGAGTTAGAGGAGGTAACTCCTCTGTCTTACTATCATTAGCAATACCATGTAATCTTATCTTACAAACTTATCTTGGAATCACTGAGTTAGGGAATCAAATTGTACATTACCATGATTGAGTTATAAAATGCCACTTTTTTTCTGACTTTTAAAATTGTTTTCTTTTAGCAAATAAGAAAAGAAATATTACAAGGATTTTCAAACATGTACTTGAGACCTTATTATCCCATATTCTATTTTTCCCTAGCCATCATAGAGATATTGACAAAGTAGTTCCTCAGCCTGGGTAAAATAATACTTAGGATAGTCTAATTCATTGTGTTCTGTTTCTATGGTCATTGAACAACCTTCTGATTATTCAGTGGATTTCATAGGTGCTTTGATATCATTAAGGTAGTGACTTGGATATTAGGTATAAGCATTTCAGCCAATGAAAATAAGCAAATAGGTCACCTGGTCTATAAATTAACTTCTTGTAAATGGGTGGTCTGTGCTGGACTTTAGAAGGCCAACTATCCTTGAGAGCAATGGCAAATCACTTTTTTTTTATTTGGAAGAGTAAGGACCACACCCTGACCATAATTACTCCACAGGGTGCTCCTCCATCTTTGAGGGCTTTTCTGATAGCCTACATTTCTTTTCTTTTTGTTCTTTTGGGCTAGAGCAGGACAGGAGAATGTGTAGGGTGGGGTGTAGCAGCATGCTTGAGCATTGCTGTTCCTCAGAAAGTACCCAGGAGAGACAGAAGAGCAACTAAGGGATGTGGGACCAAGATTAAATTACTGTTTCTATTATTCTGATACACTAAAGGAACTCCAGGCATTATATTTAATGTTTTAAGTATTTATTGGGCATCATCTACATATGAAGCACTGTGATGGATACCAGGAACCCTGACATAAAGAAAAGACAGTCACCACCTCAGGGAGCTTACTACCTGGGGTAGGAGTTGGGCAGTCAGGTAAACAGATAACTACAACAATGACTGATACTGACTAGGATGGGGCTAAGTATGGAGTGCTACATGAGTAGAAAAAAGAGCTAGTCTAAATCTTTTTTGATCTAAAAAGGATCAGGAAAGGGGAAGGCAGGGTACATGTAAGGATGCATAGCAATTAGATAAGCAAAAATGGTTAGTAGGAGACCTGAAACTTTACTTAACCCATGTAAATGATCTTAGTCCCAAAAGATTAATATAGAAGATTTTACATTTCTGCCTGGTAATAATAATTCCAATATTATTTTTTATTGGTATCATTTTTAGCTGGTAAACAAGCATAAAAGTCTCATTTTGTCAGACCTTTTACCCTTTAGATGTGATAAAATGATGAAGCATTAATGAATATTTTCCACAGGAAGATCTGGATGCCAGCCTGATGCCTGAAATAGAAAATGATGACCTGACATCTAGACAAGCAAATACTGTTTTCTAGAAGAAATACTATCAAAGACCGATGAATCACTTCAACAAGAAAGTAATATGAGATGTGACCATATTGGAAGACACGAAAGGACACTAAAAGAAGCAAGATATGGATAGGGAATCTTAAGTCTAATAAGTAGCTAAAAAACTTTTGGAAGTATATCCTTTAATGAAGGAGTCCATAGTGACGAAAATAAGATGACTTTTGTGCTAATCTTATTTTAGCCAAATGTATAAGTAGTTGTTGACATCCTACCATCTTCTGGGAACTGTGTTGGGCACTTTATACAGACAGATATTAACTCATTTAATCTTGTCACAATCCTATAAGTAAGTCCTATTTTTTTACATAGTTGAAGAAACTGAAGTAAGAAAAATTAAATAAATTTATCTTCTGGTTTCTTCTCAGATTATTTATATCCTCTTTTCCTACTTTATTTTTTTCTCCTTAGTATATATATCACTATTGCATACTACATATTTTTTCTATGTATCCTATTACTGTCTTCTCTGACAAGAATGTAAGTTCTGTGAGCACATGGATATATTAATCATCATAACAAACAAAATCCCCGAAATTCTTTGCTTTGGGTTCAATAGCTCTTGAAGGCTGGATACATATCAAAACTTTTTTATTTCTCACACAAAGTACATAACCTTATACATGCTGGAGCCAAAAATATATGTTGAGTGAAGGATGAGCACAATTAATCAGTAAACATTTACTAAGCCCTTGCCATACTCAGCACTGCACCCATCACCATAACATAGGGATGTACACAATACCATCATTGTCCTCAAAGAACTTAACACTCAGGAACAGAAATAGGTAGAAGCATGAGGAATACCAAGGGTACATAATATGAAGTCCTCACATTCATTACTTCCATTCTTCAATCATCTAACAACACCTAAAAATGCTTATTCAGCATCCTCCCAGGACTCCCTAGTATCCTGCTGCATAAAACTTTCTTAGAAATACCAGAACAATTCACAACTCCATGTTTTGCTCGTGTTGTTCCCTGGGCATACGAAGACTTCTGCCCACTTTCTAAAAGCAACCTTCCATTCTTTAACTAAACTCTAGGGTCAACACCTCTGTGAATCTCCCTCCAGCTTCCTGCTTAGCTTTTTATTCATTCCTCTCTCATGCTACAGTGCTGCTTACATGTATGTAACAACACTTGGCACACTCTGTTTTATATACATGCATTCCTTGTTTCATATACTTCTGTGTTTTTGGTTGCCAAACACATTACCAGGTGCATGGTATGCAAAAAGTATGCTTTGAGTGAAGTTATTAGTTTCTCTTACCTTTAAAAATACTATTGAACTTTTTTACTCCCCTAAAATATAATCACAAATAGAAGTTTTTTTTAATGATGTTAAAACCACTCAGTGCTACACAAGATGGCTAACTGCAGATATGTATTCAACTGAAACTGAATGGAGGCTGGATAGAATCTACTTTCCTTATTTTATTTTCAGCACAATATATACATTTAGGGACTGTCTATTGTATCTGGAAGAGTGCCTGGCACACAGAAAATTATTTGTTGAATAAGTAAATGAATGCCTGTATACAAACCATGGCATCAGATGATAAATGGCATGGCACAAACTAAATGTGCTACAGGAACTCAGAGATGAAGTAATGAATATTAGAAAGAACAGTGAACTAAGGGTTAGGAAGTTTGGTATTTAGTGTTTTCTAGCTGTATAACTTTGGCAAGACACTTAGCCTGAACTTCAATTTTTTAATGAATAAAATTAAGGAATTGAACTAGATCAGTAATTTTCAATTATTTTAGTTGTAGATCTTTCTTGTCTAATAAAATCTAAATGGAAACTCCATTATATGAAATAGAAAAAGAGATTTGTTGGTAATAATTCATTTCATAAGGACAAATGACAATATTACATATTAAAATCCATCAGAAAGAATGGACTATTTTGATTACTAAGAAGTATGAAATCAAGGAATATAAGTGACAGTTGCAATTTTAAATAATCTTAATCAACAAGTCCATTTCTTTACTTTGTTTTGCTTTAAAATATTGAGACAATTCTGATCACCACAAGAAAGCTATTGCAAATGGCAACTTTTTAAAAATAGTGTATTTGGCTTTGGCAATATTACGATCTATTAAAATGATCTAGACGCTTGAAGAAGTAAAGAAAATCTTATTTCTAGAACTGAATGATTATAATCATTACTCATGTTTCTGGTCAAGAATATAAAATATGGGCAAGAATTACCCCAAACTTAAATTAAGGAAGAAAACTTTCCTTAATACAATATTATCACATTAATTTGCCATTGTATAACTGACAGGCTGAGGCAAGGATGCGTGACAGGAAGACACCCCTACGTTGTGTTTGGATTTATTCAATGGAGCATACATACACTGCTGTGGTGCTCTTGCTTGCATAATTTGATTTGGGTATGTAACAATGGAGTCAAGCTTTTTAAGAGCCCAGCTAAAAACTTAAAAAATGCATACTCATAAGAAGTTCAAATATCTACATGAAAATTGGTGGCGAAGCTTTAAGTCAGCAGTCCATGAAAATATAAACTAGCAGCAGTTTGTTTTTGTTTCATAATGTGCTCATGTGTTACAATTTGGTGTAACACATTTGAGTGCATATGAGTGTGCATTTTATTTTTATTACAGTGTTAAAATACTTAATATATTTTTAATATTTAAATTTGTATCCAACATTTGGAAAACTCTAAATAACTATTCTGAACTGTATATTCTCTGGTCTTCCCAATCCTATCATTTCTACATAACCAAGAAAAGCAAGAAAGACTTTATAAAGATGACTTTAATTTTTTCAACTCAATGTTACATATGCTCTCTGAAATAAGACATCTATGGGACAGGGAAGAGCATGATCAGACAGAACTGGAAAACTTGTGTTAGGGAATTTGATGAATATAGCTTTAAGAAACACGTCACTTTTCATGGTATAAAGTAAATCTCTATGCAGGTAAGTTAAAAACAGCTTTAGTATTATAGATTATTGACATTTCTAACATAAGCATTACTGGTCTACAGGTATCTTATAAATGCAATTTTCTTCCTATGTAGTTATTTTCTGAAAATGACGTCAGTCAGATGGAGAATAACTTTCAGTGATTGTGCATTTATTTACTTGAAGAACATATTCTGATTTGAAGTACAGAGGAAACTCTCTTAAATGACCTCCACTTAAACAAATCACGAAACTAAACAAAACAGTATTTCCATTTGGAAACAGATGATTGTTTACCTCTTCTCTTACCAGTTGAGTTTTATGCTTTCCAATATTAGTTATGTTGTTTCCAAAGCTGTCTTAGCAAATAACACTTGCTGATGTAATTTAGGAATTTGAAAAATATTTTGTAAACCAATGAAATATCAGTGTAAAAAGAGAATGACTATTTCAATGAAAATTAATTTGAAAGCATAGCTTTTAATACTAGCCTCTTAAAAAAAAGAGGTCAAATAAGATGAGAAAGAGGAGAATTTGGGAGGGAAACCCTAAAAATCTTGAATAATTCTGCATTCAGATAATCTTGGATGTGTCTTTAAGTTCTTCCTCTTCAAAGTTAAAAAAAATTGATGTTACATTATTGGTGTTAAGACAATGAATACTTCAACAAGTAAACTCATAATTAGAGAAAGGATTTAATCTGAAGACTTCTGACTGAATATATTTATATAACTTAAAACAAATGTTTATTTTTAAGTATTGTTTATGACTCTTGGCATTAATAATTATCTTTTCAATTAAAGTAGGTAACTAGAGGACCAGACTGTGCTGGATAAGAGGTCTTCCCTATTGCTGTTACAAAACTAATTGTGACTATTTATTACTATTGTAAATACTTGTTTGTGACTGAAAGTCTGAATTTCACATCGAAACAATAAACTGTTTGGAATTTAAGGTCTATTTTAATTTGCTTCTCTTATTATTTTAAAAAACATATTGATAAAGAAGTTATTATATAATTATTAGATGAAAAATATTTAGCAAGAAATAAAAACTGAAAATAGACATACCTAACAATATCCTAAAAATAACTAACACAAAAGATAACAGAGTTACAAAGAAATGAATCCCATTTACAATCATCAAAAAGAATAAAATACCTAGAAATAAGTCTAACCAAAGAGGTGAAAGAACTATACACTGAAAACTACAAGAGATTAATGAAAGAAACTGAAGAAGCCACAAATAAATGCAAAGATACTCCATGCTCATGGACAGAATGAATTAATATTGTTAAGGTGGCCATTGTGCCCAAAGCAATCAACAGACTCAATGCAATCCCTATCAAAACTCCAATGGAATTTTTCACAGATCTAGAACAAATAATGCTAAAATTTGTATGGAATCACAAGAGTCCTCAAATATCCAAAGTAATCACAAGAAATAAGAATAAAGCTGGGGATATCATGCTCCCTGACTTCAAATTATACTACAAAGCTACTGTAATCAAAGCAGTATGGTACTGTGCAAGAACAGATACACAGATCAATGGAACAAAATAGAAAGCACAGAAATAAACCCTTGCATATATGGTCAATTAGTATATTACAAAGGAGGCAAGAATATATAATGGGAGAAGACAGTCTTTTCAATAAATGGCTTTTGGGAAAACTGGGCAACTACATGAAAAATAACAAAACTGGATTACTGCCTTAATGCCATACACAAAAATAAACTCAAAGTGGATTAAAGACCAAAATATAAAACCTGAAACCATAAAACTAGAAGAAAACATAGGCAGTACGCTCTTGAACATCAGCATTAGTAATTTTTTTGGGGTGTGTTCACCAGGCAAGGGAAACAAAAGCAAAAATAAACAAATGGAACTACATCAAACTAAAAAGCTTTCCTTCAGGAAAGGAAACCATTAACAAAACCAAAAGGCAATCTATTTAATGGGAAAATATATTTGCAAATGATAAATACCATAGGGGCTAATATCCAAAATATATTTAAAAACTCATACATCTCAACACCAAAAATACAAATAACCTCATTTAGAAAGTGGACAGAGGACTTGAAGAGACATTTGTCCAAAGAAGACATACAGATGAAAACACTTACATGAAAAGATGTTCAACATCGTTAATCATCAGGGAAAAGCAAATCAAAACCACAATGAGATATTACCTCACAAGAGTCAGACTGACTAATATCAATAGGACAAGAAATAACAAGCATTGACAAGCTGGTGAGATGACAGATTGTTGTAGCCACTAAGGAAAGCAATATGGAAGTTTCTCAAAAAGCTAAAAACAGAAATATCATGTGACCTAGCAATTCTACTTCTGGGAATTTACCTAAAGAAAACAAAATCACTGATTCAAAAACATATATACACACTACGTTCATCACAGCATTATTTACAACAGCCAAGATATGGAAGTAACCTAATTATCCATCGATAGATTAATGGATTAAAAAGATGTCCTACATATATGCGAGGGAATATTACTCAGCCATAGAAAAGAACAAAATCTTGCCATTTGCAACAACATGAATGGACCTAGATGGTATTATGCTAAGAGAAAAAACTCAGACAGAAAGACAAATGCTGTATGATTTCACTTAAGTGTGGAATCTATAAAACAAAACAAAATGATTTAACAAACAAAACAGAAATAGACTTAAAGACATAGAAAATAGACTGGTGGTTGCCAGAGGGGAGGTGGCTGGGAGGATGGTGAAATAGGTGAAGGTGAAAAAAATTAGTGAGAAGGTTTGATGTCTTTCTTTTTGCCAGGGCTTGGGCATCTTTCCTGACCAGGGGAATGGCAGGAAGGTGTCCGGGCTATTCCTTCTCCTTGGATGGAAGGCACCAGCTGGCCAGTCTTCCTGACCAGTCCCCCTTTTTTCAGGCAGGATGTATGCACCCAGACAAGATTCCTCTGGGCTTCAGTTTCTCTGTTCATAATATGAGGAGAGAACGTTTGATATCTTGATCTAGGTGATGATCACATGTGTATTCACAAGTCAGAATGTATTGAGCTATACACTAAGATTTGTGTATCAATAAAAATTTTTTTTAAAAAGGGTTACAATAAGATACTGAGCAAGCCACAGTCAATATACATTTCTCAGAAACCAATAAATCAAATAGGCAGGAAATTAATAAGATATATAAGATCAGAAGTACACAAAATGCTGAATCAAGGGGAAAGACAGAGGACTACAGAATGCTTAGGAATTAAAGACATAAATTTTTTAAAAGAACACATGAGATTAGAAAAATTATCATACTATGGTGTTAATAGCATGAATTCTGCATCCAGACTGCTCAGGTCGACTACTTGCTGTGTGACTTAGAGTAAGTTGCATTTCTGTCCCTTAGTTTCATCTGCAAAATGAAGATGATAATAATATCTACCAACAATGTTGAGAAAATTGAATAAATGAACATTTGTAAAGTACTTAGTGCTTGGCCTATAGTAAGCACTACATAAATATTTGGTAAATAAGTAAAAATAACTGGCTATAAAGAAAATTTCAATGATTCCAAACCACTGAAATCACACCGAATGTATCATGTGATCAAATTTCCATAAGTCTAAAAAGTTGTAAGAAAATGATATCCTCAAATACCCCATGCTTGCAGATTTTATAAAGTCACTCATAGGTAGGCAGCATTGAAAGTTAATTTAAGGTCAGTGATCATTAATTTATGGCAGTATACAAAATGTCACCTTATCTACCAGAATATGACTTATCAGACAGGACAGTGGTATGGATAGAGATGGACCTCTGGCTTATTGAATTTTGTCATGGAAAAAGCAAAACCATGTTTGCAATTTAATAATCAAACTGTTCTAAAACATACACAGATACATACACAAAGAGTAGGGTGAGACAGAATGATAAAGCAAATATGATAAAATGCTTGTTATGGAATTTGTCTGAATAGAGTCCTTTGCATTATTGAAACTTCTTAGTAAGTTTGAAATTATTCCAAAATAAAACATTTTAAAACACGTAAGAAAAAAACAAACAACAATAAAATAGGACCAGGGTTTTGGAAACAGGTAAAAGACAGAGGGGCAATTAAGTCTGGACAAAAGACAGAGGGGCAATTGAGTTTGAGATACGGCAATAGTGTTACTGAAGACAGGAAAAATAGAATCTACTTGGAATAAAGGTCTTTATGAGGTTAAAGAACATGGCATAGTAGTGTAAGGGGAGGAGGAAAGGAACTTAAGTATATAAGAGGGAGGAGAAATAGTCTGATCAGAAGGCGTTACAAGTATTGGGGAGACAAAATATAGAACCATGAATATTATAAGGCAAAGTGATTAAATGCCCAAATAAAAAGAAAGTTCTATATTGTTCAGGAAAGGTTAAATCAGCTATTCCCCTTTTGAATCTGTT
Organism: Manis pentadactyla; assembly: GCF_030020395.1. NCBI lineage: Eukaryota > Metazoa > Chordata > Mammalia > Pholidota > Manidae > Manis > Manis pentadactyla. Next base: position 22,411,791 of record NC_080026.1, read on the forward strand.
CCCTATCTTGCCTAATGTCCCCAGCCTCACATATGGGTTGGAATAATTCAATCTGAAAGTAAAGAAAGTTAATACATATGAAAAAAGAATAAAGGTGAGGGCTATAGAAAGTGGGAAAAAGAACTTCAATCCATTTTGCATGAATGGAGAAGGACTGAATTTGGAAGGAGTTAGGTAGAGAAGGGTAAAACCTTCTAGATAAATTGATAGAAATGAGCCCTTTTGCAGATGTTTATATGGAATTGGATTGGTCGGCATATTTAGAAAGACAAATAACTATTTTTTATATAAGGTACAATTAGTAGAAATAAAGAAATATAACTGTCAGTACTTGAAGTCAAAATGATTATTTAACTAGAAAATCCAAACTAAAAATTAGAACCAATGAGAAAATATAGATGGGTATAAAACCAACTTACAAAAACAAAAAGGACATAGTTATCCTAAACATATATACACAATGATAAAGTATATTAAAAAGTTGTAATACTGGTACAAGAACAGGCAAATAGTGCTTTAGAAGAGAGTAGCTACATACACATCCATAGACATATAAATTTAGTTCATGACAGAGGTGATATATAAAATTAGTAGAAAATGATAGCAGTTCAATAAATGCTGTTAAATACCCATTTGGGCAAAAAAAAAATGAGTTATTCCATAACTCAAATAATTCCAAAAAAAGCATTCCAGATGATTCAATACTTAACTTGAAAATGAAAACAAAATCAAACTAAATATAAATGCACTTAGACAATATAAACATGTTGAGGATTAAAGATGGCAGTGTGAGAGGTGAGACAGAGGCTTCCACCTAAAACTGCATATAATATGAAAATATAATTAATACAACTAATCCTGAAAAAGCAACAGGAAAGAGGACTGCGCCAGACTGCATACACCTGGAGAAAAGAGCAGACTTCACGGAACGGGGTAATGTACCAAAGCTGTGGCCCGGCAGGACCCAAGACCTTTGCCCACTCCAGCTCACCAGCAGGAGGAAGAGAAACAGAGTGGGGAAGGAGTGGAGGCCTGGGACTGCTGAATACCTAACTCCAGAGATCTGCTCTGTGAGCACAAACCTACATTTCATGCTGCTTTCATGATACTCTCATGATTAGGGGATTGGAAAGCTAAGACAGGCAGAATACCTGGAGAGACTGAGATTCCAGCCACTTGTGGAAATTAGGGATCCATATCCAGCTGCTCTGGGACAACTGAGAGACTTCCTAACAAGGAAGCCCTTAGCAAGAGGGCTGCTAAAGGGGCAAGGATTGAACAGAGCTTACTGCTCAGGAGAAAGGACAGGTAGACAAAATTGTCCAGGTGCACACTGCCCAGCAGGTTGGGAGCTTTCATGATCTTCAGGTGCTCCAGCTCCCTGGCTGGCTACACAGCTCCAAGGACACCCTCCATGATACACAGCCTACTGTGTCCTTCTCCAGGCCAGTCCCACCTGGCTCGCAAACAGGCAAACCCTACCCTGGCATTAGGCCAGTCAGAGAGATCTGTCTACAGCAACTACAAATGCAAAGCATAGAGGCTTATACCTGTGTGCTCACCCACTGGTTCAGGCAGTGGAGAAAGGTATAGCAGCTGGGAAGCAGGAAACAGCTCTTTCCTCCCCCCAGGTACCAATACCACTCCCCTGCGACCCCCGACATTACTTCAGGGACTGAGCAGCTCCAGATAGAAGAGCTTCTGGACACTAGAGGGTGCCATATACAAATAAGAAAAGCCAAAGACACCTGGTTCAAAGTAAAATTATTAATACAGTGCCTGAGAAAGATGACATCAACTTCATGAATCTTCCTGAAAGGGAGTTCAAAATAAAAATTATTAACATGCTTATGGAGGCATGGAAAGATATTCAAGAACTCAGGAATGAATTCTGGTCAGAGACCCAATCACTGAAGAGCACAACAGAGAGTTTTAAAATCAGATTAGATACAGTGGAGGAGACAAGAAATGAAATACAAACTAGAGAAGAGGAATACAAAGAAGCTGAGGCACAGAAGGAAAAAGGATCTCTAAGAATGAAAGAATATTGAGGGAACTGTGACCAATCCAAATGGAACAATATTTGCATTATAGGGGTACCAGAAGAAGAGAGAGAAAAAGGGATAGAAAGTGTCTTTGAGGAGGTAACTGCTGAAAAGTTCCCAACAGGGGAAGGAGATAGTCTCTCAGGCCATGGAGGTACACAGATCTCCAAAGATAGGGACTCAAGGAAGACAAAACCAAGGCATATAGTAATTAAAATGGCAAAGATCAAGGATAAGGACAGACTACTAAAAGCAGCCAGAGACAGAAATAAGATCACATATAAAGGAAAGCCCATCAGGCTATATATCAGACTTCTCAGCAGAAACCTTACAGGCCAGAAGGGAGTGGCATGATGTATTTAATGCAATGAAGCAGAAGGGCCTTGAACCAAGGATACTTTATCTGGTAAGGTTATCATTTAAATTTGAAGGAGGGATTAAACAATTTCCAGATGAGCAAAAGCTGAGAGATTTTACCTCCCACAAACCATCTCTACAGTGCATTTTGGAGTGACTGCTGTAGATGGAAGTGTTCCTAAGGTTTAATAGCTGTTACCAGAGGTAATAAAACCACAGTAAAGAAAGTAGAACAGTTAATTACTAAGCAAATGCAAAATTAAATTAACTATCCCCAAAGTCAATCAAGGGATAGACAAAGAGTACAGAATATGATACCTAATATATAAAGAACGGAAGAGGAAGAAAAAGGAGGAGGTCAATAAAAGAACCTTTAGATTGTGTTTGTAAAAGTATATTGAGTTAAGTTAGACTCTTAGATAGTAAGTAAGTTAACCATGAACCTTTGGTAACCACGAATCTAAAGCCTGCAATGGCAAAAATTACATACCTATCGATAATCACTCTAAATGTATATGGACTGAATGCAAAAATCAAGACATAGAGTCAATGAATAGATAAAAAAACATGACCCATCTATATTCTGCCTACAAGAGACTCACTTTAAACCCAAAGACATACACAGACTAAAAGGGAAAGGATGGAAAAAGATATTTCATGCAACTAATAGGGAGAAAAAAGCAGGTGTTGCACTACATGTACCAGACAAAATAGACTTCAAAACAAAGAAAGTCACAACAGACAAAGAAGGATATTACATAATGATAAAGGTGTCAATCCAATAAGAAGACATAACCATTATAAATATCTATGCGCCCAACACAGGAGCAGCTACATATGTGAAACAAATACTAACAGAGTTAAAAGGGGAAATAGAATGCAATGCTTTCATTCTAGGAGACTTCAACACTCCAATCACTCTGAAAGACAGATCAACCAGACAGAACAACACATTAGAACACATGGACATAACAGACATCTAAGAACTCTACACACAAAAGCAGCAGAATACACATTCTTCTCAAGTGCACATGGAACATTTTCAAGAACAGATCATATACTAGGCCACAAAAAGAGCCTCAATAAATTCAAAAATATTGAAATTGTACCAACCAGTTTCTCAGACCACAAAGGTATGAAACTAGGAATAAATTATGCAAAGAAAATGAAAGATTCCACAAACACATGGAGGCTTTCCAACATGCTCCAAAACAACCAATGGATCAATGACCAAATAAAAACAGAGATCAAGCCATATATGGAGACAAATGACAGCAATAATTGAACACGGCAAAATCTGTGGGACGCAGCAAAGGCTGTGCTGAGAGGAAAGTATATTGCAGTACAGGCCTACCTCAGGAAAGAAGAACAATCCCATACGAGCAGTCTGAATTCATAATTAATGAAAGTAGAAAAAGAACAAAGGAGGCCCAAAGTCAGTAGAAGGAGGGACATAATAAAGATTAAAGCAGAAATAAATAAAATTGAGAAGAAGAAAACAATAGAAAGAATCAATGACAGCAAGAGCTGGTTCTGTGAGAAAATAAACAAAATAGATAAACCCTTAGCCAGACTTATCAAGAAAAAAAAGAGAGTCTACTCACTTAAACATAATCAGAAATGAGAAAGGAAAAATCACTATGGACATCACAGAAATACAAAGAATTATTAGAGAATACTATGAAAATATATATGCTAACAAACTGGATAACCTAGAAGAAATGGACAACTTTCTAGAAAAATACAACCTTCCAAGGCCGACCCAGAAAGAAACAGAAAATTTGAACAGACCAATTACCAGCAATGAAATTGAATTGGTAATCAAAAACCTACCTAAGAATAAAATCCCTGCACCAGATGGTTCACTGCTGAATTTTATCAAACATTTAGTGAAGACCTAATACCTATTCTCCCTAAAGTTTTCCAAAAAGTAGAAGAAAAGGGAATATTTCCAAACTCATTCTAGGAGGCCAGCATCACTCTAATATCAAAACCAGGGAAAGACACCACAAAAAAAAGAGAATTACAGACCAATATCCCTGAAAAACATAGATGCAAAAATACTCAACAAAATATTAGCAAACCGAATTCAAAAATACATCAAAAAGATCATCCATCATGATCAAGTAGGATTTATTCTAGGGATGCAAGGATGTTACAACATTCGAAAATCCATCAACATCACCGTCCACAACAACAAAAAGGACAAAAACCACATGATGATCTCCATAGACACCGAAAAAGCATTTGACAAAATTCAACATCCATTCATGATAAAAACTCTCAACAAAATGGGTATAGAGGGCAAGTATCTCAACATAATAAAGGCCATATATGATAAACCCACAGCCAACATTATACTTAACAGTGAGAAGCTGAAAGCTTTTCCTCTAAGATTAGGAACATTCTTATGCCCACTCTCCCATTTCTATTCAACAAAGTACTGGAGGTCCTAGCCATGGCAATCAGACAACACAGAGAAATAAAAGGCATCTAGATGGCAAGGAAGTAGTTAAACTGCCACTGTTTTCAGATGACATGATATTGTACATAAAAATCCCTAAAGAATCCACTCCAAAACTACTAGATCTAATATCTGAATTCAGCAAAGTTGCAGGATACAAAATTAATATACAGAAATCTGTGGCATTCTTATAAACTAACAATGAACTAGAAGAAGGAAAAATCAGGAAAACAATTCCATTCACAGTTGCATCAAAAAAATACCGAGAAATAAACCTAACCAAGGAAGTGAAAGACCTAGATTCTGAAAACTACAAGACACTCATGAGAGACATTAAAGATGATACCAATAAATGGAAACACATCCCATGCTCATGGACAGGAAGAATTAATATTGTCAAAATGGCCATGCTGCCTAATGCAGCTCCTATCAAAATACTAACAGCATTCTTCAAACGAACTAGAGCAAATGGTTCTAAAATTCATATGGAACCACAAAAGACCCTGAATAGCCAAAGCAATCCTGAGAAGGAAGAATAAAGCTGGGGGGATTATGCTCCCCAACTTCAAGCTCTACTACAAAGCCACAGTAATCAAGACAATTTGGTACTGGCACAAGAACAGACCCATAGACCAATGGGACAGACTAGAGAGCCCAGATATAATCCCAAACATATATGGTCAATTAATATATGATTATGGAGCCATGGACATACAATGGGGAAATGACAGACTCTTCAACAACTGGTGTTGGCAAGACTGGACAGCTACATGCAAGAGAATGAATTGAATTACTGTTTAATCCAATACACAAAAGTAAACTTGAAATGGATCAAAGACCTGAATGTAAGTGATGAAACCATAAAACACAGAAGACAACATAGGCAAAAATCTCCTGAATATAACCATGAGAAACTTCTTCCTGAATGCATCTCCTTGAGCAAGGTAAACAAAAAGCAAAAATGAACAAATAAGACTACATCAAACTAAAAAGTTTCTGTACTGCAAAGGACACCATCAACAGAACAAAAAGGCATCCTATGGTATGGGAGAATATATTTGTAAGTGACATATCCGACAAGGGGTTAATATCCAAAATATATAAAGAACTTATATGCCTCACCAGCCAAAAAGCAAATAACCTGATTAACAAATGGGCAGAGGATATGAAGAGACAGTTCTCCAAAGAAGAAATTCAGATGGCCAACAGACACATGAAAATATGCTCCACATCATCAGGGAAATGCAAATTAAAACCACAATGAGATATCACCTCACACCAGTAAGGATGGCCACCATCCAAAAGACAAACAACAACAAATGTTGGCGAGGATGCGGAGAAAGGGGAACCCTCCTACACTGCTAGTGGGAATGTAAGCTAGTTCAACCATTGTGGAAAGCAGTATGGAGGTTCCTCAAAAAACTAAAAATAGAAATACTATTTAACCCGGGAATCCCACTCCTTGGAATTTACCCAAAGAATACAACTTCTCAGATTCAAAAAGACATATGTACCCCTATGTTTATTGCAGCATTATTTACCATAGCCAAGATATGGAAGCAACCAAAGTGTCCATTAGTAGATGAATGGATAAAGAAGTGGTACATATACACAACGGAATACTATTCAGCCATAAGAAAAAACAAATCCTACCATTTGCAGCAACATGGATGGAGCTGAAGGACATTATGCTCAGTGAAATAAGCCAGGCGGAGAAAGACAAGTGCCAAATGATTTCCCTCATTTGTGGAATATAACAATGAAGCAAAACTGAAGGAACAAAATAGCAGCAGACTCAGAGACTCCAAGAACTAGTGGTTACCAAGGGGGAGGGGTGTGGGAGGGCGAGTGGGGATGGAGGGAGAAGGGGACTGAGGGGTATTATGTTTAGTACACATGGTGTGGGGGATCACGGGGAGAACAGTGTAGCACAGAGAAGGCAAACAGTGGATCTGTGGCATCTAGCTACACTGATGGACAGTGACTGCATTGGGGTATGGGTGGCGACTTGATAATATGGGTAAATGTGGTAACCACATTGTTTTTTCATGTGAAACCTTCATAACAGTGTATATCAATAACATCTATATAAAAATATATAAATATGTTGACTTGTGCCATATTTATGAAGGCCTTCTAAAGGAGGTACAAAAAGAAAATGCCAGAATGCAAAAAAGTGCTAAATTTGCCTACTTCAAAATTTAAGACATCTGTTCAGCAAAAGAATCACCAAAATACTTAAAAGACAATTGATAGCCCGGATAAAATACTTGCAACGTATAAAACAGTCAAAGCATTGCTATCTGGAGTGTCTAAAGAATTTCTAAAAATCAATAGGAAAAAGATAAAAGGCTCAAAAGAAAAAACGGACAGTAAATATGTACAGGCGGAGAAGGGGAAAAGCAAAATGCCAGTGAACATAAGAAAAGATGCTCAATCTTAACAAAATAAAGCAATAGGACCACTTTTCACTTATAAGATGTATGAACATTTAAAAGCTACTGTTAATAACATGTTTCATCAATGGTATGAGAAAACAGTGTCCTAAGTTACTGGTAGAAGGACAAGCGGTTACCTCCTTATACTGATATATCAGTATCAGAATGAATTTAAAATGTGCACATCCTTTGCAGCAGCAGTTTCTCTTCTTCACCATCTCTGGAGAAATAATCAACTATGTGTACAAGGAATTATATAATATAAATATAAAATAATGTTCACAGTAGCATTGATTATTAGAATGAAAAATACAAAAATCCTATTAATTTGGGAATGGGTAAATAAATAATAAAACATTCATAATATGGAAGACAATACAAAACTTAAAAGAGATAGTTCTACAGTGATATGGAAAGATTTCCAAGACATTCTGTCAAGTGAAGAAAAATGAGTTGAAGAACATGTTCTAAACGTAAAAATATGTAAGTAACATTTAATTATACTTGAGGTTCCAGTACTTTTAGTATCTGTAGATGGTGAAACTGGATTCCTTTTTGAATACGTTACCATGAATTTCCAATCTTTTCTTCCTTGGGTGGCCTTAGTAAAAGTAGTATTTGTATCTGAATCTTCAGAGACTAAAATTACATGTTAACTCAAATAATATGTACTGAGTACCCACTGTACATATCTAGGTGCTCAAAAACAAATAATAGACGGTATGTTCCCTCAAAATCTGTGGAATAATCTTTGGAAACCACTTGGGAGCTTCACCTAAGTGGCATGAAGCAATCAAGTACTTAGAAAGGACAAAATTATGGTTTTTTTGGGCAGTCTACAAAAACTGAAGTTCTACTTTCAAGAAGTGACTTAGGCCTGAATTTTTATACCTAACATATAGGTCTATGAAGTCAAATTACTTAAATTAAATACTGTTTTTCTATGTTCATTAATATAGACTTTAATATTTTATAGGAAAAAGCATAGAACACTAAATTTGTCTTTATAAGGGCATTTGATTTTGTTTTTTATCATTGGGTAAATGTCCTTGGAATTCTTCAGTTTATAATTCAAAGCTTTACCTTGATAACTTAAAATGCTTTAAGAAAGGTTTTTGAACTAAGAATGAAAGCCTGACAGTGATCTTGATTGAGGCAAACCTTGTTTTATAGTGCTTAAGTTTACTGAGCTTCACAGATACTGCATTCTTTACAAATTGTAGGTTTGTGGCAATACTGCATTGAGCAAGTCTATTGGTACCCTTTTTCCAACAGCATTTCCTCACTTCATGTCTCTGTGTCACATTTGGTAATTCTCTTAATATTTCAAACTTTTTCATTATTATTATATTTGTTATGGTGATCTGTGATCAGTGATCTTTGATGTTATTATAATTCTTTTGGAGTCCCGTGAACTGTGCTCATAGGAAAGCTTAAACAAAAAATGTTTGTGCTCTGTACCCACCAGCTGTCCCTTTGTCTCTCTCCCTCTTCATGGTTCTCCCTATTCCCTGAGACATAATACTGAAATTAGGCCAATTAATAACCTAAGTTTTCAAGTGAAAGGAAGAGTATTCAAGTGGAAGGAAGAGTCTCAGGTCTCTCACTTTATTTCAAAAGTTAGAAATGATGAAGCTTAGTGAGGAAGGTATGTTGAAAGCTAAGACAGGCTGAAAGCTAGGTCTCATGTAGCAAAGTTAGCCAAGTTTTGAATGCAAAGGAAAAGTTCTTGAAGGAAATTAAAAGTGCTCCTCCAGCGAACACATGAATGGTAAGAAAGCCAAACTGCCTATTGCTGATAGGGAGGAGGTTTTAGTGATCTAGACAGATCAAACCAGCCCCATCATTCCCTTCAGCCAAAACCTAATTCACAGCAAGGCCCTAACTCTCTTCAATTTTATGAAGGCTAAGAGCATTGAGGAAGCTGCAGAAGAAAAGTTGGAATCTAGCAAGCATTGGTTCATGAGGTTAAGGATAGAAGCTGTCTCCACGACACAAGTGCAAGGTGAAGCAGCAAGTGCTAATGCAGAAGCTGCAGCAAGTTATCCAGGAGATATAGCTCATTATCCAGGAGATAATTAATGAAGGCGGCTACAATGAACATAGCAGGTAGACGAAACAGCCTTCTATTGAAGAAGATGCCACCTAGAACTTCCACAGTTAGAGAGAAGTCAATGCCTGGATTCAAAGCTTCAAGGACATGCTGACTATCCTGTTAGGAGCTAATACAGCTGTTGACTTTAAGTTGAAGCCAATGATCATTGACCTTTCTGAAATCCTAGGACCCTTAACAATTATGTTAAATTTACTCTGCCTGTGTGCTATAAATGGAACAATAAAGGGTGATGACAGCTCATCTGTTAGCAGTATTGGTTTACTGAATATCTTAAGCCACTGTTAAGAAGTATTGCTCAGAAAAGATTCCATTAAAAACATTACTGCTCATTGATAATGCACCTGGTCACCTAAGAGCTCTGATGGAGACGTATAATGAGATCAACATTGTTTCCATGCCTGCCAACACAACATCCATTCTGCAGCCCATGGATCAAGGAGTAATTTCAACTTTCCAGTCTTAATATTGAAGAAATGCATTTCATAAGGCTATGGCTGCCATAGATAGTGATTCCTCTGATGGATCTGGGCAAGACAAATTGAAAACTTCCTGGAAAGGATTCATGAGATGCCATTAAGAACATTCATGATTTATGGTAAAGGTAAAAATATCAACATTCATAGGAATTTGGAAGAAGTTGATTCCAACCCTCATGGATAACTTCGAGGGGTTCAAGACTTCAGTAGAGGAAATAACTGCAGACATGGTGGAAATAACAAGAGAACTAGAATTAGAAATGGAGCCTGAATATATGGCAGAATTGCTGTAATCTCATGTAAAACCTGAATGGATGAGGAGTTGTTTCTATTGGATGAGCAAAGAAAGTGTTTTCCTGAGATGGCATCTATTCCTGGTGAAGATGCTGTGAAGATTGTTGGAATGGCTATAAAGGATTTAGAATATTACATAAACTTAGTTGATAAAGCAGAGACAGGGTTTGAAAAGATTGATTCCAATTTTGAAAAAAGTTCTATTATGGTTTTATGCTGTCAAACAGCATTACATGTAATAAAGAAATCATTCATGAGGTGAAGATGTGGCAAATTTCATTGTTGTTTTATTTTAAGAAATTCCACAGCCATGCCAACCCTCGCCACTATCTGAATCAGCAGCTATCAACACTGAGGTAACACCCTCCTCCAGCAAAAAGATTAAAACTCACTGAAAGCTCAGATGATGGTTACAATTTTTTACCAATACCTTTTTAAATTAAGGGATATACACATTATTTTTTTTAGACATAATGCATTAAACAATTAATAGGCTCCAGTGTAGTGTAAATATAACTTTTACATGCACTGGGAAACCAAAACATTCATTTGACTTGCTTTATTGTGGTATTTGCTTTACTGTGGTATTTGCTTTATTGTGGTATTTGCTTTATTGTGGTGTTCTGGAACCAAATCTGCAGTACCTCCGAGGTGTGTCTTGTCTGTACTAACCTGTGATGTATTGATCTCAAGGTGTTATTTTGGGTTTCAAGAATATATGGCTTGGCAGAAACTCTTGGGAATCTGCAACTACTTGGAAGTTAAAACACCAAAATTGGTTTAGGAGGCTTTAGGAATATTATGAGATGAGATGATGCAAGCACTTTTATCTTTGGGCAAATCAATCTAATGTTAGTGAAAAATTCCCACGGCAAACTAATACAGAAGCAAAGATGCAGAATAAAAAGAGAAAGCTTCTTTTTGTTCTTACTATAGGTACCATTTGAAGACTTTACCCTTTATTGCAGCTTTTTTGTTTTTAAACTTCAATTGGGATATGTTTTAATATTTTTATTTTTATAGTTTTTCAAGATGGATAGTGCTGACTCAGATTAACCAATCAGCGAATAAACTTGTCTCCACTGACCTACAGTCAAAGTACCTGAAATAGGTTATATAACTTTCAGGAAAATATATTAATTCTACCTTATAGCTGAGCACTATTACTAGATGTTGATTCATCATTTTGGTCAGAAAGATATCCAAATTACGATCAGAAAACATGCTGAAATAAATTATCTGTTAAATACAGCAGGTAATCACAAAATATATGTATGAATTTTTACACTAAAAGGACAAATAAAAGGAATTTACCAAATTCAAAAGAAAATAACACTGAAAACCTCAAGGAAACTTCAAATTTAGACTACTACATTAGTTCTTACAATTTCAAACAATTAACAAATAAATCCAAAGATTTCACTGCAATGTGATAATTCTAATGTCTTGAGCTTGAACACTTCAATAGACCACTGCAGTGATAATCTGTATATTTTAAGCATGAATACTTCAACAGAAAATATCATTAAAAAAAAAAAAGCCAGGATATTGTGATACAAGTGCTGTGATTTAACTGTATTATGTGACTAATGCTGAATGATAAAGAGATAAAATCCTATACTATTTCATATTTTCAAGCATAGTTTTGTATCAGACATACCTAATAGCTCAATACTATGTAAATTTTATTTTTCTAAGAAAGTTAATCTGTTTCATATTTATAAATAGGAGCATATTTATATATTTATGTAAGTGTATATAAATATTAATACAACTATATCCACATACATTTTATATGTGTATGAAATATCAGAGCCACTGGGAAATTTCATATTATATGTTTTCATCAATCTTATAGAATACAAAAAGACTTGTCATAAACAATTAAAAAATGCACTTATATTTAGCAAACATGCATGTTGTGAGATGATAATGTTGATATTAATCTTTTTCACTTGTTTGGCAATAGATGCACAAGAGTAAATGGGTCACACTGAATCAGTAATTTGGATAATGAGAATTTTACAATACCTCTATGTCCTTTTTCCCCTCACTGGGATCTTTAGTACTTCAGTATTAAAGAAAATATTTGTCAAAAAGTCAGTTTTATTCTAAGTTTATGACCTGCTTACTAATGTCTATTTATTAAAAATATATGAACTAGTATAAACACAAATGAAATTTAAATCCTTCATTAGCACCTACTGTGTATCAGATGTAGTTCTAGGCTCTAAGGATAATGCAGTTGGGAAGCTTACATTGCAGTGGTGGACAGACGAAAAAGTGACAAATACATAAAATAACTGGAGTTCATGTTAAGAACAAAAGAAATAAAGGTCTAAAAAAAAACAAAGGTAAAGAGTAGGAAAAATGTTTACAGTGATTGGGGGGGTTCATCTCTGAGAAAATGATAAAATGACACCTGAAAGAATGAGAAAGAAATTGGCCATTGGAGAGAATTAGGGGAAATTTTTTTTTTTTCAAAGGAAAGACCATATGCAAAATTCTCAGAGCTGGAGAAGAGCTGGGTGTGTTCTAGAAACTGAAGCAAGATTGATGTTGCTGGAATGTAATGAGGAAGGGGGAGTGGCATGAGATGAGGCTGCAGAAATAGGCAGGGAGGTAATCACGTAGGGCTTATTATTCATAATCATGTTTGGAATTTTATTCTAATTGCAATGTGAACTCATTAGAAGAGTATAAGCAGAGGAGTGACAAGACCTTAACTGAACTTCAGGAAGGTATGTCTTTTTTTCTGTGTTAAGAATGGACTGGGAGAAGCAATCTGCTAGACGTCTTTGGGATAAAAGCTGACAATCTGACAAAATTTTGAATGTCTGTTCACAACTGTCCTTTAAAAGTACTTTCTATTTAACTCTGACTAATAATAATAGGCAAAATTGGGATAGTTGGAGTAATGGGTCATGTTATCTTGGAGATTTGTAATAGCCCAGGAAGTACACATTGGGAGTGGTTACACAGGTTCCAAAGGTTACTTTAGGCTTTGGAAAAGCATATTTCAAAGTATTCACAGACAGATAAAATGCAAAAAGGTCTTGAAGCTATTTAAAAATAAAGAAAAGAACACTCTGACCATCACCATGCAACCACCCTAAGGCCAAAGATGAAGAAACTGGAGACATATTTGTAGAGGATCAAGGAGTTGTACAGGGAGCTTCTTAGGAAGCTTAGGTAAAAACAGGCCATGTTTAAAAAGTAAAAGGCACATAAATCTAAGATGTAGTCCTCAAGACCTTATGTGGTTTGACTTCTGAATACTTGCCTGACTGCATTTTGTACTACTCTCTTCTTTGTAAATGATTCTCCAGCTGTGTCTTTTTTTTATATTACTTAAACATGTCATACTTTTTGACTTGGGTTTTTTCTATTGCTGTTCCCTCTTCTAAAACTTTTCTAATATTTGAGCTCAAATATCATGTCAGAATGCCATCGCATATATTCCTTGCTAAAATAATCTGTTTATGTGTTTATTGCCTTTCTCTCATTACTACAGTATAAACAATAGAGCAAGGACTTCGTCTATTCTTTTTATGGCATTATCATTAGTGCTTAGTATAGCACCCGACACATTATAAGCTTTCAATAAATATTTATTGAGTGGAAAGAAGGAAAAAAGGTAAGAGAGAAAAAAAGGGATGGAGAAATGATAAGGCATATGAAAAAAAATGTCAAAAAGTTTATTAATTCCAGAATAAATTAGGCTTTAGAAAAAACCTAAAGATATAAGATGAACTTTTAAAGTTATGACTGGAATAATAAGAATAAAGAAAAGACTTTTATTTGGATGAATACTGTAATAATAAAATGAAATTAAAAGATAATTAAATTTCAATTTTGTTTCTATTTTCTTGATCAAAGATAATAAACCTTATATCAAAATGAAAAAAAGCATGTGACTAAGAGTAAATCAAAGAGGGCCTTGACTTCCAGTCAAGACGTAATAACAGGGATCAGATTTTTCCTTTTCTTGAAACAATAAAAAACTGGAAAAATATATGAAACAATGGTTTTTAAGACACTGGACACTAGGCAATCATGGACAGTGATCCCTCAGAAACAGGAAACAAAGGGGGTGAGTCCTAGAACTGCCCTGGCTTATTGCCTTGAGTGAATTTCCATAGTGTATGCAGAGAGGGTGAACCCAACTGGAGCTCAGAGGACTCTGTAAGTTGAGGAGACATAACTGAGAGTCAGGGGGAAGCAGGGCACCGTTACTTTGCAGGACAGAATGCTGGAGAAGAGAAAGCTGCAGAAAAAGAAATGCAGAGACCCACAGAAGGTTCCCTTTGAGTGTCCATCAGAGTACTGTCACTGCATGCATATGAGGAAGGTAACTGAGGCTGAGGAAAGAGCTCCCTGAAAGGACAGAGCAAATGACATTTGGCATTCACACTGGGCTGGGACCTAGAATACTTTGTAACTCATGAGATTTAGGGTGTACTCAGAAGTGTCTTGCTCAGTATTGGGAAATATGGACTTGCCTAAAGTGAGGGAAATATGGATCCCCCACCCACCCACCAAAAAAATAAGCAGAGTATCAGTGATTTGGGGAAGATTCAAGTGACCTACTATATGTGTAACTGGGATCCCTGAAGGATGGAAGAGATCTGGGACAAAAAAATTTGAAGAAACAGTGACTTAAAATTTCCCAGATTTGATGAAAACTATATACCCATGGATCCTCAAAGCAAAATAAAACCCAAGCATAAAAAACATGAAGAAAACTACCCTAAGGCATGTCATAATCGAATTTCGCAAGACCAGAGATAAAGAAATCTTAAAAGCAATAATGTTATATCAGAAGGACAAAGTTAAGGATGACAGCAGATTTCTCAATGAAAGCAAATGTTATGAGAGAAGACTGTGTGCTCTCAGCTTAAAGTACTAAACTATCCCCTCAAACCTATCAATATGCAGCAAAATATCTTTCAAAATGAAGCTGATATAAAGACTTTTTCAAATATACAAAAGCTAAAAGAATTAAACACTAGCAGATCAACAAAAAGAAGGACAAAAACCACATGATCATCTCCACAGATGCTGAAAAAGCATTTGACAAAATTCAACATCCATTCACGATAAAAATTCTCAATAAAATGGGTATAGAGGGCAAGTATCTCAACATAATAAAGGCCATATATGACAAACCCACAGCCAACATCATACTTAACAGCGAGAAGCTGAAAGCCTTTCCTTTAAGATTGGGAACAAGACAAATATGCCCACTCTCTCCACTTTTATTCAACATAGTTTTGGAAGTCCTCACCACAGCAATTAGACAACACAAAGAAATAAAGGGCATTCAGATTGGTAAGGAAGAAGTTAAACTGTCACTGTTTGCAGATGACATGATATTGTGCATAAAAATCCCTAAAGAATCCACTCCAAAACTACTAGATCTAATATCTGAATTCAGCAAAGTTGCAAGATACAAAATTAATACACAGAAATCTGTTGCATTTCTATACACTAACAATGAACTAGCAGACGGAGAAATCAGAAAAACATTTCCATTCACAATTGTGTCAAAAAAGAATAAAATGCCTAGGAATAAACCTAACCAAGGAAGTCAAAGACCTTTGAAAACTACAGGAAATTCATGAGAGAAATTAAAGAAGATACCAATAAATGGAAACATATCCCATGCTCATGGATAGGAATAATTAATATTGTCAAAACGGCCATCCTGCCTAAAGTAATCTAAAGATTCAGTGCAATTCCTATCAAAATACCAATGGCATTCTTCAATGAACTAGAGCAAATTGTTCTAAAATTCATATGGAACCACAAAAGACCCCGAATAGACAAAGCAATCCTGAGAAGGAAGAATAAAGCTGGGGGATTACACCTCTCAACTTTAAGCTCTACTACAAAGCCACAGTAATCAAGATAATTTGGTACTGGCACAAGAACAGACCCATAGACCAGTGAAATAGAATAGAGAGCCCAGATATAAACACACACATATATGGTCAATTAATATATGATAAAGGATCCATGGATATACAATGGGGAAATGACAGCCTCTTCAACAACTGGTGTTGGCAAAACTGGGTAGCTTCATGTAAAAGAATGAAATTGGATTACTGTCTAAGTCCATACACAAAAGTAAACTTGATATGGATCAAAGATCTGAATGTAAGTCATGAAACCATAAAACTCTTAGAAGAACACATAGGCAAAACTCTCTTGAATATAAACATCAGCAACTTTTTCATGAACATATCTATGTCCCTGGGCAAGGGAAACAAAAGCAAAAATGAAGAAGTGGGACTACATCAAACTAAAAAGCTTCTGCACAGCAAAGGACACCATCAGCAGAACAAAAAGGCTTCCTACAGTATGGGAGAATATATTCATAAATGACGTATCCAATGAGGGGTTGACATCCAAAATACATAAAGAGCACATATGCCTCAACACCCAAAAAGCAAATAACCCAATTAAAAAATGGGCAGAGGATCCGAACAGACACTTCTCCAAAGATGAAATTCAGATGGCCAACAGGCACATGAAAAGATGGTCCACATTTCTAATCATCAGAGAAATGCAAATTAAAACCACAATGAGATATCACTTTACACCAGTTAGGATGGCTAACATCCAAAAGACAAGCAATAACAAATGCTGGTGAGGATGTGGAGAAAGGGGAACCCTCCTACACTGCTGGTAGGAATGTAAATTAGTTCAACCATTGTGGAAAGCAGTATGGAGGTTCCTCAAAAAACTAAAAATAGAAATACCATTTGACCCAGGAATTCCACTCCTACGAATTTACCCAAAGAAAACAAATTCTCAGATTCCAAAAGACATATGGAATCTAAGTTTATCGCAGCACGATTTACAATAGCCAAGACAAGGAAGCAACCTAAGTGCCCATCAGTAGATGAATGGATAAAGAAGATGTGGTACATATACACAATGGAATATTATTCAGCCATAAGAAGGAAACAAATCCTATCATTTGCAACAACATGGATGGAGCTAGAGGGTATTACGCTCAGTGAAAGAAGGCAGGTGGAGAAAGACAAGTACCAAATGATTTCACTCATCTATGGAGTATAACAACAAAGCAAAAACTGAACAAACAAAACAGCAGCAGACTCACAGAACCCAAGAATGGACTAAGGGTTATCAAAGGGAAAGGGACTGGGAAGGGTGGATGGGAAGGCAGGGATAAGAGGATTGAGGGGTATTATGATTAGTGCACATAATACAGCAGGGGCATGGGGAAGGAAGTATAGCACAGAGAAGCCAAGTATTGACCCTACAGCATCTTACCATGCTGATGGACAGTGACTGTAATGGAGTATGTGGTGGGGACTTGATAATAGGGGGGAATGTAGTAACCACAATGTTGTTCATGTGAAACCTGAGCATAAGATTGTAAATCAATGATACCTTAATAATAAAAAAAAGACCAATCAAATCCCATAACAAAGATGTGGAATTTGGACTCACAGTATGTTACTGTTTACTTTTTACACTGCTCTTATTTTAGAAATACCCATGACAATAATGAAATTTGTCATCATGCCTTCCAGAAAAGCCATTCTAATATGAACTTTGTCTATATTATGAGAAAAAGACAATTGCAATAAGTAGCATCACTCTTACTATTCAGAAGAAAACAATGAAGTAATTTCTACTTTGTGAGAAAAAAGTGAAATTGAAATTTACAAAATGTAGTACATGAGTCTGAGGGAAGGTATATGAAAAAATTATTAAATGTTCCATTTGTTTTTCAATAATTTTACACAAGTCAGAGAGAACAGAAAAAAATGGATACATATAAAGGTCAACAGAAATATTCTTTTATGGATTACATGTATACTTATATTCCTTGAGGAACAAATGCAAAACCTAAGACAAAGGAATATCAGTCTAATCTGTTTTCAGAACAATGATTTGTAAATATTTGCTTTTATCTGACTTTATCAATACATCTATTAACTTTCATTGGCTTTCAGGCTGTTAAGCTTTGACAAGATACAGAGTAACTGACAAAATATGCCTATTGTAAATATATCTGGAAGCTTCCATTAATTCTTACATGCTTATTAAAATCAGGCAGATGAACATATTAGATGGGAAAGCTGTCTGCTAAGAAACCCATTCCTTGTTGGACGTGACCCCCTAAACTATATTACTTGTAAAATATACTGTCACAAGAAAAGCATTCGAGAGTGAAAAATTACTTTCAGAAAGGAAAAAGACTTAAATAGTATAAATTACATTAAATCATCTGGAGATCTTGTATTCAATGCAGAGAAATATTAAGTCATTGAGTTATTCCATATGAGCAAAGGAAGAATATGTTAAAAATACAGCTGGGCTGCAAATTAAACCTGTAAAATTTTTTTTTGGTTTGTGTGCTAAAAACTCATGTGATAAACCTATTTTTAGGTATGTATTTTTTTCCCTTAGTAAGTACTGTTCTTTAACATTGTTTCCTGAAACATCTAAAAAATAATCAGTATTTCTCTAAGCCCTTTATAGAAGATAAGAAAGTACCTTGAAATATAACTTGAGACTATCTAAGATAAAGTAAAATATTCAGAAACCTCAGGATTTTTTCTTCTATGGTCTCGTCCATTATAAGGCTTGTTAGAATTCTGAGAGTTTCAGTTTACTGGCTTGCAGTGTAGACTTTAAGGACTTTTGCAGGGTGATTTGTGAATATGTCTGTTAAAGGATATAACCATTTCTATCCTAATCAGGCCCTTTTACTTGCTTTTTGTAGAAAAATATGAAAAGGAATTCCAAAAGAGGTTAACATCAATAACTTCTGAACACTAAAAAGAATAAGCGTTCAGGGTGTACGGTCTTTATAAAATTTTTAATTTATTAAATTATTGATTAATAATAATTAATAATAATAATTATTGTTAAGTACTGAATTCAGTTCTCCTAAAATGGTGAAGCCCTAACACTCCTCCTCCCCCAAATATTTGGAGATAACAGGGCCTTTAAGGAGATACTTAAGGTTAAATGAAGTTATAAAGGGTGGGGTCCTAATCCAATATACTGGTATACTTGTAAGTAGAAGAAACAACAGGGGTGGGGGAGCACCTGAAAGGCCATGTGACCACACGATGAGAAGGCAGCCAAACAAACCGAGGAGAGAGGCTTCAAGATAAACAAAAACCTGCCAACACCTTGACCTTGGCCACTGAACCTCCAGAACTGTGAGAAAATAAGTATCTGTTGTTTAAGCCATTCAGTCTCTGGTAGTCTGTTATGACAGCCCCAGCAAATTAATATATTATGCATATATAATATGACTATAACACATACCTGAATCATAAAACAAAATAATAGAATAAGAGCCCACACATACTCCCTAATCTCAACTCCTTGCCCCAGAGGGAATCATTATCCCAAATTTTGTATTCATCATTCCTTTTCTCTGGAAAAAATAAGTCTTATCACATATTTAGGTATCTCAAAACAGGGTACTTTGTTCAGTTGGTTAAGCTCTCCATCCCTCTGCCAATACACTTTCTTAAATTCTACAGCTTTATAATAAATCTTGTTATCTGACAGCAAATTCATTCACCTTATTCTTCTTTAGGATATTGTAGGCTCTTTGCTTTTCTATATAAAATTTGGAAATTTTGGACCCAAATAGAAAAGTTCAAAAAGGATTTTTCACTGGAATCATATTGGCCTATGAATCAGTTGGGAAAAGATACTGAAATCTTGACTATATTGAATCTAATGCTAGTACAACTCTCCATTTAGACCTTTAATGTTGCTTAATAAAGTTGATAGCTTTTCTGTAGACATCTTGAACACTTTTTTTATTTCTATGTACTTCGTGGCTGTAGTAAATAGCATCTTTCCTAACTTTTTTGTAGAAATGCAACTTATTTTTTATATTGATTTTATAATCAGTCACTTTACTAAACTCTCATATTATTTCCAATAGTTTATCTGTACATTATTTTGACTTTCTCATTTGGCCAATCATGTCATCTATAAAATAAAGCAGTTTTATTTCTTCCTTTCCAATGTTTATACTTGATATTTCTTTTCCATTCTTGCTGTGGGGACTCTGACCTCTATTACGATGTTAAATTGTCCTGTTCCAATTTTAAAGAAAATGACTCTAGCATTACATCGGTAATAATATTCTTACCAATGCTGAATATTCTTGTTAGATACACTTTATCAAGTTAAAGGATCTTCCTTTGTTTTCCAATTTTGCTAAGAGGTTTTTCTTTTTCTCTCTCATGAGTTAGTCAACTAAATTTTTAAAAAGTCTATTGAGATGACTTTGTTTTTTCTTCCTTTAATCTGTTACTATGCTAAATGACACAAATGCATTTCCCCCCGAATGTTAAACCATGATTGCATTCTTTTTATGCATTTCTTGATTATGACGTATTTTCATTTTTAAATATATTGTTGTATTCAGCTTGTTAATGTTTTGCATAGGACTTGATACTAACATTCATGAGTGAGACTGAATTGTACTTTTACTTTCTCTTGCTGGTTTTGTCAGATTGGATATTAAGGTTTTGATATAGATGTATTGCTGAGACTGGGGATATTTCTCTTTCTATTCTCTGGAAGAGTAAGTTTTAAATGATCTTTATTTGTAAGGTCAAAGGTCAGCAGTAGTCAACATGCAGAAATAGATTTTTTTTGAGAAGCTTTTAATAAAATATTTAATTCCTTAATGGTTGCAGGCTTATCTTGGCTTTCAATTTTTTCATGAGTCACTTGTAGTAAGGCATAATTCTTAGGAGTTTGTACATGTCACCTAAGTTTTCACAATTTATTGGTTAAAGTTGTTCACAATATCCTTTTTTATCTTAAATCTCTACTTGATTTGTTTTTTTTTACTTATATTTATTTTTGCTTTTTCTTTTTAATTTTTTAATGGATTAAACTTACAAAGATTTACCTACTTCATAGGTCTTTTAAAAAAAGCAATGTCAGGCTTTCCTGACCCACGTATTAAATATAAGCTTTCTATTTCATTAATTTCTTCTTTGTTAAATCATTAAAAATTTTTCTTTTAAAAACAAAACTACTGTTCATTTTCTAACTCATTAAAAGCCTAGGTCATTGCTTTCCAGCCTCCATCTTTTTCTTTGTTTTCTAATATATATTTTTAAAATTAAGGTATCATTGATATACAATCTTATGAAGGTTTCATATGAGCAACATTGTGGTTTCAACATTCACCCATATTATCAAGTCCCCCATTGCAGTCACTGTCCATCAGCATAGTAAGATGCTATAGAGTCATTACCTGTCTTCTCTGTGCTGTACTGCCTTCCCCATGACCTACCAATATTGTGAGTGCTAATTATAATGCCCCTTAATCCCCTTCTCCCTCCCTCCCCCCACCATTCTCGGCAACCCCTTCCCTTTGGTAACCAATAGTCCCTTGGAGTTTGTGAGTCTGCTGCTGTTTTATTCCTTCAGTTTTGCTTTATTGTTTGTTATACTCCACAAATGAGAGAAATCATTTGGTACTTGCTTGGCTTATCTCACTGAGCCTAATACCCTGTAGCTCCATCCATGTTGTTGAAAATGGTAGGATTTGTTTTCTTTTTATGGCTGAATAATATTCCATTGTGTATATGTAACACATCTCCTTTATTCATTCATCTACTGATGGACACTTAGGTTGCTTCCATATCTTAGCCTCTTTTTCTAATGTAAACATTTAAGGTTATGTGTTCTATAAATTGGATATGTTTAGTTTTTGTCCAGTTAAAAGTATTTTTTTGGTTCATGAATTATTCAAAGGTCTTTTTAATTTTAATTTCCAAATGTACAATCATTTAAAAATTCATGTTTTTGCTATTATTTGTATGTCAGAAGATGTGGTTTGTAAGACAATTCTTTGAAATGTATTCACACTTTGTGACAAAACTATGGTCAATTTTTGTAAATGGTTAATCATTTCAGAAGAACACATATTCTTTAATTTTTGGGCGCACAGTTTTATACAGATAAATGTATGTTAAAATTTATTATGACATTGAATTGATCAATTTCTTACTTTAATTTAATACTTTAATATATTTTGAGGCTATGTTATTATGGGTATAAAGGCTTAACATTGCTCTATCTTTCCAGTGAATTGGACCTTTTATTATGATGTAAGGACTCTCCTTACCTCTAGTCATGCTTGTCATATTAAAACTGATGCTCTAGTTTTATTTGTTTGATGTTTGCCCAGCATAGCTGTTAACTATACTTTTATTTTCAGTCTTTTCATGTACTTAATTTTCAGTGTCACTGACTGTAATTGCCAATGTAATTAGACTTGTTTCAAGTATCTTACCTTTTGCTTTCTAATTATTACAATTTTTCTATGCTTAAAGAAAAGAAATCTGTCTTCTTGCCTTAAAAAATTGTCTCATACGGTTTTTATTTGCTTGGAACTTACTCCATTTCCTTTCTTCTTTGGATTGGACATCATATACTCATTTTATACTCTTTTAGTGGGTTATTATCTTGGAAATTTTATCAACTCTTGAAACTTTAAATAATATCATAACTATTATTAGTAGTAACAGTATTTTATGTAGATTTTATTGGTTTTACCAGTTTTTTCCCATTTACCAGTTTTTTCATGCATCAGTCCTTCTAGCCTCTCATATTTTCCCTTGGAATTATTTCCCTTTTTTGTGTCATTTTACTGTGTTTTTTCTCCCTTAGTATTTTTCTTTTAAAAGTTCCTTTAGTTTATATCTGTTGGTGGTAAGCTCTGTTTTTGATTATCTGCCTTTTTTACACCCTTGGTTTGAAAGAAAGTTTTGCTAAGCACCCAGTTTTAGGTTGACAAGTATTTTCCTTCAGCACTTAAAAAAATATTCCATTGATTTCCAGCTTCCATTATGGTTGTTGATAAGACCTGTCCATTTCATTGTTTCTTTTTAGGTGATGTGTTTTTCCCACTCAGGTTACTTTTAGTATCTTTCCTTGTCTTTGATGTCTTCTAGTTTTACCACATAATCTTGAGGTTGGCATTTCTTTTAACATCTCTTGCTTGTTATATATTGTGGTTCTGCTATCTGTAGTCCCTGTTCTTCACCATATCTGGAAAATTATCAATCAGCTCTTTAAATATTGTCTGCCCTTCATTTCCTCTATTTTCTCTGTGGGAGTCTATGATTAGTCTTAATATTTTGTATTTTAGCCTATAAATCTCTGTCTTTATTTCATGTATGTCAATGTATCTGCCTTTCTCTGCTCTGGATATTACTTCTTATTCCTTTCCCTTTACTCTGCCAATTCCTTTCTTTGCTCTTCTGGTCTTTTCTAATAACCCATGTAACTAATTCCTTATATTAAATTGTCTCTGTTTAAAATAATTAGATTAATTTCCATTTTCCTAACTAGATACTGCCTAGTAACATCTATCCTTTAAGGATTTCTTTTTCATCAATTGTATTTTCCACCTTTGCATGTTCAGTTCTGCCAGATTAATTTTTTAAACATTTAAGATTTGCTTTTATATATTCCACATCAGCTAATTTCAGTATCTGCAATCCTTGGGGATCTAAATCTATAATTTGTCATTTCTGCTAATTCTCGCTCATGGTTATTTCCTTATCAGTTGTTGGACTTTGATTATGAAGTCATATTTGGTTCACATAACATTTAAACAAAAGAAAACAAGAGGAAAAAAAACCCCACCTGGGGGCCTTAAATGAGAATTATTTCTTCCAGCTTCGCCATCTTGCTGTTGGCCTATATCTTTCCTTCTGGAATAAGTGTTGTTATTTTCATTTTGCCACTAAGATAACCCCAATCTGTCTTGAACTGCTTATGCTGGAGTTTTAATCCAAGTTTTTTTCTTTTCCTGCTTGTTAATATTTTACTTCCACCTGTGGAACCTTGCAATGAATAACATTACATTTTATGCAGGATGTAGTTGTTTTATATTAAGACAGCTTTTCAGAGTAAGCTGTTATACTGCTAGAAATGAATGTCTTCATACTGATTTTCTGTTTATTCTACTTCTGTGTTATTTGAATATTTTCAAAAAACTATTTTTTTATTAAAAATTATAGTTTCTAAAAAAATTTAATATAGTAACATGGACCTTAGTATAATGTATTGCATCATTGTTTTTTCCAATTAAATATTTCCTTTAATGTAAACAATAAATAATAAAGTATGAAGAGCAATTTCCTATGTTTAGTTATAATATTTTTTTATGATTTACCTCTCTCCAAATTCTTTTTAATTGGTACAATAATATATAAAATCTAAATCTCACTAATCTTAAAAACAGGAAAACAAAAGCCACAAAAAATTTGCTTTTTTTCCAAACAGGTCAATGGATAGCCAATAATCATATGTTTGTAATTACCTAATCGCACATTTATAAATTTCTCCTATATATTTATTATTAAAATATATGTAAGCTATGCCAAATTCTAAGTGAATTTTAATTTGAATAATGGAGACTATGGAGATACATTATAAAATCAAGCCAAAATTAATAAATAAAAAATGCATTAGTTAGAATTAGTTATTTTAAGACAGAATATGATAAAAAATAAAAGAGAGATAAATGTTTAATAAAAGAAAAACCTTAAGTATTTCTAGTAAGGAAAAAAGTTATCCCTAGCATGGATGATGAGCTATTTATTATATAGTATAAAAACTAAAAATACCCTGATAAAAAACTTAACTATTTATTCTACTTAAAAGCAATATGAAGAGAAATTTAATCATGTCCTCATACTTACAAAGCTATAACTTATTATGCCACAAAAGAAATGCTCAAAATAAGGAAATTAGACATTACTCTTCAATTTTGGAACAGTATGCTCCTAAACTCTTAACATAGGATAGCAATTTGGAGGTTAATTTGAAAAAGCAGCAATAGATTCAGGTCGACTTTGAAATTCATCAGGAAACCCAATGTCATTAAACTGATTTTTTACTCTTTCATCTTGCTTAGAATAGTACAGGATTAATATATAAAATCATTTTACTCTCATAAACTATCACTTTTTAAGGAGTGAAAATATGTATAAATTAATGAATACTGCAGAATCCATTAAAAGAAAAAGGCGATTTATATGGCTTATCTCCTTGTATATGCTCTGAATTATAAAGGGAAATACAGGAAGGACTTTTTATAGAGGGTTTCCAGGCTGAATCCCAAATCTTGACTACATAATAGCTAATTTCTGTATTGTGGGAACATCTTTTCAAGTAAATTTAATGTAATGACAAAATGGATACTTGTATAATTTGTTCCCATAATAACCTTAAGAAATATGTACTCACTCAGTTCACCAAATTTCTGGAGCACAAAGTTTAAATTCAAAGTATGAACTAACTTTCCTTCTCCTCCCTTCCTTCCTTTAGGTATCCACTGTTAGGATTATCCTTGAAGAAGGGACAGAATATTTTTACTGTACAGGAAGGGCCAAGACAAAGCAAAGGGAGGTATTGGAGGAAGCAAGTAAATTACTGGAGACCTATGCAGAAGAGATAATTTTGCAACCTCCTTTTTAGATTTATAAGGTTTCTTACATTTTGATGCAAAGAATTTAGGGGAAGCAGTAAGAGATACATAATTACACTAATAGTCAGACTGTAAGAAAAGAGAAAGTGGTAAAAGGTGGTATTTATTTATTTGAATAAGTTGTCCACTAAGCAAAGACATAGTTGCATCTTGGAAGCTCTCAACTGGCAGTGATTTTGTACCCCAGGGAGTGTCTGTCAATGTCTGAAGACAGTATTGATTATCATTACATGTGTGTGAGTGTGTGAGCTTGTGCTGTTAGCATCTTCTGGGGAAGGACAGAGATGCCATTAGACATCCTACAATGCACAAGACAGTCCCCCAACACAAGGAAGTATCCATTCCAAAATCTCAGCAGTGTTGCAGGTGAGAAACCCTGCCTTCGAACTGCAGACGTGCTCCTTGCTTTCAGTTCAATCATCAATGAGCATTAGAGGAGCTAATATATGGTAGAAGTGATTCAGTGAGAAAATAATTTTGATGTTTACTAATGGCCAAAGTTAGGTTAAATTTCCCAGAGAAAGACAGTGACCTGTATCTGATTTCAAAATATTTTAAATGATGTAATGAAGATGAAATGTAATCAAGTTCACCATTATCTGTGGACTTTAGTCACCTGTGACTGACATGAAGTTTTGAACACTTTCCTTACATTCTGTAAATTTTCTACAATAGGATTCCAATCTTCTTAAGGCACAAATCAGAAACTGGCATTCTCAGACTGTCTTACAGCTATGCAAATAATTCAAGTCAAAGCAATCAAATTTACTGAGTGTGATTTGAGAATGTAAGCAACCTGACGATGAAACTCTTCTTGGAGAATTTGATTTGTTGCAGATATAAGGTTCTGTGAGGATGGTAGTGGTATTCAGACTGATGCATCATAAGTTCTTTTTCCAGTAGAAATACTGATTTTGCTAGAGGAGTTCCTGGAATATGCTTGCAAAATGTTATCGACTGGGTAATTTCAGAGCTGGCTCTCTGGTCTTGCTAGGGTCTGTTAACCACCTAATTATAACCTTTTAACATGTCTCTTTTAAACTGGCCAGAGAGGAATATGTTATTTGCAATAAAGAATCTTATTGATAGAAAAATGTATGGTTTAAAAATATTTCTTCCCTAAACTCATTTGTTACTAATATACTAAAGTTTCAGCAGTAGGCTTAAGTTTTAGTGTTAGATCATGGTGTTGTGGATCTGGTGCTTACAGAATTTTCATTAAAAACATATATTCGTAAAGGATGCTTAAATAAAAGTCCAAGACCATGGGTCAATATTTAACATAATATAGTACATATCAGCATTAAATACTGTTAGCTAAAAGGTTAACTTGAAATAAAAATAAAAAAATAAAATCACTATCTTGGAAAAATGATCGAGCATTTAAAATAGTATTGTTTTCTAATGTTAAGAAAAAACACACATAGGAGTGCAAAAAAGAAATGCTCTAAAATATAAGTATAGTCATATGTATGTGTGGCAGAAAGAAAGCTAGACATGATAATTCAAAAGGACCGTATATTCTGTATTATTGCTATTATATTGTATCTGCTGTACTAATTTGCACAACTGTCTAGAGATCATCTTTCTTAGTATCCCAGCGCCCTCAGAGGATGTACTCTGTCTTCCCACCCCAACCCAGGGCAAGGGAACAGACTGGCCACCTCTGGCTCTCCTACTATGGGAAAACACATAAATAGAAGGTCAACAGGACTGAGGCCTTCATTTTCTTCTCTTAAATACCACTTTAAAATTAGGTTACAATTAGAAGTGCTCAATAAGCATTTGTTAACTAATTGTAATTAATGGAGGTTAAAAAATAAGAAAAAGGACACCTTAGTAAGACTCTTACCAAGAAATGCAGAAACCTGGTGTCATATTGCTTAGTATTGCTCAAGGGTCTTGTACATTGTAAAATATAATATCATGATTAAGGATTGTTAAATACCTACATATTCATTCAGAATTGTTTCACCATCTACCTGACTTTGTAATAAAAAAACACACGGGCATATGCATGTTCACACGTTTGTATACACACATATCAAAGATACTTAAGTCTGGAACAAGTCAGGAACAAATAAACAGGCCTATGTGGGATGTATTAAAATTTGCAAATCTAGGTGTAGCAAATTGGCATCCAGAAAGTCACTCGAATAGAATAAAGTATTTTAGTATATGTTGGTAATATAATCAGGTAAGCCTAGATTCAACACTTAAAAGGAATGCTCTGAAAAAGAGTATGGAGGAAAGCCACAAAGTCAATTACATACATTATTATGAATAATTCTAATTAGTAAATACTGAAAAAAGGATTGTAGTCACCGGATGACTATTGAGAATATTTTATTTGGTTTGTGTTTTCATTGAGGATCTTCCAATAAATGTAACCGGTTTCAGAATTTCCAAAAAACGGTGGCTTGCACATAGATAGAACTTGTTAATTTTTATTATTTATTTATCTATTTTGATTAAATTCAATTGTTTTTATATTGAGGTACATACAATAAAAGGCATAAATTTTAGTGTACACTTTGATGAACTTTGACATGTGTATACTCATATAAAATCTTGTCCATTTTAAAATATAAGCCACCATCAATATTTATGCGATATCAATACTGTTAGTTTGAAATTTTCAAAATCTTAAAGGTTCTAACATACTTTGGTACAGAAAGTCTTATGGTTTATCAATTATTTTAAAGATAATAGATGTAATTTATGATAAATTAAAGCAAAAATGGTATTTGTTAAACTTCTTTCAATAACAAATACAGAAGAACATGTTTGTATTTTTCCCTATATCAGATATAAATCAGTAAGGATCATTACTGTGTTAGGTCATTATCTGGTTAACTAATATGTACTGCTCACTGTAACGAAATGCTATTATTGAACAAGAGCTATTATACCCTGAATTAACTGTAATCTACCAAAATCATAAGTGAAAACAAAATTAAATAAACAATCTCACCAAAGATATTCTCTCTCTTTGCTCCCTGAAAATTTTGAATAGTTAAGCCTATTCAAAATTAGGCCTACTTGCTTTCCTGTGGTATTACAGAACTAATTTTTCATTTTTTACTAAGGTTATTCTTACCAAAGTTGAACCTTAATTTTGTAGCCATATCAACACATAATTCTTTTAAAAATTAGAAAAGAACTATATACAGTTAAACTATATGCTTATTCCAGTACACGACTGAAAGATAAGATGTAGGTGTTCATTACACATAAAGAGCTAATTAGAACAACTGTTCTGGGTAAATTACTTTTCCTCAGTTACCTTGCTGGCAGAGTTGGTGAAAATCAGAGGCAGAGTTGCAGCAAATAACCATGAGTGCCAACATCTCAACTTCAAGTGCAAGTGACTTTCCATTAAGTCTTTTCGCTTGATATTTAACTACTAAAATCCTCAAGCCCAGTATATTTTCTTCCACTCATCTTAGTTCACTTAAGCTCATGCTCTCTTTGCCAGCCCTTCCTGCTTTACCCTTCATCTTAATTTCTATATTCCTACTTTTTCTTGTATTTAGAACATGCTCTCTCTGTTCAAGGCTCTTTCTCCAAATCATCACAACTAGTTTTCAGAGACACTGTATCATAATGTTTTCCTATTGGTGAGGGCTCACAGTGTAATCGTGATTTACTGACTTTCACACAAGAATGAATGTAATGATGGGTTTTCATTAATGAACCCATATTGTTTTCCTTGAGTACCTCTGAAAGCTAATGATATCTGTGAGTTGTGTGGCCTAAAATGGTGTGTACCAGTTAACCATCAGTCCAACAATCAGGAGACATAAGACAAATATTTTCCTAGGATAAAATCCTCATTATTATTATTTCCGATATCTAATATAGATGACAACATTGCATTTGTTTTAACATTTAGCTTATCATAGACACTCAATAAATTGGTAATGTTAATAAGATTAATGTTTATCTTGAAACAAGCTGACTTGGATCACAAAATTCACCTTTTTTTCTAATCCCATCTTTGGTAATCAAAATCACTGAATTTTTCAGCTACTAGGAGCTTTTATTATATACCTCCATAGTATATTGTGTTTACTTTGATCACATTTATTATATTGCACTGTCATGGCTCAGTTTGCTTGTGTTCAGCAATTTGAGAATGACCATATTTTCTGTGTCTGAAACCAACCACAATACCTGGCACATATGTCTATGATCTATGCTGAATGAGTACAAGCCAA
This sequence comes from Manis pentadactyla, assembly GCF_030020395.1. Classification (NCBI taxonomy): domain Eukaryota; kingdom Metazoa; phylum Chordata; class Mammalia; order Pholidota; family Manidae; genus Manis; species Manis pentadactyla. The sequence goes on from NC_080026.1 coordinate 22,441,736, forward strand.
AACAGCTTTTTCAATAGGGTATTCAATAACTAACACTGAGAGTTAATTTAGTGTACTGATTTTTTTAATGGGAAGTTCACTAGATATGTAAGAGAATCATGATACTGGTAAGGAAAAAAAAGATCATTGGGAAAAAATATCACCTTTTTTATTCCCAACTGAAATATTTATTTGAACCCATGAGAGAACTATAAATGGCTTTCACAGGAAGTGAAAAAGATGAAGAAACCATCTGAAGTAATACAGATCTCATCTTGAGATTCTGTGCCTTTCCCACTTTAAATTATGAATTTCTTACTAAAAGATAAGGCAATTTTGGGATACTTCAGCAAGATTTTAATAATCTTGACATTCTGGAATTAACCTAGTATTTATAGCTTAGCTTCCTAGATTATTTTTTTTTCTCCATCTGCTGGTTGTTGATATGGTGTAACCTTATATTCAGATTACAGAAACACAGCATAGATGAGTCTCTTTTTTTATGTTATGTTAAAAGTCTGGCTTCAAATCTTGGTGTGAGACAATTACTCTCTTACTAAAAAAATATGAATGAGAAAAAAAGTGGGTCAGTATTGGGGCTGAATGCTTTGTTATGTAAATAAGAGCTCCAAGATTTAACTCTATAAACTAATTTTACATGATGACACAAGAGTCTTTTCTCAGAGGAATTACATGGTCATTTAAAGGGCATTTATCTGATACGTTTTGAAGTAGACTATACAATTCTTGGTAGAGTTAAAAAAAAAGTTTTGAGGAAAAAACCCAATTTAATATCTTTTCTAAAAGTACTAAATTTTCCCTGAGGAAACAATCCTTCATCTCTCTTAATATTTAAAATGTTAATAATAATATTCCTTCTTACACAAAAGCATCAAAACTATTTTAAAATCCTGCTTCAAACATACTCATATATTCACACATACTTGGCATCTCTTAGTTTAACTCTCTTACACTTTAGCTTTTGGTTTAGCCTCATATATTCAAAAATTATACCAGGTATATCCAGACCTACGGCAGTTTTTTTTCTACTGATTATCTATTTAGTAGTGAATATCTTTAAAAAGTTAAACTACAGTACAATTTATTCCTCTGGATTTTACTTTGACTTAACAACTCTGAATGTCAAATAACCAAAAAGCAATATTTGACTTCTGAACAGAAAACAAATATTAATTTGCTTATAAAGACTATAACAGCTTATGAGTAAAAAGGCAAAATTTATACTTTGAGAAAGTTAAAGGAAATAAATCATAATTTTACTTCCTTTATATAAGCAAACATACATATTATATATATGAACAACATATATAATATATACATATTATGCATGTAAACAACATATATAATATATACATATTATGCCAGGTTTTAAAAACCTGTGATGGACTCAAAATATTTAGTATTGAGGACAGATATTTTAATAATTATTCTATTTTAAAATAAAACATTCTATAGTAATTTATTATACAAAGCAAGTATTAAATACTAAGCAATTTCTTTGCACAAAGTCTTAAAAAACATGTTTCTCAATTTAATACATAATCTATCCCCCTTATAGAGTGATAATAATGATTTATTATAAAAGTTGGAGAGTGAAGAAGGTTCCTGGGCCAAGCTGTTGCTACAGTTAAATTAGCTGAGTACAGCAAGGAATGAAGAATACGTAAACGTGTGGCAGGTGGGGTAGCAGTAGAGGAGACAATGGATGCAGTAGTTTCAAATTCTCTTGAAACAGCTGTTTACTGTACATTCTCTAAGTGCATTCACTTAAAATATTAATATAAAGAATTTAACATGGCTAACAAATATAACTTACCTTTTCTGGAGGAAGGGATATTGTTATTCAACACCAAATTAATTTTTACTTCATAATTTCACCAATTTGGACAAAGAGCAAGGGATAGATTTCTAAGGTTTGACCTTTCTTTTTTACTTATCTGGGACAATTCATTATAGTGAAATAGGCTTTAATTCTCAGTGGGCCAAGTGAAGTTAAAAAAAGTTTTACAACTTTTTATTTTGGTATAAATTCAAACTTAAAGAAATGTTGCAAGAATGAGAAACTTTCCAGAAACTTCACCTTGATTCCTCAAGTGCTTACATTTGCCCCATTTGCTTGTCATACAAGTGTTTGTCTATCTTAATTTATTCTTTTGAGAACAAAGTTGAGCTAATGTAGAAATTTACTTCTAAAAACTTCAGAAGCATTTCCTTAGAACATGGGCATTTTCTTACACAACAACAAATTTTAAAGTAAAGAAATTTAATATATTTAATCCACAGTCCATATTCAGTTTTTGATAACTGTCTGAATAATGAAATTTTAAGCATCATATATATTTTTTTTTCCTAAGCCTCTGCACAAGGATCCAATCCATTATCACACATTGTATTTAGTTGTCAAAGTCTCTTTAAAATGGAACCTTTACTCAGCCTTTCTTGGTCTTTATTGATCTAGACATTTTTGAAGAATGCAGGACATTAATTTTGTTAAATGTCCCTCATTTTGAGTTGTTGATGTTTTCCTAAGATTAGCTGAATGTTATGCAATTTGGTGGGAATAGTACAGAGAAAATGCTGTATCCTTCCAAGTGCAGCATATCAGGAGGCACATGAAATGTCAGTTTAATCCAGTTTTGGTAGTGTTAGCTGTGATCACTTTGTTAGTGTGACTGTCCACCAGTTTCTTCACTGTCAAATTAATAGGTTTCCTCTATAATGTAAAAGTTATTTGCAGGAAAATATTTTGAAATTATTTTATATGAAGCTTTACCCACTAATTTTAGCATCCATTGATGGTTTTCTAACTCTGTTATCCCTTGTTTTAGTTGTCATTCTAATTTAAAGAAGAGCTTTCTCTTCTCTCTGATTTATTTATTCATTTAAATTGGTATGCACTGATGGGTTCATATTTTATTCAGTGTTCTATGATTCATTATTATCATTATTCATTGTGATGTTCAAATTATCTCATATTTGGCCAGTAACAGTCTCTTCAAGGTTACTCCTATCCCAAATACTTTTTGTAAGTATATTTTCCTTAAAAAATCTCAACTATTTCACACATTCCATTCTACCTCCAAAGAAAAAAAATATTCTTCCACTATTTTTGTTCTTCCTCTCCACAGCACAAAGTTAATGTAATATCAAATTAAAATGTTTTAGAAGGATATGCTATGGCATATGACACTGATGCTTACTAAGTGACAAAAAACAACTTTGTTCCTATTTTGGAAAAACTATTTCTTCTTTAGTTATTATTTCCTTAAAGTTGTAACATATGCAATTTTTCAGAGTAAAAAATATATCCTTAGACACTAAGAAGTGACTAGTTTTTACCAAGGGAGAGGGGTCGGGGTGGGTAGTGTGGGGAAGTTGAAGGGAATAAAGTGGCACAATAATTTGCAATCATAATATAAGTTTTCCACAGAGATGGTAGTACAGTATGGAGAATACAGTCAATGATTTTTAACATCTTTCTATGTTGATAGATAGTAACTGCACTAAAGGGGGTGAGGATTTAATAATATGGGTTAACTACTGAACCACTGTGTTGTACATTTGAAACCAATGTAAGATTGTATATCAATACTTCAATAAAATGTCTTGATTTTAGGGTATTTTATCTAGTAACTATAAAGAGTAACACTATATAACAACATTAAACTTTAACACTCTACATAAAGCCATCACATATTATTTTTAATTAATTAAAAAGACCTAATTAAATGTGGAGTTGTTGTAAGATAATGCTGGGACCTGAGACATTTTTCAAGTAACAGTGGCACCCCATAAGTATCCAGCTGGAGTTCTTTGCTTATAAATGTACAGTACTCTTTTTTATTAAGGAGAAAATGTAAATGGATAATTTAAAATAACTGAATATAATGTTTCAGAATTACAAGAAATTTAGAATATATTCAGTCCTGTATTTCTTAAACTATGTTTTGAGGATCATTTAATGTACATGGTACAAACATGGGATAACATGGAAACCTTTAATATTACATCTATCTTTTGGAAATTCACAATGCACATTAACACTGGATATAGAAACTTGCTTAACTTTGTTTAATCCAGAACTTCCCAAATTTGAGAACAGAACTTAGAATTGTTTCAGAAGTTCATTATTAATATCTTGTTTGGAAATTGTAGTCACCTCACTTTTCAGAAGGTCTTTTATAATGTCTCATAGAGAGCTCATGGTAGATCTAGAACAGAAAATGCAAATCTCCCTACTGAGTGTCTTGTTGCAACAGGATGCTCCCTGTATTAACATAGGACCACTTCAGGACCTTTTCTGTTGGAGCTCTTTTTGCCAAAAATTGGTAGGAGCAGAATATAATTATTGTGAAACATGCTTTGATACTTTTATTAATGTCTAATGATTGCTGTCCAAACTGTGGATTAGCAGTTCTGTGTTGTAGAATCTAGCTTCTATAACTTAACATACTATAAGACTTTTAAAAATAAGTAGCTGTGGTAATTCCCTATTTGCCTGACTATATAAATAATGTGAGCCCTTCTTGTATCAAAGGCTGGATACAAGTTACACCAGTCTTAGGGAAACACTAACAACTCAAAGTTACACCAGTTCTATTAGTAAGTACTGGACAAATTCATTAATTCACATATACCTTACTTTTTATGTTTTTAATTTTTTTATTTATTTTTATTTTTATTATTTTCATTTTTTTGAAGAACATTATGTTTACTAGGCTCTCCCCTACCCCAAGTCCCCGCCACAAACCCCATTACAGTCACTGTCCATCAGCACAGTAAGATGTTGTACAATCACTACTTGTCTTCTCTGTGTTGCAAAGCCCTCCCCTTCCCCCCGCCCACATTATACATGCTAATCATACTACCCCCTTTCTTCTTCCCCACCCTTATCCCTCCCTACCCTCCCATTCTCCCCAGTCTCTTTCCCTTTGGTAACTGTTAGTCCGTTCTTGGGTTCTGTGATTCTGCTGCTGTTTTGTTCCTTCAGCTTTTCTTTTGTTCTTATACTCCACATATGAGTGAAATCACCTGGTACCTGTGCCTCTCTGCCTGGCCCACTCCACCGAGCACAACACCCTCCAGCTCCATCCATGCTGCTGCAAATGGTAGGACTTGTTTTCTTCCTATGGCTGAATAATATTCCATTGTGTATATGTACCACATCTTTATCCATTCATCTACTGATGGACACTTAGGTTGCTTCCATTTCTTGGCTATTGTAAATAGTGCTGTGATAAACATAGGGGTGCATCTGTCTTTTTCAAACTGGAGTGCTGCATCCTTAGGGTAAATTCCTAGAAGTGGAACTCCTGGGTCAAATGGTAAGTCTATTTTGAGCATTTTGAGGAACCTCCATATTGCTTTCCACAATGGTTGAACTAATTTACATTCCCACCAGCAGTGTAGGAGGGTTGCCCTTTCACTGCAACCTCGCCAGCATTTGTTGTTGTTTCTCTTTTGGATGGTGGCCATCCTTACTGGTGTGAGGTGATATCTCATTGAGGTTTTAATTTGCCTTTCTCTGATAACTAGCGATGTGGAGCATCTTTTCATGTGTCTGTTGGCCATCTGAATTTCTTCTTTGGAGAACTGTCTGTTCAGCTCCTCTGCCCATTTTTAAATTGGATTATTTGCTTTTTGTTTGTTGAGGAGCATTAGCTCTTTATATATTTTGGATGTCAAGCCTTTATTGGATCTGTCATTTATGAAAATATTCTCCCATACTGTAGGGTACCTTTTTGTTCTATTGATGGTGTCCTTTGCTGTACAGAAGCTTTTCAGCTTGATATAGTCCCACTTGTTCATTTTTGCTTTTGTTTTCCTTGCCTGGGGAGATATGTTCATGAAGAAGTCGCTAATGTTCACATCCAAGAGATTTTTGCCTATGTTTTTTTCTAAGAGTTTTATGGTTTCATGACTTGCATTCAGGTCTTTGATCCATTTTGAATTTACTTTTGTGTATGGGGTTAGACAGTGATCCAATTTCATTCTCTTACATGTAGCTGTCCAGTTCTGCCAGCACCATCTGTTGAAGAGACTGTCATTTCCCCATTGTATGTCCATGGCTCCTTTATCGAATATTAATTGACCATATATGTTTGGGTTAATGTCTGGAGTCTCTAATCTGTTCCACTGGTCTGTGGCTCTGTTCTTGTGCCAGTACCAAATTGTCTTGATTATTATGGCTTAGTAGTAGAGCGTGAAGATGGGGAGTGAGCTCCCCGCCACTTTATTCTTCTTTCTCAGGATTACTTTGGCTATTCGGGGTCTTTAGTGTTTCCATATGAATTTTTGAACTATTTGTTCCAGTTCTTTGAAGAATGTTGTTGGTAATTTGATAGGGATTGCATCAAATCTGTATATTGCTTTGGGCAGGATGGCCATTTTGATGATATTAATTCTTCCTAGCCAAGAGCATGGGATGAGTTTCCATTTGTTAGTGTCCTCTTTAACTTCTCTTAAGAGTGTCTTATAGTTTTCAGGGTATAGGTCTTTCACTTCTTTGGTTAGGTTTATTCCTAGGTATTTTATTCTTTTTGATGCAATTGTGAATGGAATTGTTTTCCCGATTTTTCTTTCTATTGGCTCATTGTTAGTGTATAGGAAAGCCACAGATTTCTGTGTATTAATTTTGTATCCTGCAACTTTGCTGTATTCGGATATCAGTTCTAGTAGTTTTGGAGTGGAGTCTTTAGGGTTTTTTATGTACAGTATCATGTCATCTACAAATAGTGACAGTTTAATTTCTTCTTTACCAATCGGGATTCCTTGTATTTCTTTGTTTTGTCTAATTGCCGTGGCCAAGACCTCCAGTAGTATGTTAAATAACAGTGGGGAGAGTGGGCATCCCTGTCTTTTTCCCGATTGCAGAGGAAAAGCTTTCAGCTTCTCGCTGTTCAGTATGATGTTGGCTGTGGGTTTATTGTATATGGACTTTATCATGTTGAGGTACTTGCCCTCTATACCCATTTTGCTGAGAGTTTTTATCATGAATGGATGTTGAATTTTGTTGAATGCTTTTTTAGCATCTATGGAGATGATCATGTGGTTTTTGTCCTTCTTTTTGTTGATGTGGTGGATGATGTTGATGGATTTTCGAATGTTGTACCATCCTTGCATCCCTGGGATGAATTCCACTTGGTTGTGGTGTATGATCCTTTTGATATATTTTTGAATTCGGTTTGCTAATATTATATTGAGTATTTTTGCATCTACATTCATCAGGGATATTGGTCTGTGATTTTCTTTTTTGGTGGGGTCTTTGCCTGGTTTTGGTATTAGGGTGATGTTGGCTTCATAGAATGAGTTTGGGAGTATTCCCTCCTCTTCTATTTTTTGGAAAACTTTAAGGAGTATGGGTAGTATATGTTCTGTGTATGTCTGATAAAATTCCAAGGTAAATCCATCTGGCCCAGGGGTTTTTTTCTTGGGTAGTTTTTTGATTAGCGCTTCAATTTCTTTGCTGGTAATTGGTTTGTTTAGATTTTGTGTTTCTTTCTTGGTCATTCTTGGAAGGTTGTATTTTTCTAGGAAGTTGTCCATTTCTTGTAGGTTTTCCAGCTTATTAGCATATAGGTTTTCATAGTGCTCTCTAATAATTCTTTGTATTTCTGTTGGGTCTGTTGTGATGTTTCCTTTCTCATTTATGATTCTGTTGATGTGTGTTGATTCTCTTTTTCTCTTAATAAGTCTGGCTAGAGGCTTATCTATTTTGTTTATTTTCTCAAAGAACCAGCTCTTGGTTTCATTGATTTTTTCTATTGTTTTATTCTTCTCAATTTTGTTTATTTCTTCTCTGATCTTTATTATGTCCCACCTTCTGCTGACTTTAGGCCTCATTTGCTCTTCTTTTTCCAATTTTGATAGTTGTGATGTTAGACTATTCATTTGGGTTTGCTCTTCCTTCTTTAAATATGCCTGGATTGCTATATATTTTCCTCTTAAGACTGGTTTTGCTGTGTCCCATAGAAGTTGGGGCTTTGTGTTGTTGTTGTCATTTATTTCCATATATTGCTGGATCTCCATTTTAATATGGTCGTTGATCCATTGACTATTTAGAAGCGTGTTGTTAAGCCTCCATGTGTTTGTGAGCCTTTTTGCTTTCTTTGTACAATTTATTTCTAGTTTTATACCTTTGTGGTCTGAAAAGTTGGTTGGTAGGATTTCAATCTTTTGGAATTTACTGAGGCTCTTTTTTGTGGCCTAGTATGTGGTCTATTCTGAAGACTGTTCCATGTGCACTTGAGAAGAATGTGTATCCTGTTGCTTTTGGGTGTAGAGTTCTATAGATGTCTATGATTAGGTCCACCTGTTCTAGTGTGTTGTTCAGTGCCTCTGTGTCCTTACTTATTTTCTGTCTGGTGGATCTGTCCTTTGGAGTGAATGGTGTGTTGAAGTCTCCTAAAATGAATGCATTGCAGTCTATTTCCTCCTTTAGTTCTGTTAGTATTTGTTTCACATATGCTGGTGCTCTTGTGTTGGGTGCATATATATTTATAATGGTTATATCCTCTTGTTGGACTGAGCCCTTTATCATTATGTAATGTCCTTCTTTATCTCTTGTTACTTTCTTTGTTTTGAAGTCTATTTTGTCTGATACTAGTACTGCAACTCCTGCTTTTTTCTCCCTATTGTTTGTATGAAATATGTTTTTCTATCCTTTGACTTTTAGTCTGTGCATGTCTTTGGGTTTGAGGTGAGTCTCTTGTAATCAGCATATAGATGTGTCTTGTTTTTTTATCCATTCAGTGACTCTATGTCTTTTGATTAGTGCATTCAGTCCATTTACATTTAGGGTGATTATCGATAGGTATGTACTTATTGCCATTTCAGGCTTTAGGTTCGTGGTTACCAAAGGTTCCAGGTTACTTTCCTTACTATCTAAGAGTCTAACTTAACTCACTTAGTATGCTCTTACAAACACAATCTAAAGCTTCTTTTCTATTTCTCCTCCTTTTTCTTCTTCCTTCATTCTTTATATATTAGGTATCAGATTCTATTCTTTTTCTCTATCGCTTGATTGGCTTTGGGGATAGTCAATTTAATTTTGCATTTGCCTCGCAATCAGCTGCTCCACCCTCCCTACCATTTTACTACCTCTGGTGACAGCTATCCAGCCCTAGGAACACTTCCATCTATAGCAGTCCCTCCAAAATAGACTGCAGAGATGGTTTGTGGGAGGTAAACTCTCTCAGCTTTTGCTTATCTGGAAATTGTTTAATCCCCCCTTCAAATTTAAATGATAAAGTAATCTTGGTTCCAACTATGTGTCTTGGTGTTGTCTTCCTTGGGTCCCTTGTGTATGGGGATCTGTGGATCTCCATGGCCTGAGAGACTATCTCCTTCCCCAGATTGGGGATGTTTTCAGCAACTACCTACTCAAAGACACGTTTTATCCCTTTTTCTCTCTCTTCTTCTTTTGGTGTCCCTATGATGCAAATATTGTTCCGCTTGGATTGGTCACACAGTTCTCTCAATATTCTTTCATTTTTAGAGATCCTTTTTTCTCTCTGTGCCTCAGTTTCTTTGTATTCCTCTTCTCTAGTTTCTATTTCATTTATTATCTCCTCCACCGTATCCAACCTGCTTTTAATACCCTCCATCGCGTTCTTTAATGATTGGATCTCTGACCTGAATTCATTCCTGAGTTCTTGGATGTCTTTCCATACCTCCATTAGGATGTTGATTATTTTTATTTTGAACTCCCTTTCAGGAAGAGTCACAAGGTCCATATCATTTAAATCTTTCGCGGGAGTTTTATTAACAATTTTACTCTGGACAAGGTTCCTTTGGCTTTTCATGTTTGTATATGGCGCCCTCTAGTGTCCAGAAGCTCTATTCTGGAGCTGCTGAGCCCCTGAAGCAATGTCAGGGGTCGCAGGGGAGCGGTACTGGGGGTAGGAAAGAGCTGTTCCCAGCCTCCTGGCTCCTGTGCCTGTCTCCACTGCCTGAGCCAGTGGGCCGGGTACACAGGTATAAGTTTTTGTCCCAGAGCAGCCAGATATGGATCCCTGCTTTCCACAAGCAGCCGGAATCCCAGTCTCCCCAGGAACTCTGCCTGTATTAACTTTCCAACCCGTTAGTCATGCGAGTCTCATGAAAGCACCATGAAATGTAGGTTTGTGCTTCCAGTGCAGATCTCTGGAGCTAGGTATTCAGCAGTTCCAAGCCTTCCACTCTCTCCCTGCTCCGTTTGTCTTCCTCCCACCAGTGAGCTGGGGAGGGGGAGGGGCACGGGTCCTGTGGAGCCACAGCTCTGGTATGTTACCCTGTTCGCCGAGGTCTGCTCTTTTCTCCAGGTGTGTCCAGTCTGACGTGTCCTCTTTCCTGTTGCTCTCTCAGGATTAGTTGCGCCAATTAAATTTTCTAATTGTATCCAGTTTTAGGAGGAAGCCTCTGTCTCTTCTCTCATGTCGCCATCCTTTTCCTCTTTCCCATATACCTTACTTTTAAAATGGCGTTTCAACAGCTTATTGAAACACTAATGAGTAGAACAGTTAGTTTCCCAAACTGGTGTCCTGGAGAACACAGCTCTGAAGATAAGGACTTGATACTATGCAAGGTACTATTTAAGGTCAAACAAGTTTGGTAAGTGGATTTACAAATTTCTTTTCTCTAGGACTACTCAAATACTCAGAAGCTTTTACATGATAAGGGCATTGTGAATTTTCAAAAGAGAAAAATGCGAAGAATATATGGATGGAAGTGTGAAATTCCCCAAACTTACTTGACAACTGGTACTTTTGCTCCACCTTCATGATACAGCTTTTAGAAGAGAGTCCTAAAAAGAGTGTTCTATGAAACACCAGTTTGGGAAACACTGATTTGGTAAAAAGGAAGGATAAATTCATGCAGGAGCTGGATACATATCAGAGCTAGGATTACTGTTCAATTAGTAAGTTTCCAGTCCTGATAAGTCTTCCATACCCACTCCCCAAAATGTATTAATATGATCTGTCTAACACATTCTGTTTAGAGCCCTGGTTCTGGGACACTCTCTTGTATTTGTTTATTGCTTCTCATTCTGCTTTGCTTCTGCCTCACCTCATTGCACTCCCTACTTATTTCTGTCTCTCCTAGCACTTCAGATTTGATTCTAGCCACTGGGTTTCCAGCTTGTTGCCTTAGACTTCTCACTACAGATTCCAGTCATCTGCCCTGGTACTCTGTAGTTCCCCTGGCTATGAACTAATTTATTGAGCTGATTTTTCTGTCATTAAGAGAAAAAACAAAACTACAGAGCTGATCCTTGGCACATCTGTGCTCTAATTTTCTTAGCTGAGAGTTGTGGTGATGTATCCTACTCTTTCTTCTATCTTACAATATTTTTACAATGAGTACAGAGAAAACAGATTTTTTCGGTATATATCTGTATCTATATCTCTATACCTATATCTATCTATCTATCTATCTATCTATCTATCTATCTATCTATCTATCATCATCTATCTATCATCTATATGATTCTCTACTTGAAAGTCAGTCACCTGTGCAGATGTTTAACTCATTCAGTGCTTTCTTTTCAGGGCTTTATTTTTTACACATAAGTATTAAAGGGTGAACTGGCTTTCCACATTGGGAGAATATGGCTTCCTGAATGTAAAAGCTGACATTTTGGAAAAGATGCTCCATACCAATCTGACAGATGATAAAATTAACTTTTCTTGATGAACAATTTTATAATGCAAACTCTAGATACCATTTTATTTTTTAATTTAACAGAGTTTACCCAAATAGGGAATGGAAAAGGACTAACTGCACTTTAGATTCAAAATCCTAATTACTATAATTCTAAACACAAGGTAAATAATGGGGGAAATGTTCACACTGAATTCTATTTAACATGATCTAAAATTTAAAAATGAATAATGACTATGTGTATGTGCATTTTTTACTGAAATATAAAAGCATTACCTTTTATTATTTAAATGTTTGGAATATTTAAACAATATTTTAATGCCAGATTAAAAAGTAATTGTGCAGACTTTCAGAGATCTTTTAAAATATCAGCAAGATTAAACAGTATGAATCCTGAAATTCTAGCTGTGGAATCAGAGTGTTTCTGAGCTTTCACAGTAAACAAGAGCAATGCAGCACACTCTTCCCTGATTTTCAATATCTAGGTCACATGGACCACTCTGAATACTGTGAACAGGGAAAAACAAGCAGAAAGATTTCTGTAGCACTACCAAGATATCGTAACAGTATTCAAATTATGAAAAAAACAAGATAACATGGTTTCAAAAACAGCTTTTACATAAAACAGAAGATAGAGCCCTAAAAATGAATGTATGATATATTATGTAAACTGAGTAAAACCATTGAGGAATGTTACTTACTTAATAAAATGTTTTCTGTTTTTACTACTCCCTCATGTGTGTGTGTGTGTGTGTGTGTGTGTGTGTGTGTGCATGTATGTGTGTGTGAGCATTTAACAGTCAGAAACAGATTAGAAGAACATACTGAAAATAAATGTATTGTTAATCAAAAAGGCATATGCAATTTAAGAAAAAAATCCCTGTGGTAGTTAACAGTAATCAAAAACTATAGCTTCCACTTAAAATAAAGGCAAATAAGAATGATAATGATATCTAAAATTATAATATTTTTATTTATATGAAGACATAGAGGGCTGGCAATATATTTTAATTATGAAAAATACACAGTGGTTTTGCAAATTCTTTTAGCCATAATTATATATAGTTGTAGATATTTGGAGCCTAAAATCATCTTTACTGTAATTTTTATTATTTTCCTTGAATTCTACTGTATTAGGTTATGGATTCGAAATTTCTCCTTGCTCTTTCCCCAGGTTATTATGTGAAAGCCAGGAAGGAAATATGTTTCTCAGTAAAATGAGGGCCACTAATAATCTATAATAAAACCCTGCTACCACTTATAATTTTTATATGTGTATAGTTCTTTTTAAGGGAGAAAAAAATGAAAGTGTATTTTTTTTGTCTAGTGTGTTTTTGTATGTATTCAGTAACATTAAAGCGAAATCACACAATCACTGAAAAACTACATTTAAATGACTAGGATTTATAGAGATAAAACTTTGATAAAGAGATTACTTATTATAAAGGCTTGGCTATAATCAATGTATATATCTTTGGTGGCACTAAAGCTTACAAGTATCTTTAAATCAAGTACATAAAGCACCTTTAAAGCATGAACATTTTCACATAAATATGGGGTAAGGCATTTGGATTGGGGAATTCACTCTAGTTATAGAGGTAATCTAGAGGTGCTGTAAAGAAGGGGTCCACAGTATGATAATGGGGAAAAGTGAACATAATATATTTTATCTAATTTTAATCATCACCACCCTACGAGATACTATTCTGATCATGATAGCTGACAACCTCTGTTGGTAGCCATACCCGCCGCACCCAAAAATGGCGCCCAGCTTAAGAGAAAGTTGTAGGTAAAACAAAGACTACTTCTGGATAATCCCGCCACTGGAAAGTCCCGTACTTCCTGGCCGCATACCACATGCTAATTAGACCTTCACCTGCTAACCAATTGGCGTATCGTAGCAGCTATGCTAATGAAGTATCACAGGCAGCGCGCAATCAGCTTGGAGCATGAGAACTATATAGCTAGCCTAGTCTTTCCCTTTGGGTTCTTCCCCTGATGATTGTATCACAAAAGAGCTGAAGATTAAAGCTTTCTGCAGAAGAATCCTGCTGTTGTTGCGTGCTGTTCTTGCCGGCGAGGACGGGGCGCGCGACAAGTGGTGCCGAAACCCGGGAACCAGAACATCACTGGCACAGGGAGGACCCTTGAGACATCTGGAGAGGATTCAGAACTGCAGGACAGAAGAAAGCCCGGAGAGGTAAGTTCCAAGAGACGCGCTTTTAAGGGTGGTGGCTGATGGTTCTCTGTAAATAAAGAGGCACCATGGGAAACGCACCATCGTTAGTCTCAGCACTACAGGCAGTTCTCAAAGAGCGAAATTTGAAGGTCTCCACCAAAGTTTTAGGATCATTTGTAAAAGAAGTAGACCGTGTTGCCCCCTGGTTTATCTGTTCAGGGTCCCTCTCCATCCCGAGCTGGGACAAGTTAGGGAAAGATCTTGATAGAGAAGAAGAAGAGGGACACTTGAGAGGAGGCACTAGACCACTATGGAAACTGATTAGAGCTTGCCTGCAGGATGAAAAGTGTGAAAAGGTGATAAAGGCAGGTCAGAGAGCCTTGTCAGACATCCAAGAAAGTATGTCAGAAACGGAACGGGAGACAGAGCTAGCTCGCGGCCGAAAAAGGGCCGCTAAAACGAAAGTTAAAAAGCCCCAGAGTGAGGGAGAGAGCCCGTCCAGGGCAAAAGCGAAGGAGCCCCGAGAAGCAGGTGACGACCGCCTCGGAGAAAATAGCAAATACCCCTGGAAAGAGTTGAGGGAACTCCAACTTTCCAATAGGGAATCAGAAGATGAATTAATGTCCTCGGAAGAGGAGGAAGAGACCAGAGTCTCTAGAACTGCTAAGTGCAAAAGTACAGGTGCCAGCAAAGCGGAGACGCAAACTAAAGGGAAAATGAAAGCGAGACGCTCCTCATCGCCCTTAGCCCCGCCGCCTTATGCGAACGGCGCACATTCCTTCTGTGCACCGGAGGATTTAAGGGCAATTAGACAGATGTTCCCCGTAATCGAGGACAATGGAGCACGTGCCCATCAGCCCCTAACCCATAAAGAGGTCAAAGACCTAGCAGAGGCCGTTCGGACCTATGGAGTCAGTGCTAATTACACCCTAGCACAAATTGAGAGGCTGACAGAAACAGCTATGACGCCCTCAGACTGGCAGTATGTAGCAAAAGCCTGTCTCTCTAGCATGGGGCAGTATATAGAATGGAAAGCATTGTGGCATGATCTTAGCCTGACACAAGCACACACCAATGCTGCTGAGGGACAGCCCGTGTGGAATTTTGACATGTTAACAGGTCAAGGACAGTGGGTTGCTAACCAGACCGCCTTCCCCGTACAAGTGTATGCGCAGATAAATGCGTGCGCAGCCAAAGCGTGGAAAGCTCTCACTAACAAAGGGGAAGTTTCAGGCAATTTAACAAAGATTATTCAAGGGCCAAGCGAGCCATTTTCAGACTTTGTTGCTCGCATGATGGAAGCTGCAGGCCGAGTGTTTGGAGATCAAGAACAGGCCATGCCCCTTATCCAACAACTAGTGTTTGAACAGTGCACCAGAGAATGCAGACAGGCAATTACCCCCTGGAAGCAGAAAGGATTGACTGCTTGGTTGAAAGCTTGCAGGGAGGTAGGAGGGCCCCTCACCAATGCAGGCCTAGCCGCCGCTATATTGCAGAGTCATAGACAAGCTAAGAACCTTAATAGGAATGTTAAGTGTTTTCAATGTGGGCAACTGGGTCACATGAAGAGAGACTGTAGAGGCCCAGCCTTCGAGCAGACGGCCCAAAGAACCCCTGGAGTATGCCCGAGATGTAAGAAAGGCAGGCATTGGGCTAAGGAATGCCGATCTGTGAAAGACTTGGAAGGCAAACCTTTAGAGTCGCCAAAAAACTCCCAGAGGGGCCCCCACCGCCAGGGCCCGCAAATATATGGGGCAGCCAGCACACCGGTGTCCTTCAGGAGCAGCACGGCCCCCCAAGGAGAGCTACTCCAGGTTCAGCAGGATTGGACATCCGTGCCACCACCAGAATAGTGCTGACCCCGCAGATGGGAGTTCAACCCATTCCATCAGACTTTAAAGGCCCCTTACCACCAGATACAGTTGGGTTGCTCTTGGGGCGCTCTTCTGCTACCTTGACAGGCCTTGTAGTCCATCCCGGAGTTATTGATCAGGACTATGAGGGACAGGTAAAAATCATGTGTTCAGCCCCCAGAGGAATCTACCCTATATCCCCAGGAGACCGCATAGCCCAACTCCTAGTATTGCCCAGTCTCCATGCCAATTACCCAGCCACCACCACTGAGAGAGGAGAAGGGAGTTTCGGCTCCTCTAACTACAATTCAGCTTTCATAGTATTAGATTTAGCAGACAGACCAAAATTAACCCTCAAGATAGAAGGAAAGAGTTTTGAAGGAATCCTGGATACTGGAGCGGATAAAAGTATCATCTCCGCCACCTGGTGGCCTTCGAAATGGCCAGTAATCCAGTCTTCTCACTCTTTACAAGGTTTAGGATATGAGTCTAGTCCTACCATTAGTGCCAAACCATTGAAATGGCAAGCGCCTGAAGGGCAAGAAGGTACAGTTACCCCATATGTGCTCCCACTGCCAGTCAATTTGTGGGGGAGAGATGTTATGCATGGCCTAGGCCTTAAACTCATTAATGAATACTCCACCCCTGCCCTAGACATGATGATGGATATGGGATATATCCCTGGTAAAGGTCTAGGGAAACGCCAACAGGGACGCACAGAGCCTATCCTTCCCAAAGTAAAAAATGACCGTCATGGCCTGGGTTTTTCCTAGGGGCCATTGAAGACGCCATGCCCATACCCTGGCTTACAGAGGAGGCCATATGGGTTCCTCAGTGGCCCCTATCCTCTGAGAAATTAGAAGCAGCTCACCAATTAGTACGAGAACAGCTCCAACTAGGCCATTTAGAGCCCTCTGTATCTCCATGGAATACGCCCATATTTATAATCAGAAAAAAGTCAGGATCATGGAGATTGCTTCATGACTTGAGAGCAGTAAATGCTCAAATGAGGCTATTTGGACCTGTCCAGCGAGGACTGCCACTTCTCTCTGCTCTACCCAAAGAATGGAAAGTAATCATAATAGACATCAAAGATTGTTTCTTCTCCATACACCTAAACACCAAAGATAGAGAAAGGTTTGCTTTCACCCTGCCAGCTATTAATCATGAGCAACCAGACGCCAGATTTCAGTGGAAAGTCCTCCCTCAAGGGATGGCAAATAGCCCCACCATATGTCAACTGTATGTTCAGCAAGTGCTAGCACCAGTCCGCGAGAACTACCCTAAACTAAAAATTATTCACTATATGGATGATATCCTTCTCTGCTCCCCACAATCAGCAGAGGTAGAAGAGGCCTATATAAATCTCACTAGATCCCTAGAGACTTGGGGACTGAGTATAGCAAGTGAAAAAGTCCAAAAATCTAGTATTAGCAGATTCCTAGGAGCCACCATTTACACAGATGTAATTTGCCCCCAAAAGCTTGAGATAAGACATGATCAACTGCGAACTTTGAATGATTTCCAGAAACTCCTAGGAGACATTAATTGGTTGCGGCCATTTTTAAAGATACCTACCACTGAATTGAAACCGCTATTTAAAATCCTAGAAGGAGACTCACAACTAACATCTCCGCGCTCCCTTACACCTGAGGCAGTGCAGGCTATCCACAAGGTAGAACAAGCCTTAATGACAGCACAGTTGAATAGGATACAATTAAATGAACCCTTTGAGTTATGCATCCTTCCTACTCCGGGACTGCCAACTGCAGTCTTGTGGCAACGAGGGCCACTGATCTGGATCCATCCCCAAGCCTCTCAGGCTAGAACGATAGAATACTACCCAGCTGCCATAGCCAATCTCGCTCTGAGGGGAGTAAAAACCTCATTAACACATTTTGGGAAAGCTCCAGCAACAATCATAACCCCTTACAATATGGAGCAGATACAAACATTATGCGCTATGAATGATGATTGGGCCATACTTGCTTATAGCTTTTCAGGAACCTTTGATAATCATTTCCCAAAGCATCCCCTCCTCAATTTTGCTAAAACTCATCCCCTAGTGTTCCCTCGAATTACTAGCCAAACCCCGTTGCCACATGGAGAGACAGTCTACACAGATGGGTCCAGGACAGGTACAGGTGCCTATGTCCATAATGGCGAAGTTGTAACAAAAAACTATACACCCAATACTCCACAGATAGTAGAATGCCATATAGTTTTGGAAGTACTACAAACCTTTCATGGACCTTTAAATATTGTGTCAGACTCTAGTTATGTTGTTAATGCAGTTAATTCCCTAGAAGTAGCAGGACTGATCAAAGCATCTAGTTCAGTAGCTACCCTGTTCAAACAAATACAATCACAATTACTCCTTAGACGCTCTCCTTTATATATGACCCACATTAGAGCACATTCAGGCCTTCCCGGGCCTATGACCCAAGGCAACCACTTAGCAGACCTTGCAACTAGAAGTATAGCTTTCCCTCTGCTAGACCCTGTCGCCACAGCTTCGAAATTCCATTCACGATTCCATGTCACTGCTGAAACACTGCGCAAGCGGTTTAGCATAACCAGAGCCGAAGCTAGGAACATTGTTCTTAGCTGCCAACACTGCTGCAGTTTTCTTCCCACACCTCATGTTGGGATCAATCCTAGAGGTATTAAGCCTTTACAGGTTTGGCAAATGGATGTAACACATATTTCTTCCTTTGGGAAGCTGAAATATGTACATGTATCTGTGGATACTTGTTTGGGAGTCATCTTTGCCTCCCCATTGTCTGGAGAGAAAGTTTCCCATGTCATTCACCACTGTCTTGAGGCTTGGAGCGCATGGGGGTTACCCCAAATCCTCAAAACAGACAATGGTCCCGCCTATACTTCTGCCAAATTTGCTCAATTTTGTCATCACATGGGAATTAAACATATCACTGGTCTTCCTTACAACCCACAGGGTCAGGGGATTGTGGAGCGCGCGAACCGCACTCTCAAATCCTATCTGATTAAACAGAAAGGGGGAATTGAGGACATACCCCCCACACCCAAAACAGCTATAGCCCTAGCATTGTTCACTATCAATTTTTTGAACCTGGACGCTCAAGGCCATACAGCGGCGGACCGCCATAATCAGTGGCCAAAAGACCCACAAGAACTGGTAAAATGGAAGGATGTATTATCTAACCAATGGAAAGGCCCGGATCCAATTATAATAAGATCCAGGGGAGCTGTATGTGTTTTCCCCCAGGGTGAAGAAAACCCCTTCTGGATCCCGGAGCGCCTGACAAAGAAAGTCTTGGACAAAGGAGATGACCTCTTTGTACCTGCTGATCCTGCTCCTGTCACTGGGAACCCCGATTCAGGGAGTATTGAGATGGGGAATATTGTCTGCCTTTCCTAAGCCTATGCCAGTCTGCTTCAATGCAGCAGTTTTTCCACGTGTTTTCACTACCAACTCTAGCATAAACCTGCCATACCTAGCAAAAGATACTATAACGGCTCCATTGGGAGAAAACCGGTCCTTTGTAACCAATGGATCATTATGCTTCACTCAAAATCTAACTAACTGTATTTCCCTGAAAGTGCGCAAGTATGGGTGGTTCAGCGAGGTCAACCAGTGGGCGATAAATAGCTCAAATAGAAACTACACAATCCTAGGAGCAATCCGACAAGTCATCTGGATCAATGGCACATTTATAGATCCTCTTAATACTAGTGCTTCTACCACCAGTCCCCTACAACCTAAGTATGCCCCTCACTGTTTAGGTGACTATGAGGGAGAGTTATGGCCCTGGACAGTTGCCAGTCCCATAAAGCAACCTGGGCAAATGCAGAACAGACATATACCATCTCCCCAGATATGCATGCCCCAGGGCCCTTAGGGCCTGGCAAGCCTAATAATCACAACATGAAACAGGGAGACTACCTGCAAGAGATGGATATGAATCCCTTTCACAAATGGATGCTATGTGGAGTTAATGGTTCATGTACTGACCTTTCCCCGTTCACCGCCCTTCTTGGGGGAATAATCGGTGGTATAAGTAATGTGTCCTGCCAGTTCAATCAGTCCAAAATTTCTGTAAAGAATGACCCCGATGCCTTCATCTGTACAACAGTAAATGAAGTACAAAATTCTGCAAGCTGAAAGGAGGAATAATGGTCCTCAATCAGCGAGTTGACCTTGTAGAGGAACAAACAGACGTGCTGTGGCAATTAGCCCAATTAGGTTGTGAGCAGAAATTCCGTGCTCTCTGCATTACTAGCATACAATATGCAAATTTCACGCAAGCAGCTAATCTGTCCCGAGGCCTATCTCAGTATCTTTCAGGAAACTGCTCCCAAGATTTTGAAGGAGCGTTGGAGGAGCTGCGGTGAGAGATAATCCACATCAATTCCACGAGAATAGACATCTCCGTGGCAGAAGGACTGTCTTCCTGGTTCCACAGAGCTCTCTCCCATGTCAAGGAGTGGGCGGGCATAGCTGGGATTAGTGTATTCATGCTTGGAGGTCTCATGCTCCTACTCTGGTTGTTGTGCAAGCTCAAAGCCCAACAACGGCGAGATAAGGTGGTAATTGCTCAAGCCTTGATGGCAGTAGAAATGGGCGCCTCTCCCCAAGTATGGCTTAACATGCTCAAGAAAGAAGCACAACTTTAGCTTAGGTAGCCCTCGCACCCTGAGCCCTTGTGGCATTGCACCAGGTTTGGGTACCTATTCGCTTACCCGAAGCTTCACATACGAAACTCGGTGCAAGAGGGTCATTGCACAGGCCCAAACCCTTTGTACCGGGCGGTCCCACCGTCAGCTAGAGGGTGCGAGGCACTGCACTGCAAGAGGTTATGGGCCCCTCTGTGAGACATGCCTGATTGCATAAGGGTCAGTGTCCGCATACCCTTCTCCACTAATTGGACACTAAAGTTTCTGGAGATCAGGCCTCTATCTCCACCTCAGCTGACAAGTTCCGCCCTGAGTTTCAACAAAACAAAAAAGGGGGAGATGTTGGTAGCCATACCCGCCGCACCCAAAAATGGCGCCCAGCTTAAGAGAAAGTTGTAGGTAAAACAAAGACTACTTCTGGATAATCCCGCCACTGGAAAGTCCCATACTTCCTGGCCGCATACCACATGCTAATTAGACCTTCACCTGCTAACCAATTGGCGTATCGTAGCAGCTATGCTAATGAAGTATCACAGGCAGCGCGCAATCAGCTTGGAGCATGAGAACTATATAGCTAGCCTAGTCTTTCCCTTTGGGTTCTTCCCCTGATGATTGTATCACAAAAGAGCTGAAGATTAAAGCTTTCTGCAGAAGAATCCTGCTGTTGTTGCGTGCTGTTCTTGCCGGCGAGGACGGGGCGCGCGACAAACCTCCTGAAAATAAACATCATAAGCTTCTAGAAGCCAAAGGCTGATTTAAGACTAATTTATTGCTTTTCTATGAGAAATCACATTTATATTTAATGATAAGAGATGGGCTGGTATCAAATGATAGATGGAAGAGTACTGTGAGAGTAAGTGAGGATTAGATTATTTCTGAAGAAAGTCACTTCTGTTTTGGCCCAGGGAATAATATATAATATAACTTATTAATATACCATACTGTTATAGAATTACAATTGTATATTAACTATAATAATTATATTTATAATATATATATTGATTTTAGTAGGAGAAAGTATTTAACTTATTTCTAGATGGTTGTATTCCATTTAAATATTGATCCATATTATTGTTGATGTCTACAATATACTATTTATGTTATTATTTTAATGAGTAGTTTTATTATCTGAATCTTATACTAAGTCTTATAAGTGTTACACAATTACACCCAAGAAAATCTAGTCTGTTAATTTATGCTGCTATCAAACTCCAGCCAGAGTGATCTTTGTAAACTGAAATTTGATCTGGTTATTTTCAGCTTACAAACATTTAACTTCTGGTTAAAGACAGTAAGTAGACATACATGTTTTTATTTCTGTTAAGACCTACAAAAATTATAGTAGAGGAACAAAAAATTAGTAACACCACAATGGGTGGGGATGGGCCATCAACCAATGAGAGATTTCAAAAAATTAGTGTGAGCTCGAAAGTAGAAACTGGTACACTGGGGCACAGGAAGCCTTAGCCTATAATAGTAGACATGGAGTGGCAAAAACTAAGAAGGGACCCATTGATCTGTAAACTATAGAGAGAGATTCAGAGGCTCACAGATGCCTGGTAAGTGCACAGCAGTGAGAGTAGGGGTGAGAGGCAGGGCTGAAAATGGGAGCCTAATGGTAGGTTTGCACAGGAGCAGATAGTCAGCGACCACATCCATGGAAGCAAGGCATTCCTAAAGCAACAATCAAAGGGTTCCTCGTGCAGGACTCAATCATACGCAAAGAACAGATTTGGTGTCTGGCATTTAGGGTACTTTCACTGTAATGGCTAGTTCCCTGGCCTAATCGCCTTTAACATCTGAAGTCAGAAAAAGCTGCCTTTGTATGCAAATCTCCCAATCAACTGTTTATTGTCTCCTTGTTAAATATGAACACGTTACCAAGAATTGCCAGATATTTAGGAAGTTTCCTATATAAAAAAGAAAAAAAAAATAAGAAAACAACAAAATAGAAGAGGAACTGGAGGAAATGGGGAATTTAGGGAGGAAAAGTGAACTTTAAAAAGAATTCTAGCTAGGCTAGTATCCTCAGGGACAGTGAGCAGACATATCCACAAAATAAGAAAAATGATCATGGTTATAATAGTAATGATAATAGCAAATACATACCACGCTTATTATATTATAAATTTTGTTCTTAACTATTTTACATTTATCAACTAATTTAATCCTCAGATCTCTGAGACAGGTATGTATTGCTATATTCATTTCAGATTAGGACAGAATACAATTTAAAATTGCTCAAGGTCACAGATTTATTAAGTGTGGGACACAGGGATTCAAACTCAAGTTGGCTACAGAATCTCTGCTCTTAATAACTAACCTCTTCAACTTAAAAACAACAATAACAATAAGAAACAAACCAACCCCAGAGAATATAAAAAAACTCTTGGAAAATAAAAAACATAACTAAATATCAACCCTGTTATGAATCTCTTTCCCTCTCTCTCTCTCTCCTTTTTGGTCTTGTTTTAGGAATTGAGGGCATTGCCTGGAAATAGGTTTAAAAAGAAACAGAAAGTATCATTGAACAGATGAGATATTAAGATGTTCAACTCTTGTGGTCCTTCACAGAATAACAGAAGTTACAGAAGTAAAGAATAAGAAAAAAAAGAAAAAACAAGAGAGGAAATTACTAAAGAATAATATGGGATAATTTCCTAGGAATGAAACTCCTTAGATGAGTGTGCTCACCGAATGTGATGTGAACAGAAAAAAAGACTGCACCAAGACACAGCATTAGGAACGGAAAACCCCTGAAAAAAACAAGGGTGGAATTTGAAAGTTGCTGAGGAAAAAAGCAGAAGAGCTACAAAGGACCAACGCAGGCTGGTGTTAACGAATTTTAGAAGACTGGAGCATCACCTTCCAAGTTCAGAGGGAAAATGATTTGTACCCTAGAATCCCAGACAAACTCAAAAGCAGATGGCAAACCTTTCCTACAATTGTTAACATAATACTTGTTAGAACTATTATAAAAAGAAGTTAGTAGAAGTGGCACAAAATATGAGTTTTTAGACAATGTCTCAGGTAGAGTTGGTAGTCAAAATGTATCAGCTTTTAATGCGTTTTCTCCCTCTCTAATACTGATGTACATACACACCACTTCTGCCCCTTACCCCAGTCAGGTCCTGCCCCCAGGCTTGTACCTAGTGAGGTTAGAACCTGGATATACCCCTATTGACAATAAAATAAAGAACATTTCAAACATGTAAAAGTTATCATCCATATGTTATTCTTTTTTAGAAAGTTTTTAGGGACAGGCTTCATTAAAGGAGGATATACAAAAAAAAAAAAAAAAAAAAAGAGAGAGGAAAATGTGGGTTGCTGTAGTTCTGAGAAGAGCAGGAGAGGGAAGCTCCGAATGACAGCTGTGCAGCCAGAGGATGTAAGGCTCTGTAAGAGCAGTTCCCAGGAAAAAGAACAAAGAAGAGAGAGATGTGCCAAAATGTTTCATACACTGGAGAGTTGGAAAGAACTGGGAATGTGATAAAGAAAAACAATACAAGAGAAACAAGAAAGGCAAGAAATTTTAAGAAACTGAAGAAGGACGTACAACCAAAGAAGACTATTCGGGACTATAATTAATCACTAATTCATATGATTATGCATCTGGCACTGTTTTAGCTACTGAGAATGTAACGAGATAATCCTTACCTTCTTGAAGCTATATTCAAGAACAGGGAGAGTGGCAATAATTTCAAAAATTACATGAAATAAAATATATAAATTTGTTAACAGTAAGTGCTATGGAGAAAAAACATAAGAAGGAAAACAGAGCAAGAATCCCAGGGAGGACTGCTATTTCCAGTAAGATGGCCAGGAAGAGTCCTACTGATTGGCTGCCACTTGAGTCAAGAATTAAGGAAGGGAAGGATCATACAATGCTGTCTTTTGGGTGAATGGATGTTCCAGGAGGAGGAAAAAGCAAATGCAAAGGCCCTTTTCACACAGTCACATAAGTAGTTACTTGTGGTTACAAAATAGATGCAAATGGTGTCAAATTTAGCAATACAAAATTAAAGGACAGAACCACAGAGAAGGTGGGTGCACTAATATCCTCATCTGACAGAGGGGATGATTGCAAAACAGCATCTACAGTTAATGAGCCAAGAAATAAAGGTATTAGTTTATTATCCACAGTTACAATAGAGAAACCAAAAGTAGAGATAAAACTAAATGAATTATAGAGAAAAGGTGGAGATGGGGTAGACTAAGAAGGTGAGTGTATAATGCCTCCTTTATTAACATGTGTACGTGCATGCATGTGAATAAGTGATACCTAAAAGTGATAAATAAAATATCTGAGGTACAAAGAATCCACTCCAAAACTACTAGAACTAATGTCTGAATTCAGCAAAGTTGAAGGAAACAAAATTAATACACAGAAATCTGTTGCATTCCTATACACTAATGATGAAGTAGCAGAAAGAGAAATCAGAAAAACAATTCCATTCACAATTGCATCAAAAAGAATAAAATACCTAGGAATAAACCTAACCAGGAAGCAAAAGACCTATACTTTGAAAACTACAAGACACTCATGAAAGAAATTAGAGAAGACACCAATAAATAGAAATACATCCTGTGCTCATGGATAGGAAGAATTAATATTGTTAAAATGGCCATCCTGCTTAAAGCATTCTATAGATTCAATGCAATTCCTGTCAAAATACCAACAGCATTCTTCAATGAACTAGAGCAAATCATTCTAAAATTCATATGGAACCACAAAGGACCCCAAATTGCCAAAGCAATCCTGAGAAGGAAGAATAAAGCAGGGGGATTTACTCTCCTCAACTTCAAACTCTACTACAAAGCCACAGTAATCAAGACAATCTGATACTGCCACAAGAACAGAACAATAGACCAATGGAACAGACTAGAGAGCCCAGATATAAACCCAAGCATATATGGTCAATTAACATACTATAAAGAAGCTATGGACATACAATGGAGAAATGACAACCTCTTCAACAACTGGTGTTGGCGAAACTGGACTACTACATGCGAGACAATGAAAGTGGATTATTGTTTAATCCCACACACAAAACTAAACTCAAAATGGATCAAAGACCTGAATTTAGTCATGAAACCTTAAAACTCTTAGAAGAAAACATAGACAAAAATCTCCTGAATATAAACATTAGAAACTTCTTCCTGAATGCATCTCCTTGAGCAAGGGAAACAAAAGCAAAAATGAACAAATAAGACTACATCAAACTAAAAAGCTTCTGTATGGCAAAGGACACTATCAACAGAACAAAAAGGCACCCTACAGTATGGAAAAATATATTTGTAAATGACATATCCAACAAGGGGTTAACATCCAAAATATATAAAGAACTCACACTCCTGAACACCCAAAGGGCAAATAACCTGATTAAAAAATGGGCAGAGGATATGAAGAGACAATTCTCCAAAGAAGAAATTCAGATGGCCAACAGACACATGAAAAGATGCTCCATATCACTAATCATCAAGGAAATGCAAATTAAAACCACAATGAGATATCCCCTCACACAATTAGGATGACCACCATTGAAAAGACTAAGAACAACAAATGCTGACAAGGATGTGGAGAAAGGGAAACCCTTCTACACTGCTGGCAGGAATGTAAGCTAGTTCAACCATTGTGGAAAGCAATATGGAGGTTCCTCAAAAAACTAAAAATAGAAATATCATTTGACCCAGGAATCCAACTCCTTGGAATTTACCCAAACACAAGTTCTCAGATTCAAAAAGACATATGCACCCCTATGTTTATTGCAGCACTTTTTACAATAGCCAAGATATGGAAGCAACAAAAGTGTCCATTAGTAGATGAATGGATAAAGAAGATGTGGTACATATACACAAAGGAATATTATTCAGCCATAAGAAAGAAAGAAATCCTACCATTTGCAACAAAATGGATGGAGCTGGAGGATATTATGCTCAGTGAAATAAGCCATGTAGAGAAAGACAACTGCCAAATGATTTCCCTCATTTGTGGAGTATAACAATGAAGCAAAACTGAAGGAACAAACCAGCACCAGACTCACAGACTCCAAGAAGGGACAAGAAGTTACCAAAGCAGAGGGGTGTGGAAGGGCAGGTGGGAGGGAGGGAGAAAAGGACTGAGGGGTATTATATTTCATACACACGGTGTGGGGGGTCATGGGGAAGACAGTGTAGCATAGAGAAGGCAAGTGGTGAATCTGTGGCATCTTGCTACACTGATGGACAGTGACTGCATTGGGGTGTGGGTGGGGACTTGACAATATGGGTAAAGGTAGTAACCACATTGTTTTTTCTTGTGGAACATTCATGAGAGTGTATATCAATAATACCTAAATAAAAAACATATCAGAGGTAGAAGAAAATTGCTTTTACCTGGATACATGAAAGTATGTATCAGAAGAAAAAGTAGAAAGAAAAGTGAGGTTGAAGTAGGAAAAGTTGGAACAAAGAACTGTTGATTTTTAACCAGATCCATAAATTAATTAGCTTTAAGCACACACACCTACACACACACACCCTTTAGAGGTTTTCCATTGTCCTTAGGATAAATATCAAAATCCTAAACATGACTTACAAGGACCTCCCTCCTTCACCAGCCTTACCTTATGCGTCCCAACCCTGAACTCTGCTCTCATTTCAGTTTCCTGAGCAAGTCCTTGAGAGATTCTGTCTATGCTGATCTTTCTATCTGAAACATTTCTGGACCAATATTTCCCACCCCTGGACTGACTTATCCATTAGGCCCAGTAGGCACACAGTCCATAAAAATGTTTTAGTTTCTTTTAAGATAAAAAATACCTTTTAGGTCAAAAAAATTTTAAATATGTAATAATAGCATGTTTATCATCATACTAGTATAATTCCTGAATATATTTTTAGTATTTTCTAGGCAGGAATGGGTCCACAAAGGCAAAAGTGTCTGAGGCCCACAAAAATCCTAATGTGGCCTTTGCCTAACCTACTCACCAATTCTACTGACCTTGTGAATCCTTCCTATTGATCCTCAGATCTCAGCTAAAATGCCCCTTCTTCAGGTATCCTTTGTCTGATTCTCCCACACCATATAAGGTCCCCATAGATGTTCTCCCATCACCTTGTAATATGAAAGTGAAATAAACAATTGTGTAATTTTGATTTAATGAAATCGGGTACTGTGCCTACCTATTTTACCACTGTTTCTTCAGCACAAAGCCTTGTATGCAGGGTTGTGAGACCATGAAAGACTAAGAATTTTCTACTGTGGCTTTCTCAAGTCTTTGTCAGTTTTCTGATCCTGGACTTAATACTTATTATTTAATCTCTTATTGACTCAGTTCCTCATTTTTAAAATGGGGATGATAATGTAGTTGAGTTAGAAGAGTCCCTGGCTAATATAGTAAACCCTAGTTATTTTTCTTCATGTTATTGAATGATTACTATTATTCTACTATTTTTTTATTTCTATCATCATCATCATTATTATTCTGTATACTGGGGAAGTTAAGTCAATGTTTTGGTTTGCTAATTCCTTCCCTTTTACTCTCTATTATGTAAGTATATTTAAAAAGAGAGGGTAACTTCAACAACTTAAGTCACAAAGATTTTAGGGGTTATAGAAAACAAATAACCATAAAGACAAAGGAAACTGAGGTTTTGGTAACTGAACTATACATGAAATTAAGACTTCAGGGCTTTCAAAATATCTATACAAACTAATTCATAATTTTGCTTGATAAGATCAGACTAAAAGTACATTCTTAGCAAAGAATACTAAATCAGAATACTCTCAAACATAAATTTACATGAAAATCTAACAAAAATGAGAGGTGGAATTTAAATCTTTTTTAAAAAACTTACCCATTTCCCTGGAATAGATGTTCTACACAGTTGAACACAATTTTTCAATTAGTGATATTACTTTCTTGGACTTATAATTTTTAAAGATAATTCTTCTGCAGATAAATAAAAATACATACCACAAAGCAGTACCAATAAAGAAATAGTAATTGAAAAGCCTACCAAAGGTTTTCATTTTGGTAAACATTTATCTTGCCACGTAAACTTCAGACTCCTAAGATGATGCTTGGGATAAAGTTACAGACTCAGGTTTGTTTCCCTTTCATATTTCAAACAATACTCTACAATCTAAGGACCATTTTAAGAGGATAAATGACTAGCCAGGAACACTAATATCCTGAGGCTTTGCATGGGGCCTATGGTCTCACCTAGTCTTTATTCACAATCCCCCAAAAAAGCATCAACTTGAAAACTGTGATTGCTATTGGGAACTACAGGTGCAAATTCATTTTTGCAAATCCTTTCTTCTTTCATGATTTCATTTTTTTGTTTACTCATGTTCACCTTTAGATGTCAACTACAGTAGGCATTAAAACCTAGAGCAAAAGTGAGGAGGGGGATTAAAGATGGTGGTGTGAGAGGTAAGACAAAAACCTCCAAACAAACCATGTATAATATGAAAATATAACAAATACATCAAATCCTGAAAGAGCAACAGGGAAGGAGACTGTGGAAGACTGTCTAAACCTGGGGAAACCAGCAGACCTCAAGGAATAGGGTAACATACCAAAGCCATGATCCGGAGGGACCCAAGCCATTCCTCAAACACAGCTCACTGGAGATAGGAAGAAAAAAGGAGCAGGGAAGGGGTGAAAGCCTAGGACTGATGAACACCCAGCCCTGGGGACCTGCTTTGGGAGCATGAACCTACTTTACTTGGTGCTCTGGAGATTAGTGGGGTTGGAAAGCTAAGATGCGCAGAATATTTGGAGAGACTGAGATTCCAGCTGCTTGTGGAAAACAGGAATCCATATGTAGCTGCTCTGGGACAAAACGCGGGCAGTCTGAGAGACTTCCTAACAGTGAGAGGGCTGCTAAAGGGCCAAGGATTGCACAGAGCTTGCTGGTCAAGAGAAAGGACAGGTAGACAAAATTGTCCCAGCACACTCAGCCCAGCAGGCTGGGAACTTTTAGGAGCTTCAGGCACTAAATCTAACTGGCTGGTTATGCAGCTCTGAGGCCCTCCACTGTGATACACGAGGTGCTGCATCTTCTGGCTGCTCCTGCCATTGCACCAGGCCAGCCAGAGGGCAGCCCTGCCTATGGAAGCTACAAGTGCAAAGCACAGAGGTTTCTCCATGCATGCTCAACCCACTGGCCCTGGCACTGGAAACAGGCATTGCAGCTGGGAAGCAGGAAAGACTTATTTCCTCCCAACAGGAACCAGTACCGCTCCCCTGACACCCACACCATAGCTCCAGGGACTGAATAGTTCTAGAGAGAAGAGCTTCTGGGCACTAGAGGGCACCACATACAAATATGAAATGTCAAAGGAACCTGGTTCAACCCAAAATCCCACAAACACCAGAGGGAGGGCCAAGTGAAAAAGAACTCATCAATCTTCTTCAAAGAGATTTCAAAATAAAAATCATAAACATGTTGTTGGTGCTACAGAAAAATATTCAACAATGCAGGGAGGAAATCAGTAATGACATACAAACATATAAGGATACAGAATCTGAAGTGAAATATACAATGGAGGGATTTAAAAGCAGTTTAGATGAAGTAGAGGAGACAGTAAATGAAATTGAAATTAGAGAACAGGAATACAAAGAAGCTGAGGCACAGAGAGGAAAAAGGATCTCTAGGAATGAAAGAATATTGAGAGAACTCTGTGACCAATCCAGACAGAACAATATTCGCATTATAGGGGTACCAGAAGAAGAGAGAGAAAAAGGGATAGAAAGTGTCTTTCAGGAGGTAATTGCTGAAAACTTCCTCAATCTGGGGAAGGAGATAGTCTCTCAGGTCATGGAGGTGCACAGACCTCCCAACACCAAGGAAGACAACACCAAGGCTTATAATAATAATAATTAAAATGGCAAAGATCAAAGATAAAGACAGAGTATTAAAAGCAGCCAGACAGAAAAAAAGATCTCATACAAAGGAAAACCCATTAGGCTATCATCAGCTCCTCAGCAGAAACCATACAGGCCAGAAGGGAGGACATGATATATTTAATGCAATGAAACAGAAGGGCCTCGGACCAAGAATACTATACCTGCAAAGACTACCATTTAAATTTGAAGGAGGGATTAAACAATTACCAGATAAGCAAAAGCTGAGAAAATTTATCTCCCACAAACAATCTCTGCAGTGTATTTTAGAGAGACTGCTCTACATGGAAGTGTTCCTAAGGCTAAATAGCTATCACCAGAAGAAATAAAACATCAGTAAAGAAAGTAGACCAATTAATTACTAAGCAGATGCAAAATCAAATCAATGACCCCCCAAAGTCAGTCAAGGAATAGACAAAGGGTACAGAATATGATACCTAATACATAAAGAATGGAGGAGGAAGAAAAAGAAGGAAAAAAAAAAGAACCTTTAGATTGTGTTTGTAATAGAATACTGAGTTAAATTAGACTATTAGAAAGTAAGGAAGTTACCCTTGAACCTTTGGTACCACAAATCTGAAGCCTGCAATGGCAATAAGTACATACAATCACCTTAATGTAAATGGTCTGAATGCACCATCAAAAGACAGAGTCACTGAATGGATAAAAAAACAAGACCCAACTATATGCTGTCTACAAGAGACTCACTTCAAACCAAAAGACATATACAGATTAAAAGTGAAGGGATGGAAAAAGGTATTTCATGCAACTAATAGGGAGAATAAAGCAGGAGTAGCCATACTTATATCAGACAAAAAAGACTTCAAAACAAATAGAGTAACAAGAGACAAAGAAGGACATTACATAATTATAAAGGGGTCAATCCAACAAGAGGATATAACTAGTGTAAATATCTATGCACCCACCACAGAGCACCTACATATGTGAAAAAAACACTAATCGAATTAAAGAGGGAAATAGAATGCAATGTATTAATTTTAGGAGACTTCAACACACTACTCACTCCAAAGGACAGATCAACCAAACAGAAAGTAAGTAAGGAGACAGTGGCACTGAACAACACATTAGAACAGATGGACTTAACAGAAATCTACAGAAGAATCTACCCAAAAGCAGCAGGATACACATTCTTCTACAGTGCACCTGGAACATTTTCAGGAATAGGTATTACGCAACCAAAACAGCCTCACTAAATTCAGAAGGATTGAAATAATACCAACCAGCTTCTCAGACTACAAACATATGAAACTAGAAATGAATTACACTAAGAAAGCAAAAAAGCCCAAAAACATATGGAGGCTTAACAACATGCTCTTAAACAACCAATGGATCAATGACCAAATAAAAACAGAGATCAAGCAATACATGGAGACAAATGAAAACAATAACTCAAACCACAAAATCTGTGGGTCACAGTGAAGGCTGTGCTATGTGGGAAGTATATTGCAATACAGGCTTACCTCAGCAAACAAGAACTATCCCATATGAACAGTCAAACTCACAATTAATGAAACTAGAAAAGGAAGAACAAATAAGCCCAAAGTCAGTAGAAGGAGGGAGATAATAAAGATTAGGGAAGAAATAAATAAAATTGAGAAGACTAAAACAATAGGAAGAATCAACAAAAGCAGGAGCTGGTTCTTTGAGAAAATAAACAAAATAGATTAACCCCTAGTGAGACTTTTGAAGGAAAAAAAGAGTTTATACCCATAAACAGGATCAGAAATGAAAAAAAGTCACTAAGGACACAACAGAAACACAAGAATTATTAGAGAATAATATGAAAAATTATACACTAACAAACTGGATAACCTAGAAGAAATGGACAACTTTCTAGAAAAATACAATCTTCCACGACTGACCCTGGAAGAAACAGAAAATCTAAACAGACCAATTACCAGCAATGAAATTGAATTGGTAATCAAAAAACTACCTAGGAACAAAACTCCTGGACCAGATGGCTTCACTGCTGAATTTTATCAAACATTTAGTGAAGACCTAATACCCATCCTCCTTAACGTTTTCCAAAGAGTAGAAGAAGAAGGAATACTTCCAAACTCATTATATGAGGCCAGCATCTCTAGTAGCAAAACCAGGCAAAGACACCACACAAAAAGAGTATTATAGACCAATATCCCTGATGAACATAGAAGCAAAAATTCTCAACAAAATATTAGCAAACCAAATTAAAAAATACATCAAAAAGATCATCCATCATGATCAAGTAGGATTTATTCCAGGGATGCAAGGATGGTACAATACTTGAAAATCTACCAGCATCATCCACCACATCAACAAAAAGGACAAAAACCACAAAAACCACATGATCATCTCTGTAGATGCTGAAAAAGCATTTGACAAAATTCAACATCCATTCATGATAAAAACTCTCAACAAAATGGATACAGAGTGCAAGTACCTCAATATAATAAAGGCCATATGACAAACCCACAGCTAACATCACACTTAGCAGCGAGAAGCTGAAATGTTTTCTTTTAAGATTGGGAACAAGACAAGGATGCCCACTCTCCCCACTTCTATTCAACATAGTTCTAGAGGTCCTAGCCATGGCAATCAAACAACACAAAGAAATAAAAGGCATCCAGACTGGTAAAGAAGAAGTTAAACTGTCACTGTTTGTGGATGAAATGATATTGTACATAGAAAACCCTAAAGAATGCACCCCAAAACTACTAGAACTGATAACTGAATTCAGCAAAGTTTCAGGATACAAAAATCAGTATACTGAAATCCATTGTATTCCATTATACTAATGATGAACTAGCAGAAAGAGCTGTCAGGAAAACAATTCCATTCACAATCGCATCAAAAAGAATAAAATACCTAGGAATAAACCTAACCAAGGAGGTGAAAGACCTATATCCTGAAAACTACAAGACACTCATGAGAGAAATTCAAGAAGACACCAATGAATGGAAAAACATCCCATGCTCATGGATAGGAAGAATGTTGTCAAAATGGCCATCCTGCCTAAAGCAATCTACAGATTCAATGTAATTTCTATCAAAATACCAATGGCATTCTTCAATGAACTAGAAAAAATTTTTTGAAATTCATATGGAACCACAAAAGATCCCGAACAGCCAAAGCAATCCTGAGAAGGAAGAATAAAGCTGGGAGATTATGCTCCTCAACTTTAAACTCTACTACAAAGCCACAGTAATCAAGATAATTTGGTACTGGCACAAGAACAGAACCATAGATCAATGGAGCAGACTAGAGAGCCCAGATATAAACCCAAGCATATATGGTCAATTAATATATGATGAAGTAGCCATGGATAAACAATGGGGAAATGACAGCCTCTTCGACAACTGGTGTTGGCAAAACTGGACAGCTAGCTAGATGTAAGAGAATGAAACTGGATTATTATCTAACTCTGTATAAAAAAGTAAATTTGAAATGGATCAAAGACATGAATGTAAGTCGTGAAACATTAAAACTCTTAGAAGAAAACATAGGCAAAAATCTCTTGTACATAAACATGAGCAACTTTTTCTTGAATGCATCTCCTTTGGCAAGGGAAACAAAAGCACAGATGAACAAATGAGACTACATCAAGCTAAAAAGCTTCTGTACAGCAAAGGATACCAACAGTAGAACAAAAAGGTATCCTACAGTATGGGAGAATTTATTTGCAAATGACATATCCGACAAGGGGTTAACATTCAAAATATATATAGAACTCATGCTGCAACACCCAAAAAGCAAATAACCCGATTAAAAAATAGGGGTATGATATGAACAGAGAATTCTCCAAAGAAATTCAGATGGCCAACAGGCACATGAAAACATACTCCACATTGCAAATTATCAGGGAAATACAAATTGAAACCATAATGAGGTATCACCTCAATCAGTTAGAATGGCCAACATGGAAAAGACTAGGAACAAATGCTTGCAAGGTTGCAGAGAAAGGGGTATGGTCCTTTGCTACTGGTGGGAATCTAAATTAGTCCAACTATTGTGGAAAGCAATATGGAGGTTCCTCAAAAAACTAAAAATAGAAATACCATTTGACCCAGGATTTTCACTGCTAGGAATTTACTCAAAGAAAAACAAATTCTCAGATTAAAAAAGACATATACACCTCTATGTTTACTGCAGCACTATTTACAATAGTCAAGATATGGAAGCAACCTAAGTGTCCATCAGTAAATGAATGGATAGAGAAGAGGTGGTACATATATACAATGGAATACTATTCAGCCATAAGAAGAAAACAAATCCTACCATTTGCAACAACATGGATGGAGCTGGGTGATATTATGTTCACTGAAATAAGCCAGGTGGAGAAAGTCATGTACCAAATGATTTCCCTCATTTCTGGAGTGTAACATGAAGCAAAACTGAAGGAATGAAAGAGTAGCAATTTACAGACTCCAAGAAGGGACTAGCAGTTACCAAAAGGGAGGGGTGGGAGAGGGTGGGTGGGAAGAAAGGAGAAAGGGATTGAGGGGTTTTATGATTAGTATACATGGTGTAGGTGGGGTCACAGGGTAGACAGTGAAGCACAGAGAGGATAAGTAGTGATTCTGTGGCATCCTACTACACTGATGGACAGTGACTGCAATGGGATATGGGGCGGACTTGATAATATGGGTGAATATAGTAGCCACAGTGTTTTTCATGTGAAACCTTCATAAGAGTGTGTATCAATGATACATTAATTTAAAAAAATGCAATCTTAGCTTTAAAAAACAAAAAAAACCTACAGCAAAATCAATCTGTTTTACGTGTTGCTTTCTTTACTAATTTATAAAAAATATATTAATAACAAAAATGGTAAGGACTACATTTCATAGTACATGCAACTGGATATATAAAATCATAAAGGAAATATGAAAAAGCAGTGATAATGGAGAAGTGTACTTAATGTAGAATTTTGCAATATTGTTTTTATAAGCCATCTTTTATTTGAAAAATGAAAATAATTTTTATAAATGCAAAAATGAACTGAGGGATGCTAGATCTCTAAATCATAGAATAAGCTAGTATTATGCCACAAATTTCTCTAATTGGACCTTCCTATTTTTTTTACTTAGAATGTAAAAAACATTATTTCTTGGATCTGTCTTGCCAAAACTGTGCACTCTTGATTCATTTCTAGGATTGACCATTACAATCCTCTCTCTATTCTTCCAGTAACTCTGTCTGCTTTAGTTGACAGTGAAAGACAATTTCTTACTAATTGTAACACAAGAGACTCCTCTTTTAAGAAGTGCAATTAGGAGTGAGGGCTGGGTGTCTTTGACTGCCTGGGTTAGAATCAGATTCCTTACTTTTATAAAGGGGATAATAACAATTCTAATCTCAAAGTATATTGTGAGGATTAAATGAGACATAAGATTTAAAGTCTTCAATCAATTATCAGTACATAGTAAGCACTCAATAATTGTTAGTTATTGTTAGTAATGATAACTTTTTAGAACCTTTTATTTACTTCTTAAATGTCTTCTGAGAAAACTAGAAAAAAAACATTTGTGTGACTTTGGACAAAAGGGTTAAACTCTCTCTTTTGGTACTCATTCATAAAATGAAACGATCTGACAATATTAATCCAAAGGTCTCTCTTAACTATAAACACTTCCACAATTTTACTTAGGTCTGACGGAGGTTCAAACATTTTCTTTCTTTGCTTTTAATATCTATCGACAATTCTATTTCTAGTCGATACTGTTTTCATACCCTTCTTCTTTGAATAAGAACCACATCTGATGACATTCTGTACTCTTTCAAGCATTAGTAATCATGGGATATTTTCCTAATTTCCTATGATGAGGTATTACATTCACTATGAAATCCTACAGAAGACCCTAAGAAGTTATTGCTTATTTCTGCAATCCTACCTTAAAAGCTAATCAGATATTAATCACATATACCATGTAAAACTTTGTGTTCTAATCCCCAAGGATTTTTTAAAAACCTTTGCCATTTCTGGAGTGGCATATGTAAAGTTATACTCAAAAGAGTTGGGAAAGTCCCTATCAATACAGTAATATGATCCAGAATTTATGACAGTACCTTCTAAAGACAAAAAAAAAAAAAATGAAATTATATCATGGTATAAAAAGAGTTACAGCTTCTAGTAAGGCAGAACCTTAGTAAAATAGGAAATGGAAGTTTTTTATTAAGACATGACTTCAGTAATAAAAAAGTATGGGCCATACAGATATGTATATTTAATCTACGAGATGAGCAACACATTTTTTTGTCACAAGTATTCTTATAGGAGCTGTTTTAAAACCTTCAGTTATACAACACTAATCTTAGCTAATGCTGATTTTTGGTATAACATATTTTTAAGTATGTTGTAGTGGAAGTCAATGATTCAGTAAGGCAAACTATGCAAGATGTAAAATACAGGTTAGGTAAAATTATCTTTAAAGTCAGTGTACATACTGAAATATTAAGAGATGAAAGGATTTAATGCCTGGATTTGCTTCAAATTAATGCAGGAAGTATAAATGAAACAAGATTAGACATGAGTTTTTAATTATTGAAACCAGACAAGGTACATGGAGACATGGAGGTTCATTAAACTGTTCTGTCATATCCGTGTTTGAAACTGCTCATTATAAGCAGTTAAAAAAAAAAAGCCAGTGTACAGACACACACCAAAACCAGAAGCCATGAAGATGAGTGAGAGATTTAACTTCATAGAAATGCTAAACTTACATGTCAAAAATAAAGCACAGAAATACAGCATCTTAAAATATAAAAAAAAGATGAAAAAATTGAAGGATACAATTGTATCACATGTGATTTACAGTGTTAACACTCTTAAGATGCTTCTTATTCTTATCAATCAAAAAAAATTAAAAATTCCAAGAAAAATTTGGAATGGGTGAGATATTCAGATATATAAAGGAAAAATAAAAATATAAAAAGATATTCATCCCACTAGTAATCACATAAATGAACATTAAAGTGCAATATACTTTTCTCATTTCAGATTTAAAAACAAAAGCAGTTAATTACAAATGACAAAAATATAAAGTGGCACTCTCAGGCATTGTTGGTGGAAATGCAAATTGGTAGAGCTTTTCAATATATTCACCCTTTGATCCACCAATTCCATTTTTAAGAACATACCATACGCTAGCATTTTCCAAAGTAGTCAACGAGATGTTGACAGATGTTATTTAGTGTGTGTGTGTGTACATGTAAGTTTGAATTTAATTATAATTGTAAATGTATACAGTTACATTAAAATTTTTCTCTTGCTCTTTTAAAAATAAAGCATTATCTTTTAGAAATATTTTAGACTCACAGCAGAATAGTAGATTTCCCATATCCCTCTCTCCTATGTACTATTCTAACTATCAACATCCCATAGACAGATGTTATTTTAAGAAAAGATTCTATGGTCACATAAGTTTGATTTCTAAGATCTTAGTATATTATTATACACTGGTATTTTCCAAGATAGCGAATAATAGTGTTTCCTTACATGATAGGTCATACAACCTTTTATCAGAGAACATGCTTAGGAACTAAGGTTATGCAAAAGTTATTTTTGGAAATTGTCCTAAAAATATCATTAGATAGAAGTACAAAGATGTATATACAAGGATATTCACTGAAGTCATGTTAACCACAGGGAAACATCTCAAATACTCAATAATTGGAGAATGGTTATATAAATTGTGTTATACCCTTAAACTAGAATTTATTTTGCAATTATTAACAATGGTAATGTGGATGATGTTTACTGACATGAAAAATGCTGCAGTAAATTGCCAAGTAAAAGAAGTAGTGTAGTCAGAGTCTCTTCTATTGTTTCTAGACATAATCATAGTAATTGTAGATACACATATTATGCATCTATAAATACACGTTAATAAATTCAGAAAGACATACAACATATAAAGAATAGTTATCACAAGGTGGTAGGATTACTATACTTTTCTGTATTGTGTTTTCTTTTGTTTTTTTACAATGAACATCTATTAATCTCATAATAGAAATATTTTTTAGAGGCAATGTGTTTCTATGTCTTAACTATTTGGAGATACCTGGCATTTTAATCTATAGATGTCAGATGTATTTCATATTTAATAAAAATTAAGTCCACAGACAAGAAAACTATAATTATATAAAGAATTGATGGAAAGAAAACACAATTCCTACCTTCTGGAGAGAAACTGATAAAAACATAACAAGTGCTGTGAGACCCAGCAGCGTAATGGAGGCAGTAAATCTCTAGATGCTCTATGCCTTTATGAATCCCTATAAGGGAGTCCCTCTTCTTTCTGTAACAGAAATAACACAGACACACACATTTATTCATGAAGAAGCAACTGAATGAAAGGCAAAATGAAATGGAAAAACTGCCTATTTTCAAGTGGGGTCTCACGGGTAAACAGTTGGAAATATTACCACTTACTTGCTGTATGACCTTGAGAAAGTTACTTATTTTCTCTGTGTCTCAGTTTCCTCATCTATAAATGGGGATAGTAACAGCACCCAACTAGAAGGGTAATTATAAAGATTAATATTCATAAAGTACTTATAACAGTGCTGGACACAATCATATATGCTATACATGAGTTAAAATAAAATAAATACTGGGGTTTGGTTAATTATATTAATTGAGACCCTTCACAGGACATATTAATGAAGTAATTGTCACTGAAGTAAATGACATTTTACTTCTGTTAACATCTTAAGTAATTCTCACTTCAATGCTGTGAGGTAGACATTAATACCACCTGGCCCTCAGCGTTGCATGTCAGAGAACTGATTTGATCAGCAACTCAAACTGTCATAAACAAACTCACAAGAAACTGATCAATTTTAAAGAGAAATTTTTGTTTGTCTGAAATGATTGCCAATGGATTGAATTAGATATTATTTACTGATATCTGGTCTATTTAAGTACCAAGCCACTTAGAAATTATCCGGTTAGCATAAAATTAAATCAACAAGGATTGAAAAACTCAAATTGGACCTTCTATCAAATCACAGCAATGTTCTTGTCTACTGTGTTACCAATTTCCTCTTACTCTTGATAGGATACCTTGAGAAGGCAGAGCATCACCAATAAAGTATTCATTCCAAGAACATTTTTCTTCTACTTTTGTCTCCCAGACATGTTTTCCCTCCCCAGAGGCAACCCTTGTTACCAGATTCATATATTCTTCCAAGAATGCTTAATGCTTTGCTATATCTACACATGTATTTATGGAAATGGAGCAGGTTACACATTCTGTTCTATACCTTGCTTTCATGTAATGTTTTATCAATTGATCATTTTGGTACATATAGAGCTGTTTTATTGTACATTATTATGAAGCTTATACCATAAAAATTACATAGTAGAAAATAATGCAAGAGGATATAACAGAGGCAAAGGAAACAAGATACACACCATCAGGCAGAAAAGAATATTGAGGTGTCTGAGTGTACAGTACTAAAGACAGTGACTGAGCAAGGTACCTAGGAAGTCTGAAGGATAGTAAGGTCTGGAAGATATCTTTGGATTCTAAACATGCCAGTATATTGTGGCAGAGTATCTGAAAAGTTATTAAAGCCTGTGCCCATGAGAGGGGTACAAAAGTGGCTGAGTCTGAGCTGGCAAACATAAAGGAAATGGGTTTGAAGAATACATGGCCCTAACAAATGGAGACCATGGCAAGTACCATGGCAGTAGATACAGTATATGAACTCAAAAGGTCAATGAAGAAGAACTATGTCTTGGTGAATGGCTGGCACATGGTGCTTGACTACCAAAGGCCAAGCAGTAACTCAGCAAGCAGAGACAAGAATGTGAAAACCCTTACTCATCTATTGATGGCAGGATGACATGAGTGTCCCCTGAAAATAGATAAGAGTAGTAGAAGGGAAGGAGAGAATAAGGGGTAAGGGAAGAATCTTAGTTTAATACCTAAGTTGAATTTTAATTTGGAAGTGGCCAAGCAACTACCAGTTGGTAAGATTAAGTTTTCCTTTATCTGTGGAAATGGTAGTGGGGGTGGGGTGCCAGGAAAGGGGGTTTGTGAGATAAGTCAATTTATTTATAGGCAACTATAGTTCAACACACTTGACATAAGCAACTATAAAATTTTAATTTACATAGCCAGCTCATAGGGCTGTTTAAAGATTCAATGCAATGATTGCACAAAAATGTACAAACAATAAATAGTGGAATTTTCTGGTTACAGTTTCTGATAGTAACCTTTCTTTCACTTCTCCTCAAGGTTGGAGGACCTTAAATGCAGTCCCATAGTTTCAGATTTTATTATACATGCTCACTTTCAAAGAGTATTAAGTTTGAACTAAGTGAATACTGGGTTCAAATTTTACCTTTGTCACCCCACTAGCAGTATGAATTTGGGGAAATATTTTAACTTCTTTGAGTCTTTTCATCTTTATTCATAAAACATAGCATGATAATAAAAAATTATTTTATATTTATATTAAGATAATGAAACATACATAGCACATTGTCTGGCCCATGTTGGTGGACCTACTCACTTTCTCTAAAGTTTAAACTATGTTGCCCACTTTTTATTTGGAGAAGTTGATCATCTTGTCCTATGTCCTGACTATAACAGATTTAGCTCTGTAATACATATGGCTCCTGATTATTGTTCTCTTTGATGGAATAATAAACATCCCACATGCTGTGAGGGAAGCAAGTTTGTGTTATAATAAAATCATATAATACAAAAATAGCAATCTCCTGAAATCTTACTCTGAGACTGAGTATAAGTATTGGATATGGTAGTTTCCCATTTTCTCCAAATAGAAACTGCCTTTTAACAAAGGTATTTATCTTTAATTTAACAAACGCCAAAAAGAAACAATTCAGTAGGTAATATAATCAACAATATTAATTTCTGGTTAAAGATGGTAGACTGAACCTACACATTTAACTTTATACCCTTTCAAAGCCACACTAAATACAATACTAAATATTTTATTAAGAAGCATAAACAAAGAAAGAAAAGGGGAAAGATGAATGATAGTAACCAAAATTTGGAAGCCAGAAGGCAGAGGCATGATAGCTAACTGACTCAGAAAACCTAAGCAAGTTGAATCCTAAACCAGCAGTATGTTAAAGACAAGCAGCAATTTTATTTGCACAATAATTCCAAAAAACTTAGGAACTGGTGGCACCCAGACTTATGGAAGTGAGTTAAAAGTGGAAATAAGAACAAGCTTGGTTGTAAGTCTGTTTAAGCGTTAGTCTCTTGCATTCCCTCTCTCCATTCACAACTGGATAAGTACCTCTCCCTCTTTCATCCTAGCAGAAGACTGTTTATTCTTTAGAATTAGTAAAACAGAGGTTCCCAAACTGGGCAATTTTGGAGAATTCTGGAGGGCAGAGTACTCTACTGAAAACAGATTTAAATTAAGTTTTATATGCTAAATATTG
Organism: Manis pentadactyla; assembly: GCF_030020395.1. Lineage (NCBI taxonomy): Eukaryota > Metazoa > Chordata > Mammalia > Pholidota > Manidae > Manis > Manis pentadactyla. The sequence continues at coordinate 22,483,385 of NC_080026.1, forward strand.
AGACTCCCAAGTCCTGTTCTTCTTGATTTGCAGAATGGTAGTAGCCCATTTTATAATGAATAGGCAGGAGAGCAGAAGAGTCTTCTTTGGTGCATATAACTGGGCTAAAAAGAAAGGTGTTCAATAAAATGATACTGGGAGTTCCCCAACAAAACAGAATGGTTTGTTCTAGGGAATTCACATTTATTAAGCCCCAATTATGTATTATGTAGGTATCTCCCATTCTCACTACCTTAAATATGATCTGACAGCAAACACTAGACATTTGAGGAAAGCCCTAAAGTGAAAGATGAAGTCTAAAGCAAACAAATAGTGTACAGAACTATTCAGGGAAATAGAATTTCAAAAAAATGGTCTTCAAAAAGATAAAAGAACTGCATCCATGAAACAAGAACAGATTACTTAAAAAAGAAAAGAGTGCATTTAAGGAATAAGAAAGTGTTGCTGGGCAACAAAATTATGATAGAAATCGAAACCTCAATATAAAGGTAGGAAGGTCTCCCCGCAAGTTAAGAGAATAGGAGAAAGAACACAGGAGAGAAAGGATAAGAAAATTAGAAGACTAGTCCAGAAGGTTCAACATCCAAATAACAGAGAGAAGAAAATGGAGGGAAAGAAATTATCAAAGAAGTAATTCATGAAAATTTCCTGAATTAAATAACATGAATTTCTAGATTAAAGGGCTCCCTGAATACATAGCTAAGCGAATGAAAATACATCCCCAGCAAGGCACATCGTAATAAATTTCAAAACTCTGGGACAAATAGTAAATTGTAAAAACTTCCAGAAAGGAAAAATACATAAACAAATATTAGAATGTCTTTCAACTCTTCAACATTGGAAGTAAAAAGACAATGGAGATAACCATAAAAGTTCTGAGAGAAAAAGATTTCCACACCAGAATTCTGTATTCAGCCATCGTATCAATCAAATGTCAATAAAGTATAAAAACATTTCCAGACAGGCAAGATCAAAGCTAGTGGTAAATATGGTCCATCAAAATGAGGGAGTAAATGAAGTAGAAAAGACATTAAAAACAGGAGATCCAACTCAAAACAGGGACAAAAATAAATCTTAAGGTGATAGGGAAAAGAGATTTGTACCATCTGGGACAAAGGTTGTAGCTAAATGAGAATCAAAGGAAACCAAGCAAATGAAAAATAAGACAATTAATTTTAGGGAAAACAGAATTATACGTGATATGATTCATGAATGAACTTAGTTTACATAGTTATAAAATATGTGTAATAGAGTATTAAACATCAAAACCATGATATAACTATATTGAGAAATGGTGTATTTGTGGTGATAGGGTAGGGGACATAAAGGGGATCTAAATCTACAGCTTCCATAGTGGGAAAGTAATAGATTACATGTGAAGCTGCAAAAAAATTAAGATGTAGAAATACAATCATGTTATTTAGAGATTTACTTTTTCATGAATACTGAAACAGCTAAAAAAAGAATTGAAAGTGTTTCTGGGAACTGGAAAAATTGTGAAAGGAGTTATAGAACAAGGGACTGTTGTTTTTTGTTTTTGACAAGTTTTGTAGGACTACTTGATAGTTTAAACTATGTACATGTGTAACTTTGAAAAATATAAAACAAAATTTAAAACAGCATAAAATTTACATTACAGTGATTTGTGGAAATTTAGTGGCAATTTGTAAATTGCTAAAATGTCATTGCATGTAAATTGCTTTATTACATAACCTTATGGGGTAAGTTTCTAGAAAACCAGTGTTGCACTAGACAAACATGTGCTAGGGAAGCCAACAAATGGCAGGTATCTAAACATTACTACTTTAACTGGTAACACTGAAAAACCAAAAAGGCACCATACTGGGCTCTACACTTCTTTGTCTCTAACTCCTTTTAGTTGTATAATCTTTGACAGGATATTAAATTTCTTTTGCTTAAACTTCCTTATCTGTAAAATCCTTATTTCACAGGAATGGTGTTAGTGTTAACTGATATATTACAGGAACAGTGCTTGGCATGGTGCCTGAGACATAATGAATGGTTAGTAAATGTTAGCTATTTAAATTTTAACCCCAAATTTCTAACTTTGGATTGTAAGGATCATGTCTACTATACCTCCTCTCACCTTGTTGTACAACTTTGGGACATTTTATTTCCCACAAATATCTTAATCAAACACCATACAGGGGTCAGACTGAATTATCACCCTAAAATCAATCATGTCTGGTTTATTTCAAAACAAAGACTAGAAATAAGTGTCATACCTGGATCTCTCTTTTCTTAACCACTGCTGCTTTCTTTTACTTTAAGGCAGCCTGAGCAGGATTTGTAACCAGAAGGCCTAAGTTTGGGTAGATTGTTTAACCTCTCTGAGTATCCATTTTTCTCACCTGCAGAGTGGAGATGATAATATGTGCTGGAGTGGACATGTGAAGTTTGCCTCCCCACCAAGGTTTCCTGCTACTTTTGGTAACTGAATACTGATTTTCCTTTGCACAACTCACCCTTTCACAAGCTCCAGAGGTGGACCTAATGCCAGAGTGAGTCAGCATATCCTCCTATCCAACTGTCCACTATGATGTGTTCAAGGACAGGCATTTAACCAAATCACGACCACTGACACTCCAAACTGTTAGGGTCACCAAGTGTGGAGCTGCCAATGGAGCCAGTCCAGAGGGAAAGAGCTGGAAGCCCCAAATTGGCCTATATGAAGACCTATTAGCCTATATGAATGTTCATCCTCTGAACCAAAATATCTTTTTAGCATAAGCCTGGGTGTGTGTGTATCTGTGTGGTAGGAAGGAGAGCGTAGGAGAAGATAGGAGAGGGAATGGTTCATCGCAGCCAAATGAGTCTTAACTCCTACCTTACCTTTTAAAGTATTATCTCCACTGTTTCTAGGATCCACTGTGATAATAAATATAAAAATATTTGGTAAATGTAAGGCATTATACAAATGTTAATTGTTATTCTCATAATTTTTAAAAATTCAAACCCAACTTCTTTACAAAGCACATTACGCTTTGTAACAGTTACAATTTAGTTTCACAAAAATCCAAGTACCCTATTAAAAGTCTCGGTATGATGAATATTATTTGTAAATATGTATTTTATATAAAGTTATAAGAATGTGCAACTGTTCAAATCATTCCAGGTCATGCATGTATGTGACAGCAGCTCAGATAGCTGCCTTATTCATCAAACTTAAAAGGTTAGGTTAGTACTCTCTAATCTCTATTTCACCCTTTGATATTTATGGTTGTATGTGCCATCATGGTTGTATGTGTTTGGATCCCATTTCTGAAAATAGGTATTTTGGGCTAGTTACTTACAAGTGAATTTTATCAGACATAATTAGTAAACTCCGGAGCAGTACAATTGTTTTATTACTTATAAATCAAATACTAATTGAAAAGAATTGAAAAATGGTATCTAGTCATTTTAAAGCTGATTTTATAATCTTGTAAAATAAAAAAAAATTGAAGTCAGAATAAAAACTGTAATTACATGGATATTCTAAGTGAGCTCAATGGCTTTAAAAAGGCATTTCTTTTTTTAATTAAGGTATTATAGATATACACTCTTATGAAGGTTTCACATGAAAAACAATGTGGTTACTACATTCATCCATATTATTGAGTCCCTACTATACCACACTGCAGTCACTGTCCATGAGTGCAGTAAGATGCCACAGAGTCACTATTTGCCTCCTCTGTGCTACACTGTCTTCCCCATGATACCCCCACACCATCTGTGCCAATCATAATACCCCTCAGTTCCCTTCTTCCTCCTTCCCCACCCACCCTCCCATAACCCTCCCCTTTGGTAACCTCTAGTCCCTTCTTGGAGTCTGTGAATCTGATGCTGTTTTGTTCCTTCAGTTTTGCTTTGTTGTTATACTACACAAGTGAAGGAAATCATTTGATAGTTATCTTTCTCCACCTGGCTATTTCACTGAGCATAATAATCTCTAGTTTCATCCATGTTGTTGCAAATGGTAGGATTTGTTTCTTTCCTATGGCTGAATGTATTCCATTGTGTATATGTACCACCTCTTCTTTATCCACTCATCTCCTGATGAACACTTAGGTTGCTTACATATCTTGGTTATTGTAAATAGTGCTGCAGTAAACATAGGGGTGCATATGTCTTTTTGAGTCTGAGAAGTTGTATTCTTTGGGTGAATTCCAAGGAGTGGGATTCCCGGGTCAAATGGTATTTCTATTTTTAGTTTTTTGAGGAACCTCCATATTGCTTTCCACAATGGTTGAATTAGCTTACATTCCCGCCAGCAGTGTAGGAGGGTTCCCCTTTCTCTACATCCTCGCCAGCATTTGTTCTTCTTAGTCTTTTCAATGCTGGTCCTCCTAAATGGTGTGAGGTGATATCTCATTGTGGTTTTAATTTGCATTTCCTTGATGATTAGTGATGTGGAGCATCTTTTCATGTGTCTGTTGGCCATCTGAATTTCTTCAGTGGAGAAGTGACTGTTAGGTCTTCTGCCCATTTTTTAACAGGGTTATTTGCTTTTTGGTTGTTGAGGCATATGAGTTCTTTATATATTTTGATGTTAACCCCTTGTCAGATTATGTTGTTTACAAATATATTCTCCCATACTGTAGGTTAAGGCATTTTGTTTTCTTAAAGAGCTTTCTTCCTGTCTGTACGATTAATCTGATCGGCAATTCTTTTTCTGGCTAAATCAAAAATAAACTTTAGCTCAACCCCTGTTTCATTTCTCAGAAAGTGAGTAAGTGCATTTGAAATAAATGCTGGTTTACAGTATTTGCTCCATCTGATATGTCCTTGGTCTTATGTCCATTTTAGCTCCTTGAGGTAAAGGATCAGATAATCAGATAATGAGGATGATTTCTGAATTCACCCTTCACTATCATTACCTGATGACAACAATAAATAGAATAATGAGAAAATCATGAGCATGAATGTACACTCTCATGATGAATAATATCTAATATAAAATGAAAAACTGAGATATGATGGCATGTTTTAAAAAAAGAAAGTGATGTAATAGGAATGCTATTCCCTAATTAAAAATAAGTTATAATGTCATAAACACTGGTAAAAGTTCAGTATCAATGCAAAATAGTATTAGACTGATTATTAGTCAGGAAACAAAATAAAATGCTTAAATTCAAGTCCAATAAAACCAACAACTCTTCTTAATAAACTGAAGTTACCAACTGGGACTATGAAGAGTCTGGTATTTTAATAAATGTACTTTAAATCAGTTTTGCCCTTCAAAATGATTATCTACGGAGGCCAAAAGCCAAGCCCAGAAATGTTGGAATTGTTCAAAAATATTTCTGGAATTTCTCTTTTGTAATTGCCCTTATAACAGCTTTTGCACCACATGAAATCCCTTGTTGTTTTGAATCCAAAAAGGCATACATAACTTTTGACCCACTAAACTTAGTTTGAAATGACATTTAGTTGGTTCCAGAATTCAGATGAAACTAGTGTATGCACTCAAAACAGTGTGTCAAGGAACAAAAGCAATTCCATAAGTATGTGCAAAGGCAGTATTCATGGAATAAGCCTACAGTTTCCAAAGTGCTATTGAGAAAGAGTCAAATGGTAATCCAAATTTAAAAATTTGTATTTATCACCTTCCCTGTAATTGTATCTTTAACTAGCAATAAAATGGCCATCTGAATATATAAATATATTAAATGGCATACTGTGAGATTAAATTTTTTAAACTGAGCAACTCCTAGAAATTAATTCAATTTAACAAAGTGTATTTTATGTATCCACAATAGTGCTAGGTACAATAGGAAATAGAAAAATAAATAATACATGGGCCAGGTCCTCAAGGCCTTCTGAGCTAGAAGAAAAAGACATTATGTACAATAACTACTACAGTATTCTACTTCAATTCTAGACTTAAACATTCTAAATGAAGCTAAAATCTTAGTTCTGTAGGTCATTTACATTCAAACAATTTGGTCCATATTTTCAGAAATATATCCTACTACCTTTTAAAATATAAATCACATTAAATTGTATATATTTGTTTATTTATCTGCCTCCTCAGCTGGCCTATGAACTCCTCCACAGCAAGGATAAAGGTCATAGATCAACATCTAATGCAGTGTATGCACAACAACTGTATGAGCCACAAGGCAAGAAGTTAAATGTGCTATTACTGAAATAAATGAAAAGTGATATGAGAAAATCAAACAAAGAAGAGTTTGATTCCCACTGAAGATCTTGGGGGAAAGCTTCAAAATGAAAGTAAACATTTAAAGAAAATTAAGACCTTAATATATAGAATTATAAGGAGATTTCAGGTAAGTAGAACAGGAAAGGTTTGCAAAAGCATGAAGGTAAAAATAAAGTACTAGGAATGTTTAAAAAATATTCATAATCCAGTATCATTGGAATTCCAAGCTTTTGTGGTTGACTGATAGATGTATTAGAGGTATGGGGAACAGTAGTGGAAAAAACAGCTAGACAAGTTAGTAGCAATATGAGTGGGTCTGCTTTCCCAGACCTCTACAACCGGGGGACTAATACAGGTGCCATGAAAACAGCCCTTGGGGATCTATCCACAAGACTGGACACAATTCCAAAGTCCATACTGTTTTAGAAAAATGTAGAGCACTATTTACCAAATAGTGTGTCATGGAATAATATACTCTTAGAGAAATGCAATACATGCTTGCAGAACCCAGTTCAATCTAGTATATTTTCCAAAATAATTTGACCATAAAACCTTTTGAAATTCCTATTAGCATCTCAGTTTGGAAAATACTATTGTAATTTCTGTGTCTTATATGTAAGGTATCATTGTACTTTAACTTAAAATTGGAGTTATCAAATGTGTCTAACTCAACTCAAGCATTACACTGTTACATTATTATTGGGAACAACTCCTGGATATAATCTAAATACTAATTTGGTAGCAAACAGAGGATATGAAATAGGTGTATAATAAATAAGAAATTGTTAACAAAAGTTTACTTTTGTCTTTTATACCCAAACCTAATAAAATATTTAATAGTTCATTGTCTAGTTCATTATTGAGCTAGACTACAGTGAAATTAAGTGAAATAAACATAAGGTTTGACTTAGATATAATACCTTAAAAATATCAAGAAGTTGGAAGCAAGGTAAACGTCCATGAATAAGGGAAGAGTTGAATAAATTTTGTGTGTCCATACCACACAATATATTGCAGTCATTAAAAAATTATAGCTACTTATCCAAAGTATTGTAGAGTGCAAAATGCAAGGTGCAGGTGTGTATGATCCCATTTTTAAAAGCAATGAGTAAAATCTATCCCCCCATACTTGTATATACATTGAGTATAGAAGGGTATATACTAGGTTAAGGAAAAAAGACTACATAAAAATATGATCATAATTACACACATATGTAAAATAAAAATAAGGTCTAAGAAAATGAAGAGTTTTAAAAACTAGAGAACTTACATCAAAGTTTATTATGACTTGACTTATATAATAAATCATCCCTTGTTTGAATTTGTTGACTTTTCCCATTAATTATAGTGGGGGCTGCGGTGGGATGTTCATTTATTAGTATGAGTTATGTATTCCTTCATGATATGGTTTCTGTTTTTTTCACTTTCCCAGTATATATTCTACATTCCAGCTATTCTAAGAAACATAGAATTTACTGGAATGCCCTGTGTTTTCACATTCTTGTGCCTTTATACACACTCTGTCCATTGCCTAAAATAAATACTTCTCTCTGCATGTTGAACTTCTATATAAAATATTTTTGTGGAAAACTTAGTCATACAATATAAAAAATGTAAAAATATATTACATAATAAGTATCAAGTAAATGTTGTAGGCATTCAGGGTCCTAATGGGGTAGTCAGGACAAGCTAGCATTTGAATTAGGTCTAAAAGGACTGCCATTTTAACAGGAGTAAGGAGAGAAGGTATCCCAAGCAGGGAGAAAGGACAAAAGACAAAATACTTAGGGGGTATACTGTCTAAGACATTGGTAGGAGGTAGTGCCTGGTACAGAGTGGGTATGCGGTAAATAACTATGTATGGTAGATGGCTGGACTTGTTAGAGGATTAATGTAGGGAAACAGCAAGTTATAAGATTGGGAGGTTAGTATAGGGCCAGATAATTGAGAGTCTTAAATATGCAGCAAAGGCACCTAAAATCTATTCTGTACATCTGGGCTCTTCAAACAGGAATATGAGCACCTCACCAGACACTAGAAAGACCAGGATAAATGTGAAGCATCTTTGTAACTCATCAATTTTATTTGAAAATTTAAAGAATTAAGTACTTGAAGTAATATCTATTTTAAACATTACTTTTATATTAAACAGATGTATTATGGAGTGGGATGTAAAATTCATGTGAATTTTTAAGATTAAAAAAAGAGACTTCAAAGAAATGTTGATCTTGTGGTGAGGTGCTTTCAGCTATGCTACCAGATCCCAGGGGGTAGTCCTTTATATCCATTCCTGACAGTGGGAATTGTAGAGTCATGAAAGAGATTTGAGCAAGGTAGTATCAGGATAAAGGTGGCAATTTACTTTATTAATCTAGCAGCAGGATACCAGCTGGCTTAGAAGGGGGTAGAAGATTAGAAATCTGTATCCTAGCTAGAGAACTACTGCAAGAGTCTGGAATGGGAGCTATTAAAATGGAAAGAAGCTGGACAAGTTCCATTAAGGAATTTAATTCTTCAACTAATATTGCAACCCAGCAATGTATTAGAATTGATTTAGTGATACTCAATCTTCTTTACATTAAGAGGCAGTTTATTGTTGGTTAAGTACCAACTCTAGTGCCAGAAATCTTGGGTTTAAATTTTGGTTCAGGCATGTAATCATTGCATGACTTTGTACAAATTATTTAACTTGTTCTGTACCTCTATATATTCATCTGTATGATGGGGATAATAACACTAGCTACTTCACTGGATTGCTGTGAGGATTAAATGAGCTACCATATATAAGGAGTGCCTGGCACAGTAAGCACTATTTCAATGTTAACTGCTATAATTACTGTTACTATTATTTTAAAAATTATTTGTTGATTTCCATCTTTCCTGAGATTTTAAATTCTCAGGAAGTAGGGTGATCTACAGTGTAAGATGTAATTCTAATTCTGTGATGATTCTGGAAAATCCCTGAATCCTAGGATACCAGACATTAAAAACAGCGTTAGACTCACAGACATGAGAAGTGACTCATGGTTATCAAGCTGTTGGGGTGAGAGGATGAGAGGGCACAAAAATTCTCAATCATAATCTAAGTTGGTCACAGGGGGTGGTAGTAAAGCATGGAGACTATAGTCAATGGTTATAGAACATCTTCCTATGTTGACACACAGGAACTGCCCTAGTGGGAGTGAGGATTTAATAATATGGGTAACTGTTGAACCACTGTGTTGTACATTTAAAACCAATGTAAGACTGTATATATCAATGATACTTCAATTTAAAAAAAGAAGTTTAAAAAAAAATAGGCTAGGTCAGTTTGTCAGTACATTTGGTTCCTGTTGCCCCTTCCTTCCTATTAAAGTCTCTTTTAAGTATGACAATCTCTTTAAAAAACGTCCACAGCAAGTGTTTCTGGAACCTAACAAGATAATATTTATTTGGGAAAAGAAATTATTTTGTGCTATAATTAATTGTTCATAACAAAAAAATGGAGAAAAATGCATCCAAATGTACTCAGAATGTACAAACTCAATGATATGTTGTATTATTTTGGTATGTTACATGCACCAATAGGTGTTATTAGGTTGAACCATATGAAATTGCTCATATTCAATCATTTCAGACTTGCAAAAATGACAGTTTCATATGGTTCAATCTAATATTTCCTTAAATGTACTTTGGACAAAGGATATATACACTCAATTTTCTGAGTCAAAATCTATGCTTTCCTTTGATGGTTAGTTAAAATAACAAACAAAGAAGGATTGGCTTAAAGATGGTGGTGTGAGAGGTGAGAAATAAACCACCACCCAAAACCACATATAATATCAAAATATAGCAAATACAACTAATCCTGAAAGAGCCACAGGAAAGAAGGCTGAAACAGACTGCTTACATTTAGGGGAAAAGAGCAGACCTCACGAAAAAGGGTAAAGTACCAAAGCCACGATCCAGTGGGACCCAAGCCCTTCCCCTACCCCAGCTCAATGGCAGGAGGAAGAGAAATGGAGCTGGGAGGAGATGGCGGCCAAGGACTGCTGAACACGGAGCCAAGAGACCTACTCTGGAAGAAGGAAACTACATTACATGCTGCTCTGGAGATTAGTGGGGCTGGAAAGCTAAGACAGGTGGAATACTTGGAGAGACTGATTCCAGCCACTTGTGGAGAACAGGTATCCACAACTCACAACTGGCTGTTCCAGGACAAAAGAAAGGTGGGCATGTTGAAAGACTTCCCAACAATGAGAGTGCTGCTAAAGGAGAGTGCTCCTGTTGCTCAGGAGAAAGGACAGGTGGATAAAATTGTCCCAGCGCAGTCAGCCTAGAAGGTTGGGAAATTTCAGGAGCTTCAGGCACTCTATCCCCCTGGCTGGCAAAGCAGCTCTGAGGAACCCCACTGCAATACGCAGCCTGCCACTCCTTCCTCATGGCTGGAACCAGCTCACAAACCAGCTGCCACTGCCACTGAGCCAGGCCAACCAGAGGGTGGCCCCATCTATGGCAGCTACAAAGGCATAGCATAGTGGCTCTTCCCTGTGTGCTTGGTCCACTGGCCCTGGCAGTGGGGGCTGGCACTGCAGCTGAGAAGGAGGAAAGGGCTCTTTCCTTCTGTAAGGTACCAGAGCCACTCACCTGCAATCCCTGCCATGCTCCAGGGGCTAACCAGCTCCAGAAGTAGAGTTTCTGGGCACTAGAGGGTGCCACCAACAGCAAGTTATTATTACAAATATGAAATATCAAAAGAACCTGGTATAAAACAAATTCCCACAAATACCAGAAATAGGGCCAAGTGAAACTGAACTCACCAATATTCCTGAAATATATAATAATCAACATAATTCAAAATAAAAATCATAAACATGCTCAAAGAGCTACAAGAAAATATTCAAGACCTAAGGGAGGAATTCAAGAAAGAGATAGAAACTTGAAAAATACAGTATCCAAAATGAAACATACAATGGAGGGATTTAAAAGTAGATTAGAGGAGGTAGAGGACACAATAAATGAAACAGAAACTACAGAACAGGAATACAAAGAAGCTGAGCACAGAGAGAAAAAAGGATCTCTAGGAATGAAAGAACACTGAGAGAATTGTGTGACTAATCCAAATGGAACAATATTCATATTAGAGGGGTACCATAAAAAGCAGAGAGAGAAAAAGGGATAGAAAGTGTCTTTGAGGAAGAAATTGCTGAAAACTTCCCCAATCTGGGGAAGATCTGCACAGATCTACCAACACAAGGGACCCAAGGAAGACAAAATCAAGACATATAATAATTAAAATGGCAAAGATCAAGGATAAGGACAGACTTTTAAAAGAAGCCAGAGAGAGAAAAAAGATTATGTACAAAGGAAAACCCATTAGGCTATCATCAGACTTCTCAACAGAAACATTACAGGCCACAAGGGAGTGGCATGATATATATAATGCAATAAAACAGAAGGACCTTGAACCAAGAATACTTTACCTGGCAAGATTATCATTTAAATTTGAAGGAGGGATTAAACAATTTCCAGATAAGCAAAAGCTGAGAGAATTTGCTTTCCATAAACTGTCTCTACAGTGTATTTTGGAGGGATTGGTCTAGATGGAAGTGTTCATAAGGTTAAATAGCTGTCAACAGAAAAAATAAAACCACAGTAAAGGAAGTAGACCAATTAATTACTAAGCAAATGCAAAATTAAATCATCTACTCCCAAAATCAGTCAAGGGATACACAATGAATACAGAATATGATACTTAATATATAAAGAATGGAGGAGGAAGAAAAAGAAGGAAAAATAAAGAACCTTTAGAGGGTGTTTGTAATAGTGTACTGAATCAAGTTAGACTGCTAGAGAGTAAAGAAGCTACCCTTGAACCTTTGGTAAACACACCTGAAATGGCAATAAGTACATATCTAACTATAATGTCCCTAAATGTAAATGCTCTGAATGCATGAATAAAAAGACACAGAGTCACTGAATAGATTAAAAAAAGAACTGTCTATATGCTGCCTACAAGAGACTCAATTCAAACCCAAAGACATACACAGACTGAAAGTGAAGGGATAGAAAAAGATATTTCATGAAACTAATAGGGAGAAAAAAGCAGGAATAATAGCAGTACTAGTATCAGACAAAATAGACTTCAAAACAAAGAAAGTCACAAGAGACAAAGAAGGACATTATGTAATTCTAGAGGGGTCAGTCCAACAAGATGATGCAACCATTATAAATATCTATGCACCCACCATAGAGCACCTGCATATTTGAAACAAATACTAAGAGAATTAAAGGGGGAAACAATGCAATGCATTCATTTTAGGACAATTCAACACACCACTCACTCCAAAGGACAGATCAACCAGACAGAAAGTAAGTAAGGAGACAGAGGCACTGAACAACGCATTAAAATAGATGGACTTAACAGACATCTACAGAAGAATCTACCCAAAAGCAGCAGGATACACATTCTTCTACAGTGCACCTGGAACATTTTCAAGAATAGATCACATACTAGGCTACAAAAACAGCCTCAGTAAATTAAAAAAGATTGAAATTGTACTAACAGCTTCTCAGACCACAGAGGCATGAAACTAGAAAGAAATTATGCAAAGAAAACAAAAAATTCCAATAACACATGGAGGCTTAACAATATGCTCCTAAATAATCAATGGATTAATGACCAAATAAAAGAAGAGATCAAGGAATATATGGAGACAAATGAAAACAATAATTCAACACTGCAAAATCTGTGGGATGTAGAGAAGTCTGTGCTAGGAGGGAAGTATATTGCAATATAGGCTTACTTCAGCACAGAAGAACAATCTAATATGAACAGTCTAAACTCACAATTAATGAAACTAGAAAAAGAAGAACAAATGAGCCCAAAGTCAGTATAAGTAGGGATATAATAAAGATTAGAGCAGAAATAAAGGAAATCAAGAAGAATAAAACAATAGAAAGAATCAGTGAAAGCAGGAGCTGTTTTTTTGAGAAAACGAACAAAATAAATTAACCCCTAGTCAGACTTATCAGGAAAAAAAGAGTCCACACCTATAAACAGGATCAGAAATGAAAAAGGAAAAATCACTAAGGACACCACAGAAATACAAAGAATTATTAGAGAATAATGTGAAAAATTATACACTAACAAACTGGATAACCTAGAAGAAATGGACAACCTTCCAACACTGACCCAGGAAGAAATAGAAAATCTGAAGAGACGAATTACCAGCAACAAAATTGAATTGGTAATCAAAAAACTACCTGGGAACAAAACTCCAGGATTAGATCGCTTCACTGCTGATTTTATCAAACATTTAGTAATGAAAAATATACAACCTTACAAGACTGACCCAAGAAGAAATAGAAAATCTGAAAAGACCAATTACCAGCAACGAAATTGAATTGGCAATAAAAAAAACCACCTAGGAACAAAACTCTGAGACCAGATAGCTTCACTGCTGATCTTACCAAACATTTAGTGAAGACCTTAATACCCATCCTCCTTAAAGTTTTTCAAAAGGTAGAAGAGGAGATACTTCCAAACTCATTCTATGAGGCCAGCATCACTAATACCAAAAGCAGGCAAAGACACCACAAAAAAAAGAAAATTACAGACCAATATCCATGAAGAACATAGATGCAAAAATACTGAACAAACTATTAACAAATCAAATTAAAAAGTACATGAAAAAGATCATCCATCATGATTAAGTAGGATTTATCCCAGGGATGCAAGGATGGTACAATACTTGAAAATCCACCAACATCATACACCACACATCAATAAAAAGAAGGACAAAAACCACATGATCATCTCCATAGATGCTGAAAAAACATTCGACAACATCCAACATCCATTCATGATAAAAACTCTCAACAAGATGGATACAGAGTGCAAGTACCTCAATATAATAAAGGCAATATATGACAAACCCACAGCCAACATCATACTTAACAGTGAGAAGCTGAAAGCTTTTCTTTTAAGATTGGGAACAAGACAAGGATGTGCACTCTCCCACTTTTATTCAACATAGTTCTGGAAGTCCTAGCTATGGCAATCAGGCAACACAAAGAAATAAAAGGCATCCAGATTGGTAAAGAAGTACTTAAACTGTCACTGTTTATGGATAATATGATATTGTACATAGAAAACCCTAAAGAATGCACCCCAAAACAACTAGAACTAATAACTGAATTCAGAAAAGTTATAGGATACAAAATCAGTACACAGAAATCTGTTGCATTCATATATACTAATGATGAACTAGCAGAAAGAGCAATCAGGAAAACAATTCTATTCACAATTCCATCAAAAAGAATATAATACCTAGGAATAAACCTAATCAAGGAAATGAAAGACTTATATTCTGAAAACTACAAGACACTCATGACAGAAATTAGAGAAGACATTAATAAAATGTAAATACATCCTGTGCTCATGGATAGGAAGAATTAATATTGTCAAAATGGCCATCCTACCTAAAGCAATCTACAGATTCAATGCAATTTCTATCAAAATACCAATGGCATCCTTCAACGAACTAGAACAAATTGTTGTAAAATTTATGTGGAACAGCAAACATCCTCAATAGCCAAAGCAATCCTGAGAAGAAAGAATAAAACTGGGGGGATTATGCTCTCCGACTTCAAGCTCTACTACAAAGCCACAGTAATCAAGACAATTTGGTACTGGCACAAGAACAGAACTATAGATCAACGATACCGAGTAGAGAGCCCAGATATCAACCCAACCATATATGGCAATTAATATATGATAAAGGAGTCATGGATATACAATGGGGAAATGACAGCCTCTTCAACAACTGGTGTTGGCAAAACTGGACAGCTACATGTAAGAGAATGAAAATGGATTATCATCTAACTCCATACATTAAAGTAAACTCAAAATGGATCAGAGACATGAATGCAAGTCATGAAACCATAAAACTCATAGAAGAAAATATAGGCAAAAATCTCTTGAATATAAACATGAGCAACTTTTTCCTGAACACATCTCCTTGGGCAAGGGAAACAAATCCAAAATGAGCAAAAGCGACTGCATCAAATTAAAAAGCTTCTGTACAGCAAAGGACACCATAAGCAGAACAAAAAGGCATTCTGCAGTATGGGAGAATATATTCTTAAATGATATATTTGACAAGGGGTTAACATCCAAAATATATAAACAGCTCACATGTCTCAACACCCAAAAAGCAAATAACCTGATTAAAAAATGGGCAGAGCATTGGAATGAAGAAGGCGATATCTAAGCTGGCCTGTGCATACAGTAAAACAACAAATTTGACTGGATCTATACTGTCGGAACTCAACCAAGAATTAGGAGAAGTGCAAGTTGCAGTGCTCCAAAATCTTGCGACTTTAGACTATCTACTGTTAAAAGAACATATGGGATGTGAACAGTTCCCAGGAATGTGTTGTTTTAATTTGTCTGATTTTTCTCAAACTATTCAAATTCAGTTAGACAATATCCATCATATCATTGATAAGTTTTCACAAATGCCTAGGGTGCCTAACTGGTTTTCTTGGTTTCACTGGAGATGGCTGGTAATTGTAGGTCTGCTTTGGTTATGTAACTGTATTCCTATTATGTCAATGTGTGTACACAATTTAATTAGTAGATTAAAACCTATACATGCTGAAGTTACTCTACAAGAAGATATGTCAAAGAAATAATCAATCTTCCCAGGTTTTCTTCCATCTGCTACTTCTTTAGCTTTTCTTCTTCCTTCCTAATTACAACCCTTAAGTAGAATTTGTGCCTCATATCGAAATTACCGAGTATCATAATTCTTCTAAGTGGTAAAGATACCTCAAGAGAAATGCTGGGCATAGAAGCCACAGGGCATAAATCTGCAAAGAAGTAAAAAGCTAACCTTTTCAAACAATAAGGCTTCTCTCTCACTTACCAACTTTACATTTCCCTGTATGGCCCCGGAAGATGACTGGTTAGCCAGAGACGGGTAAGATTCCTCAAGGGAGGAACAACCTAAGACAGGCACAGTCGCAGGGGGGCCATCAGGTGAGAAATTGGGGATCAACAGAGGTGAGGCTTAGAACCTTACCCTCCCTGTTTTGAGAGAAATCTTCTGCATCTGTGGATGTTTTGTTGCCCTTGTCTAGCTTGGATTAATACTTAGTCTACAGGCACAGACCTGATCATCTACTTTTGCCCTCTTACAGCACTAAACTATGTTTTCTACCTTTATCTTGCATCTACCTACCACTTCAGCATTTTATTAAAAATAATAATAAGGGAGAAATGTGGGAGTCACATATAAATCAAGTATAAAAATCAAACAAATATTCATATTTGACCTGATTGTTTATAGTTCATAATGTGTGATCAAAATCGAAAGTTTCTGTGATGACTGCCCTTGCACTGTTCACCATGTAAGAACTTACTCACTATGTAAGAATTTGTTCACCATGTAAGAACTTGTTCGTTATGCTTCAGAAGATTGGAGACTGTTGAGAATTAGGCTTGGGGTGGATTAATGATTGTGCATTGAGTCCCCTATACAGAATTTTATTGTTGTTAACAACCATTTGATCAATAAATATGAGAGATGCCCTCTAAAAAAATAAATAAGCAGAGGGACTGAACATTTTTCTAAAAAGACATACAAATGGCCAATAGGTACACGAAAAGGTGCTTAGCATCAGTAACCCTCAGGGAAATGCAAATCAAAACCACAAAGATATATCACTTCACACCTGTTAGCATGGCTATTACCACAAAGAGAAGAAATAACAAGCATTGATGAGGATGTGGAGAAAAGGGAACGCTTGTGCAATATTGGTGGAAAAAAATTTGTGTAGCCACTCTATCTCACTTATATGTAGAATCTAAAAAAAAATATCAAACCTATAGGTATAGATAAGAGATTTGTGGTTGACAGAAGTGGGGGCTGGGTAGTTAGCAAAGCAGGTGAAGGTGGTTAAAAGGTACAAACTTTCAGCTATAAGATGAGTAAGTCCTGGGGATGTAATGCACAGCATGGTGACTACAGTTAATGATATGTATTGTATATTTGAAAGGTGCTAAGAGAGTAATCCTTAAGATATTATCGTAAGTTCTTATCATAAGGAAATAAAATTTGTAACTATGTATAATGATGGATGTTACAAAGCTTACTGTCGTGATCATTTCGTAATATATTTATTAAATCATGTACATCTCAAACCAAAAAAAAAATAAAAGGGGCAGAGGATATGAATAGATGCTTCTCCAAAGAAGAAATTCAGATGGCCAACAGGCACAGGAAAAGATGCTCCTCATTGTAATTATCAGGGAAATGCAAATTAAAACCACAGTGAGATATCACCACACACCAGTTAGGATGGCCAACATTGAAAAGACAAGCAACAACAAATGCTGGTGAGGATGTAGAGAAAGGGAAACACTCCTACACTGCTGGTGGGAATGTAAACTAGTTCAACCACTGTGGAAAGCAATATGGAGTTTCCTCGAAAAACTAAAAATAGAAATACCATTTCAGGAATTTAACTCTTGGGAATTTCCCCAAAGAAAAGAACTTTTCAGATTTAAAAAGACATATGCACCCCTATCTTTACTGCAGCACCATTTACAATAGCCAAGATATGGAAGCAACCTAAGTGTCCATCAGTAAATGAATGGATAAGGAAGATGTAGTACATATACACAATGGAATATTATTCAGCCATAAGAAGAAAACAAATCCTACCATTTGCAGCAACATAGATGGAGCTAGCAGGTACTATGCTCAGTGAAATAGGCAGGTGGAGAAAGACAAGTATCAAATGATTTCTCTTATTTGTGGAGTATAACAATGAAGCAAAACTGAAGGAACAAAACAGCATCAGACTCATAGAATCCAGGAAGGGACTAGTGGTCACCAAAGGGGAGGGGTGGGAGAGGGTTACTGGGGAGGGAGGGAGAAGGGGATTCAGGGGTATTATGACTGGCACATGCGGTGTGTGGGGGGTCATGGCAAAGATAGTGTAACACAGAGAAGACAAGTAATGACTCTGTGGCATCTTACTATGCTGATGGACAGGGACTGCAATGGGGCATTGGGGGTACTTAATAATATGGGTGAGTGTAGTAACCACAATGTTTTTCATTTGAAACCTTCATAAGATTATATATCAATGACACCTTAATAAAGATAAATAAATAAAATGGCTAAGAAATGATGTGGACAAATAAGGTCAAGAAGAGCAAACAAAATCATCTTTACATAAAACAATGGCCTGGAACTTGGAAAAGTCTTTGCTCTGCCTTTAACCTCTGATTCCTCCCCTTGCTCCTGCCGTGCTTTGTTATGAGCCATTTGGCCTGAAGGCTGGCTTTACAGACTACTCTCCAACTTTGCATATATTAACAACCAAATGTTTTGCCACTGTTTGGGGGTATTCTTTTAAAATTATTCTTGGAAAGATTCTCTGGAAGGGTAAACTTATTCTTCAAAAACTTAAAGGCCTTTCTCTATACTAATGAACAAAAAACCAAATTGTTTGATTTGCCACTGAATGCCTTTTGTAATGATTTGGGTGATTTGCTAAAATTCAGAAGGTCATACTTATTAAAGTCAATAGTAGCTCTAATTACTTGGCTGGCTATCTGCAATCTGGCCATCTGTAATCATTATCTCACTCTCTGAGATCATTGAAAAATACGAATAGTGTTTGCAAACTTAATTTTAGTTTTGAATAATGCTTGAAATAAAGACATACAATGTATATAATAATAATATATAAAATGATATAAAGACACATTTTCAGCATATGTTGTAGAGAGGTATAATCTTTCTTAGTTTTCATTTTTGTTTTAAATGACCAGGATGAAAGGTATTCCAACTCTTAAAACAAAAACCCAGAAATGTGTTAATACCTGGATAGCAAAAGAATCTAATCTACACTATATATCTATATGAAATAAATGGACTTAATAAAAATTTAAGTCTCTTTATTAGCAATTTCTATTAGTAATAGCAAATATTGCCCTTGCCTGCTCTTCACGTAGCTTTGAAGGACAAAGAGGTGTCTGATGAGAGTGGGGAGGTCTTCCCTTGGATTGCTCCAAAAGGAAAAATGTAGGATTAGTAGGAAGACATGGCCAGGTGGCAGTGGCAGCTTAGAAAAATATAGAACTTCTAAATACTGTGTGTAAACTCAAATCCAAGTAAAATCACCAGCATTTCCATTTCAAAATACATATTTGAGCATAATATATGCCCATTAAAAAGCCTTAATAGCTTGTTCTGGAACTTAAAATAATAAAAATGTCTTCACATGGTCTTGAGAATATGATCCAGTTATTTAATTCCTCTAGCAACTTTCTACCCATTGACATCTTTTACCAATTAGTTCACTTTATCTTCTAGACATTCTGTCCCATCAGTCCCTGGTATATTCTATGTTCATTCTAGCCAAATGGCTTCCTGTTATACATTCTGCCCGGAATGTTCTTTTCTTCTCTCTTGACAGAGTTAACCTGCATTCTATTGGCAATTAATTCTAAGACAGTATGATTTATTGCTATATTGGCTTGTGAATGAAGTGCTGTGGGGGATACAGAGAGGTGATTATTCTATTAGGTGTTCTTAAATCTTAATTACCAGCAATAGAAATCAACTCAGTGTAATTACAACAGAAAATAAGTTTATTACAAGGTAGGCAGCATCTCATAGAATTCCCCAGGAAGGACTGTAGAATCCCCTTTGGAGGCTGCAGTGTATGGAGTCTGTGGTCTATTTTTTCATGTCTCTAGTTTTTGCTTCAGAGATTGCAATGTGAGTGTCTGAATGGCAGAGTCTTGTTTATGGACTCATGCTCAATGTGTGAGGGTGACTGGGAAAGTAAGTAGTTGGCATTTTGAGTCTCTAAGGTAGGAACTATGTCAAATTTGGAAGGTAAGGGATCTCCTAAGCATAGAAAGAGTGCACTGATACTAATTATGCAACAATAACAAGTATCCACTGGACTAAGAATGGAGTCACAATTGAGAAATCTTTGAAGAAGGTAATATTTTAATCGTCTCTCTCTCGGGTTTTTTTTGTTGAGCGCAAGACTTTGTCAGGCAAAGTGAAAGCAAGTTGATAGGTAGGACACTGCAAGGAGTGAAAGAGAATAGCAATGTTCTTAAGCAGTTTTAGAATCAATACAGGAGCTTTAAAAAACATAATCACACATAAAGATTCTGATTCAGTAGTAGTGGTTCAGGGCCCTGACATCTCATGTAATTATCAGAAGATTTTTGCAATCACTCGCATTCACTTGGTTAAGCATCTTTGATAACAAAGGGTAGGTATGTGAAATAAATGGTATGTTTGAAGAAAGTAGTAAATTGTTGGCCTAATATGAGTGCAGAATATAGAAAATGAGGCAAGAAAGGTAAACTGTGGCCAAACAGGAAAGACTATGAATGACTTCTTGAATAGTCTGAAGACCACTAGACATTTTTGAAAATGTGAATGATACAATATAGAAACCTATTAACCCTGCATGTGAATGAAATACAACATGACATTTCAGTGAATAGGAAATAACTGGATATCAGTTATTAAATACAATAGAAAAATATCCTCAAGAAAATGAAATAAAACTAAGCCTTACATATATATATTATGCAGGTGCTTGAAGGCTTAATCAAGCAACAGATCCAGAAGATCTTTTATTCCAGTTTACTTGAGTAAATTAGAGTGCAGGATAAGTAGTCAACTGAGTTTAGATGGGGAGAAGTGAGAACTTTTAAAATACCTTAACTCTTCAGAAGTAAGCTCTTAAAATTTAACTAATTTAGAACTCATACTAAAATTCCAAAGAATTTCAACATTCTTTAAACACAGGACAGAGCATAGCTTATCTTTCATCAGGTAAGCTCTGGGAAGAGAATGATTGCTGGAGAAGTAAAGAAGGCCCAGCCTAGCCTGGCACAGCCTGAGTTACCTGGGGGATAATCTTCTCTCAGAGAAAGGGGAAAGTTCCCCCATTCCTGCCTTTTCACAGTGGGTGTGGGTGCAGGTTGGCTTTGTTCCAGAATTGTTGATTCCTTTTCATTGTAGATGACCGACAAAATGTTATCTATATAAACAGGTGGTCTTAAGTCAGGTTGCATCTATTCACACTTGTTGGTTCTAAGTCTAAATATAAATATATTATTGATACTATTCATTGATAGTATAATGTACAAAGTAGTTTGGGGCATGATGATGCTGATTTCTAGAGCTAACACCAATATATTGATAAATAACAAATCACACAGTAATAAGGTCTTCCTGAAAAGAACAGATGTTGATGGGATATCATCTATAAGCTAATGGCCTAATTCCACTTCTGAAATGGATGAGGAGTGAATAGCTTTCCCGTGAAATAACCATAACTGGCAAAAACTATACAAACACTTAAAATTCTTGGAAATTGTCCTAAGCACAAGAAGCAAATGAAGAAATATTTATACAAGATAATTTACTAACTTTTGGTACTAACAGTGGTCAGTGGCACTTGATTCATGACCCGCTCTCTTCCACACCTCTGCCCACCAGCTCAGCAAGACAGGTTCCATTCCAGATGGGTGTGGCCATGAATGCAGGGCTCCTTCTCTCTCCAGCTGCCAGTCAAGAGCACCCATGGTACCTCCCAGAGGTGTTAGAAAGGAAAGCCACTAACACTTCTCATAACCCCAGCTATGTACTGCAGCGACTAAATTTGAGCCAAGTATGGCTGAGAGAGAGGTTAGAGGCTCCCTTCCTGTATCCAGCCTCACTTATAGAGTAGAAGTTTTACTCTAGGTGAGGTAGGTTGAGAATGTGGTGACCCCAAAGATCCTTGCCAAGCTCAGTCTTAGGGAAGAAGTTCACACCAGGAGAGGCAAGTCAAGATCAGAGGCTACTGTCCCACCAACAGCCCTGCTCATAAAACACAGGTGTCACTCCAAGAAAAGTAGTGTACTTAGCTTCACAGCAGTAGCTTACTAGAAATTTTGCCCAGAGGTTGAAGCAAGCCATAAAAGAGTGCTGAAGCTCTCCCCAATATGACTGACTTTATTTAGAAGAGTGTGGGAAAGTTCAATATTAAGGTTGCTCTTGGAACAATGAAGATTTTGCTGGTAAGCAAGTAAGAAGTGGATAGTAACTTCACAAGAGAAATAAGCTAAATCATAGGCCACATTTTGAACAATAGGAAATGACTAGATTCATCAGTTATTAAGCAAAAACAAACAAAAAAAAAGTTTGTTCTGGGGTCAGAACAAACTTCAAAGAATGGCCTCAAAGACTACTTTAGCAAAGAGGACAGAATTAAATTGGATCGGACTGTGGAGTAAATGAGTTCTTGGGTCTTATAAAAAACAATAGAGTATTACACTGGCAATCAGTGGAACTTAACTGATATGTGAATTATCAATAGAGGCAGAAGTCAGGAAAAGAAAGTCTAAAGTATCCCTAAACGGAACTACTGTCATTCTGGGGTGACCATGTGCATGGGCAAATCTGAACCCTCTGAGGAGTATTACACAGTAGAAGATGTAATTTTCATCAAATAGTGCAGCTAAGTCATTAAACAAATAAGCAAGCAAACAACAACAAAAAGCCCAGTGAGAGAGGATCAGTATCTACCATTGATATAACATGCTATCCAAAATGTATAGTTTTCATAAAAAAAATTACAAGAATGCAAAAGACAAGAATGTATGACCTGTACACATGAGAAAAACTGAACAGAAGCTGCCTGTGAGAGAGCCCAAATGTCATATCCAACAAAGACTTCAAAGGAGCCATTAAAATATGTTCAAAGAACTAAAGCAAAGGACAATGACAATGTTTCAACAGATACAGAATATTAATAAAGAGACAAATTATTAAGAAAAAAACACCAAATGGAAATTCTGGAGTTGAAAATTATGATTAAAATGAAAAATTTGCCAGAGTGATCAATGTAGAACTGGCAGAAGATTAGTGAATTTGAAGATAGGTCAACAGAGACTATGAAACTAAAGAAGAGAAACAAAATAATGAATGAAAGTGAACAGAGCCTCAGAGAAATGTGGGACACTACTAAACACAACATCATATGCATAACTGGAAGTACCCAAAAAGAGGTAAGAAAGGACTAGAAAAAAGTCAAAGAAATAATGGTTGTAAACTGGTCAATTTGATGAAAAGCATTAACTGACACATCCAAGCTCAATGAACTTAAAATAGGACACAAGGAAATTCACTCCCTGATATAACATAGTAAAATATTTAAAACAGAGGCAAAGATGAATCTTGAAAACAGTAGGAGAAAAAGGACTCACCAATATGTAAAGGAAACTCAATAACATCAGCAGCTGTTTCTCAAGAAACAATAAAGGCCAGAAGACAATGGGACAATATAAACAAAGTGTTAACAGAAATACCCTCCAAACA
Organism: Manis pentadactyla; assembly: GCF_030020395.1. Classification (NCBI taxonomy): domain Eukaryota; kingdom Metazoa; phylum Chordata; class Mammalia; order Pholidota; family Manidae; genus Manis; species Manis pentadactyla. The sequence goes on from NC_080026.1 coordinate 22,506,947, forward strand.
ACTTTCAATGAAAAACATATCCAATAAAACTATTTTTCAAAGTGAATGTGAAATAAATATGTTCCCAAATAAACAAAAATTGAAATAATTCAATGGTAGCCCACATTTCAAGAAATACTAAAAGAAAGTTCTTCAGGCTGAAAGCACTTCAGGTGTTAATCTGACTCCAAACAAAAAATAAAGAGCACCAATGAAGGTAATTATGGTATTATAACAGAGTACAAATGCATTATTTTTTCTCTTAACTGATTTAAAAAGGAATTGTACAAAACAATGATAACATGTTGTTGGGTTTATAACACACAGCAATGTAATAACTGATAATAATAACACAAAGGAGGTGGGTGGGAACAAAGTTGTACTGGAGTAAGGAAATGACACCAGTTTGAAACTCATATCCATGAGGAAAAAATGGGAACCAGAAATGGTAAACAAGAAAGCTAATACAAGAAACCGCAAATATGTACTTGTTGTCCTCTTAGCTTTTTAAAAAGAAATAAATTTACCTAAACTAATAAGTATACCTAAACTAAAAATTACCTAAACTAATAATTATAACAATGTTTTGTTAGGGTCATAACACATATAGATATAAGTGATAACAATAACAGCACAAAACGGGAGAAAAGAAAATAAAGTTATATAGCAATAATACTTTTAATCTCAGTAGAATTAAGTCAGTATAAATCTGAAGTAGAATCTGGTAAGATGTGTATGGTAAGCCCTAGAGCAGTCAGTAAGAAAATAACTAAAAAATACAGTGAAAAGAATCATTAAGAGAACTAAATTATTACATGATAAAGTATGCATTTAATTAAAAAAAGCAGTGAAGGAAGAACAGAGGAACAAAAAAAAGATATGATACATTGAAAACAAAGAATGAAATGTCAGACATAAATCTAAATATATAAATAACATTAAATTTGAATGAATTAATCAATCTACCAAAAGGCAGAGGCTGTCAAACTGGGGAAAAGAACAATATTCAATACATGCTAAAGAGGAGACAAAGTTTAGATTCAAAGATATAAATAATTTAAATTTTAAAAATGAAGAAATAGAATCATGCAAAGAGTAAGCACAAGAAAGCTAGATAAAAAATATTTTTAAAACAAAAATTGTTATGAGAGATAGGTGGACATTTTATAAAACTTCAATCTATTGGGGATATATAATAATTGTAAACATACGTACCTAATAACAGAGCTTCACAATACATGAGGCATAACTGAGAGAACTGAACAGAGAAATACACAATTTAACAATAATAGTTAGAATCTTCACTATACCAGTTTTATTAATGTGTAGAACAGCTAGATGTAAGACCAGCAAGGAGAAAATTTAAATAACACTGTAAGCCACCTAACAAACTTAATAGACATCCATAAAATACTCTACCCAACAATATCAGAATCATCATTCTTCTTACATGCACATAAAATAGCCTTCATGACAGACCATATCTAGAGAATAAAAGAAACTCAATAAATGTAAAAGGATTGAAATCATACAAAGTATGTTCTCCAAAAATAATAGAATGAAATTAGAAATCAATATCAGAAAGAAATTTGGGAAAGTAAAAAATAGTTATATATTAAACAACACATTCATCAATGGGTCAAACAAATCATAAGGGATATTATAAAATATTTTAAGATGAATGAAATATGACAAAACATAAAAACTATGGGATGAAGATAAAGCAGTGTTTAGGGGGAAATATAACTGTAAGCACATAAATTAAAAAAGAAAATATATCTCAAATCAATAACCTAATTTTAAGACACTGGAATAATAAGAGAAACTAAACTGATGGAAAGCAAAAGGAAGGAAACAATAATAATTAGAGTGGAAATAAATGCAGTCGAGAATAGATAAAAATAGAGAAAAACCAATGAACCTAAAATTTGGTTCTTTGAAATGATCAGCAAAATTGACAAACCTTTAGCTAGACTAACTAAAAAAAAGAAGATTAAAAATGACTATACAGAAATGAAGGAGAGGGCATTACTACTGAAATGCAGAAAAAGATCATGAGGGAATGCAAAGTCAAACATTTAGGTAATTTAGATGAAATGGACAAATTTTGAAGAGATATAAACTACTAAAACTGACTCAAGAAGAAATAGAAAATATGAATAGACCTACAACAAATATATAGATTAAATTAATAATTTTAAAACTTCCCACAATTTGTCAATGTATGTTCATTAACTATAGCATATGTACCATTCTGGTGGGGGAACAATCAAAACAAAACACTTCCCACAAATAAAAGCTTAATCCAAATGGCTTCACTGGTGAATTCTGCCAAATATTTAAAGAACAATTAATATCAATTCTTCAAACTCTTCCAAAAAACAGAACAGGAGAGAACACTTCTCAACTCACTTGGAAGCCAATGTTCTGATACAAACACTAGATAAAGATATCACAAGAAAATTACAGACTAACACATAGACCAATATCTCTTATGAACATAGTCACAAACATTCTTAAAAAGTAGCAAAGCCAAATTCAATAACATGAAAAGAATCATACACTATAACTATGTGGCATTTATTCCAGGAATGTAAGGTTAGTTTAACATCCAAAAATTGATTCATTTAACAGAGCAGCATGTTACTAAAAACAGAATCCATGCACTATCTCAGTGAGTGCAGAATAAGCAGTTCTGCACTTATCAAAATCTAACATCTTGACAATAAAAATACTCAACACATTAGAATTAGAAAGGAAATTCTTCAACCAATAAAAGGTATCTAAGAAAATCCACATCTCATAACATACTTAGCAGTGTAAGAGTGAGTACTTTCTTCCCAGATCAAGAACAAGCCATAGGATATCTACTCTCACCACTTCTATTGGACATTGTACTATAGATCCTACCCAGTGAAACTAGGCAACAAAAGCAATTAAAAGGCATCTAGACTGGAAATAAATAAAACTATCTCTTTTTTTCAAATGATATGATCTTGTATATATAGAAAATCCAAAGGATTTCTCTAAGAAACTCAAAGATAAATAAATAAACAGGTTCAGAAGAGGTTGCAAGATATAAGATCAGTATAAAAAAATGAGTTGTATTTCTCTACACAAGCAATGAACAATCTGAGATGAAATTAAGAAATGATTCCACTTAAAATTATATCAAGAGAACAAAATATTTAGGAATAATCAAAAGTGTAAACTTACACTCTAAAAATTGCAAAAGATTGTTGAAAAAAATTAAGACAAATAAATGAGAAGACATGTCATGTTCATGAATGAGCATGAACCTTAAAATGCTGTTAAGAGGCAATATTCTCCAAATTAATCTTTAGATTAAATGTGATTTTCATCGAAATCACTGGTATAGTCACTTTGAAAAATAGTCATACCATATGACTCACTAATTCCTTGCCTACTTATATACCAAAGGGTAGTGAAAACATGTTCACACAAAAACATTTACATAAATGCTCATAGCTGTATTATTTATAATAGGGAAAAGAAGAAATAATTTAAATGATCATCAACTGATGAATAGATAAATAAAAATTGATATATCCATAAGTGGAATTTATTCATTAGTAAAGGAAATGAAATACTGACAGATGATACAAAATGGATGCACATTAAAAATACTGGGTTAAATAAAAGAAACTAGTCACAAAAGACCACATATTGTAAAAAGACCATAATATAGTAAATATTCAGAATAGGAAAATCTTTAGAGATAAAAAAGTAGATTATTGGCTGCTTAAGGTAGGTTATAGAAGAGGGAGGACACAACTTCGGGGGAAAGGGAGTTATTGCTAATGGGTACAGATTTCTCTTTGGTATGAGGAAATTGTTCTAAAGTGGTTGTGATGACAGCTGTATAACATGGTGATATACTAAATTACACTGAATTAAATACGTCAAATAGGTGGGTTGTATGATATATGAATATGTCAATAAGCTATTATGCATATTTTTAAAAGTTAATGGCCCAACTATACTAATATGTGCACAGTATAGAGAAGAATGCCTAAGCTAGAACTATGACACTATGACATGAGTTGGGTTTCAGAAAATGAAGTTATTTTGTCAGAGAGGTTTAAACCACCTACGTCAGTGGACATTAAACAATACATGAGAAAAATCAAGAGGTAGTCCATCTCAAGTAGAAGTAAAGCTTTACTTTGGTGGTTCACTAGTACGTTCATTAAAAAAAAACTGAGGTAGGACTCATCACACATAATTAAGTCAAAACTACAAAGGAACTTCTGCCTGGTCTCATTAGAAGGAAATGAAGAGCAAATACTGAACAGTAAGGGCAGGAGCTGGGGTTGCCACACTGAAATGGAGAAGTATTTGGCTTGGTATGTGATAAGCCCAGACAAGACCTTTTAGGGCACAAAAAGCAAACTGATGACTTATACTGAGGCTTCCTTCATCTGGAAGAAGAATCATGGCAGCTTGTGAATTTGATCAGGTCCTCAGTACTTTAAAGTAATGCTAGTTCTCCTTTTATAGTTTGAAGTTTCTAAAAATGGTTAAAAACTAGAATAAGATGAACAAACAGCCCAAAGTTAGTAGAAAGAAAGAAATACAACAATCACAGTAGAAACGAAGATTTAAAAAAAAGATAAATGAAACTAAAATTTGGCTTTGGGAAGATAAAAATCAATGAACTTCCAGCCAGATGCATCAAGAAAAAAATAAATAAATCAGAAATGAAATGGAGGTTATAAATGACACCACAGGAATACAATAGATACTAAGAGACTACTATGTATGATTGTACAACAACCTATTGGAAAACCTAGAAGAAATCTCTCAATTCCTAGAAATGCACAACCTTCAAAGACTGAAACACAAAGAAATAGAAAATCAGAGTAGGTCAATTATGACCAATGAAGTTGAATCAGTAATTTAAAAAATAGCAAGAAACAAAGGTCCAGGACTAGATGACTTCAGAGGTGAATTCTGTCAAACATGTAAAGAAATGTTAGTATCTGTCCTTCCAAAATTATTCCCCAAAATTGAAGAAAAATGTATTACTCCAAGCTCACTTTATAAGGCCAGCATTACCCTGCTACCAACTAGACAAAGAAATGAAAAAAGAAAATTACAAGCCAATATCCCTGCTAAACATAGATATAAAAATTTTCAATAAAATATTGACAAACCAAATTCAACAACATACTGAATCACATATTACAATCAAGTGGGACTTATTCCAGGGATTCAAGGATGGTTCAACACCCTCAAATCAATCAATGCGACATACAACATTTAAGAATGAAGGAAAAATATCATATGACCATTTCAGTAGATGCAGCAAAAGCATTTGACAAAGTTCAGGGTCTATTCATTGATAAAAACTCTCAAGAAAGTGGGTATAGTGGGAACACACTTCAACACAGTCAAGTCCATATATGACAAATACATAGCTAATTATAATACTCTGTGGTGAAAATCTGAAAGCTTTTCTCCAAATCATGAAAAGACAAGGATGCCAACCTCCTACTTTTATTCAACACATAGTGTATCCACAACCACAGCAATCACACAAGAAAAATAAATAAATGGCATTTAAACTGGGAAGGAAGAGGTAAAATTGTCATTATTTGCACAGGATGTTAAACACATCTTAAACCCTGAGGTCTACACCAAAAATCTACTAGAACTAATAAACGAACTCAGTGAAGTTGCAGGATACAATATTAACATACACTGGTTGCATTTCTATATACTAATAATAAGCTATTATAAAGAGAAATCAAGAAGACAATCCCCTTTAAAACTGCATCAAAAAGAACAAAATGCCAAGGAATAAATTACACCAAGGAGGTGAAAGACTTATACTCTGAAAACTATAAGACACTGATGAAAGAAACTGAATAAATAAGATAAATAAAACAAATACATGGAAAGATATTCTATGCTTACAGCCAGGAAGAATTTTTATTGTTAAAATGCCCAAACTACACAAAGTAATGTAAAGATTCAATGCAGTCCTCAACAAAATACCAACTGCATTTTTCATAGAACTAGAACAAAGAATCCTAAGGTTTGTATGGAACCACAAAAGACCCTGAATATCCAAAGCAATCTCGAGAAAGAAAAACAAAGGGTGGGGGGGTATCATGCTCCCTGGTTTCAAACTATAGTACAAAGCTAAAATATTCAAGACAGCATAGGACTGGCACAAAAAAAAGACATCAGTGGAACAGAATAGAAAGCCCAGAAATAAACCCACACATATATGATCAGTTAATCTATGACAAATGAGGCAAGAGTACAGCTATATACAAAAGAATGAATTTTGAAGATATATAAAAATAGAAAAAAAACACCCCATACAAAAATAAATTAAAAATGGATTAAATATTTGAATGTAAGACCTGAAACCACAGAACTTCTAGAAGAAAACATACATAGTGAGTTCGCTGACATTGGTCTGAACATTTTCTTTTTTGTACTAGTTGCCTCAGGAAAAAAGCAACAAAAGGTAAAATGAACAAACAGAACTACATCAAACTAAAAAGATTTTGCACAGTGAAGAAAACCATCAATAAAATGAAATGCAACCTATCAAATGGGAGTATATATTAGCAATACACATCTGATAAGGGGTTAATATCCAAAATACATAAGGAACTTACACAACTTACTATCAAAAAAACCAAATGGCCTGATTAAAAAATGGGCAGAGGACTTAAATAGAAATTTTTGCAAAGAAGACAATACATATGGCCCACAGGTACATGAAAAGATACACAACATCACTAATCATCAGGAAAATGCAAATCAAAATCATGGTGAAATATCACCTTACACCTGTTAGACTGGCTATTATCAAAAAGACAAAAATAGCAAGTGTTGGCAAGGATGTGGAGGAAAGGGAAACCTCATGCAGTGTTGGTGGGAATGTAAATTGGTACAGTCACTATGGAAAGCAGTACGGAGGTTCTTAAAAATTTTTAAATAGAACTACTATAGTAGCCAGCAATTCCACTTGTGGGTATTCATCCAAAGTAAAGGAAAACACCAGTTCAAAGAGACATATGCACTCCTATGTTCATTGTGGCATTATCAGTAATAGCCTACATTTGGTAGCAGACAAAGTGTTCATCAACAGATGGAAGGACAAAGAAGTTTTGGTATATAGATACTATGGAATATTAGCCATAAAAAAGAACAAAATCTTGCCATCTGTGACAATATACATGGACCTAAAGGGTATTATGCTAATTGAAATAAATTAGACAGAGAAATACACATTCCTTATGATTTCACTTATATGTGGAATCTAAAAAACGAAACAGAGACTCATAAATACAGAGAACAGAATGGTGGTTGCCATAGGGGAGGGGAGATGGGGGATGGCTGAAATGGGTGAAAGGGGTAAAGAAGTACCAACTTTCAATTATAAAATAAATAAGTCACATGGATGAAAAGTATAGCATAGAGAATATGGTCAATCATATTGTAAGAACTTTGGTGACAAGTATAAGTACACTTAAAAACATAATACATGATTTTTATAGGAGTATTAGAGAATACAAATGAATGTAAGAAAGAAAATAATTCTACCACTCACAAGCAAATCACTGTTTAACTGTTGATTTTTGCATATCTTCCAGATTGTATCCCTATATGCTATATTTTGTAAGACAGTCATAATAATGTACCTAAATTTTATATAATTTTAACAAAGAAGTCCATGTTTCAACAAATCCTTTACAAACATTTGTATAATATCATCATATTATTGCATGGTAATTTGCTTATTACCACTCACTATTATTTATCATTTAGGTTCTTTCCAAATTTATTTTTTATAAATAATGTTACAAAGTTTCCTTGGCATAATGTTTTTTCTATACTTCTTTAGAAAAGCTTTTTAGAAATTGGGTCAAAGGATAATTATGTCTTTTGGCTTCTGGTATACACATATATATCTTAATTGCTTTCCAAAAGGTGTACCAATTTAAATCCACTTGTAAGAAAATAGGTTTCTGCACACTTTCAGGAATGTATCATCTCATCTTCATGATCATTAACATTCTCAGAGTCTCTAGAGCATGGATCTGAATGATTCATATTGGAAGTAGTCATTATAAGTGTAGTAATAGGGGTAATGGTTAATATTTGCCATAAAGGTTTTGCCTAGTTCTGTGAGAGTACAGTACCATATATTAAACAGGAGTCAAGTTTAATTTTTCTTATTCTAGAAAAGAATAGGTTTGTATCAGTCATATCAAATAAATATTTTGGTCATGTCTACTACATGGCACTGTAGTAGAAACTGGAGAGTATGATGGATTATAAGAAGCTTATAGTTTGGTTGGAAAGGTAGAGTACAAAAGTAGTTCAGTAACATTATATTTAAATAAGTTTCAGAAAATAGTAGAAGAGTGTTTTAATGGTTGGTACAAAATTATTTTTCAAATGTGGAAAATAAAGTTTCTAGCAGTAGGGAGAAATAACTTCAGCTTAGGATGAGATTTATTTCCTAATTATAGAACTTACTATATACATAGGAAACTTAGAAGAAAAGGCTTTGTCTTAACATTATTCAAGTCTTTGAATAATAAAATGTCAGAATTTAAAATATACAGATATTTAATTAGTGTTTATAACATTTGACCACTAATATGGTCACTAATAGGTCCCATTTCTAGATTACTGTTTTTCTTTTTCTTTTTTCTACTTCAAAATTCACGTCTAATGAATCAGCTTGTGATAGACTATACTATTACAGAATAAATTCATCTATTCAGAGAGTGGTTAATTGCCCCTGTGGTTCATATAATTATTTTATTAGGGCTTTCTTTCCTTGGTCAGGATTTCCTTGGGGCATCTACTGTAATGTAACAGTGAGTCAACTGGTACTACATTCTTTGTCTAATATCTATCGGATAGAAAAATATCTTTCTTGGTAGTAGAATATTATTTATGCTAAATAAATATCACTATCAACATTGGCAGCCCAGTTTAGTCAATGCTATGAGTGAATTTCCATCTTATTACTTGGAAGAAGTCAATTCACTTTTATTCAAGGTCTATATTTTATACACACACACACATGCACACATACACACACATTTTGATGGTGCTTTAAAAAATATCATACTTGATGAATTTATGTAAGATGGGGAAGCTTTTACATTCAATCTGAAAAATTTCAGAATCAGTCTCCCAGAAAGCAGAACAGTTCCATATTCAGAAGACTAAAGACAAAACAGGGAGTTTCCATTATTGTGAATATTCATCACACAAGCAAAAGTTCTCATGGCATAAAATACTAATGCATACATCACTCAATAATTATTCCCTATTCAAATACTCCTCCTTGCTCAACATTAAAGAGTCTGTCCTTACCCATTATGACAAAATTTTGTTGGCCTTTCCTTAATCATTGGATGTTGTACCTGTATTTTTAGGATGCATTTTAGGGCAATAATGAATATGATGCAAACTGACTCAAAACTGCAAGATTTCATGAGGTTAATGAAAGTGATATTTGAACCCTACTCAAGTCACACATAAAGCCAGCTAGACTAGTTAAAAAGTGAAACTGATAAAATTAGCATGGATCATGACTCAAATGGGTGCTCTAAGGGAGAATAATCTGAATATCAAAGGATTAGACAGATATTTGGGAAAATTGAAAAAATCCTCTGAATACTTTTACAAAAAAAGGAATCTCTTTAAAAGCATCCTAGAAAGTTAAACATTAAAAGCAGGGTATCATATTATATTATCAATTGTGTTAGAAATTATAAAAAATAAAAATGTCATTCATTCTTTGTTGATTTTGTTTCCATAGTTAAAAATCATAAAATGATTGACAGAGGGGATTAAAGATGGTGGCGTGAGAGGTGAGACAGAGACCTATAACCACATATAATATGAAAATAAAATTAATACAGCTAATCCTGAAAGAGCAATAGGAAAGAAGGCTGCACCAGACAGCCTATACCTGGAGAAAAGAACAGATCTCACGGAATGGGGTAACATACCAAAACCAGGACCCGGTAGGACCCAAGCCCTTCCCCCATCCCAGCTCACGGGTGGGAGAAAGAGAAATGGAGCGGGGAGGGAGTGGAGGCCTGGGACTGCTGAACACCTAGCCCTGGAGATCTGCTCTGGGAGCAGGAACCTACATTGCATGGTGCTCTGGTGACTAGTGGGGTTGAAAAGCAAAGACAGGTGGAATACCTGCAGAGACTGAGATTCCAGCTGCTTACGGAAAACAGGGATCTATATCCAGCTGCTCTGGGCAGGCAGTTTGGGAGACTTCCTAAAAGCGAGAGGGCCACTAAAGGGGAAAGGATTGCACAGAGCTTACTGCTCAGAAGAAAGGAGAGGTAGACAAAATTGTCTGGGTGCACTCTACCTAGCAGGTTGGGAACTTTCAGGATCTTCAGGCTCCATTTCCCCTGCCTGGCTATGCAGCTCCAAGGCCCCCCACCATGATATGCAACCTGCTGTGCCTTCCTCGTGGCTAGCTCCCACTTGACTCACAAACCAGCAAAGCCTGCCATGACATCAGGCTAGCCAGAGGGAGGATCTGCCTACAGCAGCTACAAACGCAAAGCATAGAGGCGTACACCTGTGTGTTTGGCCCACTGGTTCTGACAGTGGAGATGGGCATAGCAGCTGGGAAGGAGGAAACAGCTCTTTCCTCCCCTCAGGCACCAGCACAGCTCGCCTGTGACCCTCGACATCACTCCAGGGGCTAAGCAGCCCTAGAGAGTAGAACTTATGGGCACTAGAGAGAGCCACATACAAATATGAAATGTCAAAGGAACCTGGCACAAAGCAAAATCTCAATACCAGAAAAAGGGTCAAGTGAGACTGAGCTAATCAATCTTCCTGAAAGACATTTCAAAATAAAAATCATAAACATGCTCCTGGAGGTACAGAAAAATATTCAAGAACTCAGGAACAAATTTAGGATGGAAATCCAATTGTTGAGGAACAAAGTGGAGGGTTTTTTTTTTAAACCTTCAAGGTGTTTAATATTTTACAATTTAAAGGAAAATGAACCCATTATATAAATTTCAGTAAGACCCATAACTGCATAAAAAAATTGTACAGGAGAATTATGGATTGTATAGAAACTGATGCACATATCAATGGTATCAGTTTTTAAGAACATTAACATTTTAACATCACTATTAACATAAACAAAAGTTCAAAAATTATTACATTTTATACCCTCAAGTTGCTGCATTAAAAAATTCTACATATTACCACATTTAAATCAAAAAACAAATCACAACTGTTTCTTTTGTTCAGCAGCAGTTGGTAACAAAGCATGTTATCTTTCCCCATCATGCCCATGGGGTGTGCTATAATCTCAAATGTAATTTCTCTTTTGAAAAAATGTCTCTTAAGAGACATTAAAAAGAGAACTGGTGGAAATTCACCACAAAGGAACAAAATAAATGCAAGTTTTGTGTTTAATAGTGAGTATGCTGTATCAATATTACTGTATCAACTTAGAATGTAGACTGTGTTAATGAAAAAACTGGAGATTCAACTTCTGGAATAGCTTTTATATATGAAACATGAATCCACCACTGTATCTAAAATTAAGTCTGAAATATGGATAACAAATTTAACCATAACGATTTTTCATCACACAATGAAACTTTAGAAAAGTATTCAACTGCTAAATTTACATTAGAAATATAGGCAGATTATCTAAAACTTGAAACCATATAGTATTGTTACTAAGCTGGTTGGAGAAAAAGTATAAAGAAACATACATTTTCATTCATTTGGAAAATGTAAAAATTTATGTACTAATATATCTTTTCACTTTCTCTGATCTACAATGGATAGAATGCTTAGTTATCTTCATGTAAACATGTTGTACAGAATTCAATAACTGAAGGAAACAATCAAACAAAAATTAACCCTGTTGGAAATACACAGACTAATCTCTTTAAAGGTTTCCATTCTTCAGCAGTCTTCGATGATTTCAAAATTTGCAGCTTTAAATCTTTTATCAATTACCTAACTTCTGTCTTGCCCCCTGTTCCTGTCTGAGTTCATCTTGGAGTACCTGCCTATCAGCCTTGGCATGGTCCGATCTCTGTCTCAGTTCTGCCAACTGTGCTGCATATTCACCCTCTTTGTTTTTTTTTCTAAATTTGAGTCACAGGCACACTTTTGCTTCATTACCTGCTCTAGCTTTTTCTCTAAGTCTTTCTGTTCAACATAAAATTCTTCCATTCTTTGTGCATGTTCATTCTGCAAAGATTCAAGCTCTTTCTGTAAATTCTGCTGTTCTTCAGTGAGTTCCTTCACAGCTTTTGAACTACTCAACATTTCAACTTCCATGTGAGGTTGTTGCTTCTGCAAAATTGAGCCAAGTTTTTACTGTTGTTTTACATAAGTTCTTAATCCTTCTTCCCTGATTTTTCCCTTACCATCCTCACAAATGACATCTTTGACAAGAAGTAGAGATGAGGCTGCAGCATCATAGCCAATCAATGCCTTGCATGTGTCTCTGACTAAGTTGAAAGTGGTACACTCAGGTTTCTTTTTACTTGTAGAATTATTTGTGATTGATGGATCAAAATTGCTACATAATTCTCCACTTGTTTTTAAATCCTGTTCGTGCAGTGAGACATATGGATAAGACACTAGTTTTTGATGTTCCCCACTACTGTGAGGCTTCTCTGACTGTCTTGGTATGAGATCCTACTTGCCTCTGTATTTGTGACCTCCTTAGACTGGGATACAGCAGAAGTAAGGGACCCATAAAAATATGGAACGCTTTGCAAATTAGCATGTCATCCTTGTGTAGGGGCCATGCTAATCTTCTCTGTATTGTTCCAATTTTAGAATATGTGCTGCTGAAGCAAGCACAAGGGAGGGTTTTGAAAGGAGATTAGATATGGTGGAGGGACAATAAATGAAATAGAAATTAGAGAAGAGGAATACAAAGAAGCTGAGGCACAGAGATAAAAAAAGGATCTCTAGGAATGAAAGAACACTGAGAGAATTGTGTGACCAATCCAAATGGAACAATATTTGTATTATAGGGGTACCAGAAAAAGAAGAGAGAGAAAAAATGGATAGAAAGTGTCTTTGAAGAAGAAATTACTGAAAACTTCCCCAATCTGGGGAAGGAGATAGTCTCTTAGGCCATGGATGTGCACAGATCTCCCAACACAAGGGACCCAAGGAAGACAACACCAAGACATATAATAATTGAAATGGCAGAGAACATGGATAAGGACAGACTTCTTAAAGCAGCCAGAGAGAGAGAGAAAAAAAAACTCATATAAAGGAAAACCCATCAGGCTGTCATCAGACTTCTCAACAGAAACCTAACAGGCCAGAAGGGAGCGGCATGATATATTTAATGCAATGAAACAGAAGGGCCTTGAACCAAGAATATTCCATGCGGCAAGATTATCATTTAAATTTGAAGGAGGAATTAAATATTTTCCAGATAAGCAAAAGCTGAGAGAATTTACCTCCCATAAACTGTCTCTACAGTGTATTTTGGAGGGATTGCTATAGATGGAAGTGTTACTAAAGTTAAATAGCTGTCACCAGAGGTAATAAAACCACAGTAAAGAAAGTAAAACAGTTAATTACAAAGCAAATGCAAAATTAAATCAACTATCCCCAAAGTCAGTCAAGCAATAGACAAGGAGTGCATAATATGACACCTAATATATAAGGAATGGAGGAGGAAGAAAAAGGAGAACAACAACAAAAAGAACCTTTAGAGGGTGTTTGCAATAGCATACTAAGTGAGTTAAGTTAGACTCTCAGATAGTAAGGAAGTTACCCTTGAACCTTTGGTAACCATGAATCTAAAGCCTGCAATGGCAATAAGTACATACCTATTGATGATCACCATAAATGTAAATGGTCTGAATACACCAATCAAAAGACACAGTCACTGAATGGATAAAAAAACAAGACCCAACTACATGCTGCCTACAAGAAACTCACTTCAAACCCAAAGACATACACAGACTAAAAGTCAAGGGATGGAAAAAGATATTTCATGCAACTAATAGGGAGAGAAAAGCAGGTGTTGCAGTACTTGTATCAGACAAAATAGACTTTAAAACAAAGAAAGTCACAAGAGACAAAGAAGGACATTACATGATGATAAAGAGGTCAGTCAAGCAAGAGGAAATAACCTTTATAAATATCTATGCACCAAACAAAGGAACAACTACATATGGGAAACAAATACCAACAAAATTACAAGGCGCAATAGAATGCAATGTATTCATTCTAGGAAACTTCAACACTGCACTCACACCAAAGGACAGATCAACCAGACAGAAAATAAGTAAGGAGACAGAGGCATTGAACAACACATTAGAACAGATAGACCTAACAGACCTCTACAGAACTCTACAACCAAAAGCAGCAGATACACATTCTTCTCAAGTGTACATGGAAAATTTTCAAGAATAGATCAAGAAATTTTCAGGAATAGGCCACAAAAAGAGACTCAGTAAATTCAGAACGATTGAAATTGTACCATACAGCTTCTCCAACCACAAAGGTAATAAACTAGAAATAAATTATGCAAAGAAAATGAAAAATCCACAAACACATGGAAGCTTAACAACATGCTTTTAAATAACCAATGGATCAATGACCAAATAAAAACAGAGATCAAGCAATATATGGAGACAAATGACAACAATAATTCAACACCTCAAAAATCTGTGGGATGCAGTGAAAGCCATGCTAAGAGGGAAGTATATTGCCATGCAGGCTTACCTCAGGAAAGAACAATCTCATATGAACACTCTAAACTCACAATTAATGAAATTAGAAAAAGAAGAACAAATGAGGTCCACAGTCAGTAGCAGGAGACATATAATAAAGATTAGAGCATAAATAAATAAAATCGAGAAGAAGAAAACAATAGAAAGAATCAATGAAAGCAGGAGCTGGTTCTTCAAGAAAACAAACAAAATAGATAAACCCCTAGCCAGACTTATCAAGGAAAAAAGAGTCTACACACATAAACAGAATCAGAAATGAGAAAGGAAAAATCACTATAGACACCACAGAAATACAAAGAATTATGAGAGAATACTGTGAAAAATTATATGCTAACAAACTGGATAACCTAGAAGAAATGGACAGCCTTCTAGAAAAATACAACCTTCCGAGGCTGACCCAGAAAGAAACAGAAAATCTGAACAGGCCAATTACCAGCAATGAAATTGAAATGGCAATCAAAAAACTACCTAAGAACAAAACCCCTGGACCAGATAGTTTCACTGCTGAATATTATAAAAAATTTAGTGAAGACCTAACACCAATTCTACTTAAAGTTTTCCAAAAAGTGGAAGAGGAGGGAATACCTCCAAACTCATTCTATGAGGCCAGCATCACCCTAATACCAAAACCAGGCAAAGACACCACAAGAAAAGAAAATTACAGACCTATATCCCTGATGAACATAGATGCAAAAATACTCAACAAAATATTAGCAAACTGAATTCAAAAATACATCAAAAAGATCCACCAGGATGATCAAGTAGGATTATTTCCAGGGATGCAAGGATGGTACAATATTAGAAAATCCATCAACATCATCCACTATATCAACAAAAAGAAGGACAAAAAAACCACACGATCATCTCCATAGATGCCGAAAAAGCATTCAAGAAAATTCAACAACCTTTCATGATAAAAACTATCAACAAAATGGGTATAGATGGCAAGTACCTCAACATAATAAAGGCCATATATGACAAACCCACAGCCAACATCATACTTAACAGAGAGAAGTTGAAAGCCTTTCCTTTAAGATCGGGAACAAGACAAGGCTGCCCACTCTCTCTACTTTTATTCAACATAGTTGTGGAGGTCCTTGCCACAGCACTCAGACAACACAAAGAAATAAAAGGCATTCAGATTGGTAAGGAAGAAGTTAAACCATTACTGTTTGCAGATATCATGATATTGTAATTAGAACACGCTAAAGAATCCACCCCAAAACTACTAGATCTAATATCTGAATTCAGCAAACTTGCAAGATACAAAATTAGTACACAGAAATCTGTTGTATTCCTATACACTAATGATGAACTAGCAGAAAGAGAAATCAGGAAAACAATTCCATTCACAATTGCAAAAAAAATAATAGAATACCTAGGAATAAACCTAATCATACTCTGAAAACTACAAGACACTCATGAGAGAAATTAGAGAAGATACCAATAAATGGAAGCACATCACGTGCTCATGGATAGGAAGAATTAATATTGTCAAAATAGCCATCCTGCCTAAAGCAATCTCCAGATTCAATGCAATTCCTATCAAAATACCAGTAGCATCTTTCAATGAACTAGAGCAAATAGTTCTAAAATTCATATGGAACCACAAAAGACCCCAAATAGCCAAAGCAATCCTGAGAAGGAAGAATAAAGCTGGGGGGATTATGCTCCCTGACATCAAGCTCTAATACAAAGCCACAGTAATCAAGACAATTTGGTACTGGTACAATAACAGAACAATAGACCAATGGAACAGACTAGAGAGCCCAGATATAAACCCAACCACGTATGGCCAATTAATATATGATAAAGGAGCTATGGACATACAATGGGGAAATGACAGCCTCTTCAACACTGGTGTTGGCAAAATTGGACAGGTACATGCAAGATAATGAAACTGAATTATTGTTTAACCCCATGCAGAAAAGTAAACTCGAAATGGATCAAAGATCTGAATGTAAGTGATAAAACCATAAAACTCTTGAAGAAAACATAAGCAAAAATCTCCTGAATATAAACATGAGCAACTTTTTTCTGAACGCATCTCCTCGAACAAGGGAAACAAAAGAAAAATGACACTTGGGAGTACAGCAAACTAAAAATCTTCTATACAGCAAAGGACACCACCAACAGAACAAAAAGGCAACCTACATATCCGACAAGGGTTAACTCCCAAAATATATAAAGAACTCACACACTTCAACAACCAAAAAGCAAATAACCCTATTAAAAAATAGATGGAGGATATGAACAGACAATTCTCCAAAGAAAAAATTCAGATGGCCAACAGGCACATGAAAAGATGCTCTACATCACTAATTATCAGGGAAATGCAAATAAAAACCACAATGAGATATCAACTCATACCAGTAAGGATGGCCAGCATCAAAAAGACAAGAACAACAAATGCTGGTGAGGATGAGGAGAAAGGGGTAACCTCATACATTGCTGGTGGGAATGTAAACTAGTTCAACCATTGTGGAAAGCAATATGGAAGTTGGTCAAAGAACTAAAGATAGAAGTATCTTTTGACCCAGGAATTCCACTTCTAGGAATTTACCCAAAGCATATAATTTCTCAGATTCAAAAAGATATATACTCCCTTATGTTTACTGCAGCACTATTTACAATAGCCAAGATATGGAAGCAACCTAAGTGCCCATCAGTAGATGAATGGATAAAGATGTGGTACATATACACAATGGAATACTATTCAGCCATAAGAAAGAAACAAATCCTACAATTTGCAACAACATGGATGGAGCTAGAGAATATTATGCTCAGTGAAATAAGACAGGTGGAGAAAGACAAATATCAAATGATTTTTTTCATTTGTATAGTATAACAATAAAGTAAAACTGAAGGAATAAAATGGCAGCAGACTTACAGACTCCAAGAAGGGACTAGTGGTTACCAAAGGGGAGGTGTGGGGCAGGGTGGGTGGGGAGGGAGGGAGAAGGGGTTTGAGGGGTATTATCATTGGTACACATGGTGTGGGGGAGATCATGGGGAAGACAGTGTAGCACAGAAAAGGCAAACAGTGACTGTGGCATCTTACTATACTCACGGGTAGTGACTGCAATGGGGTAGGAGGGGGACACAATAATATGGGTGAATGTAGTAACCACATGGTTTTTTCATGTGAAACTGTCATAATAGAGCATATCAATAATACCTTAATAAAAAATCAGTTAATAAAAAAATCATAGACTGATTAAGTAGCCTTTGATTGAGTACATTTCATAATTAAGTCCTACTAAACCTTCCCTTTACACTGCCATGTTGCCACTTTTACCATAAATCTTTAGTTCCTATTTCATTTATTTTCCTTGTCCTAGTATTAATTATTCACAGGTAATAACAATAATACTACAGGACAAGTTATAGAAAGAATTTTGATTCTTAAAGGTTAGTAAAACCAGACTAAGTGAACTCCTTTTTAACACAGATTGTGAATCTTAATTAAATGTGCTGATATTTCACATTTAATTAATTAATAAAGCATTCCATAGTTCTGGCACAGTGTTAAAAAAGAAAGCAATGTCTGTCATCTTCAATCTTCATACCAAGAAAGATTTAAATGGAGAGAGTATAGGGTGTTGGGTGAAGAAGTGATTAAAGTTCACCTAAATAAACAGAGTTCTGCAAAGTCTGGAAGATTAAAATCAAAGAGAAGCTACATGGTTAAGTCAGCTCATCAGCTCTGGGGTTGAAATGCAGAAGAAATATGATCATAAAAGTGATTAACCTTGAGGCGGGGCCAAGAAGGCAGCATGAGTACAGCAGCGGAAATCTCCTCCCAAAACCACATATATCTATGAAAATATAACAAAGACAACTCTTCCTAGAATAAAGACCAGAGGACACAGGACAACATCCAGACCACATCCAAACCTGCGAGAATGTAGCGCTTCGCGAAGCAGGTAAGATACAAGCTCCTGCCCGGTGGGACCCGAGCGCCCCTCCCCCCAGCTCCCAGCAGGAGAAGAGGAGGCAGAGATGGAGGGAGAGGGAGCCCAGGACTGCTGAACACACAGCCCCAGACATCCGGACCAGAGCACAGACACAGTGCATGCGCGGGGCCCTGAATACTAGGGAAACAGGGCAGCAAGATCGGTGAGCGGGTACCAGAGGCCTGGCGCCGGAGGACATAAGAAAGGCGAGCGGCCATTATTTTTGTTGTTGTTGTTGTTTTGTTGAGGTGAGTGCTTTTTGGAAGTCTTAAAGGGACAGGGACCCCAATACTAGGGGTAACAGGGCAGCAAGACCGGCGAGCGGGTATTGGAGGCTGGCGCCGGAGAACAAAAGAAAAGCGAGTGGCCATTTTATTTTTTTTTTGTTGTTGTTGTTTTGTTTTGGCAAGAGCTTTTTGGAAGTCTTAAAGGGATAGGGACCCCAATACTAGGGAAAAAGGGCAGCAAGACCGGTGAGCAGGTGCCTGAAGCTGGTGCCGGAGAATAAAGAAAAACGAGGGGCAATTTTTTATTTTTTATTTATTTTTATTTAAAAAAATTTTTTTTTTTTTTTTGTGGTCATTGTTTTGTTTTGTGTTTTGGCGGGTGATTTTTTGGAAATCTTAAAGGGACAGGGGGGGACACTTAATTCAGAGGTAGGGAATCCAGGGATCTCTGGGCACCCTAATCCCCTGGGCTGCAGGGAGCACGGAAGCCTCTTACGGAGATAAATAGCCTCCCGGCTGCTCCCCCTCTAACGGGACTCCACCACTTTGGAGTAGCTGCCCGAGCCAGGCCACGCCCACAGCAACACCGGAGATAAACTCCATAGCAGCGGGGCAGGAAGCAGAAGCCCTGTCTGCGCACAGCTGCCCAGCACAAGCCACTAGAGGTCGCTGTTCTCCCAGGAAAGGAGGGCCACAAACCAACAAGAAGGGAAGTCCTTCCAGCCATCACTCGTCCCAGCTCTGCAAACTATTCATATCACCATGAAAAGACAAAATTACAGGCAAACAAGATCACAGAGACACCAGAGAAGGAGACAGACCTAACCAGTCTTCCTGACAAAGAATTCAAAACAAAAGTCATCAACATGCTGACAGAGATGCAGAGAAATATGTAAGAGAAATGGGATGAAGTCCGGAGGAGATCACAGATGCCAGAAAGGAGATTACAGAAATGAAACAAACTCTGGAAGGATTTATAAGCAGAATGGATAAGATGCAAGAGGCCATTGATGGAACTGAAACGAGAGAACAGGAATGCATAGAAGCTGACATAGAGATAAAAGGATCTCCAGGAATGAAACAATATTAAGAGAACTGTGTGACCAATCCAAAAGGAACAATATCCGTATTATAGGGATACCAGAAGAAGAGAGAGGAAAAGGGATGGAAAGTATCTTGGAAGAAATAATTGCTGAAAACTTCCCCAAACTGGGGGAGGAAATAATCGAACAGATGACGGAAATACACAGAACCCCCAACAGAAAGGATCCAAGGAGGACAACACCAAGACACGTAATAATTAAAATGGCAAAGATGAAGGACAAGGAAAGAGTTTTAAAGGCAGCTAGAGAGAAAAAGGTCACCTATAAAGGAAAACCCATCAGGCTAACATCAGACTTCTCGACAGAAACCCTACAGGCCAGAAGAGAATGGCCTGTAATATATATAATGATATATTTAATGCAATGAAACAGAAGGGCCTTGAACCAAGGATACTGTATCCAGCACGACTATCATTTAAATATGATGGTGGGATTAAACAATTCCCAGACAAGCAAAAGCTGAGGGAATTTGCTTCCCACAAACCACCTATACAGGGCATCTTACAGGGACTGCTCTAGATGGGAGCACTCCTAGAAAGAGCACAGAACAAAACACCCAAAATATGAAGAATGGAGGAGGAGGAATAAGAAGGGAGAGAAGAAAAGAATCTTCAGACAGTGTATATAACAGCTCAATAAGCGAGCTAAGTTAAGCAGTAAGATACTAAAGAGGCTAACCTTGAACCTTTGGTAACCACAAATTTAAAGCCTGCAATGGCAATAAGTACATATCTTTCAACAGTCACCCTAAATGTAAATGGACTGAACGCACCAATCAAAAGACACAGAGTAATAGAATGGATAAAAAAGCAAGACCCATCTATATGCTGCTTACAAGAAACTCACCTCAAACCCAAAGACATGTACAGACTAAAAGTCAAGGGATGGAAAAACGTATTTCAGGCAAACAACAGCGAGAAGAAAGCAGGGGTTGCAGTACTAATATCAGACAAAATAGACTTCAAAACAAAGAAAGTAACAAGAGATGAAGAAGGACACTACATAATGATAAAGGGCTCAGTCCAACAAGAGGATATAACCATTCTAAATATATATGCACCCAACACAGGAGCACCAGCATATGTGAAACAAATACTAACAGAACTAAAGGGGGAAATAGACTGCAATGCATTCATTTTAGGAGACTTCAACACACCACTCAACCCAAAGGATAGATCCACCGGGCAGAAAATAAGTAAGGACATGGAAGCACTGAAAAACACAGTAGAGCAGATGGACCTAATAGACATCTATAGAACTCTACATCCAAAAGCAACAGGATATACATTCTTCTCAAGTGCACATGGAACATTCTCCAGAAAAGACCACATACTAGCCCACAAAAAGAGCCTCAGCAAAATCCAAAATACTGAAATTCTACCAACCAATTTTTCAGACCACAAAGGTATAAAACTATAAATAAATTCTACAAAGAAAACAAAAAGGATCAAAAACACATGGAGGCTTAACAACAACATGCTCCTAAATAATCAATGGATTAACGAACAAATTAAAATAGAGATCAAGGAATATATGGAAACAAATGACAACAATAACACAAACCCCCAACTTCTGTGGGACGCAGCGAAAGCAGTCTTAAGAGGAAAGCATATAGCGATCCAGGCACACTTGAAGAAGCAAGAACAATCCCAAATGAATAGTCTAACATCACAATTATCGAAATTGGAAAAAGAAGAACAAATGAGGCCTAAAGTCAGCAGAAGGTGGGACATAATAAAGATCAGAGAAGAAATAAACAAAATTGAGAAGAATAAAACAATAGCAAAAATCAATGAAAGCAAGAGCTGGTTCTTTGAGAAAATAAACAAAATAGATAAGCCTCTAGCCAAACTTATTAAGAGAAAAAGAGAATCAACACAAATCAACAGAATCAGAAATGAGAACGGAAAAATCACGACAGACTCCACAGAAATACAAAGATTTATTAAAGACTACTATGAAAACCTATATGCCAATAAGCTGGAAAACCTAGAAGAAATGGACGACTTCCTAGAAAAATACAACCTTCCAAGACTGACCAAGGAAGAAACACAAAAGTTAAACAAACCAATTATGAGCAAAGAAATTGAAACAGTAATCAAAAAACTACCCAAGAACAAAACACCCGGCCCGGACAGATTTACCTCGGAATTTTATCAGACACACAGAGAAGACATAATACCCATTCTCCTTAAAGTTTTCCAAAAAATAGAAGAGGAGGGAATACTCCCAAACTCATTCTATGAAGCCAACATCACCCTAATACCAAAACCAGGCAAAGACCCCACCAAAAAAGAAAATTACAGACCAATATGGCTGATGAATGTAGATGCAAAAATACTTAATAAAATATTAGCAAACCGAATTCAAAAATACATCAAAAGGATCATACACCATGACCAAGTGGGATTCATCCCAGGGATGCAAGGATGGTACAACATTCGAAAATCCATCAACATCATCCACCACATCAACAAAAAGAAAGACAGAAACCACATGATCATCTCCATAGATGCTGAAAAAGCATTTGACAAAATTCAACATCAATTCATGTAAAAATTTTCAGCAAAATGGGAATAGAGGGCAAGTACCAAAACATAATAAAGGCCATATATCATAAACCCACAGCCAACATTATACTGAACAGCGAGAAGCTGAAAGCTTTTCCTCTAAGATCGGGAACTAGACAGGAATGCCCACTCTCCCCACTGCTATTTAACATAGTACTGGAGGTCCTAGCCATGGCAATCAGACAAAACAAAGAAATACAAGGAATCCAGATTGGTAAATAAGACGTTAAACTGTCACTATTTGCAGATGACATGATATTGTACATAAAAAACCCTAAAGACTCCACCCCAAAACTACTAGAACTGATATCGTAATACAGCAAAGTTGCAGGATACAAAATTAAAGTTGCAGGATACAGAAATCTGTAGCTTTCCTACACACTAACAATGAACCAATAGAAAGAGAAATCAGGAAAACAATTCCATTCACAATTGCATCAAAAAGAATAAAATACCTAGGAATAAATCTAAACAAAGAAGTGAATGACCTATACTCTGAAAACTACAAGTCACTCTTAAGAGAAATTAAAGGGGACACTAACAGATGGAAACTCATCCCATGCTCGTAGCTAGGAAGAATTAATGTCGTCAAAATGGCCATCCTGCCCAAAGCAATATACAGATTTGATGCAATCCCTATCAAGTTACCAGCAACATTCTTCAATGAGCTGGAACAAATAATTCAAAAATTCATATGGAAACACCAAAGACCCTGAATAGCCAAAGCAATCCTGAGAAAGAAGAATAAAGTAGGGGGATCTCACTCCCCAGTTTCAAGCTCTGCTATAAAGCCATAGTAATCAAGACAATTTGGTACTGGCACAAGAACAGAGCCACAGACCAGTGGAACAGACTAGAGACTCCAGACATTAACCCAAACATATATGGTCAATTAATATTTGATAAAGGAGCCATGGACATACAACGGCGAAATGACAGTCTCTTCAACAGATGGTGCTGGCAAAACTGGACAGCTACATGTAGGAGAATGAAACTGGACCATTGTCTAACCCCATATACAAAAGTAAATTCAAAATGGATCAAAGACCTGAATGTAAACCATGAAATGATTAAACTCGTGGAAAAAAACATAGGCAAAAACCTCTTAGACATAAACATGAGTGACCTCTTCTTGAACATATCTCCCCAGGCAAGGAAAAGAACAGCAAAAATGAACAAGTGGGACTATATTAAGCTGAAAAGCTTCTGTACAGCAAACGACACCATCAATAGAACAAAAAGGAACCCTACAGTATGGAAGAATATATTTGAAAATGACAGTCCGATAAAGGCTTGACATCCAAAATATATAAAGAGCTCACACGCCTCAACAAAGATCAAAGAATCCAATTAAAAAATGGGCAGAGGAACTGAACAGACAGTTCTCCAAAAAAGAAATACAGATGGCCAACAGACACATGAAAAGATGCTCCACATCACTAATTATCAGAGAAATGCAAATTAAAACTACAATGAGGTATCACCTCACACCAGTAAGGATGGCTGCCATCCAAAAGACAAACAACAACAACAAATGTTGGCGAGGCTGTGGAGAAAGGGGAACCCTCCTACACTGCTGGTGGGAATGTAAACTAGTTCAACCATTGTGGAAAGCAGTATGGAGGTACATCAAAATGCTCAAAACAGACTTACCATTTGACCCAGGAATTGCACTCCTAGGAATTTACCCTAAGAACGCAGCAATCAAGTTTGAAAAAGACAGATGCACCCCTATGTTTATCGCAGCACTATTTACAATAACCAAGAATTGGAAACAACCTAAATGTGCATCGGTAGATGAATGGATAAAGAAGATGTGGTATATATACACAATGGAATACTACTCAGCCATAAGAAGAGGGCAAATCCTACATTTGCAGCAACATGGATGGAGCTGGAGGGTATTATGCTCAGTGAAATAAGCCAAGTGGAGAAAGAGAAATACCAAATGATTTCACTCATCTGTGGAGTATAAGAACAAAGGAAAAACTGAAGGAACAAAACAGCAGCAGAATCACAGAACCCAAGAATAGACTAATAGGTACCAAAGGGAAAGGGACTGGGGAGGATGGGTGGGTAGGGAGGGATAAGGGGGGGGGAGGAAGAAGAAGGGTATTAAGATTAGCATTCATGGGGGGGTGGGAGAAAGGGTAGGGCTGTACAACACAGAGAAGACAAGTAGTGATTCTACAACATTTAGCTATGCTGATGGACAGTAACTGTAAAGGGGTTTATAGCGCAGACCTGGTATAGGGGAGAGCCTAGTAAACATAATATTCTTCATGTAAGTGTAGATTAAAGATAACACGAAAAAAAAAAAGAAAGAAAGAAAAGGGTGATTACTCCATGATAGGATAAAACTAACTGTAAATCAACGATTAATGCATGGTTTAAATATCCTTAATTTTGATCACTTAAAGGGTGTCAGATGATCAGCTATGGAGGTACACTTTTCTTATAATATTCCTTTCTCTTAAAAAAAAAAAAGCACTTCCTGTGTGGTGACCTCCAATGAGTTCTACACAATGGTATAAAGGGCAGATCAAAGTGTGGGCAAAGGGTCTGTTTGTGTTTATACAGAGAATCAAAGCCTAATTTGGCTACCCAGAAAATGAACTAAGATATGATATGAAGAAGAACTTCCAACATCAGCACTCTCTGGAAGAGTCATACCAGAAGATGATCATCAAAAAACCTCAACAAAGATCCAGGCGATGCTGCAGTTGTAGCTGCATTCATCCCACCGGTTCCTGGACTTGCCATTGGAATGAAGAAGGAGATATCCAAGCTGGCCTGTGCATACAGTAAAACAACAAATTTGACTGGATCTATACTGTTGGAACTCAACCAAGAATTAGGAGAAGTGCAAGTTGTAGCGTTCCAAAATCTTTTCAACTACAGACTATCTACTGTTAAAAGAACATATGGGATGTGAACAGTTCCCAGGAATGGGCTGTTTTAATTAGTCTGATTTCTCTCAGACTGTTCAAGTACAGTTGGACAATATCCATCATATCATAGACAAATTTTCACAAATGCCTAGGGTGCCTAACTGGTTTTCTTGGCTTCACTGGAGATCGCTGGTAATTACAGATCTGCTTTGGTTATGTAACTGTATTCCTATTATGTTAATGTGTGTGCGCAATTTAATTAGTAGTTTAAAACCTATACATGCTTAAGTTACTCTACAAGAAGATATGTCAAAGAAATAATCAATCTTCCCATGTTTTCTTCCGTCTGCTACCTCTATAGCTTTTCTTCTTCCTTCCTAATTACAACCCTTAAATAGAATTCATGCCTCATCGAATTTACCGAGTATCATAATTCCTCCAAGTGGTAAAGATACCTCAAGACAAATGGTGGGCATAGAAGCCACAGGGCATAAATCTGCAAAGAAGTAAAAAGCTAACCTTTTCAAACAATATGGCTTCTCTCTCACTTACCAACTTTACATTTCCCTGTATGGCCCCGGAAGATGACTGGTTAGCCAGAGATGGGTAAGATTCCTCAAGGGAGGAACAACCTAAGACAGGCACAGTCGCATGGGGGCCATCAGGTGAGAAATTGGGGATCCACAGAGGTGAGGCTTAGAACCTCTCCCCCCCTATTTTGAGAGAAATCTTCTGCATTCGTGGATATTCTATTGCCCTTGTTGAGCTTGGATTAACACATAGTCTACAGGCACACACCTGATCATTTACATTTGCTCTCTTACAACACTAAACTAAGTTTTCTACCTTTATCTTGTATCTACCTACCACTTCAGCATTTTATTAAAAAAAAATAATAATAATAATACAGGGAGAAATGTGGGATCCACATATAAATCAAGTATAAAAATCAAACAAATATTCATATTTGACCTGATTGTTTATAGTTCATAATGCGTGATCAAAACCGAAAGTTTCTGTCATGACTGCCCTTGTACTGTTCACCATGTAAGAACTTATTCACTATGTAAGAATTTGTTCACCATGTAAGAACTTGTTCGTTATGCTTCAGAAGATTGGAGACTGACAAGAATTAGGCTTGGGGTGGATTAATGATTGTGCATTAAGCATTGACTCCCCTATACAGAATTCTATTGTTGTTAACAACCATTTGATCAATAAATATGAGAGACGCCCTTTCAAAAAAAAAAAAAATGTTCACCACCTCCTCTCTGTATAAACTTCTTTAGATAAGAGGTTTATCGTTACAAAGCTATCTTGAGTTGTTAGAATAATTAATAGCTTTCATTCCATACATCAAGGAAGTAAAGGTTCATCCTAGCCCTGAAATGACCTTACATTCCAAAAGTTTCCAGATGACTGGACTGCCTTCTCCCTCCCACATATACCAGACTAGTTATGGCACTCAAAATGAAGTTGGGCATTTTCTTTGGTGTATTCAGCTTTGCCATAAAGTGTTTAATAGGTGATTACTTTTGGGATTAAATAACACATTGAAAGCACCCAATACACAGAAGGAATTCAAAAACTATGGATCCTTCTTTAGTCCACTCCCTATAATTCTATTTGCAATTCCCTTCTAGATCTTATTGCTATAATTTATAATAATTCACTCCACAAATAAATGTATGTGTATAAAATAGAAAAAAAAAGTGATTAAATTTGCCATAGTATTTCTTAGCAACTAAAGTTTTTTCTAAAATACATATTAAAAGTCAAATGACATGGATATAGGATAATCAATCTATCATGTGAATCTCAAGTATCAGCTGAAAAATGATAAAAATCAATGATAGTTTTCCAAGATGGTATGAAAATATGTTCATTTATTTAAAGGAGAAAAGATCTGTGTGGAGTAGTCCAACTATTAAATCAAATGTCAGATTTCATGTGTGTAAGAACACATACTTTAATCATAGTAACTGTACAATTATTTTTACTGAAATACTATTGCTAAATACTATATGGAAACCTGAAAATATTGGCAATAAAAGCAAGTGTTTGTTGATGTTTATACTTACTAAAACTTTAACTAAATTATGTAATATTCTGAAGAATAAGTAGGATAAAATAAGTGAGGTGACCAGGTATAAAAATGTAATGAATTAGAGTACATGTTGCAATCAACAGTTGTTATGGAGTAACAGGCAATTGTGACCAGATATTCTGATAATTCAAGCAAAGTCAGAGATTTGTATTTTAACATAAAATTTCCTAATTCTTAAAGATTCTGTAACACAAATGATACAGGCTTGCTGGCTGAATGTGGCCTATAGGCCATATGTTTGCAAATCTAGCATAAGGGAGGCTATTTGGTTATGTATGGCTGATTTACACTTATAGTAAAGAAGGAAAATGTTTTGAACACTTTAGTCCAATTTTTTCATGTCAATCTTATTAAAATGATGCTTTCTTTTACAAAGTTTACAAATAGAAATCAAAACTGTAAGATATTCTTAATCATGCTTTCATTTCCAAATGTTTTAACATTGTTTAGGAGGCAGAAGAGAAAAAAGAAGTTATACGTGCATCCAAACTTGTGAATGTTTTGTGAAGATCAGTAACCATCCCAAAGACACACAACTGAAATGTAGACTGCTTTTTTCTGCTTTCCTTCAGTTATCCTTTAGTTATTCAGAATGACAGTGCTGTAAACTACTGAACTGTCTGTTGGAGGAGAAAGGAAAAGATGTTGCTTTAAAATGTGATTAAAATATGAGGCCTCTGTTATTTTTCTTTTCAAGTTTCAGAATTTAGGCTTAAGCAACTTTAATCAAGAGAAGGAGGACCAGACAGTTGTTGCAGCCCGAGTCCACTGCTCTTGTCTCTGCACAGGAAATGCCAAATACAAAAAGAAAATAATCACAACATTCAATTCCATCTTTTGCCAAGGCTGTGAGAAAAAGTCATTCAGAAATTTTTAGTAGGGGTTGGTCCAGTGTGGGTGTGCAATCTTTATGAGAACCACCAGCCAAATTTTTAAAAATTAAAAATGCATTTACTATTTTGTATACTGCTTATGGTAGTAGTTACACAAATTTATGTATGTATTAAAATTTACAGAACATTAAATTAAAAGAAAGAAAAAGTCAGTTTGACTGTATGATAATTTTTAGAAAAGCAAGTGAGCCTAGTATGTGGGAATCATGGTTATGGCCATTTTCAAATTAATAATCATAGCACCTTAAAGTTGGGCAATGCTGACAGTTCCCATCAATTATCTCATCTAATTTTATAATTATCCAATTGAGATAGAGACTAGCATATGATTTTTACAGAACAATACACCAAGGCTCCATGAGAGGGGAAGTGATTGGCCTAAAGCTACATGGCAATGGAATGATGAAGCCCCAGCCAAATCCAGTCCTGTCTGCCCAATTCCACCGACAGGCTCCATTCTGTATGACCACACTGTCTGTTTTTTTTTTTTTTTTAAGGTGGTTAAAACAACAAAGAAAACATTTTAAAACATTTACTCTTTGACCCAGTAATCCTACTTTGGAAATCTAACCTACAGATATACTACAAAAACATAACAAATTTTTTTCATTGTACCAATATTTATATCAGCAAAAGATAGAAAACAATTCAATTATTTTTCATGAGGGGCTGAATAAATAGCTATGGCACATACTTCCTATGGAATACCATGTGGCTCTATACAGGTATGAGGAAGCTTGCTATGTACCAATATTAAAAAACAGAAAGAAAACAAAACTCTAAGATCAACTGTTGAGTAAAAAAAAGCAAAATGCAAGAAATACATATAGAATGCTATCATGTGTTTAAGAATGGTAAAAACATACTTCTATGTTGTTATGTTTGTACATATAAACAAACACCAGAAGGCTACATAAGAGACTAGTAAAAGTTTTGATCAGAAGGGGGTGGTAGTGGCAGATGCAGACAGGGGTGAAAATAAGATTCTTAGTGAATACTTTTTAAAAGTGTTTTGATTTTGAGCTGGAAAGTTAAGATAGTTAAAAAAGAACAGTGCTAAAAGGCAGCTGAATGGAGCTATAAGTTTATGTGCTAAGCTTCTTTACTCAGCTCCCTGGAGCAGCAATTTTACTTTAACCTTTGTTCTCCTTTAGCAAGAACAAAGCATGTTCCAGTAAGAGTAGTTTTTGCTATATCTGAGTCTCGAGAAGGAAGTGAAAAACTGTATTAGGGATTTAGGTAAGGAACATATTTTTTGTGACTTAAAACAGAGCCATCAAGTAAGGACTAACAAGTAGTTTTTAAATTTGTTCAGCATAGTCCACTGAAAGTATGTAATAATTTTATCTGAATATGGAATGAAATGCCTGCTTACAGACTTCAGAACTAAAATTAGAATTACTTTATTTCTGCTTCAAATTGCTAAGAATTATATATTGTATGCTGTGTTGAAAGAGCAAAGGATTCTAAAACCTTGGTCTCAACAAACTGTCAAATATAAATACTATATAGTGTATATCTACTTCACTGCCATCCCTAAAAATCAGTCTTCATAGGATCCTCACTGGGAGTTTTTCCTTCTTGCAAAAAGTACAGGATACATTTCAAATGAAACAAATTTTCCAGGCTCAGAGTTACCTGCTTTCCATATGAGATCTGTAAAGTTGCTGTAGATGAAGACAAGCAATCACAGCTTACATTTCTAGAGTGATTTACAGTTTATAGATTGCATTTTCACATCTTTTTTCACTTACTCTTTAAAAACATTCTGGTATGTGGGTATTATTATCTCTGTTTCATAAATCAAGAAACAAGTTCAGAGAGGTGAGGTGGTTGGATAAGATCCCACATCCAGAGACTGACAGAGGCCAGACTTGAACTCAGATTTTCTGATTCTGAGATCAAATAATTTTCTATTATTGAACAGTTATGTATAACTATCAATGCCTTTCATAAATACACATATAACTAGTGTAGAGGTAACTAATGATAGCTATGTCTAATGGATGGTTAAGTCTTCAAAGTGCTCTGCAAGGAAAAAAGAGTTAAAATTACCTTTCAAGATCATTTAAGTGAGAAATAAAGTATGGGGGTTTAACAATCCCAGTAATAATTAATTTCAAAGTACAAATTAATATATCACATATATTAGGGTATATACCTAAGATACAATTTTATGCTACATGTATTTCCCAAAAGAGAATGACTATATGTGAATTCATACAACTAAATATGCGTATCATAAAACTTCACTGTTCAAATAATAGCTAACATTCACCATGGGCTTATTTTGAGTCACACATTATGCTACTGTTTTACACATTACCATTTTTAATCCTTTAAAGATGTCTGTGAGGTAGATATAAACTCAAATACAGATGAGGAAACAAGAGTCCTCAAAAGGTAGAGTTACACAGGAAGTAAATAACAATGCCACAACTGGAACCATTCAATTTGTTTAGAAGTCACACCTTGTAATATGAATTGGTGTTTATTTTCTTGTTTTGAAGCACCAGATAGGTACATTAAACAAGGAACAGAATGAATCTTATATACATCAAAGACAATGAGTTTGACAAAGTTTCATATCCTAGTTGCCAAATTCTTATGTGAAAACTATATTGATAGGACTTCTGGTCAAGATGGCATTAGGAGCACACATTTTAGAAGACATATCTATTTCAAATAGTATGACTGATGCATAATTGGATAAAGTACAGAGAGGAAAAAATGAAAGATACAGTTGTATTAAATATAAAAATACCCAGGAAACAGAACACAAATTAGTAAGCAAGGCTGATAGCGCAGACTTGCTAGGTTCCAAGTCTGGTAGCAGTTAGAGCACTGGGGTTTATACCACATGGCAGTGAGGAGTACAAAGAGCCATGTGACAGAAGACTTGAGCCAGTTTCACTGCATAAAATGTGCACTGGAGAGTGATTTCCCCAAACTGAAAAGAGGCAGAAAAAAGTGCTTAGAGCTAATGGCTGTACATATCTAGGAGGCCAGAGGATACAGAAAAAGCCTACCTCCTAAAATGTGGGCCACACCATTCACTAACTCAGCGATTAAGATAAGCAGGAAAAAATATAGAGAAAAAAGTTTGTCTTCAAGATAAGCCTGCAAACTAATTTCCAAAGCACATATGGAAAATTAAAGCCAAGAAAGAGACAACAACCTCAACAATTAGTAGAGTATGTAAAATTAAAAAAGAAATATGCAAGAATAAATACATACATGGAGCAATCAGCAATATCATAAAAATAAGACTCACAAAGAAATAAAGGAAGAACTAACATCTATAAAAAAGAACAAGAAACTATTAAACAAATCAAAAGAAGAGAAAAGAACAGAAGTATGTGAAAAAATGCTCACGAATTCTTGGAAATGAAACTGTGTTAGTTGAAAAAGAAAAGTGCTAAAAGACACTAGAAATTCTAGATTGGATATAACAGAAAAGACAGTAAACTGGAAAACAAGATTCAGGAATTAACAAAGAATGATACAGAGACACAAAAAGATGAAAATTGAGAAACAGCAATTAATAGTCATGGAGAATAGATGCTTTAACATATACAAAAATGGAAATTCCAGAAATAGAATATAGAAATCATTGCAGATTATGTAGCATTTGAACATGTAATCTCTGAGATATTTCCCAGTAGTAAAGATCAATATGATATCTAAGACTGAAAGCATCATCATCACTAAATCTACAGAAAGATATATGAAAATAAATCCATACCTCAACTCTCTATAGAGCAAGTGCAAAAATCAAGGTTCATAAGGAACTCTTAATATCATGAGAGAGAAAAAAAGATTATCTGTAAAGTAACACTTAAATAGAACATTTACTATCTGTATCAAAAGATACTGGAAGATATTAGAGTAATATCTGCAAAGTATGTATGGAAGGAAAATAACTGCAACCTAAACACTTAAAACTAGCCAAAGTATCATTAAGCAGTGAAGCTAAAATTAAGATACTTTTCGGCCTATAAAAACTAGTTTACCTTTTAGACATGTTTATTGAAATAACTACTTTATAGCAAGAAGAATACTGAACATTAAGCAGAGGCATGGAACATAAGAGATAATTGTGAGCACAGAAATCAAACTAATGTCCTTTAAAAAAAAACCCCAACAAAACACAAAGGTGGAATTACAATTCTAGAGACAACATTATTACAAAAAGTGGCAGATGAATTCTGCAAAATTTTTTAGGGAGAGGATACACTAAATTATTTTAAACTTTGTGAGAAAGTATTATAGGTAATGTATGAGAATGAAATTTTACCAGCAAAGGGGTAAAAATAGGGAGAAGAAATATCAGTTCAACGGGATGGCATAAAGGGAACAGAAGAGAAAAATTAACAAAATTTTCAGAAAAATAAATTCATCTTTATGATGCTCAGATGAGACACACTTGGAACTAAATGGTTCAGTGGTATGAAAATAAAGAATAAAGAAAAAGATATTCCAAATATTGGCCAAAAATAGAAGAATGTAGAAGACCTAACACAATTAAACTTCTAACATCTATATAGTCTCATGGAAAATATAAAGAACCTTACATCCAAAAATTAGAATTCCTTTCAAGAGTACATAACATCATTCATGAAAAATGATGACCTTCTAAAACTTAAAATAAACCTCAATGTGTCCTTTAACAGAGTCTGAATTACATAGACCAGACTTCTGATCATAAGGAAATACTGATTCATGTAACAATACAAACTTCGAATGAATTATGTTAAGTGAAAGAAGACAAAATCAAAAGGCTACACATGACATGATTATAGTTACATGACATTCTAGAATAAGCAAAAAGGAAGACAGAAAACAAATCATTGATAGCCAGGGACAGGAGTTGAGGAAAGGGGAGGACTACAACCAGGCAGAAGGAAGTTTTTGTGGGTGATAAGAGATTTTGAAAATTGACTATGATGGTGGTTAAGTACATTGAATATGTACATTGGAAAACACTAAGAACTGTACAGAACAAGGTGATTTTACTTTATGAAAATTATACTTTAATTAACCCCATTCAAAAACAGTGATCAATTCATTGAAACAGTAATAAAGGCATTGCCTCAAATCCATTTATTAAATTAGAAAAAAATATTAAAAATCAATGAAATGTTTCAGAGAAGTGAGAAAAAAAGGGTAAACATAAGAAAGGAGGGAATAATAAAGATGTAAACCAGTCTCTAAGTCAGACTGATGGGAAAAAAAGACATTATGAATTAAAAAGAGACATAATTAGAGATATAGTAGATATAAAAGAAAATAGAACACTAAAAACAACTTTAGGATGTATTTGATAGCTTGGGTGAACTGAACAATTTATGTATATATATGCTTGAGTTTTCCTTGGTAGAATTCAAGTAAAAGGATGTTTTACAGAGTGCTTTGTAGTACCAAACTAATTTGTATTTGTCAACTCTCACTGGGAATGTATTCCCTATTACTCAAATCTTACCTATCTTTCAGTCTCAAGGCTTTGAGTTTTCCATGAGTCTTTATCACTTCTCTTAACTTTTCTTTAACTGTCTTACCTGTATAATTGTTGTCCACTCAACCAGACCTATACTTACTTTGTATTCTCAACTGGGCTTAATATAATGCTCTATAAATACTATGAATGACAACTGAAAATTGTTTCTTAAGAATGATGTTGAAGAGAGACAAACTGTTTTCTGAAGTTACAGAGCTGTTAGTATATTAAAACTAGTGAAAAGACAAACTTTGCTTTTCCTCTTCCCTAGATTTAAATTTTTTCAAATCTTAACCCAAAATTATGAACTGATACTGGACACTTAGTACAGAACTGTTTTTTACAATGAGAAAACAAAGAAAAACTATCATACATATGAAAAGAAGGGGTTTATTCTGAGGAGACATAAATTATTTCCCTATGAAATAGATTTATATCAAGAAAGAGCAGATCACTTAAAAAAATCTTTTACATGTAACTATTGGCAAAGGACAATTCTTGACTAGAACTTAGATTGCAAAAAAAATTGCTATAGAAGGGCAGTATCAAAAAAATTGGCAAAATATAAGACTATATATTGGCTGATGGTATTATATTGAAGTTAAATTTTCTGAATTTAATAACTGAAGCCAGGTAAAAAACAAGTCTCTTGTTCTAAGGAGATTTCTTGCTTAAGTATTTAGGTAAAAATCGTAAGGTCTGCAATTTGCTCTCAAATGGTTTAGTCAAATATTGATAAGTGATACATGCAGATCATGAGAGATAAACCAAATAGGGCAAATGTTAAAAACTGATCAGTCTAGGTGAAAAATATGACATTAAACAATTCTTGTAAATTTTCTTTAACTTTGAAATTTTTCAAACTAAAGTTTTTTAAAATAGTCAGAACAAATATTTAAATGTCCAAGAAACATTTCAAAGAAAAACATATTTTCAAAAAAATGAGAAAATCCTGCAACTGAAAAATATGAAATCAGAAAATATTACTTTAAAATGAAGAACATGATCACTAAATTTATAAAAAGCAATAAATGTTTCATGTGACAAATGGGTGATTCTAGAAGGCTATTTTGAGAAATTCTCCTAGAACTCAAATTAAAAGAAATAAAGGCAGACATAGTGAATTAGAGAGAGAGGATGTGATGGTTCATTTTATGTGTCAACTTGGCTAGGTCATAGTGCACACTTGTTTGGGCAAGCACCAGTCTACATTTTCTGTGAAGGTAATTTCAGATGTGATTAATATTTAAATTAAATAATCTGAGTAAAACAGATAATAGATTATATGGGTCAGCCTCATCCAATCTCTTGAAGCCCTTTAGAGGAAGGAGTAAGGTCCCCCAAGGAAGAAGGAATTCTGTCTCCAGACCACCTTAGAATAAAACAGTGTACCAATAACTTCTAATGGGAACTTCCAGCCTACTGGCCCGCCTTACAGATTTCAAACTTGCCAGCTGCCAAAATCACAAGTCAATTCCTTAAAATAAATCTCTTTATATATACATGAATATGTGTGTGTGTATATATAAACACAAACGTCCTATTGGTTCTCTGGAGAACCCAGAGTAATAGAAAAGACAAATTTAGGAGGTCCAACATAATAAGAATTTGAGGAAGAGCCAAGGTGGTGGTGTGAGTAGGGCAGCAGAAATGTCCTCCCAAAACCATATATATACTTGAAAATACAACAAATACAACTATTCCTCAAAGAGAGACCAGAAGATACAGTACAACAGCCAGACTACATCTACATCTGTGAGAACTCAGCACCTGTGAAGGGGGTAAGATACAAGCTGCGGCCTGGCGGGACCTGAGCGAACCCCCAACCCAGCTCCCCGGCAGGAGGAAAGGAGTCGGAGTGGGGAGGGAGAAGGAGCCCAGGACTGCTGAACACCCAGCCCGAGACATCCGCACCGGGAGCGCAAACACACAGTGCGTGGTGTGCTGGATATAAGAGAATCGGAACAGTAAAATCTGCGAGGGGGTACCCGCAGCTGGCGCCCCTGGGACAAAATAAAAGCGAGTGCTTTTTGAAAGTCTTAAAGGGACAGGGACCACACAGCTGGATGGAAGCGTCCCGGCACAATCAGCTCAGCAGCTGGGAATTCCGGGGAACTCTGGGCGCCCTAACCCTCTGGGAGGCAGCGCAGCCCTGAAGCCCCTCACAGCAATGAACAGCCTCCCGTTCATTCCCCTTCTGACATGGCTCCGCCATAGCAGGGGAGCAGCCTGAAAGCGGCCAAGCCCACAGCAACCGCCCAGAGCCTCCTCTGCAGCACCGGGGCCAGACTCAGAGGCCCTGTCGGCGCACAGCAGCCCAGCACAAGCTGCTGGGGGTCGCCATTCTCTCAGGAGAGGAAAGTGACCAGCAAGTGGGAAGGGACTTTGTTCTCCAAGCTGACACATACACCAACTGCCCAGGACTACCTCTATCACCATGAAAGGCAGAACAACTTGATCCAGACCAGAATCACACAGACAACCCCCGAGAAGGAGCTTGGGGAGATAGATTTAACCAATTTTCCTGAAAAAGAATTCAAAATAAAGGTCATAACCATGCTGATTGAGCTGCAGAGAAATATGCAAGAGCTAACGGATAAAGTTGGGAGGGAGAATACAGAAATAAAACAATCTCTGGAAAGACATAAGAGCAGACTGGATGAGGTTCAAGAGGCTGTTAATGGAATAGAAATCAGAGAACAGGAACACAGAGAAGCTGAGGCAGAGAGAGAAAAAAAGATCCCCAGGAATTAAAGAATATTAAGAGAACTGTGTGACGAATCCAAACAGAACAATATTCTCATTATAGGGGTACTAGAAGAAGAGAGAGAAAAAGGGATAGAAAGTGCATTTGAAGAAATAATTGCTGAGAACTTCCCCAGACTCGGGGAGGAAATAGTGTCTCAGACCACAGAAGCCCACAGAACTCCCAACAGAAGGGACAACACCAAGACACATAATAATTAAAATGGCAAAGATCAAGGACAAGGAAAGAGTTTTAAAGGCAGCCAGAGAGAGGAAAAAGGTCACCTACAAAGGAAAACCGATCAGGCTATCATCAGACTTCTCAACAGAAACCTTACAGGCCAGAAGAGAATGGCATGATACATTTAATGCAATGAAACAGAAGGGCCTTGAACCAAGGATACTGTATCCAGCATGATTATCATTTAAATATGAAGGAGGGATTAAACAATTCCCAGACAAGCAAAAGTTAAAGGAATTTGCCTCCCACAAACCACCTCTAAAGGGTATTTTAGAGGGACTCCTCTAGATTGAAGCACTCCTAAGACTAAATAGATGTCATCAGATAAAATAAAATCACAGCAAAGAAAATAGACCAACAAAATACTAACTAAAGGCAAAAAATAAAATCAACTAATCACAAAAGCAGTCAAAGGAAACACAAAAAAGGACAGAATAAAACACCTAACATATAAAGAATAGAGGAGGAGGAATAGAAGGGAGAGAAATAAAGAATCACAGACTGTGTTTATAATAGCTCAATAAGCAAGTTAAATTAGACAGTTAGATACTAAAGAAGCTTACCATGAACCTTTGGTAACCATGAATCTAAAGCCTGAAATGGCTATAAGTACATATCTTTCAATAATCACCCCAAATGTAAATGGACTGAAGGCACCAATCAAAAGACACAGAGTAATTGAATGGGTAAAAAAGCAAGACCCATCTATATGCTGCTTACAAGAGATGCACCTCAAACCCAAAGACATGCACAGATTAAAAGTCAAGGGATGGAAAAGATATTTCATGCAAACAACAGGGAGAGAAAAAGCAGGGATTGCAGTACTAGTAACAGACAAAATAGACTTCAAAACAAAGAAAGTAACAAGAGATAAAGAAGGACATTACATAAAGATAAAGGGGTCACTCCAAGAAGATATATAACCATTATAAATATATATGCACCCAATACAGGAGTACCGACATATGTGAAACAAATACTAACAGAATTAAAGGAGGAAATAGAATGCAACGCCTTCATTTTAGGAGACTTCAACAAACCACTCTCTCCAAAGGAAAGATCCACCAGACAGAAAATAAGTAAGGACACAGAGGCACTGAACAACACACTAGAACAGATGGACCTAATAGATATCTACAGAACTAAGCAGGATACATATTCTTCTCAAGTGCACATGGAACATTTTCCAGAATAGACCACATACTAGGCCACAAAAAGAGACTCAGTAAATTCAAAAAGATTGAAATTCTACCAACCAACTTCTTGGACCACAAAGGGATAAAACAAGAAATAAATTGTACAAAGAAAACAAAAAGGCTCACAAACACATGGAGGCTTAACAACATGCTCCTAAATAATCAATGGAGGAACGGCCAAATCAAAATAGAAATCAAGCAATATTTGGAGAAAAATGACAACAACAACACAAAGCCCAACCTCTGAGGGTTGCAGCAAAAGCAGTTCTAAGAGGAAAGTATATAGACATTCAGGCCTATTTAAAGAAGGAAGAACAATCCCAAGTGAATAGTCTAAAGTCACAACTACTGAAACTGGAAAAAGAACAAATGAGGCCTAAAGTCAGCAGAAGGAGGGACATAATAAAGATCAGAGAAGAAATTAACAAAATTGAGAAGAATAAAACAATAGCAAAAATCAATGACACCAAGAGCTGGTTCTTTGAGAAAATGAACAAAATAGATAAGCCTCTAGCCAAACTTATTAAGAGAAAAAGAGAATCAACACACAGCAACAGAATCAGAAAGGAGAATGGAAAAATCATGACAGACTCCACAGAAATACAAAGAATTATTAAAGACTACTATGAAAAACTATACGCTAAGAAGCTGGAAAACCTAGAAGAAGTGGACAACTTCCTAGAAAAATACAACCTTTCAAGACTGACAAAGGAAGAAACAGAAAATCTAAACAGACCAATTACCAGCAATGAAATTAAAGCGGTAATCAAAAAACCACCCAAGACCAAAACCCCCGGGGCCAGATATATTTACAGTGAAATTTTATCAGACATACAGAGAAGACATAATACCCATTCTCTTTAAACTTTCCCAAAAAATAGAATAGGAGGGAATACTCCCAAACTCATTCTATGAGACCAGCATAACACTAATAAAAACCAGGCAAAGACCCGGAAAAAAAGGAAAATTGCAGACCAATATCCCTGATGAACATAGATGCAAAAATACTCAACAAAATATTAGCAAACCGAATTCAAAAATACATCAAGAGGATCATACACCATGACCAAGTGGGATTCATCTCAGGGACGCAAGGATGGTACAACATTCGAAAATACATGAACTTCATCCACCACATAAACAAAAAGGACAAAAACCACATGATCATCTCCATAGATGCTGAAAAAGTATTCGACAAAATTCAACATCCATTCATGATAAAAACTCTCAACAAAATGGGTATAGAGGGCGAGTAGTTCAACATAATAAAGGCCATATATGATAAACCCACAGCCAACATCATACTGAACAGCGAGAAGCTGAAAGCTTTTCCTCTGAGATCGGGAACAAGACAGGGATGCCCACTCTCCCCACTGTTATTCAACATAGTACTGGAGGTCCTAGCCATGACAATCAGACAAAACAAAGAAATAAAAGGCATCCAGGTTGGTAAAAAATAAGTCAAACTGTTACTATTTACAGATGACATGATATTGTACATAAAAAACCCTAAAGACTCCACTCCAAAACTACTAGAACTAATATCAGAATTCAGCAAAGTTGCAGGATACAAAATTAACACACAAAAATCTGTGGTTTTCCTGTACACTAACAATGAACTAACAGAAAGAGAAATCAGGAAAACAATTCCATTCACAATAGCATCAAAAAGAATAAAATACCTAGGAATTAACCTAACAAAGGAAGTGAAAGACCTATATCCTGACAACTACAAGACACTCTTAAGAGAAATTAAAGAAGACATTAACAAATGGAAACTCATTCCATGCTCTTCGCTGGTAAGAATTAATATTGTCAAAATGGCCATCCTGCCCAGAGCAATTTACAGATTCAATGCAATCCCTATCAAATTACCAAAAGCATTCTTCAACGAACTGAAACAAATAGTTCTAAAATTCATATGGAAACACCAAAGACCCCAAATAGCCAAAGCAATCCTGAGAAGGAAGAATAAAGTGGGGGGGAATCTCACTCCCTAATTTCAAGCTCTACTACAAAGCCACAGTAGTCAAGACAATTTGGTAGTGGCACAAGAACAGATCCACAGACCAGTGGAACAGAAGAGAGACCCCAGACATTAACCCAAACATATACGGTCAATTAATATATGATATAGGAGCTATGGACATACAATAGGGAAATGACAGCCTCTTCAACAGTTGGTGTTGGCAAAACTGGGCAGCTACATGTAAGAGAATGAAACTGAATCATTGTCAAACCCCATACACAAAAGTAAATTCGAAATGGATCAAAGACCTGAATGTAAGTCATGAAACCATAAAACTCCTAGAAAATAACATAGGCAAAAATCTCTTGGAAATAAACATGAGTGACTTCTTCATGAACATATCCCCCTGGGCATGGGAAACAAAAGCAAAAATGAACAAGTGGGACTATATCAAGCTGAAAAGCTTCTGACAGGAAAGGACCCCATCAATAGAACAAAAGGACATCCTACAGTATGGGAGAATATATTCATAAATTCTCCCATCCAAAAGACAAACAACAACAAATGTTGGCAAGATTGTGGAGAAGGGGGAACCCTCCTACACTGCTGGTGGGAATGTAAATTAGTTCAACCATTGTGGAAGGCAGTATGGAGGTTCCTCAAAAAGCTCAAAATAGAAATACCATTTGACCCAGGAATTCCACTTCTAGGAATTTACCCTAAGAATGCAGCAGCCCAGTTTGAAAAAGACAGATGCACCCCTATGTTTATCGCAGCACTATTCACAATAGCCAAGAAATGGAAGCAACCTAAGTGTCCATCAGTAGATGAGTGGATAAAGAAGATGTGGTACATATACACAATGGAATATTATTCAGCCATAAGAAGAAAACAAATCCTACCATTTGTAACAATATGGATGGAACTAGAGGGTATTAT
Organism: Manis pentadactyla; assembly: GCF_030020395.1. NCBI lineage: Eukaryota > Metazoa > Chordata > Mammalia > Pholidota > Manidae > Manis > Manis pentadactyla. The sequence goes on from NC_080026.1 coordinate 22,548,040, forward strand.
GCTCAGTGAAATAATCCAGGTGGAGAAAGACAAGTACCAAATGACTTCACTCATATGTGGAGTATAAGAAAAAAGAAAAAACTGAAGGAACAAACAGCAGCAGAATCACAGAACCCAAGAATGAACTAATAGTTACCAAAGGGAAAGGGACTGGGAAGGATGGGTGGGAAGGGAGGGATAATGGGGGGAAAAAAGGAAGGGGCCATTAAGATTAGCATGTATAATGTGGGGGGAGGCATGGGGAGGGCTGTGCAACACAGAGAAGACAAGTAGTGACTCTACAGCATCTTACTACGCTGATGGACAGTGACTATAATGGGGTTTGTTGGGGGGACTTGCTGAAGGGGGGAGTCTAGTAAACATAATGTTCCTCATGTAAAAAATGAGGAAATAAATAATAAAAAGTAAAAAAAAAGGAATTTGAGTAGGTGAGAAGACATTAAAAGGAAGTAAAGTAATAATCAAAGAAATTATACTGGAAATTTTTCCTGAAATGAATGAAAATACAGATTTTCATACTTAGCCAAAAATGGCACTGAGAATACACTTGTGATACTTCTGAATTAAAAAAAATTAAAGAATAAATGAAAAACAAACCCCATATGGGTCTCAGCAGGAAAAAAACATCATCTAAAATGAAAAAAAAATAGGGTCAATATCATACTTCTTTTATACAACCATATGTAATAGAAGATAATGGAACATGATTAATCTTTAGAAGCAAGAATTTCTACGCCAAATTCTAAAACTAGCCTAGCTCTAGCATTCATTTCCAAATACACAAAACTATTTAGTCATGCAAGGACACAGAAACTTCCATTTACCCTGGAAAAAAAAATGACTTTAAGAAACTGGAAATATTTTAACTATGAGGAAGCATCAGCAATAAAACCATTAAAACTTTGTGTTATATACCTAAATTAACATAGGTCCAAGGCGGCATACATGTTAAAACAATCATTTAACAAAATGTAAGCAATGTAAAAATATAACATTAATCTAAAGCTAAAAGTCAAGATTATTTGAACAAAAAAAGTAGTCTGTGTGTGTTCATGTGGCAACAGTAAGAACGAGAGGAAGTAAGATCATGTAAAATCTCTCATTGTACATATGGGGAACTATTATATAATCTTACTCATGATAGTAAAAGAAGAATGAAGCTCTTATAGAATAAAAAGATTATGTAAAACTCCTGAATGGTAACTAGAATAAACAAATGTTAAGAGAAACTCAGCAGGTATAGCAAAATACAGGGAGAGAAAATAAAAAAAGTACAAAGACAGTATTTAAAACACAGTCCAGCATTGATAAGTACAAATGATGAAAGTAAACTTCCCATATCCATAAGGAACAAGGGCAAATTAAAGCATTCTCACTTTTCAGTGAGATGAGATTAAAAAAAAAAAGAAAAAGAAATGTTTTATGAAATAAAAACAAATACAGTTCTTCTCATAATAAAAGTGAGATAATTCAGTTTTGTCTGGAAAAAAAAGACACTTAGCCTTGTCCAATTCTTTGCTGCTTTCTATGCTATAAGAAAGTATTTCATGCTATATAAGCAATTATATGTTGTAAGGCTCATATCTTAAACATTTCTGAGCAAAATTAAAGGTATAGATAAAGATATATCTGAAAAACAGAAACAAAAAAAGCAAGAATGGCAACATTAAGAGCATACTTGAAGAAATCAAAGCAATATGTATTATATAGGTAAAGGGAATTATTTTAAACTGATTAAAAGTATACTTATTCTAAAGTAAGGATGTTTGCTTTATGAACTTTTACACTACAAATAACAGCACTGAAAGATGAAATATAAATATCTGAAATTCAATGAGAACACAAAAAGACAGAAATGATTGTTTTGGGAAAGTAACTTCTCTCCCACAGTCTTTTAAAAATCAAACACCCAGAAGTAAATTAAAGAATTAATACAATGGATGTTTGTAACTTTGTATATAACAGATCATAATTTTCTTCAAATGCCTGTGTAATGTTTATCAAAATTAATTTTATGCTATACTACAAAGAAAACTTCACTGAACTACAAAAATTAAAAAAATTGATATGTCAACCACTAATCACAGGGCAAAAAACCAGAAACTACTGACTAAAGATAAAGAGAATAAATAATGCTATCAAGAGACTAAAAATCATAAATTACAGAGTCCATATTTTTAAAGTAACAATAAAGGCAGTCAAGAGTTCTTAAGATGGGTTTCTGTTATGAGATAATAGGCTGAACTCAGAGTTCTATCTCCCCTCTCAAGATCTCATTAAAATACTAGTAGAGAAATAATTTTTATATTTTCACATAACTTATGTTCTATTGGCACTCAAGAGAGAAATAATTTTTTTAAGGGATGAGGGGCCACCTATCAATGGAAAAGGGAGTTTAACAACTTCAGAAAGAATGAAAGTAGGAGTGGTTAGTGATAAAGCAGAGCTGTAGGTGAGGGGCACACCTGCTGCAGGAAGCCTGGAAAGGCAGGAAACATGAAATATGATAGACTTTAGTAGAGAGATGTAGGGCAAAAAACAGGAAATACCTGAAAAGTCAAAAGGCAAAAATATGGACTTCCCAAACCTTGTCACCCTAGAATGCTCACAGACAACCTTCACCTCTACCTCAAGCAAAAAAGTTGAGCTTTCTTTTCCAAAGAAATTGAAATTGAACATACCATCTGGTCTGAACCAGAGTGGATAGAATGAGAAGCAGTGTTCCCCCTCAGACATTAGCATTTACATTTGGGGGCTGCAAAATTAAAGCCTACTTTATGCATACTGCATCCAAAGGGAAGCCAGCCAACTGTGTACAGTTGTGTACACAGAACTTGGAACTTTTCTACTACTCTATTTAAGCAGTAAATAGGAGTCAAAGATCACCAGATATTTGAGGCCTATCTTCTGTAATGAAGAGAAAAAGAAAGACAAATGGGGGAAAAACTGACTAGGGAGAAAATGGAGAATATTTACAGAATATAAAAGTAGCACTGAAAAACTTCTAATACAATCCATATATAAGAGAAGAAAAGGCTATCTTTAAGAAAGGGAAGTATGGAACAAGTATGAGTCCTTGGAAATAAAATATATGACTGACAATTTCAATAGGGGGTTTGGAAAATAAAGTCGAGAAAAATCTTAAAAAAGTAGAATAAAGAGCAGATCGGATATAAGAAAGAAGTTTCAAGTTACAGAGGATTGGTTTTAGAGGCTTAACATTCAACTAACAGCAGTATCAAAACGGAAAAAGTCAGGACATTTACAGTGCAAGAAAAATCATAGAAATAATAGAAGGTAGATTGTCAGAGATAAAAAAGGATATAAGACTTCAGATTAAAGGTGACCTGTATTTCAAGTACAACAGATAAAAAAATCCATAATGAGACATATCTTTATGTTTATTTAGGACTTATCCAAGTTTTCACAAGATAATAATTTTCCTTTCCTGTATTGTCTTTGCCTGATTTTGGTATTAAAATCAAAAGAGAAAAGCTTTGCCACTTTTTCTGAAACACTTCTTCCTTCTACAGTCCAAGCCACCACCTAACTGATCATCTAATCCTCCCTTCTTTTCAAATTTTTAAAGCATTTTTTTTTTCCTTCCCTGATTCCATTTTTCTTCCCTCCGTCCTACCACCTCACATAAGAACTAGCAGGTAAGTGACACAAGAGCAAGGGCTTGACTTTCCCCAGAAATTAGACCTGGGTCAAGCAGATAGCAGGGGTTCCAAAATACCTGTTAAATAAATGAAAGAAAAAAAAAACTTCTTTTCGTCTATCAGGTTAGCAAAGACAACAAGCTTGAAAAGTCTATATTAGTATTTGGGGGAAAAATGAACACACATTTTTATGCATATATTAATGTAATCTTTCTAAAGAGTAATTTGAAGATAAAAACCAAAAGCCTTTAAATGTGACAGTTTTGACCAAGCAAGTGTATTTCCAGCAACTTATTTCTCTGAGGCAACCTAATAATATGAAAAACATTTTTTTTATCAAAGCATTATTTATCATGAAAGACTTTAAACAACCTAACTTTTCAAAGAGATGTGATATTTTAATAAATTATGATATACCCATACAATGGAACGGTGTGTACTTCTAAAATTGTTACAGAGATGTTTAGGTGAAATTTAAAAGGTGGTAATGTAATGTGTATTATCATCCTATTTTGGTTAAAATGTTTACCTATACATTGAACAAAGCCTGGAAGAATATACACAAAGACATTTCTGTTGTTTATCATTAGGTACTAGGATAAACAAAGTTTTTTTCCTTTTCCTTTACCTATATCTTTCCAACTTTCTATTACTACCTTTCTATTACTACCTTTCTATTTCTATTTTTTATAGCAAAGCATAAATTTAAAAACTAAAGAATTGTAATGTAACCATTTAATGAAAAATCACTAGAAGTAATATCAAATATTTAAGAGTATGTGTGTGTAAATGACATCTGTTGAAGGTTGCCCAGTATCTGAACACACTTCTTGTTTTGAGGAATTTCAAAACAAACTGGGGTCTGGGATAGTCTCTCTCCTAGATCGTTGGCTAGTAATGAGCAGCCTTGTTACCTAGATTCAGCCAAACTAATGCTCCTATCCAGGGCTTCAAATTCTGTGAGAGGGATGCAGAGACACAGAAAAGCAGTAGAGATTTCTCGTTGAACCTGCGGCCAACTTGAGACATCAAACTGCAATGAGTGTCAGAGGGCAGCAGAGCCCAGAGGCACAATAAAGAATGTCCAGGGGAAAAACTACAGTAGCAGCTTCTGAAGCAGAGTTTTCTTATGGTATCAAATTGAGTAGGCTTTGGCCTTTTTTTTTTCTATTACTTTGTCAAGCCCGGTTCTCCTCTATATATTCTGTGAGATCTATGATATGTTTCCAATTTCTACTTTAGATAAATTGGCTTCTATTCTTCTAAACCAGGTATCCTGAGTGGTCCAATAATCCACTGGTACAATTCTTTAGCACTTATTATCAATAATGTTCTTGGCATTTCAGAAACTGCCACTATTTCTAGGTAGTTCAAAAGATTAGTAGAAAATGCATGGGTTCAAAGCCAGTGAGATTAGATATGAATACTAGCAATGACATCTACTATTTGTGTGATCTTGGACAATAGACCTAATCTCTCTCAGCCTTATTTTCTTCATTTGTAAATTGTTTTGAGGATTCAACAAGATCATGTCAGAATTTTACATAGTCCAATTTATCTCAAATTCCCAACTCTCCTCCCTTATTCCATGGCTCACATTGTATCTATAGTTTTAACTTATGCGCACCTCCATTACCATGAACACCACCTGCCAATAATCAACTCTTTCCAATTCTTCAGGATATGAAATTCCTATGCATAAATCTGAATGTCTGCTTTCTTCAGTACTATACATAGATGGTTAAAGTTCTGGTAGATAAAGTAGACATAACTCATTTAAAGCCAAGCTGCTTTTTGGCCAGACTCATAATGTTATGTTCAGATAAAAACAAACAAAATGGCAGCCCATATCCAAAAAGTACTGAAAGTGAAATAAGAATTTAAATCTTTAGTGAACTCTCAAGAGGCACTAGTGTAGGACATCATTGCTAAAAAATACCAGAAGATCTTAAAAATCTCTTTTGTGCTTTCTTTATCTCACTGAGCAGGGCAGTGCCCCAGAATTTCATCTCATATGCCAAATCGTCCTCAAATTATCTCAAGCTCCACCCAGTGGGACTTTTTCCTTCAATCCTTCAATACATTTCCTCCTCCAGTCCTTCTGGATTGATTATTTTTTCCCTCTAACGTCCTAAGGTAAATCAATTACTCTCTCTCAGCTTCTTTTAATTCTCCTCTCTTCCCATATATATATAAAAAAGTACATACATACACAGAAATTGGCCCTGAAGCTGAGCAAGTACACAGAGAAGATTTATTAACTTTTAAGTATTCTTAATCTTTTATCCTCCCTCATGCCTTCCAAGATTTTTCCTTTCTCTCTTGCTCTCCCTCCACCTTACCTACCATATCTCTTCCTCACCCCCACCACCTCTTTCCCCCACACATACCACAATCACAGATCTGGGCATGACATATTTTGACCTGAAACCTCAACTGTGTCTTTAAAAATGCCTGGCAAGCCTACATTTTCCTGATTGGTCCTTTTTTCTATTTTCCAGCCTAGATGTTTCTCCTGAGCTCCAGATTCACAAATACGCCTACCTTCTGGACATTTTCATCTCAGTGCCTTGTGAGCATTTCAAACACAAAATTTAGAGAAAATGAAAAACTCAGCAGCTTTCTCCCTGTCTTCTTTTTTCTCCTGTATTCTGCATCCCCAACTGTCAGCTTCTCACTTAGTCCAACAAAAAGCCCTAGTGTGATTCCTGAGCATCCTGTTTCCCTTATATATACTCCATTTTCATTAATCACCAAGTCCTGATCTTTCTAACTGTTAGAATCTCTTGTATGTGTACACTCTCATACACATTATCAGCTGCCCCTGCCCTAGATTAGACTACCATCCATACTTTCCCTTACTGGGTTTTCCTGCCTCAGGTCTCATTTCAGTTCATTGTTTTTACTATAGTCAAAACAATCTTTCTAAAATGCCAATCTCACTCTTTCACTTAACAACATGGGTTCTGGAGTCTGCTGAGTTTTGAACCAGGTTTAATGATCAACTAGGGAGGAGAAAGGGCATATGCTACAGTGGTTAAGCACACAAAAATTACAGTTGTTCTACCTTAGTTCAAATCCCAACATTATCTGTATTAACTTATGACCTTGGAACAATTACTTAACCTGTAAGGTTTAGTTTTCTTACTGTTAAATTGAAGTAACAAAATCATCTATATTACAGAGTGGTTGTGAGGACCACATTAATTAATATAAGGCTCTTGTAGATTAAGAGCCATGCAAATGTTTGCTATTATTATTACATGGCCTTACATAGACTACATAGTCTTTCTGTACTTCAGCTACTCATCTATAAATAGGAATAATATGTACAACATAGGTTTTTAATATATGACATAAAGAGACTCACATTAGATGTCATATGCTCTGTTAAAATATACCCTGATCTCCTAATTCCTCAAGGCGGGAATAAGTGTATATGCCTCCACCATGAGTATATACTCCGTATCATAGCATTTATTACATGTGGTCACAACTGACTGCTTCTCTGTCTCCTTCACCATACTGGATGTTCTTGGATTACAGAGCTACATGTTGCCTAGTGGTCTTCCTACTGTACATCACAGCAAAATTTTATTGTACAAATGAATGAATATATATATGTAAAGGGCCTTTCCTAATGTCTAGCAAATAATATGTGGTCAATATATGTCAATTCCCTTTATCAGTTTTATCAGTTCATAGTGGGAATGGTGGTATAAGAATCTCCTACTAGTGTTCTCTCTGCTTTTAATAATTTGGACCTATACCAAAGAACCAGGCCATTTGGTGAGCACTTTTATCTGTAGCTAAGCCAAATGCCACAATTGAGTCTCTCTCTCCCAACCTCAATAATCTCCTAATATTAAGAGATTGAGTCCCTATCTGATCACTGTGACAGTCAACATTTCCAAACTCTCTCTGGCAGGAGTAAAGGTCAGGGGGAACAAAAAACTATCACACTTAGGAATAATTTTCAGTTAGAATATTCACATAACCTCTCAAATACATTCATTTCTCTAATATTCTTATTACTCTGCCCCTGATATCTTACTGAGGAAACCAAGGAAAGAGCTGCAACAGTTATGATTACTTATTTCCTTTCTCAATGATGATCTGTATTTTTGACATACAGACGTTAAAATGCCAGGGGAAATCAACACCTACATTACTTGTTGACTATGGATACATTGTTAAACATTACCTTTAAAATGTTTTTATGTGTTTGTGTTTCCAGCTAGTTAAATATGTAAAACTCAGCATTCTTTCTTAAAATAGGAAGGAATTTCTCTGAAAAATAACCACAGCTCTTCAAGAACCATGACCCACAGATATTTTAAACTGGTAGGAATTATGTAAAATGTGTGCTTTAAATAAATTGATATGGAAAATTCTACCTAGTTTACTAGGTAAGCTAGAACTTTTTCTGGTTCCAGCTTAAGTAGCAAGCTCCTCAGAACTAAAAAAAAATTATGAGTAGATATTGAATATTTTCAAATGCTTTTTTGGTCATTTTCATCAAATTCAAGATACAAACAAAAATATTTATGAGAATGGAGACCGATCATTTTTTATTTTGATGATAAAAAGAATGGTAAGCCACAAAGAAGGCCAAAATGCATGGGAGTTCTTGCCTTTCTTTACTTATGACACTTAACCTCACTGTAACAAGACGAAAGAATCAGTGAAATAAATGAGTCAAATACATCAAGCAATAAGGGTTCTGAAATCCAGTATTTCTTGAGTCAAAAGGAAAAATAAAATAAAAAATAAGCAAAGGCCTAATTTATAAGGCAAACTTAACTCTTTTGTCTTGAAATAACTACTCTGGCAGGCTTCTTATATATTGTTTGAAAAAGTCAGGCATTCCTACCTTTCTTCTTTGTACCTGTCCGCCCCTTCATCTATTTTTTCTTCTTAAAGAACAGTTATTAAGCATTTTTTGTATTGATAGCACTATTGTAGACACTCCTGAATTATGTCAGGGTGAAAATAAAGAAAGGGGAAATATAAATTAAAACAACAATGAGATACCACTACACACCTATTATTATGGCCTAAATCTAGAGCACTGAAAAAACTGAATGCTGGCCAGGATGTACAGCAAAAGGAACTCACATACACTGCTGGTGGGAATGCAAAATAGTACAGTAACTTTGGAAGACAGTTTTGTGGTGACAGAAAACTAAACATAATTTTACCATATGATCCAGCAATTGCATTCCTTGGCATTTACTTCTAAGGTTGAAAACTTATGTCTACACAAAGCCTGCACATAGATGTTTATAGCAGCTTTATTCATAATTGCCAAAACTTGGAGGCAACCAAGATGTCCTTCAGTAGTTGAATGGATAAATAAACTATAACACATCCACACAGTGGAATATTATTCAGGGCTAAAAAGAAATGAACTATCAAGTCACGGAAAGACATGGAGGAGTCTTAAATGCGAATTACTAAGTGAAAGAAGCCAATGTAAAAAGGCTACATACTGTTATGATTCCAAATACATGACATCTGGAAAAGGAGAAACTACAGAGATAGTAAAAAGATCAGTGACTACCAGGGGTGGAGTGAGTAGTGATCAATAGGCAGAGCACAGGAGTTTTAGGGTAATGAAAAGACTCTGTCTGATATTATATTGATGGATATATGTCATTATATATTTGTCTAAACCCACAGAATACACACCATCAAGAGTGAACCCTAAGGTAAACTATGGACTTTGGGTAATTTCAGTGTGCCAGTGTAGGTTCATGCTTGATAACAAATGTACCATTCTGGTAAGAGATGTTGATAATTGGGGAGGCTATGCATGTGTTGAGTTCAGGAAGTATATGGGAAATGTCTGTAACTTCCTCATTTGGAAATTTTATTGTGAATGCAAAATTGCTCAAAAAAATACTTAAAAAAATAAAGGAAAGCAAGAAAAGAGAACCTATTTTTAAAAAGACACTATTTTTCAAATAGTTTATTTTCTAGACAACAAAATAATGCCTTAAAAGAGAACTAGATGAAGCAGACATGTAATAAAGTGGTAGAGTGGAATAGAAGAAAAAGCGCTAAATTTGAGTTAGAAAACTAGGGTTCAAATTCCAATTTCAGAGTGAAATTGGACAAGATATTTACATTTACTTTTTCTAAGTCTCAGTTTTCCCTTCTGTGAAATAAGAAGAATAACAGTTCTTTTAGACTGTTTTGAGAATGAGCTAAATCTCTGAAAGCACCAGTATGGTATGACTGGCACATACAACTAGCCACCCATTAAATATTTCTTTTCATAAAGTCTGGGAATGAAAAACAAGGCAGAATCACTAGCTGGTGGGATTTTTAAAATTGTTTCATTAATTTTCCTGAACTTCATAATCCACTGGAGAGAAAACACTGATCTGGAAGAGCAGAAATGCCTTAACTGTCTTCATTCAAACCTATTTCTGGCAATCCATTCTCCATTTCTGTACTATTCTGTGGGACCTAGTGAAGAAAAAGGTGTATTTTAGAGCTGGATGTTAGTTAAAGTAGCAGAATTCAGAACATACTGTTTCTCACATTAGGAAAATGGTGTACAAGGGCAGGAATATCAAGAGTCAAAAACAAAGAATAATAGAAAGTAGCTAGAAAGATGGTTTAGAGCAAGGTTTCTTAATTGTGCTATTTATATTTTGGTCCAGGTAATTCTCTGCTGTGGGGGTCTGTTCTGTGCATTGTTAGATGTGTAGAGTACCCCTGGCCTCATATCATACTACACCCTTAATGACAGCCCAAAATGTTACCAGATATTGCTCAATGTTCTTAGGTGGGGAATATTGCCCCTGGTTGAGAGCCACTGTGACTTAGATGGTAACAGTAGCAGGGAGAAAAAAATGAGGCAACTAATAATACTATCCAAAAGATCCAGTTAGAACAGGCACAATTTTAAAAGATTTAACAACACAAAAGAGATACCCGTTTAATGTGAACCATGTCTGGGGAAAACTATCAGCAGTAACTCTGAATGAGATTATGTAATATCTACTTATTACTACAGAAGAATGAATATAATGTAATGACTGTCAAAGGCCAGAAGCTGACAGAAGAGAATAATGGATTGGGTGGGGTTAGACAGACACAGAATCGGGACTGAGTCAGCTCAGGGTCACTTCATCAGTATGCCATTTAAATTTTCTTCTTAATTTCTTTTCCAAAGCAGTAACTGAGGAACACATGGTAGTGGATTCTGCCCCTTTAGTTAAGTGTGCAGGTGAATGACAGGTAAGACAATCAGAAATAAAGGTTCATTGAAAGCATACTCATTAAAATATATGAAGTCTTTTGCCCATTTTTCCATTTTTTGGTATTGATGTGTAGTAATTATTTTTCAATTATATGTGTTCAGATATCTTTTCCAGTTAGCAACTTGTCTTCACTCTCTTTAAGGTTACTTTTGAAGAGGGAAGATTACAACTGTAACGTTACAAAGTTTAACCATCTTTACCTTAAGGACTTTTTTATTTTGTATCTTAAATATTTTTTTCTGTACTCTGAAGCTTCTAAAATGTTATAGTTTTGCCTTTCACATTTAAGTCTTTAACTCACCTAGAGCTGATTTTTCATATGGTATGAAGTAGAGGGATCAAATTTTATTTTTCCCTAATGACTAATCAATGATCCCAATACTACCTATTGAAAAGTCAACCCCCACCACAATGATGGTTGTGTTATATTCTGTTTCCAGCCACACGGATATTTCTGGGCTATTTTGTTCCACTGGCCAACTTATCTTTGCACCAGTGTAATGTTGTATTAATTACTAAAGCTTTATTCCAAATCTTCCTATCTGGTAAGTCAAGCCCCACCTTATTCTTCTTCAAGAGTGTCATATCTTTACCTTAATCCTTTAATTCTTTGTTAAACAGATTTGTTTTATATTCCATTTAATAATTTTTATGTGAAATGTCAATGAATCTTATTCTTCTAAATATTGGTTCTGATATTCATGATTCCCTGTTTTCTAATTTTTGATTATGAAGTCATATATTTTTTAAAAATTTTACCTGTGACAACTTTCTGGGTCCTATATTTAAAGTAGATTCTTTCAGAAAGGATTTTTGTTTGCTTCTGCCACTTAGTTGGGGAATTTTAACCTTGGAACCACATCAAATTCTTAGCTTTAATTTTCTTTTTTTTGCATCACCTTTGTAGTGTGAATTTTAGTAGCAACCCATAAGATCAGCTTATGGTTACAAATGATCAGAGAGATACTCTTTTACTGTACTCGGTGCCAAGGTTTGACCCAATCAGTTTTTTCTGCTATGCTGTGGGAGGCGATAGGCTGATTTTACTATGTACTCTTCTAAGAAAGGTGCAGATATTTGGAAGTTTATGCTGAGAGGACCTTATGTTTAGACTTTCCACCTAGGAATAACCCTGAACTTTGGCTGTCTTCTGTTTCTCTTTCAACAAGGAATGTGTGTAAAAATCTTACCCTAGGGTTTACCGGGTTCAACAAAATGTAGCAAAGCTTACCTCTCTGGATCACATTTTTACCTAGGTTTCTTTTATTTTTTGTTTTGTTTGTTTTAGCCTCTTAGGCTAACCAAACCAGCATTATCTTTCATACCATCTTTCCAGTTCATAGCTTCATGCAAACACTATTTTTATATTTATCACATTATTTTTAGTTGTTTACCATGAGATGTTATGGTATCTAGTTCACAATACTAACAAGATGTAAAGATTAAATTTTATTTTTCCCTCAGTTTTTATCTATCCTCTACCTTATTTCTTTTAAAAGCCTCTATTGTATTTTTTTTCTCTGGTTTTTAAAAACCAGACATTCATTTAAAAAAAACCCAAATGATATGAAGTACAGAAGTCAAAAGTCACAGCCCCCTACCACACCTCCAAATAACCGTAAGGAAAAGACTGCTCTCATGTAATATACTTCGTAATTTTTATAAAAATAGTATTATACCTACTTACACTTCCCTATTGTTAACATGTTTTAAAAAAATAAACAATATATCAGGGAGAACACTCATTAATTATAGATATAATTCATGAACATTTTCAAAATAAAAGACTTGAAAATATTGAATTTCTTTCTCCTTTCAATTTAGAATCCTACTTTCTGAAAGACATGCTGAATGTATACTTTAACTTGCTTTATTATATATGCAATGTTTGACTTCACACCCACATGTACCATTCACTTATGATTATGTTATATATTAATAAACAAATAAATTCAACATGACATACTTTCAATGTTTGAGATTCTCATTTCTTTACAAATTTAAATGGTTAGAAGTTACCTGAATGGATTTAGAATTTTGTAAGTCATCAGGTACAGTGGGCTTACAAAATATGCTCAGTATGCTATATAAATTTTATGTCAAATAACACTAAGTAGATTTAATGTAGTTCTTATACTTCTTAAAGGGACTCCATGTTCTAACTAGCTTTGAGTTACTGTCTTCTCTGGTTATTCATATATGTTGTGAAAGAACAGCTCTTCTGAGAGATCAAATGAACAATTAATGATATCTGCCATCTTAAGTATTTTGGATGTCCATTAATCAAGAGGGTAGCAGCTATATGTATTTTTAAGACATGCTGAAAACACATGCAAATTTATTTAAAGTACTTAATAATTAAAATAAAATACTCCTCCTAGCATAGAAGTTATTTGTTGTGAGAAAAAGATCTTTGTTTTAAATTATGTCTATTTTATCAAAAGATGTTTTATATGTGGCATTTGGAAAGCTAAGAAACAAGGGCATTGGATCTTAAAGAATTAAAATAAATTTCTAGCAGGAATGGTTTGCAGAGTCTGCAAGAAAACCCACTGCAAAGTTTAATAAAGAAACTAACTGGATAAAAATTCACATTTATACCAATAATGGCTTCAAAGAATAGTGACGGAGATAGAAAAAGGAATAGATGGAAAGAAAATTTATTTCTATGTATAAAATGCTCATAACAAGAGAACTGGGGAAAACCCTAGGCAATAAAAAGTGCTGTACAAGAAAGGAAATGTAATTATGGTATCCTACTTGGTTTTGCAATGAACAATATTTACATAACATAACTAAGGTAAGTATTAATTTAACTATATTGGCAAGATGGGGGGACAGAGAGCTATTAAGTGGTACAAGTGAGCTAAGTCATCAATCTGTGATAATAAATTATCTATAATTTCTATCTATAATATCTAATACTGGTAAAATCTAGATATATCAGTTTAAAAAGACATTTTATTTACAAATAGATGGCTAAATGCTTGGGAAAACTCAGAACAATTAAAAATTAAAACAGTTAAAAACTAAAAGTTATTTCTAGATGGATTCCTAGTGAGGGGACATTTAATACAATTTGATTTAACATGTACATATAATACACACATTTTCAGAAGAAGAGTAAGGCCATAACAGGGAGTCTAAAGCTACATATGTATTCTCACTCCACTTCTGTGTTTAGCATCCATTGGTGAGGCCATGTGGTGCAGTGAGTGTTGGATTCAGATCCTCACAAAAATAGTTTGAATTCTGGCTTTGCAAATGACTAAGGTAAATGTCCATGGGAAAGTATGTTTTAAGACCATATTCCTTTACATATAATTGGGCAAGAATGATTCTAATCATGCTATGTTGCTATGAAGATTACCAATAATGTATGGGAAGCATATAGGACTTAGAAAACAATTAATAGTAGTTGCTATAATTAGTAATTATTTTGTGCCAATAAAAACAACAGCAAATAGATAAAAGTTCATACTATCTAAAAATTCATTCTTATTTTGAAGTCAGAATCACATAACTGTCAGATGAGTTTTATTATCTGCACTTTACAGCTGAGCAAAAAGGATAAGCAAACTTGCTCAAATCCTCTTATTTGTAAGAACTTAAACTTCGAACAAAACCTCAAATGCTTGGTCTGCTCAGTCTCTCTCAAAAATAATACTCTCATTAAACAATAAACAGGAAAGTAGAGAAGGCAAGAACCTATATAGCTTTTTCTGAGATTTACTAGAATGTTTTCATCAACATAGTTCTTTCACTATAGTTAGCAATAGGGTGACTAATGGTGGAGAAGATAGAAGAAATGTTCCAAACAGAAAATAGATGTGAAACTATGTACCAGTCCAAGGCCCAAAGTTTTCTAATATTCAAGGGATAGAGAGAAAATTTAATTATTTTTTTAAAGTAGCCTAGATAATAGAACAGAACTCTAATAGCAGAATTAGATTCAATTGTGATCATATATATTCTTACCTAACTTTGTTGTTCATTTGTATCTAAGCTTTCATAATTTCACACAGAATGCTTAAAAATTTATCTTTCCTTCAAAACGACAGAGAGAACAAATGCACATCACTTTTAGGAATGTAGGCCTTAATGGAACTTTATAATACTGATACCTCTGGTGTTGTTATGATTCATGGAATCAAAAATGAAACCCTCAATCACAAGTACAGTGTCTAGACCACCATTCTCAAGGTCTGCACTTGTATATCCAGGTATGTGAACAATGAACTTGAATTCCAATTAAATTTAAACTTATATAAGACTGAGTCAGTCAGCCTTGTTCACTGCTATTTCACCAGTACCTACCACAATGCCCAGCAAAAAGTAGATGCTCAGTCAGTATTTGTAGAACGGATAAGTAAATGAATGAAGGAGTAAATAATAATTTCTAAGTGATCATTTGAGTTTTTATTCTGCAAAGACAAAATGATGAACTACAATTAATTAAATAATAAATTAATTTTATTTATAACTCATGACATATTTTTCCTCAATTAAAAAAAATCAAATAATATAAATTAAATGAAATGCTACCCATTTGGAATAAAAGTTCTATTACTTATACACATGCAAAGTCAATGTTATGGCTTAATTACTTCTGTTTCATAATGAGGTACTACACTTTATTAGTAAAAATATTAATAGTAAATATAACAATGTTTTCTAACTTAAACTATCACAGCCACTAAAATATAGACCTGACATACATTATCTCATTCACTCTTCCCAACAAATTGAGATGGGTATCACATTTGACAGATGAAGAAAGCGGAATTTAAAGAGATAATTTGCCCAAGGTCACAAAAATGGTAAAACCAGATTAAAAAATCAGTCTAATTCTAAAATAACTGGTTTAACCACAGAGACAGTTAATACACATACACAAACTCATACTACAGCTAACCTGCTCTTCAGCACCAGGACAGAAAAATTCATTTATTCTTTCAGCATTTACTAAACACCTATTGTACTCCAGGTACTCTGTGAGGCCTTTCTAAAGGTCACCTGTAATTTCGAAATACAATTAAAAATGGCATATCCAACATTGCTCTCTGGGACCTTGTTGAGAACTCTACTCTGGGACTTTCTACACTCTATTCATGCCCATGTATGACATGTATGCTTTTGTCCGTCTTACTAAGCCTCATACTTCTTTAAGGCAGGGTGGTACCAGATTGATTTTTTATATTCCCTAAAAATGTATAGCACAGTGTTTGCTTATAAAGAGTTCTTAATAAACACTGTTTAAAAATAACATTATGTGCAAATTGAACTAAATTATAGGTTAGTTAAGATAAAGTGTAAATGAAGATTTTATCTTTAAATCTTCTTTGCAATTAGCTTAAATGTTTAAAAAATGCCCTAAACAGGACAGCTTTATTATTTAAAATATCTTATTATTTTTTAAAAGTTTTAATAAAATTGTTAAATTTTTATGGAAACAAACTTAAAATCTATTGTGATAAATGTCATGTACTATGTAAGTAGGCTTTGTTTGCTTTCATATATTATAACCTTAGGTAATGTTATTTTTATAGTATGGCCTTCCTTTACAATCTAAGTTTGTACATATGACTGCACAAGGATAAACGATTCCATTTTTAAAAAGCATAAATGATAATTTTTCTATTTTCTCTCAGAGCCATTATTATGATTACAAAAATATATGAACACTTGATTCTGTAAGAATTACATATAAAAAAAGAAACCACATTCTGGCAGGAATTATTTTATTTCCTCTTCTGACACTGCATTTTGCTTCTTAGACTAGATAAAAATAAAATCAATTTGAAAGGACAGATTTTAATCTCAGATGTTACTGAGCAAATTTTTTTTTTTCTGGCAAAGAGATATGTGGCAATGCATACCATGCATTAGAGATCAGAATCTGGCCCTAAGTTTACATGATTGGTGGGTTTCTATTTGAACAAGCATAAATGTGAATAGTAACTATAATAATGTCTACCAGAGAGAGTTGATGCAACCACAACCAGTTTCCCCTTTTATCTTTAGCATTAAATTACTTTCTCTACAGCAAAATGTTTTTGAAAACCACACACAGAATCCTATGCATTGCTTAAATATAACACAAAACAACACGTATACAGAACTATAAGATGATTCGAGTAGACAGAACAAACACCAATGTTAAGTACTTATAGAAAATCTCATTCAATAACCAATTTCTGAAATTACATGCTTGTCCAGGGCACAAATCATTCATTTGTTAGTCAAAAATAAACCCAGGAGAAAGAGTAGTTCATTACATAGGGGTATTTATTTTTTATTTTTTATTTTATTGACCATGTACACAAATGCTACTTATTTTACCAGGCTTGAATATTCTCATTGAATATTCTGTCTGGCTCTAAAATTAGAAACTTATTTAGACTTAGTCTTCTCCAATAGAAAAAAAAAAATGCTACAGTAGTACCTTCTGGTGGCCAGTCAGTTGGCTGGCTCTTAAGTGCCCATAGAAGTGAAAAGGACATTGCCCAGAACACTGACCATGCAGCCTTACTGTTAGTAATCTTTGTTTTGCTATTCCTCCTCTGAATCACAATCAGGAAGTTTCTCCCTTTTATATGGAACAATACTGAAACTGGAACCTCTGGGAGACATAAACTTATCTAGCAGAATTGATTTAATTAATCTGTAGTGTTTCTTTGCAGTAAGTTGTTCTTGGGTAAGTCATCCTATAGAATAACATTTGACCTTCCAACCTTATAGAATAATTATGGTAATAAAGGATAGCAGCATTTATGAGTGTCAATGAAGCTTTAGGAACTGGGCTACATGTTTTACATATATTTTCACATTTAATATTCAAAAGCAACCAACATTTTAAGGTATGTACAATAATTTCCTCTTTCCATAGAAGGACACAGATCGGAAACTTGAAGAAACACCACAATAAATGGGGGAGCCAGAAATCAAACCTATGTCTCAGTGACTAAACTGATCATGAAGTGAAATGATATATATGAATGTGAAATAATGAAGTGAACAGGTAAATATGAAAGTAAAAAAAAACTCCAAATACTCCAATGCTGGTAATGGTGTAATAACCCAAATAAGACTTTTTATCCCATGAAAACAATTATAAACTGTGGATAAATACTGAAACAAATTAAAACAGCTATTTAAGACACAATGGAGAGTGACCAAAAGTAGGTGGGAACAGAAATAGAAATAATTTGACTCTTGAAAGAAGAAAACACTGAGTAAGATCTAAATTTACATGGCTCCTCCCTGCTGAGGTAAAAAGTTATGGGAATAGCTAAAACTAAAACAGAAAACCATACTCTTCTTGGTTTCAAGTATTACAGGCCAGAGTTCACGTTGATAGAATGGCAAAGATTAAGGTTTAGTGGAAGTGGATATCAGAAAGTAAGGAAAAACAGAGGGAAAGTTTGCAATGTTCCTGTATACTTTCATGTGGGCTGGCCATTGATCTGCACATGCTTGGGGAAGACTCCAAAGTACACGGCAGAAGGTAATGGATGGAAGGTTGAAACAGGGATTTCTGTTGGTGCCCACTGCATGACACAGAGTTTGGAGTTTGAATTCCATGAAATTAAAGCAGCTTGGTAAACAACTCAGACTGTTCACAGAAATTCCTGAAGGGCTACATTTTAAGAGAAAAAACTATATCCTTGCGGTAAGAGAGTTATCCTATGATTAAGAGCAAAACCAAAAGAGACCCACTCTAATAAAACATAAAATCAAATCTTCGTTAGATAAATATGAGCAGTCAGTTGTGTAACTGTTAGAAAAAATTAATACTTTTCAGAGGAAGATAACAAAATTCAGAGACCCTAAAGTGTATCATCTATCCAGTATACAATAAGAAAAAAAAAAACTTGAGATATGAACAAACAGGAAAATGTGACCCAAAGTCCATTAAGAAAGCAGCCAAAAGAACAGACTTGGAGATGACTTAGACAAGTACTTCAAGGCAGCTATTATAAATATTGTTAAGAACATACAGGAAAACATCATCAGAATGAAAGCATAAATGGAGAATTTTAGAGAAATAGAAACAAAAATAGCTGATTACACTTAAATATGGCTAAAATGATAAATTTTGTTGTGTATACTTTACCACTATAAAAATTTATTTAAAAATATTCAAATTGAAAGACTCAAACTCAAAAGTACAGTATCAAAATGAAAAATTCCCTGTATGGGCTTAACAGCATATTGGAGATGACAGGGGAACCAGCCAGAGAATGTGAAAACAAATGAACAAAAGTTTCTGAAGAACAGGTAGAAAAATATTGGGAAAAAAAATCAATCTTAGTAAGCCGTATACCCATGTAACAATATTGGGTAATTTATCACACATGTATTTAGAGTCCCAGAAGGAGAAGAGACAGAAAACATGGCAGGAAAAACATTTGAAAAAGTATGGGAAAAATTCCCAATGTTTGGTGAAAAAAATAACAACCTATAGATCCAAGAAGCTCAGCAAAACTCAAGGAAAAATATATAAAAACAATCTAGGAGCATCATGTCAAATTGCTAAAGAATAAGAATAGAGAGTAAATCATAAAGTAGCCACAGGAAAAAAGAAACAGTTTAATTCTGTCAGAAGAAAAATTATAAAACTCTAGGAATTCAACTACTCATTTAATTTTGTTTCACTATTTCTTAGGAATTTTTTCATTTGCAAATACTTCTTTTTCCTTTACTAAGAGCTATGAGAACTATAATATATGTATCATATTTACGATGAGAAAAGTGGGGGCTAAAAATAGTTAAAACCAATTACAAAATTTTTCTGGATATACTAATCAGATATGAGAAAGAAAAAGAAGATATAAATATTAGAAAGGAAGAGGCACCACTCTTGACAATAGAAAGATAAATCTAGAGACTCACTAAAGAATTAGTGGATTTGACAATACTATAGACCAAATGGACCTGACATGTACAGAACATTCCATCCAACAGCAGTAGAATATACATTCATTCTTTTCAAACACATATTGAACATTTTCAAGGATAGATCATTAATAGTCCACAAAAAAAGTCTTCACAAATTCAAGAAGACAGAAACTATATCAAGTATGTTTTCTGATCACAATGATATAAAATTAGAAATTAGAAGTCATAATCGGGGGAAAACTGGAAAATATCCAAATACATAGAAATTAAAATGCACACTCTTGAACCAGTGGATCAAAGAAGAAATCAAAGGGAAATGAAAAAAAAATTCTTGCAACACATGATAATGGAAAACAACATAAAAAACTTACGGGATATAGCAAAAATTCTGACAGCATTTATAGCTCTAAATGCATACATAAAGAAAACAGAAAGATCTCATATAAACGACAATATTACACTCAAGGCACTAAAATAAGAATAAACTAAGCACATATTTAACATAAAAAAGGAAATAATGAAGCTTAGAGCAGAAATAAATGAAATAGAGAATATGAAAACAATAGAAACCATAATCAAAACTAAGAGTTGGTAAGATAAACAAAACTGACAAGTTTTTAGCTAGATGAACTAAGAAAAAAGGAGAGAGGACTCAAATAAAAATTAGAAATGAAAGGAGAGACATAACAGAAACCACAAAAATACAAAGGATAGTAAGAGACTACTGTGAACAATAACAAGCCAATAAATTGGACAACCTAGAAAAATAGATACATTCTTAGAAAGAGACAACCTACCAAGATGAGTCATGAGATAAGAGAAAACCTGAACTCACCAGTAAGAGTAGGAAGATTGAATCAGCAATAAAAAATCTCCCCACAAACAAAAGTCCCATTCTAGATGGTTTCACTGGTGAATTCAAGTAAACATTTAATGAAGAATTAATATCAAATATTTTTCAAACTCTTCAAAAAATAGAAAATTGGGAGGAACTTATCCCAATTTAACTTAAAAACTCCTCCAAATGTAAACCCATTTTACAAGGCCAGCATTATCATAACACCAGAGCCAGATAAAGGTACTATAAGGAAAAAACACAGGCCAATAATCCTGATTAATATGCATACAAAAATTGTCAACAAAATATTAACAAACTGAATTCAACAGAATATTAAAAGGATTATATAATATAACCCAATGGGATTCATCCCTTGCTTGGGTGCAATATTGTTCAATATATGCAAATCAATAAATGTAACCCATCACATCAGAATGAAGATAAAAATAATATGGTCATTTCAAGAGATACAAAAAAAGATTTGACAAAATCCAAAATCCTTTCATGTTAAAAAACTCACCAAACCTCAACATCTAAAGGCCATATACAAGTTCACAACATCATACTAAATGGTGAATGGCTGAAACCTTTTCCTCTAAGATCAGGAACAAGACAATGGTACCCACTCTCACCATTCCTATACAACTTAATAGTGGAAGTCATAGCCAGAACAATCAGGCAAGAAAAAGAAATACAAGGCATCCAAATGGGAAAGAAGTAAAACTGTCCCTGTTTGCAGTTGATATGATTGCATATATAAAAAAACCTTAAAAACTCCTCCAAAAAACTGTTAGATCTAATAAATGAATTCCGCAATGGTGCAGGAACAAAATCATTATCCAAAAACTAGTTGCATTTCTATATCCTTACAATGAGCAATCTGAAAAGAAACAAAGAAATCTCATTCAGAACAGTATTATAAAGAAAAAAATATTTAGGGATAAATTTGACCAAGTAGGTGGAAAATCTGTACACTGAAAATTATAAGACATTGTTAAAAGAAATCAAAGAAGACACAAATAAACATACAAATTTATCATGTTCATGAAAAAGAAGAATTAATATTGTTAAAATGTCCATATGACCAAAGGCCATTTATAGACTCAGTGTAATAACTATCAAAATTCCAATGGCATTTTTTACAGATAGAAAAAACAATCCTAAAATTTGTATGAAACCATAGAAGACCTTGAATAGCCAGAGCAATCTTGAGAAAGAGGAATAAAACTAGAGAGATGACACTTCCTGATTTCAAACTATAAGGCTTAAGTAATAAAAACAGTATTTTTCAGGCATACCTCATTTTATCATACTTCACTTTATTGTGCTTTGCAAATACTGCATTTTTATTTTTTTTTAATTGAAGGTTTGTGTCAATCCTGCATTGATCAAGTATATTGATGCCATTTTTCTAATAGCACTTTCTCTCTTCAAGTCTCTGTGTTACATTCTGGTAACTATCCCATTCCAAACTTGTTCCCTATTATTATATTTGCTATGGTGATTTGTGATCAGTGATCTTTGACGTTACTACTGTAATCGTTTGGGGTGCCATGAACCATGCCCATGTAATATGGAAAACTTAATCAATAAATGGTGTCTGTGATCTGACTATGCCAGCAACTGGCCCTTCCCTTGTCTCTCTCTTTCTTCTTGGGTATCCCTATTCCCTGAGATACAACAATACTAAAATTAGGTCAATTAATAACCATACAATGGCCTCAAAGTATTCAAGTGAAAAGAAGAGTTACACATCTCTCACTTTATTTCAAAAGCTAGAAATGACTAAGCTTATTGAAGCAGGCATGTTAACAGTCGAGAAGGGCCAAAACAAGGCCTCTTGTGCTAAAGACTTAGCCAAATTGTGAATGCAAAGGAAAAGTTCTTGAAGGTAAATGAAAGTGCTCCTACAGTGAACACACAAAAGATAAGAAAGCAAAACAGTCTTATTGTTGATATGGAGAATGTCTCTGGTCTGTATAGAAGGTCAGGTTATCACCAACATTCCCTTAAGTGAGTCTGATCCAGACTAAGGCCCTCACTCTCTTCAGTTCCATGAATGCTGAGAGAGGTGAGAAAACTACAGAAGAAAAGTTTGAAGCTAGCACAGGTTGGTTTATGATGTTTCAGAAAAGAAGCCATCTCCACAGCATAAAAGACAAAGCAGGAAGTACTGATGCAGAAGCTACAGCACATTATCCAAAATATCTAGTTAAGATTATTAATGAAGGTGGCTACATTAAATGACAGATTTTCAATGTAGACAAATAGCCTTCTATTGGATGAAGATGCCATCTAGAACTTTCATAGCTAGAGAGAAGAAGTTGATGCCTGACTTCACAGCTTCAAAAGACATGCCAACCATTTCATTAGGGGCTAATGCAGTGGGTGACATTAAGTTGAAGACAATGCTCATTGACTAATTCAAAAATCCTAGGGCCCTTAAAATTATGCTATATCTACTCTGCCTGTGCTCTATAATATAAATGAACAACAGAGTCCAAATGACAGCTCCTCTGTATACAACATGGTTTACTGAATATCTTAAGATCACTGTTGAGACCTACTGTTCAGAAAAAAAAATACTTTCAAAATATTAATGTCATTGACAATGCATCTGGTCACCAAAGACCTCTGATGGAGATATACAATGAGATTAATGTTTTCATGCCCACTAACACACAGCCATTCCATAACCCATGGATCAAGGAATAATTTCAAATTTCAAGTCTTAATAATGAAGAAACACATTTCATAAGGTTCTAGCTGCCACGGATAATATTCCTCTGATGGATCTGGGCAAAGTAAACTGACATGTTCTAGAAAGGATTCACCATTCTAGATGTCATTAAGTACTTTAATGATTCATGTAAAGAGGTCAAAATATTAACATTTACAGGAGTCTGGAAGACGTTGATTTCAACCGTCATGGGTAACTTTAAGGGGTTTAAGACTTCAGTACAGGAAGTAATTACAGAGATGGTAGAAACGGCAAGAGAACTACAATTAAAAATGCAGCCTGAAGATGTAACTGAATTGCTGCAATCTTATCATATAACTTGAATGGATGAGGACTTGCCTCTTTTGGATGAGAACATAATATGGTTTCTTGAGATGAAATCTATTCCTGCTGAAGATGTTGTGAAGATTGTTGGAATGACAACAAAGGATTTAAAATATTACATATACTTCATTGATAAAGCAGTGGCAGGGTTTGAGATGATTTACGCCAATTTTGAAAGGAGTTCTATTATGGGTAAAATGCTATCAAACAGCATCACATGCTACAGAGAAATCATTTGTAAAAGGAAGAATCAATTGATGTGGTAAACTTCATTGCTGTCTTACTTTAAAAAACTGCCATCCATCCCAACCTTTAGCAACTGCCACGCTGATCAAATAGCAGCAATCAACATCAAGGTAAGACCGACCAGCAAACAGATTCTAACTTGCTGAAAGCTCAGATGATAGTTATCATTTTTTAGCAATAAAGTATTTTAGATTAAGGTATATACATTGTTTTCCACACTTAATATACTGCAGTATAGTATAAACATATCTTTTATATGTACTGGGAAACCAAAAAATTCATTTGACTCACTTTATTGTGATACTCGCTTTATTGTGGTGGTCTGGAACCGAACCCGCAATATCTCCAAGGTATGCCTGTATTGGCATAAAAACAGACACACAGACCAATGGAACAGAATCAGGAGCCCAGAAATAAACCCACACATATTGTTAACAAGGGACCAAGTTGACAAGGAGGCATAGAAAATTCAGTAGGGAAAAGATAGTCTCTTCAATAAATGGTTTTGGGAAAACCTGATATCCACATGTAAAAGAATGAAACTTGGACCCTTTATTTACCACCACTTACAAAAATTAATTTGAACTGGGTTAAACGCTTAAATGTAACTTAAGATTACAACATTCCTAGAAGAAAACATAAGAAAAAGCCCTTTGACCTAGGTTTTGCAATGATTTTTTTTGGATATGATAGTCAAAGCAGAAGCAACAAAAGCAAAAATAAATCTGTAAGAGTGTATTAAACAAGTTTCTACATAGAAAAAAATCAAATAAATGAGAAGACAACCTTTGGAATTGGAGAAAACATATGCAAATCATATATGTGATGAGGGGTTAATATTTAAAACACAGAAGAAACTCACATGCCTCAGTAGCAGAAAACCCAAATAATCTGATTTTTTAAATGGGCAATGGTATTGAATATTTTTTAAAAAGAAGATGCATATTACGATTAACATGTATAGTGTGTGGGGGGGCATGGGGAGGGCTGTGCAACACAGAGAAGACAAGTAGTGATTTTACAGCATCTTACTATGTTGATGGACAGTGACTGTGAACAGGGATGTGGGGGGGACTTGGTGAAGGGGGAGCCTAGTAAACATAATGTCCTTCATGTAATTGTAGATTAATGATATCAAAATAAAAAAAAAAAAAAGAAGATGCATAAATGGACAACGTGTACACAAAAAGGTGCTCAAATTCTCTAATCATCAAGGATATGCAAAGCCAAACCACAATGAGGTATCAGTTCACAAATGTTAGAATGGCTGTGATCAAAAAGAAAAGGGATAGCAAGTATTGGTGAGGATATGGAGAAAAGGGAACCCTCGTGCACTATTGGTAGGAATGTAAATAGGAACAGCCACCATGGAACACAGTATGGAGGTTCTTAAAAAAATTAAAAATAGAACTACCATATGACCCAGCAATCCCATTTCTGGGTACATGTATGAAGAAAATGAAGTCCCTATCTCAAAGAGATAGCTGCACCTCCATCCTCATTACAAGATTATTCACAATATCAAAGATTTGAAAACAACCTAAGTGTCCCTCAATGGATGAATGGATAAAGAAAATGTGATATATGTGTGTGTGTATGTGTGTGTGTGTCTCTAAACACAAGGGAATATTATTCATCCATAAAAAAGAAGAAAATCCTGCCATTTATGACAGCATGAATGAATTTTGAGGGGATTTTGCTAAGTGAAATAAGTCACACAGAGAAAGATAAATACTGTATAATCTCAATTATATGTGGAATCTAAAATAAAATCTGTATGTTACTTGAACTCATAGAAAAAGAAAAGTATATTGGTGGTTGCTGGGGAGGTGTTTTGGGTGTACTGGGGGAGAAATGGCTAAACGTTGTCAAAGGGTATAAACTTCCATTTATAAGATGAATAACCTCTGGGTATCTAATGTATAGCATGGTGCCTATAGTTAACAGTATTGTATTACATACTTGAAAGTTGCTAAGATAGCAGATCTTAAAAGCCCTCACCAGACACACACATACACACACACACAATCTGAGGTGATGGATGTGTTAACAAACCTTATGTGGATGTGGTAATCATCTGCGATATATACATGTATCAAATCATCACATTGTACACCTTAAACTCACACAATGCTATATATCAATTATATCTCAATAAACCCAGGGAAAAAACAGGAAGAGGCAATTATATCCTTATTTCCATGACGCATGTATCCTTGAGAAACCCAGGAAAATCAATGGAAAAGCTAAGAAATAAAAAGAATTTAGAAAGGTTGCTAGTTATATAATCAGTATATGGAAATCAGTGATTCTTATATATATATATATATATATATGCCAAACTAGGAACAGATCCATTTAATATGAAAAAGACAACCAAATAAATAACTCAGAAAAAACAAATCCAGTTATCTGCCAGTCATGTAATTTGTTTTCAGGACAGATATAATTAATATTCTAAGACTGCTTATTCTGCTAAACTAATCTGTTATTTTAAAAGATTCCAACTAAAAGAGCAATACGGCTTTTTATTTTCTCGAAATAAATGAACTTGAAAGATACCAAAATTCAACTGGTGAAAAGCATGTCATCTGGAAATATTTAAAAAAATTAAAAGTGATAAGTAAAGAGGGGACCAGTCCTTCCAGATATTAAAAACATTGTAAGATATAGTGATTAAATAGTTTAGTTCTAGAGGAAGAATAGAAAAGTCAAAAATGTATAATGGAGAATCCTGAATATAATTTGAAATATAAGATTTTAATATATTTAATAATTCAAAATGTAAGATTTTAATATATGATAAAGGTGACATTAAAAAAAGATTATTCAATAAAAACTGCTGGGACACTAACAAAATTGCAGGTGATTTAAAGACTTAAACATAAAAAATTTTCATAAAAATTTTTAGGGGTGGACAATGATGAACAGGCAGAGCATAGAGGAATCTCAAAGCAGTGAGACTACTGTGTATGATACCATGATGGCATATACATACCATTGTATACTTGTCTAAACCACAAAATTTACACCACCAATAGTGAACCCTAACGTGAACTATGGACTTTGGATGATAATGATGTGGCAATGTAGGTTCATCAATGATAACAAATTGTGGTGGAGATATTGGTTATGGGGAGGCTATGCATGTTTGGGGGTGTTTGGGGGCAGGGAGTCTATGGGAAATCTCTGTATCATTCCTCAATTTTCAAAATGCACTTTTAAACCTAAAACTGCTATAATAAAATAAAGTCCCTTACAAAAATTAAACTGTACGTGGGGTAAAAAAATGGTATTATATATTTGATAACCTCAGACAAAAAATTCCAAAAGCTGTACTAGAAAAAAGTGATCATTCAACTAAACAAAATTGTAAAATTTCAGTACAGAGAAAAAGAAACTACCATAAATTGAGTTGAGGGGCAAAAAGCAGTTAAACTCTTGAGTAAGGGCAGTTAACCAAATAAAGGTAGCTCAGTTTTACTTGTGAACTTTTATTCTTATCCTTAAATTTCTGCTGCAGAAAAAAGGCAATAATTATTGCTGTTTTCATTTTGCTTCTTTAAAGTCAGAACTAGAGTCTTCTCTAAGAATTCCGTTCCCTTCAGTTCCTCTGGGGCTCCAGAATCAATCCAGTCCTGTTCTCTAAAGTTCATTATATTCAGACCTTTCTCTATCCTCAGCTGTTTTTTTCCCAGGAAACTGACCTCTTTCCCCAGGATCCTGGCCATTAACAAGCAATAGTTGCATTAAAAGCGACTTGATCAGCTGCATGCTCAGTGAAGGAGCATGATGCCAATAAACAATGACAGTAATTAATATTATGATCTGGGTCTTACACTTCAGTTGAGCAATCTGAGACACAATATATTGCATACTGTATAAAGAGTTCAAGAAGTTTCTTCATAAAGATCCTGGATCAAGATGACACCTTTTCTAATAATCATAACGCAGTTTCTTTCTGAACATTTAAGTATGGTGGAATTCCTATTTGAGACATTTTGTTAGCTCCTAATTTGTAGTAGAAATAACCAACACATGTATAAATGAAATACAGTCATGTCATTTAATTGCCTCTATGATTCTATATTGTAGTGTATCTATTTTTCTTCACAGCCATAAATTTTATCTTCTAGTATGGTGTCTGGCACATAAAAGTTCTCAAAATATATAGATGAATAAATAAATGCAAAAAATGGACTGTCAATTATTTACAAACATAGCATACTAGACTTGGAAAGGGCCTTAGAGATTTTCCAACCCGTAAGAATCCCCTGTCACCTCCCCCCACCCTATCCCTTACCACCATCATTACTACCACTGTCACTCTCATAGCAAATGGTTATTCAGACTGTTTGAGGACACTCTACAGATGTTAAATCCTCCACCTGAGAAATCAGTCCATTCCAGTTTCAAACATACCCTTAGAATATAGACATTTCTGGGCAAAGTACAATTTCCATTTTCCCCAGTTATTTTTACCAGTGATACAGGGTATTTACTTCACTGCTACTGATGTTCTTCATACTATAAAGTCCTTTTTGTTTATTTGCTTATTCATCTCCTTCAATCCCTTATCTTTTGGCTTAAAGTTTTCCTAATTGGATTAGCACAGCTCTAAGTAAATATTCTATTTCCAGTTCTTGTGAGGCACATTCCTATCCAGAAGTCCACTACTCTTGTATCATCCTCTGCTTCTAGACAATTTGATTCTATGGAATAAAAAATGCTCAAAGTCACACAGCTAGTAATTGGTAGAACTGAGACTAACCAGGAGAGATGAGGCCAAAACATCTATGTTTTTAAAGGCTCCTCAGGTTACTCTGGAAATAGTTCTGGGAAATACAGAACACATCTCTGCTTTCCACCATTGCAAATTCCCTAGTTCCTACCTCTGTTTATTTTTTATATCAAATTTAAGGAAAATATTTAACATGAAAGGAGTATAACTGAGTTAGCTTTAGGATTGCCTCATTTTCCAATATTACTCCTAGATGTTGTCTGTAAGCAGATGGGTTATTTATAATTTCCAGCATTCACTTCATAAACATTTATTGAATGCCTATTATATGCAAAGAATAATTTGAAGCAGGTTTTACCTGCAAGAAAAGTATGTTTTGTAAATTTGATGTGTTTCATGCAAGAATATGAAAAACTAGGATTCCACAACAGGATTTTATGCTTTACACCTTCATTCCCTTTCAGAAGCTGAAAGAGAGGAAGATACACATTAAACCCTTTTATTAAAGTGCACAAATAAGAGTTTACATCCTGTGTAAGTCTTATTATATGAAAAATCTATGACAATTGTCTGCATATATGGGAGATGACCATAAGAAGATATAAGAATATATTGATGATATATATACCACATACCAAGTTATATATTAGAAAGGTTTCACTGGAATGAGCTTTCTAATTAAAATATATAGTGGCTATGTTCATTTTGAAAGGTCAATAATTTTATTTAATTTTAATTTAAAGTGAATTCTTACTTATAAAAACAAAAAGTAGCTTAGCTTGAATCGAGTATAGCAGAGGGAAAACTGATTCAGCTCATTTGTGAAGTATGACAATCAGTGCAATTATAAATGCAGATGATATACCGTCTCTAAAGTCTTTAGGGCATCTTATTTATTGATACATGTAATATGGAAGGGAGCCTTTGTAACCCTATTATTATTAGAACTCTGATCTCAAGTAAAACAAACAAAATGATAGCTTTTGTTTTAAAATTAAAAGAAATAGAGCGATGGAATTAGATGGGAAAAAGTATTATAAAAAAACTATCTATATTCAAGAAATGGTACTGCCAAGTCATTATAACATGTACATCTACTCATAGATCATTGCCTTGTCAGAAGTAAAACAACTTCTTTGCTAGGAGAAGATTCTTTTTTTAAAATTTCTTTCTCTTCCCTAACTTTATTCTCAGTTAAAAACACACACACACACACACACACACACACACACACACACACACACACACACACACACATGACGCTGTTACCAGTTGAATTGTGGCCCCATCCCCACAAAGATATGTTCAAATCCTAACCCTCAACACTATAAATGTGACCTTATTTGGAAATAGGGTCTTTGCAGATGTAATCAAGTTAAGATGAGGTCATGCTGAATTACAGCAGGCCCTAATCCAATATGACTGTGTCCTTATAAGAAGAGAAGAAGAGACACAGATGCACAGGGAGAAATGCCCTGTGATAAGGGAGGCAGAGATGAGTTTATAAGCCAAAGAAGGCCAAGGATTGCTGGCAACACCAGTAGCTAGGAAAGGCATGTAACAGGTTCTCTCCTAGCAACTTGAAAAGAGCATGGCCATGTGCACAATTTGATTTGAGACTTCTAGCCTCAAGAACTGTGAGAGAATAATTTTTTAAAATTTAAACCACCCAGTTTCTGGTAATTTGTTACAGCAGACCTAGGAAACTAAGAAGAAGACCCATATTGCCTGTTCACTTTTATTTTCCTAGTGGATATACCAAATCAGTTCCTCAGACTAAATAAACATCTGATCAATATATACATAAAAGATATTTATCCCAAGAAGAAAATTCTTCAAATCACTCTGACTTGCACATGAACTATTTCTTCAAATAATAGTGGCTGACATAAATTTAAAATCTTAAAACAGGCAGTTGAGTTCATGAACATGTAAGTAAAATTTCTTGCAAAAGTTGGAATGTACATAGTTTTCATGAGAGTCAAAGGTTAACAACCTTTTTTTTTTAACAACTATGTTTTCTAAGTGATTTCTAGACGAATTGAATTTTCACATGTTTAAACATAAACTTTAAATTGCTTGTTGGGAAACTTCAGTGTGAACAATTAGTAGCAGAACAACAGACATAATGATGTAAAAGAAATTTGGCATGAGTTTAATGGATATTTCTTTTACAAGAGTTAGCTTACTACAAGGAAACCTGTTTTCAATCATTTTGCAAGAAGCAGAATAACCATATCATTTATTTATTGAATTATGTGCTAGGCAAGTACTAAATATCTAAGCTTTTAACTTATCCATCTCATTTAATCCTTACAATTATTTTATTCCTAGCATCCAAACATTAAAAACATATAAATAGGAGGTCAAAGAGAATCAGTGATTTGCCCAAAGCCATGTAGCTACTGGGTATGGCACAGTTGTGGTTAATCAGTCAGTCTTAATCTGTTTGGAAATTTGTGTTCTTGTACAGTAGGCTTGTAAGTCATACCTGCTATGTTCTAATTGCCTTCTTAACTACTAGAAGTTTTATAACTATAATTTGCAAATAAACCTTAAAATATGGGAAATAAATGAAATGGTCAGCACTTTTGATTAACATATAAATACCTGTGGCTTATTAATGACATCAGAAACAGAAAGCCACTCAAAGAGAACAAAGGGCTGGTTCTTAATATGATGGGGAAGAAATGTAAGAGCTATCTGATACAAAGTACATTGTTGTGGTTAAGGAATCACTTAAGATCAAAATAAAATACAATATGTGGATGAGTTAAAACTGGAAATATTAAAGAAGGAAATTTGACAATATGGAGAAGCATTGCTTATGGGAACATTTTCCACTAATTCAGCAATGCTCCACTCTATTTTTTCAATGGTTAAGTGGGTTATATCAAAGTAAGAAAAGATTTAAATCATAATTAAAGTGTAATTCTCAGAAAAGTTTTGGAAACAGTACTTAATAAAAGTGTGTAAAGGATATAAGAAAGAATTTCCTACCCCTGAGAGCTATTATTATAGATTGGTTTGCTGCAGCAGGCAGTGAAATCTATCTCTTTGAAGATCTAACAGAAGGCCTACATTATCAGCAGTTCAGAAAGATTGTAGGTGGGTCTCTGCCAGAAGGCAGCCGGTGGATAACCACTCATGGTTCTGTAACACCCAGTGACTGCATAACAATGCCAGTCTTATAACTGTTGAGGCAAGGGCAACACAGCTGCTTTTCTTTTCTTTGGTGATCAGGATTTGCTGTCCAAAAAGTTGCAGAATAAATTTGAATGTAATTAGATAAAATTTCCCCCAAAGAAAAGCAAGAATTAATTTTGACTCTAGTTACTGAAGGAAAACTCAGAAGCTTTGCACTGGGCTTTTAAAACATTTATGGCCCCCTTTACTTAGAAAGCAATCCTCTAGGTACAACTTAAAAAGCAGACTTGTTTGCTGGATAACCTTAGGCCTTTGAACTAAATTAACACTAAATAAAAAATTCTGAGCGTTATCTACATTTCGTTTGTTTGTATAAAATCCTTTGAAACACTCAACTTTAGTGCATTCTACTTAAATTTTTATGAGTTCACTTCTATTTCATTTTATATTAATCTATTTAAGTCTGTTTTTCATGAAGGTAGAGAAGAGAGATTCCTTACAGTATAATTTTTTTTCGTTAAAACATAGCCAGTTTCTTTCAAAACAAACTTTCCCTTTACAGGGTAATGTAATTAATTTCAATTTTGAAGATGGCACTGTGGTTCACAATGCTTGGCTGACTTGTATTCTAAGAGCCATAGGAGTTACTGAGAAAGTAACCAAAAGTTCAGTAAGATCTTTTGATGCAGAATTTTCAAAAATATAAAGCTGTGAGGAATGCAAAGGGATGACTTCAAATTTTGGAGCACTTAGAATAGTTGTTAAAAATAAGTGGCAAAAAATGCTGCAATTAAAGAAAAAAATTCATAAATGTTAAGGATAATTCTACAATAAACAGCAAATTATTCTAACTTCCCAAACTATTTAGTATACGTAGTTCTATGATATATGTGTCTAAGATAGATACAAAGAGCCTTGTTTTCAAATATGGGTACTTACTGTTTCTATTATTTAAATTTTTATTTTGTATTTAGAGATTTAATGTAGCTCTATACTATTTAATGCAATACGTGGACTGACAGGATTTTTGACATGTAGCAGTGCTCAGGAAAAAAAAGAGACTAGCTTAGCTATATAAAGAAACAGCTATGTTAGCTACACTTATATTAAATTGCTATATTAAAGAAATTTACTTTTTCATTAAAACACATGATAATTCTACTTGTTTCTACATACTTAACAGAAAACTCAAGAGTACAAATATGTCATTGCTTGCCTCCGAAAAACTGCTGACATCCTCTGTGGCCATCTGTCAAGGTGGTCATCCCTTTGTGATTGATGGAATTAGAGAAGTGTCGGGGTTCTGTGGATCGACAAAGGAAAATCTGTGCTCTTGGCTTCTGGTATTTATTTTCTTGGTCCTGTTAAAAAGGAAACAAGGGTGAATTTACCAGTTTTGAACAGATAGCCAGTTACTCCATATTTCTTTAGATTCATATTGAAGGATGTTTTGAGATTTTATGAGATCTCATTAAGAATTTAATCTTACACACAGGACTTGCTAAATTTATTACTGTGGTAAGAGCTACATCAATCAGATGATTCAATCTTTGTATTTTACATTATAGGAAACAGAAATCCAGAGAGGTTAAACAAATCAACCAATGTTACAGCCAATTAGTGGCAGAACCAGCAGAAGAAGATAGCTCTTATTATTCCAAGTTCAGGACTCTTTCCTCTAGATGTCTCTTAGCAG
Source organism: Manis pentadactyla (assembly GCF_030020395.1). Classification (NCBI taxonomy): domain Eukaryota; kingdom Metazoa; phylum Chordata; class Mammalia; order Pholidota; family Manidae; genus Manis; species Manis pentadactyla. Next base: position 22,581,609 of record NC_080026.1, read on the forward strand.
GTAGAGATGAAGACTCTGTAAGAGGGAGGGAGATTGGGAAGAGTATTCTCATAGCCAAGCTAATTTCTCAGCCCTAATGCTTAGAGAAAATCTGAGCACAAGAAACAAAAAACATGATAGTTCAATAATTTTTACATTATTAATTCATAGCAGAGCACTTGCTCAAAAGATACTCTATTAAGGCCTGATTAAGATACTTTTTTATTAATGAAATAAAATTTTACCTTTCAATTTCTTAATTTTATCCAGAACCATGATCATTTATTTTTCCCAATCCTTACACCTGCAACAATCTGTTATCCACACAGCAAGAGTGATATTTTCATTATCCATAGAGGAAGAATGATATTTTTAAAAAGAAAATTGGATATTAGATGCTGAAAACTCTCCAGAGATTTCTTATAACAGTTATAATATAGTCCAAAGGCCTTATTATGATTGGGCTTCTGATAACCTGTCAGCCTATCCAGTCATTCTTCCCCTTGCTCGGTATTCAACAACCTTAGTGGCCTTTTTGTTCTTCCTCAAGTATGCTAAACACACTTAAGGGTTTATGTCTTTGATCTTGGTCTTCCCTCAGGCTGGAACACTTTCCCCTACATAGTCTCATGTCTGTTCTCAATGACTCACTGCAATACTCTATTCGCTCAAGAGATCCATTGCATGATTCAATAATCTGCTCAAATGCCACCTCCCAGAGAGCCTTTTTCTTACCACTCCAGCTAAACAACTTACTCTCTACTCCTTGCCTCCCTGCCCTTTGGCCCTCACTTTCTATATCCATATCTTGCTTCATTTCCATTCATGGGATTTATAATGTTTAGATATTGCAGAGCCCAACACAATCCCTATGGGCGCCAGATGTGTTCTGGAATTGTTTTGAGTTTTCATAGGTAATATGGTCCATGTACTGTAATTATGTAGCATGCCCCTTTCCAACTCTGTGAGAAATCTGGGACAGTGCTCCGAAATAAAATACGTTAATATCTCTACAACAAATCATACATTCATTGCAAGAGGGATTTTTAAAAAGACAATAAACAGCCGCTAATCAGTTTTACTACTAAACAAGTTAAGATTAGGTCAGGTTTTACCACTATATGAATTGCTGAAACTTAACAGTTTCAGAGCTTTTTGATTTTGGAAGTGCTTTTATGGGATTGTGGACTATATTACATATTAAGTTGTTCATTTCTTTATTGTCTGTTTCCCTATATGTACATGTTCCATCAAACACAAAGGAATGACACCTGGTATGTTCACCAGACCAGAGACTTTCTCTTTTTAGTTGCTGCATACCTAGTGCCTAGGAGATAATAGCCTATAAATATTAGTGTAGTGGATAAATGGAAGTTTTTGTAAGGATTGGTTGTTTTTGTTTTTTATAAGTAAATACCATCCAATAATAATACAACTCTTCTCAATTGAAGGAATGGTTGAAAAAATTATTTTAAAAGCTTCTTAAAATTATTTATTTTAATGTTCACTGAAAGGAAAAAATATTATAAACAGCATGTACATAAAACTGCAGGAAACACTCAGCCTGTGTGATCCAATGGGAAGAGTTCTCAACTAGAATTCTAGAGGTCTAGTTTTGTTCTTCCTTGCATTCCTATTTTCAAAAACTTATCTATTTCTCATTTATTCATCCATCTTCCATCCATCTAGCTCTTTCTCTTTGATTTAGATATCTTACCATTCTTGGACCGATTCATTATCTGTAAAATGAAAGGGTAGAACGCAATGATATTTAGTAGTTTGATGATTTTACTAATGGTTAAATAATTGAGGTAGTAATCACTCTATCCCAGAAGTTAGCTGACCAGTCTGAAAGAAATAATTTTGCTCATCTAATCTACAATTTAAAAAATGAGACTAATTTCTAATTAAATTTTAGCACTTCTAACTCCAATGAACATGTATTTTATGTCACAAATATACAACAGTGAACTTTTGTGTGAATGTAAACCTAGTAATAATAACACTGAGCATTTACTATGTACCAGACACTACTGTAAGTTCATTATGTTTATTAAAATTACAGCAACTCCATTTGGAGGGTACTAATATTCTGCCCTGTGGTAGAATGAATTACTCCTTTTCTTCACACCTCCATGGAAGGTGTATGTATACCTCTCTGCTCTCTGACTTTGGCTTGGCCATGTGATGTGCTTTCACCAATAGAATAACAGCAGACATCAAATAGCCAGAGCCTTGAGATATGCTTGTGCAGTCGGGCTTCTCCCCTTGCTATCCTGCTTTCACTCTGAGGGAAAAAAAATGTTTCAGACAGTTGTATGTCTAAGGAAGATAACAGACATGTGGCACAGACTTAGACTCAGCCTCCACTAGGAACCATGTCCAGTTGAGCCCAGCCTAGATCAGACCTATTCCAGCTTACCCCCAGACTCCTGAGTGAAAACTAAATGCTTGTCGTGGTATGCCAGTGAGATTTTGTGGTGGTTTGTACTACAGCAAAAGCTCACTAATAAACTTCCTTTTTATAGAGAATGAAAATGAGGGGCAGAGATTAAGTAACTCATCCAAATTTTCACAGCTAATCGATAGAGCTGGGATATGAAACCATGAGAGTCTGCCTAAAGGGCCTACACTCTTAAACCCTATGCTATATTGTTACATTATACTGGCTGTATCATATGATAATAAGCCATTTATTAAAATGGCAGTAGGTGATACGGCACATATTAAAATTCATAATTGTAAATGTAGTCTAATTGTTGACAAAGTTGTCTTGCAGCTTTGAGTGAAATGTTTTGTCTTGAGAGATTTAAGTATAAAATATAAAATGAATGTACTTTTTTCTGGAATCAGATTAATAAGACTATACATCTCATGCGGTTGGCTTCCCAGTTCACCCTGTTTCCAAACAGTGGCCCTCAGTGCTGATTACTCTATTACATGATTCCAGCTCTCTGGCCCTGGCTGACCAATCAGGCATGCATGTGTGATGCAGGCTGGATCAGCTAGATTTCTCTTCTAGTATTTTGAAGTTTGGACACATGACTGGGAGTTGCCATCAATGGCTCTCTGGAGAAAGCTGTAATCCCCAGGGCTACCCTTATGCCTTTCCTTTCCACCTGTCAATTCCATGAGATACTCAAGTATCTTCCCAAATACCCTTTTTGAATACCTGCCAAAACTTGTTTTTCTTGTTGCAACCAAAGAAATTTAGCCACAATAAGCTTTTTTTAAAATATGTTTTTATTATTTTTTAAATTTCGGTATCATTAATATAAAATCACATGGGCAACACTGTAGTTACTAGATTCCCCTCATTATCAAGTCCCCACCACATACCCCATTATAGTCACTACCCATCAGCATAGTAAGATGCTACAGAGTTACTACTTGTTTTCTCTGTGCTATACTGCCTTCCCCGTGCTCCCTCCTATGTTACGTGTGCTAATCGTAATGCCCCTTATTCCCCTTCTCCCTCCCTCCCCACCCATCCTTCCCAGTCCCTTTCCCTTTGGTAACTGTTAGTCCATTCTTGGGTTCTGTGAGTCTGCTGCTGTTTTGTTCCTTCAGTTTTTGCTTTGTTCTTATACTCCACAGATGTGTGAAATCATTTGGTATTTGTCTTTCTCTGCCTGGCTTATTTCACTAAGCATAATACCCTCTAGCTCCATCTATGTTGTTGCAAATGGTAGGATTTGTTTTCTTCTAATGGCTGAATAATATCCCATTGTGTATATGTACCACATCTTCTTTATCCATTTATCTGCTGATGGACACTTAGGTTGCTTCCATTTCTTGGCTATTGTAAATAGTGCTGCAATAAACATAGGGGTGCATATGTCTTTTTGAAACTGGGATCCTACATTCTTAGGATAAATTCCTAGGAGTGGAATTCCTGGGTCAAATGGTACTTCTATTTTTAGTTTTTTGAGGAACCTCCATACAGCTTTCCACAATGGCTGAAATAGTTTACATTCCCCCCAACAGTGTAGGAGGGTTCCCCTTTCTCTGGATCCTCGCCAGCATTTGTAGTTCCTAGTCTTTTCGATGGTGGGCATCTTAATTAGTGGGAGGTGATATATCATTGTAGTTTTAATTTACATTTCCCTGATACTTAGTGATGTGGAGCATCTTTTCATGTGCCTGTTGGTCTTCTGAATTACTTCTTTGGAGAATTGTCTGTTCATATCCTCCCCCCATTTTTTAATAGGGTTATTTGCTTTTTGGGTGTTGAGGCATGTGAGTGCTTTATATATTTTGCATATTAGCCCCTTGTTGGATATGCCATTTACAAATATATTCTCCCATACTGCAGGATGCCTTTTTGTTCTGCTGATGGTGTCCTTTGCTGTACAGAAGCTTTTTAGCATGATGTAGTCCATTTGCTCATTTTTTATTTTGTTTCCCTTGCCTGAAGAGGTGCATTCAGGAAAAAGTTGCTCATGTTTATATTCAAGAGATTTTGCCTATGTTTTCTTCTAAGGATTTTATGGTTTCATGACTTACATTAAGGTCTTTGATCCATTTTGAGTTTACTTTGTGTATGGGGTTGGACAATAATCCAGCTGCATTCTCTTACATGTAGCTGTCCAGTTTTGCCAACACCAGCTGTTGAAGAGACTGCCATTTCCCCATTGTATGTCCATGGCTCCTTTATCATATATTAATTGACAATATGCTTGGGTTTATATCTGGGCTAACCACAATAGGCTTTTAAAAAATCCATTGTTCTTCTTGTTATAATTTAAAAATGCAGAGTAAGGATTAAAAAAAATTTTTTTTATTTTGATATCATTAATGTACAATTACTTGAACAACATTATGGTTACTAGACTCAGAGTAAGGATTTTTTAAAAAAGAGACCACATAAAGTTTGCATTTGTTTTATAGTCTCTCAAAGTAATTTTGAAATTCATAGTTATGGATCACATGTTCTCTGATACTAGTTAAAAATTCTTTCCTATTTTAAAATCAGCACCCACAGACCCTCAGAGCATCTGTGGACAGAACTATGTTTTAGTAAGGTTGAATAAAGTAGATTCACTTTATAATCCTATATATTTTATTTTATGCATTTAAAAACCATTTTATGAAGAGTTTTCTATATTCATTTTTATAATGAAAGGCAAGTGGACATATAGGATTATCTGTGCCATTGATTCACTCAAAAACTATTTATGAACCCAAATAAATTCCAGACATTGTTTGGGTAGGGACTGAACAGTCTCTGCCCTCATAGAGTAGTGATAAGAAATAATATGTGGAATATAACTTGAAAATTTCATAGTCCTATTAGTAATGAATCTGGCATGTCTATACAGTAAGGAGACAAGAGTAGCTTAAAAGTTTGAATATGGAGGCAAAATGTTTGGAGAAAATTTATGTGCAATCCTTAATCCCTGCCTACTTTTCAAGAGGGATATATCAGGCAGATATCATATGTAAGAGTATATAATAAAGTGTAACCACCAACACAATGGCAATATTTATGTTACATTTTTTACTTTACCAGGGATTTCATATCTCCTATTACAACATAACCTCTTAATATTTCTTCCAGATGAACAGGTGAAAAAATGGAGCCTCAGAGGTTTGAGATGCTTGATCACTTTGAGTAGTGATAGAACCAGGGCTATAGCCTGGTTTCCAAGTCCCCGTTTTATTGTCATTATATCACACTACATTATCTTTACAAAAGACTGTTTCACAGCATACAGTGTTGAAATTTCTTTTTATTTCAAACATTATCAGGGTCACACAGAAGGTGCTAGTTACAAATTAACATCTTATGTCATCAGGCATATGCTCAAATCAGTAAGAACTGTGGGATGGTGTGATGGAATTGGTAGTGGAAGAGCTTAAGAATGTATTACTAAAGCAGATTGCCCTAACCAGTGGATTTAACTGTCTAGGGCAGGGGTTGGCAAACTTTAGCCTGCAAATCAAATCCAGCCTGCCCCCTGTTTTTGTATGGCCTATGAGCCATGAATGATATTTACATATTTAAATGGTTCAAAAAGCATCAAAAGAAAAAAATCATGACACCTGAAAATTATATTTAATTCAAATTTCAGTGTTCATAAACAGGAGTGCAGCCATATTCATTTGCTTACTCACTGCCTACAGCTGCTTTCACACTTTAAGAGGAGAGTTGAGAAGGATCCAGATAGGCAAGTCTGTGAAGTCTAAAATATTTACTATCTGTCCTTTTACAGAAAAAGTTTGTTGACCCCTGATCTAAAAGATCACAGAATTTTTCAAGGAGTTTATAATATTAAAGGCAGTAATGGCATCTGTTTAAACTTGTCATTTGAAAAGTTTAACAATTCAGTTATTTACATATTTTTTCCCCTTAAGAGCACCCAAGGTATATGAATGAATGACTATCTTAGGGGCCTTAGAAGCATGCTTGTATCTTGGTCACTCAGTCAGCTGATCAGTTGCATGACCACCTTGACATGTTGTTTATTATTATAGAAGTTTAAGTTGATCAGTAAGTTGCACTGATCTAATCAAAAGGAACTCCCAAAAGGCTCAAATTCTTAAAAAAAAGTCAGTATTAAAAGGAATATGGTGATGATCATATCCAAAACTTTCTTGACTGAAATTTTCTCTTAAAAATGAAAACCAGCTGATTTTGAAAGCACAAAATAAAAAAAACCTCCGAAAGATTATATCATAAAAGCAGTTTTATACCTACTTTTGATGATGTAACTTAGAGTTACTTTTCAATATTCATTTAAATATGCATTTGGCTTCAAAGCCAAATATTTTTAAAGTGTTGTCTTAATTTTATATCATTATCAAGTGATACTCCCCCCCACAACTTAAAGTAAATTAAACAGCAGGTCACTTACCAGAAGTGGAAAAAGTTTAAATGTCTTTATTATGTATGATAAATACTAGATATTTAAAATGAATTTTATCATACAATTTTTAATAATACATTTTCCCAACATTTTTGTAACTCAAAAAAAAATGACAACTCTCTTGGAAATTTTAAGGTTTTCTATTTAAAAAATGTTGAGAAACACTATAGTACAGGGTAGGAAAAAAAGTGGTAATATTTATTCACTCTACTTGTTCATTCATTCTCCTTCAGTGAACAAATGAGTACATCTTTGCCAACCAGCACAGAAAAAACCCAAGAGATACATGACAGTTCTTGCTTGTAAGCTTACAGGATGATGGCTGGAAAAGAGATAAATATATGATTGTTAAAATGCAGTTTGATAAATTTTCTAATAGATATAAAGTAAGCTGGTGATAGATGTAAAGAATCTCTTACATTATAATTTAGAACAAAAATGTACTCAGATCATGGAGGTGAGAACAGAAAAGAGAGACTGAATTGGAGATATTAGTAAGATAGAATCCATGAGGCATACTGACCGGTTTGATGCGAAAGAGTAAGATTTACAATTATTGTCATTAAGAATGCCCCTTATTTAGACATATAAGGAGAAAGAAAGAAGGGTCTAATGAATATTTACTTAGAAAAAGGATAACTTGAAAATTCTCTACAGATGAAATTCTGACACATGCTACCACAGTAATGAACCTTGAAAGCGTTATGCAAGGTAAAAGAAGCCAGACACAAAAGTCTGCACATCGTCTGATTCTATGTATATGAAATGTTCAGAATAGGCAAATCCATACTGACAAAAAGATTAGTGATTGCCAGTAGCTTACTGTAGAGGGGAATGGAGAGTGACTGCTAAGGGGCATAGAGTTTCTTTTTGGGGTGATGAAAATATTCTGGAATTAAATAGTGGGATTGATGTACAACATTGTGGATATATGAATAAGAACTGAATTGTACAACTTGAAATTGTGAATTTTATAGCATGTGAATTATATCTTGATAAAGCTGTCATTAAATGTTAAAAAAATGACTCATTTATCAGATACTTTTCAATTTTAAAGTATTTAAAATAAGCTGCCAAGATGAATTTTACTAGGGAAATATTTTTGTTTCAGACTGAATAGCCATATTGATTGTGTAAGATGTACCTAAAAGAAAATAGTAACAGAGTTGGCCACATATTTCACATTTTAAAATCTGAACACACATAAATAAATCTAAACCTGGAACACATGTAATTAGTATGGATAAGTAAAGAAACATAGGAAAAGAACCAAATAATAGAATAAGCCTGGTCTACACTGTATTATGTCTTTACTTGTAAGATTCAACAAAAATTAAAATTTTCAATCAAAAGCTAAAAAAAGTCATTAGTTAATCTGGCAATTTTCACTCTGAATCCAATGTCCAAATTCCTTCTATTCCCAATTAAGTTAGAGAATGTTTATACACCAATTTAAAACCAGTACAACAGGATCACTGTGAACAATGTCTTCTAGAAATGAGAAAATTAAAAATGACAGATTGAATTAGAAGAATGAAAGAATGACAAAACTAGAATCTGTATGAATTTGAACAACCTTAAGTTTTCACATGTAAAAGATTGAATTAGAGAGGAAAAGAAAAAAGAGAAGAAAGAGGCAGCAAAGTTCACTAAGATCTTTGTTTATTCATTTGGGTTGTAGACTGATGTTTTAGTAGGATTGAGCTGAAGATATTACCATATATTATATATACATGGCCTATATAAAGACAATTTTTAGAGTACAAATAATAAAACATCGGTAGAACTGAAATGTTATAAGAACCAAAAAACTATATATGTAGCAAGAAACCAACACATTTTCTTTAATATTCACAGAAAATGTAACAGTATAAAATTCTTAAGAAATTACCAATCTTTCTTTAGTTATCCAAATTATTTTGTATAATTTATGTTTTTTTACACTGAACGATAAAAGTAAAATGGGTAAGCTTCAATTTATAAATATAACATAGTAATATGATTATTAGATTCTAATATATGACTATGAGCTAAATTCAAGCTGCTCCCAGGATTTATCCTGGTATGTGTGAAATCACAGTAACAGTCTTAAAAAAAATTTTGTTTCTGGCATTTTAAAATCATGATGTAAGGTTTACATTATTAAATTGTTTAATAATATAAGTATAAAATACAATTGCATTTAGTTATTTAGAAAAATGTGAGCTTCCCAATCATAATTAAAAAATTTTTTTTATTAAGGTATTATTGATACACACTCTTTCGAAGGTATCATATGAAAAAACAATGTGGTTACTACATTTACCCATATTATCAAGTCCCCACCAATACCCCAATGCAGTCACTGTCCATCAGTGTAGTAAGATGCCACAGATTCACTGGTTGCTTTCTCTGTGCTACAATGTTTTCCCCATGACCCCCCACACCATGTGCACTGAACATAATGCACCTTAATCCACATCTCCCTCCCTCCCGAACCATCCTCTCACAACCCTCCCCTTTGGTAACCACTAGCCCTTTCTTGGAGTCTGTGAGTCTGCTGCTATTTTGTTCCTTCAGTTTTGCTTCATTATTTTACTCCACAAATGAGGGAAATCATTTGGCACTTGTCTTTCTCTGCCTGGCTTATTTCACTGAGCATAATATCCTCCAGCTCCATCGATTTTGTTGCAAATGGTAGAACTTGTTTCCTTTTCATGGCTGAATAGTATTCCATGGTGTTTATGGTTCTAATCTTATGCCAGTACCAAATTTTCTAGATTACTGTGGCTTTGTAGTAGAGCTTGAAGTTGGGGAGCATAATTCCCCAGCTTTATTCTTCCTTCTCAGGATTGCTTTGGCTATTCAGAGTCTTTTGTGGTTCATATGGATTTTAGAACTACTTGCTCTAGTTTGTTGAAGAATGCTGTTGGTATTTTGATAGGAATTGTATTGAATCTGTAGATTGCTTTAAGCAGGATAGCCATTTTGATAATATCAATTCTTCCTATCAATGAGCATGGGATGTGTTTCCATTTATTGGTATCTTCTTTAATTTCTCTCATGAGTGCCTCACAGTTTTCAGAGTATAGGTCTTTCACTTCCTTGGTTAGGTTTATTCCTAGGTATTTTATTCTTTTTGATGCAACTGTGATTGGAATTGTTTTCTCATTTCTCTTTCTGCTAGTTCATCGTTATTGTATAGGAATGCAACAGATTTCTGTTTATTAATTTTGTATCTCACAACTTTGCTGAATTGAGAAATTAGATCTAGGAGTTTTGGGGTGGATTCTTTAGGTTTTTTTATGTACAATATCATGTCATCTGCAAACAGGGACAGATTGACTTCTTACTTGCCAATCTGGATGCCTTTGATTTCTTTGTGTTGTTTGATTGCCATGGCTAGGACCTCCAGTACTATGTTGAACAGAAGTGGGGAGAGTGGGCATCCTTGTCTTGTTCCCTATCTTAAAGGAAAAGCTTTCAGCTCTCGCTGTTATGTATATAATGTTGGCTGTAGGTTTGTCATACATGGTCTTTATTATGTTGAGGTAATTGCCCTGTATATCCATTTTGTTGAGAGTTTTTATCATGAGCGGATGTTGAATTTTGTCAAATGCTTTTTCAGCATCTATGGAGATGATCATGTGGTTTTTGTCCTTTTTGTTGATGTGGTGAATGATGATGGATTTTTGAATGTTGTACTACCCTTGTATCCCTGGAATAAATCCTACTTGATCATCATGGATGATCTTTTCGATGTATTTTTGAATTCGGTTTGCTAATATTATGTTGAGTATTCTTGCATCTATGTTCATCAGGGATATTGGTCTGTAATTTGCTTTTTCATGGTATCTTTGCCTGGTTTTGGTATTACAGTGATTCTTGTCTCATAGAATGAGTTTGGAAGTATTCCCTTTTCTACTCTTTGGAAAACTTTAAGGAGGATGGGTATTAGGTCTGTACCAAATGTTTGATAAAATTCAGTAATGAAGTCATCTGGTCCAGGGATTTTGTTCTTAGATATTTTTGATTACCAATTCAATTTCATTGCTGGAAATTGGTCTGTTCAGATTTTTTGTTTCTTTCTGGCTCAGCCTTGGTAGGTTGTATTTTTCTAGAAAGTTGTCCACTTCTTCTAGTTTATCCAGTTTGTTGGCATATAACTTTTCATAGTATTCTCTAATAATTCTTTATGTTTCTGTGGTATCTGTAAGTGATTTTTCTTTTCTCATTTCTGATTCTGTTTATATGTTTAGACTCTTTTTTTCTTGATAAGTCTGGCTAGGGACATCTATTTTGTTTATTTTCTTGAAGAACCAGCTATTGCTTTCATTGATTCTTTCAATTGTTTCATTCTTCTTGATTTTATTTATTTCTACTCTAATTTTAGTATGTCCCCCCTTCTACTGACTTTGGGCCTCATTTGTTCTTCTTTTTCTAGTTTTGTTAATTGTGAGTTTAGACTGTTCACACAGGATTGTTATTCTTTCCTGAGGTAGGCCTGTATTGCAAAATACTTTCCTCTTAGAATGGGCTTTGCTGTATCCCACAGATTTTTGCGGTGTTGAATTATTGTTGTCATTTGTCTCCATATATTACTTGATCTCTGTTTTTATTTGGTCATTGATCCATTGGTTATTTAGGAGCATGTTGTCAAGCCTCCATGTGTTTGAGGGATTTTTCATTTTCTTTGTGTAATTTATTTCTAGTTTCATACCTTTGTGGCCTGAGAAACTGGTTGATACAATTTCAATCTTTTTGAATTTACTGAGTCTCTTTTTGTGGCATAGTATTATGAGCTATTCTTGAAAATGTACCATGTGCACTTGAGAAGAATGTGTATCCTGCTATTTTTGTGTGTAGAGTTCTGTAGATGTCTGTTAGGTCCATCTGTTCTAATGTATTGTTCAGTGCTTCTGTCTTCTTACTTAATTTCTTTCTGGTTGATGTGTCCTTCAGAGTGAGTGGAGTGTTGAAGTCTCCTAGAATGAATACACTGCATTCTATTTCCCCTTTTAATTCTGTTAGTATTTGTTTCACATATGTAGGTGCTCCTGTGTTGGGCACATAGATATTTATAATGGTTATATCTTCTTGTTGGATTGACCACTTAGTTATTATATAATATCCTTCTTTGTCTCTTGTGCCTTTCTTTGTTTTGAAGTCAATTTTGTCTGATACAAGTACTGCAACTCCTGGTTTTTTCTCCCTATTAGTTGCATGAAATATCTTTTTCCATCTCTTCACTTTTAGTCTATGTAAGTCTTTGGGTATTAAAGTGAGTCTCTTGTAGGCAGCATATAGATGGGGCTTGTTTTTTATCCATTCAGTGACTCTATGTCTTTTTATTGGTGCATTCAGTACATTTACATTTAGGGTGATTGTCGATGGGTATGTACTTATTGCCATTGCAGGCTTTAGATTCATGCTTACTAAAGGTTCAAGGGTAACTTCCTTACTATCTAAGAGTCTAACTTAACTCACTTAATATGCTATTACAAACACAATCAAAGGGTTCTTTTCTTTTTATCCTACTTTTTCTTCCTCCTCCATTCTTTATATTTTAGGTATCATATTCTGTACTCTTTGTCTATTCCTTGATTGACTTTGGGTATAATTTATTTAGTTTTACATTTGCTTAGTAATTAACTGTTGTACTTTCTTTACTGTGGTTTAATGACCTCTGTTGACAGCTATTAAACCTTAGGAACACTTCCATTTATAGCAGTTCCTCCAAAATACACTGTAGAGACAGTTTCTGGGAGGTAAATTCACTTAGCTTTCACTTATCTAGAAATTATTTAATCCCTCATTCAAATTTAAATGATAATCTTGCTGGATAAAGTATTCTTGGTTTGAGACCCTTCTGCTTCATTGCATTAAATACATCATGCCACTCCCTTCTGGCCTGTAAGGTTTCTGCTGAGAAGTCTGATGATAGCCTGATGGGCTTTCCTTTGTATGTGATCTCATTTCTCTATCTGGCTGTTTTTAATAGTCTGTCCTTATCCTTGATCTTTGCCATTTTAATTACTATATGTCTTGGTGGTATCTTCCTTGGGTCCCTTGTGTTGGGAGATCTGTGCACCTCCATGTCCTGAGACTATCTCCTTCCCCAGATTGGGGAAGTTTTCAGCAATTACATCCTCAAAGAGACTTTATGTCCCTTTTTCTCACTCTTCTTCTTCTGGTACCCCTATAATGTGAATATTGTTCCATTTGGATAGGTCACACAATTCTCTCAATATTCTTTCATCTTTAGATATCCTTTTTTTTCTCTGTGCCTCAGCTTCTTTGTATTCCTCTTCTCTAATTTCTATTTCATTTATCATCTCCTCCACAGTATCTAATCTGATTTCAATACCCTCCACTGTGCTCTTCAATGTTTGGATTTCTGACCGGAATTTATTCCTGAGTTCTTGAATATTTTTCTGTACCTCCATGAGCATTTTAATGATTTTTATTTTGAAATCTCTTTCAGGAAAATTCATGAGGTCAATTTCATTTGAATCTTTCTTAGGTCTTATATTCATAATTTTACTTAGAACCAGGTTCCTTTGGCGTTTTTTGTATATGGCGCCCTGTAGTGTCCAGAAGCTCTACTCTCTGGAGCTGCTCAGCCCCTGAAGCAATGTCAGAGGTCATAGTAGAGCGGTATTAGTACCTGGGGGGAGGAAAGAGCTGTTTCCTGCTTCCTGGATGCTATGCCTGTCTCCACAGCCAGAACTAGTGGGCTGAGCACAGAGGTATAAGAGCCTTTATGCTTTGCATTTGTAGTTGCTGTAGAAAGATATTCCCTCTGGCTGGCCTAACACCAGGGTAGGATTTGCCAGTTTGCGAGACAGGTGGGGCTGGCTGGGAGAAAGGTGCAATAGGCTGAGTATCACGGAGCGGGTCCTTGGAGTTGTGTAGGCAGCCAGGGAGCTGGAGCTTTGGGCAAAGTGCACCCGGACAATTTTGTCTACCTGTCCTTTCTCCTGAGTAGTAAGCTCTGTGCAGTCCTTGCCCCTTTAGCAGCCCTCTTGCTGTGAGGAATCTCTCAGACTGTCCACCTTTCTTTTGTCCCTGAGCAGCAGGATATGGATCCCTGCTTTCCACAGACAGCTGGAATCTCAGTCTCTCCAGGTATCCTGCCTGTCTTAGCTTTCCAACCCCCTAATCATGATAGTACCATGAAACCACCATGAAATGTAGGTTTGTGGTCCCAGAGCAGATCTCCAGAGTTATGTATTCAGCAGTCCCAGGCATCCACTCTTCTCTCCCTGCTCCAATTCTCTTCCTCCTACCAGTGATCTGGGGTAGGGGAAGGGCCTGGGTTCCTCCGGGCCACAGCTTTGGTACGTTACCCTGTTTTGTGAGGTTTATTCTTTTCTCCAGGTGTATGCAGTTTGGCGCAGTCCTTTTTCTTGTTGCTCTTTTCAGGATTAGTGGTATTAATTATATTTTCCTATTATATGTGGTTTTAGGAGGAAGCATCTGTCTCACCACTCTCACCGCCATCTTTTATCCTTTCCCCAATGATTTTTATAAAGCCGCTATCTCTTGAATAGTCTGTGTAAAATAATGTGGTGTGTTTGAACTACAGATAAAAAGAATTCAGCAGCCTTTTATTAATGGTACACTCAGCACTGGAAGTAGAAAAGGATGATGGGTAAGGCATATATACATATATGAAGATAATGTAGCAGTAGCAACACTGTATGAACATAAGGGTCTGTAGGTCGTATTTAGGAAAAAGAAATTTGGCTAGTGCTGTAGCTGGGGAAAAAAGTAGTTTTATAGCTTTACTTATCATTTTGAAATGAAAATGATGTTAAGATGTGTCATATAACAAAGATTTTCTGATCAAATATTATGTCTAAGCTTTTTAAAGTCTACATTAGAATTTTAGTTGGAAATGAAAAAGACAACACAAGAATATATATAACTAAATGATCATGTGTAGCCAATTCAGCTATATGGACTACTATGTCAACATAAACAGTTATAGAAAGTAATAAAAAAATACTTATGGTAACATCAAATGAAACAGTTACAATATAGTATGCCAACCAATTAAAAGACAGATAATAATAAGGGTTAAAAATTACATTTGGATTTGGAAAATTTTTTATTATTTATAAAGATGTTTAATAAATCTTGTGCAGAAACATAGCTGCAGACTCTTAAAACTTAATTTGTTTCAAAGAAACTTTTACTACAATTGATAGAACAGGCAGTTGGTGACACTATTTCTATTAATTTTCATAATTCACGGAAATATTTGCTATATTATTAAATGTTCTGTTTTAAAGTTTCTAAGAAAAATAATTAAATACAAAAGTTGGGGAAGGAAGACTCCACATAAATGACAAAGAGGCAAAAAAGAATCTATAAAAATTATTTTAATAGTCAATTGATATTTCTGGGCAACCTTTTTAAAAAAAGAGTAACAGATAATTAAAATAGTTAAGCAAGAATTAGGTATGTACCAAAATCAAAAAATTGTTTCCAGTCACACATTTCACCTAGAAGAAATGAAGAGACTTATAATTTAAGCTTATTAAAGTAGTTGCCTGGATGAGCTAAGAACACAGTATAGTGTGTCCTTATTTCATGTCTTCACAATTGTATGACATAATGAACTGATTAACTAATGTGGACTAATGGAAGGAACATTATATTGAACTTTACACTTACCATGGTGAGCATTTTGTAATGTATGTAATTGTCAAATCACTATATTGTATACCTGAAACCAATATGATATTATATACCAACTATATTTCAAAAAACGGTAACTAAAGATCAAATATAGTTAAAAAATTCTATTAAACTTAATTCTCCACTGCAAAATATTTTCAAGTTCTATACAAAGGAACTAAAGTATAACTGGGCAACATAAAGTAAAAATAAACATAAATGTACAGTTAGTAAGAAGCTGAGACCAATAAAAGTGTACATCATATATATTTTCACCTAACATCACCCTTTCTTCTGTTATATTCTTCCATTTCCTTTCTCATCTCCAAACCCTCCTCATATTTTAAGAGCCCAAGCCCCCATACTCCATAAAGTCTCCTATGCACTCCAATTCATAGTGATCTCCTCTTTCTCTCACTCTTTAAGAGTACTACCTACTTAAAAATTGAGATACAGGAAAAAGCTAACTATTTTTTTCCTATCATAGAGATATGCCATAATTTGTTTATTTCTAAAGTAATTTTTTCTTTTATTAAAGTAATTTATGATCATTGTAAAAGTCAAAGTACATAGAAGAGTATAATGAGAAAAATAAGCCCCATCTCTTCTCTCTCAGATAAATACCACCAATAATTTCTTGCATGTCTCATTCTATAAATTGTATACACCTGTCTTAGAAACTCTTCAGGACAAATGGGTTTATAAATTTGAAATTTTAAGATTAGAAAGGTAACCAGATGCATTTACTGCATATTACTGAACACTAGCCAGTGGTGTCTGGCAGCATCTCATAATCAAATACATTCACATTTCTGTAGTGAATATTCACTGTTTGATAACATAGTAAATAATTTCATATATTCATAAACAGTTTTATTATTTCCTCAAAGGATATGTCTTTTATCCCTCAGCTGAGACAGATCTGACATATAACATTGATAAATTTAAGGTGTACAACATGGTGATTTGATACACATTTATATTGCAAAATTATTACTACAATAAGTGAACATACTCATCAGCTCAACTAATTACAGTTTTTTTTTTTTTTTGCATGGTAAGATCATTTAAAATCTACTCTCTTAGCTACTTTCAAGTACATAATATAGTCTTGTTAACTATAGGCATCATGATAAATATCAGATGCCAAGAACTTACTCATTTTATGACTGGAAGTCTGTGCCCTGTAACCAAAATTTTGCCTTTCCCTCACTTCACAGCCCTAGCAGCCACCACCATTCAATTCTGTTTCTGTGAGTTTAAGCTTTTTTTTCTTTCCTATTACATTCCACATATAAGTGAGATCTTACAGTATGTCTTTCTCTGGCTGACTTGTTTCACTTAGCATAATGCTATCAAAGTTTATTTAAATGGTAGAATTTTCTTTTGTTATGGCTGAAATATATATATATATGCAGTATATTTATGTTTTCTTTATCCATTCATTCATCCGTCTATGGACACCTAGGTTGTTTCCCTGTCTTGGCTATTGTGAATAATGTAATGAGCATGGAGGTGCAGATATCTCTTTGAGACAGTGATTTCATTTCCTTTGGGAATATACCCAGAAATGGGACCATATGATAGGTCTACTTTAACTTTCTGTGGAACCTCTATACTGTTCTCCAGAATGGCTATACCAACTTATATTTCCACCAACAGTGCTCAAGGATTCTCTGTTCTCCACATCCTCATTAGCACTTATTACATCATCTTTATAAAAGTCATTTTTACAGATGTCAGGTGTATCTTATTGCAGCTTTGATTTTTATTTCTCTGATGACCAGTGATGTTGAGTCCCTTCTCACATACTGTTGGCCATCTGTGCATCGTCTTCTTTGGAAAAATGTCTATTCAGGTCACCTGCCCATTTTTAGGTTGGATTATTTACTTTTGGGTATTGAGCTGTATGATTTCCTTATATTTTAGATATTAATTTCTTATGTGATATATGGTTATAAATAGCTCTTTAATTCATGATGGCTTCAGTGGGCCCTTAATATTCCTAGGTCAGTTAGGTTTTGCTGTCAAAATGTGTTGAGGGAAAAAAAACTTCTGGATTTCAGAACTTTTGCTAACTAAGTCTGTAGTAAGTCTACTCATGGAAAACCAATATATTACCATATACTTCTAATGATAAACTGTAACCTTTTTTTCCTTCTTACTGCTTCACTATGAAACACAATTTTGTTCTGTCACAATGTTTAATGCCTGAAATCACAGAGAACACTACCTGATTCATTAAATACAGATAGAAATTTAGTACCAATTATTAAAAGGTTTAATTGCTGAGTTGCTTCTCGATTTTTGTATATTTCCCAGAAGCAGCTCCTACAGAGAATTCAGGTAATTCAGAAAGTGGATCAATTGAAGATCCTTTATCTGGTGACATATCGTATATCCATTCAATGTCCTTAACCACTGTCTCCTATATCAGGCTTGTTTTGCTTCCAGATATATCCCACATTCTCTCTTTGCTACTGATTAGGGCTAATAAATTATTCACATCTATTATACTTGCTTGATTCATCCTTTTACTTTCCCTCTTCATTTCCAACTGTTGTTGTTTTCTTTTTATGTTTTCTTACCAGTTGTGCTCAGTAGATATTTAACCTGGCTGACAGTTCGTCTCTTTGTGATATATCACAAGTATTTGTTGCATGGTTTCATATGTATCTTACACACTAAAACCTTTAAGTATTTTAAGTAAACACTTAGAAACATACAATTCATATAAACAAGTTTATATATTGTATTAAGTTCACATTAAGTACAATGCTTACTCTGAAAACCTGCATAATCTAAACTTATTTTTAAAAGGTTAAAAGAAAGCACCCAGAAGTGCATTCCTGTCTTTAAAATTGTCACTACTTGCCTGCTGTGAATTTTATAATTGAGATCAATTTTGTATCTGCCACCTGCTAATATAGTAAAAATAGGCATAGTTTGCTCAGGATCATTTGATACTTACATATTTATTGTCTAGAAAGATTATATGAAAACAAAGCTCAGCTAAACCTTCAGGAAACTTATCTAAGTTTTGTATAAATATAAATAAGCATATGTGTATCTCCTTTTAAAAAATTATTCAAACATGAATATTTGATCTATAATGTCCTGTAATTCACATTTTTATTTAACAAGCATATCTTTTCATAATACCACAGAGATCTATTTCTTTAGAGCACCTGAGGTAGCTGAATGTAGCCAGAGTAAAACCCATAACCTTACTGACAAGTCTCACTATTCATGAGGAACTCAAGCAGGCTCTTAATGTTCCCAGGCAATCATAATATATTTTCCTACTCCATTGAATTTCCCATTTTCCTAGACAATGTTTTCACACCAACTCTTCCTTAAGTCACCTCCCTCACACTCTACATCCAGTCTATCAGTTGACTTAATTTCAAATTACATCCAACTACTTTTCACCACTTCCATTGCTATTCCTCTGGCCTAAGGCATCATTATTTTGAAATTACTTCCCAGCTTTTATTCTTGCTTTCCGTCAATCTGTTTGTAGTAACGCCAATAAGAGTAAGCTTTTAAAATTCGTCAGATTGTGTCACTCCTCTAAAATAAATAAACTCGAGCAGACATTATCTTCTGCCCCATTTCCTACCTCTACTTCCCTTATTCTACTCAAGTCACACAGGCCTCTAACTCTTTTCATTTACATCTGACATGTTCCTCTCTCAAGGCATCTGCAGTAGCCATTTTCTCCACTTGGGAATACTTTCTCCTCAGATAGCCACATGACTAACTCCCTTGCTTCCTATAAGCCACCTCCCTTCAGTAAGAGTTGCAATTTTTTTTTTCAGTGTTTGTAGTCTGTCTTTTGATTTTGCTTGCACTTTTTTTCCTCGAAATATGGTCAAATTTATTAATTATTTTCCTTTAGAGAATCCAGATTTTGTTTTCAAGGTTTTTTTCAGCTCTGAAGTCATAAGAAAACACTCCTGTGTTTTCTGAGTATCTCTATGGCTTCATATTTTACTTTTAAATATTCGGTCCATTTAAAATAAATCTTGTGTGGTGTGAGGTATGGATTCAACTTTTCTTACAGATGGTTAACCAGCTGTGCTAACAAGTGCTAAATAGTTCATCTTTCCTCACCGATGAGATGTCATCTTTATCATTTTTAATATTCCTGCCTTAATTAAGTATATTGCTAGAGTTTATAATCCTGTTCACTTTATCAATTCATATACCAATACAGCCTTTTTCAGGTAGGGTTCTCAAAGAGAATTAAACTAAAAAAAATGACATGCGACTATTTTCTTAATTATCTCAAGGGTGATAGTTTCCTGATTCTCCCAGACAGAGTATAGCTAGTGCCATTCTAGATGCATAGGAAGGAAGTTAATTCATTACATACACCGGCTTAATAATGGACACTCAAAGATATCACGCTCTAATCCTTAGAACCTGTTAATGTTACCTTATTAGGAAAAAGGATCTTCTCAAGTGTGATTAAGTTAAGGATTTGAAAGTTAGATTATCTTGGATTATCCAGGTTGGCCCTAAGTATGATCATAAGGGCTTTCATTAAAGAAAATCATATAGACACAGAAGGGGAGGAGGCCATGTGGCCACAGAGCCCAAGACTGAAATAATATGGCCATAAACCAAGGAAAGCTAGCAGCCACCAGAAACTGGAAGAGGCAAGGAAAGGATTCCCCTTAGAGCCTATAGAGGGAGAATGGCCCCTGCCAACAGCTTGATTTCAGTCCACTGACATGAGATTCAGACTTCCAGCGTCTGGAACAGCATCAGTATCTGTTGCAGTAAGCCACTGTTTGTGGTAGTTTATTATAGCAGACATAGAAAATTATAACCCAAACAATATATCTAGGCTGTGGCATATAGAGAAACAATATGCCTAGGCACAATATGGCACTACGGCTTCTTTCAAAGTCAGTTTGGTATACATGAAAGTTACCTATATGGACACATTAATCTGTGCCATAGTAATGTAGTGAATTCTCTTATTATTTGTAGTAATTACACAGTTGATTTTATTTTGGGTGGTGGTTCCAGGCATATAATCATATCATCTACACAGAGGGGTTCTAACTTCACCTTTTTCATTTTTTTTTTAAATTATAGTATCTTTCTCTTGCCTGGTACCCTTCTCCACAATATTAGATAAGTCCTGACTGGGCATCTTTGCAGTGTTTCTGACTTCTGTGCAAATGCTTTCAGTGTTTCCTCATTCTTCCCTCACATCAACACTTGCTTTTTATATATTAAAGGACTGAGAGGACAACACTTTCCAAGTTCAGTGTGTTTTCCACTGTTTTCCCTTGTATTTGAATTGTTTGTTTTATAAGTGTTGGTGACATATTATTTGGTTTGTAGATATTTGTAACTGTGATATCTTCATTGTGAATTGCACTGTTTGCATTAAAATGTGACTGCTCATTTCATTTGATGTTTATGTGGATTGATTCCTCTGGTCTGTATTTTGTCTGCCTTTATTTGGCTTAATTTTTATCTTATTTTAGTGTTCAATATTTCTAAACACTTTAGTTGTGTTTCTTGCATGTATCAGAGAATAGAATTTTGCTCTGTCATTTGTTGGAAATCCACTTTTAAAAAAACTAATGAGTTAAGTCCACTTACATGAATTTTTCTCTTGGCTGTTTACCTTCAGTACAGTGTTAAATGGTAATTGTGACACTGGTCATCTGATAAATAGAATTGGTCTTTACTCTGTTATTTCATCTTGTTTTCTGGATTTTTTTTAAGAAGATAAATTTTATCATTCATTGTTATTTATATCATGTCTCTCCAGATGTAGTTCCTCTGTATCTCTGTTCTAGTAGTTACATTTATAGCTCTATGCATATAAATGTATTTACAAAATTAACTTATGTAATTTATATAAATTTATCTTTTATTTCTGCATTCAAGATCTATTAAGTTTAGGTCTGTAAATAATTATGATATCAGCTTTTTTTCTACTACTCTGTCCTGCTCTTTCTTTGTCATCATTTTTTCAGTTACTATTTTTCACTGTTTTTCTTTCTACTCTTAAATCTTGTGTATACTTTTATGATTTGCTACTTAAATAGACATTCTTTAACTTGCAAACATTAGACAAGAGGAAATCAATAAGCTTACAAGTACAAAAACCTGGAAGAAAGGGAAAACAGCTCGAATATGTAATTTCTATTTTTAGGAAATACAGTGTTCATATATATTTGTTTGTCTTTATTTTAAAGTGAAATCCTTTCAATGCTCACTGCTAGTCCATCTGTGGTAATTTTGCTAATTATTTCTATCTGATGGCAGTGATTAAATTTTTAGGGATATTTTCATGAAGGATAAACTTGAAACAAGATTCTCTGTAGTCTTTAAACCTGAAGACAGTTTGAATTTAAAATACAAAATACTCTTTTCTACAAGATCCTGTAGATGTTCTTCCACTATCAACTGGCACTAAATATTGATGTGGATAAATCAGAGACAAGCCTGAATATTTTTCTCTCTTATCAGTGATTTGATCATTATTCATGTTTATAGTGCAGTAACTTCATGAGGATATGCTCAGTACTGATGATTCTAGGTTACTTTTTCCTGGCCCATGGTGTTCCCTTTCAATATGTGGATTCAAATTGTCTTCTATTTTATAGAATAATTGTTAAATTTTATCTTTAAATATTTATCCTTTCCTACTCTTTTGTTATTTTTCTTCAATGTCTCTATCTGAATTTATCTATTACAATAAGACAGATAAATTAGATAAACACAGATAAAGACATCTTCATTGTTTCTATCACAATTTATCACACACAATCTTCTCTCTAATCATTTAGTTTTTCCTTTGGTTTATTTTATTCATTCTTCTCATTTTAATCTTTCATATACCTTAAGCTACTTTCCATAATTTTTAATCTCCTTTCCAATTTCATCTTTGAAATAAATAATTCTTATGTTTAGCCAGCTCATGATTAATCTTCTCCTATCTTTCCAACATCTTTCCTGGGTTTCTTGCTTTCTGGACCATGAGTTTTGCTCCTATAGGTGATTGCTCTATTCATTTCTTTCTTCTCTCTCTGCTCTGTGTCTGTGTGTATTCGTCCATCTCTCCTTACCCTTCTTCATGGAAAAAGCCATATAATAAATTTTCAGCAATATTAGGACTTACAATCTCCAAATTCTAAAACAAGCAGAAGTAGCTGAGATCTAGCAGGAAACACATAAGAGTAAGTGAAAAGAAGTAGGAGAAATAGTAGGGTAAAGGACCCCTGCAGTGCAAATCCCAGAAATGACAGCAAAAAATATGTCCTGAAGGTATATAGCACAGTCTAAGTTGCTACAGGCCTTGTTTGTAATCACAGATATGGGAACAGAGGTAATCCAAGTTTTTAGCATAATCCACTAGACTCAGTTAGGTTTAGAAAAGCAGAGAGGGTAGGGGCTACAAAAAAGATACACAGACAAGCCTACACACTGGTGAAGATTAGCAAATCCAGAACAGCATTTTGGACCTTCCCTTACTATCACCCTTCAGACCACCACACACACACACACACACACGCCTCTCTTGAAAATGGCTAGCCATCTAAAACCATTACATAATCAGCCATGAGTAATTTTAAAAAAAGGAATTAGCACAGCACTGGTACCAAAGACACTACAGGAAAAGAGGATGAGAAGGACAGCAAAATGTAGTAGTAGGCAGTAATCAATCACTAGAAAAATGTTACTGCAGTGCAAGGGAGAAGTTAGTAAACTGAACATTTTCATACGTTTATTACCATTTACATTTCTTCTTTAATAAATTGCATGTTCACATCTTTTATACAAATCAGCTGTCTTTTTTATACTAAGTTGTTAGCATTTTTGCATATTAAGAAAATAAGTACTTCTTTGCTGTAGTTACCAAATATTCTTAGGTTTTCAATTGCTTTTGAATCAAAATTTTTAATTTTTATTTATGGCAAAAAATTATTAATCTATTATTTTGTGGCTTTTAAAGAGTTGCTTTTTAAACAAAACCTTGAAGTTATCATTCAATTTTTTCCACAGATGTTCTAAATTTCACCGATCACATCAATCCCAGGTTAAAAAATCACCAATGGCTTCTTGTCATGGTATAAAACCTAAATTTAAAATTCCTGAACATGACCTCTAGGGCCCATACATGTCTGGCCCCTGCTATCTTTTCAGTCTTATTTCAAACCAGTCTTTCCCTCACTTTCTCCATACCAACACATGAGATTTCCTCCTTTACCTCAAACACATTAGTTCTTCCTGAAACAACAGCCTTTTCATTTGTTGTTCCATTTTGCTGCCTGGTGTGCTCTTTACCCAAACAAGGCTCTCACATCCATCATTCAGGAGGTTTTTGGTTAAATATAATTTCCTCAGAGAAGTCTTCCTTGACGATCTTATCTAAAATAGCACTCCTAGCTCTCCATCACTCTCCATCTGTTTATTACATTTTGTTCTTCTCTTCAGAACACTTTTTGAAATTACATTATTTAATTGTGTTCTAGCTTATTGTTTGTCTCCCACAAGAGCTCCACAAGGGCAGGGACTTCATTTCCTTCTCTGTTTATGTGAGTTCCTACAATAATCACCAGCAAATAGTTGGTGTGTGAATGCATTTTTAAAATGAACAAATTAATAAATGAATAATGTTTCCAATGCTTAATTAAAAAAATATTTTAAAGCAGCTTTAAAAAATTGACTCTGTTACTTAAAAAGAAACACAGGAAGGCAAACTGTTTACATGAAAAGTACTTCTTCAGAAGTTCTTGCTTTTAAAGTTTGTCTTATGGTGTTCTGTTGTTAGAACTCATTGGTACATGTATAACATGTAATTTCTTTTCTAGTGAGACCAGATCATATGCCTATTTAAAAACAGTTTAAGTTTGTCTTACCTTTGCTTTACATGTTACATTTTTATACCTACAAGCTCTTTGAGAAAGTATCTGTATTAAATGATAAAATCTTTGGCTTAGTGTTATTTTGAGTCTAGTGTAAATATATATACATTACACAATGCTTTAGAAATATTGCATTTTATGGAAAAAAAGCAAGATAAGGTGGACGATGGTTGCAATTTAAAACAGAATGATCTAACAAGAAGAAAATTCTAAAATTCACAAATATGTGGAGATTTAATGACATGCTATTGAAGAACTAATGGGTCAAAGAAAAAATCAAAAGAAATGAAAAAAAATACCTCAAGACAAATGAAAATGGAAATACAACATACCAAAACTTATGAAATTCAGCAAATGCAGTTCTAAGAGGGGAGTTTATAGTAATATATGCCTACATCAAGAAACAGGAGAAATCTTAAATAAACAACCTAAGTTTATACCCTAAGACACAAGAACAATAGAAAATGAAGTCCCAAGTTGTAGAAGGAAGGAAATAACAAAGATCAGAGTGGAGAGACTAAGTGTATATCAACTATACTTCAGTAAAAAATTTTTTAAATTGAAAACTTTCATGTTGAAAAAGGAGAAATGAAACTTGCATTTTATTATGTATTACAATGGTAATAAAACTACACTTTACAATTTAAAAAATTAAATAGAGACAAAAAAGACAATAGAAAAGATCAACGAAACTAAGAGCTGGTTCTCTGAAAAGATAAAATTGACAAATCTTTAGTTAAACTCAGCAAGAAAAAAAGAAGACTCCAATAAAATCAGATATGAAAAGGACACATTATATGAAATGAGATGAAAACTGGTACCACAGAGGATCATAACTATGGACAATTACATGCTAACAAATTTCACTTCCTAGAAGAAATGGATAAATTCCTAAAAAAGGACACCCTACCAGGACTGAATCATAAAGAAATAGAAAATATGAACAGATTGATTACTAGCAAAGAGATTGAATCAGTAATCTAAAACTTCCCAATAAACAAAATCCCAGGTCCTAACAGTTTTACTGGTGAATTCCACCAAAAATTCAAAGAAGAATACCAGTCCTTCTCAAACCCTTACAAAAAATGGAAGAGAAAGGAATGCTTCCAAACCTATTTTATGAGACCAGCATTACCCTTATATCAAAACCAGATGAGTATGCCACAAGAAAAGAAAATTGTAGGCTAGTATCTCTGGTGAACGCAGAAGCAAAAATCCTCAAAAACATATTAGTCAACTGATTTCAACTGTACATTAAAAGGACCATACATCACAATCATGTGGGATTTATCCCAGGATGTAGGATGGCTCAACATCTGCAAAACAATCAATGATATATCACAATAACAAAATGAAGAATAAAAATATGATCATCTCAATAGATACTGAAAAAGCATTTGACAAAATTCAGTTATCTATTCTTGATAAAAACTCTCAACAAATTGGGTATAGAGGGAATATAATTTAATAAAGGCCATGTATGACAAAGCCACAGCTAATGTCATATTCAATGGTGTAAAGCTGAAAGCTTTCCTACTAAGATGAGAAACAAGACAAAGATATGGGAAGTATATACAGTACCAGAAGTCTTGGCCATAGAAATCATAGAAGAAAAAGAAATAAAAGGCATTCAAATTGGTAAGGAAGAGGTAAAACTGTCATTATTTGCAAATGACAAGACAGTACACATGGCAACCCTAAAGACTCCACAAAAAACTATTAGAATTCATAAATGAATTCAGTAAAGTATCAGGATACAAAATCTATATACAGAAATCTGCTGCACTTCTAAACACTAATGAACTAACAGAAAGAGAAATTAAGAAATCAGACTCATTTACAACTGCATCAAATAAAATAAAATACCTAGGAACAAATCTGATCAAAGAGGTGAAAGACCTGTACTCTGAAAACTATAAGACACTGATGAAAGAAATTGAAGAAGAGACAAATAAATGGAAAGATATTCCATGCATATGGACAGAAAGAATTAATATTGTTAAAATGGCTATACTGTCTAAAGCAATCTACAGTTCGATGCAATCCTCATCAAAACACCAATGGCATTTTTCACAGAACTAGAGCAAATAATCTTAAAATTTGTAAAAGAAGACCCAAATACCCAAAACAGTTTTGAGAATGAAGAGCAAAGCTGGGGTATCATGCTCCCAATTTTCAAACTATACTACAAAGAAGTTTCATAATCAAAACATTATTGGCACAAGAACAGATACATAAATAAAAGGAACAGAATAGATAGCCCACAAATAACCCATGCATATACAGTCAATTAATATGACAAAGGAGGCAAGATTATACAATAGGAAAAAGTCTCTTCAATAAATGGTGTTGAGAAAACTGGACAGCTAAATAAAAAAGAATGACACTGGATCATGGTTTTACATCATACCAAAAAATAAGCTCAGAATGAATTAAAGATCTAAATATAATCCCTGAAAACATAAAACTCCTAAAAGAAAACACAGGCAGTATACTTTCAAACATCAGCATTTGTAATTTTTTCTGCATTATGTCCCCCCAGGCAAGGGAAACAAGAGCAAAAACAAATGGGACTACATCAAACTAAAAAGCTTCTGCACAGCAAAGGAACCATCAACTAAACAAAAAGGCAACTGACTTTATGGGAGAATACATTTGCACATGATATATATGATAAGGGGCTAATAATCCAAAATATAAAAAGGACTCACAACTCCATACCAAAAATACACAAATAATATGATTAAAAAATGCGTAGAAGACATGAATAAACATTTTTTTTCAAAGAAGCCATATAGATGGCCAACAGATAAATAAAAAGATGCTCAACATCATTAATTATTAGGGAAATGCAAATCAAAACAATGAGGTATAATCTCACACCAGTCAAAGTAGCTAATACCAGCAAGACAAGAAACAACATGTTGGTGAGACATGGAGAAAAGGGAACCCTTGTGTACTGCTGGTGGGATTGTAAATTGGTGTAGCTACCATGGAAGGCAATATGGAAGTTTCTAAGAAAACAAAAAATAGAAATACCATACAACCCAGTGGTTTCACTTCTGGGGATTTAACTGTAGGAAACAAAACTCACAGATGTGAAAAGATATATGCACTTATTTGTTTATAACAACCTTATTTTTATAATAGTCAGTAGATGGAAGTAATATAAATGCCCATCACTAGAAGAAAAAAAAAGATACAGTAGATATATACAATAGAATATCGCTTGGCCAAAAAGAACAATGAAATCTTGCCATTTGTGACAATATGGATGGACCTAGAGGGTATTGTGCTAAGTGAAATAAGTCATAGAGAAAGACAAATACCATGATTTCACTTATGTGTAGAATCTAAAAAACAAAACAAATGAACAAACAACACAGAAATGGACTCATAGAGAACAAACTGGTAGTTGTCATATGGGAGAGGGGATAAGGGATGGGAGTTGGGTGAAATAGGTGAAGGGGAAAAAGAATGTTTGATATCTTGATCTGGGTGATGGTTACATGAGTGTGTACACATGTCAAAATTCATCAAATTGTACAGTAAGATTGATGCATTTTATTTATGGACCTCACTTAAAAAATATGTATTGATTATGATAATGTAAAATGTTTTAATGTTATAGGGTAGCCAATCATTAAAATATTCAGATGTTATGGCATAGTAATTCTACTTCAAATAACAGTCTATGGAAATAAGTAAAAGAAAAAATAACTTTTTACTAAAACACATGTAACACCAAAGTGTTGTAAATAACCTAAATGTTTAAGCACTGAAGAATGAAGAAGAACATGATGGTTTATTAATAGAATTCACAGCCACTAAAATGATGACTGGGGAGAAGCATTCTTAAATGATGACATATGAGATGCTGTATGCAAAGATCTTCTGGGACAGCTTCACACATATTAGCACTCTGAAGGCTTTCCTGTAGGAAAGAAACTCTGCAGTATTTCCTGAACTTATTTGAAAACAGGACCTTTTTAGTACAGTTACTTACTGCTACATAAGAAACACCATATATAAGATATAAGATATCGTGTAGAAGTTCAAGAAGAGGTCAGCAGGGATAGCTTGTCTCTGCTCCACTTGGTGCCAGCTGGGGCAACTTCAAAGTCTGGGACTGGAATCATCTGAAACTTGGTCAATCACAGGCCTGTTATGGTGGTGGCCTTTCATGTAGCCTGGGCTTCCTTACAGTAAGGTGTCTGGGGTTCCAAGGGTGAGCATCCCCCGAGAGAGAGAGCCAGGCAGATCTGTAGTATCTTTTATGACTAAGCTTCTAAAGCTACCTACCTAGTGTTACTTTCACTGCACTCTATTCATCAAGGCAGCCAAATTTCATGGAAAAGGGAAACAGACTCCACCTTTTGCTGAGAGTGGAAAGGTTATTGAAAAGCATATGGGATCAGAAGTTTCTATGGCCAGTTTTGGTAAATATAATTTGTCACACTTTTTTTCGATTAATAACTATTAATTTCCCAACTTTGGTAAATGTTGATGGAGGTACACCAAAAGCTGTATGCATGTATGTATGTATGTATGTGTGTGTGTGTGTGTGTGTGTGTGTGTGTGTGTATTTCTTTTTTTTCCCCTCATACACACCCCTTGACCTCGAGAAAAATCCCCTTTGACACAATAGTTCCAATCATTGTGAATGAATTACACAATTTCCATTCAAATTTATACGAAAAAACACTAGGAATCAGGGTTATCGCCTGCTCACTGATTTCCCACTGACCGGATGGGTTACTAGATTGTCTATATCCTTGTATTTCTCAAGACACCAATTATTCAAGGTACTAAGTTTTAAAGATATTAGTGATTAAAAAAATCTTAGTTTGACTTGTAAGAAATCTATACAAATGGAGAAGTACTTATTTTGGCAAACACAATTCTGGGTAATAAAGGTTATCTAAGGGGATTGATTCTTTTAATAGCAATTTCTTCTGGAACTTTTTTATGTAAGACTGTTTTTCAGAAATGTTTCTGTCATGTAATTACAGAAACTAAATAAAGAATAAAGGAAAGAGAAACTATTTTTTAACAGTGGTACAAAACATTTTTAAATAGCTACTTCTAATTATCTTCACAAGATATAATAGGTTAAGGCAGTATAAATGAAAGCAAAGTAAAAAGATGTAACATCTATGGAAATTTAAAACTTAATGGGGATGAAAAATTACCGCGTATATGTCCTTTATCAAGAACCTCCTAGAGGACTTGCTCCACAAAAATGAGACAGAAAAAAAGAAGATTTAAGAACAGGAGTTTCAACATAGAAGGGAAAAAGGGATCCACATGAAAGAGTAAGAGAGATCCCAGAATGATACCAGTGCCACCAGGGATAACTGCCAGGCCAATTACAATAACGTGATTCAACAAATTAAGGCTGTCACCATTAAGATTTTCCAGTGGCTATTCTAATTACTTTTCCTCTCTGTCTATGTCTCTGTTTTATTTCTTGACAAGTCTAGCAAGAAGTTTATCAATTTTATGATATTTTCAAAGAACCACCTTTTGCTTTCATTGATATTTTCTGTTGCTTCATTATTTTCTAATTTACTGATTTCTATTTTTGTGTTATTTCCTTGTTTCTAGTTACTTTTGGTTTAATTTTTCTTAAATGTCTCCGTAAGCACTGTGTTAGCTACATTCTGCAAACATGTTTATGATGTGTTTTCATTAACTTTCAGCTCAAAATATTTTCTAATTTCCCTTATGATTTTTTCTTGACTCAAAGGTTATTTAGAAGTGTGATACTTAATTTCCAAATATTTTTTCATACTTTTCTGGTACTGGTTTGTAACTTAGTTCTGTTTCTGTTTTCATTTTTGTTTTTCAGAGAACACACTCTGCATGATTTAAATCTTTTAAAATTTACTGAGACCTGTTTTGTGGTCCAGCATATGATCCATCATAGTGAATGTTCCATGTATAATGGTAAAGAATGTATATTCTGCTGTTATTGAGTATATATTCTATAAATATGAACTAGGTTTTTACCATTGTTCAAGGTTTCCATTTACTTATTAATTTCTTCCTACTCATTCTAACAATTGTTGAGGAAGGGTGAAATACCTAACTATAACTTGGATTTGTCTATTTTTCCTTTCAACTCCATCAGTTTTTCTTCATGTATTTTTAAGACCTATTGTTACATGTATATACATATATGTTTAACACATTATGTCCTCTTGATGAACTGTCTCTTTATTATTATAAAATGTCCTCTTTATTCCTGGTAAAGATGTCTTTCTTCTTGTCCAGATATCTACTTTGTATAATATTAAGTTAGCTACTTCAACTTCCTGAAGATTTGTGTTTGCTCAGTATATTTTACTTTAACTTACTTCAAGTCTACATATTTAATATGTACTCTATCCAGTAAACCAGGGTTTGGAAAACTATGGCTCAAGGACCAGTTTTTTTTTTTTTTTTTTTAATAATTATTTTTTATTGAAGGGTAGTTGACGCACAGTATTACATTACATTAGTTTCAAGTGTACAACACAGTGATAAAACATTTATATACATAATTCTAGGTTCCAGCTATCACCCTACCAAGCTGTTACAATATCTTGACTATATTCCTTATGCTATACATTACATCCCGGTTACTTATTTATTTTACCATTGGAAGTCTGTCCTTTTTTATTTATTTTTATTTATTTATTTATTTATTTATTTATTTATTTATTTATTTATTTTTTTTGTGAGGGCATCTCTCATATTTATTGATCAAATGGTTGTTAACGACAATAAAATTCTGTATAGGGGAGTCAATGCTCAATGCACAATCATTAATACACCTCAAGCCTAATTTTCGTCAGTCTCCAATCTTCTGAGGCATAACAAACAAGTTCTTACATGGAGAACAAATTCTTACATAATGAATAAGTTACATAGTGAACAGTACAAGGGCAGTCATCACAGAAACTTTCGGTTTTGCTCATGCATTATGAACTATAAACAGTCAGTTCAAATATGAATACTCATTTGGTTTTTATACTTGATTTATATGTGGATACCACATTTCTCTCTTTATTATTATTATTTTTAATAAAATGCTGAAGTGGTAGGTAGATACAAGATAAAGGTAGAAAACATAGTTTAGTGTTGTAAGAGAGCAAATGTAGATCAGGTGTGTGCCTGTAGACTATGTGTTAATCCAAGCTAGACAAGGGCAATAAAACATCCACGTATGCAGAAGATTTCTCTCAGAACAGGGGGGGTGAGGTTCTAAGCCTCACCTCTGTTGATCCCCAATTTCTCACCTGATGGCCCCCCTGTGACTGTGCCTGTCTTAGGTTGTTCCTCCCTTGAGGAATCTTACCCGTCTCTGGCTAACCAGTCATCTTCCGGGGCCATACAGGGAGATGTAAAGTTGGTAAGTGAGAGAGAAGCCTTACTGTTTGAAAAGGTTAGCTTTTTACATCTTTGCATATTTATGCCCTGTGGCTTCTATGCCCAGAATTTGTCTTGAGGTATCTTTACCACTTGGAAGAATTATGATACTCGGTAAATTTGATATGAGGCACGAATACTATTTAAGGGTTGTAATTAGGAAGGAAGAAGAAAAGCTATAGAAGTAGCAGGCGGAAGAAAACATAGGAAGATTGATTATTTCTTTGACATATCTTCTTGTAGAGTAACTTCAGCATGTATAGGTTTTAAACTACTACTTAAATTGCGCACACACATTAACATAATAGGAGTATACTTACATAACCAAAGCATACCTGTAATAACCAGCCATCTCCAGTGAAACCAAGAAAACCAGTTAGGCACCTTAGGCATTTGTGAAAACTTATCTATGATATGGTGGATATTGTCCAACTGAACTTGAACAGTCTGAGAGAAATCAGACAAATTAAAACAACCCATTCCTGGGGACTGTTCACATGCCATATGTTCTTTTAACAGTAAATAGCCTGTAGTTGTAAGATTTTGGAGCGCTACAATTTGCACTTCTCCTAATTCTTGGTTGAGTTCCAACAGTATAGATCCAGTCAAATTTGTTGTTTTACTGTATGCACAGGCCAGCTTAGATATCTCCTTCATTCCCATGGCAAGTCCAGGAGCTGGTGGGATGAGTGCATCTACAGCTGTAGCAGTGCGTGGATCGTTGTTGGGGTTTTTTGATGATCATCTTCTGGCATGAGTCTTCCAGAGAGTGCTGATGTTGGAAGTTCTCTTTCATATCGTATCTTAGTTCATTTTCAGGGTAGCCCAATTAGGCTTTGATCTTCTGTATAGACGCAAACAGACCCTTTGCCTACACTTTTATATGCCCTTTATACCCTTGTGTAGAACTCATTGGAGGTTACCACACAGGAACTGCCCCTTTTTTTTTTTTTTGGTATCACTAATCTACACTTACATGACGAATATTATGTTTACTAGGCTCTCCCCTATACCAGGTCTCCCCTATAAACCCCTTTACAGTCACTGTCCATCAGCATAGCAAAATGTTGTAGAATCACTACTTGCCTTCTCTGTGTTGTACAGCCCTCCCTTTTCTCCTACCCCCCCATGCGTGTTAATCTTAATACCCCCCTGCTTCTCCCCCCCCTTATCCCTCCCTACACACCCATCCTCCCCAGTCCCTTTCCCTTTGGTACCTGTTAGTCCATTCTTGAGTTCTGTGATTCTGCTGCTGTTTTGTTCCTTCAGTTTTTTATTTGTTCTTATATTCCACAGATAAGTGAAATCATTTGGTATTTCTCTTTCTCTGCTTGGCTTGTTTCACTGAGCATAATACCCTCCAGCTCCATCCATGTTGCTGCAAATGATTGGATTTACCCTTTTCTTATGGCTGAGTAGTATTCCATTGTGTATATGAACCACATCTTCTTTATCCATTCATCTATCGATGGACATTTAGGTTGCTTCCAATTCTTGGCTATTGTAAATAGTGCTGCGATAAACATAGGGGTGCATCTATCTTTCTCAAACTTGATTGCTGTGTTTTTAGGGTAAATTCCTAGGAGTGGAATTCCTGGGTCAAATGGTAAGTCTGTTTTGAGCATTTTGATGTACCTCCATACTGCTTTCCACAATGGTTGAACTAACTTACATTCCCACCAGCAGTGTAGGAGGGTTCCCCTTTCTCTACAGCCTCGCCAACATTTGTTGTTGTTTGTCTTTTGGATGGCAGCCATCCTTACTGGTGTGAGGTGATACCTCATTGTAGTTTTAATTTGCATTTCTCTGATAATTAGCGATGTGGAGCATCTTTTCATGTGTTTGTTGGCCATCTGTATTTCTTTTTTGGAGAACTGTCTGTTCAGTTCCTCTGCCCATTTTTTAATTGGGTTATTTGTTTTTTGTTTGTTGAGGCGTGTGAGCTCTTTATATATTCTGGATGTCAAGCCTTTATCGGATGTGTCATTTTCAAATATATTCTCCCATACTGTAGGGATCCTTTTGGTTCTATTGATGGTGTCTTTTGCTGTACAGAAGCTTTTCAGCTTAATATAGTCCCACTTACTCATTTTTGCTGTTGTTTTCCTTGCCTGGGGAGATATATTCAAAAGAGGTCACTCATGTTTATGTCTAAGAGGTTTTTGCCTATGTTTTCTTCCAAGAGTTTAATGGTTTCATGGCTTACATTCAGGTCTCTGATCCATTTTGAGTTTACTTTTGTATATGGGGTTAGACAATGGTCCAGTTTCATTCTCCTACATGTAGCTGTCCAGTTTTGCCAGCACCACCTGTTGAAGAGACTGTCATTTTGCCATTGTATGTCCATGGCTCCTTTATCAAATATTAATTCACCATATATGTCTGGGTTAATGTCTGGAGTCTCTAGTCTGTTCCACTGGCCTGTGGCTCTGCTCTTGTGCCAGTACCAAATTGTCTTGATAACTGTGGCTTTATAGTAGAGCTTGAAGTTGGGGAGTGAGATCCCCCCTACTTTATTCTTCTTTCTCAGGATTGCTTTGGCTATTCGGGGTCTTTGGTGTTTCCATATGAATTTTTGAATTATTTGTTCCAGTTCATTGAAGAATGTTGCTGGTAGTTTCATAGGGATTGCATCAAATCTGTATATTGCTTTGGGCAGGATGGCCATTTTGACGATATTAATTCTTCCTAGCCACGAGCATGGGATGAGTTTCCATCTGTTAGTGTCCCCTTTAATTTCTCTTAAGAGTGACTTGTAGTTTTCAGAGTATAAGTCTTTCACTTCTTTGGTTAGGTTTATTCCTAGCTATTTTATTTTTTTTGGTGCAATTGTGAATGGAGTTGTTTTCCTGATTTCTCTTTCTGTTGGTTCATTGTTAGTATATAGGAAAGCCACAGATTTCTGTGTGTTGATTTTGTATCCTGCAACTTTGCTGTATTCCGATATCAGTTCTAGTAGTTTTGGGGTGGAGTCTTTAGGGTTTTTTACGTACAGTATCATGTCATCTGCAAATAGTGACAGTTTAACTTCTTCTTTACCAATCTGGATTCCTTGTATTTCTTTATTTTGTCTGATTGCCATGGCTAGGACCTCCAGTACTATGTTAAATAACAGTGGAGAGAGTGGGCATCCCTGTCTAGTTCCCGATCTCAGAGGAAATGCTTTCAGCTTCTCGCTGTTCAATATAATGTTGGCTGTGGGTTTATCATAGATGGCCTTTATTATGTTGAGGTACTTGCCCTCTATTCCCATTTTGCTGAGAGTTTTTAACATGAATGGATGTTGAACTTTGTCAAATGCTTTTTCAGCATCTATGGAGATGATCATGTGGTTTTTGTCTTTCTTTTTGTTGATGTGGTGGATGATGTTGATGGACTTTCGAATGTTGTACCATCCTTGCATCCCTGGGATGAATCCCACTTGGTCATGGTGTATGATCCTTTTGATGTATTTTTGAATTCGGTTTGCTAATATTTTGTTGAGTATTTTTGCATCTACGTTCATCAGGGATATTGGTCTGTAGTTTTCTTTTTTGGTGGGGTCTTTGCCTGGTTTTGGTATTAGGGTGATGTTAGCTTCATAGAATGAGTTTGGGAGTATCCCCTCCTCCTCTATTTTTTGGAAAACTTTAAGGAGAATGGGTATTATGTCTTCCCTGTATGTCTGATAAAATTCCGAGGTAAATCCATCTGGCCCGGGGGTTTTGTTCTTTGGTACTTTTTTGATTACCACTTCAATTTCATTGCTGGTAATTGGTCTGTTTAGATTTTCTGTTTCTTCCTGGGTCAATCTTGGAAGGTTGTATTTTTCTAGGAAGTTGTCCATTTCTCCTAGGTTTCCCAGCTTGTTAGCATATAGGTTTTCATAGTAGTCTCCAATAATTCTTTGCATTTCCGTGGGGTCTGTTGTGATTTTTCCTTTCTCGTTTCTGATACTGTTGATTTGTGTTGACTCTCTTTTCTTCTTAATAAGTCTGACTAGAGGCTTATCTATTTTGTTTATTTTCTCGACGAACCAACTCTTGGTTTCATTGATTTTTGCTATTGTTTTATTCTTCTCAATTTTATTTATTTCTTCTCTGATCTTTATTATGTCCCTCCTTCTGCTGACCTTAGGCCTCATCTGTTCTTCTTTTTCCAATTTCGATAATTGTGACATTAGACCATTCATTTGGGATTGCTCTTCCTTTTTTAAATATGCTTGGATTGCTATATACTTTCCTCTTAAGACTGCTTTTGCTGTGTCCCACAGAAGTTGGGGCTTAGTGTTGTTGTTGTCATTTGTTTCCATATATTGCTGGATCTCCATTTTGATTTGGTCATTGATCCATTGATTATTTAGGAGCGTGTTGTTAAGCTTCCATGTGTTTGTGAGCCTCTTTGCTTTCTTTGTACAGTTTATTTCTAGTTTTATGCCTTTGTGGTCAGAAAAGTTGGTTGGTAGGATTTCAATCTTTTGGAATTTTCTGAGGCTCTTTTTGTGGCCTAGTATGTGGTCTGTTCTGGAGAATGTTCCATGTGCACTTGAGAAGAATGTGTATCCTGTTGCTTTTGGATGTAGAGTTCTGTAGATGTCTATTAGGTCCATCTGTTCTAGTGTGTTGTTCAGTGCCTCTGTGTCCTTACTTATTTTCTGCTCAGTGGATCTATCCTTTGGGTTGAGTGGTGTGTTGAAGTCTCCTAAAATGAATGCATTGCAGTCTATATCCCCCTTTAGTTCTGTTAGTATTTGTTTCACATATGCTGGTGCTCCTGTGTTGGGTGCATATATATTTAGAATGGTTATATCCTCTTGTTTGACTGAGCCCTTTATCATTATGTAGTGTCCTTCTTTATCTCTTGTTACTTTCTTTGTTTTGAAGTCTATTTTGTCTGATATTAGTACTGCAACCCCTGCTTTCTTCTCACTGTTGTTTGCTTGAAATATGTTTTTCCATCCCTTGACTTTTAGTCTGTACATGTCTTTGGGTTTGAGGTGAGTTTCTTGTAAGCAGCACATAGATGGGTCTTGCTTTTTTATCCATTCTGTTACTCTGTGTCTTTTGATTGGTGCATTCAACCCATTAACATTTAGGGTGACTATTGAAAGATATGTACTTATTGCCATTGCAGGCTTTAAATTCGTGGTTACCAAAGGTTCAAGGTTAGCCTCTTTAGTATCTTACTGCCTAACTTAGCTCGCTTATTGAGCTGTTATATACACTGTCTGGAGATTCTTTTCTTCTCTCCCTTCTTGTTCCTCCTCCTCGATTCTTCATATGTTGGGTGTTTTGTGGTGTGCTCTTTCTAGGAGTGCTCCCATCTAGAGCAGTCCCTGTAAGATGTTCTGTAGAGGTGGTTTGTGGAAAGCAAATTCCCTCAGCTTTTGTTTGTCTGGGAATTGTTTAATCCCACCATCATATTTGAATGATAGTCGTGCTGGATACAGTATCCTTGGTTCAAGGCCCTTCTGTTTCATTGTATTAAATATATCATGCCATTCTCTTCTGGCCTGTAGGGTTTCTGTTGAGAAATCTGACGTTAGCCTGATGGGTTTCCCTTTATAGGTGACCTTTTTCTCTCTAGCTGCTTTTAGCACTCTTTCCTTGTCCTTGATCTTTGCCATTTTAATTATTATGTGTCTTGGTGTTGTCCTTCTTGGATCCTTTCAGTTGGGGGTTCTGTGTATTTCCATGGTCTGTTCGATTACTTCCTCCCCCAGTGTGGGGAAGTTTTCAGCAATTATTTCTTCTAAGATACTTTCCATCTCTTTTCCTCTCTGTTCTTCTTCTGGGACCCCTATAATACGGATATTGTTCCTTTTGGATTGGTCACACAGTTCTCTTAATATTGTTTCATTCCTGGAGATCCTTTTGTCTCTCTCTATGTCAGCTTCTATGCGTTCCTGTTCTCTGATTTCAATTCCATCAATGGCCTCTTGCATTCTATCCATTCTGCTTATAAACCCTTCCAGAGTTTGTTTCATTTCTGCGATCTCCTTTCTGGCATCTGTGATCTCCTTCCGGACTTCATCCCATTTCTCTTGAGTATTTCTCTGCATCTCTGTCAGCCTGTTTATGATTCTTATTTTGAATTCTTTTTCAGGAAGACTGGTTAGGTCTGTCTCCTTCTCTGGTGTTGTCTCTGTGATCTTTGTCTGCCTGTAGCTTTGCCTTTTCATGGTGATAGGAATAGTCTGCAGAACTGGGACGAGTGACGGCTGGAAGGACTTCCTTTCTTGTTGGTTTGTGGCCCTCCTCTCCTGGGAGAACAGCGACCTCTAGTGGCTTGTGCTGCGCAGCTGCGCGCAGACAGGGTTTCTGCTTCCTGCCCGGCTGCTATGGAGTTAATCTCCGCTGTTGCTGTGGGCGTGGCCTGGCTCGGGCAGCTACTCCAAAATGGTGGAGTCGCGTTGGAGCAGGAGCGGCTGGGAGGCTATTTATCTCCGTAAGGGGCCTCCCTGCTCCCTGCAGCCCAGGGGTTAGGGTGCCCAGAGATCCCCGGATTCCCTACCTCTGGATTACGTGATCCGCCCTGCCCCTTTAAGTCTTCCAAAAAGCACCCGCAAAACAAAACAACGACCACCAAAAAAAAAGAAAAAAAAAAATTTTTAATTAAAAAAAAAAAAAAAGTTTTTAATTAAAAAAAAAAAAGTTGGTCGTTCGTTTTTCTTTATTCTCCGGTGCCAGCCTCAGGCCTCTGCTCACCGGTCTTTCTGCCCTGTTTCCCTAGTATTGGGGTCCCTATCCCTTTAAGACTTCCAAAAAGCGCTCGCCAAAACAAAACAGCAAAAAAGCAAAAAAAAAAATGGTCGCGCGCTTTTCTTATGTCCTCTGGCGCCCAGCCTCCAGTGCCTGCTCACTCTTCTTGCTGCCCTGTTTTCCTAGTATCGAGCGCCCTGCACTCTGGCCTGGATGGCTGGGGCTGGGTGTTCGGCAGCCCTGGGCTCCGTCTCCCTCCCGCTCTGCCTGCTCTTCTCCTGCCGGGAGCTGGGGGGAGGGGCGCTCGGCTCCCACGGGGCCGGGGCTTGTATCTTATCCCCTTCACGAGGTGCTGGGTTCTCGCAGGTGCGGATGTGGTCTGGATATTGTCCTGTGTCCTCTGGTTTTTATTCTAGGAAGGGTTGTCTTTGTTATATTATCATAGATATATGTGGTTTTGGGAGGAGATTTCCGCTGCTCTACTCACGCCGCCATCTTCCGCCCCTCTCCGGACCAGTTGTTTTTTTTTGTTTTGTTTTTTGTCTTGTAAATAAAGTGCTATTGGAACACAGACATATCTACTTGTTTGCATTTTTTATGACCGTTTTTTGAGCTACAACAGCAAAATTGAGTAGTTGAAATAGAACCTGTATGGCCCTCAAAATATTTTCTCTCTGGCCTTTTGATAGAAAGTTTGCTGACTCCTATAGTACAGAATTGTTTACTAGGTTTTTATTAGTCCAACAAAATATGCCAATTTCATGGAATGTTTAGACAATTTACATTAATATAATTGTCACATAATTGGATATAAATATACCATCTTGCTCTTTGTTTTCTACTTGGCCTATCTCTTCTTTCATCCTCTGTTTTGCTTTCTTTTGAACAAATTCAATTTTTATCTTCTCTAATGACTTATAAGCTATCTCTGTTTTATACTTTAAGTGGTATTCTGGGGTTTAGATATGCATCTTTCATTTAACAGAGCTTACATTTAAATAATAACACACCATTTCTTGAATAATGTAAGAATATATGGCATTATACTTCCATTTCCCTCTCCTATTCTTTGTACTTATCATACATTTTTATTACCACATATACTATAAAAATTAAAATATTTGTTCTTATTTTTAAAATACTGTTTTTTATATAAACAGTTAATTATCTTTTAAAAAGTTCAAATGAGGAAAGAGCAGTCTTTTAAACTTATCCATATATTTACCACTTCTGGGGCTCTTCATTCCTTTGTGTGGATTGTGTTCCATCTAGTATCATTTTTCTTCTGCCTTAAAACTTCATTTAACATTTCTGGCAACAAAACCCTGCTAGCAATGAATTCTCTCAGTTGCTCTGCTGTTATTTTACCCAAAATGTCATTAGTTTAGATGTTTTTGCCTGATATATAATTTAAGTTTATGGTTTCCTTCCTTTAGTACTGATCTCATTCCAGTGTTTTCTGCTTTTCACTGCTTCTGATGAGAAGTCAGCCAATTTTTATTTTCTATGTTCTATATGCAATGTGCCTCTTTCTGGACCCCTATGATTTTTCAGAAATGATGTGTCTTGGTGTCATTTTCTTTTCTGTTTGCAGTTAATTAAGCTTCTTGGATTTGTGAGTTTGTATTTTTCATCAAATAGGGAAAAGCTCTGGCCATTATTTCTTCAAATAGTTCATCCTCTGGAACTCCAATTACACATAATTTAGACCACATGGTACCAGGTTTCTGAGGTCCTGCTTATTTTTTTTCAGTTGTCTTACTCTCTGATTCAGTTTGGATAATTTCTTTAAGACCATTTATTTCTTATTTACAGTGTCTAACACATTGCTAAACTCATCCAGTGGATGTTTCATTTCAGATGTGGTTATTTCCAGAGACAAATATTTCCCATGACTCTCTTCATTATTTAATGTTTTTCTCTAATCCTTGAATATCTACACAACTAGCTTTTTTAAAGTCTTTGCTAATTATATCATCACCATCACTTCTTGGTCTGTTTCTACTGACTATCTTTTCTTGGTTTTGAGTCCCACATTCCTAACACTGTTGTAGTTCTGCTAAGTATCTAGATTTAGTTGTCTTTCCATCTGGCTCTGTGAGTCTATTCTCCATTTGGATAAGAACACAAAGAAAAAAGGGTGACTGACTTTTCCCTAACTTCAACAGAAAGATAATCTGCTACTTAATAATCATAAATCTCTATTTTAACTAAACCCCTTTCCCAGATCACTGTTAATAGGTTTTTTAAAAAATTCTTTTGAGTATAGTTTTACTTTGGTAATGTTTAGGACCCTGTAAAATATTTCTTCCATGATAATGCAATCTACCCTCTTGTTGACAAACTACATAAAAGAACTGTGATCACTTCCATTGTTTTCTTCTACTCATTCTTTATCCTGACTTTCCCTATAGTACTAAACTAAAACTAAACTAATGATTTAACTGCCAGCTCCAATCATCCTTTCTCATTCTTAATACTCATGTGCCATATGTGTAAGGCTACACAATCAAGTAGACAAATACCATTTTTGTAAGGATGTTTTAGTTGGAGATAAGGGAGTTAAATAATTAATCTGAAAAGTGCTTTAAAAGAGATGCACAAATAATGCTAAATATCCACATGCAAGGGCTACTATGCAAACTCAAGGAACTCAAGGAAGTCTTGAGTATAAGCCACCATCATGTCCATTATTCCTTAGAACTGTAAAAGAAAAATGACCACTTAAATATTTCCTTATTTTGATAAGGCAATGACTCCTATATAAACTAGTGTTTTTTCCTTTATTTCAAACTTACAGAGAAAAATTAAGTGAACAAGAAGAGAAGAAAAATGCAAACTAAATCGGCAAAATCAACCCCCATATTCCAGCTGACTACTTATGCTTTATTAAAATATATACTTGTTTGTTCACTAATTTGGAATGCAAAATCAATGCATATTTTAGGAATTTAGGAAAGTACAAAAAAAGGACACCAAAAAAAATTCATACATTGTTTTATACTAAAACATAATCTCTATTACATTTTGGTGCCTATGTGTATAGACATTCACTCTTTTAAAACAAAAATGAATAGTGCATTATCTCAGAATAGTTTATTCTACGAATATACCTTTATTTCACTAACTCCTATGTTGGACATTTGTTTTCAAACATCATAATAAAATAATTATTGATAATAGACTTAGGAGAAATTTCTAGAAATGTCATCAATGGGCCAAAGGGTACACACCTATTTAAAACTTTTGTTAGAGTTTCTTCCAGAAAGATAGTATCAAGATGTTACACTAGAACAACTTCTGGGTCCCCTTCCAAGGATCAATTCCAGTAGGAACTATAGAGAGAAAAAGTCAAGAGAATAAGAAAACTTGAAAAGTTCTAGAGAAGGCAGCATGGTGGAGAGAACTGTTTTGGACTTGTAAATGTGCTTGGGCCTTGGAACCTGGGGTACCAGAGAAAGAGTCAGCCTTTAGACTGTAGGAGGACAAAAGAGTAAATTAATTATTGCAGTTTGCTTTTGATTCCTCCCTGTCATTGCCTTGAGACAAAAACTGCCCCCATATCTGCAGGAACTCAGACTAATTACTGTAGAATGCCCTCAGGAGTACACAGAGTACTTATAAAGAGCTGAGAAAAACAGGTGGGGACTAACTAACCTTGGCAGTCATTTCTCTGCCTTTCCTACCAAATCACAGAACTGGTGAAATCACAGACACCAGTTGTAGATGCTGATTTTCCCTGGAGGGGTGGAGGAGTTGGGAGAGAAAGTGAAACCAACACCTGAGATATCACTTTGTTGACTTCATAAATTATTAACTATGGTTTCTCAGGTGGCCTGGGGCTTTTCTACCTACACCCCATCCTCTCAGCTCACTGAGAATGATACAGACTGGGTGTTGACCTCTCGCCAAATGTAATACCAGCCAGAGTAGCCAATAATCCCAGGAGAAAATGTTCTTACAGGTTGAAATATAAAGACATTTTGAAGACTACAACTGTTTGCAAAGAAAAATACTGGCACAGATTTGAAGAAAAGCAGAAATGTTAGCCAATAATTTAAAATTAGCCTAACAAACTATTAAAAGAGAGAAGGGAACAAATTAGCAGTGCTAAGAACAAGAAAAGAAAGAAGCAAACAGAAATATTAGGTATGAACAATATAATGCTTGAAACATTCTGATTGGATACACAGTAGAATTAAAAAGAGGAATAAATTGATGCCTTTGAGAACTAGTTTGAGAAACTCTTCAAGACTAAGGAAAGAACAAAGAAAGAGAAAATGTAAAAGTAAGGGCTTATCAGGTTTAACATCTGAATAATGTAGAATAAAAGATAAAAATGTAAAGAAGGATGTATCTTAAGAAATGATGGAGATAACAGGACAAAAAAGTGCAAAGATTTTCAAAGCACTGAAGGAAACTCAAAACCTAGAGATTTATATATGCTATGCAGTCATTCAAATACCAGTATATGATAATATGTATTTTCAACCATATAATAAAGCCTCAGAAAATAGCTGTTGATGAAATACTTAAGTGGAAAAAAAATGTAGAAAATACTTTAAAAATGTATAAAAGTAATTCTGGTTAAATATTTTGGTAGAGTTTTTTGTCCTTAGCAAAGAATAAGAGAACACTTGACTACAACAGTTTAGAATTTAAAGTAGATAATAGCAACATAATGGAGTTGGAGAGGTAAAGGACACAAAGGGATGTCAGAGTGTACAAGAGTCTCTTTAGGGGAGATATACAAATATCAATGTTTATTTTAAGCAACAAAAGATTAAAAAGAAATAAAGATACACAGAGTATATCAGAAAAATGAAGATGACAGAAACATAGTGTATCAGGAGTGAGAATAACCACTATGTTTATTGACAATTTTGTTCTTATTAGTGGTGGGTCTATGATATCCTTACTAATAATCTCTACTCCTTTTTCTTTTTTTTTTAAGTGGAAATACCTTTTATTTTTCTTCTGTAATACATGGCTACTATAAAGTTTCAAACTCTAGAGATGAAGTGAAAATCCTCCATAATTACTTACAATTTGGTATATACTATAGAGGACATCAGACCAGATAACTGCTATCTTTTTTTTTTTAAACTAACATTTGCCTTCCATGAACATAATACCTTATGTATTCTTTTATCAAAATATTTACTGTTTATATAACATGGCACATGTAACCAGAAGTATGGAAACAGTTTCGAAAGATGTAAATTCAGGGCATTATTAACCTAATTAGGTTTCTGGTTATAAGGCAGTAGAAAACTGTTGGAATATAGGAGTAATTTAGGTGTGTGGCAGTAGGAATTTAAGTGAAGCAAGATTGGGCAAATCAGAGCCCACTGGTCATGGTTAGGACATTGAGTCCCTTGTCAGTTCAAAAGGGGGGGTGACCATTACATGGCTCAAATAGATATGGAGACAGATTATCTACGTATTTCTAACTCAAAGAAAATTGGGACTGGGTTATATTGCAGGTGGGGAGATCATGAGGTATCATTAGTACCCATGGAAGGGAACCTGGAAGAAACTGAGGAAGAAACCTGAATAGATTGAAAAATATTAAAGACATAACTAGCATTCAAAGAAATCTCACAAAGGTCCTCAGAACCAGTTTTACATATGAGTTGAAACACATATTAAAAGAAACAGTAAATTCATATCTTGTAAAGTTGATCCAGAAAATAGAGCAAAAATTGTACATCTTATTTTACAAGACTAGTGTAATCTTGATTACAAATCAGAAAAGTTTTGTTTGTTGTGACAGAAAATAGGAAGCAGTCTGGCATCAGTGGGAAATAGTGATAGTTAAACATGGCAGCTACAAATTGTGGAATACTACACAGCAGTTAGAAGCAATGTAAACACAGAAAATATAAATGAAAAAAACATAAGGTTAAGTAAAATAAAGAAAATTATAACACAT
The DNA here is from genome assembly GCF_030020395.1 of Manis pentadactyla. Classification (NCBI taxonomy): domain Eukaryota; kingdom Metazoa; phylum Chordata; class Mammalia; order Pholidota; family Manidae; genus Manis; species Manis pentadactyla. The sequence goes on from NC_080026.1 coordinate 22,626,049, forward strand.
TTCACTTAAGGAAGTAGATTCTAAAATCTTGAATAAAATATATGCTAAACAAAATATAATAACATATTAAAAATAATACATCATGATCAAGTAGGGAAAACTAGGAATGCAGGGATGGTTTCACATTAGATTTCCTATCCAGATAATTCCTAACATTACTATACCAGTGGATAAATATCACATGATTATTTTAACACATGCATAAAAGCATTTTATAGGGTAGAATAGCTATTTATAATAAGAATGTGTTACAATCTAAAAATAGAACAGCCTTTCTTAATTTAGAGAGGGTTATATATTAAAAACTTTCAGCAAGCAATCTTCAGTGAGAAACTGAATTCACATTTTTTAAATGGGGCAGAAGATGAGGATGTCCACTTTGACTACTACTGTGTAACATAGTTTCAGAGGAACTCACTCAAGATATTGGAAAAAAGAAAGAAGTATTAGTATAAAGATAGGAAGGGCAGAAATAAAACTCACTATTTGTAATGAATGTGTAATCATCCATCTAGAAAAAAGAATAACCTATTAATAATAAGAGAGTTTAGCAATATCAGAACCAAGATCAAATCTCAAAATATCAGTAGCATTTCTGTATACCAGCAATGCATGAAGACAATATTTTTAACTAAATACTTAAAATATGGATGTCTACTTAAATCACATATTGCAAAAAAAAAAGTTGAGAGTTGGAAGCAGCTATATTTTAATATCTAAAATTGACAGGAAACAAATATCTAGAATATAAAATAAACTCTTAAAAACACTAATCAAGACACAGGAACCCATATGGAAAATAAACAAAGTATGAACAAGCAGTTTCAGAAGTGGGAAACCTAAAGGCCAGCAAGAATACAAAGAGATACTGAAACTCATTAGTGATAAGAGGAATTCAAATTAAAGTAATGAACTATAAAATTAAACACATTAGGCTGAAAATATTAGCTAAATAATGTCAAGTGCTGACAGCAATGGGTGAGTTACTGCTGGTGAAACTATGGGCCAAAGTATTTATTTGGTAGAGCATCAGGCAGGAGTTGGTCAAATTACATATAAACATATATCCTACTGCTCACCAATTCTACCCCAAAGAAATCCTTACAAGTTTCCATGATAGGATGAGTATGAGGATATTCCTTATGGCATTGTTTGTTGTGACAGAAAATAGGAAGCAGTCTGGCATCAGTGGGAAATAGTGATAGTTAAACATGGCAGCTACAAATTGTGGAATACTACGCAGCAGTTAGAAGCAATGTAAACACAGAAAATATAAATGAAAAAAACATAAGGTTAAGTAAAATAAAGCAGTAAGAAACAGAAGGAGATACATAGCACAATACCACTTACATATATCAAAATGTCATATACATAAATGGGGAGGGGACAGGGTAGAGATATAGATAAGACAAGCTTAGCCAAGAGATAATTGTTCAAACTGAGAGATGGGCATGTGAATATTCATAGTATTATTCTCCCATTTCTTTATTTGAAATTTTCCATTTAAAATATTTAAAAAATACATGTATAGAAAACAGCACTTCTATTATGAAAATATATAAAAACAAAAGAGAACAATGCAATAGATATTATTTTAGACTATCATGTTAGGATGGTTTCCTATGAGTTGTGGTCAGGAGCATGGGAGTAGAAATGAGAATAGAAGAAAATACATAAATAACATAAACAAGTTCTTTGCATGGACCAGTGATTACAGAGTGCCATAAACTGAGGACTGTGATTAACTCCATTCTCTGTGTAACAGGTCCATTAAAAAAAAAATCATTTTTTTCCTCAGAAGGGTCTGTTTTATACTGTGGAGATGAAGGAACTATAAAAACAATTGCCTAATATTATAATACATAAAACAGTTGAAAAGCTGTTCCAAGTAGCCAACTCTCCACATATAACAATAGAAATGAATTAGAAGTAAGTAATATCATTTATATTTTCAAGAGAAGTCATTTCTGACAATAATACTCATCAGAGGAAACTAGCAAAATCAATAAGCTGCTAACCACAAATTAAGGAGAAAAAAATAGATTCTAAGTACTTGCACTAAAAAAGAATAAAGAAAAATAGAACAAAGGAAAAGATTTCCTCCACCAGAGGCTGTATACTCTTATTTGGTTCACACAGTCACAAAAGTGGATTTTCCCCACAGGCAAATTTTTATGCGATATTGAAAAATTAGGCATTTTCAAAATCTGTATTTCTGGTTAAAAAACTTGTAAGATTTGATTTTACTGGTCTCCCACTTAGATAGGATTATAGAGCTGAACAGAAGTACCCCATTTACATGTGACATACTTTCCAAGGTTCCAGTGTACTGACCTGATATGCAACATTATTTAAAGTACTGTTTTTGCATTTTGTCCCCCTAGTATCTACTGACCTGATAGGCAACATTATTTAAAGCACTGTTTTTGCATTTTGTCCCCCTAGTATCTAACTCAAACTTTTACCGAAATGTATCAGAAATTTACTCACTGATGTAAGCATTTATGGGAGGCAAGAACAGAACATGTTCTGTGAAAGGATAAGATAGGTCAAGACAAATCTTTAAGGACTCAAAAAATTGTGAAAAGAGGTTTGGTATTCAGAAGCACATTTTCAGTACCTGAAACTATGACAGTGTTTTTGGAGTGGTTAAAGAACAAGTTTTTAACATGGTGAAGGAACTGATTAATGAATATATTAAAAAGAAAGAGCAGTGAACAGTAGTTTTTGTTTAAATACTTTTCAAGTTAAAGTCTACCAACTGAGTTGTGTTCAGTTTTGATGGAAGCTACTTCATTCTTCTTAATTGGTTTGCACTCTTCTGTAATAATACAAAGTTTATCAACTGCTTGTAATAAATAAAATCTGATAACTTCCTGTCAAGATGATATTCAGGCATAAAAGTTTGTGTCTAAATATGAATGAATGTGGTTGTGAGGTCACTTAGGCAGGGGCAATGATAAAAAGTAAGCAAGCTTAGCAAATCCAATTACAGTCTGGCAACCCTAGCCATTTAAATGGGATTATTTATGAGGCTATAGATGTTACTTACCTTGAGTGTCTATCTTTTAAAGATCTTGTCTGTAAACCATATAACCTTCAATATCTACTTTCCACATGCAGAAACTGGGATATTCAAGAAGCATCTAGAAGAGAAATGTATTATGAATTTGAGTTATAAATATTGTTTCATTTTTTCAAATATAAAGGAAGATCTTCAAATTACTCTTTATGACTTTGTTTAAGAAGTTTGGACAAAGGGAGGAGCTAATCACAGGATATATTTTATATAAATAAACAGTAAAAATGATATTTTTACCTTTAGAAGAATCAGAAAGTTCTCTTAACATGTATTTTGATTCATGTCATAAAGGATAGTACTTACATAATGCTAATTTTATCTGACTATGTACATTCTATAAACATTTTTAAGAAACATAAACACACTGATTGTTCTACATGGATACAGCCCCACTCTAGAAAATATTTTCCTTGTTAAAAATGGATAATTAGAAACAAAATGGCAGATTGAGAAGTGAGGCAGAAACCTCCTTCCAAAGCCACACATAACATGAAAATACAGCAAACACAGCTAATTCTGAAAGAGTGACCCAAAAGAAGACTGCAATAGATGGCCTACATCTGGGGAAAAGAGAAGATGTCACTGAAAAGGGTAAAGTAGCAAAACTGTAATCTGGAGGGACCCAAGCCCTCCAGTGACCCCAGCTCACTGGTGGGAGGAAGATAAATGGAGTGGGGAGGGAGCAGAAGCCCAGGACTGCTAAACATCCACCCCTGGAGATCTGCTCTGGGAGCATGAATCAACATTACATGGTGCTCTGGAGATGAGTGGGGTTGGAAAACAAAGACAGGTGGAATGCTTGGAGAGACTGAGATTCCAGCCACTTGTGGAGAACAGGTACCCACAACCAGCCACTCTGGGACAAAAGAAAGGCAGACACTTTGAAAGACTTCCTAATAGAGAGAGGGCTGCTAAAGGGGCAAGGATTGCACAGAACTTGCTGCTTAGGAGAAAGGACAGGTGGACAAAATTGTCCCAGCACACTCAGCCAAGCAGGGTTGAGAAATTCAAGGAGTTTCAGGAGCTCCATCTCCCTAGCTGGTAATGCAGTGCTGAGGCCCCACTGTGCTATGCAGCCTGCTGCTCCTTCCTCCCAGCCAGCACCGGTTTGCACACCTGTTGTCCCCACGATCGTGCCAGGCCAGCTGGAGGGAGCCTCTGCTAACAACAACCTACAGGGGCTTAAGGCAGAGGCTCCTTCCTGCATGCTAGGCCCTCTGGCCAGGGCAGTGGAGGCAGGCACTGCAGCAGGAAAGCAGGAAAGAGCTCTTTCCTCCCAGTAGGCACTGGCAACATGTGCCTGCTATCACCACCATCACTCGAGGGGCTGGGCAGCTCCAGAGAGGAGTTTCTAGGCACTAGAGGGTGCCACCTACACATTATTATTCAATAGTAATCATCAGAAACATGAAAAGGCTAAAGAATCTAATACAAACCAAAATGCCTCAAACATCAGAAAGAGGGCTAGGTGAAACTAAAATCACCAAACTTCTTGATAAAGATTTCAAAATAAAAATCATAAACATTCTCACAGAGTTACAAAAAAAAAAATTCAAGACCTTAGGGAGGACTTCAAGAAAAGATAGAAAATTTGAAAAATACAGTATCTGAAATGAAACACACTATGGAAGGATTTAAAAACAGATTAGATGAGGTTGAAGAGATGGTAAATGAAATAGAAATTAGAGAACATGTATACAAAGAAGCTGAGGCACAAAAAGAAAAAAGGGCCTCTAGGAATGAAAGAATTATATTAAGAGAACTGTGCAACCAATTCAAATGGAAAAAGATTTGCACTATAGGGGTACCAGAAGAAGGAGAGAGAAAAAGGGATAGAAAGTCTCTTTGAGGAAATAATTGCTGAAAAGTTCTCCAATCTGGGGAAGGAAATAGTCTTTCAGGTCATGGAAGTGGACATATCTCCCAACACAAGGGACCCAAGGAAGACAACACCAAGACATATGATAATTAAAATGACAAAGATCAAGGATAAGGACAGACTATTAAAAGCAGCCACAGAGATAAAAAAGATCACATACAAAGGAAGACCCATCAGGCTATCATCAGATTTCTCAGCAGAAACCTTACAGACAAGAAGGGAATGGCATGATATATTTAATGCAATGAAACAGAAGGGCCTCAAAACAAGAATACTTTACCCAGCAACATTATCATTTAAATTTGAAGCAGGGATTAAACAATTGCCAGATAAGCAAAAGTTGAGGGAATTTATCTCTCACAAACCATCTCTACAGTGTATTTTGGAGGGACTTTTATAGATGGAAATGATCCTAAGGCTAAATAGCTGTCACCAGAGAAAATAAAACCACAGTAAAGGAAGTAGACCAATTAATTACTAAGCAAAAGCAAAATTAAATCAACTATGCGTAAAGTCAGTCAACTGATAAACAAAGAGTACAGAATATATAACACCTGATATATAAACAGTAGATGAGGAAGAAAAAGGGAGAAAAAAAGAACTATGTTTGAAATAGTGTAATAAGCGAGTTAAGTTAGGCTGTTAAATTAAGTAAAGAAGCTGCCCTTAAACCTTTGGCAACCATGAATCTGAAGCCTGCACTGGCAATAAGTACATATCTATCAATAATCACCCTAAATGTAAATGGTCTGAATGCACCAATCAAAAGACATAAGAGTTACAAAATGGATAAAAAAACAAGACCCATCTATATCCTGCCTAGAAGAGACTCATTTCAAACACAAAGACATACACAGACTAACAGTGGAGGGATGGAAAAGATATTTCATGCAACACACAGGGAGAAAAAAAGCAGCAGTAACAGTACTTGTACCAGATAAAATAGACTTCAAAACAAAGAAAGTCACAAGAGACAAAGAAGGACACTACATAATGATAAAGAGGTCAGTCCAACAAGAGGACATAACCATTATAAGTATCTATGCACCCAATATAGGATCACCTAATTATGTGAAACAAATACTAACAGAATTAAAGGGGGAAATAGAATGAAATGCATTCATTTTGGGAGACTTTAGTACAACACTCACTCCAAAGGACACATTAATCAGACAGAAAATAAATAAGGAGACAGAGCACTGAACAACACATTAGAACAGATAGACCTAACAGACATCTACAGAACACTCCATCCAAAAGCAGCAGGATACACATTCTTAAGCGCACATGGAACATCCTTAAGAATAGATCATATACTAGGCTTCAAAAAGAGCCTCAGTAAATTCATAACGATTGAAATTGTACCAACCAGCTTCTCAGACCACAAAGATATCAAACTAGAAATGAGTTATGCAAAGAAAACAAAAAAGCCCACAAACACATGGAGGCTTAACAACATGCTACTAAATAATCAATGGATCAATGACCAAATAAAAACAGAGATCAAGCAATATATGGACCCAAATGAAAACAACAGCACAACGTCCCAAAATCTGTGGGAGGCAGTGAAGGCCATTCTAAGAGGGAAGTATATTGCAATACAGGTTGACCTTAAGAAAGAAGAGCAATCCCAAATGAACAATCTAAATGCACAATTAATGAAACTAGAAAAGGAAGAACAAATGTGCCCAAAGTCAGTAGAAAGAGGGACATATAAAGCTTAGAGAATAAATAAATAAAATCAAGAAGAATAAAACAACAGAAAGAATCAATGAAACCAGGAGCTGGTTCTTCAAGAAAATAAACAAAATAGGTAAACCCCTAGCAAACTTATCAAGAAAAACAGAGTTTACACCCATAAACAGAATCACAAATGAGAAAGGAAAAATCACTAAGGACACCACAGAAATACAAAGAATTATTAGAGAATAATATGAAAAATTATACACTAACAAACTGGATAACCTAGAAGAAATGGACAACCTTCCAAGGCTGATCCAGGAAGAAAACAGAAAATCTGAAGAGACCAAATACCAGCAATGAAATTGAATTGGTAATCAAAATCTACCTAACAACAAAACTCCTGTACCAGATGGCTTAACCACTGAATTTTATCAAACATTTAGTGAGAATCTAATACCCAATCTCCCTAAAGTTTTCCAAAAAATAGACGAGGAGGGAATACTTCCAAACTCATTCTGTGAGGCCAGCATCACTAATGAACAAATGGGACTACATGAAACTAAAAAGCTTCTGCAGAGCAAAGGACACCATCAGTAGCAAAAAAAGGCAAAATGAATTAATGGGACTACATCAAACTAAAAAGCTTCTGTGCAGGAAAGGACATCAACAGAACAAAAAGGCATCTACAGTATGGAAGAATATATTCATAAACAACATATCCAATAAGGGGTTAACATCCAAAATATATAAAGAACTCAAATACCTCAACATCCAAAAAGCAAATAACACAATTAAAAAATGGGTGGAGGATCTGAACAGATACTTCTCCAAAGAAGAAATTCAGATGTCCAACAGACACATGAGAAGATTCTCCACATCACTAATCATCTGGGAATACAAATTGAAACCACAGTGAGATATCACCTCAGACTAGTTAGGATGACCAACATCCAAAAGACAATCATCAACAAATGCTGGCGAGGATGCGGAGAAAGGAGAACCCTCCTACACTGTTGGTAGGAATATAAATTAGTTCAACCATTGTGGAAAGCAATGTGGAGGTTCCTCAAAAAACTAAAAATAGAAATACCATTTGACCCAGGAATTCTACTCCTAGGGATTTACCCAAAGAAAACAAGATTCCAGATTCAAAAAGACAGATGCACCCATGTGTTTATCGCAGCAGTATTTACAATAGCCAAGATATAGAAGCAACCTAAGGGTCCATCAGTAGATGAATGGATGAAGAAGATGTGGTACATATACACAATGCAATATTATTCAGCCATAAGAAGAAAACAAATCCTACCATTTGCAACAACATGGGTATTATGCTTAGTGAAATAAGCCAGATGGAGAAAGACAAGTACCAAATGATTTCACTCTTTTGTGGAGCATAACAACGAAGCAAAACTGAGGAATAAAATGGCAGCAGAACCACAGACTCCAAGAAAGGATAGGGAAGGCAGGTGGGCAGGGAGGGAGAAGGGGATTATAGGGCATTATGATTAGCATACATAATGTATCAGGGTCACTGGGAAAGCAGTATAGTGCTGAGAAGAGAAGTAGTGACTCTACAGCATCTTACAATGCTGATGGACAGTGACTGCGATGGGGTGTGTGGGGGGGACTTGATAATATGGGTGAATGTAATAACCACAATGTTGCTCATGTGAAACCTGAGCTTGAGTTTGTATATCGATGATACCATAATAAAAAAATAAAAAAACAACAAAAAAAGATAATTAAAAAAATATATTCTTGATTACATTTCAGTTTCATATAAAAGCTAAAATCATAGAAATCAGCTAGTTAAATATTCTATCCTCATGAAAATTCAAAATTTTACTCCCCATATCATTTAGACTGCTCAATGAGTAGTTTACACCAACACATTGAAGCTTAGCAGATGTCTCTTAAGACAAATGGCCACTAATAGAGAATAGGTATTATTCAGAGAAAATGTTCTTTGCTAGAAGAATTTCATTCTGATTTCCTCTGATTTTTTTTTTAATCAGCCTGAGACAAGCAGATAGGGAAAAAAGATTTGGATGCTATAGTGTCATACTTATAGTACGTGGTTTTGCGTACTATGGATTCCCAACCCAAACATCAATAATTTTTGGTTTAGTAACATCATTGTTCCTTTTGGTCATTAGTGTACATCTTGGTTTATCAGTTCCATCTGCACATTTAAAAGTATGTGGGACACTTTTAAATATATCAAGAATTGGTGTATTCCTTAGATATTCTGATATAATTGGTATGATGTGGGGCCAGGGTCTAGGTATTTTTTAAAAGCATTAAGGAAGGATATCTGTTCTTTAGGTAAAAAAACAATCTCTTTGCAATTATTTGACTTAGTTCCTACAGATTAACTAATAAGACACTAACTTCAACAAAAATACTGTCTATAGGTATCTACAAGATACTTGGTAATACTACTACTAAATATTCAAAATGACTTGAAAGCACCATGACACACATAAACCTATTTCAACAACTATGTAATATCTTATATTACATGGATCCAAGCATGACATAAATGGTGTTTGCAGTGAATCTCAAATTAAAATGCACCAAAGGACAAAAGGTAATACTTTAAAATTAGTAGATTTAGCACCTTAGATTCCTAGGTGCCATTAGATTAGCACCTTAGATTTCTAGGTGCCATTCCCAGGGATTCTGATTCTGAAGAACTACCCCAGGCCACAGATTCTCCATTTTCACAGTCACTTCTGCTAATTAATGCAAAGGCCTACAGTCCCTATAAGACAGTGCTCTAAGTATTTATGAACGCTGACTACTACTAGACCTTCATTATTAGCATTTATAAAAATACTTCTTGAGTTCTATTTTAGGATTATGTTTCTAATTTTGAAAGATAATTCCAAGAACCACTTGGTGAGAAATAACTTTAAATGTGGAGCACATAGGAATTTAGGAATAAATCAATGTAGATAAGGTAAAATAATGTTTCATAGATTACATATTTTGTAACCTGACCTATATTTCTAAATAAACTGGGTAAATACTCCATGAAATACTTGTGGAAAAAAGGGGAAAACCAGGTTATACTCTATAATGAAAAAAATTAACTGGAAACATGCCTTCAATGTCTCAGAATTGAAATTATTTTTGTCTCTATCTTAGTGGGGGGAATAAGCTCTTGTAGCATCATTTGCTTTGTTTAAATACAAAGCCAAAAAATTTTAAAGAAAAAGTCCTGAATCATTTCCCTGAAGAACACATACATTAACACAATTTACTAAAAATAACATGGAATAGGCTGTTCACATTTTAGTTTTGAAAAAAAAGTCTTATAAACAGGTTCAGAAATACTTCACAGCAAAGATAATGTATTCATACACACATAATCTTTAAACTATTGCTGAAAAATAAAGTCTAATAAACAGAGGCAAATATCTGAGTGTCTGCTATACATAATACGGATGGTAATCTCAATCATTGCTAAACCTTTAAAGAAAACCGTACGTATTTTCTCTTACCTATCGAGTCTGGAAGTGCTCCTTATAGAGTATTCTTTCTACATGCATGTGCCCCTACAGAAGTCAGGTTTTCCTACCAAGTTAACATCAATTTTCAGTTTATAACTGAAGTTGAATTTTTCCCCAGTACCAGTGCTGCATGTAAACAGCATGGACTTCCCAAATATTTTTAAAAATTGGAAGCTATTGCACCTCTCAAATCTGCAGGATCAGCTGCAAGTCTGCCTCTTTGGTTTACTGGTATGAAATGAAGTCCCAAGTCTTTTGGCAAGACTCTCGATCATCTAGTCTCTGACCCAGCTGCCTTTTGCTGTTTATTTCTCATCTCTTGGTCAACCAAATCTTGGCACAAATAATGTTTCTTTCTCCTTGAAGGAAATTCCATCAACCTAACACTAAAAGCTCTCTTTGTCTTCTGATATCCTCATCAATTATTGCAAATTACTTAACTAAGTAATCAAGTACTTGGTCCGTTATTTCTATCTTTTGTTATTATTTAATATTTGGCATGTTTGTTCTATTCCTTCAACTAGATTATAATTTCCCAGCAAGCCCCAGACTGAAAGAATTTAATAAATATGCAATGATTTTATCTGTTGGTCTTTCTAGTATTTGAGTATAGTATTTTACAGTGGTTAGGTAGGGTACCCAGTTTTTCTCTTTAGTATAATTTATTAATGATTTAAAAATTGTAATCTATGTCACATGAACTTCCCCATCTGTTGTGAGGACTACCACACATAACTTTCTTGATGTCTCATAATCTGGGTAATTTTGGTTTGCTGAGACTAAATGTAATCATTACTGTTACTAATAATGAAGTTAACAAGAATAAACATTTTTTTTCAATAAATTAGGCTCTATTTAAATATACTTAATATGGAAGACATTGGGAATATGGTTCAGTGTTTCCTTAGGAAAATTATATATTTTAAATAAGAACCAGTAATTGTAAATCAGACAATGCTCAAAAATCACAAAAGAATTCAATCTATATATATTACTCTTTAATGATTAAAAATACAAACTTCTAGATTATAGACATTAAGAATTTCTAACATTTGTCATATAAGCTGTTAAAACTTCTTCCTTGCTTTTAAATACAGAAGAGGTAATATTCATTGATTTCTAATTCTCAGCAGCATTAATTAATTTAAACCTCACAAAAATCCTAAGAAGTACTACTATCATCCACATTTTACAGATAAGAAAACTGAGGAACAAAGTAACTTGCCCAAGGTTCCATAGTTACTAACTGGTAGAGCTGGGTTTCAAACTCATGGAATCTGTAATTAACTATATATAATATTTCTTGAAGGCCCCACCCATTGACCTAAAAATCTCTATTGGCTCTGGAAGCCTTACCTAGTTGTCTTTCCAATAGGTTTCAACCCAGGGCAAGTTCACTATGGATTCAATGACATCAAGGAATGACAATGCAACGTTTTTCGGGTGAAAGGGTTTATACCTTCACTCTTATAAAGGGAAAGTTTATTTCCATGGTGGCAGGTGAATCACTAGAACCCAGTCCACTCAGAGCGAATCTGCATGCAGCAAGCTGGTCTCTGCCTCTGGGCCTCTCTACCCCCACAGCCGTCTCAGTCTCTGTCCTCAACACTACCACCACCCCAGTCTCTGCTTTCCTGCAGCTGTGCAGCCATGCCATGGTGTTGCCCAGAGCACTGGGCGGAGCTCTTTATATAGAGGCAATAACAACATATTGCCTATATGCGTGTAGTGAGCTAGCCGACCAGGGACAGATGAGAATCCTGGCCATAGGAACCTTCACTTTACCCACACTAATATATCTTCATACCAATTTCTGCCTTACACCCTCCACCCTTTTACAAGGTTTATCAGGTTTCCCACTGAAAAGAGAATTATATGGTGATCCACTTGTTCTTCTTCACCAAAAGATGGTATCTAAGTCCTCACTTAGGTCACCATACTTTCTATTATTTCTGTACAACTTACATAGTGAAGCATAATAAATACTAAGGGTTTTTCCTAAAGAGCTGTCTTGCTTCTGACTATAATGTTCTATAAACCTAATCACATTAAGATTAAGTATTATTCAATATTGGGATATAAAATTCATGGTTTTAACATTTTTTCAAGTTTTTTACAAAAAAATTACCTCTTAAAATATTACTGCACTTCCAATTTTAAAACACGGCAATTTCTATAGGAAGAAAACATTCTATCTACTTCCCTGAGCTATGGGACTACATCCAAACCTAAAATTTTATAGGTATTTGCTTTCCTAGCATTAGCAGTATGTAATTTCATAGCCCTCAAGATCCCATTCATTCTAATCTGATAGGGGAGTAAAAAAAAAGTTTTAATTCACACATTTCATATATGGCTGAACAGAAATAGATCACAGCAAAAAATTATAGAATAAAATAAAACCTCCCAAGTATTTTATTTCAATAAAAAACAAACATTCAAAGAATTAAAAATATTTTTAGCCTATGTTTGTTTTTTTAAAGTTTCCATATTTCTACAGTGTAGCAAGAATTCTAATCATACAATCCATGGAAGATTTATTTTCTCAATTGCTTTTATGTTAGTATATTCAAGCCATTGCCAGTATCAGTTAGGACCATTATTAGGTTTTTTTCAAGATTACTCTTTCAGTGGGTCTTGCATAGCTTTTATTTATGATTTTAAAACTATTCTATTTTTTTTTTTTGAGAGGGCATCTCTCATATTTATTGATCAAATGGTTGTTAACAACAATAAAATTCTGTATAGGGGACTCAATGCACAATCATTAATCAACCCCAAGTCTAATTCTCAACAGTCACCAATCTTCTGAAGCATAATGAACAAGTTCTCACATGGTGAACAAGTTCTTACATAGTGAAAAAGTTCTTACATGGTGAACAGTGCAAGGGCAGTCATATCACAGAAACTTTCGGTTTTGATCACACATTATGAACTATAAACAATCAAGTCAGATATGATTATTCATTTGATTTTTATACTTGATTTATATGTGAATCCCACATTTCTCCCTTATTTATTTATTTTTAATAAAATGCTGAAGTGGTAGGTAGATGCAAGATAAAGGTAGAAAACGTAATTTAGTGCTTAAGAGGGCAAATGTAGATGATCAGGTCTGTGCCTATAGCCTAAGTATTAATCCAAGCTATAGAAGGGCAACAAAACATCCACGGATGCAGATTTCTCTCAAAACAGGGGGGGGTGAGGTTCTAAGTCTCACCTCTGTTGATTCCCAATTTCTCACCTGATGGCCCCCCTGCAACTGTGCCTGTCTTAGGTTGTTCCTCCCTTGAGGAATCTTACCCATCTCTGGCTAACCATGCTAATTCAAGGTATTAATAGCAAATGACATTTTTGTTAGAGAAAAAGGAAGCAATCCTTTTTTTCTCTAATTTTTCCACTAGCATTCTCTAAAAATGTCCATCTGATCTGGACAGAGTATCATCATTATCCAATTTGGTTCCAATAGACTACCTTAATTACATCTGTTACATGGGGAATACCAGTAAGTGATTTTTGGGCACACTAATATGAAAACACCATGAGAGTCGATTTTTTTGGAGAGAAAGAATAGAGTACAACATTTTTTCAAATACAGTACCAAGAACACTCATATTAACATTCTGGTAGTAAGAAATTTGACATTAGTCTTATCCTATTGGGCTTGTTGATAGACAACTAATGAGTTAATAAGATTTGGACCCAGTAAATGGATTCGTAGCTCATTTATACTCTAAATCTATATAGTCTCTCCCAACCTCAAAAATAAAGTTCTTGAAAACCACTACAGATGGAGAACTCAAAGTAGAAAAATTGAATATGTTGTAGGGATAGAAAAAAATGGAATGGGAGATTGAAATCATGTGAATATGAAGGTCTATGTTAATAGGTTTACATTCAATAAGCAAAAAAATTTTAAAGGAGTCTTTCCCATGTATCTTTTATGCATTAGAACTTTCCAAGGACTTCCTCTGTGGCAGTGTTATAGAAATACACTATATGTAAAGCTATATTATATAGCATTACTGTATTTTAGAAAGTTACTTTACTTTTGGAAATAACAAATATACTAGCCGGTCTCTACTGTCCTCCAAATGTTGGCACGGTTAGAAGTTTATGGTTAGTATGGTGTTGACTCTTCTCCCTACCTTCTCAAGTTCTCCCTCCTGCCTCTCTGAGTTCTCACTCAGTAGTTGCTTTTACATATTTCTAGCAGTATATCCCTCCTTTTTCTTTTTCATGGCTTCCTTAAAAAATCACTACTGCCGCCATCACCATCATTTTCTTTTATAAGACATCATATGCCCCTTTTTCTCATTATGTCTGCCAACATGTGGGAGTTGCCTACATTTCCAGAACATTAGAAATGAAATAGTTTTCAATGCTAGAAAGTTCTACAGATGAGGGGAGAAAAGGGTAGAGAAGAAAAGTGACAGTGACAACTATTGCTGATTTCATTGTTCAGGATTACGCCAAATGTATAAATGGAATTACTGCACAAGAGACTGATATCAAAAAAGGAATTTTAATATCAGAGGGTATGCTACAATTCCCTCTGAAACATGGTAACTTTGAAGGTCACATTCAATTCCATGATTCTATGAATCTATGAATGGGAATCACAAGAAATATTATTAGCAAACAAGAGAAGAATGTTTTGAAAAAAAAAAGTATTCAGAAGTCAAACACCAAAGTTTTACTGTCCCCTTTTGGAGGCAGACAACAGAAATTCATAATCATTTAACAGGGTATCATTAATTTTTTTAAATTCTAAAGCAATATGGCAAAATATAAGCATTAGTTGTACCAGTGAGCAATTTATTACTAAACATATTTAACTAACCCCAAGGTTATGACAAATAAAATGCTATAAATTAATGGTAGGACAACATGAAAAAAACAAAAATCTTGGGAGTGATATTGAAATTCATGCCAAATAAAAAAATTAATAGAACTGGAATTTAGCCCTCCCCCCAAAAAATGATGTTTCTGCTGCTGATGCAACACAAAATGGGTCCATGGCCCTGTGTGTGTATATATCTGTGTGTGTGTGTATGTGAAATAGAGAGACAGAGAAAGTATTGTTTTTGTGCACAAAAATTAGGAAGCCTTAAAGAAGTTTCCCATATTTTCAAGTATTTTAATGGTGCTATAACATTTTTGCACATTTGACACCCAAGACACTAACAACTCAAAGAAAAACACTGTAATAAAGATAGATTTCATGAAGCTACCATTAAGCTACTTCAATGACTAAAAAGAAATCCAAATCCAGAATATGAATTATAATGCTTCATTTACATGGTGGTAACAAAGATAATAATAGGTCTAAAAGTGGCTCCATTATACTGAACTGAATAAACTAGTAGGGTGTTGTAGGAGCATAAGCGGAAAATACTGAATCAGAACTCTTCTGTATGAAAACAAAAGAAAATCATGTAAGGCAAAAAATGAATATATGGTAGAATCATTAATTACTACTTGTTAATTAAGACTAATCTGAGAGAAAACTAATTAGAGGAAGACATATTTAAGCTAACTTACAGAAAAAGTTTAAATAAATACAACTTTAAAGTTTGTGCATACAGACTAAAAATTAGTCTCTCATAGATGTCTTCAAGCAGCTTCAAAAATGCAACTATAGATTATTAAAAACAGTATTTATACTGCCTATAGGCAAACATTACATTTATGCTGTAAGACTTTTTAAATGTTCTGTAATATGTAAATACCCTTCCTTCTAATATTTATGGCATTGAAAATGTAAAACATTATCATGTTGTATAATGCATATTTTAACCAAAGTGACATTTCAAATTATCAAAACAAAACAAAACCCCCCTCCAAAATGCAGAGTCCTCATTAATAGAAATAAATCCCCAAGTATTATCCTAAGGGAAGAGACTTTTAATTAGCATAACTGACAAAAAAGCAACAAATAGCTGTGTCTTGGGAAAATATTAAGAAGTTATAAAAGAAATGGAGAAAAAAATCAAATGAAAATTTCTTACATAAGCAAATAAAATTTGACCATAATTTCCAACAGAAACAAAACAAAACAAAAAACAAAAAGCAGTGTGAGGTTTTAGAACTCTGCGAAAGGAGGTGAAGTCCCCACTTGTCAATACATTGCAAGAATAAAATGACAAGCAGAGAAAATGCATATAAATGACAAGAATAAGAGTGTTGTCCTTAGTGATGTCTGAAAGTACGTTAATGTGTCTAGAGTATCAAAGGCGCCAGTGCTTGGGGGAAATACTAGGCTCTGACTTTTGCAGATTTTTGGTGCAGGTACTCATAGCAGCAAAAGAAACCACACATGTAAGGAGTTCTGTGAGGCAGCTGTAAGGCCTGATTTTATGATGTCTAAAAACAGCTATCATTTACCAAAACAGAACAATATTTTAAAACCTACCAGTAACAGTTTTATATTATGCCAACCTGCAAAATAATGAGTTTTTTAAGAAAAATAACCCATTGACATAAGAATAAAACTCTTATCAAAAGAAAAAGATGTCTAGATCACACAAATTACCTTCAAGAATAAACAAAGTTGTAGTCATTATTGACTCTGTGAACAATTGAGAAATCAAAAAATGAAATCTGAATATGAGCAAGTCCAACCAAAAAAAGCTTCTGAGTCACTCTTGTTTTTAGAGATTTTTCAGGTTTAGGGGGTTGTTCTGTCAAGTCTGTTTTTTTGAGATGTAACAAAAAGAAAAAAAAAAAAGTGAGAGAAATGGAGAATCATTTTAGATCTTTCAAAGGTGACAAATTAGAAGCTATACATATAAAATGTGAAGAATTTCCAGAAATTTGCTCCATCTTCTCTGTTTCTAGTGAACTGAAATGACTATGAGAAAAATAGCTACTTGAATGTTTAAACCAAAACATTATAGGTCATTTTGCTCTATAAGAGTGATTTAAGTCTTAATATTACCTCTCACATATGGCTTCAAATGCTATTTAAAATTAATCAAATTGTAAATGTTCCCTACATAGCTGGCATTTATAATGCTGTGATATTCTGATGATTCCCTAGCACTAAGAATATAGCTATAGATACCACTATAGATACAGACATAATAAAATACACCCTCTGTAAATACATATAATACAGAATTTTAACTTGGGAAACTGCAAATCAGTATGTGGAAGTAAATAGTGTATGAAAGGAAAAGAGTATGGTGGGTTCATGTTCAGTAAAAATTAAATATAAAACATTACAAAATGTCTGTTGATTGGCTGGTTGCAACAGAAAGCAACTGAAGCAAAAAATGAAATGGAATATTCAGTACACTCATAAAAAATAACAAAAACAAACCATCTCAAAGCAGTCAATATGCTAGTAATATATGCCTCTTTATTGAACAAGGTGAAATAATCCTTTTTATTGTTCAAAAGGCTGAATACTGGTAATTTCATATAGCTCAAACTGAAAGCTTTAGAGTTAACATATTTAATCCATTTAATTCCAAGGAATATGTGCCAAGAGAGAATGTATTCACTCAAAAAATCTGTATTTCAAATATTTTTCTACCAAACAAAAAAGGTGAATCAGCAACAAATATAATCAATGATTTCTGTTGCTCCCAGATTATGAAGTTAGGGGATTAGACTTTTAGCAAATATGAACATATACTACATAGATTATTAGCTAAACATCATCACTGTTTTATTCTTCTTGGATGAAGAAGAAGTAACAAGAGGAAGATTGTAAATGAGAGCATATTCACATTTGGA
Source organism: Manis pentadactyla (assembly GCF_030020395.1). Classification (NCBI taxonomy): domain Eukaryota; kingdom Metazoa; phylum Chordata; class Mammalia; order Pholidota; family Manidae; genus Manis; species Manis pentadactyla. Next base: position 22,643,954 of record NC_080026.1, read on the forward strand.
AAAAAAGGAAACCAACAAATTCCTTCATGGTATTTACAATAGCTTAATGAATTTTTTTGGCCTAAGTAATTGCCAAGTGTAAGCTTCCTCCACCAAATTATTGCAAGTTCATAACTTTTAGAAAATGCTGACTGTAAATAAAGGCAAATCAACTGTAAATAAGATTTTAGCAGCGATTAACACAAAAACAAAACAATACAGCATTTAAAACTTTATATACCTAATTATATAATATTAGGTATATCAAAATTATGAATTTTGACATATCTACATTCTTCCAGAATGAACAGTGTGGTTATGCCAGTTGTTAATACACTAAATAGTGAAAAACTTCCATACTTTTTGGAAAATGGCCACTCCTCCAACCTCTCCACATTCCCCATCTTTGGTGACCTGTCCCTGGCCAAGGCTTCTCCATATTTTAACCACTAAGGAGGTAATACCTGGCAGAGCAGGAGGCCTCCAGGACCCTGAATTCCAATGCAATTCAATTGGTTGGTGCTTGCATCAGACCAGTTGTATATGCATTTTGAAGCTCTCTTCTATTAATGAGACAGAGAGAGTTTTGGAAGCTGTGAGCTTGGAGTCAGATTGTATCACAGCAGCTCTACTACCTGAATAAGTTATTAGATTTTCTGAAATTCCAAATTCCTCTTTTGAAACTGAGTTATTCCTTCTACCTAGTAGGGCTGATTGGCAATTACATGAAATGACATAAAGTGTTTATAAGCACATGAAAGGCATATCACTGACTTTTCCCTTACCTTACTGAAAACAAAGTAAATAATACATGGTAAATAAGCAAACCTTATAGTCCTTTACTCAAAAACGGGTCATGTTTCAAACATTAATTTTTGAAGTTGGTAGTCTGCTAATAGAGTGCATTTTCCTCACAATAATCATTATATAAAACTAGCTGTATATCTCAACAACTTTATAAAATCCAATTTTACCCATAATGTACTGTTCTCATACATGAAATAAAAAAAATACTGAGCATTTATATATACTATGCACTATCTTAAGAAGTTATTTAATTCTCTAAAAACCTTATGGAATATAGTATGCTTTTATCACACCTGCTTAACAAATGAAGAAATCAAGACAAAGAGATGACATGCTCTGGGTCACATTAGCTACTAAGTGGCAGAGCCATGACTGGATCTAAACAATCAGGCTCAAGGGCTTATGTTCCTAATTGCTATACTTTATTGTCTTTGGAGTTATTTTAATTATACAACATACAAACATTTATAAAAATCAAAACATTGAGGAAAAAATGCATGGTAGTTTCTCATCTTGTAATATAAACAAAACTGGTCAAATTGAGCAAAAGAAGGAAAGAGAATATTGAATTTATTTTGTATGCTTGTGGTTCAAGGAAAAGCAGGCTGATACAGATTAGATTTGTGGAGATGTAAAGTGTACTGTCTACTGTCAAAAGCTTTAAATGCTGCTATCTTTGGTTCTTCATCATAGCTAAAACTCCCAAACTACCTTTCCTTTCTTATTTTTTTATTTATAAACAATCTTATATTAGTGTTAAGTATATAACACAACTTTTCCTTAGTTTACCTATCAATCATTGGCTTGATTTAGGGTCAGAGAAGCAGCAGGAAATCTGGGGTTCCTGACAAAGGCTTGATTTCTTCCTCTTCTTTCAGAGTAAGTATCTCTCTAACAACAGCTTATAAACAGGCCTTATTTCAACTAGCAGTGGTCTGGGTTCCCAAAACTGGGTCATCAACAGTGACCAGGCTCTTTTACTTACGTAATTTTGCTAATTTTTACTAGCATTTGATAGCTATTAATTTTAATGTTTTTTTTTACTAGCATTTGATGGCTAGTAATTTTCAGTCATAAAGAATGGAAATCATACTAAATAATTTCAGCCCCAAACAAATATTAACTTTATAACTATCCATTTACTCAGAATAATTTATCGTAACAATATAAAATAAATAATGCCAGCCTGAATGGGATGGATTCTTACTTTGAGATGTTAGGCAGCTGCCTTGGGGGGTTTCCAAGGAAGCAGACCCTGAGACTAGGACTGATTGTACATCATCTATTTGGGAGGTTCAGAGTAACTGGCAGGGGAGTGGGAAAGGTGGTAACAGAATGGCAGGCAGCTAATACAGTGTAGATGATTAAATTAGCTATCACTGAAGCCAGCTGAAACTTAATCTCATGGGGAAAACTCTGGCAAAAGGTGTAAGATACATGTCTTAGAATTGTCTAAGCCAGCCAGGGCCAAGGAAGCCAGGGCCAGTCATTGCTTAAGGTCTTCCCCACTGGCTTCCAGTAGCTCAAAGGCGGTTCTATGGCTTAGATGCAGGTGCTAGCCTTTGGAAGGTTGATATGTACAAATGGTAAAGGCGCTACAAGAGTATATGGACAGAGTACGACATTATAATCTATCATATTAGCAAAACCATTAGGCACTCCCACAATCATACCAGTAATCATTCTGACCAAGAAAACTTAGCTCTGAATATTGGTGAAACTTTGGCAAACCAGTTTTATTTCGAAGATGAAATATGCCAATAACATCTGAGTATTACTAATAATAAGGTGGTTTGTAACTTCTCAATTCCAAATGCTAACACAATAGGAGCCTGGTACTAAGACACTAGGAAACACATACATGCTCAGGAAATACTATCCACCTATGATTTAACTCTTTCAAGAAATAATCCTTACAGACTCCTATAATGTCCCAAACTATAATAAGGCCAAACACCCCCAGAACAAGGGATATGAAGAATCATCTCATTCCTGCTGCAAATTGAAGGCACATGCTAATAAAAAGGAACTGTGGATTAAAGTTATTTGGAGGACCCACAAATACTTTCCCCAAGAAGACAATACTTCCCTGACCCAAGTAAAATTTCTCTTGTTCAGTTTGAATTCTTCCTCAGCTATGAAATCTTTCTTGGTTCCTCTCAGTATTCATCTGACTAGAATCTTAGGGTCTTCTTTTGGAGTGTTCCATAGAGTTATGTTTCCTGGACTCAGGAGGTAGGTGCCAACCAGGAGAACTAAGGTCCAGGTCCTGGCCTCACCATAATGCCAGAGCTCCTTTGGTAAGTGAGATGCCAAGTGTGATATTATTTCTGGATCTTCACTCTCTCAATGTCTAACTTTGGGTTAGAGTTTACAGCCAACTGCATACCTAAAACAGACTAAATGACTAAGTCTTGAGCCCTGCAGGCCAGAGAGGGGCATCTTTGGTTATAAACTGCCCACCAATGTGCGTTTATTACAGAGTAATTATCTTTTGAAAGCTAAACATATCATCAGTGAAAAAGCTAAGTGTATGTAAGCTATATATCTGTGTCAAGACCAATATTTGAAGCTGTGAAACAGACTTGTAGTTGTGATTAATTCTTTCAGAGAATAGAGAAAAAAAGGTGGAAAGCAAGTATGTGCATTAATGTGAAGAAATGACATTTCCCCCTTAAACTGTGCTATGCCATAAATTATACTTTTGGGACAATTATGATACATTTACTTCCTCTGAGCTATACTTCACAACAAAGTTGCCAAGCATCACTGTACTTCTACTGCAGAAAGTAGTGTCCCGGAATTTGTCAGGGCACCTCTACTATTATTCTGTGGGTTCTGTGGTTGTCAGATTTATTTTTAAAGTGTCTATGCATGGGAAGGGTATTCTTTTGGGGGTTGGTGGTGCAGATGGAGAGGTACTTGTGGAAGATCACAGTCAGTGATAAAAGGGCTATGATCCAGGTCTCATCATTTCCTCTCAGATGTCCTTTCTACAAATGGTTTGAGTATATTACCAACAGTTTTTTTTTCAACTTGCAGAACTTTCCGTTTGAGCTCTATAACATAATATCTTCACATAAATAATATTTGTAGGAAGTATTATTAGCACTGTACCACCTCCCAACATAAAGATATTTCAAATCTGTACATCCCTACCTTTAATTCATTTCCTCAGTAGAAGAATATTCAAGGAAAGATGTTTGTATATGGCTCTGTATTAAGAGCTATGTCTTAAATATATTCTTAACAATTCCATTAACATGAAATATGTCTGAATTACCCAATTCTTTTCTTTTTTTTTTTTTTGCTATTATTAATGTACAATTACATGAGCAATATTATGGTTACTAGACTCCCCCTATTATTAAGTCCCCACCACATAACCCATTACAGTCACTGTCTATCAGTCGTAAGATGCTGTAGAATCACTACTTGCCTTGTCTGTGTTAATACTGCCTTCCCATATCCCCCCCACTACATTATGTATGCTAATCGTACATAATACCTTTTTCCCCCTTATCCCTCCCTTCCCACCCAACTTTGCCAGTTCCTTTCCCACTACATGTAAGAGAATGAAACTGGATTATTGTCTAATCCCATACAGAAAAGTAAACTCAAAATGGATCAAAGACCTGAATGTAAGTCATGAAACCATAAAACTCTTAGAAAAAAACATAGGCAAAAATCTCTTGGACATAAATATGAGCAACTTCTTCATGAACATATCTCCTTGGTCAAGGGAAACAAAAGCAAAAATGAACAAGTGGGACTATATCAAACTGAAAAGCTTCTGTACAGCAAAGGACACCATCAATTGAACAAAATTACCTGGTTTAAAAAAAATTTAGAGCAAATCGCCAGTCTCAAATATAGAGCTATGCTCTAAAAGCCACATCTTTTAAATTAAGCAAATTGTGCCAAAGGGGAGAAGTGGACATGACATATGATACCCCAGCACTCTAAGCCAAAGTATTTTTTCCTCTATTGTTCATTTTCCACTCCTCTCCAAAATTGCATATAAATGATATGAGAAAAGCATATCTATGGCTCATCATCTATCCGTAAAAGGTTTTAAAAGCAACAACACAATACTATTTTATTAACAAGTCCTCTGGGTACAGAGTTTTTTGGCTTGGACATCAAATAGGTTGAAGGAAGTTCTAGTCTTCCAAAAGCTTGCTCAGAATGAAGGCCAACATGGAGACAATTGTCTCCATAAATTAGTCTAGATTCACCTGAGAGAAAGGCTCATTTGCAACTAGAAATACAGCTGAGTACAGTTATATTCTCACAAGCACAATTATTTTAAAGTGAAATAGGTTTGGGGGGAGAAACATGACTAATTATATTTATGTAGCACAGCTTCCATAAGAAAATGTGTTTTAGGTTCCTGCTTTGGAAGTGGAAGACCATTTTCCTCTTGCCATGATGATGTCTACTAGCATGGAGGCAACATGGAGGTATAAAAAATAAGGTTTGCTCTCCAGAGGGAGCTCTACGGGCACAGCACAAACGTGGCATTCATTAGGTCTTCACATATTAGATGCTCAGAATCCAGAATGCCTGGGCTCATATTCCTAGCGAATAGGACAACCTATAATAATTTAGTCACAGGAATTATAGGCTTTACAGGGACAAAATAAAACAAATTTTCCCAACCTGTGAAAATCTGACCGGCATTCAACTAACATTTAACTAAGATTTTAGTTTAAACTATATACTTTCCAAATATTATGTAATTTAATGATCATTAAAATCTTAGGGTATAGGGGTTACCATCCTCATTTAGCAGATAAGAAAACTGAGAGACTTAGAGAAGCCAAAGCTCTGGCCCTGGATTGGAAAACTATAAGCTAAAACCTGAATCCAAGTCTAGTGCTCTATTCCATCTTTCTACATTGTTTTGTGACAGCTTTGATAAGAGCTTACAGTATATCTAAATTAAGATTTCACAATTCATAATTATTTGTCTTCACCTTATTATGAAGTGATCAAGATAGCTTATAAAATACCAGTACCATATATTAAAATGGAAATAAGTGAGGAAATTGGGACAAAGAAAAATTACGAGCGGGAAAAGTTTAAGAAAGTTGTAGGAAATGAATGGGACCCAGCAATGTGGTACAAGGTGTAAATTTCCTCTGCAATCCTCTTTTCTATGGATTCATCTCATTACCAGTGATGTAGCTTTTAACAGTGACCCAAAATCAGACAAGGCCAGGCCTCCCTTTTCCCAGGTAACTAGGATGATGTGATCTCTGGGAATATTGCTCTAGGAACTTCGTCCCACTTACTGAAAGATTTTCAAAGGTAGAAATGCATTCCCAATTCCAAAATAGTAAATTACCAAAAAAAGGTGTTAATTGTGGTTTGGGGAGCTCAGTTATTTCTTATTTAATGGAGTAATAAAGAAAGTCTATGAGAGAACAAGTGCAAAGACCACAAACATTTACACAGATGTTTCTAGTTCCTAACATCCATTTCCAAAGAGATTTTAATTCAAATCAAACTCACTTCACTATGTTACATTAATATAATACCCAGTGGTATTATATATTATGGAACTTGGAAGGTATATTATACAGTATACATGGAAAATGGAAGGAAGAAATCCTAGAAAGTCAACCTTCTTCCAAATGTTAGCACTTTCTAAAATAACACATGTAAAATTCATTTTGAACATATCTTTTCAATGAAATATTTATTAATTAGAATTCAAACCACAATTTCCTCATGGGAAAAAGCAGAGTGTATCCATTTAACATAGAACAAAGATAGTGTATAGTATAACAAGGTTTACAAGTTTGGCTTTGATCCTATAAACGCTTTTGGATGTTGTGACATAAATTCCTCATTACACTGAAGAAGGCAGACATACCTGTCAACTGGGCTAAAAGTAAGTGTTGAGTGTCTGTCAATATTTAAATTCACATGCCTCTGAAATGACTGATACAGTGGAAAAAGTTCAAAAGGCAGTAAGTTTAACTCCATCTCAGCTCAGTCTGAATTGCATGGAGTGCTCCTGGTCAGCACACACTTTGGTGTTCTGAGTAGGTGTGGTGTTTTGTGGTTTTAGTGAGAACCTGACATTCCAGGTCCTCTACTAAGCCTGCTACCGTAACATCTTGTGAGTGGATAAAATTACATATGATATACTTTTTAAATTATCTTCTTTGATCACCTAGTTACCCATCTTCTTTCCTTCCCTCTCGCTCTCCGGCTTCAAAGATAGAGTTTGGATATGATATTGCTTGCTTCTCCAAACTGACTACGAGAATAAATAGGTGTTATTAGTTTAACACTGAAATTTAAATATTATGATTGAAATATTTCTCCAAAAAAAAACAAAGCTCACCTACCAAAAACATTTCCTGTGTTGTTAATAAAACTAACTCCAATAGATATTTATGCATACATACAATTGGATTCATTTGTTATTTAGACTTCCATGTTGTTAGCATTATATATACATCATAGCTCTTCTTTTAAACTAACACTAAAGAGGATAACTGGGTCTTTTCCTTTATTTCAATAGAGTAACATTTTGAAAACTTACTTTGTGTGAGACAGGTTTTAGATGCTCTTGGGCACTTTAAGGAAAACAAGGAGTTGGGGGTATCAAATACAAATCACCATAAAAGCAGAGATACAAATAAAATGCCATGCAAGCTAAGAGGAGGGAGAGAGTAATAACTCCTTAGTAATTCTTAAAGAACTGATATAAAGCAAATTAAATTATGGTAGAGTGAGATTCAAAATCCAGTACAAAGGAGCTTAGACACAAGGCTATCCCTAATTATAAGTTTTAACAAAAACTCATACTCTTATTGCTTTATCCCTCTCAAAGATATCTCCGACAAATACATCTATGTCTTGGAATGATCCCACTCAGCAGCTTCCTGTCATATTTCACATGATCTCTCTTGCCATCACCTCTAGGAAGCTCTCTAACCTCTAGGAAGATCTCAACAGCTATGGTTATTCTTTATAACATGCAATGACTATACCACCTACATAAGGTACTATAAAATTAGCATATATTTACATAACTACCTTAAACTTTGGGGACTTACTATGTGTTAGGAACTGTGCTGAACTGCTTTACTTGTATTCTCTTGATCCTCACAACCTTGTATACATGTAACAAAACTTACCCTATTTCATGCATCACAAAACATAAGGTTTAGAGAAATTAGTCACATGCTCAAAGTAATACAATTAATAAATTGCTGCCAGGAAGTCTATATTGAGGACCTGAGATGTAATGGCAATTCCATTTGCTTCATGTATACATGGGATAATTGTACACCAAAATGATCTGTGGAATATCTTAATATAGATTTCCATAACCCACCCTAGAAGACATTGATTCATTCTTGGCAAAGTTGGATTGGGCCTTTTATATGTGTAGAAAACCCCACAGGCATTTCTGATGTGTAGCCAGGGTTGGGTGCATTGTGTTATTACACACTTTTACAACATAAATTTTAAACAATAAACAAATTTCTTGAGCACCAATTTGGATTACTTAGTGGCTGTCTGGAATACCATGTTAAGGATACTAAGGCCAGTGCAAACTCAGTCTGCCTGGATTCAAATCTTGGCTTTGGTACTACTTACCTGTGCAACTTTGTGCTTCAGCTTCCTTATGTAAAACATGTATAATACTGGTATTTACTAGGTTGTTGAGATGATTAAAATGTTACTATATATATAATTTACTATGGTGCCTGGCACATGGTAAGTTTCAATAAATATTAGCAATTGTCATGGGAGTGTTGTTATAGTACTGAGTATTTTGCCAACTCAGACCTGAGAAACACTGAAGATGTTATGGTGGCAGGCTTAGTAGAGGACCTGGAATGTCAGGTTCTCACTAAATCACAAAACACCACACCTACTCAGAACATCTTAGTTCAATGTTATACCTATGAGAAAAGGCACTACATTTGTACACTTCTACTCAAGAAATACATTTAGAATGCAGTTTGTAAACTGAGGCTTGTTTATATTTGAAGATTTGTGATGGTGATGTCCAGTGTAGCAAAGAAAAACAAAAGCTGTATTGTGTAGAGGAAAAAGCTTGGTTTTAGAAGCAGGGTTTTTAAGTTTCAGTTTACTACCAAGTAAACCAAAGCAAGTCATTGGACTTTTTCTGTAAAGTGGGTATGTAAATGGTTTTTACTTTGCAATATATTTCTGTGAAGATCATATGACACAATGGATGTGAATATATCTAGTATATGGTTCGCAACATGGTAAATATTCAATAAATTTCATGTTCTAAGCTATCCCCCAAATCCTATTTAACTTATTTACAGCTAAAAGATAGTATAAACTGCCAGTATAACCTATCAACTCAGTATATTAATACGTTTTTCTCCTGTCCTGGTTCTTTGGTTAAGAAGGTTAAGGCTATAGGCCTAATGGCAGACCACTGACAAAAATCAGAGCCTTCACAGCTGAAGGTCTTAACATAGCACCAATTGCAAGAGACTCCGATGGAAAACCTGCCATGGAAAACCTTGTCTCAAGGAGTTTGGTGCTTAAAGGAGTTCAAGGAATACTTAAAGTTCCTTCCAGTCTTTTTCTATGTATGCTTGCTTTACAAAACCATCCAACTGTATAATTTTGTATTCGACATTATTTGCAATGGATGCATTGCAAATGAACTAGCACATGGGTGTATCATATGTAATTGCTCTTTCTATTAAACATTGATGCTTATAAGTTTTTGCCATTATAAATAATGCTGAACTGAACATCCCTATTCATTAACATTTGTATATTATTTCCTTAGGATGAATATTTTAAAAAATGACTGAGGTGAAATTCACATAATACAAAACAAACCCTTTTAAAGTGAATAATCCAGGGACACTTAGTACATTCACAATGTTGAACAACTACCACCTCCATTTCTAAAACATTTCCAAGAGGATGAATATTTTGAGGTATTAATGACTAGGAACATTTTTAAAGTTTTCATTTCATACTGTTAAACTGCCTTCAGAAACTAGGAGCTAGACCAATTTACACTTTCATCAGCAGTATCTGAGAGAATCTATTTCATAATACACTTATTTCCAAGTGTATCATTAGTATTAAAAAATAAAAAGTTCTGAAACTGAGAAGGTTTAAAAAATATATTTTTCTTCATTTTCAGGAATCATTAGTATGATTTAATATTTAAGAATATTTTCCGACTGAAGGGGCAGAAGATGGCGGCGTGAGTAGAGCAGCGGAAATCTCCTCCCAAAACAACATATATCTATGAAAATATAACAAAGACAACCCTTCCTAGAATAAAGACCAGAGGACACAGGACAATATCCAGACCACATCCGCACCTGAGAGAACCCAGCGCCTCGCGAAGGGGGTAAGATACAAGCCCCGGCCCCGCGGGAGCCGAGCGCCCCTCCCCCCAGCTCCCGGCAGGAGAAGAGCAGGCAGAGCGGGAGGGAGACGGAGCCCAGGGCTGCCGAACACCCAGCCCCAGCCATCCGGGCCAGAGTGCAGGGCGCTCGATACTAGGAAAACAGGGCAGCAAGAAGAGTGAGCAGGCACTGGAGGCTGGGCGCCAGAGGACATAAGAAAAGCGCGCGACCATTTTTTTTTTTGCTTTTTTGCTGTTTTGTTTTGGCGAGCGCTTTTTGGAAGTCTTAAAGGGATAGGGACCCCAGTACTAGGGAAACAGGACAGAAAGACCGGTGAGCAGAGGCCTGAGGCTGGCACCGCAGAATAAAGAAAAACGAACGACCACCTTTTTTTTTTTTAAATTAAAAACTTTTTTTTTTTTTTTTAATTAAAAAAAATTTTTTTTCTTTTTTTTTTGGTGGGCGTTGTTTGGTTTGGCGGGTGCTTTCTGGAAGTCTTAAAGGGGCAGGGCGGGTCACTTAATCCAGAGGTAGGGAATCCGGGATCTCTGGGCACCCTAACCCCTGGGCTGCAGGGAGCAGGGAGGCCACTTACGGAGATAAATAGCCTCCCAGCAGCTCCCCCTCCAACGCGACTCCACCACTTTGGAGCAGCTGCCCGAGCCAGGCCACGCCCACAGCAACAGCGGAGATTAACTCCATAGCAGCCGGGCAGGAAGCAGAAGCCCTGTCTGCGCGCAGCTGCGCAGCACAAGCCACTAGAGGTCGCTGTTCTCCCAGGAGAGGAGGGCCACAAACCAACAAGAAAGGAAGTCCTTCCAGCCGTCACTCGTTCCAGTTCTGCAGACTATTCCTATCACCATGAAAAGGCAAAGCTACAGGCAGACAAAGATCACAGAGACAACACCAGAGAAGGAGACAGACCTAACCAGTCTCCCTGAAAAAGAATTCAAAATAAGAATCATAAACATGCTGACAGAGATGCAGAGAAATACGCAAGAGAAATGGGATGAAGTCCGGAAGGAGATCACAGATGCCAGAAAGGAGATCGCAGAAATGAAACAAACTCTGGAAGGGTTTATAAACAGAATGGATAGGATGCAAGAGGCCATTGATGGAATTGAAATCAGAGAACAGGAACGCATAGAAGCTGACATAGAGAGAGATAAAAGGATCTCCAGGAATGAAACAATATTAAGAGAACTGTGTGACCAATCCAAAAGGAACAATATCCGTATTATAGGGGTCCCAGAAGAAGAAGAGAGAGGAAAAGAGATGGAAAGTATCTTAGAAGAAATAATTGCTGAAAACTTCCCCACACTGGGGGAGGAAGTAATCGAACAGACCACGGAAATACACAGAACCCCCAACAGAAAGGATCCAAGAAGGGCAACACCAAGACACATAATACTTAAAATGGCAAAGATCAAGGACAAGGAAAGAGTGTTAAAGGCAGCTAGAGAGAAAAAGGTCACCTATAAAGGGAAACCCATCAGGCTAACGTCAGATTTCTCAACAGAAACCCTACAGGCCAGAAGAGAATGGCATGATATATTTAATACAATGAAACAGAAGGGCCTTGAACCAAGGATACTGTATCCAGCACGACTATCATTCAAATATGACGGTGGGATTAAACAATTCCCAGACAAACAAAAGCTGAGGGAATTTGCTTCCCACAAACCACCTCTACAGAACATCTTACAGGGACTGCTCTAGATGGGAGCACTCCTAGAAAGAGCACAGCACAAAACACCCAACATATGAAGAATCGAGGAGGAGGAACAAGAAGGGAGAGAAGAAAAGAATCTCCAGATAGTGTATATAACAGCTCAATAAGCGAGCTAAGTTAGGCAGTAAGATACTAAAGAGGCTAACCTTGAACCTTTGGTAACCACGAATTTAAAGCCTGCAATGGCAATAAGTACATATCTTTCAATAGTCACCCTAAATGTTAATGGGTTGAATGCACCAATCAAAAGACACAGAGTAACAGAATGGATAAAAAAGCAAGACCCATCTATATGCTGCTTACAAGAAACTCACCTCAAACCCAAAGACATGTACAGACTAAAAGTCAAGGGATGGAAAAACATATTTCAAGCAAACAACAGTGAGAAGAAAGCAGGGGTTGCAGTACTAATATCAGACAAAATAGACTTCAAAACAAAGAAAGTAACAAGAGATAAAGAAGGACACTACATAATGATAAAGGGCTCAGTCAAACAAGAGGATATAACCATTCTAAATATATATGCACCCAACACAGGAGCACCAGCATATGTGAAACAAATACTAACAGAACTAAAGGGGGATATAGACTGCAATGCATTCATTCTAGGAGACTTCAACACACCACTCACCCCAAAGGATAGATCCACTGGGCAGAAAATAAGTAAGGACATGGAAGCACTGAACAACACAGTAGAGCAGATGGACCTAATAGACATCTATAGAACTCTACATCCAAAGCAGCGGGATATACATTCTTCTCAAGTGCACATGGAACATTCTCCAGAATAGACCACATACTAGGCCACAAAAAGAGCCTCAGAAAATTCCAAAAGATTGAAATCCTACCAACCAACTTTTCAGACCACAAAGGCATAAAACTAGAAATAAACTGTACAAAGAAAGCAAAGAGGCTTACAAACACATGGAGGCTTAACAACACGCTCCTAAATAATCAATGGATCAATGACCAAATCAAAATGGAGATCCAGCAATATATGGAAACAAATGACAACAACAACACTAAGCCCCAACTTCTGTGGGACACAGCAAAAGCAGTCTTAAGAGGAAAGTATATAGCAATCCAAGCATATTTAAAAAAGGAAGAGCAATCCCAAATGAATGGTCTAATGTCACAATTATCAAAATTGGAAAAAGAAGAACAGATGAGGCCTAAGGTCAGCAGAAGGAGGGACATAATAAAGATCAGAGAAGAAATAAATAAAATTGAGAAGAATAAAACAATAGCAAAAATCAATGAAACCAAGAGCTGGTTCTTCGAGAAAATAAACAAAATAGATAAGCCTCTAGCCAGACTTATTAAGAAGAAAAGAGAGTCAACACAAATCAACAGTATCAGAAACGAGAAAGGAAAAATCACGACGGACCCCACGGAAATGCAAAGAATTATTGGAGAATACTATGAAAACCTATATGCTAACAAGCTGGGAAACCTAGGAGAAATGGACAACTTCCTAGAAAAATATAACCTTCCAAGATTGACCCAGGAAGAAACAGAAAATCTAAACAGACCAATTACCAGCAACGAAATTGAAGTGGTAATCAAAAAACTACCAAAGAACAAAACCCCCGGGCCAGATGGATTTACCTCGGAATTTTATCAGACATACAGGGAAGACATAATACCCATTCTCCTTAAAGTTTTCCAAAAAAGAGAGGAGGAGGGGATACTCCCAAACTCATTCTATGAAGCTAACATCACCCTAATACCAAAACCAGGCAAAGACCCCACCAAAAAAGAAAACTACAGACCAATATCCCTGATGAACGTAGATGCAAAAATACTCAACAAAATATTAGCAAACCGAATTCAAAAATACATCAAAAGGATCATACACCATGACCAAGTGGGATTCATCCCAGGGATGCAAGGATGGTACAACATTCGAAAGTCCATCAACATCATCCACCACATCAACAAAAAGAAAGACAAAAACCACATGATCATCTCCATAGATGCTGAAAAAGCATTTGACAAAGTTCAACATCCATTCATGCTAAAAACTCTCAGCAAAATGGGAATAGAGGGCAAGTACCTCAACATAATAAAGGCCATCTATGATAAACCCACAGCCAACATTATATTGAACAGCGAGAAGCTGAAAGCATTTCCTCTGAGATCGGGAACTAGACAGGGATGCCCACTCTCTCCACTGTTATTTAACATAGTACTGGAGGTCCTAGCCACGGCAATCAGACAAAATAAAGAAATACAAGGAATCCAGATTGGTAAAGAAGAAGTTAAACTGTCACTATTTGCAGATGACATGATACTGTACATAAAAAACCCTAAAGACTCCACCCCAAAACTACTAGAACTGATACCGGAATACAGCAAAGTTGCAGGATACAAAATCAACACACAGAAATCTGTGGCTTTCCTATATACTAACAATGAACCAACAGAAAGAGAAATCAGGAAAACAACTCCATTCACAATTGCATAAAAAAAAATAAAATACCTAGGAATAAACCTAACCAAAGAAGTGAAAGACTTATACTCTGAAAACTACAAGTCACTCTTAAGAGAAATTAAAGGGGACACTAACAGATGGAAACTCATCCCATGCTCGTGGCTAGGAAGAATTAATATCGTTAAAATGGCCATCCTGCCCAAAGCAATATACAGATTTGATGCAATCCCTATGAAACTAACAGCAACATTCTTCAATGAACTGGAACAAATAATTCAAAAATTCATATGGAAACACCAAAGACCCCGAATAGCCAAAGCAATCCTGAGAAAGAAGAATAAAGTAGGGGGGATCTCACTCCCCAACTTCAAGCTCTACTATAAAGCCATAGTAATCAAGACAATTTGGTACTGGCACAAGAGCAGAGCCACAGACCAATGGAACAGACTAGAGAATCCAGACATTAACCCAGACATATATGGTCAATTAATATTTGATAAAGGAGCCATGGACATACAATGGCGAAATGACAGTCTCTTCAACAGGTGGTGCTGGCAAAACTGGACAGCTACATGTAGGAGAATGAAACTGGACCATTGTCTAACCCCATATACAAAAGTAAACTCAAAATGGATCAAAGACCTGAATGTAAGCCATGAAACCATTAAACTCTTGGAAGAAAACATAGGCGAAAACCTCTTAGACATAAACATGAGCGACCTCTTCTTGAACATATCTCCCCGGGCAAGGAAAACAACAGCAAAAATGAGTAAGTGGGACTATATTAAGCTGAAAAGCTTCTGTACAGCAAAAGACACCATCAATAGAACAAGAAGGATCCCTACAGTATGGGAGAATATATTTGAAAATGACACATCCGATAAAGGCTTGACGTCCAGAATATATAAGGAGCTCACACGCCTCAACAAACAAAAAACAAATAACCCAATTAAAAAATGGGCAGAAGAACTGAACAGACAGTTCTCCAAAAAAGAAATACAGATGGCCAACAGACACATGAAAAGATGCTCCACATCGCTAATTATCAGAGAAATGCAAATTAAAACTACAATGAGGTATCACCTCACACCAGTAAGGATGGCTGCCATCCAAAAGACAAACAACAACAAATGTTGGCGAGGCTGTGGAGAAAGGGGAACCCTCCTACACTGCTGGTGGGAATGTAAACTAGTTCAACCATTGTGGAAAGCAGTATGGAGGTATATCAAAATGCTCAAAACAGACTTACCATTTGACCCAGGAATTGCACTCCTAGGAATTTACCCTAAGAACGCAGCAATCAAGTTTGAGAAAGACAGATGCACCCCTATGTTTATTGCAGCACTATTTACAATAGCCAAGAATTGGAAGCAACCTAAATGTCCATCAATAGATGAATGGATAAAGAAGATGTGGTACATATACACAATGGAATACTACTCAGCCATAAGAAAAGGGAAAATCCAATCATTTGCAGCAACATGGATGGAGCTGGAGGGTATTATGCTCAGTGAAACAAGCCAAGCGGAGAAAGAGAAATACCAAATGATTTCACTTATCTGTGGAATATAAGAACAAAGGAAAAACTGAAGGAACAAAACAGCAGCAGAATCACAGAACTCAAGAATGGACTAACAGGTACCAAAGGGAAAGGGATTGGGGAGGATGGGTGGGTAGGGAGGGATAAGGGGGGGAGAAGTAGGGGGGTATTAAGATTAACATACATGGGGGGGTAGGAGAAAAGGGAGGGCTGTACAACACAGAAAAGGCAAGTAGTGATTCTACAACATTCTGCTATGCTGATGGACAGTGACTGTAAAGGGGTTTATAGGGGAGACCTGGTATAGGGGAGAGCCTAGTAAATATAATATTCGTCATGTAAATGTAGATTAGTGATACCAAAAACAAAGCAAAAAAAAAAAAAAAAAAAGGGCAGTTCCTGTGTGGTAACCTCCAATGAGTTCTACACAAGGGTATAAAGGGCATATAAAAGTGTAGGCAAAGGGTCTGTTTGTGTTTATACAGAGGATCAAAGCCTAATTGGGCTACCCCGAAAATGAACTAAGATACAATATGAAAAAGAACTTCCAACCTCTGCACTCTCTGGAAGACTCATGCCAGAAGATGATCATCAAAAAACCCCAACAAAGATCCACGCACTGCTATAGCTGTAGATGCACTCATCCCACCAGTTCCTGGACTTGCCATGGGAATGAGGAAGGAGATATCTAAGCTGGCCTGTGCATACAGTAAAACAACAAATTTGACTGGATCTATACTGTTGGAACTCAACCAAGAATTTGGAGAAGTGCAAATTGTAGCGCTTCAAACTCTTACAACTACAGACTATTTACTGTTAAAAGAACATATGGCATGTGAACAGTCCCCAGGAATGGGTTGTTTTAATTTGTCTGATTTCTCTCAGACTGTTCAAGTTCAGTTGGACAATATCCACCATATCATAGATAAGTTTTCACAAATGCCTAAGGTGCCTTAATGGTTTTCTTGGTTTCACTGGAGATGGCTGGTAATTACAGATATGCTTTGGTTATGTAACTATACTTCTATTATGTTAATGTGTGTGCGCAATTTAAGTAGTAGCTTAAAACCTATATATGCTGAAGTTACTCTACAAGAAGATATGTCAAAGAAATAATCAATCTTCCCATGTTTTCTTCCGTCTGCTACTTCTATAGCTTTTCTTCTTCCTTCCTAATTATAACCCTTAAATAGAATTCATGCCTCATATCAAATTTACCGAGTACCATAACTCCTCCAAGTGGTAAAGATACCTCAAGACAAATGCTGGGCATAGAAGCCACAGGGCATAAATCTGCAAAGAAGTAAAAAGCCAACCTTTTCAAACAATATTGCCTCTCTCTCACTTACCAACTTTACATTTCCCTGTATGGCCCCGGAAGATGACTGGTTAGCCAGAGACGGGTAAGATTCCTCAAGGGAGGAACAACCTAAGACAGGCACAGTCGCAGGGGGGCCATCAGGTGAGAAATTGGGGATCAACAGAGGTGAGGCTTAGAACCCCACCCCCCCTGTTCTGAGAGAAATCTTCTGCATACGTGGATGTTTTATTGCCCTTGTCTAGCTTGGATTAACACATAGTCTACAGGCACACACCTGATCATCTACATTTGCTCTCTTACAACACTAAACTATGTTTTCTACCTTTATCTTGTATCTACCTACCACTTCAGCATTTTATTAAAAATAATAATAATAAAGAGAGAAATGTGGTATCCACATATAAATCAAGTATAAAAACCAAATGAGTATTCATATTTGAACTGAGTGTTTAGAGTTCATAATGCATGAGCAAAACCGAAAGTTTCTGTGATGACTCCCCTTGTACTGTTCACTATGTAACTTATTCATTATGTAAGAATTTGTTCTACATGTAAGAACTTGTTTGTTATGCCTCAGAAGATTGGAGACTGATGAAAATTAGGCTTGGGGTGGATTAATGATTGTGCATTGAGCATTGACTCCCCTATACAGAATTTTATTGTCGTTAACAACCATTTGATCAATAAATATGAGAGATGCCCTCAAAAAAAAAAAAAAAAAAAAAAAGGACAGACTTCCAATGGTAAAATAAATAAGTAACCGGGATGTAATGTATAGCATAAGGAATATAGTCAAGATATTGTAACAGCTTGGTAGGGTGATAGCTGGAACCTAGAATTATGTATATAAATGTTCTACCACTGTGTTGTACACTTGAAACTAATGTAATGTAATACTGTGCGTCAACTACCCTTCAATAAAAAATAATTATTTAAAAAAAAAAAAAAAAGAATATTTTCCTTCTATATTTCTTTTCCAAATTGCCCACAGTAATTATATAATTCTGAAATGTTATCCTATGAGGCATCTGCAGTAGATTTTTATGGTGGATGCTTTAAAGGCTTCTATGTAAGGAACACATGGGCTTGGATTGTACAAAGATGAGCCTGAGACTATTCAGGGTCTCTGGAAGTGTCAGGAAACCTATTTTTATGTTTTGGGGCACTTAAATAAACCCATATTGGTGAAATCCTTCCACTGCCTATGGTAAAGCACTAGGCTTTTAAAAAATAGTAACCAGAAATGGAAAATTTGAAGCACTATCACAATAAAAATGAACAAATATTTTAATTGAAATAATATTAATTCACAAAATGATTTAAATACTTATTGGTGATCATACATCACTGTGATTCAAAGGGAAGGAATTCTAAAAATGATAAAAATGATATTATTGTGCAAAGTATGAGGGAAATTTTTGCAGAGTTTTTGAAGTCAGAACTAAAGATACTGCTAAATGAAGAATGCAAGGCCTTCAGACTTGGGTGGGATAGTTTCTGAAAAAATTCTGTGATTCCCTTTGCTAAGATGTGCTGAGTACTATCACAATCTTGTGATTTAAATGAACTAGAAATTAATGTTAATTCTTTCCTATAAATAATTCTCATTGTTTTTTGGTCAAAATTAACTGAGCCTTCCTTCATATTAATTCAATGCACTAAACATTTATTAAGTGCAGGTAGGTGTTGGGTACTATGCTAGGGGCTAAAGGTACACAGACCAAAAAACAAAAAACCCAAAGACCCTTGAATAGCTCACGTCAATGGACAAGTTGAACATATAAACCAACTTTTATGACTGAGGTAAATGCACGGAAAAGATCACACAGAATTGTGTGACAGAACAGAAGAGGAAATGATTAGCTTTGTGTTTTCAGGGAAAGATTACTATAAATGATGACATCTGAAATCAGTTTTGATGGACAAAAATGAATTTATGAAGGTGACAAGGGTGAAAGAACATTCCAAGCATTTGCTATGGCCTAGGTATGACATGTTACTCCCCTGACGCAGGGGGGTAATTGTAAGTAGTTCTGCATTGCTAGAGCATAAAGGTAAGACTGGGGCTTGTGGGAGCAGATGGTGAAGAGGTAAAAGTCAGATTAAAGAATCTCATCTACTATTTTATAGAGCTTGAATTTAACCTAAAGCCAATAGAGAATCATTGGTGGGTTTAAATTCTAGGAGAAATATTATATTCAAGTTTCAAAATGATCATTTTGGTGATAGATGGATTAACCAAACACTTTAAGAGGGCTTGAAGTTATCAGGTATGATCTAGCTCCTTTGTATCTCTCCAGCTTGATTCTGAGCCACTCTCCTCTGTCCTCTATCCTGAAACATTAAACTGCATTCAATTTTATTTTCTGGGCATTCACACAAGTATTCCCTTGGGTTGGAAATTCTTTCTTTCTCTTTGAGAGTCTAATTCCCACTTATCTTCTTGATCTAACAAGGAAACAGTTTTTCCTGGGCTTTCACTAACCCTCATAAATGGGAGCTACTCACCAAGAATGCTGCTAAGACCACTTGTACTTCCCTTCTCAAAGGACTTACGACATTGTCACATTACTAATGGCCTGTATGATTTTCTCTCCTGTTATTAGGAATTTTGTAAGGACCATGAGCATGTCTAGCTTGATGGCCATTATATTCACAAGACAAAGAGCAAGGCCCGGAACAGAGAAATTGTTCAAAAAATATCTCCTTAATGAGCGCTGAAAATAAAGTATGAGGCTAGCAGCAGGTCAGCTGGGTGACCAATGATAAAGTTCTGACTAAAGCAAAAGCAGTGAGAATGAAGAGGATAAATAGGAATTAATGAAGAATTGGAATGAATAAAATCTGGTGACTTACTAGACATAACAGGAGGAAAGGAATGGAGAATTAGATTAAGTTGTGAAAACTCTGAATTTTTAAGAAAATGAGTAGAGGACCAACACAATAATGTTCCCTATAACTCTCTGACTTCTCTCCTACTGCTCTGTTCCTCATACAAGCCATACATGATGGCTATCTCATTGTATCCCCAAAATACCAGGCAGTGCACTCCTGTCTCAGTGTGTAGCTGTTGTTTCCTCATTCTGGAACAATCTTCCTCCAGATTTCCACATGGCGTGCTTCCTCACCTTCTCAAATCTTTGCTCAAATAGCACCTTTTCCATTTTGACTTCCCCAAGCATCCTACTTTTGAACTGCAACCCTTATCCTCATCTTGGGTCTCCCTAGTTTTCTTCCCTGATTTTTCTCGACAGAATTTATCAGTATCAACACACAACATTTTATTTGCTTTGTCTCTTCCTCTAGAAATATGTCTCTTGAGAAATAAGGATTTGTTGTTTATTTAGTACTGTATCCTTAGGGCCTGAACATAGTAGACACTTAATGCATGTTTAATTAATTAGTTAATTGTTGAGTGAATGGATGAACAACATTGCACATGTGGGTATAAAAGGGACGAAAAAGTATGTAGATGATGATTGTAAGTTCATTTTTAGATATTCTCAAGTAGAAGATGTCTCCAGAACATCCAAATGGCGATCAGGGAAAAGGTTCCAGCTGGTACCATGAAGTATATCGTGCCCAGAGATAACATGTAGAGGGAAAGGAACATTTAAAAAACCTATAGGAATTGGGAGGCATCAATATTTAAGGAGTGAGCAAAGGAAAAGAGCTAGGAAAGAAGTCTGAAAAGGAATAACCAAAGGGGTAGGAAGAACAATGAACAGGAGAAAAGAAAGAACTTCAAGATGTTCAATAGTACCCAGTTATAATAGAAACTAAATTAAAGGAAGAGAAGAATTTATAGGATTTCATAATTAGGTCACTATTGAGTTTAGGCAATGCTGTTTTAGAGGAGCACAAAATAACAATCAGAAGAATACCCACCATATCTTGAGCACCTACTTAAATGCTATGCAAGGTGCTTAGTGCTTAAATATATTGTCTCTAATCCCCTCAACGACAGTGTCAGTTCACTTATTATCTAAGTTTTATACGAGAAACTTTGGCTAAAAAGGTTAAGTGGCTCATGGCTGTATAGATGTATAATAAGTAAAGAACTAAGGTTTGAGTCATAACAAAAATACACTGAAAAATACTTTGTTGAAAATCTTGATATAAATTCCACATAAATTAATTTTCCAGGTATGAAAGTTTGGCACTTTAAGCACCAATACTCACATATTTTAAAGATCTTTAAAAGAAAAATTCTAAAAATCTTACACTTCCTAACTCAAGAATGCCATCATGAATATCAATTGCTGTATTTATGTCTCTGGAAACTCCTGAGTTGTCTAGAGCTTTTGGTTTTATGATGAAAGACAGTACAGTGATTTTTTTTTAGTATCCATGTCTTCATTTTATAATTTTTCTGCCTATAGGCCAGAACCATGCCAAGTGCTAGACATGTCATCTCAGATGTAATCCTCACCACATTTTTTTATGACTTAAGTTCTTCTATAAGAAAAGAGGCATAGTGAGGTTAAATAACTTATCCAATGTCACATCCAGTCCTAGCAGAAATTCTAGGTCTCTGAGCTTCCCACTCCTAAACTAGCATTCTAAATTTTGACTCAGCTGTTTTCCGGGCTGTTTTTCCAATGAGATCCTTAGTCACTTTGCAGACTATCCAGATTTCCAGATAAGTAATTGCAAATAGAAAAGGTATTGCCCATTGCCCTAAATGAACTCTGAAATATTAAACTTTGAGAAATTTTAATGTTAATTGAAAAATAAAAAAGTTAATCTTTTGGAGCTTTGGACAAATGTCAACAATTTGAGAAAAAAAATTTTGAAGCATGTGGCAAAGTAATCATAACTTTACCTGCCTACTAAATGTTTACTAACACAGCAAAGCATTGGTATTTGTGGTAGCTTAATAACTGCATTAATTTCCTATTTGCTGCCAAAACAAATTACCACAAAATAATGGCTTAAAACAACACAATTTATTACCTTATTGTTCTATAGCTCAGTTACCTGGTATGGGTCTTGCTGGGTTAAAATGAAGGTGTTGGCAGAGCTGCATTTCTTTCTGGAGGCTTTTAGGGAGAACCAGTTTCCATGCTCTTTCCAGCTTTTACAGGCTGCTCATATCCCTTGGCTGAGGCTGCCCTTCCTCCATTTTCAAGACCCACAAGGGCAGGCAGAGTCCTTCTCACATGAAATTGCTCTCACTTACTCTCTTGCCTTCCTCTCCCACTTTTAAGGACCCTAGTGATTGCATGAGGCTCACCTGATACTCCAGAATAATCTCCCTGATTTAAGGTTAGCTGATTGGCAACTTTAACTCTATCTGCAATCTTAATTCCTCTTTGCCATGTAAGATAACATATTCATAGGTTCTGGAGATTAGAACATGGACATCTTTGGGAAGCTATTATTCTGTCTACCACTAAGAAACTAAGAAAATCCTCAGTTCTAGCATAATACAATCCTACTATTGAAGAGCAGGGGAGACATGCGTTTTCCACTTGTTTTTATTTATTTTATTGATAGAAGGAGAGATACTAGCTTGATTGAGAAATACTAAATTACACTATCTTGCCTGAAAATTTAGGCTGAATTTTAAAAATTTACCTTGCATATGTTAAAAATAACTGTCAGGTATCTTTAGCCTAGGTAATAATATTTAGGAGCATACTGCTATGGTCCTGAAAGACACTTCTATAAAAGTAAGAGTGTATCTCTTTTTCAGTCTTTGTCCATTCTTTCATCCTTTGCTCTTGGAATTTACAGACTTTCACCCTGCCTGGGTATGCCCTTTGGCTTCTAAATTCACATATACAATAAAAACTCAAGCTATCTGAATGAAAAGCATCAAAATATTAGTAATTCATTGTAAGTGTTCAGTAAGGCCTGCACTTTTCAGAAGAGATAATTATTCCAATTAATTTTTCCAATGTATTTCCGATGTATTTTAGAAGAGCTAATTATTCCAATGAATTTTTCCAGCAGTAGGTATATGTGAGGGAAACATTTTTAAGCCACAAATGGAGAAAACTTTAGTACCACCTGCTTATGATAGCTCATTAAACTCTCCTTCCCCGAACATTTCTTCCAATTTTCCCAGAGGGTAACTTAATACTGCCCCCACTTCCAATGCAAGACATTCAACAAGGAGGAATTGTTAACTGCAAATATTTAAAACAATAATCCACAAATCGCCAAATAAAGGAGTTGGGTATCTCTGATATTAAGAATTATAAACTAATCTTTATAACAGCAACAAAAAGATAAACTGCACAGGAATAAAATAAAAATAAGCAGGATCTATATAAAGAAAACTTTGAAATTCTATGGGGAAAATAGGACATAAATGGGATAAAGTACCTTGTTAAAGTGATGTTAATACTGAAAGGGTATTATCCCCAAATTAATATATAAATGTACTATACTTACTGCAGTGGTTCTCAAAGTATGGTGTCCTAGACTAGCAACAGCATATCACCCTTGGAATTTATTAGAAATGCAAATTCCCAGGCCCCAACCTAGGTACAGTAACCAGGTAAGTAACCAGCTTGTTTAACAAGCTTTCCACATGATCCTGATGGACACACGTAATAATCTGAGATCACTATTTTAACATAATCTCAGCAAAAATAACAATAAGGTTTTTTTTCCTCAAGAGGGAAATAGAACAAGACAAGCTGATTCTAAAGGCCATATGGAAAAATAAATATTGAAATTTTGGCACTAGAGAATGGTCAAATTGGCAAAGACATCAGTGGAAAAGAATGAGGAATCCAGAAATATTCTCTATACATAAAGGATTTAGTACCTAACTAGAGTGGCATTTTAAATCAGAGGGGGAATGGTGCAGAGATAACTGGTTAGAACACACAAATAGTAAGCCAGCCAAATAAATAAATGGAAAAATAAGTTCCAAGAAATTATAGATGAATTTTATAAACCAAGAAAAAAAGCAAAGGTCTTTCGAAGACATAAAACTACAGAAAGAGTACTGGAAAATTTGATCAATTTAAAAAAAATTAACAAAGAAAAAGATACTGTAAACTATGCCAAATATCAAATAATCAAGTAGAGAAAAGAATATTTGTAATATATAAAACAGACCAAAATTCTAAGTACCCTCATCACAAGAGCTATTATTAATAAAAAACAATAAAAAATGTGAAGGATATGAAAACAGGTATTCTTAGGGGTGATGTGTGTGGTGGTAGATGAAGAAGACTTACAAATATATGAAAAGGTATTACAGGAGAAGAAAATTAAAACAATAAAGAGGTATTTTTTCATCTTTGAATTTTGCAAAATGTCTTTGATAATACAATGTGGCAAGGTGAGGAGAAACAGCATTCTCCTCTGCCGCAGATACAAGTATAACCTGATGAAACATCTGAGAGGCAATTTAACATCCATCAAAATTTAAAAACACATACACCTTACATTTCATGTGAGGTTTATCCTCTAGTAATTCCAGGACACATAGTCAAAAAGATGGAAATGTAATAATATTCACTCCATCATTGTTTGAAATAACAAAAAAAGTACACCAATGCAAACACTTATTAATAGAAAATGCTTAAGTAATTAATAGGCTATCTTCAACTTACTATGCTGATGGACAGTGACTGCAATGGGGTATGTGGGGGGGACTTGATAACATGGGTGCATGTAGTAACCACAATGTTGCTCATGTTAAATCTTCATAAGATTGTAAATCAATGATACCTTAATAAAAAAAAATAGGCTATCCATTCATGGAATACCAAACAATTAAGCACACTGGAATAGATCCATGTATCAATATGGGCCAATATCTAAGGTAAATTACATAGTGAACAAAATGGTGCAGAATATTCACTGTATTTCTGAATGTATAAAAGGAAATATAGATCTTATCTCTATAAACATATTTTTCTAGGCATATATTTATGAAGGATACACTGTAACTGTTAATACTAGTTCATATTCTGGTTGGGATTGGGGGATTAGGTGTTTAAGGTAGAAACCTCATTTACAACACTCTTTTGTTCTACTTGTACTATTTGAATTGCTTTTAAAAATGAGCTCAATATTCAGAATGGTGGAGTAGAAACATTGAAAAATAGCTTCTGCATAAAAGCAGTAATAACACAGACAAAAACTGTTAAATTATCTTTTTCAAAACTCTGGAAATTAACTAAAGGCTTACAACAATCCAAGGACTGTTACTGAAGAAAAATGGCTATATCTTGGTAAGAAGAGAAGTCTTACAGATTCTAATTTATCCAAATTCCATATCCCTCTCAGGTTCTGGAATATCCTTGAAAACCAAGAGCCTCACAACTCTGGTAGCTTATAAACCAGCAGCCTATCAGCACCTAAGGGATTAGGACAGGTTTACAATTCCTTGAAATGGCAATTTCCAGAGAACTGTCAACTATTTGACTTATCTGGCTGCTCACTAAATGGCTCCAATTTTAGGGCACATCATTTCCTGACTTAGATGCCTCTGTGCAAACAAATCCTACTGCCAGGACATTTGTTGAAGACAATCAGCAGCAGTTGTTTACCAAGCTGTTCAAAATGGCTTTAACAGTTGGTGCTAACGAGGTTGATAAAATAAAGGTGAAACTAAGGAATGAGATGGTCACATGGGCCTATGAGAAGCTCCAACATATTCTTGAGACTGTAGAGTGTTATACACACTCATGGAGCTTTGTGCATGACCAAGAAAGACTTGAGTAGGTTCTAAGCTTTCACCACTAGCCAACTTTGATGCTCTGTGCAAGTGGAAAAATGAAGGTTAAGTAGCAGGCAGAGTTGTGAACCACCTGGTGGAACACAAAGTCCTGCCTCCACACGTACAAAGAGCCCTGTGGCAAAGCATGACAGACTTGTTAATTCAATCTGCCATCAGTCACTAGCTGACAAAGGAACTGGGCAAAGACTTGGATACACACAACAAAGAAAACACATTTTACAGAAAACTCACTTAAAAAACAAACAGCATCTACAACAACAAAACAGCAACTATAACAAACCCAGGGAGGACAGCATCTGATTTCTAGGGCTGATAATGAAATAATTTCAAATATCTGGTTTCAACAAAAAATATGAGATATGCAAAGATGAAAATATGGCCAGAAACAGAAAAAAAATAGCAGTTAATAGAAACTGTTTCTGAGGAAACTCAAAGTTGGACTTATTACACAGATATTTTAAATGATTTATAACAAGTTCAAAGAATTAAAGAAACCATGTCTAACAATTGCAGGAAAGTATGCAAATGATGCATCCCCAAATAAAGAATAACAGTAAAGAGAATAATTTTTTTAAAAGAAGGAGCACATAAAAATTCTAGCATTGAAAAGGATAATTGAAATGAAAAACTGCCAGCATATTTGAACTGGCAGAAGAATCGGTTAACCTGAAGACAATGAATTGAAACAGGTCAAGTGAGATTATCCAGTATGAGAAGTGAAAAGCAAAAAGAATAAAGTAAAACTAACAGTTTCAGACACCTGTGGGACACTATTCAACATTCCAACACAAGCACAATGGGAGTCTCAGAGTGAGAGGAGAAAAGAGAAAGGAGCAGAAAGAGTATCTGAAGAAATAATGACTAAAACCTCTCCAAATATAATTTAAAATAGAACATTAATCTAATACTTATGAAGCTCAACAAACTCAAGTATGATAAACTCAAAGAGACACTCAAACACATCACAAACTGACAAACAACAAAGACAAGAGATGATCTTGTAAACAACAATAGAAAACAGACTCATCATATGCATGGGATCCTCAATAAGATTAAGTGTTGACTTCTCAATCAGAAACCATGGAGGCCAAATGGTATTGGAATGATATATCCAAAGTGCTAAAAGAAACAAAGAATCTTACTCCAGAAGAACTATTTAAAAATGAAGGAGAAATCAAGATATTTCCATTAAATCAAAAACTAAGTGAATATGTCGCTAGCATTTCTACCCAAGAAATGAAGAAGAGAATCCTTCAGGCTAACACTAACCAATAACTATAATCTACATCAAGAATAAAAAGCACTGGTAAAGGTACTATATAGGTAAATATAAAAAACAGTATAAAAATATTTTTATTGTTAACTTCTATATGATTTAAAGAACAGCTGCATAATTTAAAACTGTATTGTGGGTTTATAATGCATAAGAATATAATTTATATGACAACTGTATAAAGTATGGGGAGGGGATCAACTATAATGGAAAAAAGTTTTGTAATGCAATTAAATTGGTATTAACCTAAGGTAGATTTTTTTTAAGGTTAAGAAGTTATTTATAATCACCAGGACAGCCATTAAGAAAATAACTAAAACATATAATAAAAATACCAAGGGAATTAAAATGGTGTATTAAAAAAAAAACCATTGAACACAAAAGAAAGTAATAAATAATGAAGGGATGGGGGGAAGGTACAAGAAACACAGCAAATAGCAAATGGCAGGTGTCTTTCTTACCTTATGAGTGTTACATTACATGTAAATGGAATAAACATGCCTATCAAACATCAGAGATTGCCAGAAGGGAATAGAAAACATGATCCAACTACATACTCGTATATATATATGTGTATAAGAGATACACTTTAGATTCAAAGGCAGAAACAGGTTGAAAATAAAATGAACAAAAAAAATGCCATACAAACAGTAAACAAAAGAAAGGTGGAGTGGATATACTAGAATCAGAAAAGCGACTTTAAAACAAAAATTTTCAATAGAGACAAAGGACGTTTTGTAATAATAAAAGAGGCAATCCATCAGAAAGACATAACTATTGCAAACATATATGCAACTAACAAGCCCCAATACTTGAAGAAAAAACTCACAGGATTGAAGGGGAAGAACAGACAACTAAATGAAAATTGTAGGTGACTTCATTAACAGAGGATAACTAAGCAGAAGACCAATAGGGAAAAAGAAGTCTTAAATAGTACTGAAAATCACTTAGTCTCCTAACAGATCTATAGAATATTCCACCCAAAAACAGAATATTATTATTCTCAAGTACACATGGAAATGTGCAAATATGTGGAAATTAAATGACACATTCCTGCTCAATGAGTCAAATAAGATATAACAAGAGAAACTAATAAATATTTTAAATGAATAAAAAATGCAAACAGAATATACCAAAATTAATGGATTCAACTAAAGTAACATTCAGAGATAAATTTATAGCTGTAAATGCCTATATTAAAAAAAGAAGAAAGATCTCAAATCAAACCAGGAATAAAAGAGAGAGATCACTACCAACCTTATAGAAATAAAAAGAACTATAAGAGAATATTATAAACAATTGTATTTCAGGAAATTAGATAAATTAGACAAAAAGGGCATTCATTAAAGGATTTTCTGTTGTTCTTTTTAAGGGTGTATTGTATGTTCTGCAAAGTGCCAAATCATCAAATTTACTCGTTTTCAAAAAAGGTGGGACATTCTATTTTTAAAATCGATTTCATTGTTATCACATGTAATATACCTATGCAGTTTATAACATAAAATTATGTAGTGAAAAGCAACATTGTTCTGCCACATTCAATGTCTTCAATCATCCTCAAATCTTCTAGCTTTTTCTTCTGGGATTAATTTATATATTCATGAAATATATATTTCATATCCTGGCAGAATAGCAGTCAGATTGACATTTTTCTTTATTCCTCTCCTGAGTGGGATCCCATTTTTAGTTGTTTATGTCTTTCTCTTTCATGATTTACTTAATCATCTAGATAAACCACATTCTCCAGTAATTCCCTGCAAATCATCCCAAGAGAAATATTTTTGTGGGGGCAGAGTACTCATTCTATTCTCCTATCACACTTGATTGGGCTGGGTATAAAACTCTAAGTAATGAATTATTTCCCTTATGATTTTGAAGAAATTGTTGCAAAGTATAGTTGTAGAGAAGTCCAATGCCATTTTACTTCTTAAGATATGAACTATCCCCATTCTGTGCCCTTGGGAAGCTCTTATAATATTCTCTTTATCCTTGGTATGCTGAAATTGTGTGATGATTTTCCATGGTGTGGGTCTTTTTCATTCATAGCACTGACTATTCAGTGGACTTAATGAGTATCAAAGGAACTCATTCTTCACTAAACTTTTAAGAACTTTAAAAATATTATTTGATAATTTCTTGAACACTCTACTTTTTTTGTTCTTCCCGCTTTTTGTAATATATTTGAATATAAATCCTTAAATCTAATGTTTTATTTTTCTTTTAATCTCTTTGCTTCTTACTCCATTTTCTAGGAACTCTTCATAACTTTCTCTTCCAGTCTATTTGAGTTTACACTTATATATATATGTTATCATATTTATAATTTCAAAACTCTGCCTTTAGTAATTTTTTTCCACATACTTTTTTATTAAGGTTTCATTGATATACACTCTTATGAAGGTTTCACAAGAAAAACAATGTGGTTACTACATTCACCCTCATTATCCAGTTTCCCCCCATACTCGATTGCAGTCACTGTCCATCAGTGTAGTAAGATGCCACAGTCCCTATTTGTCTTCTCTGAACTACCGTCTTCCCCATGACCCCACACAGACCATGTGCACCCATCATGATACCTGACAATTCCCTTCTCCCTCCCTCCCCACCCACCCGCCCCTACCACTCTGCTTTGTAACCACTAGTCCCTTCTTAGAGTCTGTTAGTTTGCTATTTTGTTCTTCAGTTTTGCTTCGTTGTTATACTCCAGAATGAGGGAAATCATTTGATATTTGTCTCTGTCTGACTTATTTCAATGAGCATAACCCTCTAGCTCCATCCATGTTGTTGCAAATGGTAGGATTTGTTTCTTTTTTATGGCTGAATAGTATTCCATTGTGTATATGTACCACTGCTTCTTTATCCATTCATCTACTGATGGACACTTAGGTTGCATCCATATCATGGCTATTGTAAATACTGCTGCGATAAACACAGGAGTGCATATGTGTTTTTGAATCTGAGAGGTTATTTTCTTTGGGCAAATTCCTATGTGTGGAATTCCTGGGTCAAATGGTATTTCTATATTTAGTTTTTTGAGGAACATGCATATTGCTTTCCACAGTGATTGAACTAGTTTACATTCCACCAGCAATGCAGGAGGTTTCCCCTTTTGCTGCATCCTTGCCAGCATTTCTTGTTCCTAGTCTTTCCTAAGTTGGCCATCATAACTGGTGTGAGGTGATATATCATTGTGGTTTTAATTTGAATTTCTCTGATAATTAGCCATGTGGAGCATCTTTTCATGTGCTTGTTGGCCATCTGAATTTCTTCTTCGGAGAAGTGTCTATTCATATCCTCTGCCCATTTTTTAACAGGGTTATTTTCTTTTTGGGTGTTGACATGTGTGAGCTCTTTATATATTTTTGGATGTTAACCCCTTGTCGGATATGTCATTTACAAATATATTTTCCCACACTGTAAGGTGCCTTTTTGTTCTGCTGATGGTGTCCTTTGCTGTAGAGAAGCTTTTTAGCTTGATGTAGTCCCATTTATTCATTTTTTATTTTGCTTCCCTTGCCAGAGAAGATGAGTTGAGGAAAAAGTTGCTTATGTTTATATTCAAGAGATTTTTGCCTATGTTTTCTTCTAAGAGTTTTACAGTTTCATGACTTACATTCAGGTCTTTGATCCATTCTGAGCTTATTTTTGTGTATGGGGTAAGGCAATAATCCAGTTTCATTCTCTTGAATGCAGCTATCCAGTTTTGTCAACATCAGTTTTTGAAGAGGCTGTCATTTCCCCATTGCATATCCATGGCTTCTTTATCATATATTAATTGATCATATATGCTTTGGATTATATCTGGGCTCTTTACTCTGTTCCACTGGTCTATGGGACTGTTCTTGTGCCAGTACCAAATTGTCTTGATTACCATGGCTTCGTAGTAGAGCTTGAAGTTGGGGAGTGTAATCCCCCCAGCTATACTCTTCCTTCTCAGGATTGCGTTGGCCATTCAAGGTCTTTTGTGGTTCCATATGAATTTAGAACTATTTGCTCTAGTTCATTGAAGAATGCTGTTGGTATTTTGATAGGGACTGCATTGAATCTGTAGATTGCATTAGGCAGCATGGCCATTTTGACAATATTAATTCTTCCTATCCATGATCACAGGATGTGTTTCCATTTATTGGTATCTTCTTTAATTTCTCTCATGAGTGTCTTATAGTTTTCAGAGTATAAGTCTTTCACTTCCTTCGTGAGTTTATTCCTATGTATTTTATTCTTTTTGATGCAATTGTGAATGGAATTATTTTCCTGATTTCTCTATCTGCTAGTTCATCATTATTGTCTAGGAATGCAACAGATTTCTGTTTATTAATATTATATCCTGCAACTTTGCTGAATTCAGATTTTAGATCTAGTAGTTTGGGGGTGGATTCTTTAGGGTTTTTATGTACAATATCATGTCATCTGCAAAAAGAGAAAGTTTAACTTATTCCTTGCCAATCTGGATACCATTTATTTTTTTGTGTTTTCTGATTGCCATGGCTAGGACCTTCAGAACTATGTTGAATAAAAGTGGGGAAAGTGGACATCCTTGTCTTTTTCCCAATCTTAAAGGAAAAGCTTTCGGCTTCTCGCTGTTTAGTATGATGTTGGCTGTGGATTTGTCATATATGGTACTTGCCCTTCATGCCCATTTTGTTGAGAGCTTTTATCATGAATGGATGTTGAATTTTGTTGAATCCTTTTTCAACATCTATGGAGATGATCATGTGGTTTCTGTACTTTTTGTTGATGTGGTGGATGATGTTGATGGATTTTCAAATGTTGTACCATCTTTGCATCCCTGCAATAAATCCTACTTGGTTATGATGGATGATTTTTTTGATTTTTGAATTCGGTTTGCTAATACTTTCTTGAGGATTTTTGCATCTATGTTGATCAGGGATATTGGTCTGTAGTTTTCTTTTTTTGTGGTGTCTTTGCCTGGTTTTGGTATTAGAGTGATGCTGACATCATAGAATAACTTTGGAATATTCCAATCTCTTCTACTTTTTTGAAAACTTTAAGGAGGGTGTGTATCAGGTCTCCACTAAATGTTTGATAAAATTCAGCAGTGAAACCATCTGGTCCAGGGTTTTTGTTCTTAGGTAGTTTTTTTAATTATAAATTCAATTTTGTTGGTGGTATTTAGTCTACTCAGATTTTCTGCTTCTTCATGGGTCAGCCTTGGAAGGTTGTATTTTTCTAGAAAGTTGTCCATTTCTTCTAGGTTATCCAGTTAGCTAGCATATCATTTTTCATAGTATTCTCACATAATTCTTTGTATTAATGTGGTGTCCATAGTGACTTTTCCTTTCTCATTTCTGATTCTGTTTATGTGCGTAGACTCTCTTTTGTTCTTGATAAGTCTGTCCAGGGGTTTATCTATTTTATTTTCTCGAAGAAACAGCTTTCATTGATTTTTTTCTATTGTTTCGTTCTTCTCAATTTTATTTATTTCTTCTCTAATCTTTATTATGTCCCTTCTTCTACTGAATTTGGGCCTCATTTGTTTTTCTTTTTCTAGTTTCATTGTGAGTTTAGACTGGTCATATGGGATTGTTCTTCTACCCTGATGTAGGCCTGTATTGCAATATACTTCCCTCTTTGCATGGCCTTTGCTTCATCCCACATATTTTGCGGTGAATTATTGTTTTCATTAGTCTCCATATATTGCTTGATTGCTCTTTTTATTTCGTCATTGATTCATTGATTATTTAGGAGCATGTTATTAAGCCTCCATGTGTTTGTGGGCTTTTTTGTTTTCTTTGCTTAATTTATTTCTCTTTTCATACCTTTGTGGTCCGAGAAGTTGGTTGGTAGAATTTCAGTCTTTCTTAATTTACTGAGGCTCTTTTTGTGGCCTCGTATATGATCTATTCTTGAAAATGTCCCATGTACACTTGAGAAGAATGCGTATCCTGCTGCTTTTGGATGGAGCGTTCTGTAGATGTCCATTAGGTTGTTCTGTTCTAATATGTTGTTCGGTGCCTCTGTCTCCTTGTTTTCTGTCTGGTTGATCTGTCCTTTGGAGTGAGTGGTGTGTTGAAGTCTCCTAAAATGAATGCATTGCATTCTATTTCCCCCTTTAATTCTGTTAGTATTTGTTTCACATATGTAGGTGATCCTGTGTTGGGTGCATAGATATTTTTAATAGTTATATCCTCTTGTTGAACTGAGCCCTTTATCATTATGAATTGTCCTTCATTGTCTCTTTTTACTGTCTTTATTTTGAAGTCTATTTTGTCTGATAAGAGTACTGCAACTCCTGCTTTTTTCTATTAGTTGCATGAAGTATCTTTTTCTATCCCTTTACTTTTAGTCTGTGTATGTCTTTGGTTTTGAAGTGAGTCTCTTGTAGAGAGCATACAGATGGGTCTTTTTTTTTTATCCATTTTGTGATTCTATGTCTTTTGATTGGTGCATTCAGTCCATTTACATTGAGGGTGATTATCAATAGGTATGTAGTTATTGCCATTGCAGGTTTGAGATTTGTGGTTACCAAAGGTTCAAGAGTAACTTCCTTACTATCTAACAGTGTAATTTAATTCAGTATGCTAATTACAAACAGAATCTAAAGGTTCTTTTTTTTCCCCCTTTTTCTTCCTCTTCCATTTTTAAATATATTATGTATCATATTCAGTACTCTTTGTCTATCCATTTAGTGTTTTTGCATCTGCTTATTAATTAATTTGCCTACTTTCTTTACTGTTATTTCCACTGGTGACAGCTGTTTGGCCTTAGGAACACTTCCATCTGTAGCAGTCCCTCCAAAACACACTGTAGAGATGGTTTGTGGGAGGTAAATTCTTGCTTAATCCCTCCTTCAAATTTAAATGATAATCTTGCCAGGTAGAATATTCTTGGTTTGAGACTCTTCTGTTTCATTGAATTAAGTATATCATGCCACTCCCTTCTGGCCTGTAAGGTTTCTGTTGAGAAGTCTGATGATTGCCTGATGGGTTTTTCTTTGTATGTGATCTTTTTTGTCTGTCTAGCTACTTTAAAAAGTCTGCCCTTATTCTTGATCTTTGCCATTTTAATTATCATGTCTTGCTGTTGTCTTCCTTGGGTCCCTTGAGTTGGGAGATCTGTATACCTCTATGGCCTGAGAGATTATCTCCTTCCCCAGATTGGGGAAGTTTTCAGCAATTACCTTCTCCAAGACATTTTCTATCCGTTTTTCTCTCTTCTTTTTCTGCTACCCCAATAATGCAAATATTGTTCCTTTTGGATTGGTCAGAGTTCTCTCAGTGTTCTTTCATTCCCAGAGATCCCCTTTTCTCTCTGTGCCTCAGCTTCTTTGTATTCCTCTTCTCCAATTTCTATTCCATTTACCATTACTTCTACTACATCTGATCTGCTTTTAGAACCCTCCATTGTATGTTTCATTTGATATGGAATTTCTTAATCATTGAATCTTGATCCTAAATTCATTCCTGAGTTCTTGAATAGTTTTCTGTACTTCCATGAGCATGTTTATATTTATTTTGAACTCTCTTTTAGGAAGATTGGTGAGTTCAGATTCACTTGGTCCTTATTGTGGTGTTTGTGAGATTTTGCTTTGAACCAGGTTCCTTTTCTCTTTCATGTTTGTATGTGGCACCCTCTAGTGCCCAGAAGCTCTAGTCTCTGGAGCCGCTCAGCTACTGGAGTGAAGTCGGGAGGTCACTGCAGAGCAGCACTAGTGCCTTGGAGGAAGAATTAGCTGTTTGGTGCCTCCCATCTGCAGCACCTGTTTCCACTGTCAAAACCAGTATGCCAAGCACACAGGTATAAGCCTCTGTGCTTTGCATTTGTAGCTGCCATAGGCGGGGCTTCCCTCTTGGTGGAGTGACACCAGGGCAGGGACTGCCGGTTTGTGAGTCGGTACTGGCAGGCCAGGAGGAAGGTGCATCAGGCTGCATTTCACAGTGTGGGTCTTTGGAGCTGGGTAGCCTGCCAGGGGGATGGAGCGCCTGAAGCTATTGAACATTCCCAACCTGTTGTGCAGAGCGCACCCAACCTTGTCCACCTATCCCTTCTCCCGAGCAGCAAGCTCCATAAAATTCCTGCCCCTTCAGTATCCCTCTCGCTGCTAGGAAGTCTCTCACACCGCCCACCTTTCCTTTGTTCCAGAACAGCTGGATGTGGATCCCTGTCCTCCACAAATGAGAATCTCAGTCTCTCCGAGTATTCCACCTGCCTTAACTTTCCAACCTCACTAATCTCCAGGGCACCATTAAATGTAGGTTTGTGCTCCCAAAGCAGATCTATAGGGATGGGTGTTCAGTAGACCTAGGCTTCCATCCCCTCCTCATTCTGTTTCTCTTCCTCGGGTTGGTTAGCTGGGGTGGGGGAAGGGCTTGGGTCCCACCAGATCAAGGCTTTGGTATATTACCCTGTTTCTTGAGGTCTGCTCTGTTCTCCAGGTGTATGCAGTCTGGCTCAGCCTTCTTTCCTGTTGCTTTTTGAGAATTAGTTGTATTAACTATATTTTTGTATTACGTGTGGTTTGGAAGGAGTTCTCTGTCTCACCTTTCACACCACCATCTTTAATCTCCTTAATAATTTTAAAAATTAAACACCTTAATTTAATAGACTCAATATTTTATTTTAGTCTTTGAGAATACAGTTTTATGGTCTATTTTTTGTATTTTAATCTTCTTGCTAAGTTCACTGTCAGATTCCTCTGGCTAGCATTACACTGTGTGTTTAGGTTTATCATGTTTTTCATGTTGGAGGCTTTCATTTTATTAAATTACTGGACAGTTGTTGGACTGAACTGTTGGACATTCATTCATACTAAGAACAAAGTACCCAAATTCCTAGTGTGTGGGTAGAACTTGTCAACTGTTAGGCTTTATCAAAGTTAATCAGGGTAATCAGGTTAAGATGTCCTATTTGTAGGAGGATTTCCAAATGTCAGATCTGAAGATCTCTTGTTCTGGGGATATTCAAGAGGCCTCAAGGGCAAAGTGCTACTTCCTTACTCTGTTTTATTATACAGATTGAAACTCTAATTTGTGCAGGCTTTCCAAACCTACAGCAATCTCAAGCGTATTTCATAAATACATTCACCTACTCTGACTTATAAAAGTTATTTTGTAGTTAATTCTGATCAAAATTTTAAATGGTTTGTCAATTCAAAGTGCTGTTGACAAAATAAAGCTCAAACTAAGATATTTCCACATATTCTCACTTATTTTAGTATGCTAGACGTGTTTTATATAGCCTTCTTTCTCTAAATGCATTAGAAAAAGTATTTTGGATTGGCACAGCATTTTAAAATTCAAGTCTTTGATAACTTTAATTCAGATAAACATAGAATTAAAAAGGATTTTGAGCTATTCCAAATCAACTATCTTTTTCTATAGAATAGTAAGCAGCATTTAAACATTCCATCTGACTGGGTGAAATTCTGGAGGAATTAGGTACCCAATTTTGTTCCCTTCTGGGGTTGACCAAGGCTGGAGGAATTGTAGATGACAAGGCAGAGGGTACCACCAAAACTCCCTGGTTCCTCATAGACATTGCCCTTTGCTGAAAGTAAGTACATGTCCATGTATGTAGTGCTAGGAGTTCTGGATAATGTTTGTGGAAGACCTTTCAAGCAGACATAAAGATGGTCAAAGTCACTCTCTGTTCCTAAGCAGAACTTTAATCCAAATAATTCTATTGCCTCAAGAAATGATGAATAAGCTTGCCAGCTGGTATATTTAAAGCTCAGAGCAAAGAATGCTGGGCCTCTCACCACTCAGAGGCTGCACAGAGCCATTATTAGGCAAAAGGAAATAATAATGCATCCAAGGCGCTCCAATAATCAGAGAGAGGAAACAAACAGAACCTTGAGATCTGGGAAGCACTTAGTGAAATGGAATTGCTAGAGGAGAGAAAAAAAATTACAACAGTAATAAAGAAGAATGATCAGTTTTAGTTTTAATACATACTCTGGAGTTTAGAAATCTGATTTTTAGAAACAGAAGAATTGAAATAAAGTTGATCCCAGAATTACAGGCTTGTAGGACCAAATGGAAGAAATCTGGTATTTTTGCTTTCAGCATCTTTGCTACAAGCATTTCCACCACAAGCATTTTTGCTGCAAACATTTTAGCTCCATAACTAAATTCACTACAAGGCAATTTTGCTATAAAAGATAAAAATCACAAAAAATAAGTTAGAGATCCATTTAAAAAGACATAAGGAAACATGCAGAATGAATAACAAAATTTAAAAGATTTTATTGTGATATACAAAATATTCAATTACATTCAAAATGCATAGTGTAGATTCACAGCAATATTGCACAAATAACTGATTTTGTTTTGTGGATTGTACCTTAGCACTTGTCCTCCAAGTCTTTCATCTATACTATTACACTTTTTGTTTGTTGATTTATCTCCTTGCTCAGCATCACATTTTTTCTTTTTCTGCTAAAGCTTCTTCTTTTGATTAGAGAGGTGTTAGTTTACAAATATTAGGATCATATTTGTAACTGAGCTTGGTACTGTGTTGCGAAAGCCTTCTGAACTGTTTGTTCTTGGCAAATTGTCACTTGTCTGTTGAAAGACATTCCAAAGTTCTATGGGAAATGTGTGTTCAATGTAGATAGACCATGATGAGGGTAAGGTATACACAAAATAAAAATATAGGGACTCTCTTGTCCCCTCCTGGTGTGGGCTGGGAGCTCTGTCCTTTCACTTTATCTCTAGATAAAGGCCTGTACCTTGCTCTCCTAAAAAAAAAATACATACATACATACATACATATATATATATATACTCATATATATATATGAGTACATATGAGTACTGCATCAAGAAGAAATGAAGCCAAAGTGTCAAAAGCTATTTTTTAATCTTTTATGGCAATATTGCCTTGAGACCAATTAGTTATGCAGCAAAAATGTTTGTGGTAAAAATGCTTGTGGCAAATATACTTATGGCAAAACTACCTAGAACCAAAAAAAATCTCAAAATATGGAGCAAATATACAAAGAGATTTAAATCTTCAAGGAAAACAGACTTGGAAAATGACTCCAAGAGAAATTTCAGGTAAGGAAGATATCAATCACAAGGAAAAGGAAAAAAATGAAGATTAAGAGTAAAATAATAATACAAATTCCCCGGTTTGAGGAAGAACTGAGTTTGTGAGTGAAAGGGCTCACTAAGTTCTAGGTAGATTAATTGAAGTAAGGCATACAACTTGACATATTTTGGTAAAATTCCTATATTAAAATGACTTAAAATACTACAACTTTCAAGAAAGAACAAACAAGTCAATTAGCAAAGAAAAATAATCAGATAGACATCGTATTTCCTATCTGCAATATACTGAAGCTGGAAGATACTGAAACACTGCAGACAGAGGAGAAAGGAATACCAACAAACAATTCTATGCCAATGAAGTTATCATTCATCTTGTAGGTTAGGAGAAAGAACTCTGGACACAAAAAGATGAGATAATACTCCTTTACCACATTTGATGGAAATTCTTAAGAAAGTACATGAACCAAACAACATGAATCAGAATAGAAATCTTAAGTCAAAAGATGAATAGAAAACAATGCAAGAAACCTTGCAGTATACATGTTATAACTAAATGGATAATGATTGTAATGATTGACTGGGAATTTGTAGTATAACTTACAAAATAAGTATTCTTAAAACAGAAGAGACATATAGCAATGGAAAAACCTAATAAATCTGAAACCAAAAATATTGAAATAGACCAGCAAAATCAAGGAGTTGGAAGGGAGAAAAGAAAATTAAAAGCATCTTAAAGGCCTCATTTGGGAAGGGGAAAGAGATGGGGAATTAAAATATTTTAAAGCTTTCACCTAGGAGAGGGGAATAGAGTAGATTGCTGTAGAATTTACTTGGGTTCTGGTTTTCATATAATTGAGAAGAAATATGTTAGGTAAAGAGTACCATAATTAAAAAGCACTTTATTTCCAGATTAACAAGGCACAAAGGGAAATAATAATGCACTGAAAATGAAATTAACATTCACTTGAGCAAACAGGAAAAATGTAGAAAAGGGAAAAAAGCAAAAAACAAAGTAAAATAATAAACAAAAGTGATATGGAAAAAATACAATTGAGTTATAACAGTTCTCCCTCTACAGAGTGGTAAGAGGAAACCTCTTAAATAGAGGGAGTTTCAGACTGGGTTAAAAAACAAAACACAACTATTTTATATTTTACCAAAAAAAAAAATATCCTGAAAGAAATTAGTAAATATCTTCCTTGTTTTAGTGCTAAGAATTTCAAAATAAACATGTAAATATATATGTATGTATATCTCTGTATCTTCTTATCTACCTACAATTAAGATTAATTGAGAGTTGAGCATGACTAAGTAGTAAGTAAAATCATATTTAAAGATTGGATGATACATGGCCATTTAGCAGAAAAATACCATTTCATCTTCTAAAATACTCTAAAGGAATATTATCTAAATGACCTTCACGGCAATCTGAATACCTACCCTCATTACCCTTGCTCTGAAAATAAATTTTCCTAGTGTAGTATGAATTTTCAAACAATTATTTTTCCTTTCAAAATAAGTTAAAAATAGTATGCTTAACTTTCTTTTTTTTTGGAAAACAGTATGGTTTTATTTAAACCTATTATTTTCTATACTTGACAACCAGAATGACATGAAAAACACAGAAGAAAACAAAGTGAAGGCAGGAATGTCAGACTAGGAAAGCTTATCCAAATTAAAATTAAAAACTTGAGCACAAGAGGAAATTCATACTTCAATATTCTACTAAGAAGAGCTAATTTGGAATGGTATAATTTGTAAATTTGAGGTTTATACAGTAAACTGCAATACCAAATATTTTGAAATCTGAAAGAAGAAAATATACTTTCCCCTAAATGATACTAATTACCCCCAAGAAAAACTTAACACAAGAAATTGTTCTACAAAATAACAATAGACTCATAGACACTGAGAAGTGACTGGTGGTTACCATAGGGGAGCAGTTGGGGTGGGTAGGTGGGGAAGGTTAGGCGGATAAAGGGCACAAAAATTCTCAATCATAACATAAGTTGGTCACAGGGATGGTAGTACAGCAAGAAGAGCAGAGACAATGATTCTGTATCATGTTTCTATGCTGACAGCTAGTAACTGCACTAGAAGGGGTGAGGATTTGATAATATGGGTAACTGTTGACCAATTGTGTTATACACTTGAAACTAATATAAGATTATATATCAACTATACTTCAATAAAAAAAGAAAAATCCACATGAACAAACACACTAAGGAACATGATTTTAAAATCCTAATAAATGTAGTTGCTTAAATTTAAAAAAATGTTCTAAAATATGGTATGTATCTTTAAGAGATGAAGCAATTGAAATTAAACTACTATTAGACCTTAGGAACAGCAGAGGCAAACATTTTGGTTTCTTTTAAAATTACTGCATAATCCCTCCAAATTATGTATTCTAAAACAGGAATTGGGTTTTTTTTTCTTATAAGGCAACATTCTGTTATAATACTGTCAATATCCCAACTTCCCAATAAAAACTATTATGTTAAGCAAGGATCATCTAATTATGCATACGTAGCAAGGACAGCTTATGAATAATAAGATATATTACTAAGTCATCCTTCAGATAAGGTTTCAATGTCCCATGTAGTTTACATAAATGAACAAATATTCTTATGTAAATATGTGCATATACCTGCAAAAGAAAGACATTCATGGTAGCTATAGCTTACAATAGCAGGTTCTGGTTAAAAAGAAAACAGTCAATTTTAATATTCCAATGAAATCTAAAATATTTTGAAAAATGATGTATGACTGATGCTTTAAAAAATGTACTAGTCTACCCTCACTCAACTAACCTAGATGAAGAGACTGATCACAGCTGAAATCTTACTTTCACTCCTGCGTAACTTTCTCAAAGATTTGTTTGGGAACTGTCTCATGCTTAGTCACCCTCCAAATATGATTTTTATGAGCAAAAGCAGTCAGCTATTTTTGTGTTATGCAAGATGGGAAAAGATGTATGAGTATTCCTTTTTAAGCAACATAATTTGATTTTTATACTTATTCAATATTAAAAAAGCAGTTCATTTTTATATTTTTGAATTGCCATATGGATATACTTCACTGGAGATCTATTCCTATTGAAAGCCTGGAGAACTTTTATTTACAATAAGTGGTAAAGGCAACAGAAGATAATTTATGCATTGTCTATGTATATTTTATTTTCATTCTCGTTTTTGAACTGTAGTCTCTGAACAGTAGACTAAGTGTTCTCA
The DNA here is from genome assembly GCF_030020395.1 of Manis pentadactyla. Lineage (NCBI taxonomy): Eukaryota > Metazoa > Chordata > Mammalia > Pholidota > Manidae > Manis > Manis pentadactyla. The sequence continues at coordinate 22,685,375 of NC_080026.1, forward strand.
ATCTCTAGAAAAAAAAAACATGAAGGAGCAGATCCTAAAAAAATACCACAAGCAAATTAAATTATCTTTTTGTAATCCTCTAGTAATAGTGTTGACTATTTATTGAGCATTTCAACATGCCAGGCTTTTTCCTCATGGATTATGTCATTTAGTTCCCATTATGGATTTTCCTGTATTCTTAATAGAATGAATATTTAAGAATAATATAACTTTTCTTGGTAATGCAAGTTTACTCTTACAGACATTGGGATCTCTTCTAGTTAATAAATTCAGAGAGTGTGCTGTAATTATAGTGGCAAACTTAGCTGTCAATGAGTGTAGTGCTATTTGCCCTTATTACAAATGGACCTGGATGGCCATGGTTTTTGATTTCTCAAATCTTCTTAAATATAATACTCTATTTCCTTTTATTAGCTGACTATTGTGCACATGCCTACCTCTGCCTGGTATGGCCCTCACTCTATTAAAAAAAAATCCCTAAACAATCACAGTCTGGGAAATAGAAAAACAAGTCAACCTTTCAACCCCTCCTTTCTTCTTCTCTTCAGTCTAGTCATTCAACAAATATTAAATAGTTTAGGTGCCAGGTATATGCTAGATTCTGGTGAAATTAAATTTTATGTTATAGCAACTGTGAAAATTACTGATAAACAACTTCTCTAAAATATTAATGCTTTTGTTGTTGGGGACACATAGCTCGATGACACAGAGTACCCTATATAATGAGAACAGCTACCTGATAGGATGAGTTTACCAGTCTCTGCATAGACCTTACTTCTTGAGTGTAAAGACGATGGTATCTCCTTCTGGGTAGAAAGAATGGTACTGTAATAATGTAAAAGGTGCACATGGAGACTTACAAGCAGAGGAGCCCTAAGTACAATGTGAGTATAGATGAAGGCATCTATATAACAAGAGCAGAGAGAAAGAGAGGAAAAAAAAGAAACCCTTGAAGTCTATGATTATACCCTAATATAATCATATAATCCCGATATAATTTAGAGGTAAGTCAGAGCCACTTGCTTTGGACCATCAGGTCCCTGGGCTATTGGGCGCCAATCTCATAGCCTTCTGTAGGTCGTAGATTCTGCCCGGGACTGCTTTATTAAACCACCCCGCTGATGCTGATGCTAGTGGTCCAGGACTCACATTTTGTTAAATACAACATTATCGGAGGCTGTGATAAAAATAATAAAAATATTACACATGGAAAAGAAAGTTAAGTTTTTATATGTATTGGAAAAGAAAGAAAAGAGATTGGCCTTGGTAGTTCAGGAATGACCTGGGTACAGGTTTGTGTACAGTGTTTCTCAGTATGGTTCACTTAATACCTGTAAAATAATCAACCACAGTGCTTATTAATAAAACACGGATACTTCAGCATTATCTCAGATCTACTGAATTAGAAAATCTGGGGCTTTTATCCCAAGAACCTCCACTCAAAGAAACTCACTTCTAAGAATCTAAAATCAGTCTTTTATAATAAATAGCTACAACTGGAAGCTATGTTAGAAATAAAATACTCTTACAACTATATTAAAATAGGTTTTCTATCTTACAAACACACATACAAAAGCCATTCTTTCATCCACTCAGTAAAGATTTGTGGAACACTCATTACATGTCATATTATGTATCTAGATCTTGGTAACATAATCAAGAGATAGTAACTACTCGAAAAGCTCAGTGTGTAATGTCTGTAAAGACAGTAAAATCAACAGTCTTTTCACCTATAAACTTTAATTAATTTCTATTTTAGAACATGAACAAGTGATCATTGCAATTAGTTGATAAAATAACTTGACCCATAAATCCTCTTTAAAGAACAGCAACAATATAAGTTCTTTTCAATGAGCTCTATACTGCATTTTGTGTCAAATAAGAACTTTTCATCTATCTCTTATTATGAGGAAATGAGACGTTATGGATGAATGCAATTTTCAGGTAAGTGAAGCTTCACCTATTAAGTGCCCAAACTCTTCAGACTCTAATTACCTTAGGTGAGCTTTCTAAAATATATTACATTTATCTGGTCTCCCCAGCCTTATCCAGGACAATCATTAACCCTAGAGCATGGTCTGTGAGATAGAATTAGATAACAAATCAAGGTCTGCAATGAGGCAGGTCCATCCTTAGGACTTTTGATTAGAGACTCATATTTAACACCACTGTTTCTCCTTCTACAGTGTTGTAATACACATTTGTCTCTCTGGATCAGTAGTCATAAGACCTCTCGTATGGTAATTTAACTGGTCTGTGAGAAAGTTCCCTTAAGATCCCAGAATGACTTTTGTGTGTATTACATAGCTGATATATTTTAAGTTAGACAATCTCAAACAAATTTTTTGTTAAAAATTTCTATATGCTTGTTTCTAGATGTGTGCATGGTAACAAACAGAAATATCCCTGTCATAGTAAGCAATATATTGAAAACAATTTTGCACTGTTTCACTGACCTACTTCACCACTTACTTCAGTGTTCTATAAAAGAAAAATGCTCTACAGACATTTGAGGTATACAGGGTCATTGCTATACTGTGTCAACTTCCATTAATACAGTACTTCTTATGCACTATTGTAGGAAGAATTAAGAGCTGTCAGGAGAAACAAGAAGAGGAAGTTTATTTAATCAGTTTCATTAAAACTTAGATTAGCATTTTCTCACAATAGTGTATTAACATTTTTTTTCAAAATTGTAGTAATGACCACAGTTCTCTCTTTTAGGACAAAATGCATGGGCTTTGAAACTGTTATTTCCCTCAATGTTCAGAGACTTCACTTCTAGATCAATGGTTCTATAATAGAGTTATTTCAAAGCCCACAGAAGCCACCAAAATGTCTGAAATGTCACAAAATTACTTAAATTTGAAAACTGTATTTGTATTACAAACATTTCAACAATTGAAAAGTCTTAGTAATTCAAAACTTTCAAAAGTGTCAATTAGGGAGTTAGTCCAAATTTCAGAATGCTATTAAAATACGTTTAAGTATTCTATAGATGGAAATTAGCACAGAAAGTAAATGTAATTTAAAGTCAATATTATTTAATAATAAAGTCTGAATATCAAATTTCTCATTTGCAAAATTATTCAGTGTATTTATAAGATTCAAATTATCAATTATTGTAGTGTACAGTCACAAAAAAGCAAAGTAGATCTAGAACTAATGCGTTCTTCCCCCAAATTTGAATATTTTCATCAATTGCCATATTCTTAAAACTTACCATCAAAATGCTCCTTTTTCTTAATGTGCAGTGATAATTTCAAAATGCTGACAACCTTCTTTATATAACGTATCAGTTTATTTCCACTGAGCCTATCTTTAGACATAAGACTACGATCTGAGTCACTGTTTTGGTTAAGAAGTTCCTTAAATTTCTTTCAGCAATAGCTTGCAGTCTATTTTCTTGTTTAGGACTATTAACAGGTCTTCACTGCTTTTATTTAATTCTCCTGGAGTGCAAGATCTTTAAAATTTGGGTTGGATGGGTAAAGGCATTTTGGAGATCATTATAAAAATGACAAAAAGCAATCTGGAACTGCTACCCTAAAACAGAGCTAAAGCTTCAACTCTTACAAGATCAAAACGTTGTGCTAAATCTCAGAGTGATGCTGATAGAACATTCAGTCAGATGCCAGATTTTTTTCTTAAAGACACAGGAATTGTGCTGGTATACTGAATAAGCTCAAACATTTTACACACATGAAACCCATTCATTTCAATTAAGGTTTTTCTAGGACAGAGGTAGAAGTGAAGTTTAGATATTTGCTGCTGGTAGAACAGTTTTCAGAAATTTAAAGAGTGACTCGGCAATACACGTGTATGTGTGTGCGTGTGGGTATGAAAATATATGCATTACTTTTTTGTGTTGATTGTCATTCTTAGTCCATTACATGGCAATTTGGTATGAAGGAAAAAAGGACAGGCCCATGGTGCAAGCAACCTGGGATTTAGCTTCTATTCCAATCCTAATTACTTTGTGACTTGAACAACTGTTTATCATTGGCCTTCAGGACACCAGGACCTTTTCTACCCTCAATTTTTTCTACCCAGGGCTATTATAATGATCAATAATAGGTGTATTGTATGAAGTGTATGTACATAGAGTAATATATGTAGACATGCTTTTTAAAGTATGGTTTCTCAATGAAGGTGTCACAGTAATTTATTACTAATAATTAAGTACCAAAGTTAACAAAAATTTTTATTTTTAAGGAGTATCCAATATTATTCTTACACTGTGAATTACATACTCTCTCTTTCAACAAAGTGCATTCTGACATGCTTTTTTGAATAAGGAATGCGTTGTACATGTGACTGCCATCCATTATGTAGTCATGCTGGATATGAGATTGTCAACTACTGTTTAAGTATAAACAACTAGGGGAAAAAGATGATCTTTTTATTGTTCCTCATTATTAAAATAGCCTGGGTTAGAGGTCTCCTCTTAACACTGTAATTCATATAACACCTCATTCTAAGAAATTTAAAAACTTTGTTTTTTTCTTTTGGTGTGTGTGGAAGATGGGAAGGAAGCACCTGGAGAAAGCACTCTCTAATATATTGAGAGATAGCATGAACACTCTAATTACCACATATGGAAAGTAACACTTAGTTAATAACTAAGATTATATTTTTTCATACAAATCCTTTAGTAATTTTTCTTTTGAAAAGGTACCTACTTCTTGACCCACAATTCTCAATACCCTGGTTGGCAGGATAACAGATTTCTTGCACACATTTTTATTTTAGTTACTGCCTCCTCTTAAAATAGCTAAAAGCATAGGAAAAAGCATGTACTTATAATAAAAATGTATTTTTCATTTCCTCCTAAGGTAGTATACAGCTCTATAAATTTCTCTTTCTTCTTTCCTTTTCAGCATAGCAAAAAAAATTTCATAGATAATCTTTTAAAAAAGTATTTGGAAACATTTTTGAAACACTTCACAGCATTATTCATTATTTCAATATTAACTTACCTATTAAATGACACCTACTCTTTGTGCTAGCTACACAGTCCCAGACCTTAAGGAAGCCTAATAAAAAAGATAGAAAAATAAACAAGGCATCTATAGTACAATATGATAAGTGCTGAAAGGACTTAACTCAGGGGGCTTTGGGCTATAGTGGACACACCTTTGAGGTTGAAGATAGTTTTCCAAGATGACACCAAAGCTGAGCCCTGAAGTCTGAGTGGGAAAGTGAAAATCTGAGAAGGGTATTTAAGGCAGACAGAATATTATAATACTATATTACATGTCTGTCATGATCACATTTACCTTTTAGAAAGATGACTGATGACAATATTGTGAATTGACTAGAAAAAAAGCAAAAACAAGATAGTAACCAATATTCTACTTTCAAAATATGTGCAGATCAGCAATATAATTTACAAGCACTTAGATAAAATGAAATAGTGCCTGATTAAAAAATTATGACAGATTCATACCATGGAATAATATGCAGCCAGGAGAAAGAATTATTGTGTTTTTAGAGAGTCTAGAATGCTAGAAATGGGGTAGAATATAACCTAGACTCAAAGATGTTAAAATAAGAAAAAGTACTTCTTAGAATTGAGGAAATATGGTCATTTTATATATATATATATATATATATATATATATATATATATAAATATCTGTATTTCCAAAACATCTTAAACTAAAAAGCATGTAACGGTATGTACAAATAGACTGCTTGTATATAAAAGAGGGACTGCATGTGTTTGTATTTTATATGCATACCATATACATATTTCTTATATTTAGATAACTACATTTTCTCTATTATATTACAAACATATATGTACTTATATTTTTTATTCATTTATATATATATTATTTTTTCTATTCCTTGATTTTTCAGATGGTATTCATTTAATACCAGTCTTTCTGGAAAAAAATGCATTGAATTTAACCTATAAAGCAATTGTAAGACACATCCTAATTTCAGAAATACTAAAATGTAAAAAATTTTGCATTTGATATAGTGGGAATATAGTAATGCTTATATATAAAAGAAAAATTACAAAGGTGCAGAAGAATTAACATTTAATACTTCAGGGATGAAAGCAGTGGGGAGTTGAGCACTTACACTTGATTTTCACTTTCTATCTCTTATAACTCTTTCAAAATTAAAAAAAAAATAGCACATTCTTTACTTCTGGAGTTCTTAGGAAACAAACTGACATAATTTTCTAAATAACTGACAATGACCTCATCAAATGTCAATTTTTTAAAAATGTAATCATTTTGAAGAAAAGCATTTTAAAATATACCATATACATTCCTGCCTTTCAAAGTAGAAAAATAAAGAATGATTTTAACTTTACTCAATTATTCCAGTCCATCTATTATGATATGCTGACATATTTAGTGTCAGCATATCATAAATTTAGTGTCTTTCATTTTTCACATTGTTCTTTAAAAGGATGTCATCCCTTTTCTTTCCAAACACTTTTACAAATTTCTATATTCAGGTGTTTCTTGTAAGCTTTTTTGTATTGGAAAAATAGAAAACTATGTCAAGAGTTAATAAACTTATTGAGGGTATAAAGAGAAAGGGAACTGCTTTAATACAAGAGTTTTGTGACAATTATTTCCAGTGCCATGGGTCTCTATATTATTTTACCTCTGCATTAGGAGGTGTATTTAAATGGCTGCTTGTGCTAAAATTTCTTTCTTATCAAATGTGGGGAGGTCAGTTAAATCTAGAGGGTTTTTTTTAGGTGGTTAAAAAACAATTTAAAAGTGGTCCTCAAATTTTATGAGAGTAAATCATACACAATGGTTGTTCATAAGGTAAGAAAATTAACATGCTGAAACTGGTGCTCTCATAGTTGATTCCAAAGAAATCCAAAGAATTTCTTGTTTTGAAACTTCTCACCTCTACATGTCTACCTCATACCAAAAGTAAATAAGAAAATGCTGTATCTGTCTTCCTTCAATTTACACCTAAAGAATTCCTAGAATACAATTATGATTTTTTAACTCTGATATAAAAAGTCTACAAACTTGGTTCTTTAAATTTTAGGATGTCTTTAATGAATCGAGTTCCTCATGGCAAAATGTGTTGCTTCTCATAGCTGTTCATTCATGTTATCAAGGAAGTAGCTCAGCTAACTAAATATCAAAACCTGGAAGATGCCTCTCAAGCATTTTTACAGATTCACTATATGGCTTTTTAAAATAAACATGATCTGAAGAACTGAAGTCATCTGTAGGAACAGGCAAGGCATAAATTTAAGCCAAAAGGATAGAAAAACTTTCCAAAAATTGAACAAGAGTTTCTGAGTCTTGTATTACCTAATTTTGTAGGTGCTCTATATGTAGCCTTAGACAAGTTTGCTTAAATATTCTTCAAAGAGAAATATGAGTATCATGCTAAAAATAACCAATAGATTGAAAAGAGATTGGAATAAAAGGTTATTTTCTTGATGAAATGCCTTCTAAATAAGAGGTACATGTGGAAAAAAGTACAGGGATTAATTTATGCATAAATTAAGTATATTCTTAATAACAACTAAGCTATATATCAGTCCTTACAATGGGGGCAACTGCTGTTCTAAATGCTTTACTTGTAAATAGTTTGGTCTTTAAAAGGCTCGATAAGGTAGGAACTAAAATCAATCAAATCCAACTTGTAGATGAGGAAACTCAGGTGCACAGAAGTAAAAATTGCCCAGGTTTAAACAACCGGAAAGTAGAATCATTGTTTAATAGATAACAGAAGAGCTGTTAATATAACTGAAGGATATTTTAGTTACTGCTGTCTCTATGTGATGTGGATTGAAAAACACAAAATGTTGAATCCAGTGTAAGAATGGAGTAATGAATACTTTTAATCCAATACTTTAAACACTGCACTAAACAAATTAGAAAAGAGAAAGGAACTTCCTCAACCTAATACAGGGCATCTATGAAAAACCCACACCAATTATCATATTTAATAATGAAATACTGCATGTTTTTCCCCTAGGAACAGGACAAAACTTTTACCACTTGTGTTCAGTATCATTATGAAGTTTTTAGCCAGGATAGTTAGGCAAGAAAATCAAAGAAAAGAAAGAAAAGAAAGCCATTGTGAAAAGAAAAAGTAAATTGATCTTTATTTACTGAGAACATTGTCTTATATATAGAAAATATATACATATAAAAAATTGTAAGATTTTCTATATATAAAAACTAAAACTGATAGAACTATAATAAAAACTATTAGAACTAATAAATGAGTTCAGTAAGATGGCAGGATAAAGGAAGAGTATACAAAAGTTAATTGTATTTTAATATACTGTTCTATGTATTCAATACAATCAAAAATTTCAAAGTGAAATTAAGGAAACAATACCATTTACAATAGCATGAAAAGAAAATACTTAGAAATGAACTTTAAAAAAAGTATAAGACTTAAAGCTTTGCAAATTACAAACCACTGTTGTAAGATATTAATGAAAATGTAAATAAACTGAATGATATGCCACATTGCTGAATCAGAAGGCTTAATGCTGTTAAGACAGTAATATTCCTGAAATTGATCTACAGATTCAGCATAATCCCTAACAAAATCCTACCTGGCAATTTTGAAGCTGTGACAAGCTGATCAGGATTTCAAATGGAAATGCAGGAATAACAAAAACAATCTTGACAAAGAAGAGCAAAGAGAACGAACACTTGATGTAATCAAAACAATGTGGTACTGTCATAGATATAAATATGTTGATTAATGGAACAGAACTAAGAGTCAAGTAATATTCTGACATTAATTGGTCAACCGGTTTTTAACAGAGATACTAAGACCATTCAATGGAGAAAGAACAGTCTTTTCAACAGTGCTGGGTTCAACAGGAGAGCAACTTGAAAAAGAATGAAAGTGGACCCCTTTGAGACATTATAAACAAATATTAACTATAAATGGATCACAAATTTTAATGTAAGAGCTAAAACTATAAAAATCTTAAAAGAAAACATAGCAATACATCCATGCCTTGGGTTAGGCAAAGCCTCCTTTAGATATGACACAAAAGTACAAACAATAAAAGAAAAAATATTTTACCAAAATTCAGAAGCTTGGTGTTATAATGGATAGCATCAAGAAAGTGAAAAGACAACCCACAGCACGGGAAAAGACATTTGTAAATCATGCATTTGATTAGGGACAACCCAAATGTCCATCAATTGATGGATGAATAAACAAAATCGGGTACAATCCATACACTGGAATATTATTCATTAATAAGAAGGAATGAAGCTAGATACATACACAACATGGATGAACCTTGAAAACATTATGCTAAATGAAAGAAGCCAATCACAAAAGATCACATAATATATGATTCCATTTGTATGAAATGCAAATCTATAGAGAAAGACAGTAAATTAGTGATTTCTTGGGATGGAGAGTGGGGAGAAATAGGAAGTGATCCCTAATGAGCACATGTTTTTTTGGGGGGTTAATTAAGACACTTTAAAAATCATCGAGTTGATTGTTGCACAACTCTGTGAATATATTAAAAATTGTTGAACTGTACACTTTAAAGTGAATTACATGTAAGTTATATCTCAAAAAAGCTGTTAAAATATCTTACATATCACCTTTTTACCTAACATAAACTACTTGTGAATGAAATCTACCATAGGAGACCTGTGGACATGTCACCTTCGTAAGGGGGAAAGAACAGGTTAAAATCCTTTTTGTCATGTGCTCCCTAGTTTGACCAACACCAAACAAGATCAGTTCTAGCATTAAACTATTATCAGATATAATGATTAATATTAATCACTGTAAAGATAAAATGATTACCTTTTAATAGTTTTTCTTAAAAATACAGTTGACTTAGAGCAGTAATTTATTATGGCAAATTAATTCATTCTTGTAATTTAGGGGCACATTTTGAAACTAACTTATTTGGTAGAAGGAGACTAAATCTCCCATCTTTTTAGTGTCAGTCAAGGGGAACATTATTATAGAGGTTCACTCATTCTCTGTGAACATTTATTGAATATTAATTAAGAGTCAGCATTGTGATAAATGCTGGGTATTCAGTGGTGACCATTTGAGAGCTATAGTAGAATAAGGTAATGCCTACTCTAGTAATAAGTAGGACAAGATACTTTATGGTGTTTTATACTTTATGTGAAGATTTCCCAGGACTCAGTGAACATTTCACAGTGTAGTAGAGCAGATCCCAAACTCTTTGTATTGAATATACCCCATACTATAAGCATGAATTTTTTAACTCAGTCTGTGTGGCATTTTTTGTTTTCTAGCTATGAGATCTTGAGCAAGTTACTTAGATTCTTTGCTCTAAACTTCCACATCCAAGAAATGGGGATAATGATATCTACTTTATTGGGTTCTTATGAAATATTAAATGAGATAATCCATTTAAAGCACACAGATTATTGCCTATGTGCTTGAATAAACACTAATAAATGTGACAATGATGATGGTGGCGGTGGCTGCAGTGGTAGTTTACATATAAGTACTCTTTTCTGTACAGAACTGAATTCTTTCTCTATCCAGTTTATGTTCTGGTTAGGCTCTCTAATTATTTATAACAGCACATAACTTTACCCTTTCATCTGGCTTTCAAAAATATATGGATATATCTTGAACTGGCAAACTAGGTACAACTGGTTTCTTTCCAGCATCAATGCAATGTCTAGCTGCATGAAGTGTTATGTAAGAAATTTTATGACAGTGATGTAATTCCTCAATTCTTTTGTGCATTGTAAGTTCTATGGTTAGATAAAACATAACTTCCAAATGGCTAAAACCTTGGATTATATATATCTTAGCTCTTTACATAAACTCCATTTTTTAATTGAAAAAGAACAAACAGCCATAAGACATCTATTTCTGCACTTGTTATTGAAATTCTGTAGAAACTATAGCTATGTACCTTTTCATCATGATCTCCAAAGATGCTTTCACATTCTAGAATTGCCTTTTTTTTCAGCTTCTCTTGTGCGTAATTGCTTAAAAAAAAAAAAAAAGAAATGATATTTATGGAAAATTATTTATAAGCTATGTCTTTTTCAACTCTCTCAGATACTATTCTTAAATATCTTTCATCACCAAAAGGCTATATACTCAAACTATATTACCTTACCTTTGTTATATAAAAAGGCAGAAAATAACAAGGAATGACTTATCTGGCCTTTGTATATATTAACAGACTGAACTTCTTTTCTACAACTTTATCATACTCAGTAATAAAAATGCACTGTTTCCCAGCCCACTACTGCCAGGAAACCCCTGCAACCAAGACCTATCTATGTGCTGAAGGAGTCCAAGAGAGGTAACAATACTATTAATGAAGACCTAAAGACTTAAGAATTGCTGGATATAAAAAGAGAATCAGCAGCTCAAAAGAGAAGACTACGACCAAGCTATGCACATGGCACCCAGTGAAAAGAAATAATGCAAGAAACAGGAGGGGTGATTGAAATTTACAATTTTGTTTTCAGTTATATTTGAGAGGTATTAATAAAACAAGAATATACTACCATGGAAAAGGAGCAATCAAGACTAAAACAACAAAAAAGTACTAATCTATATACTCCCCTGGTACACAAAGTTTAGAATTTCTCCACATACTCAAATGTTGTTATTTTTAAACTCAGTTATTCCAAACAATGAATTAAATTCATTGTTATTTTTATTCATAATTCTTAGATGTTTAGTTTTCAGACTGTTGTTGGCAGAAAGCAATGGTAAGATTCAGAGATCTGGTAGGACAGTTCAAAGTCAAGTAGGATTCAGAAATTCTTTGTCCATTGAAGTCCTGTGCAATAAAGGAGTCTGGCAGACATCCCTGGCTCCTGACCACTGAATACCAGTAGTGCTTTCTCAGTCATGGCGATAACCTAAAAAGGACCATAGCATTTCCAGTATGTATTCTGGAGGAGTAGAGGAGGAGCAGGACTAGTTACATATTTTTTACATCTAGGTAAATCTTTAAATGTAGAAAACAAAAACGATAAAATCTCTAAAACAGAATTTTATCTCTAAAACAAGAAGGTAATTTTATAACCTTGCAGTAGTGATTTTCTTTCTTAACTTGACACAAAGGCCAGCAACCATAAAAGAATGAAACAATTAACAAAACAAAAATTAAAATTAAATGCAGTAAAAGATATACAATGAAGCAAAACACATGATTGGAAAAAATACTTATAACTTACTGACTAGTAAATATGCTTAATACAAAAATTCTCCTATAAAACAGTAGAAAAGTAGCTATATAAAAGAAAAATGAACAGAAGAAACCAACAGGAATTCAGAAGTTCCTAATGATTGCAACTAACTTGTAAGTTAAAAGTTACACTAGTGATAGTAATTAACTTATTCACACCTTCAGATCATTAACCATCAATTCTACAGTGTGCTAACAGGTTATCTAGAGTTTTCAGACAATATTTAAACCAGCCACCTTCCTTATTGGTTTTCTCTAAAAATACATGAATCTATTTCAGTATGGAGTACTTTTAAAAAGTAGTTTAGCAATATGTATCAAAAAATTATATTTTTCATATATTTTAATAATATTTTTCTATATTTTATATAGCTATTATATTTTTTATTCAAAAAAAATTATGCCCAAAGATTTATTTTGTCAGTGTCATCAGAGCACTGGTATAATAAAAAATTTAAATCAACATTAGGAAGCTTTAATAAGTTATGGAACAACTACACAATATTATACAGCCATATAAAATAGTGCAGAAGAAAATGAAATATATTGTTTTATGATGTCCACAATATACTGTTAATATACTGATGTCCACAATATATTACTGAATAGCTACCTGCCATTACCTAAGAGTTAAACTCTATATGTGAAAGAGAAACATCAATCATTAGATCATTAAATGAATTATAAGAACTGCAAGTCAAACCATCTATTTCTCAACCCCAACATCATCCCAAGTATTAGAGAATGTGTGTGATAAAATGAGTAGGCGTTTTAGCTACAGTTTATATAATATACTAATGTCCACAAAATATTGTTAATATATTGTGAAACAATGTTCACAATATTTTGTAAAGAATTCAAGTAACAAAACAATATATACAATATGAACTCATTTAAAAAATAAAAATCCTTAAAGAGAAATATCCAGTAGGGTAAGCACCAAATAATTACCTCTGGATGGTGTAATTAATCTTTTCTTTAACCTCTTCTATATTTTCTAAAAGAAAAAAATGTTACTTGGTAATAACAAGATTATTTTTAAAAATAGAAAAGAATCAAAATTGTGTTTTGTGTTATGTTTACCATATGGTGTAAAGTCATCTTCAGATTATTGAGAAAGAAAAAAGTGGGGCACAAATGCAAAATGATGAGCACATCATTTATTAATCCACTTTCACCATCCTGCCCTACTTTTCCTAGCAACATTTCCATGCTGAAAATGGCTGTTAACAACAGATAAGGTGCATTGAGGCTACTCACATTCCTCTGCAAATGATGTAGTGAAATGGTTCTTCTGTGTGTGTCATTTTAAGCAACTCTATTCTCTAACAAAACTGGAGATGTCAAAAACAATTTGAGATTAGAAACTGTTAACAGAATAATGTTACAAGTTTGAGATCTAATGATCATTAGATCATTAAATAAATTATAAGAACTGCAAGTCAAACCATCTATTTCTCAACCCCAACATCATCCCAAGTATTAGAGAATGTGTGTGATAAAATGAGTAGGTGTTTTAGCTACAGTTTGAGAGTGAACAGCTGCAGAAACCACACAATGAAGACGGCATGGCAGACTCACTCTACGCTAGAGTACTTCATTACTGATTGTTACCTATCTGGTCTAATGAAATTTTTAGATTATCAGCTGACCAAGAAGTTCAGACAACCAAAGAGATGCCTGAATTTTAATGTTAGTCAATGACAAAACTGGGCCTCCTAGGAATTTTTTATGTCCAATTGAAAGACTTCTTTTCTTCAATTTCAGCACTGTAATAATAGACCAAATGAGACTGACAATGACAGGAATTAGAATATGACAGGAATTAGATTTAAATAAAAAATAGTAGAATCGGATGGCAAAGTATAGAAAGGGAAAGCAGATACTCAATGATAAGCATTTAAAAATTATAAATTTGTTAAGAGAGGTAGCACTCATAGACTATTTTTTATCAAGTATTAGAAAATTGAACTGCAAAGTGGTAATTCCTCATGCTAATTTTATTTTGCAATATCAGAAAAATTCATAAAGATTCATTTTGTGGCAAGGATAGAGTATTTGGTATAAAGGTTTATTAGGCCATTTTAGGAAAGCATTTCAAAACAAGGTAATAAACAGTATAGTTTTTTTAAAGGAGGAAAGAACTTCCTACTTCAAGATACTTATTGTAGAGGAGAATATCCAATAAAAAATATACATGCTGAGAAGATTCCATGGGGAATATTATTTCAATATAGACACTACAGTTTCTCACAAATATATATACATACGTGTACAGACACACACTCACACACACACAAACTTCTTATATAGGCTGAAAAAAATAAACTAAAACAAATTGTTAGAGGAATTACCCAGGAATATATAGTTGTGGGTATAGGATAGCTAAATTTAAATTTTTTGAAATTATATATGAGCTACAAAAATGAATTTCACTTTTTCAACTTTGAAAAATTTCAAACTTAAGGGTCTAATAACTACCCCCATAGGACATTCAATTACCTTTCACCTGGTTTAATGAATTTTTAACCTCTTGCACATTTGTCCTCCCAACTTCATGGGTATGGGCTTATGATTGTGCATATCCATATATATATACATACACTTTTTTTCTGAACTATTGGAGAATTAGTTACACACACTGAGGCACTTGACCCATATAAACTTTAGTATATATCTCTTAAGAACAATGCTCTACACAATTGTGATAATAAAATGATCATATTCAGAACATCAGGACAGTTAACATTGATATTTAATATAATTTATAATCCATACTTGCATTTTGCCATTTGTCCCCAAAGTATCTTAAACTATTGTTGTTTTCAAATTAGGATCGAATCAATATTCATTCTCTTTTCATCTAGAGCAATTCTCTAGTCCTGTTTAGTTTTTACATTAAGGTCCAGGTAAATTGTTTTTTATACTCTTCCTCAATTTGAATGTGTCTGGTTAATTCCTCATGATTAGAATTAGGTTAAACACGATTGACAGGAATATAACAACAGAAGTGGCATCTTGCCCTTCCAGACAGCATCATATTAGGAAGCACATGATGACAGAAAGTCCTTTAATGGTGTTGTGACTTTTATTGGTCTTGGTTAAAATGATACCTGCATATTTCTCCATTAAAGTTTCCTTTTTCTTTCGAATTAATAAGTAATCCATGAGGTGATACTTTGAGACCATGTGAATATCCTGTTTCCAAACAGTCTTTTACCCAATAATTTTAGCATCAAGTAGTGACTGTTGCCTAAATCTATTAGTATAATTGTTGTAAATAAAAGTGACTTTCTATTCTATTTTTCTTTCTATATTTATTAGCAGGCATTCTTCTGTAAAAAGCACATTCCCTTTACCCCTTCTCTCTAATTTCCTTTATATATTAGTGTGGAGACTCATGGAATACTGTTTTTAGTTCATTGTGTCATAATCCATTTCTATCATTATATTTGATAGTTCAATCATTTCAAATTTATCCCAAAAGGAGACCCCCTAAAGCCAGCTGCTGTGTTCTTTGGACATGTCTCCCCAGTTTCTGAGCCCGTTCTAAAATACATTTTAAAAATAATGAACTATTTCCATGCAAAAGTCAGTATTATATCCAATAATAGAACTCAATGAGAAGTATTCCCTCCAAATTAGAAATTCTTCCAAGGGATAAAATAAGGCTATTAATTATTACTAATATTATTTTAAATGTCTTTGAATAATTTTTACAAATGTGAAACAAAAGAAAAAGAAGCATAATGAAATACTATGAGGCAAAATATTTTGATAAAATGATTGTATGCTATGAAATCTAAAAGAATCATTGCAGAAGTTATTAATGAGTTTAATAAGTTTTCCAGATATAAATTAAATATACTTAAATAATACCACCAAGTAATTGCTAGCTAAAAAATATAAAATAGAGATTTCATTCCAAATAACAAGAAAAACTGCATTATTTAAATGTAATTAAATAAGAGGTACATTTAAGTTTTATAAAGATGAGCATTAAACTTAGATTTAAACTATGACTTAAATAAATGGAGAAAATGTCATATTATTGAATGTGTGGTTATAATGTTATCATAAAGTGAGCTTTTTAATTAAACACAGTGGATTAAACAGGTTATTAGTAGAGCCAAAATGCAAAATGAGACAGTCTGGGTCTATAGACAATACTCTTGAGCCCTATGCCATATCATCTCTCTCCCATACCCCCAATGCCAACTTGTCCTACTAGAAATTCAAGAAGATTATCAATACAGAACTGTGGCACTGGGTGGATAGGAAATATAAGTCTTCTCTGAGAATTTTTAACCATAAGCTAAACCTCACTGAAGTCTGCAGTCTGAAGCCTCACTGCTCCTTTAACTTCACAAAATATTAAGCCAAGAATTTAAAGCTGTCCTATATTAATGTATCAACTAATAGTGTTCTCATGTATTTGATAGAAACAAATACAAATGCTGAAAAATCCAGTTTCATTACAGGTCTCAAAATATGTAAAATTCAAAGAAAAATGAGTATCAAAAGATTTTTAAAAACATTGAAATGCATAAAAAAGGCACTATATGTGAAACAAACAAAAATATATGGTGGCATCATTCCTAAAAAGTTGCCAAATAGTAGAATTACTACATATACAACAGAAACATATTTAGTACATTTCAAGAAGTAAAAGCTTAAAAATAAGAACATAAATTATGAAAAAGAAGAAAACAGAATTTTTAAAAACACAAAGTAAGATAATCAGGGCAAAAAAAATCAATCACTAGGTTAAACAGTAATGTCAATATAGCTGAAATAAGAATGAGAAGACTGGAATACAGAGGTGAATGAATTATGTCAAATGTACTCTTGAGAAGTAAAGAAGCACAAAAATATTATGAAAAGATCTAACATATATCTGAATTACAGTTCTAGCAAAGAAAGATGGAGGGAGATGCTATAGTGAAAGCAAAACTACAAAATACAAGAAAAACAAAATGTCTCAAAAGCAAACAGAGAAAGATAAATTACATCAAAGGACTGACAGACCAAAAATTAACTTTTTGAAAGAAACAGAAGCCAGAAGACAGTGAAATAACATATTCAACAGGCTAAAAGAAATTCACCAGTACCCTAGAATTCTATACCCTACAAACATCTTCGAGCAATTAGAGTGAAATAAGGCCACTTAGAGATAAAGACTGAGATGATTTTTCACACTCATATCCTCACTGAATATACTTTTGAGCAAAAGGAAAATAACACTAGATAGAAGATCTGGAACATTAGAGGAATGATGAAGAAAATTGATATATATATAAGCTATATTAACATCATGCAACAATATGTTTTTCTAACAGAATTAAAAACAAAGGAATTAAATACATAAAGTGCAAGTATATAAATAGGGAAAAAGTGAGGAAAGTTAAAATGTTCTCTTCTAAGGTCTTTTTTGTTTGGGTAAAGAGCAAAGATATCTAAATAGTTTGAAAAGTACACATGATAACATTTCTAGGGTAAACAGGTAGAAGTAGAGCATGACTTCCAAAACTAGTATAACAACAATGACAACGAAAGAAAAAAAATAATGAAGACAACAAAAGAAAGACAATAAAGGGAAGAAAAAGAAACAAATGATGAAAAAATAAAAACACAAAATAAAATGGTAGAAATAAACCTAAATATATCAAGAATTACAATAAACATATATGTATGTTCCAGTTAAAAGATTAAAAATTTGTTTAACTATAATGCTTTCTTTTCAAAAGATACATACGAACATAAAGTACAAAGTAGAAAAATATATTAATGGCAAATATTACCAAAAGTTATATTAATATCAGTCAAAATATACTCTCAGGTAAAAAGCAGTACTAGAAATATAGAGGATCATTTTTAAATGATAAAAGGTTAAACTATCCAGGAGGACATAAAAATATACAACTTGTATGCAACTAATAACATAATTTTGAAATACATAAAGCCAAACCCAACAAAGCTAAACAAACACTGAAAAATGGGATATTTTTAATATGACTTAGTAATTGAAAGGTCAAGGAAATAATCATAAGAATGATTAGATCAAATACCCTTATCCGATGGACATATATGTATATAAAATGACACCAAAAGTTGAGAATACACATTATTTTCAAGTACATTTTCAAAACAGAACATTTGAAAATGATCACACTCTAGGCCACAAAAGCAAGACTCAGCAACTTTGAAATAATTGATTATAAACCATATTCTCTAACAACAATGTGATTAATACAGAATTTAACAAGAAAAACTTTACTAGAAATAATTCAATTATTTTGAAAAAAGAAGCATACTTTAAAACAACTCAAAATGGAAACTGGGACTAAATATTCAGAACTGAATGACAACGAAATCTAATATGAAAACTTGCATATACCAAAAGCAATAAGTGAAGAGACCTTTATAATCTTAAATGCCTACTATGGAAAAAAAGATGAAAATTAATGATCTGAGAATCCAATAAAATAGTTTTGATGAGAGAAGTAAAATAAACTTAAAGAATGCAAAAAATCCATTTTACGTCAACTTAAAAAGAAAGCAAGCAGAGGACAATAAATAATTAAGAACAGAAATTAATGAAATAGAAAATAAAAATAAAATAGAGGTGATAGCAACACTCAAATTTGACCTTTTGAAAAGTGTAATAAAACTGAAAACCCTAAAACAGTATGGTCATGGGACAAGAGCAGACCCATAGACCAGTGGAATAGAACAGAGAGCCCAGAAATAAACTCACATATATATGGTCAACTATTACATGACAAAGGAGCCATGAATATACAATGGGGAAAAGACAGTCTCTTCAATAAACGGTGTTGGGAAAACTGGACAGCTGCATGTAAGAGAATGAAACTGTATTACTCTCTAATACTATATACAAAAGTAAACCTGAAATGGATTAAAGATTTACATATAAGACATGAAACCATAAAACTCTTAGAAGAAAGCATAGGTGAAATTCTCTTGAACATAAGCATGAATAATTTTTTTCTGGTCACATCTCCCAGGCAAGGGAAACAAAAGAAAAATAAACAAGTGAACTACATCAAATTACGTAAGTTTCTGTACAGCAAAGGACACCTTCAACATAAAGGCAACCTACAGTATGGGAGAATATGTTTATAAATGATATATCTAATAAAGGGTTAACATCCAAAATATATAAAGAACTCATATGCATCAATACAAAAAAAACCCACCAAATAATCCAATTAAAAAATGGGCAGAGAACCTGAATAAATATTTTTCCCAAGAAGAAATACAGATGACCAACAGGCACATGAAAATATGCTTCACATCACTAATCAGGAAAATGCAAACCAAACCCACAATGAGATATAACCTCACACTTCAGAATGGGCCACTGTCCAAAATACAAGAAATAACAAGTGTTGGCAAGGATGTGGAGAAAAGATAACCCTCCTATGCTGTTGTGCAGCCACTATGGAAAGCAGTATGGAGGTTCATTAAAAAACTAAAAATAGAAATACCATATGAGCCAGTAACTCTACTTCTAGGAATTTACCTGAAGAAAACAAAATCTCTGATTTGAAAAGATATTTGCACCCCTATGTTTATTCCCACATTATTTACAATAGCCAAGAAGTGGAAACAACCAAAGTGTCTATCAACAGATAAATGGGTAGAGATGTGATACTTATACACAGTGGCATATTATTCAGCTCTAAGAAAGAAATCTTGCCATTTACAACATGGATGGACCAAGAGGGTATTATGCTAAGTGAAATAAGCTAGGCAGAGAAAGACAAATACTGTATGATTTCACTTATATGTGGAATCTAAAAACAAAACAAAACAAAATGAACAAAACAGCAGTAGACTCATAGACAATGAGACTGGTGGCTGGTGGCTGCCATGGGGTAAAGATTGGGGTGGGTGGGTTAAATAGGTGAAGGGGATAAAGAGGCATAAAATCTCATTCATTAATATAAATTAGTCACAGAAATGAAAGTACAGCAAAGAGAATGTAGTCAATAGTTTTGTAACATTTTTCTATGTTGAAAGATAATAACTACACTAGTTGGGGTGATGATTTAATTATATATAACTGTTGAATCACAGTAAAAAATATCAAAAAAAAAAAAAAGAAAATAGTAAGCCTTTGGAGATTTAACAAAAAAGAAAACAGCAAGCCTTTGGAGAGATTTAACAAAAAGTTGCAAAGAAGGAAGGAAAAAAGGGAATGAGGGATAAAGGTAAGCATACAGCAATAGCTGATATCAGAAACTACCTAGCTATAGATACTGCAGACATTAAAATAATAACAGGATATTAAAATAGCTTCATGCCAAGACTTTTGAAAACAGATGAAGTGGACAAATTCTTAGAAAAATATAACTTATTCACAGTGATTCAAGATTAAATAGAAAATCTGAACTATTAAGGAAATTGAATCAATAGCAAATATCTTCCCACAAATTAAACTCCAGGCCCACCTACATAATCTAAAGTATTATTTAACCTCTATGATTTTCTGTTACTTATAAAATTAGATATTATAATTTCCCATTATATTTTATATTTATTATACTATTTCATAAGCATTAATTTGAAGATTAAATAAAAAAGCTTATGAAGACTTTCTGTGAATTCTAAAGTGTTATAAAAAGTATACATATTATTCACCTAATTTTAGATCTAAATCAGGAAGCTCAAAACTTTAAAAAGAGACACATCCCAAATAATCCACCAAAAAGTCAAGTTTCCACCATCAGGCAAATCTTATTTTGCTATTGCATTCACTAAATTACTAAGGACACATTCTTTGGGAGGAAAATTGGCCACAAAATAATATAATCTCAAATTAAGAATGCTGAAAAAATTTTAAACTGATATTTTTAAAAAGTCAATATTGTGTGTTAAACTAAAATCTTACTGATGAAGTTACAAAATGCAACTTAAATAACAACTATTTTTTGTTCAGTGGTTGAAGATCTAAAGGAACAAAAATAATATTGCAAAATGGGATGAAGAAACATAAAAGAGACAGTGGTTCCATGTTTCATGGGTAATGAGTTCATGCTTTTTTCTTCTTAAAACACAATCTCCTATGAATGTGTGCTTCATAAAATATCTGTAAATCTATTCATATTATTTTTTCATGTATGCATTCATTCAACAATGATGTTAGTATTAGGCACAAGATAAGCTGCTGAAGATACAAAGATGAACACAGTGAAGCTTGCAAAAATTATACAGCCCAGTGAGGGACAGACAAGTGAAGAGAAGTACCTGAGTATGCACAGGGTGATATAGGTGTTCACCAAAGAGATACACCTGATGCAAAATGAAAAGATCAGAGAATGTCTCCTGAAGGGATGACTTCTAAACTGCCTATTAAAGAAGAGTTAGCCAGGGGACAGGGAGAAGCTGGATGGCCATTCCAGAAGATTCCAGGAGAAGGAAACTCAGGCCACTGCTGCCATAGTTCCTCAAGCCCCTTCTTACAACTCATCAGGCACACGTTAAACTACATTGGTCAAGCATGGTTCCTGCCACAAAAATTATCTTATAAGGAGCAGTATTTTAAATTTGCTATTGAATAATGCTAATGTAGTGAGTTTTAATGATAAGAACTATATAATGTATTTAAATTATTCTCACTCTAGCAAGATACCTTAAATATCTTTTGAAATCAAACTTCAGAGATCCATGTTTGACTAAAATACACTAAAATTGTTAAAACCATGCCCATCTTGTTTCACCTTTCCATGCACTGGCACAGCCTTCCAATTCTAAGGAAGAAGCCAGGGAATTTATGATGATGGAATGGTTAAGTTGGGCTTATCTCTGGTCCAGAACAAGGAGAGGGCACTTCACTGAATTCTGTGGCTGACTTGTGAAACTATACCATTTACTAACTGCTAACCTTAACATGTAGCATGTATTACAACACCAATAGGTTGTATGGCTTCCCGAAAAGATTCTGTGAACAAAGGCCACTGTCCTGGCTCTTGCTCCAGGTGTGACTGCTTTTGGGAGGGTTGCTTATACCACTATGTCTATTTACCTTTCCTATGACTCCAGTAATATTTACTCATGAACTGCTACATTAAATATTAAAATATACTCAAGGCTGCAATGTTTTCAATTACATTAATTTTGATCTCTTTAAGAAATGCAATCCCACTGTCAGAGATGTATGTTGCTTAGAAGAAGAAAAAGTCACTGATGGAAAGCAAAAAATAACAGTAAGATCAAGCACTAAGTAGCAACACAGCTGGGGTTGTGTTTGGCTTTGGTACAATAAAGGAAAATATAAAACAAGGGGATAATGTACATTTTATTTTCTTCCAGCTGCTTACATGGATGTGTGAGGAATTTATTCTAAGGCAATAGTTTGATTTCTCACAGAACATTATATATTTTACAGGCAACTTACTATATTCTGATGAAACTTTTCGATCTCTTGGTGAGTTGGAATGCTCTGGTCATGTACAACATAACAAATTATGCTTTTCATAGTTCCTTTTGTCTGCTTTTTTGTCATAATAAAAACCTTATACTTTTTTGATTTGCCAATGAACAGACTGTGAGTGCCTAGTAGGCAGGGCTAATGTACTTGCTATTTCAATAAATAAGTCTACTGTTCCTGCAAATGCCCTATACAAACAGATTTATATATACATCTAGCTGAACAAGCAATTTAATTCTGATCATTCACATAAATGGTAAATCACAAGCAGAAGAATATTCAATTGAGGAATAGCATAAAAAACCATAGGTATGGATACTGAACTGAAAGAACACAGTATTTAGAGTTTGGCAATCTGGCCTAGAATCTTACTGTTACCAATATGTCACAGCTGTGTAACAGAGGCTACTTCGTTTCTCCTAGCATTTTGCTTTCTTCTCTGTGAAAGAGAGTAACACATACCCTTCTGAGTTGCCCTGAGGATTAAATGAGGTAACAAATGTACAGCACCTGGCAAAAATAGAGGACACTACCATTTTTCAACTCTACTTTTTATCAGAGTAGACTGGGAGGTCTTTTTTAGGTCAGCAACTCTCTGAGATTTTGCTGATACAGGTGAAAGCCACATCCTGCTTAACTTCATGCCCAGTTCAACCTTGTTCCTATAATATTTTTGAGGCAGGAGAAGGGAGAATGGGATAGAAGAGCAAACTTGACATCAAGAATAGATACATGACTTCTTAAAAATTTCTTTCCAATTTAATTCAGGTCTACCTGGATCATTTTAAATCAGAAGACTCAATGGATGGTTAAGACAGGCAAGTGAAACAAGAAAGGTCTTAATTTGGGATTAGTGGCTATGTATTATGTAGCATACAGTGACTGTTCAACATATTTGTGTATGTATATACACACATATGCATGTGCACACACACATCTTGTACAAACACATATACAAAAAAAATTCTCTGTACGAAAAAATCAAGGCCAACCAAAGAAAAACAAACAGAAACATAATGCCTTGTAGTTTTAACTTTAATATTTATTTTTACTGAAATAACCCTTTTGTTAAAGTTGGTGTATGTTATAGCTGGGTTTAGCAGACAGTATACTGCAATAAAATGAGGTAAAAATACTCAAAACTATCTTACTTAACTAGTAGGCCTGTAAAGATGCTAAAGTAGTACTGAGCTTCCTTTATTTAAAATCATTTTAGGTTCTGAAAGGATGTTCATTTAATTCCATTCATTTATATGTCTAAAGTGACAATATATATGCAGTAGTTAAAATTTTGTCATTGTTTTAATTAAAAATCTTTGTTTACTTCCAGTGGAATCATTTGATTTTTCTTAGTACCACTTCTAGCCTTTCTTCTACTTTCTGCTACTAACATTTACAAAACACCTCAAAAGTAATGTCATAGATGAATAATCCAACAGGTAAACTATAAAGGACAGTTACTGACTGTTACCAGTGCAATGGAACATAGATATTTCCCTATTTGTGAACATTCTTAACAGTAGTGTACAAGACTATACTTTCCAAAGATGCCAAACATTTAATCCATCAATAAATCAAATTACTTCCCACATTCTCTTCTTACAATGTGACTGACACTCCTCCCACTGAAAGTTAGGTTCCATGTTTCCTTCCCTTCAACACTGGTAAGGATTTATGACTGCCCCGACAAATACAGTATGGTAAAGATGATACTACTTTTTCTGATGATACTATTGTGATTTCTGAAGCTAGGTCATAAAAAGGATAAAAGCTTCCACCTAACTTCCTTTTCTTGAGGCACCTGCTTTTGGGCCCTAGTCACCCATGATGTGAATAAGCTCAAACTAACCCATGAGGAGATACCACATGAAGAGGCCCTTTTGGAGAAGAATTAAGTTGGCCAGCCAACAGCCAGGATCAACTGCTAGACAGGTGAATCAACAATGCTGCAGATGATTCCAGCCCTCACAGTCTTCTAGTCCTCAGGTTGAGATCCCAAACATCATAGAACTGAGATCATCCCTGCTATGCCCTGGCTGAAACCCTGACCCAGTATCTGTGCACATATTAAATGCTGTTCTATTCCATTAATTTTGAGTATCTGTTATGCAGCATTAGATAACTGGAACAAGTTGTTTTCTATACACACAAGTTCGAGACCCTGGCAACTGTGGGTTATATGTATAGGTTTGTACTTATAGGACAATCTGAGCATACCTCTGATGATGGAGATGGAGAAGAAAAGAGGTTAACGTCTGAACTTATTTTCCCAGTCAATATATGGCTCTTTGCTTTCTGCTGCCTTAAGAACATGGTACTCTATTCTCTTAGCCTAAACATTCACCCTCCTAGTGGCCTCTCAACTCTGATCTTCTCTTGGCAAATTTCTACTTGCCTTAAAAGTCTTAGGTCTCACATGAAAGGTCACAATCTCCCAGGAGACTCATCTAACTGCTAAGGGATGGGTTTGAGTGCCCTCCCTATTAGATAATAGTGAATTTATCACACTGCATTCCCGTTATTTAATTATCTATCCACCCCACTAGGCTGTAAGCAACTCCAAGGCATAAACATTCTTCTTTACTGTTGCATACCCAATATTGAAAAGTGCTGGATGATCAATAAGTATCAGTTTGATGAATGAGTATATGAGTGAATAAGTGTTCTTTTCCATGTCCACCTGCCATAAAGCACGTGGATTGAAAAAGAAGAACCTTGGAAAATTGAAAGACATGAATATTCAGAAAATATTGTAGGTTAGACAAAAATGAACAAAGATATCCTGTGATTAGCAGCTTTCCAAATGAGTCTTCTCTACTTGAGAGCACCCAAAATATACAAAAGGCATCAGTTGGATGAATTTCACAGGTAAAACAACATTAATTCAGGTCACAAAATAATTTGCAAATGAGACACAGTCCTCTATCCTTTCCTCCTTTCTCTCCTGACACTCTCTCTCTCACTTTCTCACGTTACCCTCATCTGGAGACCCTCATAACCTCCAGAAATCCAAAATCTCCTCTAATTTTTCCAGATTTGACATTACAATTACCCAAATCTTCAGACCATACACATGGTAGGTTTCAAGACAGTACTGATTTTATGAATTTTGTTCTTTTTATTAAACTTCAATCTACATGAAATATTATCATAAAAACTCTTTTAAACACATTTATGAACAACAAATTGTAGGATGGATCTCAATTTTTGATAGAAAATAAGGACATCAGACTAAAGCTTCCAAAATTATTCTATTTCTTGTAAGTTTTTACTTCCACACCTTAATAGTTAATTAAACTAAGTATTGATTTCATTGTAACAACTCTAGAGTGTAAATAACTTTATTCCTTATTTAGCAACAGAAGATGAGGAACGTGTTTTCTTAAATCAATCACTTACAATGTAATGTGAAGAATTACTTTCTTGTTAGGAAGGTCTTTCAGAATCATTGCCTTTTCCAGGTAGTTTACACAAAAAGTTTCTAAGGGAACATAAGCCTATGTTTTTTTGCAGGCTCTTATATTCACCCCTCTTCCTTAGGTATGCCTTCCTTAAGTAGGATGCCACCTATTATGTAACATTCTCTTTGAAAACTCCTTTTCATTTTTTATCCTATGGCACCTGGCTCACAGGCTTTCTTTCCTATCCAAATATTCCAATCAACCAAAATAACTTCAATGTGCTACCTGAATGACTCCATACTTACCTTCCTTTCTTGATTTTTGTTGGTGATTCAATCAATCATTTCCATAGACATGCTTCAGATGTCATTACTACTATACTTTCAAACAAAAAATTTAGATGTTGTACTCTCTGACCATGATCTCCCAAATTTCCAGCATTCTCTTTCAATTATAATCTAATATATAGATTCTTGAGGCAAGTCATCGCGAACACAGGACGTATATGACAATTTAGTTATAGGAAGAAAATCTTAGAACTTTCTTATTCATTATTTCTATTTCATATTTTTTATATTTTGTTTTTGCATAATATATAAAGTAGGTTATAGGTTTTATAGACTTTATTAAAGTATATTTATGTAATTTGTTTAATATACTTTATATAAGCTTTGTATGTATTAGCATAGAGGTAATATGTATAATTTGTAATTATTATATACATTGATGGTATGTGTTAAAAAAACTTGGAGAGCACGTCACAGGCTACTTTCTCTCCTTGGTCTTTCCCTTCATTGCCTCCCCTACTCTCCTTTTATTGCATTGTACATCACTTCAACCACTAGCCTGAAAATATTTTTAATTTCCCTGCTCCACTATCCTTCCACTGTGCCTGGGTACTGAGTGCTTCAAAAGAACAATAACAAAATAAAAACTCTACTGACGGTGGCCACCATGTATCTTTAGTCAGCATATTCATTCTGGGCCTCAGCAATGCCTGATTATGTGTTAGCTTTACGTCTTCAGCTCTCTCATTCTCCATAGTGATTGTTTCAAGCATTTATCACTTCTCTAAAAACTTGGTCCTTACATTTTCTCCTTCACTCCTTGCAGATGATATTAAGTGCTGGCTAACAGGAAAAAGTAAATCACTGCCCTTAGATAAGATGAGAACTTGCCTTCCTCAGTTTTCTACCACCAATGCTAAAAACTGATACTCATAAATTTTCAACATTTTCTGCTTTGCTCCTTTTAGAATGGAAAGGTGTTTCTCTTCCTGTGCCTTAGTTTTCTCATATCTCTCCTCTTAGCTATTTACCCTGTTGTTAATTTGCTCAGTCTCTCTACTGTCCTTAAACATGCTCAAGTTTCTCCCATTATAAAAGTTCTCTCTAGCTAATTCCCTTCAAGTTCTCTCTAGCTACTACCCTTTGTTTTCTCTTCCCTTTCACAACCAAACCATGAAAGAGTGTGGAGACTCAACTCTCTCTCTTTTTTTCTCCCTTTCCCTTACTACTCAAATTATGGCAACTAGGCTTCCATGACCATTAATTCAGGTCATCAGTTCATACTCATCTTGGCAAATCTAATGACACTTTTTGGTCATTATATTCATTATTTCTCAGAAGCTTTTGACTCAGCTCTTCCCTGAAATTTTTCTCTTTGGCTTAGAGATCAGTTCTTCCTATATCACTGATCAGTATCTTTTGTGTTCTCTTTGTTTTCTGGCTAACTCTATATTGATGATTCTCAACCATGGCTGTACATTAGAATCACCAGAGCTTTTGAAACAGGATATCATAGACACACTGAGATGAACTGAATCACAATCCCTGGAGTGTGTGGAGACAGGTATCACATTAAAAAAAAACTCATCAGAAAAAAGAAAACAAAACTCATCAGGTGTTCAGATGCCCTGTAAGTGTTAAAAACCTCACTACCACTTTTAATTCCTAAGTAGTATTACACACCAGGTATCTTATTTACCAGTATTTTTTCTATGTCTTCTATTTTTACTTAAAAGTAGTTGCAGACATTTTCTATCCTGTTTTATTTTTTCACTTAAGGATGTACATTTGTTATTACAAATTCATCAGAAACATCATTTATAATGAGTACATAATATTCCTTTATATATAAAAACTGTCATATACCAAGACATTTCCCATTCTTGGGCCTTTAAGGTTGTTTCCTGGTAACATTTTTAGATGCAGTTTCTATCAAGCCTCAACTAACAAAAAGGTCTTTTTTTTTTTTCAGACTGTAGTTTGTCTGAAAGCTAGAATTATATCTTGATGTTTTTACATCCCTACAGTATGCCTTGCTAGATAATCTAGAACTGAATAAACATTGATAATATGTATTAAGTTTTTAACAGAGAAAATATTAAGCTATCAATTAAAAAAAAGATATTTCTAGATTTTGCATAAGATATCTGAACACACAAAATATAAACCTATATACATTACAATTAAGAGGAAGAGAAATGGAGACATAACATTGACTTTGATGATTCTTTTGTCCCTCCCCCTTTGCACTTCCCCATAATTTTTCAAAGACAACTGAAGTCTTGATTCTGAGAACAATGAGAACCAAGTAAAGCACAAAGGTTTGGGGTCAGGAGAACCAAGTTCAAGTTTTGGGCACTTCATTTAGCAGTTGGATGGCCTTAAGCATTTCTCTATTATTTTTGAAACAAGAGAAGTGTGTCTCTTTCTAAGGCAGGGTTTGTCAACTTAATACTACTGAAATTTTAGACTGGATAATTCTTTGTTGTGGGGGCTATACTGTGCACTGTAGGATATTTAGCAGCATCCCCGACCTAGATGCCAGTAGCAACATGCAGATTCCCTCAGATAAGGACAATCAAAAAATATTTCCAAACATAGTCAAATATGCCCTAAGGGGCCAAAAATCACCCCCATTTGCACGCCACTACTCCAAGATAATAAAAAACAATACTTTCTCATTCTATAGCTCTGTCATTTCAGCAATTTATCCCCCAAATTTTTCCAGAATTCTGAACAAATTACCATGTTAACTGTTTATAGTCTGCCTGGAGTATTTTTTCCTTCTCTGCTCTCTTGTAATTTGCTTTCAAATAGTCAAAAGCATATCAAATAGTCGAAAGAAAATGGAAACATGTAAATGTCAAACTGATTACACAATTTGTCCTGGGGTAATTAAAAACTGATGTATTTCCCTTTTAACTCTTAACAGTATTTCAATTACTTTTTCTATATTCTCTTTTAAGAATATAAAGGGTACTTCAATTTCCCTTCTCCCACACATAAGACCATTTAAGGTGGCTTTATAGCTCAGGGATCCCAATTTACATTTAACATCGCAAAAACTGAACAATATATGAAACTGCTTCTTTACTCTGAACATTCTTTTTTTCAAATCTTTGTTGAAAGTAGCAAGAAGACTCCAAAAAGAATATAACTCATAGTAATGGAATTAATTTAAAAATGTTAATTATGCAGGGCCATGTATTGCTCATTATAAGTAATTTATATTTATACTATACCACATATTCTCAAAACACTTTATAAATGTTAAATCTAGTAATTAAATGTTCTCACTTTTTGTAAGAGAGGAATGAATTTTAAGCACCTAAAGATGAATTCTCCAAATAAAAGTATTTCCTTAAACTATACCCTACGGTACTATAGCACTTTAATACTAAGTAAATCAAATGCACTTTTTAAGTAAGCTTGTATATGTACTAAGGGAATTAAATAAAATATGACAGGTAGTCAACAATACATGATTTCCTGGCAGTTACATATAATTTTTTATTCCCTTCAAGATATCACATGGAAGTAACTTAAGGAAGTAGTTTTAATTTCCAAAGCAATAGAATAAGGGAAAATCTGTTCACTTTCAATTAATTATTTAAAAATATTCTCTTAATATTCACTGTGTTCTTTTAGGAATTTGAAAATGAACATTTCTATGACAAACATTTTTCCACCTGTTAAAAAGTTGCTGAAACTGGATTTCTTAAACTGTGATCCAACATTTTCAAGTGACTGGGGATACGGTAGGAGTGATGTCAACTTTTTAACTATATTTAGTGAGCTAAGAGCAATCATTTGCCATATTTTATTTATTAATTTATTATTGATACCTTGCTAGGTTCCAATAATGACAACATGGTTCACCTTGTTGTTTGCACACTGGAGTTATGAAGTAGCAATGACAAAGCACCGGCTTTGGAATCAGAGACACCGAGGTCTGAATCCTGTCTCTGTGGCACAGTATCTGTGGAACTCTGGGCAAGTCACTTCTTTTACTCTTGGAATAAAAGATTCTATACCTATCAGCTCTACTAGCTGTATGTACCTGGTTTGTGGTTGGCATTTGATAAGTTATATTTCTGCCTCTACAAAAATGTTTAATTAGATTTTTAGAAAATTAAACATGCTATTTTTCACATTATTCTTTTACATTAAAAAAGGTAAGGCTTTGGTACTGTGCCTGATAGGAAAACCATCAATATATCAAAATATCAACACAGATTCCATTCTGGACTCATTCTTTTTTTTTAACTGCTATGTTCTCACACCACTAAATGTAGTTAAATACTATTTAAAGGGTCTTATGAAAATAACAGTGGAAATTAATATCACAAGACAGATAAAATATAAGCGCAGTTTTGCAAATAATAAAGGTCCTAAGTAAACCTTCAGTTTAGATCAGTGGGCTTCAAATACAGGGCTATGGATAGATAGATCAGTAGAAGATACTAAACTATATTAATTCTTAGAATGCCAATTGACTTCTTTGATCAAGCTGTGCCTGCAACTTATTAAAAATTTACTCTTTGGAGCAGTTGGTCTCAAAGTAGATTCAAGGAAATTTCAGACAAAGAGATTGGGAGAATTTAATTTTGAAACTACTTTTGGAAGCTGAGTCTTAAGATATTTAAGCTGACCAAATTACATCCTCAATTCACTGAATTTGATATTCTCATTAGAGTTATACATTTTTGAAATTTCTGTATGTGTGAAAACTTAAAGAATATATTGCTATCAAAAGCATGCACAGAAAAAAAATACATTTTGAATATGGCAATCTGGCTTAAAAGCAAACAAAACAAAACTGTTAATTCTGACAACTGATTGTTGCAGAGAAGTGTCTAAACCACAGCTTCTGCATCAGAATCACCACCTGGAGGGCTTATTCAAACAGACTATAAGACCCCACCCCCAGGGTTTCTGATTCAGCAGGTCTCGGGTTGGATCTTAGAATTTGTATTTACAATAAATTCCCAGGTTCTGCTGGTACTGCTGGTGGGTTATTTCAGCAGGTCAAGAGAACACGGGTCCAAACATCCCTAAATCCCTGTATTTCCAATCTTCTTTAATCTGAATTATGTGTTACATTTTCCAGAACCAGTTCATCCAGTTATTCCTACAGCTGTTTCTTGCTCAGGCTGTTTTAAGGTTCCAGTGATACAGTGGTGAACACGAACAAGACAGACAAGATTCCTACTTTCACGGAGTAAGAGAGACAATAAACAGGTAAACAGGAAAATACTGGATGGTAATAGGTGCCATAAATAGAATTAAAACAAGGTGATGCAACTTGAGTGATTTCTTTAGATTTTGTGGTGGTTGGAGAAGACGTCTCTGAGGAGTTAACATTTATAAGCAGTAGTCATGGCCCCTAAGAAATTTAGGGCAATGCTTATTAGCCATATAATCAAGCATACAGTAAATAGTCTTCAGTTCTCTGGACCTCAGTTTCCTTATCAGAGTATCTATAAGCATTATTATGAAGATTAAAAAATGATGAATATATAATACCCAGTAAATTACCTCTTATTTCGTGGGTACTTATAAAAATGTTATTGTACATCAGCCTCTTCTGCTCTTTCATATATACTCAATCAGATTAAAACAATGAAAGGACTGAAACATGCTAGGTTTTCAAGAAAACTCTTCTTTGTATCTGAATTCCCAGAGATTCAATTTCCCAATGATCCCATGTCATATATGTGCCTATGCATGAATACTTAAATAAATTTGTCCAATAATGTGAATAATGAGTATGCATTTTAAATCAATATACAAAAACCTATACACTAAATAAATGTTGTTCCATTCAAAGTACAGGATTACAGGGCAACAATTATTCCAAATAGCTTTGAAACTCCTCTTCTAAAAATACTAGAAGAATAATTTTGAAAGCCCCACAAGTCTAGTGCTTTTTAACTTTTGCTTGTTTTTGGCCAAGAAACAAACAAAACACAAAAACAAAAACCTTACTCATTAGACATTACTCAGAAAGACAGTTGTAAGTTCAAACTTAACTCTCAAAAATGACTAATGATACATATGACATCAAAATAAAGGCACAGACTGTGAAGACAACCTAGAGTTTCAAAAGCATTTAAACAAAGCAGCAGCACTGACATAACTGCAAAGCCTCCCATGTGCTTATTTTTCAAGAAGATACTTGTTTGCATGGATGGTTTCTAGGATATTTGTTTAAAAGTAGTCTACAGTGTGTATATTATGTAAATGTCTACAGACAATGAAATGAGTGATCATGTATAGGAAAAGGGTCCAATGGGAATATTCCTTAGGAATCTGTCACATAAATTAATAATCTGCAAGAAAATCAAAAGGTCATGATAGTCAAGAAGTCATGCTTATCTATGTTTTCTAACTTCTGACAGTAGTACTCCAATATTCTTTCTTCACTGCATCTTTTATTTGGTAGCTCTAAACCACTTATTATGTATTTTTGAGTAAAAATTATTAGCCTTTCTTATGAAAGCAAAATTGAAAGAGAAGCGTTAAGTAGATAATTAAAAATTAAAGATAAAAGTGAAGTGGTAGATGAGCAAGAAGGGAACCTAGTCCCTTACTTCCAAATAAACAGGACAAATACAGATGGTATAAAGGGAAAAGGTTTTATGTGCAGTAGCTCCTTGAGTCTAAAGAAGAAAGGAATGAAAGTAATACTGAAGATAAGAGAAGCAAAAGAAAAAAAGGCTATTCCCATCCTGTATCACACTGGCTAAAGAAGACTTTAGCAGTGATCTGGGCCTGTTGCAATTCCCACACTCATTGCATGACAGGATAAGTGAGGCTCCGAACTCACAGGAAGGCTACAGCAGGGGTGTTTATGTTTGAAGATGAGCCAAGGTGAGGTAGAGATAGGTACATTCTAAAAATATTTTCCACAGAAATACTGCCGTAAGAGCTGTAGACCTGTTAATATTATGCCTTCCACTCATTACGGATTGATTAAAGGGACGTAATAACACCAAATATAACCACGCTGTAAAACAGTATTTCTATCATCAACAGATTATGAACGACAAAAGTGGAATACAAATTAGAAACTGTCTCTACTGTCTCTTCAGGGTGATGAGGCCTATCATGGTTAACAGTTACTAAGTATGTGTCTCCAAATATGACTAAAACACAAATATGATTAAAACTACTAGTGGTGATACTCTCTCTCACTCAAAACCCTTGGGGTCAATAGAATTTCAGAATTGACACATACATATTTTTTAATTTTAGAAAAGTAATATACTGCATATACTATATATATGATGTAATATTCCCAGAGGTGACTAGGGAGGTACCTGAAAATCAAACACATTAATATTTCTGCAGTAAAATATACGAATATCACATATGGGAAATATAAAGCCTATAAATAGCCTCATATAAATTCAGCTTTGGACTTGCCAGCAAATTAATTAAGTTCAAGTCAGATTTTGCTGCTTGAACTAAATATATTTTTACTTAATGTTATCTTATTTTAAAAAGTGTGGGATTTTCTTGCTTAATGTTTTGGAATTCAGAATTACAGATACAGGCCTATGGACACTTATATCAGTATTTGTAAATGTTACTCTCTCAATAAATTTGCGTGGATGATTCATGGTTACTTTTCGTTAAGAAAATCTGGGGGCTTCCTAACTACCTGAAGACTAAGTGACAATAGACAAAAAGCTTTTAAAAGACCTGGATATCAGTAATTGTTCCAGTGCCCAAGGATTCCTGCAAAAGTTTTAAAAGGCTTAAGGTAATGGGAGGAGGACAAAATTTCTTTTGGATGTTAGAAATGCCATTATTCAATATATGAGATTTAGATTAGACTCTCTGCTACTATCAGTGATAATTACTGCACTAATGATAATAGTACTATGTGATGTCTTGCTTTACACTGGCTGCCTACAAAACCTGCCATTCCTTGTTTCCTCAAGATCAGGTGGAACGGCCTGAACCTGGACAGTGATGCTCAAACCTGCACTTGTTTCAGCAGCTATGATCTGCTGTGTTGCTTACATGGACCAAATCCATTTATGTGGCACAGATGATGCTACGGCTGGATTAATCTGCCTAGTGTTTCCTTCTCCGTCCTTCCAACTGACTCTTTTCTGTGCCAGCTTCTGTCTCAGTAGTTGTAATCTGCTCACCTCTGCTTTCAGGGGCCTTCTCTTACTTCAAATTGGACTTCACCTTCTATTGTTTAAGAACTTACATTCTCTGGCCTATTGTAGCTAATTTTCTGTTTGAAGCTCTGAGTTGCTGAGACCCTCATTTTCTGTCACCTGTTATCAGTTTAAGGCAATGCTGGCCCCTGGCTTCCCTTGGCTCACCTCATCCTGTGCTATTGGTAGTGAAAGAAGTACTGCACTGTTACAGTTCTGAAAGAAGTCTCCCTTCTATATTTTCTCTTCTTCGTACATGCCCCATCAACTTCCTTAGTCAAATAAATGGGAAACCTTAGCCAAATATTTTTTTTAAAAAACAAAATGTTATAGTAGGGAAAGAAAATAAAGGGCAATTTAAAGACATCAAAAATATATAATACAACTCCCTAAAACCCCATTGTCATTAACAGTATGAATTTTTAACCAAATAAATACAGAAAAATGATGGCAACAAGTTAATTTTATTAATTGGGGGAGTGGATTGCTTAAGAATTGAAGAAAGGGTCTCAGGAAAAAAGTCAACCACCATTAAAAGAAAAGACAAAAATATTCTATAAATAGTAACAAGATATCCTGTATTTACATAATGCCTTTCTTCCAAAAATTCATGGTGATGTATTTTTAAAAGTGCAATATATTTTTTAAATGAGCCAATATAGGGCAAGGCTGAATCACTCTTAAAAGTATTGGATATTTGCATATTGAAGATTACTTGGTCCTAAAAAAAACAAAATCTATTGAAGAACTTTTAAAAAAAAATCTGAAACAAAGATCTTAGGCTCCTTTCCATTGAAAGATCAATGTTACAATGAAAAATTTATGCTGAAATAATGACTTAGTAGTCAACACATATTGTACTGAAATATTTAAGTATTTTAAAAAGCTATACTTAAAGAAGTAGAAAACAAAGGCAAATTGTTTTCTTAAATCTGTCAAAATTGCTTTATTTCTTTAATGGCTCTTATAATACAATACCTTTTGTTTTACAGGTCCTGGTCTTGGAATATTTTAAATTCTAGTTCGGTAGAATTTTATAATCCCAATATAAAGATGAGGCACCTAGTTAGGCATGTCATGGGAGCTGTGGCATATTATATGAGAACAGAAGCATGGAAAAGGTTAAGTGATTTAGCCAATTTTATTGTTAAGCAATATAGATACCTTGTTAGTATTTCACTTCAAGTCCAATGCTTTTAAATACTACATAAATCTGTGTTCTACAACATGAAACTATGTATTAAATTGCAAACAGGCAAAACAAGAGACTGTACAGTATTTCTATACCAGGTTTTCAATTTGTGTGTGTGTGTTCATGTGCGTGTGCAATCTTTATTTAGGGGAAAGAAAAATCCTGCCAGTGAAAATGTGAAGGATACAAAAATATTTTTTATAAATGATATAAACAATGGATAAAAAGGGAACTATTTCCATAAAGGAAGGGAGGAATAAAGGGCCTTGATAAGGATGCTCTATTTATTATTTTTGGATAAAATATGTTGAGTGACTATAAAATTAAAAGCATACAAAAAATATTTAGGGGACAACCATGTATGGTATCTTTTTATCTTCTCATTTTTAACAAAAAAGTATGTTTGCTGACTCCAAATTAGGCAGAGGTTATGATTTAAAATCATAAATAATACTAACATGCAATCAATCCTTTCACAAAAATATTTTCCACTTGATAGTAAATATTTCCTAATGTTTCAAAAGTCATATCTTTTTCAAAATCAAAATCAACCAACCAAAAAATGGTTTAATATTAAATGAATGATAAGAATTGGAAAACTAAGAACTCAGAGTGAGAGACCCTACCACATTACCATTCAAGTGGTTTTGGAGAGAGCAGTTTGGGCCTTAAAGTATACAGGTCTAGGGCTAAAGAAAGGAAATTCTGTTTTCTCAGAGACTAAAAGATCCATCAGATATAGCTCTCATTTTGCATATGTAGTGTGAAATATTTCCTCAAGGAGAAAAGAAGCATGGAAGGACACAGCAACTGAAAAGAATGAGGCTCAGAATATAAGAAAGCAGAAAATTTCAGAAGAGTCTAAAAATGATTTACAGACTCATGCTGAAGTGAAAAAAAGGAAATAGTGATTATATTGGCCATGAGCAAGATTAAATTATTTACTTACTAAATTAATACAATTACTTTCAAAATGAGCAGTTACTGATACTTTCTATGTTTTGGGAATTTCCCCCCAAAAGCATGAGTTACAGTGTAGTAAGCACTATGAGGAAAAAACAAGAAGGGTTAAAGCTGTGATTCTGGTGTAGATCCCGAGTTCAATGCATCAGGTCACCTGTGTTTGTGCAGAACCATCTGGGAAGTTTTCTGAGTGGGTGAGTGGGTACCTGGGTTGTGCTGCAACACAGGGTCCATTTACCGATAGCACTTATTTATGCAATGGACTTAAGGGATGTGCCTATCACCTCTGACCTACTTACTGTACTTTCACTCCTCCTTAGAGACAGGTGATTTGCTCTGAATAATGGGGATATAACTCCTTATTAAGGTTGATCTTGCTTGGTTCCAAGTTGCTACATTCTCTAGAGTTCAAGGCATCTTTAATCTTTGTGACAAGCTTCATTTTCCTCTGGTTTTATAGTTTAAACCAGATGAGATGGTGAGGGAACAGGTAATGTAAGTATTTTATACTGGAATTATCTGTAAATAATAAATTAGGAGCTAAGTGCATATCTCTGTCATGTGTTCATTCATTCATTCAACATATACTATGTTTCAGAAACTATTCTAAGTGCTAGGGAAACAACAATTTCAAAAGACAGACAATCCCACCCTTGTAGAGTTTTTTATTCCAAGTGTTAGCAGAATGAGGAAGTTCGGAGGAGACAATGAACATATTAACATTTATTTAACCTCTTTTACATTAAAACTCATTTGATATTAATTTTGAAAACTGCCTAGCACCTTGATATTGTGATTTGTGAGCTGCTTTTCATATTGAAATATAATCTAAAGAAAGTAGAGTCTTTTGGGTACATGAATTATCTTGATTATATTTAATATAAATGCCTTTGAAACATTTGCCATAATTAGAAACAGCAAATGCTTTTCTACATTTAATCTTAGCTTCTTTTATTGTGTTTTGTAAAAACATATTTGCTTTTCTCATCATAAAAGTAACAACCATATTACAGAAATATTGGAATCTAGAAGAAAAAAGGTTCTAATTTTAGCACCTTAATACAAACATTCAGCATTTTGATGCATTTCCTCCTAATATTTTCAATGTTTAAACAGTTGCATGTTTACATAGTTGCAGTCATAAAATGTAACAATTCTGAGTATTCTTGTTTTCTTATGCATTTTTCATTAGTTCATAATTTTGGTCTACTTTTAAACTTACTAGAGGTACAAATTAGCTAAAGAGCCATGTGTGTATTTTTCTTTCTTCCATACCACCTAAAAGCTGTAAAAATGGGAGTAAAATTCTATTTTAACCCTAACTAGTCTTTAAATTGAGGCCCGATACTAAAGCTTTTAAGCCTAAACAATGCTAGTTTCAAACTCTGATGCTAGACTTTTTTTTTTAAAAAAAGCATTATATATATAGCAAAATGTTGTGCTTACATTACCACAAATATCTACTTCAGATTTGTTGTTGAACAAAATTAATGAAAAATTAATGAGATCATTTTTCAATAATAAACATTTATTTAACAACTAGTAAAGTATCAGGTTCCAAACATAGATCTCAAAAGTTCAGAAAACTAAAGAATCGTGTTTTTAAAGTATTTATCCAAATTAAACTTCTGCTTCTTTCATGACACAACATCCCTTAATCACTTTTAGAAGTTATATGTAAAAGACATATCTAAAACTAAATAGAAAATACACTGAATTTATATATATGCTGATTTTATTGATGGATTATCATTTTAATATATCTCTTGCATTACAAGATATAATAAATGCCTCAGCTGGACCACAACTTAGTCATGAGTTTAGTATATGGATACCTGTCTGCTGTAATTGAGGAAAATATTAATTCCTCCAATTCCATGCCTCCAAGCTTTCTACCTTAACTTTGATTCTAAATTTTATTTATATACAAGAATACTTTTTTCTGTTTTGATTTTAATAATTTCAAAGATCCACTAGAGATAAAGTAGTATTTTTTAACATGACAACATGGTTTATTAAACTAACTAGCTTCAGGGATCTGGACACTAATGAAAATAGGCAAAAGCAAGTTTTAATAGAAGAAGAGTGGTCACAACTTTAACTGAGATGGGGATGCAGCAGATAGGCAGGGCCTGTCTCTCTGATGAGAATATCAGCCACATAGAAGATGGTTATTTTCTGTATTCACACACCAACCAAGAAGATTCTATGAACCTAGTTTGTATTATCAAAACGGACTATTCTTCTGTAACTACAGCAATATCCTCAGGGGCTGTTATTACTGCCAACATTACTGTCACCCTCTAAAACATCTGAAATCCACTGACATAAGACAGGTTGAATGAGGCTAGGCCAAACCCAGTACTCAAAGTATTGGCAACAAAAAAGCAGTGGCTTAGAGATTGGAAGACCAAGCCCAACTATTCACAATTGTGTTGAGATTCCAGGTCAGTATTTTATGAATTAGAACTGGCCTAGGTGTCAATGAATAACTTCAGACACTTGATTATTTCAGTTTTGCTTTAAAAACTTTAATGACGTTGACCTGGAAATATAATTTCAGTGGATTACTCAAAATAATGACACAAAAGCTATACATCAAGAATAGGTGACAGAGATGAGTCAACAATATTAAACATTGTTTTTCTATAAACATGTCTTAGAAGGTTAGGTATAGGGTCATTTGTTCCAGTCTTGTGTAGCACTCATCTCCATGAATAAAATATTTTGATGACAAAATAAAAAGCACATTTATTCTTTTTTGATATTAAAATTTCTAACATACTGACAGGATTACTGGCTAATTCCAAATTACAGCTATGATACCCAGTTATGCATAATTACATTTGCAACTAGCATTAACCAAAAGCAATTCACAATTCCCCCCAAAAGCCTAAATTTGTAAAGTAAAAATTAAAGATCTGAAAGGGTCAAAGAATGTGTGTTAAAAGTATCATGGATAATATATACTTAGGACTACTTTAGTTACTATAGAAAGGGAGGGCAGTCATATGACCTTGTTTTATAATGGTACACTATGCTGTAGGGCAGTACACTTTAAGGAAATTAACTATAAAATGATTATATAAGGAAAAGGTGATTTTAAATGATAATCTCAGAATTATGAAGAGCAGCAGAAAATAGCCATGAGAAGTGAATCATACAGAACCCATAGTAAACACTGGCACATTCCATCTATTTTGAGCAATCTGCTAGTCTCCAAATAGAAGGCTAGTAAAGTACTAGGCCAGCTTGACATACCTGTAAACAAGCTCCCACTGGAAACTCAGGTCAGTCTGTATACAAGCTTAGAATCTGATCTGAGTTACTGGAATCACAACCCTGAGCAAATATGTCATCCAATCACAATCAGTCATAAAACTAGAAAGAACCCTAGGAATCACTTGGAAAAATATGCTTGCTTACTGTTAAGAAAACAAACTCTCGTGCTAGTAAAATAGTTGAGAGTAACATTTAAGGTTTCAAGCTCTGAAGCACCCAATCTGAAAGAGGATCCCCAAATCTATAATTTGCTTCCTATAAACAACTCAATAGGATAGAAACTGATCTTGACCAAGACTAGGATACTAGAATTCTACAGGCTGTTATTAAACAGGTGTTTTTGGCATGTGATAATCTACATTCCACATGTCAGAATAAATTAAGTACATCTTAAAATTGGTGTAGAATCACAGTTCTGTAACATGCAAAAAGAAAAAAGTGGGGCTGTAACTGATTCACGTTCTGATGGTCTATACAAGACTGTATCATAAATAAGCTCAAGGCATCTTTTCTCATGCTATAAAAGTTACACATTTCAGAGGCTTATCCTCCATAAATGCTTTAGAATAAACCAGTTTTATACAATCCTATTCCTCTCAACTTGAGTCAGAATACCTTCTTTAATTT
This sequence comes from Manis pentadactyla, assembly GCF_030020395.1. Classification (NCBI taxonomy): domain Eukaryota; kingdom Metazoa; phylum Chordata; class Mammalia; order Pholidota; family Manidae; genus Manis; species Manis pentadactyla. The sequence continues at coordinate 22,725,956 of NC_080026.1, forward strand.
TGAACTTGAGTACTGAGTGATTCTCTCTTGTCCTTGTATCTCAAGTGCTTCATTCTTAACATGGACTCTACATCTAGTCTTTGAACCCCCTATATTTTGAACCACGGCCTCGTATTCAGTATAAGAAATATCCAAAATTATAATCCTTGATAGACTATCCTAGTCCATAGAACAGAAAATAAAAAATCTACTTTTATGTGTACACCCATTCGCTGACTTCACTTCTGAAGTCCAAAAAGTTGAGGTCTTATTTCTCTGAGGAAGTAGATGGGCTGTCTGTTCTCAAGGAAATCATTAGTTATCTGCGTATACACATTTTAAGGGTCTGACCACCTTGTGGCTACCAAATGATGTATCAAATCAGTTAGGGGCCCCAAGACTCCAATGCCCAGAAACAAGACCACTCAAGATGCCAGTAAAATAACCATTCCAACAACACAGGAAAAGATTTATATTTTCATTGAAGTATAGTATCAGATTGAACAAAAGGCACACTATTAAGAGATCTCTACAGCTTACAAGATAATTCTGTGCCTTTTATCTGACAATGGGCTAGACAGCAATTAGTCTGAGGAACTTCAAATTTAAGTACAGATGTCAGTAAAGTTTTTTACTGTAAAGGGTCAGGTAGTAAATATTTTAGGTTGTGCAGGCCACTTACATTCTCTGTTGCATATCCTTTTTTGTTCATTTACTTCTTAAACCCTTTAAAAATTTAAGACATTTTTAGCTTAAGGGCCACATAAAAACAGGCCTCAGGCCAGATTTGGCCAGTGGGCAATATTTTGATAATCCCTAGTACAGAATTACTCGCCTCTTGCCTCTAATAGACTTGAGAACTAGAGAGGAGGGATGGAATGTATTTTCTTCACTTGAATATTTCCACTGTCTAGTACAGCATATAGCAGCCATTCAAAGACAATCTGATTAATGAACAAATAAATGAGTGAATGCATGAATACATGCTAGCAGTCCAGCAACAGTTATACCTTACAGTGTTAGTTATCTGTACTGCTCACCAATAGCTGGTTCTCCTCTCTGATGAATGTAGAAGACTAACTTCTTGGTCTCCTTGTGATTGGATGTATGACTTCTGGGCTGGACACTTAATTGCAGATGTAAGACCTTCCAGGGCTCTCTCTTTTTTTCTTTCTATCCAGCGTAATGATCACCAATGGTTGAAATGGTGGCTGCTCCATACCGTCCCTAAGTGATTATTATAAGCAGCGATGCCTCTGACAATGATGGACATGAGAGTAGAACAAGAAATAAACCTTTGCTGTTTTAAACCACTGAGGTTTTGTGGTTGTTTCTCATCACCTACTCTGACTGATACACTACCAATCATACTCTCATCTTCAGGCTACATACAACCTATTTTAAAACTCACACCCAGCTGTAGTACAAAAAAAAAGCATTTTTATCACTGCTAAAAAATCAAGTTTTCAAAGTAGTTTCTAAGAGTTATCTGGGTAAATCACCAATCATCTCATTTTTGTGACCTGTTTTCCTAACTAAGACAGGATAATCAGGATAATATTTATGTTCTAAGACCACAAACTTTGGGCAAATTAAGAAAACAACTCTACAGATGTTACTTACAATTGAATAAATTGGCTAATTACTAGTGGTTCCTGATTTCTTGCAAACTAGTTATTTTGATCATTAATACATTTATGTAGCAACTGAATACAAAACTGGATACTCTTCTTATGTATTTAATTCTAACAATACAGATTGCTATTTTCTAAAATTTCTATAGTTAGAGAAATTGTACACATAAAAGAAGCCTAATCCACTACTAATCCTGAGAGAAAACCTATAGATTCAGAAACACTTATGAGATACATTAGTCAACTGCAATGTACAAATCATGGATACTAATTCAAACAAGCAACTGTAAACACACACACACACACACACGAATCCAAACATACAATATAATTGAAAAATCTGAAAACTGACCCACGTTTGATGATAGTTAAGGACTATTTCTAACTTTTTAAAGTGTGACAATGGCATTGTGGATATTTTAAAATTATGTTTTAGACACAGAAATATTTATAGATGAGAGAAGTTCCAGTAGCTGATGTTAAAACCCTTTCAGGATAGTTATTTCTATTTCTCTTAGTCTAGTCTAGTGCTTCAGGAGAGAAAGGTAATGGAAAAGAGATCAGACAAGAAAAGGAGGTATAGTGGATAGAGTTCTAGACACTTATTTGATTTTAAATAGAGTAAATCAGTTTTTACCTTTAGCAAAACCAACCAACCAACCAACCTGATTAAATCCAGTTCATCCCAGTTTGCCCTTTAGCCCTGCCATCTTTGGCCATTCCTTGACATGTAAACCCCTCTTTTAGAGTCATCTACAGTCTTCCTTAGTTGCTTCATTCTATTATGGACTCTTCCTCCTTGAGCCATGTTTCATATAATCCCTTCCTACAATGCTTTTCTTTTATTCTTTTTATTTTTTTTTAATTGAGTATAGTTGATATACATACTATATTGGTTTCAAGTATACAACACAGTGATTCAACAGTTACACACATTAGATTCTCACCTGAAGTTCTGCAGTTACTATCAATGCAGAAAGATTGACTATATTCTCCATGCTGCACTTCCATTCACGTGACCAACTTACATCATGATCAAGATTTTTGTGCCCCTTTATCCCTCTCACCTACTCCACCCACGTACCCCCGCCCTTCCCCCATGGTAGCCACCAGTCACGTCTCAGTGTCTACAAGTGTACTGCTGTTTTGTTCATTTTCTGTTTTGTGTTTATATTCCACATATAAGTGAAATCATATGGTATTTGTCTTTCTCTGCCTGGTTTATTTCACAAAGCTTTCTACTGCACTTCTATTACTGCTATTATAATTACTAATTAACAATTGACAATCCCCTAAGCCTCATCATCACAAAATGTTCCCTCTAGAGACCTATTCACTTAATAGAAACCCAGAGGACACTTCTGGTGGCCCTCTCTTGAGGAGGAAACTTTAGTCTCCCAACACCCTTGCAGGACACTCTAACAGAGCCTGGTGGAAGTAAGTCAGCATTCTTTTAGCCACTCATAATCATTTCCAAATCATTACTGCCATATACTCATGTAAAAAATTCTATTCCTTTGAGGTCTATTATTTTCCAGTTATACCAACTACTGTTTTTAAAAGGAAAAATAACTGTTAAATTGTTTAATTAGAAAGCTGACATTATTTTTTCCCCCTCATCTTCAGTATTCAGTGGAAGTCCAGTAAACACCAAGTAAATACTATAGAGGTTTACAAAGGAGAAAGGAAGCACCCAAAAGAAAAAAAAAAGATACACACAAATTACAAATATAAAAGGTCCTTTTAACATGGAGAGACTTGATGAAGGTAAGCCAAGTAAGCAGTTATTGTTGCCTTGCAGAAAAAAAACAGCAAGACTGATGTGGAAGGGAAGAAACACGAACTGAGGGAAGTGGAAGCAAGAATACTTAAGGCAGTGGTTTATTGTTTCCAAAATGCAAAACCTTTATTTACTTTTTCTGATTAGAAAAATCATAACTACTCACTGCAAAAAAAATTCATAGAAGGAAAAATATTATCTGGTATCGTGCAAACCAAAAACAACCAGGATCAATAATTTGAGGCAAACAGAATCAGAATATATATTGTATGCTATTTTACCTGTTGTTTTGTAAATAAAGGAGACTTCCATATCAGCAGCATAGGTCTATATAACAGTAGTTAATATAACTGTCTCTGGAATCAGGCTTCCTGAGCACATAACCTAGCTTTACTTATTTTTCTTAATTTTTAATTTTTTATTATAGCTGATATACAACATTATATTGGTTTCAAGTATACAACACAGTATACAACAGCATTTCAGGAGTTACACACATTATTAAATCCTTACTCCAATTACAGCAGTTACTCTCTGTCAACAGAAAGATGTTATAGAACTACTGAATATATTTTCCATGTTGCACTGCCATGCCCATGACCAATTTATATTATGATTGAGATTTTTTTGCCTCTTTATCCCCCTCACCCGCCTGACCCATCCCAACCCCTCCCTGATGTTAAGCACCTCTAGCTTTACTTTGAACAGTTGTGTGAACTTGGGCAAATTATTTTTCTTCACCTAAGGTAAAAGATCTTTATTTATTAATTTTTTTCATTTTATTAAGACCATTAAAATGGTGATAAAAATAGTACCTATCTCATGGGGTCATTATGAAGATACAATGAGATACATTCCACGGTAGTTGCTAAGAACTTACAATATTAAGTGTCAGTTCTCGATAACCATGAGTAATTTTACTTCAAAACCTGTCATTTCTTTAGTAATTCACAATTATGAGTTAATGTATGTATATATTACAAAATGATTATCACAATAATTTTAGTTAACATCTATCACCTCACAATATTGTTTTGTTATGAGAACATTTAAGATCTACTCTTTTAGCAATATTCATATACATACAATATGGTATTATTAACTATATTCACCATGCTGTACATTACATCCCAAGATCTTATTTATAACTGTAAGTTTGTAACTTTTGAACACCTTCACCCATTTTACTGCCTCCCTCCATGGTCACCCCACTGCATCTGGCAACCCCAGTCTGTTCTCTGTATTTATGAATATGCTTTTGTTAGATTCTACATATAAGGAAGACAGATCATATAGTATTTGTCTTTCTTTGACTTATTTCATTTAGCATAATGCCATCAAGGGCCACCCATGCCATTGCAAATAATAGGATTTCCTTCTTTTTAAAGGCTGAATAGTACACATACACACACATAAAATAATTTTCTTTATCCATTTATCCATTCATCTGTCAATGGACACTTAAGTTGACTCCAAATCTTGGCTATTGTAATAATGTCTACATGACATTTTTAATGGCTACACAGTATAACATTATAAGAACATTATATATTTAAATTGTCTTCTATTAATAGACATTTGTTTCCACTGAGGCAATGATTTTAAAAGAAATAACAAGGAAGGAAGAAGGACAGGAAAATCATTTACACAATTTTAATCTGATTCACGACAACCAATTATAATACTGAGTTTTAACATTAACTTCAAAACCACCAATTTTAACAATTGCCCTACCTTTTTCAACAGTTTTATTTGTACATTAAGAGAAAAGGTGTAATGGACAGTCTGAATTACCTGCATCATCCCTTCCTAACAAAAAAACAAAAAAAACCCAAACAGTAAATCTAAATTAAGACAACAGTGACCTTTTTCTCCTCTAAACTGAATTCATCACCACAGTAGGGGGCTTGTTCTGATCTATCTTTTTGTCACACAGTAACAAAGATCATTACAGTGAGACTCTCACACTTCTAAGAAGTAAACTCTTTAGATTAAATCAGGTACTAAAAGACTATTTGTGAGGATTCTTGGCCAGTTCTATAGGAGACAATTTAAAGGCTTGGGTTTGCAAAGAAATCCAGATGGAATACTCACTCTGTCAATCACTTCATCATATATGTCATTTTTGTCAAAAGGGTAAACTTTAGAGCTCCATATGTGTACTCCAAAACACTTAAAAAAACCAACAGAAATGTGTATTTCTCAAACAAATCACTGTGGTTTATAAAGATTAAAGAACATGTACATAAACATTTACAACTGGTGAAAGGAAACACTACCCCAAACAGAATTAACTGATCAAGCTTTCATGGGACATGAAAATTTAAAACTTTTGAGTAAATAAATAAATGTGAGACATTCATAATACAAGAGCCAGTCATGGAAAGTAATCATCTCTTGTCAGGGGCAAATAAGTACCATTTTATTCAGTTTTCATACAACTAATTCATGTGACACCTAAAGAATGAAAGTGGTATGCGATATGTTTTATCTAAAAGTATTTAACTTACCACTCAATCAAACCCTTGGTTGGTATGCAGGTTATATTCCCAGAAAAAAATAATGCTAAGCCTAAATATATCACAAAGAAAAGAGCTAGTATTTTTCTTCATGCTGTGTAACATACATACTTGGAAAAGTATTTTTTAGATAGAGAGCAAACCGTGTTAATAGTTTCTAAAATAAAAATTTTATGTATAAAAGACTAAAGCTTGCATTTTGGCCCATACATTTTTAAATTGTTTGATTCCTGGTAAAACAGAAATCTATTTTGCATCTAAAAACCTATTATCCTGAAAGATAACACTGTGTGAGATGGTATAACTTAGTAAACTTACTTTTAACTAAATGATGATATATTATTACTATGCAGATTTCAGGTAAACTATATATATTTACATACTCCTATTACCTAAAGGTGTTTCTTACTTGAATTTCAGTAGGTCTCAAGACATTATGTCTACTACAATAAATGCTACTATTATACTGGATAGTATAAGCAGGATAGGACTTACTTTGAATTAGCATCATAATTTCTTTAGGTGAGTGAACACTGGTACATCTTGATTTAAACAAGTCCATTTAGCTATGATTTCCCTCAGAAGATGACAACATATAGTAAGACATTTTGTAAAAATGTACTATCCAATGAATTTTAACTTTCTCTTCATATAATCTTTCAGATTTAGTAATAGAACTCACCATGAACATTTAAAAACAAAACGATGACCACAAAACAGTGGTAAATTTTTATTCAATTAAAAAATTTATCCAACATAACATTTTCTAGAAAAATTTGCAGCAGAAAAACAATGGGCTTCATTCTTTCAAAGTGTTGAAACAGATTGCATTATGTATAACAGAGGGTAGTCTGAAAGCACTCATGGAGAAAAATGGCTAATGCTAAATAATCTGAGAAGAAATACCTCAGATCCTCTTTAATGATGAGATCCCCTAACAGGTAGAAACATTTGAGCACGTATGTTGGCTACAACACCAGAAAGGACTAAGAGACCTCAGTTTTTGTCACAAGGTCTATAATATTACATAAATGACACAACTGAATAACCTTGGACAAGTCACCTCTCTTTACATGTCAGTTTTCTCATCTTAAAAAGAGGTAGATGAATAGTACCTATTTTATTGGATTATTCAGAGGATTAAGTGAGAATATAAAGTGACAAACCAAGGGTCTGATTGAGTGGTAAATTAAATGTTTTAGTGACTTAGTACCTACTTTATTGAATTATTCAGAGGATTAAGTGGGAATATAAAGTGATTATTCAGAGGATTAAGTGAGAATATAAAATGACTTAGCACAATGTATGCCTCAATAATTGTGACCCTCTGGTAACTATTCACACATTTACTTGCATATATACATAAACCCATATTTACCTATACACACACACACACACACACACACACACACACACAAAATACATTGCAACTTATGAGGCTAGTATTAGTGATTTTAACTTTAAATGAAAATGGTTCTCAGTATTTTAACATATATGTCTGTTGTTTAATAATTTTCTTGGAATTATTATCAACTTATGATATTAGAGTTAATCTTTACACTTTATATTTTAAAGGACTCTTGTGTAAACAAAATAGTATTAAGATCTTCAATAATGTTATTTCTGTATTTCCAAATTCACATTCGTAAAGCTGCCAGACTTTTATAATTCTAACAATCTAGACCATGCTGGTACAGTCAGAGGAATGGCATGAAGTTTAATAATGAAATAAAAAAATTTCCAAAATATACTTGTGGACATGAGAGTGAAATGTGACTTGGAGATAATGTCCCTCAAAATTTCATATGTTCTATCCTGCCAATTTCTGTAGCAAAGAACTTTGTCTCCCCATGATAAATACAGAATGGTCATTTTGCCTGAGGGATTTTTTTCCCCCAGGGGCTTTCTTAATGATTTAAGTTTTAACAATTAAGGTGATTATTTTTGGATTAACACAATTGGGATTACTTCTTTGTCTTACTAGTAGCAAACATACTATAAATACTAAATTACTGAAAAGGATATTACACATACCAACACAGAGACGCACCAATGGTTTAATAATCTAACCCCTCAAGTAAAGTACTAAATTAATATAGAGCTAGGTCTTTAGGGGACTGTCACATGCTTTTGTACTTTGATCTTATTTAGCATTTTATTATTTAATTAATGAATACATTGAAAAGATAAGGAAAAAAGTTTAGCAAAATGTTGTATAAATGGGAACTGCCTGATGTTCCCCACAAGCTACTTCTTATCCAGCATTGTGACATACGCTAAACACAGTAACAAACTATAAAGTGACATTTATGTAAATGTTAAATCCAGAAAAAAGCATTGGCTGGATGATCATTTACAATGAGCTATTAGAAAGGCTCCTGTCAAAAAGGAAAAAAATGGATCAGCAATAATGGATTAGTAAATAAATTATGGTTTTTCCATTTAGTAGACTTCTATTTTGTATTTTAAAATTGTATTGATGAGTATATATTGACATGGAAATATATTCGTGATGTTTCAAATGAGAAAAAGGTTGTGTAACAGTATGTACATTTTAGCCCATTAAAAAATTAAAATTTCAAGTAGACATAGAAAAATCTTTCTATGTCCCTCACTTCTTCCCCTCCTCTGTCTTCTCTATGTATATACAGGTATATCTCAGAGTTACTGAGTTTGGTTCTGAGATAGCTGAGGACAGGGCCTGGCCCTTCCTATAAAAATCAGATTCAGGTTATACAGAGAAAGGACTGAACACAGTTGGGCTCCTCACCCTAAGTGAAAAACAATGTTTCCTGACTATTTCCATAAAAAAGTCTGCACCATCTTACAGGAATGCAGAAAGCAGGATGTTACTTAGAGAAAGAATTTGCTGCTAATATCTACAGAGACCTGGCCAAGCTAGTCTGCACCAATGGACTCCAGTGCTGACTTTCACCAACTTTTCCCCTCATTAAAATACATTGTAATACTAAAAATCACATCCAGGGCGGAGATTAAACATGCTAATAAGACATGCAATAGATGAGGAAGCACCTTCTGACAACTGGGCCTGTGCATCCTAATTCCTGAAATTCTCCACCTCTACATGCTTAGATGGCACCCTTTTCCCAATGCTCTTTTGTCAGAACTCTTCCCCAACCCCTCTTGGAGAGCCAGCCAGGGGATTTTCCCCTTTGTGTTGTCTCCCTTGTGTGCAGGCATAAGCCCCAATAAAGCCTTATCAAAGCCAAATGTTGAATCTGACACTAATTCTTCTAGCGTGCAAAACTCAAGGACCCTAGGTGGGTAACACTTCCACCACAAGAAGGCAAATATAACAATAAAGCAAGTCAAGAGAATTTTTTTCATTTCCCAGTGCATAGAAAGTTATGTTTAAACTGTACTGTAGTTTATTAATTGTGCAAAGGTACTGGGTCTTAAAAAATGTATGTACCTTAATTTAAAAAATGCTTTATTGCTAAAAATGCTAACCACCATCTGAGCTTTCAGTGAGTCATTATCTTTTTTGCTGGTCAAAGGACATGCCTTGTTGGTGGTGGCTGCTGGATGGTCAGGGTGGTGGTTACTGAAGGCTGGCATAGCTGTGGCAATTTTTTATAAGACACAATGAAGTTTGCCAGGTGACTCAGCAACGATTTCTCTGTAGCAGGTGATGCTGTTTGACAGCATTTTACTCACAGAACACCTTTTAAAATTGGAGTCAATCCTCTCAGCACTCCCTCTGCTTTATCAACTAAGTTTATGTAATATTCTAAATCCTTCGTCGTCATCTCAACAACCTTCACAGCATCTTCACCGAGAGCTGATTCCAGCTCAATAAACTACTTTGCCCATCCAAAAAAACAATCCCTCATCCATTCGACTTTTATCATGAGATTGTAGCAATTCAGTCACATCTTCAGGTTCCATTTCTAATTCTAGCTCTCTTGCTATTTCCACTTGTCTTCAATTATGTCCTCCACTGACGTCTTGAGCTCTCCAAAGTCATCCATGGGGGCTGGAATCAACTTCTCCCAAAATCCTGTGAATTTGGTACTTTGACCTATTCCCATGAATCATGAATGTTCTTAATGGCATCTAGAATAGTGAATCCTTTTCAGAAGGTTTTCAAGTTACTCTGCTCAGATCCATCAGAGAAATTACTGTCTAGAGTGGTTAGAGCTTTATGAAATGGATTTCTTCAATAATAATGTATGAAAGGCAAAATTACTTCTTGATCCATGGGCTGCAGAATGGATGTTGTGTTAGCAGACATTAAAACATGAATCTTGTTGTACATCATCAGATTTCTTTAGTGACCAGGTGCACTGTCAATGAGCAGTAATATTTTGAAAGAAACCATTCTTCTGAACAGTAGATCTCAATAGTGGGATTAAGATACTCAATAAACTATGTTGTATATAGATGTGCTGTCATCCAGGCTCTGTTGTTCCATTTATAGAGCACAGGCAGAGTAGATAGCATAATTCTTAAGGGCCAGAGAATTAATGGTCAACAAACACTGGCCTCAGCTTAAAGCAAACAGCGACATTAGCCTCTAACAAAAGTGTCAGCCTGTCCTTCGAAGCTTTGAAGTCAAGTATTGACTTCTCTCTCGCTATAAAAGTCCCAGACGGCATCTTCTCCAACAGAAGGCTTGTCTCCTCTACCCTGAAAATCTGTCACTTAGTGTAGCCACCTTCATTAATGAGCTTATCTAGATTTGGAGAACTTGATGCTTCATCTTGTACTTTTATGTTATGGAGATGGTTTCTTTGCTTAATCCTCATGAGCAAACTTCTTCTAGGTTCCAACTTTTCTTCTGAAGCTTCTTCACCTCTCTCAGCCTTCACAGAATTGAAGAGGGTTAGGACCTTGCTCTGATTAGGCTTTGGCTTAAGGGAATATTGGGGCTAGTATGACCGACCTATCCAGACCACTCAAACGTTCTCCATATCAGTAATAAGACTGTTTTGCTTTCTTATCACTCAGGTATTCATTGGAGTAGCAGTTTAAATTTCCTTCATTAACTTTTCCATTGCATTCACAACTTGGCTAATGGTTTGGTATAAAAGACCTAGCTTTTAGACTATCTTGGTTTTCAACATGCCTTCTTCAGTCAGCTTAAACATTTCTAGCTTTTGGTTTAAAGTGAGAAACATGAGACTCTTCCTTTCATTTGAACACTGAGAGGTCATTGTAGGGTTATGAACTGGCCTAATTTCAATATTCCAGTTTGAGGGAATAGGAACAGCCAAGGAAGGGGTGAGAGATGGGGTAACAGTTGTTTAGTGGAAAAGACCTATAACACACACGACCTTTATCAATTAAATTTGTTATCTTATATGGGAGCGGTTCATGGTGCCCCAATTATAATAGTAATATTAAAGATCACTGATCAAATAAATATGTGATATGGTAAGCACAACAAGTAATATAATAAAAAAGTTTAAAGCATTGTGAAAATTACCAACATATGACCCAGAGACACAAAGCGAGCAAATGCTATTGGGAAAATGGTGCCGAAGGACATGTTCAATTTAGGATTGCCACAAACTTTCACTTTGCAAAATATACAATATCTGCAAAGCACAATAGTGGGAAGCACAATACAATAAGGTATGGCTGTGTACACAGAGAAACAAAAAGTATGGAGAGAAAAACATGAATGCTAACAGTGGATATGTCTGAACAGTGGCACTGCACATTTTGAAACTTTTCTCCCATTTATCCATACATTATATTTTTTCAAAAGAGAACATACATTGTTTCTGTAACATTTAAAAACGTTAGAATGAACCCTTCATTAGCTGAAAAATTGGGTTTTAGTCTAAGGTGTTAAATCTCTGTGATATTTCCTTTTACTTACTAAAATTAATAACACATCACTTAAAATTATAATCAGGGACTGCAAAGCTTTCTTGTAAATGACCTGAAATATCACAATTTAAAGAAAAGAAATGAATAATTCTATTAGTCAAATTAGATGAAGAATCAACATGGCACACAGAGCAATGGTATAGTAAAAAGAGAAATAAGGTACCCAGAAAGTGCTAAGTAGTTACAATCATCACTCATCATTCCTCACTTAAAATGGTCCCTGAAGCATAAAAACAATAAAAAGAAAAACTATCAATACACTGTTGGTAGGAATATTTGATAAATGAACAAATATTGCAATAAACAACCATGTCAGACTTTTTCTAAACAGAATTAACTGTTAGAAGTATTCTACAAACTAGTATGTAAAGAACTCTTGGACTCAAAAGATATGGGTACTATGATCACAAACAGCATCACTATGAAATAACTAATCCAAGATCTTTGCTTCTGTTCTTTTAATAAATTCTCTCTTTAAGTACAATCCTAGAAACAAAGTGTATTGTAGTCAGGTCAATACCCACTAAGAAATTTTCTTAAGCTCAACTGAACATGCAGATACACAGAACAACCACAGGGTACCCACGGTACCAGTCTACCCAGAATGTTACAGGACAAGGACAAATGCTTGACAGCAGGACAATGTCAGCTGTTCCTCTTCTTTAGTAGTCCTTGCGGCAGTCCATGTAGTGGTTCATATAGCCACCTGGCAGCTCTCTTTTCTGGCATTCTAAACCATGGCTGTGGTGTAAGATGAGACTCACATCAAGCAGATGAGGGAACTGCACTGACTTAGAGGCCTCCTGCCCCACCTGGAGTCAATGTATCTTGTAACAACTCTATAGGCATAGCTTCAATGATCCCTTCAAGGGACATGTCCATTTATAATAATCATCGTATATAGGGAAACCCAAAGATATGGCTTCCTGACAACTATTTATAGTGCTATCAGTGCAGATGAAGTTTATCAATTAGAGGTCATTTTTACCATAAGCAACATTGTCTAGTGACACAACTGATACACTAGCTTTATCACGTTACCAAGGAAACAGAGCTAGAGAGTTAACAGAAAGTCAAATTCTCATGCTGAAGGGGAAAAGGTTTTGTTAAACCTTTGCCCATACAGGAAAAATCCTTTTTTATAGTACTGGTGAGAGATCAGAGCAAGAATGAACATTCAGTTACAAAATTTTAAAAGTTAGCTTTGGGGGACAGGGAGATGTTGGAAGTAGTGGGTAGTGTAAGACAGGATAAAGAAATTGAATGAAATTATTTTGTAACCCTAAACACCATCCTATTTCCAGTTAAGTGCTAGATAAATAGAATCTAAAGTCAGTGTTTTTATTTTATAAACAAGCAGACAGAGTAAGATCCTAAATTATGTTTACTTAAGTAACAAGTCATCTGGAATCAATCTAAGACTACAGATTCCTTTCTTGAGTCTGGGAGATATCAGAACTTTAGAAAATTTATTTATGTCTTTGCAAGTGACAAAAGATGTTTACTGAATAACTGAAGATTCTACTTTGCTCTATGTCTAACAATTTATGAAGAAAATCAAATATAACAAAAAGCTAACAAATATTGAATGGGTCTAAATTGGAGTTTAAATACTTCTTTGATGTAAAGTTCATAGACATTTCAATGTCTAGCACAGTGTCTGATTCACAGTAAGTGCTCAACAAATAACTGAATTAATAGAGTATACCTTTTGCATTCTATTTTGCAGTTATTATAAAGGTTCAAAAGTTCTGTCAACATTAACATTAGTGTTTCTTAGCATTAACCAGCAGTAACCCTAGCTTCACAGCTATTCTTAACTTTACAATCAGTTCCTCAAATACTCATTGAGCACCTCTATGTGCCATGAGCTATGCTAAGTGCTGGGACCACCATCTTTGCTATTTTCCCATAAAATTCTAATATGCCAAAGTGCAAAAAACTGGATGGTGCCATAGGTGCACTGAAGTAGGACAAAAGAGATCTGACAGGATGTCTATGCCAAATCTTAAATGATAAGTAAGAATGAAACAAGCACAGATAAGGAAGTGCATTCTTTATTGAATAGTTTGAGCAATGGCCCAGAGGTAAGAAAAAACATAGTATGTAAGGTAGATCTAAAAACAGTTTAGTATTGCTGAAGGAAATACTAAATACTAAAGTGAGGAGGTAGTGAGAAATGAAGCTTCATCATGAGATGAACATAAAATATTTATCTATTAACACACAGCATTTAAAATTAGTGAATGTGTGTAGATCTACCCAGTTAAATAATACTGCAAATGTGTCTGGGCCCCTCCCCACCCCCAAAGCTTTAACAATAGCCTCTGCTTAATTTTGGAACATAACAAATTTACAGATATGTTTTGTTAACCATACATCAACTCAATTCTAATTTCATCTTTTTAGCTTTGCTTTGTATATAATTCCAGGCAATGTGCATAAATAGACAATCTTCCTAAGTTTAAGGAACTCACAGAAGGCTCAGAGTTTACAGTGTTTTCTACTGAAAAAGTCTGTAACTCACAGAATATTCAAATTTAGCACCTTTTTTGTGACATTCTTGTTCCCTGCTTTCCATGCCTCTGGTTTCACTAATAGGCAGTCACTAACTTTAATACATACTTTAATAATACTTTGGAAAAATTCATATTTTATTACATTACACTGTGATATCCCTATGTTAATTCCTTTTTCTGAGATTGGTTTTTCCTTTTTTTGTTGAGTGATGATTTTGAATGCTCATGACACTGCTTCTAAGTTGTTACTGTTAAAGGAAACATTCTGGGTTCAACCATAAGACAGAACGCTCACAGGTTAGGAAAACACAGAAGAACCTCACAAACTCTTAGGTTTGCTTTTCTTAACTAATAGCTAGAACCTCTGGTTCACACAGCCTACTGGGTTCTGCTTCCTTAAAAGTTATTCTCACTTCACTGTTCCCCCCCTTCTTAGTTAACAGTGCTGGGGAATACTAGACTATTTGAAGATAGGAAAGCCTCATCTTGAAGGCTTATGTGGCTGGAAACAGGCCTGCTAGACCCTTCTTGGTGCATGCTCCAGAAAAGAGCAAAGATGCTTGACTCTTCTCTTATTCTGCTCTGAGTAGGTGGGGCTTATACATGTAAAAATTGGGGATGAAGTTGGGAGCTATCTAACCCCAAATCTTCCTTTTGGAAAATGGTGATGCCTAAATTTATTTTCTCAGATGCTGGTAGTGCAACTCCATTTATCAGACTCCAAACCAGTGGACAATATAATCTGTCTACTGGGTTGTGGGGCCTGAGCAGAGGTTGAGACAAGCAGGGACCACAATTTTAGCTGTCACGAAGTGACCATAATATATTTCAGCTTTCAAGTATCTCATGAGAAGTATATTAATATAAAAGTAGAGGGCTATTTAAGAATAAACTGCTGTCAATACTGTAAATATAGTGGGTCTTGAACAATACACAAATATCCACATACAACTTTTGACTCCCCAAAAACTTGACTATTAATAGTCTACTATTGACCAGAAGCCTTACTGAACATAAACAGTTGACACATACTTTGTATATGTATTATCTACTGTATTTTTAGAATAAAGTAAGCTAGAAAAAAGAAAGTTTTTATATTTTCAAATTGTCACAAATCTCCTAAACATTTCTTAATATATTTGTTAATAAAAATAATATCGGTGGCTAAGTGGACCTGTGCAGTTCAAACTCATGCTGCAAGGGGTCAACTGTATCCTGTTTTTCATACATAAATTACTAAAAAACTAAAGGAAAGAAAGAAGGAACGTAAGAAGGAAGGAGCCACAAGGGGACATATAATGCCTCCAATTATTTGTCAGATAGGTATCTAAAAGTTACCCTTTGTTTGTCACTAAGTAAGGAAAGGAGTGTGATTTAAGCTGTGAGGCTTGATGGGGCCTAAATAAAATGGCTAGGAATGGGTAGGGTTCAGCCTGGGGGCATTATCTAGCATCAGAGAAAGGTGAGTAGCAGCCGGATTAGGGTGTCTAAGGAGTTATGAATCAGAACGTAGGTTGATTCAGGGTAGAACCAACTTCTAGAGGATCTTACCTGTAGGAGGAGCAATTTAGGAGGAATCTTTGTGTAGTGGTGACACTTGAAAGCTAGTGCTAGGGGCAGTAAGTTTCCCTGAGATCTACTCTATATAGGCAGAGCCAGGTGCATATGGATTTCTAAGGGGTTGCAGTCTCTTGAGATCCCAGGAAAAAGCTTACTAGTACTAGACAGATTATCAAGTCTTCAGTCTGACTAAACACGGTGGTAGTAGTGGGAGGTTATACCCCACTGGCATTTAAAGCACTTATGGACACAATCTCGGTACCTGGATACTGGGCTAAAACCAGAACAATTAATCCTCATGCAAGAATGAGATCACTAATACCATGCCTCAGGAACTGGGTTGGATCAGTAGGATATGTAGGTCAAAGATCTTAGACTTTGGTAAATAAGAAAGCAGCAATATTATTATTGATTTATTCATAGTTTTTTTTTTCAGGATGTGTAAATTGTACAATGGTGACAAAAGCTGCCATTAGAGAGGCCCCTATCAAGATCACCAACTTTTTTTCTTCTTAGTGAGTCCTTGTTCACACATAGGCAGTGTCACCAAAATATGCATCAGTACAGGAGTCAGCAAACTACGCCCATCATCTGTTTTTGTAAAAAAATGATGTATTGGAGCACAGGTATGCCCATTCATTTATGTACTGCCAATCGCTGGTTTTATGCTACAAAAAAAAAGTTGAGTCTGTCTGTAAAGCAAAAAGGGCCTTCCTATCTGGTCCTTTATAGAAAAAGTGTGTTGACCCTGGCATTAGGGTAATACAATCTAGAAGGAATCCTAAGGGGATTCCCCAACTTCCATCCCTGCCATTTATTTTACTTCTACTTCTCAGGTAAAATAAAATCTGTATGTTTTTCAAAGGCAGATTTAGACTATAACAGAGACAAGAAGTGCATAAGGGTCCTAAGATTTTAGGAAAAGCAAATTCAAAACACTTGAAGAACAACAAATTCTGAAGAAATCAAAGCAACCCTGGTACTCAATCAATACACAATTCTTAACACAGATTTTAAAAGTAATATCTACTCAAAATTCTTTAAAAACAGCTGTAGTTTTCTATTAGTGATCAAGATAATTATTCTCAAAAATTTTGTTAGAATACTGAAAAAGAGAGAAGTTAAGCGAACTGCTTCTCAAACTGGGTTACATATCCCAAGGAATTTGCTAATATATTCTCAGAAATTCTTGTGATCTCCAAAACAATTTGTAATTTTTTTTCCTTTTTGCTCGTACTGTATTTTGTTAATGGGAGGTGGTAGTTATAGCTATGTAAAAGATATAAGAAACTGAGTTCATACCTGGCTTATGTTGAAGTATATATTTGAGAAATTTTGTAGGTAAAAAAGTCTGAATTTTTTTTTTTTTTGCTTTTAAAGTTGTATAGACAATAGTAGTATTTGAGAAAGACTTATCAGGGTATGTCAGCGAAGGAAAGAATATGACATTCAAAAAACTCATAACATAGTTAAAATTCAGGAGTGATTTTATGATTCAAATACCATTTAATTGTTAAAAACCTCTGAACCAAAGTTCAAACTAGATATTCATTTGCCTATAACAGTAATCATACACCTGCAAAACAAGATATTGTTTACAAGAAGTTAAAACAAAAGACTTCAGCAAAATTTTACATATTACTCTGAACGTAACAGAATATAGACAGGTAAAGGTTAAATGTTTAAATTACTAAATACAATATAAAATTATATTTATTTGAAGGCATGTTAAGGGACTCACATTTTCTGTGATTAGTGTAAGTTGCAAAGAGTGTAGTTTAGAAAGTACACAAATCGAATAATGACTATAAATGTTTTAAGAGCAGGAACCAGGTATTTTTTTTTTACTTTTTACAAATTAAGATTCTAGAAAATACTGTCAAGTTTTAGCATCTTGCAACTTTCTTCTCACCAAAAAGCAAAAACAGTATTACATATGTGAGCATATATGTGCATGTGTATGCATGTGTTTGTTCATGTATATATTTATAGAGCCCATACGTCAAAAACTTCACATGGTAAACAGCTTTAGCTTCTGGACCACCCCTCTCTTTCTAGATATTACATCTATTTATCACAAGGATAAGACCGATAACAGAAAAAGAATTTGTAGAACACTTTCATAATTCTGATTTCAATCTAATATACAAACAAAACACTTTCAGCCAATGTAATAAAATGTTACTATCTTCACTGTATTATATACTCTTACATATTCATACATAATTTAAAGCCTAAGAAGATGAAAAAGAACATAGTGAATGTCATGAATAGATCTTACTAAAACAAAAGGAAGTACCAATGGTAAAAACTACATGAGAAATATTTAATATTCTGAGGACACACAAAGAAATAAAAATTAAAGATTTTAAAGAGAAGAAAATCCAAAACTTTCAATGGCACAGAACAACACTCTGATATACTGCCAGTCAGGATTTGGAAATCAGTTTCATCTTTCTTAAGAAGTATATTGATAATATAAATCAATAGATTTAAAAATCTCCTTAGACTTTGAAATATTTTTTCAAGAATTCTAGTCTTTGGAAATTGAGTTGTTGACAAAGTATTATGAAAAAAAATATTCACTGCTGTGAATAATGAAATGTTAGAAACAATCTAGCATCTAACATTAAAGGAATGTCTAAGTAAGTTATAAACAAAGAATAATACATTTAAAAGTTTTGAATAACCTGGAAATATATTTATGATAGGGTAGAGCTCCCCTATTCTTTGAATAAGAAAAAATGATGCACACTGTGATTTCAATTATGAATGAATAAAAGGGTAGAAATAGACATCCAAACAGGCCTAAGTTTTAACAGTGGTTCTTTATAATTTCAAGTACTTAGTAGATTTACCAGAGTAACATGAAGTAGACTTAGAAACAGAAAAGAGAAACGTAAAAAGAAAAAAAATTTGCATGGTGTCACTGATCATTTAAGTATTGTTACCAGCTACTATTAATTACAATTCAGTTGACTTCTTAACAATGTGGCTTTGAACTGTGTAGTCCACTTACACACAGCTTTTTCTTCAATAAATATACTGGAAAAATTTTCAGAGGTAAGTGACATTTTGAAAAAAATGTTTTTTCTCTAGCTTACTTTATTGAAAGAATACAGTATGTAACATACAAAACGTGCTGATTGACTATGTTATCTTTAAGGCCTCAAAAGTCAACAGTACACTATTATTAAGTTTCGGGAGAGTCAAAAGTTATACACAGATTTTTGACTGTGTGGGGCTAATGCCCCTAGCCCCTGCCATTGTTCAAGTGTCAACTGTAGTATTATAATTACTGATCGGTCAGCCTTACATCTCTAATAAGAAAGCAGGATTATTTATGATAAATGTAACAGCATTTTGGAAAAGAGTAACATTCTAAATAAAAATTTAGTGGGAGTGTAAACATCAGTAAAAATCATTTTATATTTAAACACATGACAAAATTAAATGTAAAAACCATTTCAAAATTTCTGTCACCCAGATATTTGGAAATATTTTTGTAGTGGAGAAGAAAATGCGTAAAATACAAAGAATAAAAGGAGGTATAGAGTACCAGGCACCAGAAATTAGTCCTATCTAACCTCTTTATAATCTTGGTTGGAAACATGTATAAAGCCTCTTTGGTTAGCTAATGAAGAAATAGTAAAATAGCAAGGTGACAGGATAAATAGCAGACCCATACCTAAATCTATGAATGGTAGGCAAAAAAAGGTACATATGATTTGACTGAGTTAAGGTCATTTGGGGAGAAATGACAAAAACATACTTATAGAACAAATAATCATGCACTACCAGTCATTAAAAGAAAAAGAAACTTGGAAGTAATTTTTTTCATTTCCTCTATTAAATCTTCAGTTTAACACTCTCAACATTTTGGGCACTATTAAGAAGGATACTACCAATAAAATTATCTTTCAACTTCAAAAATTTCAGTGAATTTTGGAATACTTGAGAGCAATCCATACCACAGGCCCTAAAATAGAGTAAATGCAACATAAAAGTAAACTAGTACAGAGGCAGAGCCAAGATGGCGGCTTGAGTAGAGCAGCAGAAATCTCCTCCCAAAACTGTATTTATTTTTGAAAATACAACAAATACAACTATTCCTAAAAGAGAGACCAGAAGACACAGGACAATAGCCAGACTACATCCACACCTGTGAGAACCCAGAGCCTCGAGAAGGGGGTAAGATACAAGCTGTGGCCCAGTGGGACCGAGCGCCCTTCACCCAAGCTCCCGGCGGGAGGACAGGAGTCAGAGTGGGAGGCGGAGGGAGCCCGGGACTGCTAAACACCCAGCCCCAGCCATCCGCAGCAGAGCGCAGACACAGTGCGTGGGGTGCTGGAAACTAGGGAAACAGGACAGTAAGACCTGTGAGCGGGTCCCCGCAGCCAGCGCCCCTGGGACAAAGAAAAGCGAGTGCCCTTTGAAAATCTTAAAGGGACAGGGGCCTCACAGCTGGATGGAAGCGCCCCAGCGCAATCAGACCAGTAACTGGGAATCCTGGGGAACTCCAGGTGCCCCAACCCCCTGGGCAGCAGCGCAGCTCGGAGGCCCCTCAGGGTGATAAACAGCCTCCCACCTGTTCCCCCTCCGGCGCAACTCCGCCATAGAGGCAGTGGGCACACCCAGAGCAACCAGGCAGAGCTTCTTCCACAGCGGTGAGGCAAGAATCAAACACCCCGTCTGCGCGCAGTTGCCCAGCACAAGCCGCTAGGGGTCGCTGTTCTCCCAGGAGAGGAATGCCACAACTAGCAAGAAGGGAAGTTCTCCCAGCTGACACAAGCACCAGCTCCCCACAACTACCTCTATTGCCATGAAAAGGCAGAAGAATTTGATCCAGACCAGACTAACAGTGACAACCCCTGAGAAGGAGATAGACTTAACCAATCTTCCTGAAAAAGAATTCAAAATAAAGGTAATAACCATGCTGATGGATCTTCAGAGAAATATGCAAGAGCTAAGGGATGAAGTCCGGAAGGAGATTACAGAAATGAAACAATCACTGGAAGGACTTAAGAACAGACTGGATGAAGTGCAAGAAGCTATTAATAGAATAGAAATCAGAGAACAGGAACACAGAGAAGCTGAAGCAGAGAGAGATAAAAGGATCTCCAGAAATGAAACATGAAGAGAACTGTGTGACCAATCCAAAAGGAACAATATCCGCATTATAGGGGTACCAGAAGAAGAAGAGAGAGAAAAAGAGATACAAAGTGTATTTGAAGAAATAATTGCTGAAAACTTCCCAAAACTGAGGGAGGAAATAATCGATCAGACCACGGAAGTACACAGAACTCCCAACAGAAGGGACCCAAGGAGGACAACACCAAGACACATAATAATTAAAATGACAAAGATCAAGGACAAAGAGTTTTTTAAAGGCAGCTAGAGGGAGGAAAAAGGTCACCTACAAAGGAAAACCCATCAGGCTATCATCAGACTTCTCAACAGAAACTTTACAGGCCAGAAGAGAATGGCATGATATATTTAATGCAATGTGGAGTATAAGAACAAAGAAAAACTGAAGGAACAAAACACAACAGAATCACAGAACCCAAGAATGGACTAACAGTTACCAAAGGGAAAGGGACTGGGGAGAATAGGAGGGAAAGGAGGGATAAGGGCGGGGAAAAAGAAAGGGGGTTTTACAATTAGCATGCATAATGTGGGGGGAGGCATGGGGAAGGGCTGTGCAACACAAAGAAGACAAGTAGTGATTCTAGAACATCTTACTACACTGATGGACAGTGACTGTAATGGGGTTTGTGGGGGGGACTTGGTGAAGGGGGAACCCTAGTAAACATAATGTTCTTCATGTAATTGTAGATTAATGATAACAAAATTATAATAATAAAAAAAAGGAAACTAGTATAAATAACCCTCACTATTGTAGAAAGAAAACCTAAGATGGAAATCCAACAAGCAGCACAGGAATGAATGACAAAAACTGATTTTGTAAGAACTATATAATTAAAAGGTTTATAAAGTATGCCTCTCCAGTGGGTCATTTTTAAGGCACGGCTCCATGCATTTGAGGCCACCAAATAGCTGAAAGCATCTCGTTGGTCACTAAGATTCCTCCTTGCCCTGTACTAGAGAAATCCCCTAAAGAATTGGAAGAATTGCCTTTGGTTATTTCTTAATTGAAAAGTAATTTTAAATGTATTTAAATTGGACTATTAAACAATATTTTAATTTATATCACTATATTTGTACAGCTCAATTAATATCTACCAGACTATTTTATGAAGGTAACACTGCTTTACTGTATCTAAACTTAAGAGTATGGTGATAGCAGTAATGTATTACATAGGGACTGCAGTTTATAACACTGTATTGTACACTGAAATTTGCTGAGAGTAGGACTTAAATGTTCTCACCAAAAGGAACTGAAAAGCAAAGACAGAAAGAAAAGGTAAATATGTTAGGTGATGGATGTGTTGTTTAACACAAAGGAGGATATCCTTTTACAACGCATATCAAATCATATTGTTGTACACTTTATATCTTACAATTTTGTCAATTATATCTCAAAAAAACTGAAAAAAAAAAAGAATAGAGTGATGCCAAAAAGACAGAAAAGTTACTTATTGGGCACTCCATTTACTGTGTACATGCTGTAGCTTATTGCCTAAATAGAAGGCAAATAGACTAGTTCTTTTCAATTGTCAAAACTAGCTTTCACTTGTGCAAATATTTTCTTAATAAAAAACTATTGACAACTCTTTGGTTAAATATGTATTTATAAATGATGCTAAGATGAACATATGCAAACTACAGAAATAGTTAACATAACTTTTTATTTAAGCAAATAATACCGTGATGAAGGATTTATGAAGTTCTTGCCAGGGTTTTTCATCCAGAAGTCTTCCTTCTGTTGTAATATCTATAAATTAGCAACATCACTGAGGTACATATACAGAAGACTACACACTGTAAAAACTTATATTCACAGCTTGCATTTATTTATTCACTCATCCATCCATCTATCTAACACATTTCGCTAAACACTTTTATTGCGTTCCAATGACTTAATTTACAGATTAAAATAGCTAGAAGTTCTGACCAAGTTCCTTCAAGACTATTACATGCATCTGGAATGCCATGTTTAATAGACGAAAAAATGCATTATGGCAGGAAGTTTTTAAACTAATAACTCAAGTATCCTTTTTGCCTAATAGACATCCTTTGAGCAAGTCTTTAAAAGTTAGGCATAAATAATGAAATCTATTTGAGGAAACCTTCAAGCACTGTGTCTACCCTATATAGAAGTCAGAGATAAATAGAAGAGTGTGAGGGGAGACAGAATCAAACGTTATAATTACATTTTGTTCATTTTTTTTAATGACGTGATGAAATTAAAGATATATGACAGTGGAGAATACTTAGTAGCAAGCAAGTAAGAGCCTCTGAAAACCTTTATGTTTTTTTAAAGCACTTGCAATGCAAATAAAATAAAAGCAATCTGGAAAATCAAAGTAAATACTCATATTTTGGGACATGCTAAGCCATTCATGGTTTGAACTTGCTTCTTAATGAGATCATGCAATATACAAAAGTTCTACAGAACTAAACTCACACAAACATACAGGCTGGCAACATTGGGTGATAGTGTTTGAACTCTGGCTCTTCTCATTTACTAGCTAAGGGCACTGAGCAATTAAATTAAGCACTTCAGTCTTAGTTTCATTGTCTGGAAAATATGGACACTACCTAATTTGTAGGGTACCCATGAATACTTAAGAAACAGTGTCAAGAAAAATAGTTCATGACACTGTTAAATGATACATGTTTGGTGCTACACAAAGGTAATACATACTTGTAAGAACAAAGCAGAAAAAAGCAAAAGGAAAAAATGTTGACCCAAACTCTTGAGATGGTAGGCAGGTGAGAGTTACTCCTTCCCTCTTTAAAATAGCACTTAGAACAATATTTATTGTGGAGGTTAGAGTACTGAAAAGTACAGGGTGAAGGACATTATTGCTGATTTGTCTTTGGGAATTATGAGTAACACTGAATTTTAATGTCTGTTCTTTATAATCAATAAATTTGAACCAGATTTATAGTAGTGTTTATTTCAGGATACAGAAAACAAGACAAATAAATTAGGAAATAAAACAACAATAATTTAATAGGGGTTTTTAGAATCTAAATCTTTTGAAGTATAGGAGTAATTTTTGTGGATATTCTCTTCATTCTGCTGCTAGTATCTAGGACCTAAGATTTGAGGGTAGAAACCTAAATAATGATAGTATTGCAAATGTATTTCACTAAACTACAAACCCTAACATACATTGGACATATTTCTTTTAGCATATTGGATTAGACTTAAAATTGAAAAAATGGTCCCAGTAGTATGGAATTCTAAGAATTATAATCCTTCCACTAAGGAAGTAATAAGGTCTTCAAACTATTTACATCCCATTACTACATTAAATGTAGAAATCAGTAACAAAAAAAAAGAGATATTCTTATAGACTTGAGGCAACCCCCCAAAAAAACTAACAAACTAACCTCTTTTAAAGAACAGAAGTTACTGAAGAAATCACAAAGGAAATCAGAAAATATCTGTGAGGAAACAGCAACAGAAACTCTATGTATCAAAAATTTGATGAGGATAGAGTTAAAGAAATAATTAGTGGATATTTAATGGCTTACATTAAACACATTAAATTTAAATGCTCACATTAAAGAATATAAAAGAATGAAAAGTAATGAGAAAGCATCTAAATTAAAAACTGGAAAGTTAGCAAAATATATAATTAATAAAGCAAAATGAAATAGAAGAAAATCATAAAAATGGTTGTAGAAATGAATTAAATATGGAAGTAAGCAACAATACTATCAGTAGTACTAAAAGTTAGTTCTAAAAGATGAACAAAATTGAT
Organism: Manis pentadactyla; assembly: GCF_030020395.1. NCBI lineage: Eukaryota > Metazoa > Chordata > Mammalia > Pholidota > Manidae > Manis > Manis pentadactyla. The sequence goes on from NC_080026.1 coordinate 22,750,703, forward strand.
AATGCAATTACAGAGTTAATCATGAACAATAAGGGAAGCATAAATAAGAAATGCTAAATATGAAAAACAGAACACATAATGCATAAATTAAACAGATAAGAGATTATGAGCATCTTTATGCCAATCAATGTGAAAATATAGATATATATGAATTCCTAGAAAAAATAAAATGTTATCTAAAGAATAAATGAAGACTCTAAATATTCTTTAATCAGGAAAGTAATTATATCAAAACTTAAAAAATCTCCTCACAAAACCAACAGCTCTGATGCATTACAGATGAATTTCACTATACACTCAAGAGCCAAAATTCAAATCTTACACAAAAACTTCCAGAGAACAGAAAAAAAAGGGTAAACATCAATTAATTATACAAAATAGGATAGCTGCAGAACAGTCTTTCTTCATGAAGAGATACAAAATACACAAACATTTTAGAATCTAATCCAGTAATCTATAAAAAAAGATATTACAAAATGGTAAGCTGGCTTTATAACAGGAATGCCAAGTTGGTTTAATTTAGAAAATCACTTAAATGTAATTTAACATGTGTATTAAAAGATTAAAGTCATATAAACATCTCAATAAATGCATTTAATGTAACTAAATACTTGTGCATGATAAAAACTTTTAATAGTAGGAAGAGGACTTAAAATATCTAAAAAAGAGCATCCACAGGAAAAAGGTCATACTTAAAGGTGACATGTGGAAAGCATTCTTTTAAAGATCAGCAATAGTACAAGGGTATCTATTATTATCAATACTGGAGAGTCAAGCCCCAATATAAAGGCAAAGGCAAAGAGATAAGAAACAGTAGGTATAAGGTTTGGAAAGGAACAAACAAAAATTTTATTATTTGCTGAAAATAATTATTTTAAAAAATACCATGAAAGTACACAAATTATTAGAATGTAAAAGAGTATTTAGTGAGCTTTCTGGATAAATAACAGATAGACAAAGGACAGCCACATTTCTGTACAGAAAAATGTATAGGGAAAATCTGAAAACTATGTGAGATATTAAAGAAGAGTAAAATATAAGAAGTATTCCATAGCCTTAGACTTAAAGACTCATTGTAATAATGAGGTCAATACAAATAAAAATTCCCCAAAAGTTTCTCACTGACTATGACAAACTAATTACAAAAGTCCCATGGAAGAACTATGTGCCAAGACTGATGCTATCAGCTATCAAGACTGACACTATCAGCTATCAAGACTTATTTTAAAGATGCAGCAATTAAGGTAAGGGCTAGACAAACTGACCAATGGAACACAATAGTGAGTCCAGGAGCTGACCCATACATATATTAAAACACAATTCAAGACCAAGTGGGCATTGAAAAATCACTGGTAAATGAGAATCTATTCAATAAACAATGCTGAGACTCTTAACCAAGGAAGGAAGGAAGGCAGGCAGGCAGGCAGAAAGAAAATTAGATCCTTATTACAAATTCTACACAGAAATCAAATTCAGTGTGCAGGTGGATATAAAACAAGTTACAAACTGGAAGAAGAGACGTGCAACACATAAACTAACAAAGGATTAGTATCCACACATATAAATAATTCCTAAGATACCAAGATGAGATCATAAATGTACCATATACATATGAAAAAAATTTAAGCTCATTAGTAATTTGGGATATGCACAAAAAAACTGTAAGATGCCATTTTACAACTACCAGATAGCAAAACTTAAAAAGAAAATTGGATGGAGAGATACCAAGTTTCAGAGCAATAGCAGAGTAATGGAAACTCTCATACCCTTGTGGTGGGAATATAAATGGATACAAAGACTTTGGAAAACAGACTGAATTTGTCTTGTAAAATTAAATGCAGACTGTGATCCTGCAATTCTATGTAAACCTACCTTAGATTAAGGCTTCTCAAACTATCCATTGTGAACAACCAGCTTTTTTTTTTAAATTTCCAAGTTGTCACAGATCAATAGTTAAGGAGAATACAATAAAAATGAATTATAACTGGTCATGTGCTTAGATATTGTAGCTATAAAGAATTCTAAACATTCTCAACTTTTGTACTTATTTTGTCATAGATCAGTAACAGTTTGCAGATTGGTACTGGTCCATGGAACATATTTTTAAAAGTATTGTGTTAGAGCAATGCTACCCAAGAGAATTTTCTGTGATAATAGAAAAGTTGTACTACCTGAGCTTGAAAGATTGAAATAAAAGTGTGTCTTTTGACAACAGCAGAATGAAATTAGCAATCAGCAGCAGAAAGAAATTTAGAAAATTCACAAATATGTGGAAATTGAACAACATGCTTCTAAATAACCAATAGGTTAAAAAAAAGTCACAAGTAAAATTATCAAGTATTTTAAGACAAATGAAAGTAAAAACACAACATACAGAAACTAATAGTATTCAGTGAATACAGTGCCAAGAGGGAATTTATAGCTGTAAATGCCTAGATTAAAAAAAAAAGATCTCAAATCAATAACATAATCTTTCATCCTAAGAAACTTAGCAACTAAACCAAAAGCAAGAAGAAAATAAATCAGAGCAGAGATAGAGAACAGAAAGACAAAAATAGAAAATCAACAAAAGTTGATTCTCTGAAAAGATCTGCAAAATCGATCATTTAGCTAGACTGACAAAGCATGAAAGACAGAAGACAAAAATTATTAAAATCAGATATGAAATCAAGGACATTACTACTAAGTTTATACAAATAAAAAAGGATTATAACAACACAATGAACACTTATATGCCAGCAAAATAGATTACCTAAATGAAATGGAAAAATTCCTAGAAAAACATAACTATCAAAACTGACTGAACAAGTAGAAGAAAATCTGAATATACCTAAAAGATTAAATTAATAATCAAAATATTTCTAATATAAAACTCCAGATCCAGACTTTCACTGGTGAATTTGACCAAATGTTTAAAGAAAAATTAACACCAATCCTTCTCAAGCTCTTCCAAAAACTAGAAGAAGAACACCTCTTAACTTATTTGACAAGACCATTACACCCTGATACCAAAGCGAAATAAAGAAATCACAAGAAAACTGCAGGCCACTATCTCTCATGGATATAAATGCAACAATCATCAAAGATACAGAAAATCAAATCCAGCAGCATGTATATAGATAACAGATGATAGCCAAGTGGGATTTATCCTAGGAATACATGGTTGGTTGAACATTTGAAAATTGATCAATGTAATACACTATATGAATATAACAAAGAAAATACATGACCATCTCAGTAGACGCAAAAAAGCATATGAAAAAATCCAACACCCTTTCATAAGTTTCAAAACAAAACAACTCAACAAATTAGGAAGAGAAGAAAAATTTCCTCAACCTAAAAGTGCATCTAAGAAAAAAACCCAGATAAGATCATACTTAATGGTAAGAGAGTAAAAGCTTTCCCTGCTCAGATCAGGAACAAGAAAAGGATTTCTGCTCATGCCTTTTCTATTCAACATGATACTGGAAGTTCTATTTAGGATAATTAGGCAAGAAAAAGAAATAAAAGGTATCCGCACTAGGAAGGAAGAAGTAAAATTGCTTTTTTTCGGCAAATGACATGATCTTATCTACATAAAACCCTGATAAACCCATAAAAAATTATTAAAGCTAATGAATTCAGCAAAGTTGTAGAATATAAGGCCAATATACAAAAAGCAGTTGTATTTCTAAACACTAGTAATGAATAAACCAATGAGGAAATTATGAAAACATTTCCATTTTCAATAGCATCTAAAGAAATAAAATATTTAGGAAAAAATTTAACCAAGAAGTGTGGGACGTGTACACTGAAAATTACAAAACATTGTTTAAAAAACTAAAGACCCACATAAATGAAAACACCTCCCATGTTCATGGATTGGAAAGTTAATATTATTAAGACAGCAATAGTCCCCAAATTGAACTACAGATTCAATGCAATCTCTATCAAAATTCCAAAAGCTTTTTTTTTTCAGAATTGGACAAATTCATCCTAAAATTCATATGGAAATATAAAGGATCCATTGAATAGGCAAAATAATCTTAGAAATAAAAAATGTTGGATGACTCACACTTTCTGATTTCAAAACTTATTATAAAGCTAAAGTATTCAAAACAGTGTGGTAGTGACGTAAGGAGAAACATATAAATCGGTGAACTAGAATTGAGAATCTGAAATATACCCATACAACTATGGTCAACTGAGTTTGGACAAGGGTGCTAAGACCATTCAATGGGGGAAAGATCAATCTCTTCAACAAATGGTACTAGGAAAACTGGAAACACAAAAGAATAGATTCGGACCTCTACCTCACATCGTATACAAAAATTAATTTAAAATGAATCAAAAACTTATATGCAAGAGCTAAAATTATATAGCTCCTAGGTATAAATCTGTGTGACTTTTGATTAAGCTTTAAGTTTCTTAAATAAGATATTAAAAGATCAAGTAACAAAAGAAAAAAATAGGCAAATTGTACAATTAAAAACTTTCGTCCATGAAAAAATATTATCAAGAAAGTGAAAAGACAGCAGACTGAATGGGAGAACATATATACAAATATATGTATTTGACAAGAGTCTAGTGTCCAAAATACATTAGAAAATTCATACAATACAACAAAAAAAGGGAAATTATTCATTTTTGAAATGGGAAAAAGATTTGAATATACATTTCTCTAAAGAAGATATGTAAGTAGCCATTACATGAGAAGATGTTGAACATCATTAGCCATCAGGAAAATCAAATCAAAATGAAATGATACCATTTTATACCAAGTAGGAGGGCTATAATAAAAAAGGTATATAAATGCTGGCAGGGAAGTCTGGAAACTGGAACCCTCATATACTACTGATGGGAATGTAAAATGGTGCAACCACTTTGAAAACCAGTCCTGCAGTTACTCAGATGTTAAATGTAGAGCTACAATGTGACCTAGCAATTCCACTTGCAGATATATACCTAATAGGAATGAAAAGATGTGTTTACAAAAACTTGTACATAAACATTTACAGCAGCATTATCCATAATAACCAAAAAGTGAAAGCAATCCAAATATAAATCAACTGATGGACAGATAAACAAAATGTGGTATGATAAAACAGATAGACAAAATGAAAAATTAATTCAACCATAAAAAGAACTGAAGTATTGATGTGTACTACCATTTGGATGAAGTATTATGCTAAGTGACAGAAGCCAGACACAAAAGGCCAGATGTTGAATGATTCCAATTATACGAAATGTCCAGAATAAGCAAAGCTATAGAGACAGAAAGTATATTAGAGGTTGCAGAAGATGGGGAGGAGGAAACTGTGACTGCTAACAGAGTTCATATTAAAGTGATGGCAATATTCTGGAATTAGACAGTGGTGATGGGTCCACAACATTGCTTACATACCTGACACCACTGAATTGTATACACTTTAAAATGATTAAAATGGCAAAGTTCATGTTATGTGAGTTTTATCTCAATAAAAGAAATAAAATTCAATCCTCCACCCCACAAAAAAAAACAACCAACCAATGCAAGGTGAGTGCTCAACAAATGTCAGTCCTTTCTTCTCTTTGCTTTTACAAAAAATACTGCTACAGGACTCACTAGCTTGGAAATACATTTAGAGTATCAAAGCATAACACAACAATTATTCTATGGTTAGCACCTACCAAAGATACCCAAGTATTTCTAATGCTATTCGAATTCTTCCCTTGGTTCAAAAGAAAAAGGTAAATAAAGGTTGACTTCCTGAGATATCCTGCAAGGTCCACATGGCATGATTTCCGAGCTCCTAGAGAGCTAAGGTGCTGTCCAACTGCTGGGTACAAACCACAGCGATGCTGAGAACCAGTGAAGAAACCACCGTCCAGTCATGACACAGTCTAGTCAGCCAATGTATCGCCATATGACAACATATGTTGTAATGAGAAACCTTCAGTCATCATAGGAAAATGCTTCTTTCTTACTCTCTCTCCACAATGTGGTCAATCTTACTTTTTGTGCTGGCACCACCTCTCAGACACTAACATCACTAATGAAATCCTGTTTTACCTTTGCCTTATCTTTTGATCCAGGGCTCCATGCTCACTGTTCAGAGCACTGACAGTGTTTTCTTGGTGTAGGCAAAACTTCATGCCTGATGAGTGGATCACCAGAGCATCTCAGGCTGAAACAGGGTAATTTTTCAGAGGTTTCTGTCATATTCACTTTGCGGGATTTACTACTTTTCCTTCCTCAGAGAAGCCAAGTTTGTAACTTCACGCCTTCTGGGGGACTTTTCAACCACAGAACAAGCCACCTGAGAAGATTCACTACTTTGCATGTTTTCTTATCACTTGTTTTACATATTTCTCTGAACATGTTATCTTAACCTTCCTTTTGAATATGCTCTTCTTTTTCCCTGGAAAACTCACTCTTCTCCAATTCCAAACCAGCAAGCTGTTCTTCATTCTTCAATCAGTCTTCCTTGATGAAGACTTTGCTAATGCCCTCAGGTAGGTAGATCTGGGTGCTCCCTCTCTCAGTTCTTATCTTCCTATAACCCCCCACCCCACTTAAAGCATTTGCCAGGTTATAATGACTGATTCTCAATATATAGTAAGATACAGTGCATACCCTCACTAAAGTATAAATTCTTCAAGGGTAGAGGTTGTGCCTTATTCATCTTTGTAATTGCAGCACCTAATAAATAGTAAGCACTCAATAAATTACCTCTTAAATAAGGGAGTTAAAGAAAGAAAAAAAAAGGTCCATCAGGAGCCACAATATAGTTAACATTTATTGAGTCCTACTGAGACCTTTCTATGGACCAGGCACTGTGCAAACAGCTTTGTATGCATTCTCTTTCTGAATCTTCCTAAAACCCTGAGAGGTGGGAAGAGTTAACATCCCTTTCTTTGAAACAGGTAAAAGTATGCTTAGAATAACTGAATATTTCAGAATTTAAACTCAAATCTGATCCCCAATGTTCATGCTCATACCCACATTATACTTAAAAGGGAAAAGATAATAAATCTGTATAAGAAGACTAACTCAAGAGAGCATATTTAAATATTTAAGTTGGTAATTATCTATAGTATTTTAATGGAGGCTTCTTCATGAGGCTTTTTAAAACAAACAGCTGTATGTATGAGATATTGCAAAGAATGGTTTCTCTAGTATCTCATATCTTAGTACATGTTATTCTCCTAGTATACCACACCCTTACCATCCTACCCATCTGTAGAATTCCAATTCATATTTTAAATCTTTACTAGGGTATCACTTTAGACTTAATGTTTTTCTGCCAAAGGAGATATTCTCATCACAGATTTCTCTTCCTTAAAATTACATTATTCACATACATTTCTAGACATTATATAATTATTTATATGTCTATCTTTCCTATTCACTGAATTTTTTCAAAGGCACAGTCCATTCCTTACTCATCTTTGTACCCCATGTGCTTATGTAATAACACAAAGCTATCTTGAGGCATTTAGTAAAAACATTGGCTAACTGAATTTCTATGTCTCCCAGTTTGGCCCTCTGGTAGGTTTGAGGTATTATCTGCCCCTAATCCTGGCCAAGCTGCCTGCGAAAAACATCCAAACTAGACATTGCCCATATTCCTTTTTAAAATGTCTTTCTCTGCACAAAATATATTCCATTCTTTTTGAGTGCAGAGCCCTTACTTCATTTCCGGTCTGTCTAACTCTTTGCAAACGCTCATAGTCTTAATGACAATATCCCTAGGTCATGCAACTATTATGGTTTGGCCTAGATTTGAAAGTACAAATAAAAACAAAGCAAGCACTTCATAATCTTGGGAGTGGATAGACTAAAACTAAGATAACTACCTCATCTGCTGACTAAAGGTAAACATGTGTGTCATTAACTAAGAGGCAGCAAATTAATTCTGCTCAATGAGGGTTACGATTTGACAGGAAGGGACATTTGAGTTGGGACCTGCAGTAAAACTATATTCATTTGGTTCATATGGGGAGAAGGTACAGCAAGAGATGTTGTACAGAAGACAGCACATGTGTAAAGGCAAGAAGATCTGAAGAAGCACAACATAATCTTGAAGAGGAAGCAGTTTGGTGAGCTGCAACAAAAGGTGTAAGGGGAAAAGTAATGGGAGATAAGGTTGGAGGTCTAAGTTGAAGTAAAAGAGTAAAGATAAAGGACTTATATGCCAGACTAAAAATAAGATTTTTCATAATTTGAGATGAAGGGTCACTCTTGAAGGGTAGAGATGTAACTAGATATATGTTTGGGAAGTATCTTCAGCAAAAGACAGAATATAGACCATAGGAGAGGAAGCCAGGAGCTGATTAATTAGCTATAAAGAATACTTACTATCATTGTGTAGCCAAGGAATAAGCTAAGGAAGCACTAATAGGCATAACATGAAGAGAGAACTGAAGGGGCTTTGTGGTTAGAAGGAGATAAATTTTATAGGGATGACTGGCTGACTATGGAGGCAAAAGGAGTGGCAGACACTGTGACATTTCCAATTTGGGGAACTTGGGGAAACATCCAAGAGAGTAAATATAAGCAGGTTTGTGGGAGCTGTTAATGAGTTTAATTACATACATGCTGATTTTGAAGGACCTCTGGGATGTACTATTAACCACTCAGTCTAGGACTTAATCATATGTCATAGATTAATTTGATGTGTTTATGCATACTTCTCAACCAATGATAAAACCTTTAAAGACTTATTTTACTTCCTTAATGACATCACTAGGCAAAACAGAAAACTTGCATTATAACAATAATAAAACTTTGGTGAACTGATTTGATATGTATGGACTATGAATGGATACATAAATCAAGAAGCAATTTTATTATCCATTCTAGAATTAACGAGCGAAGTCTTCAGAATTTCTAGATTGCTATGTATAAAGAATCCTAATGTACTTAGTAACATAGGCAATGGAGAAAGAGAAGAAATGACATTCCTTCTTTACATTTACTAGTAGTTAGGGGATATTTTTCCCCCTAACTCTGCATTCTACCCTAGAATAATCAGTACCCAGGGTACTTGAGAAAGTGACCCAATTCAAGTTCAGTTTTTTATTCACCAGGCACAAGCACTAAAGGTGCCACATATTGACTCTGTCACTTAATGTATGACCTCAGTCAAGTTACAATGTGGACCCTTAGTTTAAACTTACAGATGAGGATAACAAGGTGCTATCACAAATAAGGATTAAATGCAATATATAAAAGTGTTTATAACTATGTCTGGCATACAATAAGCAGGCAAGTTAGTATCTTTCCTTCATGTGTTCTTCCAGAGTGGGGAGAAGAATCTACATTAAAAAAAAATATTCTTTTTAATATAAAGACTCTGGATGTTATACTTTAAAGTTATCTTCAAAGTTGGTAAAGCATTGTGGTTAAAAATTTTTAAATTTATGAGGTTTGTGACCTTGGTGAAGTTAGTTCACCTAAATATGTTTTCTCATCTATAAAATGGGAATAAAAATTTTACTTGCTTTTAAGGTGACTTGAGGGGGGTTAAAGGAAATAATGTACATGAAGTATATATTTATTATGTATCAGTTAGTATGCTAATCAAAAAGCTAGCTGTTATTACAATCATTTAAAATCATTCTGTCAAGTATGAAAATACATAATTCTTATTGCAGACATAAAATGACATATATGTGTGTGTGTGTACATACATGTGTGTGCCCTTGAGGGATACAATGGAGGAAGTCAAAAGGAACAAAAAATTCAATATACTGAAAAAATCATAAAACTTGTATATTGCAGGAAAACTTAAAGGATTTTCTAGTCAGAAATACAGCATAGTGGGGAAATCACCAAGTAAATTTTAATCTTTGTAGAATAACTAAAACTGTTATTTTTATGTGAATTTAGATGATTACAAGAGACATGAAAAATTTTATAGGGTATTTTCATGCTATTTTCCAGAAATAAGGACCTTAGGAATAACAGATTTTACATGGTTATATTAACCAAACTAACTCTAATCTGCTTTTATGAAAGAAATACACAGATGAATATTAATAGGTGTTTATTTTACCAATGAATAATATAACAACAGCACAGTATTTTTCCCATATAGAAATGGTATTTCTGACTTGCTCACCAATCACCTTGTAATTATTTTTCTCCTCTTAGCAATATAGACTTCAGTGAGCAAGTTACAACATTTTACCTAGTTTCCCTTGACTCCCAACAACATATTTGATGAAAAAGTTGACTAAAATATATGGTAATCTTTAACCAGAGAATTTTTGTTTCTGTGTTTTAAAAAGAAGTCCTAAACATACTAGACTCATAAGTTGTCCTCAGTGCCATTGTGCAAAAGTGTTTATGCATTAATTTTAAGTAGTTCAGCTATATGGGCATACTAGCTCATTAATCCAGAGTCAATAATTAGAAATGAAATAACAGCATGTCCCCATTAGTCTAAAGTTCAACCCTGAATTTATCTATGAAGGAAACCAGCAAAAAAAAAAAATTAAGACCATAACAAGATTTGAGAGAAAATGGTCAAATTTTGCATATTTTTTCAAGCAGTCTTTAAACTGTTTCAGCAGCATTAAGTTACAAACCACGATTAGTATGTGCATTACAAATAAGGCTGATTCATTCAGGTATAAACATGACTCTTCTTGGAGACAGTTCATTTCACTATGTACATATGAAGTAAAGCTCCATATATTTTTTAAAAATTCCATAAAGATACTTTTTCCAAAATTCACACTGAATCCAAACCTCAATTATTCTGAGTTAAACATACTTCAAAGTAGCTCTCATTGGAAATCCCAGTCAGATGAGTATTAAACATTTAGTAATTGTAGATACATTTTTACAGCAAATTATATTGTACTTAGACTAGAAATACATTAAACTGATCTTAATTTGTGTATCATATGTACCCACAGACCCAGGACCAAAAATTTATTTCTCATGACTTATTTCCTTTAATTAAAATTATAACCAACCGAGTACATATAACTGCATTTCTTTACGATCCTGGTCCTCATTAATCTTAATGGAACTTAGTTGATTATTTTGTAGGTAGGTAAGAAATTAGTAGGTAACAGTAACATTATTGTCAGTATCAAGTCAAGTACCCAGTCAGAACAACTGAAAACTTGTTCTGAGTAAGGGCAGAACTGGTGTAATACATAAAGTTTTACAGCTGTGATTCTCAAACTTCAATGTGAATACAGAAGAATAATGTGGAAATGCTTGTTAAAATACAAAATCCAATAGAGTAGATTTGGAGGAGAGCCCAGTAGTTCACAACTCAGGCGACTGTGAAGCAGGTGGTAGGGGTTTAATTATTAGTCTTCAGAAGGTTCATGAAACCTCTGATGTACATAAAGAGAACAATCCAGAATTTTTCATAGATATCCTCCTTCAAGAGACAAAATTTTTTTTAAAACAAATTTTGCGAGCCAAAACCCAAAAGAAGGTAACAGCCACATTACCTCCAGAAGCCCTTAAGTCCCAGTAAAAAACTGTTGACTAACAATGAGATTCCCCTGACTTGTAAGATTTCTTTTAGCAGTACTAGTCTGGTTTCTTTTTCCTTCTTTAGCTTTAAAGGCAGTTACTGCAATTTTTATAAAAAATATCCAATGTTAGTATAGAAAATTTATCAGCATCACTCTTTTCTTTCCAAGAGATTTTTGATATCTGCAACTTTTCTTATTTACTCTACATATAGCTTTTTTTCTTGGTGGGCAGGGGACACTGCTTCATCTTCCCAAATTTGTTAAAATAAATTTTCTATTACTCTTTATTTAATGGAAGTTTTAGAGGAAGTATATAGCTATTTCTTAAAAAAATATATAAAGGGCCTTGGTAATGCAAAATTTAAAATATTGTCCTTGCTTTTGAAAGACTGGACTAAATATCTTTGGGTATCCAAAGACATTACTAAAAAAGAAACAAAAAATGATTCTCTGGCTTTTGACTTGAATTGAAGTTCTCTATAGTTTACTCATAGCTTTGAGGAATGTTCTATCTCTAAGTCATCAATCCCTTTTCTTCCTCATAGAGGCATATACTTCTCATCAGTCATATAAAGGAAGATGTCACTTTAAAATGTTATATAGGCACTAAAAATAAACAGTGGGAAAAATTGCCAAGAAAGGGTAGAGACAAATGTACAATCACTGAACTCTTAGTGTAGCAGTGCCTTGTTCACCAGGCTGTTTAGTTATTCTAATGACTATTATGCAGAAAAGAAAAGGAAGAAAAATTATGTTTTTTTCTGAACCATGGTAACATCCACTAAATAGTTTGTACTATAATAGTGTTTGCTATTTTTATTCACAAAGATTCTTATAAAAGAGAAATTATACATCTTTTTAAAAAGAAGAATACTATATGCTATCACTCTAATACCAAAACCAGAAAGACACTACAAAAAAAAGAAAACTATAGACCCATGTCCCTGATGAACATAGAAGCAAAAATTCTCAACAAAATACTAGCAAACCAAATTCAAAAATACATAAAAATGATCATCCATTATGAGCAAGTGGGATTCTTTCCAGGGATGAAAGGATGGTATAATATTTATAAATCAATATAAAAAACCACAGTAACCAAAAGAATGATAAAAACCACATGCTCATCGCAATAGATGATGATAAAGCATTTGACAAAATACAGCATCCATTCATGACAAAAACTCTCAACAAAGTGGGTAAAGAGGGTACTGTACCTCAACATAATAAAGGCCATAGATGACAAACCCACAGCTAAGATCACATCTAATGGCAAAAAGCTGAAAGCTCTTCCTCTAAGATCAGGAAAAGAAAAGGATGTCCACTCTCACCACTTTTATTCAACATGATACTGGAGGTCCTAGCCACAGAAATCAGACAACAAAGAGATAAAAGACATCCAAATTGATAAGGAAGAAGTTAAATTGTCACTATTTGCTGATGATATGATATTATACATAGAAAACCCTAAAGACTCCAACAAAAAACTATTAGAACTAATAATTGGATTCAGCAAAGTTGAAGAATATAAATTAAAACACAGAAATCTGTTGCATTCCTATATACTAACAATGAACTAGCAGAAAGAGAAACCAGGAAAACAACTTTACATTGCATCAAAAAGAATAAAATACCTACGAATTAACCTAACCAAGGAAATGAACGACCTATACTCTGAAAATTATAAGATGATCATGAGAGGAATTAAAGAAGACACAAATAAATGGAAATCTATCCCATGCTCATGGATAGAAAGAATTAATCTTGTCAGATAAGCCATCTTGCCCAAAACAATTTCAATGCAAACCCTATCAAAATACCAACAGGATTTTTCAATGAACTAGAACGAATAGTTCTAAAGTTCATATGGGACCACAAAAGACCCCATATAGCAAAACCAATACTGAGAAAGAAGAAAGCTGAGGGTATTAGGCTCCCTGACTTCAAGCTATGTTATAGAAATACATTAATCAAAACAGGATGGCTCTAGCACAGTAACAGACCCATACATCAATGGAACAGAATAGAGAGCCCAGATATAAACCCATGCATACATGGTCAACTAACACACAATAAAGGAGAAATGACTATATAGTGGAAGATAGTCTCTTCAATAAATGGTGTTTGGAAAACTGGACAGCTACATGAAAGAGTGAAGATGGATTACTGCCTAACTCCATACAAAAGTAAACTCGAAATGGATCTAAGACCTGAATGTAAGACATGAAACCATAAAACTCTTAGAAGAAAACATAGGCAAAAATCTCTTGAACATAAGCATGAGCAATTTTTTCCTGGACACACCTCCTCAAGCAAGGGAAACAAAATAAAAAAAAACTAACAAGTGGGACTACATCAAACTAAAAAGCTCCTGTACAGCAAAGGCCGCCATCAGCAGAACAAAAAGGCTACCTACAGTATGGCAGAATATATTTGTATGATTCATTCAAGAAGAGGTTAACATCCAAAATATATCAAGAACTCATATGCTTCAACATCCAAAAACAAATAAGCCAATTTAAAAAATGGGCAGAGGACCTAAACAGACATTTCTCCAAAGAAGAAATACAGATGGCCAACAGGTACATGAAAAGATGCTCTACATTACTAATCATCAGGGAAATGCAAATCAAAACCACAATGAGATTATCGCCTCACACCAGTTAGAATGGCCACTATCCAAAAAGACAAGAAATAACAAATTTTGGCGAGGATGTGGAGAAATGGAAACCCTCCTACACTGTTGGTGGGAATGTAAATTAGTACAACCACTATGGAAAGCTGAATGGTGGTTCCTCAAAAAAACAAATAGAAATATCATTCAGGCCAGTAATTCTACTTCTAGGAATTTACCCAAAGAAAACAAAATCCCTGATTTGAAAAGATACATGTACCCCTATGTTTACTGCCATATGATTTACAATAGCCAAGATATGCAAGGAACTTGAGTGGCTATCTATAGATGAATGGATTAAGAAGATGTGGTACATAACACAATGGAATATTATCCAGCCATAGAAAAAAAAAGAAATCTTACCATTTGCAACAACACAGATGGACTTAGATGGTATTATGCTTAGTGAAATAAGCCAAGCAGAGAAAGACAAATACCATACTATTTCTCTTATTTGTGGAATATAAAAACCAAGCAAAACAGATTCAACAAAATTACAGACACTGAGAAGTGACTAGTGGTTGCCATAGGGGAGGAGTGGGATATGGGAGGGGAGGGTGAAGGGGATAAAGTGGCACAAAAATTCTGAATCATAATACGAGTTCACCATGGGGATAACAGTACAGAATGGAGAATACAGTCAATGATTCTGTAACATCTTTTTATGTTGACAGTAAGTTAGTTCACTAGTGGGGGGGTGAAGATTTAGTAATATGGTAACTGTTGAACCACTGTGTTGTATATTTGAAACCAACATAAGATAGTGTATGAATGATATTTCAGTAAAAAATATTATATGCTAATCACCTGCAACTAAATTGCTCACCCAAGGTTTAGTACACTAACAGGATTACTGTACTTATCTCTTATGTATCTGTTTACAATGAAAGGTAAGCAGCAAACAGGAAGTCAGCAATCCCCCTTAGTTGGCCAGAGCTACTCAATACTTTTACTCTCAGAGTAAAATACAGGAAAGGATAAAGGCATTTTTAACTTGTTGAAGACTACACTATGCTGTGAGATTTCAGTGCATATGTTTCCATGCCAAGTTGTTGATTCTCCAACTATTCAGGAGAAAGTCTTTTTCCCTTAAGGAATGTCAAATACAAGCCAATAGGTATTAAAAGTTTTCTGTTTGTTTTTAGAGAGAGGGAAGGTGGGGAGAAAGCAGAAAGGCAATGGTGAAAAGACAGAATCCTTTTTGCCCCAGTAATCAATATCTGCATCAAAATATGTGTAACCTTACTTGCTTTAGAATAACTGGGTGGCAATACATAAGACATCCGTGAGTGTACACATGCATGCTGGGACAATGGGGATCACTGTTAAGAGTCTGTTAATACCTGGTTTTCACCTTTCTCCCTAAGAAAAACTATCAATGATACCTGGGTGGTAGCTCTTTTGGAGGTCCATTTCAAAGCACTTGACATGAATGGCTATATAATCTGCTATTTTTAAGTACTTCTTTCTGAAACTTCTAACTCACTTCAATTTCACCTAAACAGTCAAAAGGCTCCTCTCATAATTCTTATCTGGGCTGAGCCACACTGAGCACTCTCAGCTATCCTGCTCTAGTTAAAGCTAAGAATCCAGAAGCAACCTTCACAGGATTCCTCGACAAATGCTTGTGTCACTCCCAAAACAAGTCATAGAATCTAGATTGCGGAAGGCAGTATAGCACAGAGAAGACAAGTAGTGATTCTATAGCATCTTACTATGCTGATGGACAGTGATTGTAATGGGGTATATGGTGGGGACTTGATAATGGGGGGAATCTAGTAACCACAATGTTGCTCATGTAAGTGTGTATTAATGAGACCAAAAAAAAAAAAAAAAAAGAATCCAGATTGGGTGCCGTCAGCCGTGCAGCACCCTGTGAACCTGGGGTTTAAGGATCTCAAGTACAAGGCATAATAATTTTAACACAGGGAATCTTAGCACTAGAACAAAAATTCTCAATTCTGGCTGCAGTTAGTATCACCTGAGGAGCTTTTAAAAATAACAGTAGTAGGGTCCCCACCCTCACAGATTCTGATTTAAATGTTGGAGATGGGTCCCGTCTGATTTTAATGTGTAGCCACCAGAATCACTATCTTAGACCTAGGAGAAAGAAGTATGTGCAGAAGCAAACAGAAAGTCTTGTTTTAACATTTCAAATTTTAAGGAGGGGATCAATTAATAAATCAACATATGTATGTGTGTATATATACACATAATGAGTATGTTGTATGTACATTATAAAAATTGACACTAGACTTTGGACAAAAAAAACAGAAAACACTTTGGTTGTACTGAGGAAAAACACTATCATTGTCATTTACAGCAATTATTTATCATGTTTGCCTAATTATCATGAATTTCAACAATGATTATAAATACCATTAAATATACATCAAATTAACTGTTAGTTTTATGTGATTAAATGAATGAAATACAGAGGTAGAGAATCATGGGACTGGATACCCCAGCTTGGTCCCTATACTACACACTCAGATTCAATGGCCATGAACTTACTTATAATTTAAAAAAATTAAAGAAGACATTACCTATCAATAGGGTGCTCTGATTAAAATATCCAACTAAACCACCACCCAGTATTATAGACCACTGGATTCCCTTTTACTAAACAAGAAGAAATAGCATGTTCCTAAATTAAGTATCAAATATTTTGAAACATAACTGATAGACCACTCTTGTGTTTAATTGATACTCACATAATAATGTCATTTTTTTTTTTTACATTTTAAACTCCTTACTCCATGTATTATTTTCATACAGATTCTACAAATTCATTTCAAAAACAAAATTTAAAAATATACAGCAGCAACTCACTTAACAAAATGAATATATTCAGAAATTAGATACAAATGGAGTTTCTTTATGCAGAATACTTTTTCATTAAGTTTATGATTAAAATTTCAAAAATGCTTTACCCTCATTTCTGATTACTATTCAAGCATCAGTAGCTTCTGACATTTTAGCACTGAGTTTTCCTGTCTCTTTTTTAGACCAGGGTAGGAAGTGATTTTAAAAACATTTAAGTACATCAAAAAAGAGCTTTCTATTTAAAAGAATTCTACAGTAAGACCTTACACCATTTACTTTATAGCCTTTGTGTGTTCAGTTTTTCATGTAACAAATTTCTTAAAATTTGGCACAACAATAAAGTGAGAATAGTATGTGTCCCCAAGAGGCAAAAGAATAAATATATAGCAGAAAAATAGTAACATTTAAAAATAAGGAGACATTATACTCTGACTATAAATAATAAATAAATATAAAGTGGGATACTTGAAGGACAAAAGTTGCTTTACAAATTAAACTATGTTCATATCATCCCATCCGGAAGTAAAATACAGTATCATTACTTCTGAGATGACAGATCTAAGGTTGTAAAGTATAATACAAGTTTTTAATTCCCAGCTATTAGTTTTGTCTGTACTCTGTTGCACCATCTATCTCCTTTACCATATGCATTGTAGGTGGGATGTTTCCTGTTGTTACTGACTCAACTTTCAGTTTTACTTCTCAACGGGTGATCCTATAATTGTGTTTCACTGTCCCGAAGTCAAAATAAGTTACTAGGATGTGTATATGGTTTTTCTATTTAATATTTTTATAAAAAAATAAAAAATAAAAAAATGTAAACTTTCTTAACATAAAGGAACAAAAATCAAAGTGAAAAATTATAATGGAAACAAAGATGAAATCGTATTAACTTTTTTATAAATCCTTATAGCTATAGATTGTTTAGTCAAAAGTTCATATGTAATCAGAATACCCTTCACAATTTTTTATGAAGTCTTTTCTTTTCAAACATTTCCAGGATTAGTGTATAGTAACAAGATTTCAAATGAATGTTGTATCAAAATGATCCCAGGAAAAATTGTGTCTTTAATCTTCTACCATCTTTTGTATTCTCTTTCCAAAACATGTACACTGTAGCTTAGCAAATTCAAGATAATTAAAGGAAACAACTTTCTTTACTGAGAGAAAAAACATATACCTCTGAAAAGTTATAGTAGACAAGAGCTTCAGGAAGCACGACACCAACAAATGGGCCTGCAGGAGCACAGAGCTCCCTTTAAAGAAATTTGTACACATACGGACTTAGCAGTACCCTGAAACATTAGTTAATGTTTAAGGAGAACCAAAAGATATTTAAAGAAATTCAAATAAAATAAAACCTGGCATAAATAAGTAAGTTTTAGAAGTACAATTCCTCATATTATATTAACTCTGTTCAAGTCCGATGTGGCTGGTCCAACTTTCTAGGCACTTGGCCTTATGTTCTTCTCTTTCAGGCTTCCTGCTTTAAAACAATGGGCAAATAGAAGTACACTAGAGACAGGGGTCTTCAGTCCTGGATAAACCATTTATCTTTTGTGTTTCTTTATTTCCTCATCAATAAAATTGAGAGGTTGAAATTTACATGCCTTCATTATCATCACTTAGAAATGTCTGTCTCACAACTTAACTTACATCTCCATTCTCTAAGCACCTGAAAGGACTGTTTATTCTTTATAATGTCTGTCACTCTTAAGTTCTACTGCCTGTTTTACTTACTGTTGAATATCTGGCTCATAACAAGTAGTTAATAGATTTGTAGAACAAGTAACAGAATGAATGAATGTATATATACTTCTCTATACCACTATGAAAAACCTGAGACTGCTTCTCAACTCTTAAAATTTAAGTCTCTTTACCTAACAGCATACATAATATGAATACCTGCACAACAATGTATGCTTTTTCTCTGAGAAAAATCCTTGCTTATGAAAATTTTACTATTCCCTTGTGTCAGGATTTGATGTCCCTTAGCAACTAATGTTAGCCTTTATAATAGTCTAAAATGTCCACACAGTCTCATTTAAAGAGAACAATCCTTGTCATGAGCCATAAATTCAAAAAACTATTTAAACATGCATGATATTTTTTAGCAGAAACTTAAAGCAGTTTAATCATATCGGGATTTACAAAATAATTTGAGTTTTCAAACTGGGCTATTAGGTGATTAGGTTCCTTGAGCCTATGCCCCTAATCAGGAGAATGAATATACGAAAATATAAATTAAAAAAAATAGGGAAAACATTTTGCAGAACTTGTACACAAAGTTTAAACATTATTTCTTGTGGAAAACAGTAAGGATATTGTATCTGCATCAATACCTTGCTATTTTAAACACTTATGGAATTATCTTTGTATAGTTTTCTATTATAAAAGTGGTATTTATGTGAAACTCCCCATAAATGTTTGCAAACTAAAGTTTTGTTATTTTTTAAAGAAGAAATTCATTACTAATTATTTTACATAATAATCCTACTGCTTAAGCAATGATGACCAATAATTACAAATTTAAAATTATATATTCTTCTATTACTTATTTGTCTAAGCAACCATGTAAAAATCTCTCTTATTAAAGAGACGGTTCTGAGTCTTTTGATCAGCATCACTTATTTCTGGGTCCCAACCAAACTGTTCATCACTTTCTTAAAATGATGAACTATAGACACTATATAACATTTTAAACAAGAAAAAAGGAGCATTCATTTAATGTATCTTTATAAAAATATAGATACTGTTCTTACAATTCTAGTGCTTTTCAAAAGTTCATTGTACAATAATTTTTTCTTTAAAACTTGGAATTTTCACGAAAAATACATATTGATAGTGACAGTTAAGTTTCTAAGATGGCTCAGTAAAGTACACTGAACCTATAATAGAGTACTAGAGTACTGATAATATGATAAATAGGGAAAAAGTTTTTCATCTGGCTCATCAAAGAGAAGGGGGAAAAGCCAGTTGGGAACTAAAAAATGATACTCAACCTTGAAATGTCCTAAGAGACTAATTAAATCAGTCAAATCCCATTTAAAACACTTTTTTTTTCATACAATCTTTCAGTGAATCAACCTTAAGTAAGGAGACATATCAAAAGGAGACACAAACCAATGAAATTTTTGAAGAACAGAATAGTATACCTTTAACATTTATTTTGCCTACTGACAGGTATGTTGTTTGAAGACTTAATAAGGAGTATCTAACAGCTTGGCTCAACATACTGGCACATGGAATATTCTGAATTCTAATTTTAGTCTTTCTACTGACTTTTCTATGCCATACTTGAGAAGCCTGAACTTTCTGTATCTCTGTTTCTTTATGAGAAACAAAAGGGATGTTTTTCACACACTCTCTCAACAATAATATTAAGAGGTAAAATCTAATGTAAAGAATTTGGCAAATACAATAACTGCTACATAAAAGTCTGACATACTTTCAAAGGAACTATAAATTAAACTGAATTTGTTTTATTCTGCCTAGTGAAAACTTAACCAAGTCAGTCTCACCAAAACTTAATAGTCACTATTTCCTTCTATATTTCACTAATATACAGAAAATACATAGAATCACTGTAACAGTTAACACTTGCATGGCTCTTATTATGTGCACTCATTTTTAAAGGTGATATCTTATTAAACAACCGTGAGGTGGGCACAATTATTTACACCCATTTTACTAATGAGGAAATTGAGGCACAGAATGTCACTTAGCTATTAAGTAGTAAAGTAGCAATCTGAATCCAAAGAG
Organism: Manis pentadactyla; assembly: GCF_030020395.1. Lineage (NCBI taxonomy): Eukaryota > Metazoa > Chordata > Mammalia > Pholidota > Manidae > Manis > Manis pentadactyla. The sequence continues at coordinate 22,771,431 of NC_080026.1, forward strand.
AGTAGCTCTAGAGTCCAGGCTCTTAACTTTTTTACAATATTGCCTAATTAACGTGGGCAAACTAAGACAAAGAAAGGAAACCTATCCGCATATTATTTCCCTTAGGAAGAATCACCAAAAGCACTGTTGCAAACCATGAGTAAAATATTTACATTAACAAAGTATGACTATTTAATTCAAATTTCTCTAGATATCTGAGTTCCACAATATTTATAGGTGCCCATTTTATTAACAAATACAGGAAAGCAAATAGATGAAGTAGATCAGGACTGTTCAGAACCTTAACAGTTCACGAAAGGATTCCTACTATAGTATTCAGTACCTGGACCCAGTGTTCAAACCTAGGAACATCTCTCAAGCTCAAAAGGTTGTTCCCTAATTAATAAAAAATTGTAATAGTTATCACTGATCATCCGTGAATACTGAAGTTTGAAGAGTATAGAAACATACTATTAAGTTCATTATTTAAAGTATAAATTTCCAAACCCCTTCTTTCCCAAAGCTGAAGGGCTATAACAACAGAAAATGGCATTTGTCTACCTTTAACATTTTTAACAAATGTTTTTGCACATGTGCTTATAAGCAGTGAATTAGTATGAGGGAATACCTCCTGAAGTATGTTCTTCAGAATGTTTTTTTTGGTTTTTCAGAGGATTAACATAATGTATGTAAAATGCTTCGTACAGTGAATGGGCACAAAGCAAGCACTCAATGTTGGCAATTACTATTGCAGTAAAAAATCCTGTCCAGCATTCTTTAACCATAGTAATGTTTTCTAAATTTTATTTGATAAAGGAACCTTATGGGTGTTGGGGGGAGTGGGAGGAAAGGAGTGTCACACCGTTAACTTATTATAGAACTAGAGATATCTGGAATACGCTTTGATAGAAACACAAGTAGCAAGGTCTAAAACACAGGAAACACATCAATCCCTGAATAATTCCCAAGTAATTCTTTATTTCTGTTTAGAAGGTACACTGGCCCCTTAAAAGTCACTATATTAATTTAGCAAACTTCTTTCAAATGCTAATAAAGCTTCCCAAGCACTATAGTCTACGAATTATTGGTGGTCTGCTACACACTGCATGAAAGAGTAAATCAGTGCCAGTGATGCTGTCTTATTTAGTATGCTTTATATGTAAGTAAAAACGCAGGTAAGTGAAATGATTAGCACTAAACTCAATTCTTCAGTTCTTAATTTTAGATGTTAATCTGCTTTAAAAGCAGAGTCTACCACAGTTTAGAATGCTAGAAAGTTAAGTTTAAGATCACCTGATGAAGGTATTGGCAGAATTCATCAACGGACAGTAATGTATGTACCCTGCCCATTCAATGAATGCCCGTATCTTACCTCTTCCTTACAAATTAACATACCTTTGCAATATTTTGGTCATAATAAAATTCAAACGAGTTGATCCAGTTTTTATAAGGTTCTTAATATTTGGGGCATTACTTGAAACTTTAGTTATTAATTAGATTGTTTATTATTTAATACAGATGAAATTAGTGTGCAAAAAGAGGCTTAAAACTTGAAGATCACCATGAAATAAAGATATTTTATCGATAATGTTGTAAATTAAATGAAAAATAAGAATTAAAAATTAAATTTCTTCAATTTTGTCTTTGAAAGTATGCTTTAATATACATCAATATTTTCAAGGCTAAAATCAAGGCCTGAATAGTTAATGTAACATTAATTTATAATACCTCTGACTGTAAATTACTGTAAGAATAAATTCGGCATCATATTGCTATCATTTTGCAACTCAACTTTTCTTAAAATAATTTCTTAAATTTTTGTATTCTAGTAGCATTAAGAAAAACAGGCCCATGATGCAGAACATTCAATTTGTGCATGTGTATTTTCTACTCTCCCTGTCCTGGTTCACTCTAGAAACCACACTGTTTCACAACCAGGTGCCAGCTGAGTGTCTTTCCAAGTTGTCCAAATGAATATGTCCCTCACAATAATTTGCTATGATCTCCTACATCAACCTACTACACTTGCAGGTTTTTTCTTTTCTGCAGTGCTTACTACTGAGTCAATCACATCTAAGACAGTCTCTTGAATACATATAGACACCAATTTTAATCCCCTTTTGTGCTTTCCATTTTACCTTCACCTGGTTTTGTTTAGGGCACAATATTATGTTCACTACTTTCCACTGTTATCTGTGCTAAAGGGGTATTATGAGAACTGACACCTAACAACGATTCTATGGATAAAACATTACGTTTTAAACTGAAATACAAATGAACTCTTGTAACACAATCCTTTTATAAGTAGCAAGTTTTTGCATTGAGCCTAAAGAATATTAGACTAACTTTATATATTAACCCTAAAGATAAAGAAAACTTTGGTCTAGAACTTCCTGCAGTTTGGCTCCAACATAACTCCCTAGCATCACCTGTTAACCATGCACTCTAATTCTTAACTTGTTATTCTGACCTTCATTTAATGTTAGGTACTATGCTTTCTTCTTCCTCAGTACTGTTATACATACTGTTCCTTTCTTCCATAAAACTTGATCAAGTTAACTCTAATTCATCAATTTTTCAGCTATATAAATTCTAACAACAAAAAAGCTTCCTTTGATCCCACTGATTGGTTAAATTATCCTTCTAAGAGCCCTTATACTACATACTGTGTCTCCCTACAGCAAGTGGAATAGTTCCAACTTTGCATTTATTTATATGCTTGTTTGATTAATATTCTTCTCTATCACTAAGATATAAGTTCAGAAGAGCAAGCCCCATGACTACTTTTGCTCACTATTTCAGTGAGCACCTAACAGGTATCAATATATATTTATCAAAGAAAGACATTGGCAAACCACTGGCTAAAATAAAAGAGATAATGACCACTGAGTCAATGACCCTGACATAGCTAAAAAAAATCACTATGACTTTTCAAATGAAAACAAAATAAAAAGCCATATTTGGTAGAACTCTTTAAATCTGACATTTTTCAGAAAAAAAAAGTTCAATGTGTGGTGGCAAGGGTAGGTGGGATGGTAATTTACATGATGGGACCACCTGGAAATGAATAAGATTCAAATAAAACATAAAGTAAATGGAGAACACAAGCTATATCTTTTTGTTATTTTTATAACTTATTTACATATACGATTTATAGTTTTGTGTATAATTTCTACTGATCTTAGGAACCAACATAGGTATAAATTTTAATTACAAAAGGAAAAAGAACCTCAATTAGCATCCATGAATAAAATTTTCCTGTTTTAACTATTGTGTTTCATTTCCAAGTCATATTCAGAATACACTTCAGACTCCAACAGATTTTCCAGTCATAGCTGCAAAGAGCTATTCACTTCCTTATTTTTTATGCAAGTTATTTTTTCCCTATTTCTTCTCTGATTCACATACTGGAAATAAAGTTTTAAAAACATAAATGTAAGGTATATTATTTTTAACCACTTTCCTAGTTTACTGGGTTATTCTGAATTTTAATTCTAGCTTTCAAACTAGTAAAAATAAACTTCCCCATCCCCTCATCCCATTGGAAGCTTTGTCTTTACTTGAATTATTCTTTTCTGTGCCATCCCAGGACCTCTCCTCTACCTAAACTCTGATTAACTCATGTCCTCCCAGGAAGCCTACTGCGATTAACTCTACAGATTTCTAATTGCTTCTTTACTCTGCATATTTACATACTCAGTTTGATGTTATTTTACAAAAGCTCCTGAAGTGTTTTTCAAGCACATGCTTCAGTCACTTGAAAAAAAGGGGGCTTAATCTTAAAACCTTGTTTTATTTTTGTCTGCTATTCAAGCTACTACCTGAATACAGAAAACATTATTAAAACTTTAAGTTACTGTGCCATCTGTATTTTGAATGAGCATACAATAATTTGGCTGACTGATTGAAATACTACAAGTCCATCTTAGGCCCATATATTTTATCTTATCTCAGACTGAACCTGACTTGCTGTCTACCACTTTATGACTGACATTCTGCACTGCCAATTCTCCACTATTTTCCTAGGATAGTGAGAAATGCATTTTGCAATAAGAAGCAAAGTATTTAAAAATAGGGATAGATTATATTCATTGTTCATCCCTCAACTGACTAAGCTTTTCACCCTGTTCAATAAGATTAGATCAGTCTAACAGACTTTATTTATTGTATCAAGCTATGATGATTGTTAGCCAATACTCAATTCTCTTCCAAGTATTTTCAAGAGATATATCCATGTAACAATTAGGGTCCTGAACTGCAATTTTCTAGGATCATTCTTTTTCTCATTCTTTTAATACACAAGTATATTTTTTCCATTATAAAATTACTGCATGAATATAAGCTTATTGTTAAAAATAAATCCAAGTAATGCTAATGTATACAAACAAGAATTCTTCAACCTTCTGGCATCCCACATACATACTTTCTATAAACCAAGGATAAAATTTGGTACGTTACTTTCCAGACCTTTTAATGTGTTTATATAAATAAAAGGCATACATTTTATACAATTTATTTTATAACTATGTGTATATGGCATAAAATATGTATTATATATGTATGCAAATATGTATTCACATGTTACATGTAAAATTATTTTGTATGTATACTTTTTTAGATAAACAGGATCATATTGTGCATATTATTCTGTGACTTGTTTTCAAATTAACATATCTTCACCATCTTTCCATGTTTTTTAGCCTACAAATCCAAATTTTGCATGGTTGTTGTTCGTTCTCATTTTCAGATACCATAGGTAGTATTCCCTAACTTTCTTTTACTATTCCAAAATAAATGGGATTTCTTTCAGTATTCAGGAAAATGAGTAATACAGATTCTTCCACTGTGTTATTTCTCAATTAAAAGTATTTTAGCAAGTATTCATTCAATTTAATGTTTTCATCTTCCCTAAAATGTTTAAACCTCCTGTAAGTTTATATTTCAGAAATATATATATACATAAAGAATGTATACATTTAGTAAGTCAAGGTCTAAAATTAATAAAACTAAAATTTAGCTTTATAAAAAGAGAAAGCATTATAATATAGCAAATTTGCTTACTAGTTAGAAAAATTAAACACATACACAATTTATTTTCTGACTCACTGAGGTAATTGTGCAGAAACAGAGAAGCTGCTAAAGAAGTTTTTAAAGAATTCTTAACAGCTTTAAAAAGGGGAAAAAAAACTTTTAAAAGTTTACCAAAAACTTAAAACATAGAAACCACAAACAGGAGGAGCAGCAGACCAGTAAAGAAACAAGATTAAATTAAAATCTGTGTCATGTGGGTATCACACATAGAAGAACACAGGATTAATTGCTTTGTTTCCTAACAGGCAACATACTGCCATGTTCTTCAAACTGGATAAAAGTCAAATCAACTGGGGAGCAAATTAACAAATATAGAACTTACTAATCTTAAAAAAAAACTCAACGGGGTCATTTAAATAAGATATGCAATAATATAAACTGTTAGGTTTTATTATCAAAAGATATTGTTAAAGGAAATGGTATACTACTTCTAGTAGAAAATAAGCTTCAGTTTTAGAGTACTATGAAAGAATTAAATGTTAATTCCTCCTAAATGAAAAAAAATATTCATAAAGAGTGGAAAGGCTATAGTTACAAAAAATTATTGTCATCATTACTAGGGGTATTTGTAACTGGTGTGAGCTTTCTGATGTATAGCGAACTGAACATGGTAGCTTTAATTGAAGTTTGAATGTTATAAACAGTTAGATGTCTGGCTCTGGCCTGCATTCTAATGCCATCAGCAAAACAGAGATGGGAAGCATAAACAAACCTTTTAACTAGATTACAGTCTCTAAAATGGCCAAGAAATCCTTCAGCACAAACTCCTGTGTGACAAATATGGAAGAAGGAATAATATTTTTGGAATAATGCTAAAAAGCAGCCTCTAAATTTCTGTCATTATTAGAACACATATTTGACTTATTAAATATTTTGATGTCACTTTAATATTCATATACTGATAAACTTTACTTTTAACTTTCAAAATAAATAAGTATATTTTTTATCTGACACATCAGCTGGTTTTTAGATCCCAAGTAAGGAAGCTATTTAAAAATCAATACTTTCTTTTGTTGAATGTGGAATACTTCCCTTTACCAGTATCAGTGAGTGCATGTACGCAGCCAAGATTATTTTTAGATGCTAATAATATTAACAATGTATGGATTAAGTTAATTAATGGTCAAGAAATAAGTGGACTCTTCTGGACTCAAACTGTATAGAAAACAATATCTTTGAATACAAGGATAAATATAAATACAACTTAGTACTAAGTCAACCTTAAGAAACATTTTAGGTCTACTCCTAAGTTCTGAGACACAGTCATTAAAAAAAAAAAGGCAGCACAAAAAAGTAAGTTTTAACACTATTACCCTATGGAAATTTTTTCTTTTATTGCTAGAATATTGGTTGGTTGGCAGAGGACTAGAAGCACGGAGATCCAAAAATTTTCACCAAAGTTGGCGGCTGAGTTACATAACTATTTTAGTCTTTTAAAACAGTATGTTCTAATAAATTACTCAATGACACAGAACTTAATTACAAGTTCTCTAAGGTTATATAGATCAGCTGAAACAAGGACTCTAGTTGGAATTAGTCAAATCCAACTTTGAATGAAGTACGTTTTTAACCAGGCCTGGTATCATTAGTGATTGTCTTTTCCATTATGACCACCTACATTAGAAGTGTAGCTTAATCTATGTTAAGTCTGATTTTCACCTTGTCTCTGAAGAGTTCTACTGAGTCATTTGAACTGAAATCTTACATGATACAGAAAAACCTCAAACAGGAATGTTTGAGTTAGAATTTTTACTTTTAATGGAATTACTTTTACCTTATCTGGGGAAATTATTTGGAACCATAGACTTATTCTACTCACTGATTTATTCGGATTGTTCTTAAAAGCAATAAACTACATTTGTTATAAATGTTCTCTCTAAAGTATAATAGATGATATAGAATAGTTTTTAGCATTTAAACTATTTCCAAACTCTATGGCTCATAATGCACTGGCATAACACTCAAAGGATAATACAGTCAATGTAAGCATACAGGATGAATGTGTATTTACTTACAATGGATATGAAAGTTACCTGATGAATAAAACAGAATTTTAAAAAATTACACTTTTTTCCTAAAAGCAAAGAACATAAAAATCAATTCTGGTTATCTGGGTGAAAAATTACTTTAATTCAGTAGCTGCTTTAAAGAACTATGTAATAATATAGGTATCTAGGGAATCCAACAAGTTACCCAAAAAAAACTTCTTCTAACTTTAAGTGGTACTAAAAAGAGTAAATTAAGCTTAATCTTATATATGTAATATAGTAATAATGAAATATTATAGGAAGCTATGTGTATATATACACGAAAGCACTAGTCAATATAAATTCCCCTTTGTTTATAGGTTTTCCACTAGCAACAGTTACATAAAGAATTTTTAAATTAAATATTTGTTGGGTCACAAATTGTTGGAACCTCCAAATGTCAAGTAACAAAATGCTAAATCTAACATCATGCAAGATAAAGAAAGTTCAATATGTAGAATATCTTAGGGTTATTTTTGCCATAAAAAAAGAAAACTGACTTTATGTATTTTTTATTTCAAGTTGCATACTGGTCTGCATCTATGTTCCTTATAAAGGGTTGGGTTTTTATTCGTTTTCTGTCCTTGCAAACTTTTAGAAACTTTCCATCACATGATCAATAAGCTACTGGGGCCATGATTTTGACTGGGGTCAAAAAAAAAATACTAGTATTTGCCCAAGCACTTATGAACTTACAAAAAATATTCTGATTGTTTTGAATTAGAATATCATGAATTTACCCCTGATGGAGTACTATGTTGCTATATGATAAAAAGCTATTTTGTCAGTAACAGGTTTCCCGATTTTTAACATGGGAACAATGTTACAAAGTTCACAGGACAGCTAAGGAATGATATTAATTGATACATTTATCACAGGCACTTATAATAAATGCTAACTATGTTACTAAAACAGGAAGTTGAGAATGAATTACAGAGATTAGAATTAACCCTCAAGAGTCTATTTACTTTCACAAGACACTGTACCAGCAGGGGGTTCCCTCCTTTTAAATTGTGAATCATTATTATTCTAAAAGGTACATTTTAAAGAGGACAAAGGAAATATTTCTAATATATTTTAAATTACATATTTGAAAATCATGACGGGAACCAAAATAATATTCTTTGTGTTTGAAACATCCCTTAACTAAGAAACTTTCAACTCATTTTACTAAAGTCACGGAAACAATAAAACACAATAAAGATTAAAAATTGCTTCAGATTTAGGACTAGAACTGGGAAGTTTCTTATAAGGATCTTGGAAGAATACATCTAGCATGCACTAAAAACTCCAAAACTCCTAAATAGTGCATGCCATAATTATTCCATGATAATTAAATCATACTGTCAGCTTAAAATATGGTAGAAAATAACTCAAGTGCTTAAAATGATAATGTACAATGTCATGTCTTCCAATGAACCATAAAAGATAATCTGTTATATGAGATGTAAAAAAGAAAAAAGTTACTTTTTAGGAAAAAAAGCTTAAGTTTAGAGAGTTTGATTTCTGTTTGTTTAATAATTGATAAGTACTATAATGAACGGTGTCGTCACTTTCAAATAAGTGTATAGAATAAAATACTAGCAATGATAGCCACATAGACTATTTTCATGGTCTAAATTAGTGAATGATACACAGTAGAAATCCCCTGAATACAGTATTAAGTGGAAAAATTTTCTTCATATTTTCTATTTTATTAAAAGACAGCAATATCCCTCCTAACATGTATTTTTCCACTCAACAGTATATATTTAGTTAACATAAAATTTACTCAGGTAGAAGCATCAAAATAAAGATATCACCAATATGCTTATGGAATACAACTAAGATATCTCTTCACATTAAACTGTAGGAACCCTCCTTGTTTCTCAGATGCCTAGTACAGTGCCTGACAGACAGATGCTCAGTATATGTTTAAAGAATAGCTAGTACAATCTCATTTGCACATACATTCAAAATCCAGACAAGTTTGCAAAGGTACATAAGTTGGACATAGGCTTTCTGGCTGACTTCATGGGGTCCCACTGATGACTAGGAGTAAATCTTCATATCCATAGAAAACTGGCAAGTTGGTAATTGTCTGGATAAGGACCAAAAAAACAAAGTCAGGGAAACATGTCACCTAAGTAACAGTTGCTCTATAGAGTTGGTAAAAGCGGTTTAAATCATTCCAAAAATCTATTGCAGCACTCAATGAAATGAAATTTCAATGTATTCTGAACATTTGCTAGTGTATTTTTTATTGGAATTTTTTTGATTATCCTGTATTTAAAATAAATCACTTTTGTCAATTTGCATCCTAAAGAAGGATTAGGTGGGGTTTGTTCTTACTTATTTGCAGGATTTAATTTGATTAATAGAAAAAGTGAGAACAACAATAAAGATAAAGAAAAAAATTTTCATGGTAGTGAAGAAATTGTAGCAGGGAAGAAAGGATAAAAGAGGAAAGGGAAGGACTATCACATGGCAGTAAAGAAATTCAAATATGACTAATTCAAATATTACCAATCATGACAAACAACCAATAGGGTACTGTGCACTGGACACTGTGCTGTGAGGGATATGAATGTTAACTAGACAAAAATCTTTAGCCTTAAGCTGTTAATAAAACAAGACTCACAACTAAACATTTATAACAGAATAGGCATTCCTCTTATATATATATATATATATATACATATATATATATGGGTCCTTAATATAAAAGTAAGAGTATATTTATTAATTGGAAGTGTAAGAAAAAATAAATTTTAGGGAAAGCTGAAATAATTCTTGAAATAGCAATAATCACAATGATAAAAATCAGTACCTCAAAAAAAATTACTGAATTATAAACAGGCAAAATTATGGTTTAAAGCTATTCATCTTAATATTCTGGAAAATATTCCTCCATATAAAATCTTTGAGTGCTATACATAGAATTGTGCACAATAATTTCATTTCTGACAAAGGAAAATTAAGTAGTGTAGCATAGTGAATGTCAAGAGATGTGAGTTCTCTGGTCCAAGCTCTGCCCACTTCAGGCCTTGGAACATTGTAACCAAGTTCCTCAAGTTCTCTGAACTTCAGCAGTATGGAAAATGAAGAGTTGGGCAAAGTGACCTCCACAATACCATCTCATTGAAAATTACAATACAAAAAATACATCTTAATACTTAAAAACATAAGCCATAAGAAAAATACAAGGCTCTCTAAACATAAATCATTATCCAACTTCAAAGAAATCTGGAATTTTCAAACCATATAAGGTTACCCTGGGATGGGGGTATATAAAGGAATGTTTTCAAAGGAAAACAGAAATAAGAGTATGTAAAGGCATTACATTCAAGACTAAATTTGTACTCAGCTGCCTACTGAGCAACCACCACCCTAATTAGGTATATAATTCACTTTACTCAAAATTGCTTTCTTCACTAATTTCAACTTTCTATCTCTTATGTTAAGGTTGCTGAGGTATTAAGGTGAAGATAAGAAAACCTAGACGGACACAGATGGTAGGATTGCTGTTGGGAGAAAAACTTAAACTTGGCACAGATTACTGCTTAAGTGCACCAATTACACATCCGAGAAAGGTTAAGACACTGTTCACATTTGTAACAGAAAGGAGGGAAATAGACCATATTGTTTACTGCTACACACCTTTTTTCCCTTGTGTATAAATGTCTACTTTTGAACACAGTTGGTAATTAAAATTTTACAGAACAAGTTTCTACATATGTAATGCTTTTCTGCCACTAAAATACATTGTTTTGGCCTTATCATCAAGAAAATAAAAAATCAGAAGTATTATCATGTCTCCATAACACTTACGTCAAATATCTTTCTAGATTTATTTTTCTTCAATCCTTTTGTAGTTGATCAAACTGCTGTTTTCATATTGATTGCCAGTCTGATCACAAAATTGGGGCTTTACAAAAGAATATTTTTTGCTGACATAAATTATGGGATCAGAGATATCAATGCAGTAACAAAAAGGGTGTGTGTGTGTGTGTGTGTGTGTGTGTGTGTGTGTGTGTGAGAGTGTTTGTGTGTGTTTGTGTCTATGAATGTGTAAATCCATCTTCAACGAAAGGATAAATTTATGTATGAAACAAAATACCACTTTCCAATACAAGCCCGAGTGAAAGGCCTACGTCGGATATATACTTTCTACATTTGTGAAATAAAATACAGCACTGAATTTGAAAGCCATTCACTGAGAACAGACCATGTAAAAACAGAGAATAGTGATTTTTATCAAGATTGTTATTCTATAAACCTAATTCTGGAGTTATCTTTCAATTTATATCTAACTACAGTGAATAGACTGCAGCTTCACGATTTGACTCATAAAAACATATTTTAGAAATTTGTCTCCTTTCACATATAGTGAGCAATTTGGTTCAATACGAGAAGAGATGAAAAACTCATCTCAATTTACAACAGTAAATAAATAATTCAGTTAAAATTGAAAGTGGTACCAATCCAGTAAACTACTGATGGAGAGGTCTGGTCCTGCATGAAGCCAGAACAACATAAAGTTTTCAGTAGGGATTACTTGTTCGGACAAGTTACAAAGATTAGAAAAACACCCATATTAATTATGAAATAGCTGGTATTCTCATCTTATGGAAAATAAATATCAGGAACGTATGTGGGAAGAGACAACACCAGTGGTACTTAAACTTTAAGCATTTTAAGCTTTGAACTTTATATGATGATATATGAAACAAACATCTAAGAAAAAAAGCAGTAATACAAGTCAAAACCTGACCAAAGGCCTCTATCAACTAAAAATCTTAAATTTTCTATGCAAGTCAGAAAAAATGAAAAAAAGGAAAATTGAACAGAGAAAGCAAAACCCAGTTGAGTCTGTCCCAACACTTAAGTCAATATCCAAATCACATAGAGAACCAAAAAGGGGAAAACACTCAGGTCTACAAATGGATAAGCAGTTCCCATAACAATCCAGATCCCGACATTTTCCCACTCAGAAACAAATGCAGTGGAGCTTTTCCTAAGGAAAAAGGAAAAAAGCTATCCAAATGGATTTTTTTAAGTGACATCTAGAAAGTGCGGTTCTTTCTGTCTCTTTCCCTGGCGCCTCACTGGAGGAAGGAGGGGTTGTTTTTGTATTCTCCCCCATTGGAGCAAGACACAATCGGTTGTTAGCTGGAGGAGAGAAACCACTTTTGACAACAGCAAATAAAAATAAAAGTGCCCTTCCTCCGTGACAGGACGAACGCCCCCTCCACCCTGCCCACCCCCCAGTACCACCCCCTCTCCTCACCCCGAGCTCCACTGCGTATGTGGTGCTGTTGCCCCGGAGTTAAGTCAGAGCCAGAGGCAGGCGGCAGAGCCCCCGCAGACGCACTTACCTTTCCTGCCCCCCACTTCTGAGTGCCTTCCCCGGAGCTGAGGAGGATGACACAAAGGGTAATAAAGGGGGGAGTGGAGGCGGCGGCGGCGGAGCGCTGGGGCAGCGGCTGCTCCCGGGTGTAGTGAGACGTCTCCAGCCAGGGCCAAGCAGCGGCGGCAGAGCAGGGCTGTGTTGCTAAGAGGCTCTGGGCGCTTTCTCTCCCCGCACGGCCAGAGAGGAGGAGGGTGGGGGGTCGGGAGGGAGGCTCGTGGAGGGGTGAGGGGGTAGGAGTCGTGGATGGGGGTTTTCGAAGAATAAGAAACTCCTTCTCCTTCTCTCTCAGGCTCAATCCCCTTCTCAGGTCTCAGGGCTTGAGGGTGGGGGAAGGAACTCAGCCGCCTTCCCCCCCACCCTCCTCAATTCAAGGTTGAAGTGGGGTAAAATTAGTGTCCTGTCCCTTTAAAAATAGAAATAAAAGGTGCCCCCCCTCTGCCACTGCCTCTCTCTTCATCATCAGCTGCTGCTGCTGCTGGGGTCTCTCTGCTTGGGGGGGGAGGGGGGGCTCGGGTAGAAGAGACGGGAGGCACTCACTGCGCATGTCCCCCTCTGACGGGAGGCTGGTTGGTTGAAGACAGGAGGAGGGGGAGGGGAGGAAATGAGATGATTTCCCAGAAGGCTCCGAGGCGCTCGTGACCCGGAAGATATTGTAGCAGGGGGTAGTGGGGCGGGGGCGGAGAGTGGGAGGAAGTCACTACTCTTTAACACCACCAACCCCCTCCTTCCTCCTAAGGGAAAGTGGAGGAACGGAAGTGGGCGTGACGGAGGCGATAGGAGGTCACGTGCTTGGGCGGGAGGGGGCGGAGTGGGAGGGCGGTGCGTGCACGAGGCATGCTGGGAGTAGCGATGTGTCGTCGGCAGCTGCAGGTGAGGCTGAGCAGGCGACTCGGTGAGGGGAGCCTGTGAAGCGTTTCACGCGGTCTCTAGATCCCCGCTCTGGCCTGGTAAGGGCAGACTTTTCTGTGAGAGGTAACGTGGGATAGGCTAGCCACGGAACGAAGGCCAGCGGCACCAAGTGGTAAAAGGCGAGTCGGAAGGGGGCGGACGAAAGGCTGTGGAGACTGGGAATGCGGGGAGATGAGCAGGTTTGTCTAGGCCCGCATGCCAGAAACCGGGCGGGCTCCTTCTGTCTCGTGGCCTCCTTTTGAGCCTACGGACGAATTCCTGACGAGCTCAAAGAGTACTGATGCGACTAGATCTGTGGCGGGTTGGTGAGTACACCCGGGAGTGATGGGGAATGTGACCGTCCTCGTGTTAGAAATGGGAGTTGCGGAGCCTCAGCAAGATGACTGGTGACTGCTTCATCAGATCAGAGCAGGGGACATACCCAGGGAGAGAGACAAACTCCATGTGTGAATTTTGGTAACTTCTGGCATTACGTCTATTACTTATTAGATGTATTGGGTATTATGACCATCAGTCCTTTCTTCGCTACCCTCCTTGAAATTTTGGCGTGGCTTTGAGGAGGGACCAAGCTGGGAAGACGAGTGGAATTTCTCTCCCTGTCTTGGCGTTGTTGCTGTAACACAACGCCTCTGCCGGTTCTCAAAAGAGGTTATAGAATTGTGTAGTCCTGATAACAGTGTACCGGTTGATAGAAAAGGAATATCATTAAAATTTTCCCTTTCTGTAGTATAGATGAGAGATTTTTAAATGGGTATTTTGTTTTAAGTTTTTTTGGTTACCTCCCTCTAATTTAGAGCCTTTGGATTCCCAGATAAATGCTGCCTACATATTTTTGCTGGAAATGTTTCTCTCTTAAGATCAGAATTAATTCAAAATACTAAGAATTCATATATTTACATTAGTAAAGCTTTAATTTTAGTAAAATAGTACCATTTATTTTTTGCATTGTTTATACAATCTTAACTAAAATCATTCCAATTCTTCCTTTTGTAAAGGTACCTTGAAAGATTATCACCCATGTATGATTTCTTTTAAGACCGAGAATCTAAAATTAGTGTGTATTGTGTATTTTAAAATTTTATAAGAGGTTTGTAATTTTCAACTATCACTAAATTTACTAATTTTCTACCTTTTACCTCTTACATGTTTGGCAGTGGACTCTATATACATCATTGTCTAGTGCTTACTACTTTCTGCGTGTGCAGTAATCTTGTCAAATGGAATAAAACCTAGACTCCTTTGCCTTAAAATTTTGCTTACATTGAAACCAAATGATTATTATTTCATAACAAAAAAAGTTATAGCAAAGAATAGAAGTACTTTAGATAACAATTTAAAAATCATTTTAATGGGAAAATACTAAATAGGCAAAAATGTGCACAAATTATGCATATTCAGTGTAATGAATAATTATAAAATGAACAATCTGTAATCTACTTCTAAAGTCAAGAACTAGAACAGTGTTGGCGCCTAACACATACTCTTCTCCCCATTCCATTCTTAATCATTTCTCCCTCCTCACCATTTCCAGAATTAACACTCACTGAATATTTCTGTTAATTATATATTTTCTTCTTTCAAGTATTTTTTTATCCATCTATGTCAGCATTCCAAAATAATATAGATTAGTTTTGCCTCTGTTACCTGTAAATAAATGAGTTATACATTATGTGTAATTTTTCTCTCATGTTGCAAATATTAAACCATTTGAATATTTAGCTTTACTTCGTACGCATTCACTCCTGTACAGTAATGTCTGTAGTATAGTATGTATAATGTAGTAAGGCCTTTTATGAATAAAGAACAATTAATTTAACTGCCCATCATCATTAATGGCCATTTGGACTGTGTCCAATTTTTAAGCAATTATGAACAATGCTATTATGAATGTTCTTATACACATAATTTTATACACATAACATGCATTTTTTTCTAATTTTGGTATCATTAATCAACAATTACATGAGGAACATTATGATCATTAGACTGCCCCCATCATCAATTCCCCACCATATACCCCATTACAATCACTGTCCATCAGTATACTAAGATGCTATAGAATCACTACTTGTCTTCTGTGTTGTACAACCCTCCGTGTGCCCCCACCTGCATTATGTCTGCTAATCGTAATGCCCCTTTTCCCTCTTGTCCCTCCCTTCCCACCCATCCTCCCCAGTCCATTTCCCTTTGGTAACGGCTAGTCCATTCTTGGGTTCTGAGAGTCTACTGCTGTTCTGTTCCTTTAGTTTTTTTCTTACACTCCATATATGAGTGAAATCATTTGATATTTGTCTTTTTCTGTCTGGCTTATTTCACTGAGCATAATACCCTCTAGCTCCATCCATGTTGTTGCAAATGGTAGGATTTGTTTTCTTCTTACGGCTGAATTATATTCCATTGTGTATATGTACCACATCTTCTTTATCCATTCATCTACTGATGGACACTTAGGTTGCTTCCATTTCTTGGCTATTGTTAATAGTGCTGCGATAAACAAAGGAGTGTATATGTCTTTTTCAAACTGGGGTGCTGCATTCTTAGGGTAAATTCCTAGGAGTGGAATTCCTGGGTTAAACGTATTTCTATTTTTAGTTTTTTGAGGAATCTCCATACTGCTTTCCATAATGGTTGAAATAATTTACATTCCCACCAGCAGTGTAGGAGGGTTCCCCTTTCCCCACATCCTCACCAAAATTTATTGTTGTCTTTTCATGGTGGCCATCCTTACTGGTGTGAGGTGATATCTCATTGTGGTTTCAATTTGGATTTTTCTGATGATTAGCGATGTGGAGCATCTTCTCGTGTGCCTGTTGGCCATCTGAATTTCTTCTTTGGAGAAGTGTCTGTTCAGATTACCTGCCCATTTTTTAATTGGATGATTTGCTTTTTGGTTGTTGAGGTGCATGAGCTCTTCATATATTTTGGATGTTAACCCTTTATCAGATATGTTATTTATGAATATATTTTCCCATACTGTAGGATGTCGTTTTGTTCTATTGATGGTGTCCTTTGCTGTACAGAAGCTTTTCAGCTTGATATAGTCCCACCTGTTCATTTTTGCTTTTGTTTCCCTTGCCCAGGGAGATATGTTCATGAAGAAATCACTCATGTTTATGTCCATGAGATTTTTGCCTATGTTTTTTTCTAAGAGTGTTATGGTTTCATAACTTACATTCAGGTCTTTGATCCATTTCGAATTTACTTTTGTGTATGGGGTTAGACAATGATCCAGTTTTATTCTCTTATATGTAGCTGTCCAGTTTTGCCAGCCCCATCTGTTGAAGAGACTGTCATTTCCCCATTATATGCCCATGGCTCCTTTATCAAATATTAATTGACCATATATGTTTGGGTTAATGTCTGGAGTCTCTAATCTGTTCCACTGGTCTGTGGCTCTGTTCTTGTGCCAATACCTTGTCTTGATTACTGTGGCTTTATAGTAGAGCTTGAAGTTGGGAAGCAAGATCCCTTCTGCTTTATTCTTCCTTCTAAGGATTGCTTTGGCTATTCAGGGTCTTTTGTGGTCCATATGAATTTTTGAACTATTTGTTCTAGTTCATTGAAGAATGCTGTTTGTACTTTAATAGGAATTGTGTTGAATCTGTAAATTGTTTTAGGCAGGACGACCATTGTGACAATATTAATTCTTCCTAACCAAGAGCATCGGATGAGTTTTCATTTGTTAGTGTTCTCTTTAATTTCTCTTGAGTGTCTTGTAGTTTTCAGGGTATAGGTCTTTCACTTCCTTTGTTATGTTTTTTCCTAGGTATTTTATTCTTTTTGATGCAGTTGTGAATGGGATTGTTTTCCTGATTTCTCTTTCTGCTAGTTCATCGTTAGTGTATAGGAAAGCAATCGATTTCTGTGTGTTAATTTTGTATGCTGCAACTTTGCTGTATTCCGATATCAGTTCTAGTAGTTTTGGAATGGAGTTTTTAGGGTTTTTAATGTATAATATCATATCATCTGCAAATAGTGACAGTTTGACTACTTCTTTACCAATTTGGATGCCTTGTATTTCTTTGTTTTGTCTGATTGCCGTGGCTAGGACCTCCAGTACTGTGTTCAATAACCGTGGGGAGAGTGGGCATCCCTGTCTTGTTCCCAATCTTAGGTGAAAAGCTTTCTTCTCACTGTTAAGTGTGATGTTGACTGTGAGTTTGTCATATATGGCCTTTATTATGTTGAGGTACTTGCCCTCTATGCCCATTTTGTTGAGAGTTTTTATCATGAGTGGATGCTGAATTTTATCAAATGCTTTTTCAGTATCTATGGAGATGATCATGTGGTTTTGTCCTTTTTGTTTATGTGGTGGATGATATTAATGGATTTTCAAATGTTGTACCATCCTTGCATCCCTGAGATGAATCCCACTTGGTCATGGTGTATGATCCTCAATGCATTTTTGAATTCAGTTTGCTAATATTTTGTTGAGTATTTTTGCATCTATGTTCATCAGGGATATTGGTCTGTAGTTTTCTTTTTTTATGTTGTCTTTGCCTAGTTTTGGTATTAGAGTGATGCTGGCTTCATAGAATGAGTTTGGAAATATTCCCTCCTCTTCTATTTTTTGGAAATCTCTAAGGAGGATGGGTATTATGTCTTCTCTATATTTCTGATAATATTCTGAGGTGAATTCATCTGGGTTGGAGATTTTGTTCTTAGGTAGTTTTTTTTATTACAGATTCTGTTTCGTTGTTGGTAATTGGTCTGTTTAGATTTTCTGTTTCTTCTTTTTCAGTCTTGGAAGGTTTTATTTTTCTATGAAGTCCATTCCTTTAGGTTATCCAGCTTGTTAGCATATAGATTTCCATATTATTCTCTAATATTCTTTGTATTTCTGTGCAGTCCCATGTGATTTTTCCTTTCTCATTTCTGATTCTATTTATGTGTGTAGATTCTCTTTCTCTCTTAAAAATAAGTCTAGCTAGGAGTTTATCTATTTTGTTTATTTTCTCAAAGATCCAGGTCTTGGTTTCATTGCCTTTTTCTATTGTTTTATTCTTCTCAATTTTATTTATTTCTTCTTTGATCTTTATTTTGTCCCTCCTTCTGGTGACTTTGGGCCTCATTTGTTCTTCTTTTCCCAATTTCAATAATTGTAAGTTTAAACTATTCATTTTGTATTGTTCTTCTTTCTTTGAATAGGCCTGGATTGCTATATACTTTCCTCTTAGAACTGTCTTCGCTGTGTCCCACAGGAGTTGGGGCTTTGTGTTGTTGTTGTCATTTGTCTCCATATATTGCTTGATCTCTGTTTTAATTTGGTCATTGATCCATTGATTATTTAGGAGCATGTTGTTAAGCCTCCATTTGTTTGTGAGCCTTTTTGTTTTCTTTCTGCAACTTATTTCTAGTGTTAAACCTTTGGGATCTAAGAAGTTGGTTGGTATTATTTCAATCTTTTTGAATTTACTGAGGCTCTTTTTGTAGTCTAGATTTGGTCTATTCTGGAAAATGTTCCATGTGCACTTGAAAAGAATGTGTATCCTGCTGCTTTTGGGTGTAGAGTTCTGTAGGTGTCTGTTAGGTCCATCTGTTCTAGTGTGTTGTTCAGTGCCTCTGTCCTTACTTATTTTCTGTCTGTTTGATCTGTCCTTTGGAGTGAGTGGTGTGTTGAAGTCTCCTAAAATGAATACATTGCATTCTATTTCCTCCTTTAATTCTGTTATTATTTGTTTCACATATGTCGGTGCTCCTGTGTTGGTGCATATGTATTTATAATGGTTATATCCTCTTGTTGGACTGACCCCTTTATCATTATGTAATGTCCTTCTTTATCTCTTGTTACTTTCATTGTTTTGAAGTCTATTTTGTATGATAAAAGTACTGCAACACAACATCTTTTTCTCCCTATTTGCACGAAGTATCTTTTTCCATCCCTTCAATTTTAGTTTGTGTATGTCTTTAGGTTTGAGGTGAGTCTCTTGTAGGCACCATATAGATGGGTCTTGCTTTTTTATCAGTGCTATTACTCTGTGTCTTTTGATTGGTGCATTCATTCCATTTACATTTGGGTGATTATTGAAAGATGTGTACTTATTGCCATTGCAGGCTTTGGGTTCGTGGTTATCAACGGTTCAAGGGTAGCTTCTTTACTATCTAACCATCTAACTTAACTCTCTTATTAAGCTATTATAAACACAGTTTAATGATTGATTCTCTCCCTTCTGATTCTTCTTCCTCCATTCTTTATATGTTAGGTGTTTTATTCTGTACTCTTTTGTGTTTCCTTTGACGGTTTTTTGTGGATAGTTGATTTTAGTTTTTGCCTTTAGTTAGTATTTGGTTGGTCTGCTTTGTTTGCTGTTATTTTATTTTCTTTGGTGACATCTCTTTAGCCTTATCAATGTTTCCATCTAGAGCAGTCCCTTTAAAATACCCTGTAGAGGTGGTTTGTGGGAGGCAAATTCCCTCAACTTTTGCCTATCTGGAAATTGTTTAATCCCTCCTTCAAATGTAAATCATAATATTGCTGGGTACAGTATTCTTGTTTCAAGGCCCTTCTGTTTCATTGCATTAACTAATCATGCCATTCTCTTCTGGCCTTTAAGGTTTCTTTTGAGAAGTCTGATGATAGCCTGATGGGTTTTCCTTTGTAGGTGATCTTTTTTCTCTCTCTGGCTGCCTTTAATACTCTGTCCTTTTCTTTGATCTTTGCCAGTTTAATTATTATATGTTTTGGTGTTGTCTTCTGTGAATCCCTTGTGTTGGGATATCTGTGGGCTTCCATGGTCTGAGAGACTATTTCCTTCCCCAGCTTGGGGAAGTTTTCAGCAGTTATTTCTTCAAAGACACTTTCTATCCCTTTTTCTCACTCCTTCTTCTTCTGGTACCTCTATAATGCAAATATTGTTCTGTTTGGATTGGTCACACAGTACTCTTAATATTCTTTCATTCCTAGGGATCCTTTTATCTCTCTCTGCCTCAGCTTCTCTGTATTCCTGTTCTTTGATTTCTATTCCATTAACAGTCTCTTACACCTCATCCACTCTGCTCTTAAGACCTTCTATTGATGGTTTCATTTCTGTTATCTCCCTTCAGACTTCATCCCTTAGCTCTTGCATATTTCTGTGCAGGTCCATCAGCATGATTATGACTTTTAATTTGAATTCTTTTTCAGGAATATTGGTTTTATCTATCTCCCCAGGCCATCTCGCTCAGGTTGTCTGAGTGATTTTTGACTGGACCAGAATCTTCTTCCTTTTCATGGCGTTAGAAGTGGTCGCAGGCAGGTGACGCATGTTTCATTTGGGAGAACAAAGATTGTTCCTGCTTGCTGGTCTTGCCCTTCTCTGCTGCCTGTCTTGGTTACTCGCACACAGGGAGCAGTCTGTGGGATAATCTCCTGAGCTGCCGTGTGCGTGGCAGCCCTCGGGATAGCCTAGAGCCCTGCGGGGGTTTGCAGACGCGCCTTGTGTGTTCTCCTACATGAATGGTGCCCCTTTGTGCCTTCCGGACCTTGCTCCGGCTTCTGCTGCCTGTGCCATTTACCCACACACGGGGATCAGTCTCTGGGATACTCTCCTGAGCTGCCGTGGGCGGGCCGGCCCTCCGCATAGCCTAGGGCCCTGCAGGGGGTTGCAGCTGCACTGGTTGTTTTCTTCTGAGAGAACGGCGCCCCTTCCTGTCTTGCGGACTTTGCTTTGACTTCTGCTGCCTGTGTCATTTACCCACAACCAGTAGCAGTCTCTGGGATAATCTCCTGATCTGTCCTGGCTGGGATGGCCCTCGGGATACCCTAGGCTCTTGCTGGGGGCGGTCACAGATGCACCGGGTGTGTTCTCCTGCAAGAATGGCGCCCCTTTGTGCCTTCTGGACCTTGCTCTGGCTTCCTCTGCCTGTGCTGGGCAACTGTATGGCAGCGGCAGCCTCTGGGTCTGTTCCAGTTAGCTGCGCACTGGGATAAGACTCTGTGTGGTTCCGGTGGGCGGGCTGTTCTCCAGCTGCTCTGCAGCTGTGGTGGGTTAGCCGGTTTGCTTGCAGCACTGGCCGAGGAGAATGAATGGCAGGTTGCTATCACCGTGAGGGACCTCGGAGTTGTGTTGCCACCCAGAGGGTTAGGGCGCCTCAAGTTCCTCAAGATTTCCAACCTACTGGGCTGAGTGTGCTGGGACGATTTTGTCCAGCTGTTAAGCCCTTTTCCCTTTAAGACTTTTAAAAAGCGCCTGCTTTTCTTTTGTCCCAGGGAAGCCGGCGTGGGGACCCACTTGCAGTCTCCTTCTCGGATTTTACTTTTCCTTTTCTCTAATATCCATTACACCATGCAATGTGTGTCTGTACTCCTGATGCAGATTACTTGGACTGGTTATTTAGTAGTCCTGTGCATCCACTCCCTCCCCATTCTGATTCTTTTCCTCCTGTTGGTGAGCTGGGTTGGGGGGAGTGCTTGGGTCCCTTCGGGTCATGGCTTTGTATCTTACCCTTTTAATGAGATGCTGAGTTCCTGCGGATGTAGATGTACCCTGACTGTTGTACTGTATCTTCTGGTCTCTCTTTTAGAAATAGTTATATGTGTTGTATTTTCAAAAATATATATGGTTTTGGGAGGAGATTTCTGCCACCCTACTCATGCTCCCATCTTGCCTCTTGTCACAGAAACATGCATTTTGTAGAGAGTAAATTATGCGAAACATTTCCAAAGTGACTATCAATTTATATTCCCACCGGTGGTATATGATCAATCCCTTTTTTATAGTCTCACCCACAGTTGATTTTTGTTTTTGTTTTTGCCAACCTGATGAATCTAGCTTTATATTATTGAGTTGCAGTGCCCTGGTTATTAATGAAATTGAGTTTTTAAAAAATGTACTGGCTGTTTGGATTTCCTCTTTGAATTGTCTTTTTCAGTCTTTTGTGCAATTTTTCTATTAGGTTGTCCATATTTCACTTTAAGATTTGAGCAGAGTGGTAAATATCTTTGTGCTTGGAGCATTTCTCACTCCCTAAATAATTCTGTGTCCATTTAATTCCTTACTGGCTTTTAACTACTATTGTTATTTGAATTTTATTTGTAATTTTAATGCCAGGAAAAAGAATGTATTAGTGTGGTATCCAGTACAGCAGCCACAGGCTGCATGTGATTGTTGAACACTTGAAGTGTGCCTACTCTTACTGAGGAAGTGAATTTTTAATTTTATGTAGTCTTAATTTTAATTTCAAAATCCGTGGTTCTATTGTTGGAAAACCCTTAAGTATATTTGGAACAACTTGGGTATGTAAATTTACTGTCTCAACTGTAAACTTTATGAAAGTAAAAATCTAGAATTTCTGATGACAGTTTAAATTGTCATGTTCTGGAAATGTCAGATAAACATCAGATTTCTAAGACTTAGTAGGAAAACAAAGTAAAATAGTTAAACTTTTTATTATGATTGCAATGTAATATAATAACTTAATTTCACCTTGTTTTACTTTTTTCTATGTGGGTACTAGAAAATTTTTATTTACATTTATGGGTGGTATTGTATTTCTTTTGGACGACACTATTCTTTACCAATATCGAGTTATATATTTCTACATATTTACCATTGTTAGTTCTTTCTTTATTCTTGTATCTACCAGTTTTCTTTGGGGATCTTTTTCCTTTTGCTTGAGTACACTCCTTAGAACTTTAATGCAGGTATGATGATGGCCAGTTCCCTTAATGTTGTATTTAACTGTATTTTGTCTTTGTTTCACCTTTAGTCTTGAGGAATGTTTTGGGGCTATTAAATTACAGGATTATGGTTGTTTTTCAGCACCTGGAAGGTAACATCACACTACTTTTTCTTTGCTTCCGTTATTAGTTTTGAGAAGTCAGCTGCCAATGTAATTCTTGCTGCTTTGAAAGAAATCTGTCTTTAAAAAATTCTTTTTGCGTCAGGTTTTCTGCCATTTTTGTCATGATTTTGTGTTGCATTCTTTTTCTGTTTTGGGTTCACTGAGATTTCTTGAATCTGTGAATCAGTGGGTTTTTTAGGAATATATTGCCTGTGTTCATTCTTACTGTTTCTAGCTACCTACTAAAAATAAGAATTGTGGCTTTTATTGGCATTATACTTATAGTTAATTTTTTGTTTATAGTTAGTTATTTTGACTATTTCAGTTTCTAAATTTTTTATGGGTCTGTTTCTGCTAGTTCATGATGTTTTTTTCTTGTGTGCTGGTTGTTATATTTGAGAAATTACAGGACTGTTTAAGGCCAAGGATAATGATACCTTTCTCAAGAAGGCATGTTTTCCTAGGAAAGATGCTTTGTGATGCTAGCAGTATCAAGTCACTTAGTTCATTTTCAAGACTTGGGTTTCTTTTATACACATGACATTAAGCAGGACCTCAAGTCATATGAGTTCTATTTTACCTCCAATTCTCCCTTATTTTTATGATGTCTCTAAGATCTCAACTTAAATTGGGGGATGATTTATTTGAGTTCCCACGTTAGGTGGGCCCTGTGCTTTGACTTCTTTTCCCATAGCCCAGCAAAGCCACCACTAGCTCAGCCTTTCTTCTTTCTTGGCTTTTCTGTCTGGACAGGCAAAAGGACTAAGGAGAAAGCAACTGGGTGTGTGTGGTTTATTTTTCCTGTTTACCTTCTCCTAGATTTTGGCATGTGATTTCATTTTGCCTTTTTTGTTTTATTTTTATTATGAAGTTTTTTGTTGGCTTCAGCAGGAGGATTTATCTGAGCTGCTTGTTACCATGACTTGAATTCTTTTTCTCATTCTTTTTAATTTTTGAGATTTGATTTCAAGATCTTTCTGCTTCTAGCCAAAATTATGTGTTTTAACTTAATTCATACATGAGTTTAAGTTTTTAAATCATATTGATCTCTACAGTATTAGAAGCTAAGTTAAAATTGAGAAAGAATTTTCAAGTATCTTCTCTTTTTTAAGTTAGTAGTTTCAAATGTAAAAGAGCGCCTACTTGAAGCATCAATTACTTCTACATGGCTTATTATTAAAAACAGCTCATACCAATTTATCACAGTTTCCGTTCTCTATAATATTGCCAGTCAGAGTTGCTCCATGGCAAACCAAAAATGGTTGGGCCTTTCTCTCCTCATCTTGTCCAGGCCCAGGAAGGCTGTGATGTTGGATAAGGTGACTGTTACCTATCTCCCTTCTCTAGGGGCAGATACTTTCAAAACTTCTTTTTGATTAATTTGGATTTTCACCTCCATTATCTAAATTACATATTGCTACCCCTTGATTCTTCTTTTTAGGCATTATCTGTTGACTTCTCCTATGGATGATGTAAATTTAGATTTTTTTTTCCCAGAGATACTCCAACCACTCTCCCGTTGCTCCACTGATACCTTAATTTTTAGTAAATAACCATTTAGTGACTGTATAATTTTGCAGTATTTATCATTAATTTAGTCCCAGACTATTTGCTTGATGTCAGAAGTATCAACATTTTTTAAAAATTACTTCAGCCATCATTGGGCGATTTCACCTAGTATATTCTGATCTTCAGTTTAGGCTGGCTGCTGGATGTAGCTGTCCTTCATGCAACCTGTATTCTGTGGTGGATCCTCTGCTTCCTATATCCATCCCATGTAATCCTTTGTCTTGTATACTTATTTTGTTTGGGCACAGTCTCCACTGAGTGGCAAGTTTTGAGGTACTAGTTTTCATGTAAATGTCTTTCCTGTTAGTTTGGGTGTAGAATTTAAAGTTGAAATGTTTTTTTTTTTCAGAATTATGGAGGTCTTCTTAGTGTCTTATAAGAAATCTGAAGCCATTCTTATTTTTAACACTTGGCAGTTCACTTTTTTCTCCCCTATGGAAGCTTCTGCAACCTTTTTGTTTGAAGCTTACAGTCTTTTCTTATTGTATCCAGTGTTCTGAAATATCACAGTGATGTGAAGTGACTTAACTATAAGTCTATAGCATCTACTTTTCTGTGCATTTCATGGGTTCTTACAGATTGGTATCCCTCAGAAAGTTTCTGGTACTTTTTCTGTAATTTCCTTGCCTCTGTGTTTTTGGTTCTGGAACTGCAATTAGACATTGTACTCATGGACTGTTTCTTTTCTCCCATTTTTCAACTTTTTCCAGTTTTGATTTTTCAAATCTTTGAGATTTTCACTTTTGCTATCATCTTTTAAATTTCCAATACCATTTTTGTATGGCGTTGTATTTTTCTCTTTATGGATAATTAAATTTTTGTTTTGAAGTTTACTTCTCCCTGCTTACTCTATTTTCTCTTAAGTTACTCTTTCTGTTAGCATGTTTTGGCTTCTTTCATGTTTAGAGGCTTTCCTCAGCTATCTTGTGATCCTTGATTATATGTTCAAATTCATGTGAAGGGCATTAGAAAGCTATTTACGGCCTCTGAACTTGACTGGAGCTTTCTAGCTATTAATGGTTCTCACTATGGAAAGATTTGCTGGGAATTTTTTTGGGGAAAAAGAAATGTGTCTGTTTTTTTAGTTTTGGAAGCCTTTATCGTGGGCTAATTATAGTCCAATGAAAAGGATTTTCCAGCCTCCTGCCTCTAAGTCATTGGTTCTTGGCTGTAACAGTATGACCCCCAGGGGACATTTGGCAGTGTCTAGAGACAGATTTGATTATCAGAAGTGGTTGCTACTGAAGACTGGTGGGTAGAAGCTACAGGTGCTGTTGAACATCCCCAATACACAGGACACACACCTATAACAAAGAAATAGTTCAAGAATCTCAGTAGCACTTATTATGATAAACCCTGATCCAGGATAAAAGCCTGATGGTCAGTGCTCTGAGAACCCGGTGAAAACAGGGAGATAATGAGGTGAAGATTATAAGCTAGGAGGCAGATGAAATCTTGAATTAACTATTGTTCCCCATCCTTTATTCAATTTTATTCCCCCTTTTCATCTCAAATTCTGCTGTAGGTGCTCATCTTAAAACAAGCATGTGTTAATTTCTTTTTCCCCTAAGCTCACATTCTTGTCCCCAATCAATCCCCCTTTTTGCCTCCCAGTAAAAACACAAAATCTTAGTTTATTACTGCTTCCTTGATTAATGTGGAAATTGAGATTATTATGAAGGTTTGACCAAAAGGTTGAAGTCACACTTGGCAAAATTCAAGTTCTAAGTGTATTAGCTGTTAGCTTTTCTTTTGGTACACATACTCACACTTTTACTTTCCCCCATGTGCTTTCATCTTCCCACCATTTATAAAAACATATACATTTTTTATATGGTTGACTCTGACATGTCAAGCTATAATGCTCTCTTAAAATAATCACTTGTGGTTTATTTAGGTCTCAAGTCAACTTACTTTACAATGAGTGAATTAAAAAAGCTAGGTTGCAACTAATTGCCATTAGATTTCAGTTGTTTGTATCATGTCCAGTGTGTTATAGCACCACTCTAATGCAATGTCTGGTGGGCATTATGCGTTTAAATATTTAAAACTGTTGAAACCAGTTTTATACATGTGACTTATGTTTATAAGTTAAAATGAAATTTTTAGTGTTACCACACTGATTATTTATATGGTCAAATCATAAACATCATCTGATTTAAATGTACAAGATAATTTCTTAACGTTATAAAACAGGTGATAATACATTCAGGGTAAAAGTGATAAAAAATGAAAACAACCTATAATCCCTACACCTGGAAATAATTCTGTTAAGGTGTTGGTATATTTAATTTTAGTTTTTTAAACCTACA
Organism: Manis pentadactyla; assembly: GCF_030020395.1. Classification (NCBI taxonomy): domain Eukaryota; kingdom Metazoa; phylum Chordata; class Mammalia; order Pholidota; family Manidae; genus Manis; species Manis pentadactyla. Next base: position 22,798,472 of record NC_080026.1, read on the forward strand.
TTTCTATATGTTTATTAAAAGAGCTGAATCATAGGGTTTCATAGGTTTTAGGGTTTATCGTGTGTGCTTTTAAAGAATTAATATGTAGTTAACATCTTTCCTTGATACTATGTTTATTTGCTTTACATGGTAGAAATCTGCCAGCCAACCCTCTGGGAATTATCTCCTAAACAGTGTCATGATCAGAGAAAATAAAATATTGAAAATTTTCTTACTTTCATATATATATTCTTGAAACATCTGATTTCTTTAAAAACAGCAGATGAGTTAGTATTAAAGTATTTTTAAAGTAGCTAACATACCCCTTGAATTACTGTCCATTGTGTTGCAAACATTCCTATAGGGACACAGTCTGCTAAAGCAGATTTTGCCCATACATTTTATTTTCCAGAGATTTTTACTTCTATTATCTAAATAACATATTGCTACCCCTTGATTTTTTAATAGGTTGTAGATCTTACTGATGTAAAACTAACTTTTGTGCTTACATTTCATTTTCACAAATCTTCTATAAGCTTGTGTTCCCACCTGCTTTTTAAATTATTAAAAAGAGTAAAGCGTATTTGAGTTTAGATTTCTGCATGTATTTTGGGATCACCATAGTTGACTGCAGGGAAAAGTAACAATTGTGACTTTGAATCTTCATTTCTCCTTTCCCTGCTTTTTTCGTATTAGCACTTTTTTTTTTAAGAGCAGTTTTAGGTATACAGAAAAATTGAGTGGACATTACAACAAATTCACTTACATCTCAGCTGGACCACCTGCCTTTATCACTAACCCAGGTTCCCTACTATTAAGGTCTTGCTTTAGTGTGTGGTATGTTTATTACAATTGATGAATGAGTATTGATGCATTGTTGTTAAAGTCCATAGTTTACATTGTTTCACCCTTTGAGCTATATACATTATGGGTTTTGCCAAATGTGTAATGACATGTATCTACCACGCAAGTATCATACGTAATAGTTTACTGCCCTGAAAGTACCCTATGCTCTTATCCTCCATCCCTCCTTTGAAATCTTGGCAAACACTAACCTTTAGCTCCACAGTTTTGTCTTTTGCAAACTCTGATATACAGTTGACTTTTGAACAAAATAAGGCTAGGGGCACTGACCCCCTCCTTACACAGTAAAAAATCTGCATATAGCACTTGATTCCCCAAAAACTTGACTACTAATAGCCTTTTGTTGACTGGAAGCCTTACCAGTAACATAAACAATAAAGACATGTTTTGTATATTACATGTACATATCAAATACTTTTTCTTACAGTAAAGTAAGCTAGAGAATAGAAAATATTTTTTTCAAGTTGTTGCAAATTTCCATAAGCTTTTCAAATATATTTATTGAAAAATATGTTTGTATAAATGGATCCCTGCAGTTCAAACCCATGTTGTTCAAGGATCAACTGTATTTGGAATCATACTGTGTGTACCCTTTTTAGAATGGCTGTTTTCCCTTAGCAATGTACATCTAAGTTTCCTTCATTTCTTTTTATGGCTTAATAGCTCATTTCTTTTTAGTTCTGTATAGTATTTCATCTTATAGATGGAGCACAGTTTTTCCATTGACTTACTAAGGACACCTTGGTTGCTTCCAAGTTTTGGCAATTATGAATAAAGTTAAAAACATTCAGTTACGGGTCTTTGTGTGGACATAGTCTTCAGTTCATTTGGGTAAATATCAAAGTGCATAATTGCAAGATTGTGTGAGAAAAGTGTATTTAGTTTTGGAAGAAACTGCCCAACTATCTTCTACAGTGGATGTACTATTTTGCATTCTATTCAGCAGTACATCAGAGTCCTTACTACTTCCCATCTTTACCAGCATTTGTTGTTGTCATTGTTTGGGATTTAGTCATTCTAATATATGTGGAGTGATACATAATCTTAATAATGCAATTCCCTAGTGACATATATTGGGCATCTTTTCACATGCTTATTTGGCACTGATATACCTTATTTGGTGAGGTGTCCAGATTTTTTGTCCATGTTTTAACTAGTTGCTTATTTTCTTATTGTTGACTTATTTCAGAATACTTTGTATATTTTAGATCCCAGTCTTATCAAATACATGTTTTGCAGGCATTTTTTCTCAGTGTGGCTTGTCTTCATTCTCCAACAGTGTCTTTTGGAAAGTAGGAATTTTCAAAGTCCAGTTTATCTATTTTTTAATCCATGGATTGTGGTGTTGGTGTTTATCTAAAAGCTCATTGCCAAACCAAAAGGTGCCTAGATTTTTCCTGTTTCCTTTTCAGATCTTATAGTTTTGCATTTTATGTATAGATCTGCAATCCATTTTGAGTTAATTTTTGTGAAGGGTATCAGGTCTCTTGTCTGAATCATTTTTTTTTTTTAATGGAATGCTTCATGAATTTGCATGTCATCCTTTTGCAGGGGCCATGCTAATCTCTGTATCGTTCCAATTTTTTTTTTTTTTTTAGTATATGTGCTGCCGAAACAAGCACTGTCTGAGTCATTTTTTTAGCCTGCAGATGTCCAGTTCCTCCAGCACCATTTGTTAAGAAATGATGAAGGACTTTCTCCTCTGAATTGCCTTCGCTTCTTTGTCAGAGATCTTTGTATTTTTGTGGGTCTATATCTGGGCTTTCTATTCTGTTCATTGATTTCTTTCTCTACTCTTTCACCATTACCATGCTATATTTGTTAGTCTAGCTTTATTATAGTAAGTCTTGAAGTGGCATAGAGTGTGACCTCCAATTCTGTTGTTGTTGAGTATTGTCTTGCCTCTTTGTCTTCTGCCTTTCCATATAAGTTTTAAAATCACTTTATCATGTACACAAAATAACTTGCTTTTGACTGGAATTGCATTGAATCTATCAAGATTAGAAGAACTGGCATCTTAACAATATTGAGCCTATCTATTTATGTACGTGGAATGTCTCTTAATTATTTAGATCCTCTTCTATTTTTTTAGTCAGAATCTTGTAGTTTTTTCTTTTTTTTAAATTAAGGTATGATTGATATACACTCTTATGAAGGTTTCACATGAAAAAACAATGTGGTTACTACGTTTACTCATATTATCAAGTCCCCACCCATACCCAAATGCAGTCACTGTCCATCAATGTAGTAAGATTCCACAGACCCACTATGTGCCTTCTCTGTGCTACACTGTACGCCCCATGATCCCCAACACCATGTGTACTAAACATAATACCCCTCAGTCCCCTTCTCCCTCCCTCCCCACCCGCCCTCCCGCACCCCGGCCCTTTAGTAACCATTAGTTCATTCTCAGAATCTGTGAGTCTGCTGCTATTTTGTTCCTTCAGTTTTGTTTCATTGTTATACTCCACAAATAAGGGAAATCATTTGGCATTTGTCTTTCTCCACCTGGCTTATTTCAGTGAGCGTAATGTCATCCAGCTCCATCCATGTTCTTGCAAATGGTAGGATTTGTTTGTTTCTTATGGCTGAATAATATTCCATTGTGTATATGTACTACATCTTCTTTATCCATTCATCTACTGATGGACACTTAGGTTGCTTCCAAATCTTGGCTATTGTAAAAAGTGCTGCGATAAACATAGGGGTGCATATGTCTTTTTGAATCTGAGAAGTTGTATTCTTTGGGTAAATTCCAAGGAGTGGGATTCCCGGGTCAAATGGTATTTCTATTTTTAGCTTTTTGAGGAACCTCCATCTTGCTTTCCACAATGGTGGAACTAGCTTACATTCCCACCAGCAGTGTAGGAGGATTCCCCTTTCTCGGCATCCTCGCCAGCATTTGTTGTTCTTAGTCTCTTCGATGCTGGCCATCCTTACTGGTGTGAAGTGATATTTCATTGTGGTTTTAATTTGCATTTCCCTGATGATTAGTGATATGGAGCATCTTTTCATGTGTCTGTTGGCCATCTGAATTTCTTCTTTGGAGAACTGTCTATTCATATCCTCTGCCCATTTGTTAATCGGGTTATTTGCATTTTTTGGGTGTTGTGAGGCGTGTAAGTTCTTTACGTATTTTGGATGTTAACCCCTTGTTGGATATGTCATTTACAAATATATTCTCCCATACTGTAGGATGCCTTTTTATTCTGTTGATGGTGTCCTTTGTGTACAGAAACTTTTTAGTTTGAAGTAGTCCCATGAGTTCATTTTTGCTTTTGCTTACCTTGCTTGAGGAGATGCGTTCAGGAAGAAGTTGCTCATGCTTATATTCAGCAGATATTTACCTATGTTGTCTTCTAAGACTTTTATGGTTTCATGACTTACATTCAAGTCTTTAATCCATTTCGAGTTTATTTTTGTGCATGCAGTTAAACAATAATCTGGTTTCATTCTCTTGCATGTAGCTGTCAAGTTTTGCAAACACCAGTTGTTGAAGAGGCTGTCATTTCCCCTTTGTATATACATGGCTCCTTTATTGTATATTAATTGACCATATATGGTTGGGTTTATATGAGAGCTCTCTAGTGTGTTCCATTGGTCTATGGGTCTGTTCTTGTGCCAGTACCAAATTGTCTTGATGACTGTGGCTTTGTAGTAGAGCTTGAAGTGGGGGAGCGTAATGCCCCCAGCTTTATTCTCCTTCTCAGAATTGCTTTGGCTATTCGAGGTCTTTTGTGGTCCATATGAATTTTAGAATGATTTATTTCTAGTTCGTTGAAGAATGCTGTTGGTGTTTCGATTTGAATTGCATTGAATCTATAGATTGCTTTAGGCAGGATGGCCATTTTGACAATATTAATTCTTCATATCCATGAGCATGGGATGAGGTTCCATTTATTGGTATCTTCTTTAATTTCTCTTAAGAGTGTGTAGTTTTCAGAGTATAGGTCTTTCATTTCCTTGGTTAGGTTTATTCCTAGGTATTATTCTTTTTGATGCAACTGTGAATGTAATTGTTTTCCTGATTTCTCTCTCTGCTAGTTCATTGTTAGTGTATAGGAATGCCACAGATTTCTGTGCATTAATTTTGCATCCTGCAACGTTGCTGAATTCAGATATTAGATCTAGTGGATTCTTTAGGGTTTTCTATGTACAATATCATGTCATCTGCAAACAGAGACAGTTTAAATTCTTCCTTGCCAATCTGGATGCCTTTTATTTATTTGTGTTGTCTGATTGCCGTGGCTAGGACCTCCAGTACTATGTTGAATAGAAGTGGGGAAAGTGGGCATCCTTGTCTTGTTCCCAATCTTAGGTGAAAAGCTTTCTTCTTACTGTTAAGTATGATGTTGGCTGTGAGTTTGTCATATATGGCCTTTATTATGTTGAGATACTTATCCTCTATACCCATTTTGTTGAGAGTTTTTATCATGAATGAATGTTGAATTTTGTCAAATGCTTTTTCAGCATCTATGGAGATGATCATGTGGTTTTTATCTTTCTTTTTGTGGATGATGTTGATGGATTTTCGAATGTTGTACCATTCTATCATCCTTGGAATAAATCCTTATTGATCATGATGGATTATCTTTTTCATGTATTTAGAATTCAGTTTGCTAATATTTTGTTGAGTATTTTTGCATCTATGTTCATCAGGGATACTGGTCTGTAATTTTCTGTTTTTGTGTTGCCTTTGCCTGGTTTTGGTATTAGAGTGATGCTGGCCCCATAGAATGAGTTTGGAAGTATTCCCTCTTCTGCTCTTTAGAAAGCTTTACAGAGAATGGGTAGTAGGCCTTCACTAAATGTTTGATATAATTCAGTGGTGAAGCCATCTGGTCCAGGGATTTTGCTCTTAGGTAGGTTTTTGATTACTAGTTCAATTTCATTCCTGGTAATTGGTCTGTTCAGATTTTCTGTTTCTTACTTGGTCAGCCTTGGAAGGTTGTATTTTTCTAGAAAGTTATCTATTTCTTCTAGGTTATCCAGTTTGTTAGCATATAATTTTTCTTAGTGTTCTCTCATAATTCTTTGTATTTCTGTGGTATCTATAGTGATTTTTCCTTTCTCATTTCTGATTCTATTTGTGTGTGTAGACTCTCTTTTTTTCTTGATAAGTCTGGCTAAGGGTTTATCTATTTTGTTTATTTTCTCAGAGAACCAGCTATTGTTTTCATTGATTCTTTCTGTTCTTTTATTCTTCTCGATTTTATTTATTTCTGCTCTAATCTTTATTATGTCCCTCCTCCTACTGACTTTGGGCCTCATTTGTTCTTCTTTTTCTAGTTTCATTAATTGTGAGTTTAGACTGCTTATATCGGATTGTTCTTCTTTCCTCAGGTAGGCCTGTATTGCAGTATACTTTCCTCTTAGCATGGCCTTGGCTGCATCTCACAGATTTTGCAAGGTTGAATAATTATTGTCATTTGTCTCCATATATTGTTGATCTCTGTTTTTATTAGGTCATTGATCCATTGGTTATTTAGGAGCATGTTGTGAAGCTTCCATATGTTTGTGGGATTTTTCATTTTCTTCACATAATTTATTTCTAGTTTCATACCTTTGTGTTCTGAGAAACTGGTTGGTACAATTTCAATCTTTTTTAATTTATTGAGGCTCTTTTTGTGGCCTAGTATATGATCTATTCTTGAAAATGTTTCATGTGCACCTGAGAAGAATGTGCATTCTGCTGCTTTTGGTTGTAGAGTTCTGTAGATGTCTGTTAGGTCCATCTGTTCAAATGTGTTGTTCAGTGCCTCTGTGTCCTTACTTATTTTGTGTCTGGTTGATCTGTCCTTTGGAGTGAGTGGTGTGTTGAAGTCTCCTAGAATGAAAGCATTGCATTTTATTTCTTCTTTTAATTCAGTTAGTATTTGTTTCACATATGTAGGTGCTCCTGTATTGGGAGCATAGGTATTTATAATGGTTGTATCTTTTTGTTGGATTGACCCCTTTATCATTATGTAATATTCTTCTTTCTCTCTTGTGACTTTCTTTGTTTTGAAGTCTATTTTGTCTGATACAAGTACTGCAACTCCTGCTTTTTCTCTCTATTAGTGGCATGAAATATGTTTTTCCATCCTTTCACTTTTAGTCTGTGTATGTCTTTGGGTTTAAAATGAGTCTCTTGTAGGCAGCATATAGATGGGTCTTGTTTTTTTATCCATTCAGTGACTCTATGTCTTTTGATTGGTGCCTTCATACTATTTCCATTTAGGGTGATTATCGATAGGTATGTACTTATTGCTATTGCAGACTTTAGATTCATGGTTACCAAAGGTTCAAGGTTAACTTCCTTACTATCTAAGAGTCTAACTTAACTCATTTAATATGCTATTGCAAACACAATCTAAGTGTTCTTTTTCTCCTCTTTCTCCCTCCTCCATTCTTTATATATTAGGTATCATATTCTGTACTCTTTGTCTATCCCTTGATTGACTTTGGGGGTAGTTAATTTAATTTTGCATTTGCTTAGTAATTAGCTGTTCTACTTTCTTTACTGTGGTTTAATGACGTCTGTTGACAGCTATTAAACCTTAGGAAGACTTCCATCTATAGCAATCACTCCAGAAAACACTGTAGAGATAGTTTGTGGGAGGTAAATTCTCTCAGCTTTTACTTATCTGGAAATTGTTTAATCCCTCCTTCAAATTTAAATGATAATCTTGCCAGATAAAGTAATCTTAGTTCCAGTCCCTTCTGCTTCATTGCATTATATACATCATGCCACTCCCTTCTGGCCTGTAAGGTTTCTGCTGAGAAGTCTGATGATAGCCTGATGGGCTTTCCTTTGCATGTGATCTTATTTCTCTGTCTGCTTTTAGTATTCTGTCTTTATCCTTGATCTTTGCCATTTTAATTACTATATGTCTTGGTGTTGTCTTCCTTGGGTCCCTTGTGTTGGGAGATCTGTGCATCTCCATGTCCTGAGACTATCTCCTTCCCCAGATTGGGGAAGTTTTCAGCAGTTACCCCCTCAATAACATTGTCTATCCCTTTATGTCTCTTCTTCTTCTTCTGGTACCCCTATAATGAGAATATTGTTCTGTTTGAATTGATCACACAGTTCTCTCAATATTGTTTCATTCTTAGAGATCCTTTTTTCTCTCTGTGCCTCAGCTTCTTTGGATTCCTCTTCTCTCGTTTCTATTTCATTTATTGTCTCCTCCAGTGTATCCAATCTGCTTTTAATACCCTCCATTGTGCTCTTCAGCGATTGGATCTCCGACTGGAATTCATTACTGAGTTATTGAATATTTTTCCATACCTCCATTAGCATTTTAATGATTTTTATTTTGAACTCCCTTTCAGGAAGAGTCATGAGGTCCATGTCACCTTTCTCAGGGGTTATATTAATTTTACCTTAAACCAGGTTCCTTAGGCTTTTCATATTTGTTTATGGTGCCCTCTAGTGTCCAGGAGCTCTACTCTCTGGACCTGCTCAGCCCCTGAAGCAATGTCGCTGGTCACAGAGGAGTGGTATTGGTGCCTGTTGGGAGGAAAGAGCTGTTCTCTGCTTCTTGGCTGCTATGCTTGTCTCCACTGCCTGAACCAGTGGGCTAAGCACACAGGTATAAGCTTTTGTCCCAGAGCAGCCAGATATGGATCCCTGCTTTCCACAAGTGGCTGGAATCTCAGTCTCTTCTGGAATTCTGCCTGTCTTAGCTTTCCAACCTTGTAATCACGAGAGTATTATGAAAGCCCCATGAAATGTAGGTTTGTTCTCCCAGAGCAGATCTCCAGCGTTAGGTATTCAGCAGTCCCAGGCCTCCACTCCCTACCTGCTCAGCTTCTCTTCCTCCCGCCAGTGAGTTGGCATGGGGGAAGGGCTTTGGTCCTGCCAGGACACAGCTTTGGTATGTTACCCTGTTCTGTGCAGTCTGCTCTTTTCTACATGTGTGTGCAGTCTGGCACAGTCATCTTTTCTGTTGCTCTCTCAGGATTAGTTGTATTAATTATATTTTTGTATAATATGCTGTTTTAGGAGGAAGCCTCTGTCTCACCTCTCATGCTGCCATCTTTAATCCCCTCCTCTTTTGGAGAATCTTGTAGTTTTCTGCATAAATTCTGTATGTATTTTGTTAGGTTTATTTTTGTAAGTATTTTGTGGAGGTTTTTTTTTTTCAGCCCTTACATAAGTAGTATTATGTTTTTTAATTTCAAATTCCAGTTGTCATTACTGTTGTGTGGGAAAGCGGTTGCTGTTGGTATATTAACCTTTCTTTAATAGTTTGCAGCCATGCTTTAATAGCTTATTAATTCCAGTAGTTTTGTGTGCATGGATGCTTTGGGACTTTCTACATATACAATCCTGATATCTGCAGATGGAGTTTTACTTCTTCCCTACCTGTATACCTTTTACTTACTTTTCTTGTCTTACTGCATTAGCAAAGGGTTCCAGTACGATGCTGAATAGCGGTGGTGATCCTTGCATTGTTCTTGATCTTAGAGGGAAAGCATGTACTTTCTCACTATTAAAAGTCATGATACCTGTAGATTTTTTTAAAGTTTTTTTTACTAAGTTGAATAACTTCCCTTTAATTCAGTTTGCTGAAATACTTTATCATGAATGGGTGTTGGATTTTATTAAATGCTTTTCCTGCATTCAGTGATGAAATCATGATTTTTCTCCTTTATCCTCTTGATGTTATGGATTACATCAGTTGCTTAGGAATGTTAAGAGTCTTGCATACCTGGAATAAATCCCACTTATTCTTTGTTTATAATTCTTTTTATATATTGTGTTATTCAGTTTTTCCTTAAGTGTTTGGTAGAATTCACCAATGAACCCTGATATTTTCTGTTTTAGAAAAGATTATTTAATTATTGACTCAATTTTTTAATAGATAGAAGCTTATTCATACTATCTGTTTCTTCTTGTATAAATCTTGCTAGGTTGTGTCCTTCAAAGAATTGGTTCGTTTAATCCAAGTATTAAGATTGTGATTACACAGTTCATAATTTTCCTTTGTTATCATCTTAAGGCCCCTAGGATCAGTAGTGATGGCCCTGCTTTAATTTCTGATGTTAGTAGTTTGTGTCTTCTCTTTATTTAGTCTTTTTTTCTTAGCCTGGATAGAGGTTTATCAGTTTTAAATTTTAAATGAAACGGTTTTTTATTTTGTTGATTTCCCTGATTCATTTCTTGTTTTCAGTTTCATTGACTTCTCTAATTTGTATTCTTCTCTTCTCACTTTGGGTTCAATTTGCTTTAATTTTTCTAGTTTCCTAAGGTGGAAACTGAAGTTAATTGACTTTTAGGTCTCTTTTCTGTTCTAATATATTCATTCAGTGCTTTAAATTTCTCTCTGAGGACTGCTTTTGCTGCATCTCATCTTTTTGGTGAGTTTTATATTCATTTTTATTTCATTCACAACTTTTTATTTTTCTCTATTTGTCTTTGATCCATGTGTTGTTTAGAAGCATTTAACCCCTGTATTGTGTTAATTTCTAGCTATGTTTGTATTATTTGATTTAGTTTAATTCCATTATGGTGTTAGAGCATACTTTATGTGATTTATATTTTTAAAATTTAAGGTATGTTTTATGACCCAGAATGTGGTCTGTCTTAGTGAATATAAAATGTGAGCTTGAGATGAATGTGTATTCTGCTTTTGTTGGATTCAGTATTCTGTAAATATCAATTAGGTGCTCTTGACTGTTGGTCCTGTCCAATTCAAGTGTCCTTACTGGTTTTCTATTCAATTATGAATAGAGGGATGTTGATGTTTCCAAGTATAAAGGTGGATTCATCAGTTTCTTCATGCAGTTCTGTCAGTGTAATGTCATGTATTTTGACCCTCTATTGCTAGACATGCACATTTTCAGTATTACTGTCTTATTAGAGAATAAACTCTTATTGTTTATGTAATGCCCTCTTTGTCTTCTTGCTCTTAAATTTTCTTTGTCTGAAATTAATATAGCCACTTCTCAACTTTCTTTTGATTAGTATATATCTTCCTCCCTCTCTATACTTTAATCTCTGTCATTATAGTCAAAGTGGGTTTCTTGTAGACAGCATAAGTTAGGTCTTGTTTTTTTACCGACTCTGACAGTCTCTCTTTTTAATTAGTGTATTTATTTAGACCATTGGTCATTAGTGACAGATTAATTTCTACCACATTTATTGCTGTTTTCTTTTTGTTGCCCTTATTCTTTCTTTTTTTGCCTTTGAGAATTTTTTATCGTTCAGTCAAGCATACCTTTTTTTTTTACTTTTTTAGCAGTTGCTGTAGCTCGCAGCATACATGTATAAGCAGTTCGAGTCCACTTTTAATTAACACTATGCCATTTAACAGGTAGTACAAATATTAAATAATATTTCCAGTTCCTCAGCCCTGTACCTTATAACATTCTTGTTCAATTATTTCTACATTGCATATCAAAGGCATTCTTTATTTCTGTTTTACTCTTTTGATTTCTGGCATTTCCTTTGGCTTCATTCTTAGAGTTTTCATCTCTCTGCTTACATTGCCCATCTGTAATTGCAGGTTGTCTGCTTTGTCATTTAGAGCCTTTAGCATATTAGTCATGTTATTTTAAGTTCCCAGATTGTCAATTCCAAAATTTCTGCCATATCTGAGTCTCATTTTGTATCTTCAGTATCTTCAAGCTGTGGTTTGTTTTTTTTTTTCCTTTTAATATGCCTTGTAATTTTTTGCTGAAAGACAGACATGATGTATTGGGTGTAAGGAACTTGGTAAACAGGTCTTTAGTATGAGATTTTTATGTTCATTCAGCTCGAAGTTGTTGCTGGGCAGCTGTGTCTGGGGAGGTTTCTCCCTGTGCATTATGTGAAACCTCAACTGGGATGGGGAAGGGTTCTTGACTCTGAATGAGAAAGAATTCTCAAGAAGGTCACATGAGTAAAGGTAAGGAAGGAATTCATTAAAGCAGGAGTAGCAGGGAATGGCAGCTGCTTTGAGGGCTGCAGAGAGCAAGACAGAACACGGAGGAAAGGGAAGCTCATTGAACTTCTGTTCGGCATAGGGCAAATCCCTTGCCAACTCCTGAAGCCAGGGTTACCTACCATCCACTGTCCATTTGAATCTGCACGGTGTGGGAACTAAGTGCCTACCACCCCAGGATTTGGGGGGAGCAGCAGAGCACTGGATGGAGTGAGATTATGTTCTGAGAAATTCCCAAAGGCAAAGAAAGGAGATATTTTCAGGTAGGCTATCACAGCATGAACATACAGCGGCAGTCCTGTCTGGGTCACCTAGGTGACAGGAACTTGAAGCCCAAATCAGAGATCTCAGTAGCCCCTCCCTACTTGTCTTAAGTAGGACAGAGAGAGTGAAGACTTGTGTTTAATCTAGAACATAGAATGAAAAGTAACAAAGATGCCTAGCACTGGAAGAGTGCAGGGAAAATGCACTAAGTTGAGCAGTGAGAACTCTTTAAAAGCAAAAAAGTACATACACTGAGAAAGGGTAGTGTGGGCAACCTCAGAGAGGAGGAGTACTTAAGTGTTCAGGATTCTTTCTTTAAGGCTTTTAGGAATGGGGCAAAGGGTAGAGGGGAGAAGGGTATAGGCTTGACATGTAGTCTCATGATGGCTCTCTCCAGTGAGAGACATTATGTCACTGTCCACAGTCAGTCATCTGTATAATACAGATAACTGTGTAATACAGATAATTCTGTAATATACACTAAACACAAGGGATTTATTGCTCTTGTTCTTTTCCAGGATAGTGGTTGCCCTCAAGAACTGGAAACATAACAGTTAAGGATGCTTGCCTTGCCTTAAGATAAGTTCAGTTGTTGGCTGATTACCAAAGAGTATGTTAGGAATCTTACTCCAAACTCCCTGGTTTTAAAATGGAATCTTAACCTTAAGATGGAGTCCTTCCTGTTCTTACTGTACTATTTGTAATGGCATTTTTCATCATAAGCACGAAAATTTAATCATAATGCTTGCCCTATGTCCCTCAGTAGTAGTAATAGTGGATATGCTGTTTTTATTCACAACCCTTTACACAATGGATTTTTGATAACTATCCTATTTCAAAATAAAGAACCAGATTCTAAAACAATGTTATTTTCTTTTTCACATGTCTGATTTGCTAAGAGATTATTGATCCAGAGTCTTTTATTCTGTTTGTGAATTCTGTGTGACCTTTATCTATAATCTTTTAAAATCTTTTGTCCAGTTTTATTTTAGAAAGTTTATATTAGGTGCATAGCGTACAAAGGGCCTGCATATTTTTTTTTCTCAATATCAGAACTGTTTAAATCCCTTTGACCTTTTTTGAATGTTTGGTTAAAAACTTACTTCCAAACCTATGTGGTGTTATACCTATTTTGTGCATAGTTTTGAGCCCCTTTTCCTTCCTTGTTTTTTATTCTCCATTAGTAATAACCATTCCATCAATTTTATGCCTTGATCCTTATTGTTCATTATGTACTCTTGTTTTTAATTACTTTTCTAGCTTTATAAGTTACATGTTGCAAATTCCATATTTATTTTTTTCTTAATAACACATTTGTAAGTTTGTTTGATACTAAGTAGTTATATACCTAATTCCAAGGTAGTAAGTGTAGATGTGGGTTCCCGATGCTACCAGATAATTCTCAGACACCAGGTGTGTGGGTATCCTATAATTCATCTTAATTCTGAAACTGTTTACCTGGAGATAGCACCAGATTCCACAGGTTGAGAGCTCAAATCTAAGACTGCACCCACCCCACACCTCACCCCACACTTAGGATGCAAGCCACAAGTCAAAGATGTTACATGTGCTTGTGACTAGCCCATTATAAATTGCAGATTTCAACAACCCCTTTCCATTAGTTTGCTAGAGCAGCTCACAGAACTCAGGGTAAAATTTTACTTTACTTGTACATTACCAGTTTATTACAAAACTCAGAAATGGCTAGAGAGAAGAGATCCATAAGGGAAGAGTATGGAAAAGGGCTATACTCACCCATGTTATAAAGTCCCCCCCCTCCATCCGATTGCAGACACTGTCCGTCAGCGTAGTAAGATGCTGTAGGGTCACTACTTCTCTGTGCTATGCTGCCTTCCCTGTGACCCCTGTACATTATGTGTGCTAATCATGATACCCTTTAATCCTCTTGTCCCACCCTCACAACCCACCCTCCCTACCCACTTTCCTTTGGTAACTGCTACTCCCTTCTTGGAGTTGGTGAGTCTGCTGCTGTTTTGTTCCTTCAGTTTTGCATTGTTGTTAGACTCCACAAATGAGGGAAATCATTTGGTATTTGTCTTTCCCTGGTTTATTTCACTGAGCATAATACCCTCTAGCTCCACCCATGTTGTTGCAAATGGTAGAGTTTGTTCTCTTCTTATGGCTGAATAGTATTCCGTTGTGTATATTGACCATCTCTTCTTTATCCATGCATTTGCTGATGGACACTTAGGTTGATTCCATATCTTGACTATTGTAAATAGTGCTGCGATAAACATAGAGGTGTATGTGAATCTGGGATCTTGTTTTCTTTGGGTAAATTGAGGCTTGTGGGTTCGTTATATATTTTGGATATATATATATATATATGGTCATTTATGAATATATTCTCCCATACTGTAAGATGCCTTTTTGTTCTACTGATGGTGTCCTTTGCTGTACAGAAGCGTTTTATTTGATGTAGCCCCATTTCTTCATTTTTGCTTTTGTTTCCCTTGCCTAAAGATATGTGTTCAGGAAAAAGTTCCTCATGTTTATATTCCACAGATTTTTGCCTTTGCTTCTTCTAAGAGTTTTATGGTTTCATGACTTACATTCAGGTCTTTGATCTATTTCAAGTTTACTTTTGTGTGTGGAGTTAGACAATGAAACCGTTTCGTTCTCTTGCATGTACCTGTCCAGTTTTGCCAACACTGTTTGTTGAAGAGGCTGTCATTTCCCCATTGTATGTCCATGTCTCCTTGATCATATATTAATTGACCATAATATGCTTGGGTTCATATCTGGACTCTCTAGTCTGTTCCATTGGTCTATGGTTCTGTTCTTGTGCCAGTACCAAATTGTCTTGATTACCAGAGCTTTGTAGTAGAGCTTGAAGTTGGAAAGCATAATTCCCCCAGCTTTATTCTTCCTTCTCAGGATTGCTTTGGCTGTTCAGGGTCTTTTATGGTTCCATATGAATTTTAGAACTATTTGCTGTAGTTCGTTTAAGAATGCTCTTGGTATTTTGATAGGGATTGCATTGAATCTATAGATTACTTTAGGCAGGACGGCCATTTTGACAATATTAATTCTACCTATCCATGAGGACAGGATGTATTTCCCTTTATTGGTATCTTCTTTAATTTCTCTCATGAGTGTCTTGTAGTTTTCAGAGTATAGGTCTTTCACTTCCTTGGTTAGGTTTATTCCTAGATATTTTATTCTTTTTGATGCAATTGTGAATGGAATTATTTTCCTGATTTCTCTTTCTGCTACTTCATTTTTAGTATGTAGGAATGCAACAGATTTCTGTGGGTTAATTTTGTATCCTGCAGTTTTGCTGAATTCAGATATTAGATCTAGTAGTTTGGGGGTGGATTCTTTAGGGTTTTTTATGTACAATATCGTGTCATCTGCAAACAGTGACAGTTTGACTTCTTCCTTACCAATCTGGATGCCATTTATTTCTTTGTGTGGTCTGATTGCCACAGCTAGGACCTCTAGTACTATGTTGAATAAATCTGGTGAAAGTGGGCGTCCTTGTCTTGTTCCTGATCTTAGAGGAAAAGCTTTCAGCTTTTCTGTGTTAAGTATGTTGGCTTTGAGTTTGATGTCTATGGTCTTTATTATGTTGAGGTACTTATCCTCTATACCCATTTTGTTGAGAGTTTTTATCATGAATGGATGTTGAATTTTGTCCAATGCTTTTTCAGCATCTATGGAGATGATCATGTGATTTTTGTCCATTTTGTTGATGTGGTACATTATGTTGATGGATTTTCTAATATTGTACCATCCTTACATACCTGGAGTAAATCCTACTTGATGATGATGGATGATCTTTTTGATGTATTTTTGAATTAGATTTGCTAATATTTTGTTGCGTATTTTTGCATCTGTGTTCATCAGGGATACTACTCAGTAATTTTCTTTTTTTGTGGTGTTGGTATTAAAGTGATGTTGGCCTCATAGAATGAATTTGGAAGTATTCCTGCATCTTACTTTTTGGAAAACTTTGAGGAGGATTGGTCTCCTCTAAATGTGATAAATTTCAACAGTGAAGCCATCTGGTCCAGAGGTTTTGTTCTTAGGTAAGTTTTGATTACCAATTCAATTTCATTGCTGATAATAGGTATCTTCAGATTTTCTGTTTCTTCCTGAGTCAGTCTTGAAAGGTTGTATTTTTCTAAAAAGTTGTGCATTTATTCTAAGTTATCTAATTTGTTAGCATATAATTTTTCATAGTATTTTCTAATAATTCTTTGTATTTCTGTGGTGTCTGTGGTGATTTTTCCTTTCCCATATCTGATTCTCTTTAAGTGTGTAGACTCTCTTTTTTTCTTCACAAATCTGGCTAGGGGTTTATCTGTTTTGTTTATTTTCTCAAAGAACCTGCTCCTGCTTTCATTGATTCTTTATATTGTTTGATTCATCTCGATTTTATTTATTTCCTCTGTGATCTTTATTATGCCCCTCCTTCTACTGAGTTTGGGCTTCTTTTGTTCCTCTTTTTCGAGTTTCATTAATTGTGAGTTTAGACTGCTCATATGGAATTGTTCTTCTTTCCTGTGGCAAGCCTGCATTGCAGTATACTTCCCTCTTAGCACGGTCTTTACTGTGTCCCACAGATTTTGTGGTGTTGAGTTATTGTCATTTGTCTCCATATATTGCTTGATCTCTATTTGATCATTGATCCATTGATTATTTAGGGGCATGTTGTTAAGCCTCCATGTGTTTGTGGGCTTTTTTGTTTTCTTTGCTTAATTTATTTCTAGTTTCATCATTTTGTGGTCCAAGAAGCTGGTTGGTACAATTTCAAACTTTTTAAATTTACTGAGGCTCTTTTTGTGGCCTAGTATATGATCTATTCTTGAAAATGTCCCATGTGCACTTGCAAATAATGTGTATCCTGCTGCTTTTGAGTGGAGTGTTCTGTAGGTGTCTATTAGGTTCATCTGTTCTAATGTGTTGTTCAGTGCCTCTGTGTCCTTACTTATTTTCTGTCTGATTGATCTGCCCTTTTTAGTGACTGGTGTGTTGAAGTCTCCTAAAATGAATGCATTGCTTTCTATTTCTCCCTTTAATTCTGTTAATATTTGTTTCACACATGTAGGTGCTCCTGTGTTGAGTGCATAGATATTTATAATAGTTATATCCTCTGTTGGACTGCCCCCTTTATCATGTGATGTCCTTCTTTGTCTCTTGTTACTTTCTTTGTTTTGAAGTCTATTTTGTCTGATGCAGGGACTGCAACTCCTGCTTTATTCTCCCTATCAGTTGCATGAATTATCTTTTTGCATCCCTTTACTTTCAGTCTGTTTATGTCTTTGGGTTTGAAGTGAGACTCGTGTAGGCAGCATATAGACAGGTCTTATTTTTTAATTCATTCAGTGACTCTGTCTTTTGACTGGTGCATTCATACCATTTACATTTAGGGTGATTATTGATAGGTATGTACTTACTCCCTTTGCAGGCTTCACATTTGTGATTACCAAAGGTTCAAGGGTAACTTCCTTAGTGTCTAACAATCTAATTTAAGTCACTTAGTATGCTATTACAAACACAATCTAATGGTTCTTTTTTTTTTTTCCCCACCTTTTTCTTCATCCTCCGTTTTTATGTATTAGGTATCATTCTGTATTCTTTGTCTATCCCTTGACTGACTTCAGGAGTGGTTGATTTGATTTTGCATCTGCTTAATAATTAATTGGTCTACTTTCTTTACTGTGGTTTTATTTTCTCTGTTGACAGCTATTTAGCCTTAGAAATACTTCCATCTATATAGCAGTCCCTCCAAAATACACTGTAGAGGTGGTTTGTGGGAGATAAATTCTCTCATCTTTTGCTTATCTGAAAATCTTGGGGCTGCATAGCTAGCCAGATGGATGGAGTGACTGAAGCTCCTGAACGTTCCCAGCGTGTTGGGCAGAGTGAGCCTATACAATTTTGTCCACCTGTCCTTTCTCCTGAATAGCAAGCTCTGTGCAGTCCTTGCCCCTTTAGTAGCCCTCTGGCTATTAGGAAGTCTCTCAGACTGCCTTCGTTTCTTTTGTTCTAGAGCAGTCAGATGTGGATCCCTTTTTTCCACAAGCAGCTGGAATATCAGTCTCTCTAAGTATTCCGCCTGTCTTAGCTTTCTAACCCCACTAATCTCCAGAGCACTATGTAATGTAGGTTCGTGCTCCCAGTGCTGATCTCCAGGACTGGGTATTTAGCAGTCCTAGGCTTCCACCCTCTTCCCATTCAGTTTCTCTTCCTCTTGTGAGCTGGGGTGGAGGAAGGGCTTGGGTCCCTCTAGGTCATCCTTGAGGTTTGCCGGTTTCCCCAGGTGTAGGCAGTCTACTGCAATATTCTTTCCTGTTGCTCTTTCAGGATTTGATGTATTTGCTCTATTTTCATATTATATGTGGTTTTGGGATGAGGTTTCTGTCTCACCTCTCATGCCATTATCTTTAGTCCTCTCCTCCTTTTTCCCTACTTTTATGGGGATTTTTGTTGAAGCTTTATCACACAAGCATGGTCTTTTAACCCCATTTTTAGCCGTTCTCCCTTCTCAAGAGAATGGATGGGAGTACTGAAAAATTCCATGCTTCTGATCATGGCTTGGTCTTTGAACTAGCCCTTGTCTAGGACCAGCATAGGACCCCACTAAGAGTCACCTTATTAGAAAAGATACCCTTATTATACTCGGGAAATTGCAACCATTTCAGGAGCCGTGTGCCAGGAACCGGGGTCAGAGACCAACTATTGGAACAAAAAATGCTCCTGGTGCTCATACCACTTAAAATATTATAGGAGTTTCCCAAGGTCTATGCCAGGAACCTGGGTCAGAGACCAATATATATATTTTCTGTTACTTCACAAGTACTATTAAGTTTTTCTCCTAAATTTTTACTTTGGTCACATCCTTTAGATTTTTGCAATAATTTGTGCGTTTGGGGGTGCCAGGTTGTTTTTGTGAACAAATTTATAATATTCACAGTCAATTCTCAATGTCAATAATTGGGTTATCAATACTTTTAGTGTTTTTTATAAATTCTAAAGAAGGCTGTATTAAGTATAGTTGGATTATCAATACCTTTAGTGCTCTTTATAAATTCTAAAGAAGTTTGTGTTAGTTGTCCTTTGCTATAGAGCAAACTACTCCAAAAAATTTGCAACCAGTAGTGGCTTAAAACAACAGATATTCACTTTCTCATGCTATTTCTGTGGAATTTGGGAATTCAGGAGGAGCTTAGATGAATGGTATTACTCTTATATCTCATGAGGTTACTGTCAAGATGTTAGCTGGCGTTGTAGTCATTGAAGGCTTGAGAGGAGCTGGAGAATCTGCGTCTAAACTGGTTCACTCATGTGGTTGGTAGGTTACTACCAACCCTTGGTGAGAGGCCTCAGTTACTTAACCATATGGACCTCTTCCTAGGGTGGCCTGACTGTTTTCACTACATGGCAGATGGCTTCTCCCAGAGCAGGTGGTCCAAGAGAAATCAAGGCCAACCTCAGAAGTCACACTTCATTATTTCCGTGATACCCTGTTTGTTACGATGGTCAGCTCTATATTGTGATAGGAGATTATTCAAAGACATGAATTGTAGAAAATGAGAACCACTGGAGGCCATTTTGGGGGCTAGTTAACATAAAGTAGAAATAAGTTTTCTTTTGAACTGTAAAGAAAACCTTGCATTTTGAGTATGAGATTTCTCTCTTATGAGGGCCAGAAAGTTATCTGGGAGGCCACTTCCCCTTAGGCTCATCAATGCTTACTCTAGGTATCTTCTGAAGCAGCTCTTACTTTTATGTAGAGAACTATACTTGAGGACTGCAGTTGGGATAAATGGAACAGCTAAGTATTCAAAATTAGAAATTGTTAAACTCCTTTATCATTCATTGCCCTCATCTCCTTTTATAATCTTTGTCCTGCTACTTGGATCCTCTTATGGTTATTCTGAAGTTCTGAGAAAACTCATCTTTTAAAGTTTTTTTTTTTACAAATATTAGGTTTTAACTCCCTCTCTTCTAATGGATTTTTGGCCCATGTTCTAAACATTTTGGTTTTCTCAACTTTTTAGCTTTCCTTATAGCACAGATTTATCCTTTTTAGTGTTTCTTCTGTAATATCAGTAACATTTCTGGAGCAAGGCAAGGTAAATAGATGTGTTCAGTCAGCCTTCTTAAATAGGAAGCCTCTTTTCTTCTGAACCTATCCTTCTCTGAGGTTTGAGTCACTATTATATAATCTTGTCTGCCTTCAAAGGGATAAAAAACTTGTTCTCGCATATTTTTTCTCATGGATTTATTTAGAAAAGACTCTTCTTTATCAACAAGTAGATTGCACCACAGATCCAGTTTGGAGATTCCATCATTTACTTGCTGCCTTTTCAAGGGAATAATTGAAATATCAAACTAGCTCTATCTTACGTAAGAATTAGGACACTGATTGGCCAGGATGTATTTTGGATTATTTTTGGCTACTGATTGATTTTTACCTTAACCAGTTAATGAGACTGGTGCTTTTCTTTACTGTTGGCAAGTTTTGTTTCCATGAGGGAGTTTTTTATTGTTGTTTTCCTTACCTCAAAAACTAAAGAATAACATTTTCTCAGGACAAAGAATGGTGTGTTTACATGATAAAAGGTGTATAAAAATGACATCAATAGAGGAAATGCTACATAATCCTATCTAACTGTTCATCAGTTAGTTGTCTTATTGACAGTCCTTGAACCACCCTGGGAAGGGGAGAGGGGAGGGACTTAAGAAAACAATGGACATATTTCACCCAAGTTCTTGACCTGGATCTTCCTGTAACTGTGTCTGTGTGTAAATTTGTGTCACCATTTTTTTCATATATGTAAATGAGGGAGTAATGTTTGGTGATCTTGCTAAAAATACTTGAATCTGTGTCTTTTTTTTTTTTTTTGAGAGGGCATCTCTCATATTTATTGATATATGATTGTTAACAACAATAAAATTCTGTATAGGGGACTCAATGCACAATCATTAATCAACCCCAAGCCTAATTCTCAACAGTCTCCAATCTTCTGAAGCATAACGAACAAGTTCTTACATGGTGAACAAGTTCTTACTTAGCGAATAAGTTCTTACATGGTGAACAGTGCAAGGGCAGTCATCACAGAAACTTTCGGTTTTGATCACGCATCATGAACTATAAACAATCAGGTCAGATATGATTATTCGTTTGATTTTTATACTTGATTTATATGTGACTCCCACATTTCTCCCTTATTATTATTATTATTTTTAATAAAATGCTGAAGTGGTAGGTAGATGCAAGATAAAGGTAGAAAACATAGTTTAGTGCTGTAAGAGGGCTAATGTAGATGGTCAGGTGTGTGCCTATAGACTAAGTATAAATCCAAGCTAGACAAGGGCAACAAAACATCCACGATACAGAAGATTTCTCTCAAAACACGGGGGGTGAGGTTCTAAGCCTCACCTCTGTTGATTCCCAATTTCTCACCTGATGGCCCCCCTGCGACTGTGCCTGTCTTAGGTTGTTCCTCCCTTGAGGAATCTTACCCGTCTCTGGCTAACCAGTCATTTTCCAGGGCCATGCAGGGAAATGTAAAGTTGGTAAGTGAGAGAAGCATTATTGTTTGAAAAGGTTAGCTTTTTACTTCTTTGCAGATTTATGCCCTGTGGCTTCTATGCCCAGCATTTGTCTTGAGGTATCTTTACCACTTGGAAGAATTATGATACTTGGTAATTTCAATATGAGGCACGAATTCTACTTAAGGGTTGTAATTAGGAAGGAAGAAGAAAAGCTATAGAAGTAGTAGACGGAAGAAAACATGGGAAGATTGATTATTTCTTTGACATATCTTCATGTAGTGTAACATAAGCATGTATAGGTTTTAAACTACTAATTAAATTGCGTGCACACATTAACATAATAGGAATACAGCTACATAACCAAAGCAGACCTACAATTACCAGCCATATCCAGTGAAACCAAGAAAACCAGTTAGGCACCCTAGGCATTTGTGAAAACTTATCAATGATATGATGGATATTGTCTAACTGAATTTGAATAGTTTGAGAAAAATCAGACATATTAAAACAACACATTCCTGGGAACTGTTCACATCCCATGTGTTCTTTTAACAGTAGATAGTCTATAGTCACAAGATTTTGGAGCACTGCAACTTGCACTTCTCCTAATTCTTGGTTGAGTTCCAACAGTATAGATCCAGTCAAATTTGTTGTTTTACTGTATGCACAGGCCAGCTTAGATACCTCCTTCTTCATTCCAATGACAAGTCCAGGAATGAGTGGGATGAATGCAGCTACAACTACAACAGCGCCAGGATCTTTGTTGAAGTTTTTTCATGATCGTCTTCTGGAATGACTCTTCTAGAGAATGTTGATGTTGGAAGTTCTTCTTCATATCGTATCTTAATTCGTTTTCTGTGTAGGCAAATTAGGCTTTGATCCTCTGTATAAACACAAACAAACCCTTTGCCCACCCTTTGATATGCCCTTAATACCATTGTGAAGAACTTATTGGAGATCACCACACAGGAACTACTTTTTTTTTCTTTAAGAGAAAGGAATATTATCAGAAAAATGTACTTCCATAGCTGATAATCTGACACCCTTTAACTGATCAAAATTAAGGATATTTAAAGCATGCATTAATCGGTGATTTGCAGTTAGTTTTATCCTATCAGGGAGTAATCCCCCTTTTCTTTCTTTTTTTTGTTATCATTAATCTACAATCACATGAAGAATATTATGTTTACTAGGCTCTCCCCTATACCAGGTTCCCCCCACAAACCCCTTTACAGTCGCTGTCCATCAGCACAGCAAAATGTTGTAGAATCACAACTTGTCTTCTCTGTGCTGTACAGCCCTCCCCTTTCACCCACCCCCCCATTATGCATGCTAATCATAATACCCCCTTTCTTCTCCCCCCCCCTTATCTCTCCCTACCCACCCATCCTCCCCAGTCCCTTTCCCTTTGGTACCTGTTAGTCCATTCTTGGATTCTGTGATTCTGCTGCTGTTTTGTTCCTTCAGTTTTTCCTTTGTTCTTATACTCCACAGATGAGTGAAATCATTTGGTATTTCTCTTTCTCTGCATGGTTCATTTCACTGAGCATAATACCCTCTAGCTCCATCCATGTTGTTGCAAATGGTAGGATTTGTTTTCTTTTTATGGCTGAATAATATTCCATTGTGTATATCTACCACATCTTCTTTATCCATTCATCTACTGATGGACACTTAGGTTGCTTCCAGTTCTTGGCTATTGTAAATAGTGCTGCGATAAACATAGGGGTGCATCTGTCTTTATCAAACTTGAGTGCTGCATTCTTAGGGTAAATTCCTAGGAGTGGAATTCCTGGGTCAAATGGTAAGTCTATTTTGAGCATTTTGAGGAACCTTCATATTGCTTTCCACAATGGTTGAACTAACTTACATTCCCACCAGCAGTGTAGGAGGGTTCCCCTTTCTCCACAGCCTCGCCAACATGTGTTGTTTGTCTTTTGGATGGTAGCCATCCTTACTGGTGTGATGTGATACCTCATTGTAGTTTTAATTTGCATTTCTCTGATAATTAGCGATGTGGAGCATCTTTTCATGTGTCTGTTAGCCATCTGTATTTCTTTTTTGGAGAACTGTTCAGTTCCTCTGCCCATTTTTAATTGGATTATTTGTTTTTTGTTTGTTGACGTGAGTGAGCTCTTTATATATTTTGGATGTCAAGCCTTTATCGGACCTGTCATTTACATATATATTCTCCCATACCATAGGGTACGTTTTTGTTCTATTGATGGTGTCTTTTGCTGTACAGAAGCTTTTCAGCTTAATATAGTACCACTTGTTCATTTTTGCTGTTCTTTTCCTTGCCTGGGGAGATATGTTCAAGAAGAGGTCACTCATGTTTATGTCTAAGAGGTTTTTGCCTATGTTTTTTTCCAAGAGTTTAATCGTTTCATGGCTTACACTCAGGTCTTTGATCCATTTTGAATTTACTTTTGTGTATGGGGTTAGACAATGGTCCAGTTTCATTCTCCTACATGTAGCTGTCCAGTTTTGCCAGCACCATCTGTTCAAGAGACTGTCATTTCTCCATTGTATGTCCATGGCTCCTTTATCAAATATTAATTGACCATATATGTCTGGGTTAATGTCTGGAGTCTCTGATCTGTTCCACTGGTCTGTGGCTCTGTTCTTGTGCCAGTACCAAATTGTCTTGATTACTGTGGCTTTGTAGTAGAGCTTGAAGTTGGGGAGTGAGATCCCCCCCTACTTTATTCTTCTTTCTCAGGATTGCTTTGGCTATTCAGGGTCTTTGGTGTTTCCATACGAATTTTTGAACTATTTGTTCCACTTCATTGAAGAATGTTGCTGGTAATTTGATAGGGATTGCATCAAATCTGTATATTGCTTTGGGCAAGATGGCCATTTTGACGATATTAATTCTTCCTAGCCCTGAGCATGGGATGAGTTTCCATTTGTTAGTGTCCCCTTTAATTTCTCTTAAGAGTGACTTGTAGTTTTCAGGGTATACGTCTTTCACTTCTTTGGTTAGGTTTATTCCTAGGTATTTTATTCTTTTTGATGCAATTGTGAATGAAGTTGTTTTCCTGATTTCTCTTTCTATTTGTTCATTGTTAGTGTATAGGAAAGCCACAGATTTCTGTGTGTTAATTTTGTATGCTGCAACTTTGCTGTATTCCGATATTAGTTCTAGTAGTTTTGGAGTGGAGTCTTTAGGATTTTTTATGTACAGTATCATGTCATCTGCAAATAGTGACAGTTTAACTTCTTTTTTACCAATCTGGATTCCTTGTATTTCTTTGTTTTGTCCGATTGCCATGGCTAGGACCTCCGGTACTATGTTAAATAACAGTGGGGATAGTGGGCATCCCAGTCTTGTTCCTGATCTCAGAGGAAAAGCTTTCAACTTCTCGCTGTTCAGTATGATGTTGGCTGTGGGTTTATCATGTATGGCCTTTATTATGTTGAGGTACTTGCCCTCTATACCCATTTTTCTGAGAGTTTTTATCATGAATGGATGTTGAATTTTGTCAAATGCTTTTTCAGCATCTATGGATATGATCATGTGGTTTTTGTCTTTCTTTTTGTTGATGTGGTGGATGATGTTGATGGATTTTCGAATGTTGTACCATCCTTGCATCCCTGGGATGAATCCCACTTGGTCATGGTGTATGATCCTTTTGATATATTTTTGAATTCGGTTTGCTAATATTTTATTGAGTATTTTTGCATCTACATTCATCATGGATATTGGTCTGTAATTTTTTTGTGTGTGTGGTGTCTTTGCCTGGTTTTGGTATTAGGGTGATGTTGGCTTCATAGAATGAGTTTGGGAGAATTCCCCTCCTCTTCTATTTTTTGGAAAACTTTAAGGAGAATGGGTATTATGTC
Source organism: Manis pentadactyla (assembly GCF_030020395.1). Taxonomy (NCBI): domain Eukaryota; kingdom Metazoa; phylum Chordata; class Mammalia; order Pholidota; family Manidae; genus Manis; species Manis pentadactyla. Next base: position 22,823,866 of record NC_080026.1, read on the forward strand.
TTCTCTGTGTGTCTGATAAAATTCCGAGGTAAATCCATCTGGCGCTGGGGTTTTGTTCTTGGATAGTTTTTTGATTACCGTTTCAATTTCTTTGCTCGTAATTGGTTTGTTTAACTTTTGTGTTTCTTCCTTGGTCAGTCTTGGAAGGTTGTATTTTTCTAGGAAGTTGTCCACTTCTTCTAGGTTTTCCAGCTTCTTAGCGTATAGTTTTTCATAGTAGTCTTTAATAATTCTTTGTATTTCTGTGGAGTCTGTCATGATTTTTCCATTCTCATTTCTGATTCTGTTGCTGTGTGTTGATTCTCTTTTTCTCTTAATAAGTTTGGCTAGAGGCTTATCTATTTTGTTCATTTTCTCAAAGAACCAGCTCTTGGTGTCATTGATTTTTGCTATTGTTTTATTCTTCTCAATTTTGTTAATTTCTTCTCTGATCTTTATTATGTCCCTCCTTCTGCTGACGTTAGGCCTCATTTGTTCTTCTTTTACCAGTTTTGATAATTGTGATGTTAGACTATTCATTTGGGATTGTTCTTGCTTCTTCAAGTGTGCCTGGATCGCTATATGCTTTCCTCTTAAGACTGCTTTCGCTGTGTCCCACAGAAGTTGGGGCTTTGTGTTGTTTTGTCATTTTTTCCCATATATTCCATGATCTCTATTTTAATTTGTTCGTTGATCCATTGATTATTTAGGAGCATGTTGTTAAACCTCCATGTGTTTGTGAGCCTTTTTGTTTTCTTTGTAGAATTTATTTCTAGTTTTATACCTTTGTGGTCTGAAAAGTTGGTTGGTAGAATTTCAATAATTTGGAATTTACTGAGGCTCTTTTTGTGGGCTAGTATGTGGTCTATTCTGGAGAATGTTCCATGTGCACTTGAGAAGAATGTATATCCTGTTGCTTTTGAATGTAGAGTTCTATAGGTGTCTATTAGGTCCATCTGTTCTACTGTGTTGTTCAGTGCCTCCATGTCCTTACTTATTTTCTGTCCAGTGGATCTATCCTTTGGGGTGAGTGGCATGTTGAGGTCTCCTAAAATGAATGCATTGCATTCTATTTCCCCCTTTATTTCTGTTAGTATTTGTTTCACATATGCTGGTGCTCCTGTGTTGGGTGCATATATATTTAGAATGGTTATATCCTCTTGTTGGACTGAGCCCTTTATCATTATGTAATGTCCTTCTTCATCTCTTGTTACTTTCTTTGTTTTGAAGTCTATTTTGTCTGATATTAGTACTGCCACCCCTGCTTTCTTCTCTCTGTTTTTTGCCCGAAATACGTTTTTCCATCTCTTGACTTTTAGTCTTTGCATGTCATTGGGTTTGAGGTGAGTTTCTTGTAAGCAGCATATAGATGGGTCTTGCTTTTTTATCCATTCTGTTACTTTCTGTCTTTTGATTGGTGCATTAAGTCCATTTACATTTAGGGTGACTATTGAAAGATATGTACTTATTGCCATTGCAGGCTTTAGATTCGTGTTTACCAAAGGTTCCAGGTTAGCCTCTTTAGTATCTTACTGCCTAACTTAGCTCACTTATTGAGCTGTTATATACACTGTCTGGAGATTCTTTTCTTCTCTCCCTTCTTATTCCTCCTCCTCCATTCTCTATATGTTGGTTGTTTTATTCTGTGCTCTTTAGTGTTTCCTTTAAATGCTTTTAGTGGGTAGTTGATTTTATTTTTTTGCCTTTAGTTAGTATTTGGTTTGTCTGCTTTCTTTGCTGTGATTTTATTTTCTCTGGTGACATCTGTTTAGTGTTAGGAGTGCTCCCGTCTGGAACAGTCCCTCTAAAATACCCTGTAGAGGTGGTTTGTGGGAGGCAAATTCCCTCAACTTTTGATTGTCTGGGAATTGTTTAATCCCTCCATCTTATTTAAATGATAATCGTGCTGGATACATTATTCTTGGTTCTTTGCATCTGCCATTCTGTTTCATTGCATTAAATATATCATGCCATTCTCTTCTGGCCTGTAAGGTTTCTGTCGAGAAGTTTGATGATAGCCTGATTGGTTTTCCTTTATATGTGACCTTTTTCTCTCTAGCTGCCTTTAAAACTCTTTCCTTGTCCTTGATCTTTGCCATATTAGTTATTATGTGTCTTGGTGTTGTCCTCTTTGGGTCCTTTCTGTTGGGAGTTCTGTGTATTTCCGTGGTCTGTTTGATTATTTACTCCCCCAGTTTGGGGAAGTTTTCAGCAATTTCTTCAAAGACACTTTCTATCCCTTTTTCTCTCTCTTCTTCTTCTGGCACGCCTATAATATGGATATTGTTCCTTTTGGATTGGTCACACATTTCTCTTAATAATTTTTGATTCCTGGAGATCCTTTTATCTCTCTCTATGTCAGCTTCTATGCGTTCCTGTTCTCTGGTTTCTATTCCATCAATGGCCTCTTGCATCTTATCCATTCTGCTTATAAATCCTTCCAGAGTTTGTTTCACTTCTGTAATCTCCTTCCGGGCGTCTGTAATCTCCCTCCGGACTTCATCCCTTAGCTCTTATATATTTCTCTGCATCTCTGTCAGCATGTTTATGATTTTTATTTTGAATTCTTTTTCAGGAAGACTGGTTAGGTCTGTCTCCTTCTCAGGTGTTGACTCTGTGATCTTTGTCTGCCTGTAATTTTGCCTTTTCATGGTGATAGCAATAGTTTGCAGAGCTGGCACGAGTGACGTCTGGAAGAACTTTCCTTCTTGTCAGTTTGTGGCCTTCCTATCCTAGGAGAACAGCGACCTCTAGTGGCTTGTGCTGGGCAGCTGCCTCTGATTCCTGCCCAGCTGCTGTGGAGTTTATCTCCGCTGTTGCTCTGGGCGTGGCTTGCCTCAGGTTCCTGCTCCGATATGGTGGAGCTGCGTTGGAGGGGCAGCGGCTGGGATGCTACTTATGTCAGTGAGGGGCCTCCGTGCTCCCTAGTGCCCAGAGATCCCCAGATTCCCTGCCGCTGGACTAAGTGTCCTAGGACGCGTCCTCCAGTTTTGGGTTCCCTGTCCCTTTAAGACTTCCAAAAAGCACTTGCAAAAAAAAAAAAAAAAAAAAGCCACTCGCTTTTCTTTGTCCCTGGGCACCGGCCTCAGGGACCTGCTCACAGGTCTTGCTGTCCCGTTTCCCTAGTATCCAGGACCCCACGCATGCACTGTGTCTGCGCTCTGGTCCGGATGGCTTGGGCTAGTTGTTTAGCAGTCCTGGACTCCCTCTTCTCCCTCCCTGCTCCCACTCCTCTCCTCCCACTGGGAGCTGGGGTGAGGGACGCTTGGGTCCCGCCGGGTTGGGACTTGTATCTTACCCCCTTCGTGAGGCGCTGTGTTCTTGCAGGTGTGGATGTGGTCTGGATGTTGTCCTGTGTCCTCTGGTTTCTATTCTAGGAAGAGTTGTCTTTGTTATATTTTCATAAATATATGTGGTTTTGGGAGGAGATTTCCGCTGCTCTACTCACGCCGCCATCTTGGCTCCACCCCCTTGAGTCTGTATCTTTTATGGAGATACTTTGGATATTTTGTTGCCTTAAGTCATGATGAGAAGATATTTTGCAATACAAGGAATAACAAAATTTTTAACATTCTCCTGGTTTGGTGTCTGAAAGAGTTTTCCTCTGTATTGTGCAATGTCATAAAAGAAAATACTTTTTTAGCACTCTACCATTTAAAAAAAATATTTGAAGATTTTATTGCAGTATAAATGTTTAAACTCAAATTTTTCATCTGTCATGGCAAAGTTACCTAAACATGCTTCTTGAGGGCAGAGATGTGTATATTTATTAGCAAACACACTTGGAGTGCATAACTTCTTTGGCCCTACTACCCATTATAGAAATTTGGTCTCCTTTTTCAGTGCATAAGCTGAAGAGTGACTAGAAACACTATATTGTTCTTAAAGTTTTTAGGGAAAAATCTAAGATTTCTGGTTCACATGGGAAATTTCTAGAAATTCTCAAGTGGTTTCTAAGGCAGTGCTATTTTCCAATTTTCCCTGCAAAAATAGTTTAATTAACATTTCCTAATTAATTCACTGTGGTTGTAGCGTATCATATTTACATTTACATAAATTCAGCTGTGTTAGCATGTCAAAGGAAAAAAATTATTTAAATAGTGAGGAAGATTCTATTCATTAACCTCAAAATGAGCATGTGCCCTGGAATAATTGCGCTTGCAAGAAAGTCCAGTACTGTATAGTGCTGTTCGTTATGAGCAGTTCAGGGCTTTTTAAAGCCAATTTGCCTGCATGTGCTCTCTCCTTATTCACTGACTTGAGTGCCCAGGTCTTATTTTGGGTTTCATGTACGATACCCTCCTCCTTCCAAAAAAATGATATTTTCATTGATTCAAGTTTTTGTTGCCTTTGTTCAGTTTATCCATCCAAGTAAACACATTAGCTTTGTTTCATAAGCTTAGTTCCTCCTCCCATTCAGCATGTTTCTAGTCAGATTCTATCTTGTCAGAGAATGTAGACTACTGTTGGTCAATATAGTATTTAAGATGCAGTTAAAAGATAAATCAGGACCTATAAAATGATAACGTGAAAGGCTGAAAGGATTTCTAGATTGTTCAAAAATTTGTGTTGCTTCCTTCATTAGTCTCTACAATTCAGATGTGGATATATTTTATTTTTAGTCATCTGTATAAAGAAGTCCTAATATTATCTCTTTTTTATTTATTCTTTTATACTAATGCAAAATTAATACTTCTTATCACTTACAATGGGGATAGTCCATGGCTAATAATTTTAAAATACTGTAGTAATTTGTAAATGCATTTTTTCCTGAGGATTTCAGGTTATTAAACCTATTTTCCACTGAGTGTGTTCATTTATTTTGTGACTGTTGATCCACCATGTTCAGAAAAAGAACTCCATGGGCATATTTATTAATATCAGGATTCTAATAGGTACTTTAAAGAGTAAATACATATACTAAAATATATGTATGTATATGTGTCTGTATGTAAGCATATGCATACATAAATGTGTGGGGGTATGTTTTTATATGTATATGTGGTTCTGGAGAACTGCAAACCTTTCAGTATGAAATATTTGGTGAGTTTTTGATTATTAGAAAAAATGTTTTTCTTCATTTTATTTTAATTTTTTAGTTTTGATATCATTAATGTACAATTACTTGAACATTATGGTTACTAGACTCCCCCCATTACCAAGCCCCCCCACATATCCCATTACAGTCACTGTCCATCAGTGTAGTAAGATACTATAGAATCACTACTTGTCTTCTCTGCATATACTGCCTTTCCCATGCCACCGCCCCCTACATTATGTGTGCTAATTGTAATGCCCTATTTTCCTCCCTCCTTATCCCTCCCTTCCTACACACCCTCCCCTGTCCCTTTCCCCTTAGTAGCTGTTAGTCCATTCTTGGGTTCTGTGAGTCTGCTGCTGTGTTGTTCCTTCCATTTTTGCTTTGTTCTTATACTCCACATATGAGTGAAATCATTTGATACTTGTCTTTCTCTACCTGGCTTATTTCATCAAGCATTGTACCCTCTAGTTCCATCCATGTTGTAGCAAATGCTAGGATTTGTTTTCTTCTTATGGCTGAATAATATTCCATTGTGTATATGTACCACATCTTCTTTATCCATTCATCTACTGATGGACACTTAGGTTGCTTCCATGTCTTGGTTATTGTAAATGGTGCTGCGATAAACATAGTAGTGCGTATGTCTTTTTCAAACTGGGGTGCTTCATTCTTAGGGTACAGTCCTAGAAGTGGGATTCCTGGGTCAAATGGTATTTCTATTTTTAGTTTTTTGATTAACCTCCATATTGCTTTCCACAATGGTTGAACTAGTTTACATTCCCAGAAGTAGTGTAGGAGGGTTCCCCTTTCTCCACATCCTTGCCAACATTTATTGTTGTTTGTCTTTTGGATTTTGGCCATCCTAACTGGTGTGAGGTGATACTGTGGTTTTAATTTGCATTTCTCTGATGATTAGCGATGTGGAGCATCTTTTCATGTGTCTGTTGGCCATCTGAATTTCTTATTTGGATAAGTGTCTGTTCATCTCCTCTGCCCATTTTTTAATTGGCTTATTTGCTTTTTTTGTGGAGGTGCATGAGCTCTTTATATAACTTGGATGATAACCCCTTATCAGATATGTCATTTAGGAATATATTCTCCCATACTGTAGGATGTCTTTTTGTTCTGATGGTATCCTTTGCTGTACAGAAGCTTTTTAGTTTGATATAGTCCCACGTGTTCATTTTCGCTTTTGTTTCCCTTGCCGGGAAGATATGTTCATAAAGAAGTTGCTCATGTTTATGTCCAAGAGATTATTGCCTATATTTTTTTCTAAGAGTTTTATGGTTTCATGGCTTACATTCAGGTCTTTGATGCATTTTGAGTTTACTTTTGTGTATCAGTAATCCAGTTTCATTCTCTTACATGTAGCTGTCCAGTTTTGCCAACACCAGCTGTTGAAGAGGCTGTCATTTCCCCATTGCATATCCATGGCTGCTTTATCGTATATTAATTGACCATATATGCTTGAGTTTATATCTGGACTCTCTATTCTGTTCCACTGGTCTTTGGCTCTGTTCTTGTGCCAGTACCAAATTGTCTTGATTATTATGGCTTTGTAGTAGAGCTTGAGGTCAGGGAGCTTAATTCTGCCTGTTTTATTCTTCCTTCTCAGGATTGCTTTGGCTATTGGGGGTCTTTTGTCATTCCATATGAATTTTAGAACTATTTGCTCTAGTTCATTGAAGAATGCTGTAGGTATTTTGATAGGGATTGCATTGAATCTGTAGATTGCTTTAGGCACGATGGCCATTTTCACAATATTAATTCTTCCTAGCCAAGAGCATGGGATGAATTTCCATTTATTAGTGTCCTCTGTAATTTCTCTTAAGAGTGTCCCATAGTTTTCAAGGTATAGGTCTTTGGCTTCCTTGTTTAAGTTTATTCCTAAGTATTTTATTATTTTTGATGTAATTGTGAATGGAATTGTTTTCCTGATATCTCTTTCTGCTAGTTCATCGTTAGTGTATAGAAAAGCAACAGATTTCTGTGTATTAATTTTGTATCCCACAACTTTGCTGAATTCAGATATTAGATCTAGTAGTTTTGGGGTGGATTCTTTAGGGTTTTTTATGTACAATATCATGTCATCTGCAAACAGGGACAGTTTGACTTCTTCCTTGCCTATCTGGATGCCTTTTATTTCTTTGTGTTGTCTGATTGCCATGGCTAGGACCTCCAGAACTATGTTGAATAAAAGTAGGTGAGTGGGCATCCTTGTCTGGTTCCTGATCTTAAAGGAATAGCTTTCAGCTTCTCACTGTTAAGTATAATGTTGGCTGTGGGTTTGTCATATATGGCCTTTATTATGTTGAGGTACTTGCCCTCTATACCCATTTTGTTGAGAGTTTTTTTCATGAATGGATGTTGAATTTTGTCAAATGCTTTTTCAGCATCTATGGAGATGATCATGTGTTTATTGTCCTTCTTTTTGTTGATGTAGTGGATGATGTTGATGGATTTTGGAATATTGTATCATCCTTGCATCCCTGGGATGAGTCCAACTTGATCATGATGGATGATCTTTTTCATGTATTTTTTAATTTGGTTTGCTAATATTTTGTTGAGCATTTTTGCATCTATTTTCATCAGGGATATTGGTTTGTAATTTTCTTTTTTTGTGGTGTCTTTGCCTGGTTTTGGTATTAGCGTGATGTTGGCCTCGTAGAATGAGTTTGGGAGTATTCCCTCCTCTTCTACTTTTTGGAAAACTTTAAGGAGGTTGGGTATTAGGTCTTCACTAAATATTTGGTAAAAATTCAGCAGTGAAACTACTATTAAGATTTTCTGTTACTTTCTGGGTCAACCTTGGAAGGTTGCATTTTTCTAGAAAGTTATCCATTTCTTCTAGGTTGTCCAGTTTGTTAGCATATAATTTTTCATAGTATTCTCATAATTCTGTGTATTTCTGGGTGTCTGTAGTGATTTTTCCTTCCTTATTTCTGATTCTTTTTATGTGTGTAGACTCTCTTTTTTTCTTGGTAAGTCTGGCTTTGAGTTTGTCTATTTTATTTATTTTCTCGAAGAACCAGCTTCTGCTTTGATTAATTGTTTCTAATGTTTTATTCTTCTCAATTTTATTTATTTCTGCTTTAATCTTTATTATGTCCCTCCTACTGACTTTGGGCCTCATTTGTTCTTCCTTTTCTAGTTTCATTAATTGTGAGTTTAGATTGCTCATTTGGGATTGTTTGTCTTTCCTGAGGTAGGCCTATATTGCAGTATACTACCCTTTTAGCATGGCCTTTGCTGCATCCCACAGATTTTGTGTTGTTGAATCATTGTTGTCATTAGTCTCCATATATTGTTTGATCTCTGTTTTTATTTGGTCATTGAACCATTGATTATTTAAGAGCATGTTATTAAGCCTACATTTGGTTTTTGTGCTTTTTCATTTTGTTCGTGTAATTTATTTCTAGTTTCATCCCTTTGTGATCTGAGAAGCTGGTTGGAACAATTTCAGTCTTTTTAAATTTACTGAGGCTCTTTTTGTGGCCTAGTGTATGATCTACTCTTGAAAATGTTCCATGTGCTCTTGAGAAGGATGTGTGTGTATCCTGTTGCTTTTGGATGTAGATGTTTGTTAGGTCCATCTGTTCTAATACGTTGTTCAGTGCCTCTGTCTCTTTTTTTATTTCTGTCTGGTTGATCTGCCCTTTGGAGTGAATGGTATGTTGAAGTCTCCTAAAATGAATGCATTGCATTCTATTTCCCTGTTTAATTCTGTTAGTATTTGTTTAATTGTTAGTATATGTAGGTGATCCTGTGTTGGGTGTATAGATACTTATAACAGTTATATCCTCTTGTTGGATTGACCCCTTTATCATTATGTAATGTCCTTCTTTGTCCGTTGTTATTTTCTTTGTTTTGAAGTCTATTTTGTCTGATACAAGTACTGCAACTCCTGCTTTTCTCTCCCTCTTAGTTGCATGAAATATCTTTTTCCATCCCTTTACTTTCAGTCTGTTCATGTCTTTGGGTTTGAAGTGAGTCTCTTGTAGGCAGCATATAGACGGGTCTTGTTTTTTAATCCATTCAGTGATTCTATGTCTTGATTGGTGCATTCAGACCATTTACATTGAGGGTGATTATCAATAGGTTTGTACTTATTGCCATTGCAGGTTTTAGATTCGTGATTACCAAAGGTTCAAGGATAATTCCCTTACTATCTAACAGTCTAATGTAACTCACTTTGTGTGCTATTACAAACACAACCTAAAGGTTCTCTTTTTTTTTCCCCTTTTTCTTCCTCCTTCATTCTTTGTGTGTTATGAATCATATTCTGTACTCTTTGTCTGTCCCTTGGGTGACGTCTGTTTAGCCTTAGGAACACCTCCATCTATAAGAGTCCCTCCAAAATGCACTGTAGTGGTGGTTTGTGGGAGGTAAATTCTCTGTACTTTTTCTTATCTGAAAATTGTTTAATCTCTTCTTCAAATTTAAATAATAACTTTGCCAGTTATAGTAGTCCTGGTTCAAGGCCCTTCTGCTTCATTGCATTAAATATATCTTTCCACTCCCTTCCGGCCTGTAAGGTTTTTGTTGAGAAGTCTGATGATAGCCTGATGGGTTTTCCTTTATATGTGATCTTTTTTCTCTCTCTAGCTGCTTTTAAAGTCTGTCTTTATCCTTGATCTTTGCCATTTTAATTATTATATGTCTTGATGTTGTCTTCCTTGGTCCCTTGTGTTGGGAGATATGTGCACCTCCATGGCTTGAGAGACTGTCCTTCCCCAGATTGGGGAAATTTTCAGCAGTTACCTCCTCAATGACACTTTCTATCCCTTTTTCTCTCTCTTCTTCTTCTGGTACCCCTATAATACGAATATTGTTCCATTTGGATTCATCAAACAATTCTCTCAATATTCTTTCATTCTTAGAGATTCTTTTTCTTTCTGTGCCTCAGCTTCTTTGTATTCCTCTTCTTTAATTTCTATTCCATTTACCGTCTCTTCTACTACATCTAATCTGCTTTTAAATCACTTCATTGTATGTTTCATTTCAGATATGGAATTTCTTAATGATTGAATCTCTGACTTAAATTCGTTACTGATTTCTTGAATATTTTTCTATACCTCCATATGTATGTTTAAGATTTTTATTTTGAACTCACTTTCAGGCAGATCGGTGAGTTCAGTTTCATTTGACCCTTTTTTTCTGGGGTTTGTGAGATTTTGGTCTGAACCATGTTCTTTTGACGTTTCATATTTCTGTGTGGTGCCCACAGTGCCCAGAAGCTCCAGTCTCTGGAGCTGCTCAGCCCCTAGAATGAGGTTGTGGGTTATAGGGGAGCAGAGCTGGTGCCTGGGATGAGGAAAGATCTTTTTCCTGATTCCCATCTGCGGTTCCTGTTTCCGGTGTCAGAGCCAGTGGGCCCAGCACACAGGTGTAAGCCTCTGTGCTTTGCATCTCTAGCTGTTGTAGGCGGGGCTTCCCTGTGGCTTCCCTAACACCAGCACAGTGACTGCAGGTTTGTGAACCACTGTTGTCCAGCTAGGAGGAAGGCGCATCAGGCTGCGAGTCACAGTGTGGGGCCTCGGAGCTGAGTTGGCAGCCAGGGGTTAGGGGCACCTGAAGCTCCTCAAAGTTTCCAGCCAGCTGCACAGAGCGCACCCAGACAACCTTGTCCAGCTCTCCTCTCCCCTGCACAGCAAGCTGCGTGCAAACCCCGCTCATTCAGCAGCCCTCTCGCTGCTAGGAAGCCTCTCAGACTGCCTGCCTTTCCTCTGACACAGAGTGGCCGGGTGTGGATCCCCTCCTCCACAAATGGCCGGAATCTGTCTCTCAAGGACTCCACCTGTCTTAGCGCCCCAACATCCAGAGCACCACACAGTGTAGGTTTCTGCTCCCAAAGCAGACCTCCAGGGCTGGGTGTTCAGCAGTCCCAGGCTTCCACCTCATCCCCTGCTCCATTTCTCTTCCTCCTGTCGCTGAGCTGGAGTGGGGGAAGGGCTTGGGTTCCTCCTGATTAAGGCTATCATATGTTACCCAGTTTTGTGAGGTCTGTGTGCAGTCCCTGGTTTCGTGAGGTCTGTGTGCAGTCTGGTTCAGCCTTCTTTCTTGTTGTTTTAGGGTTAGTTGTATCAATTAACTACATTTTTATACTATCTGTGATTTTGGGAGGAATTCTCCATCTCACCTCTCACACCTCCATCTTGAATCCCCTGTTTTTCTTCATTTTAATATCAATGAAGAAAATAGCAAGTCATTATGATTAAACTAAAGATTATTAAGGCTTGGGTTCATTTGATATGAGTGAATTCCTGAGTAAATTGTGTCCTGCTATATTCACTGGGAATAAATGAGAAGAGATTATGTAAAATTGTGAGCAATTATCAGTTATTCCATTGTAGACAGTTTATCTAGAAATCACAAAAAGCAATTATTTTATTTGGAATTACTCTTCAGCTCTGTAGAGCTCAGGGAAATCATCTCACCAGAGACTGTGTCCCAACTTGACTTACTAAATCGGCCTAATTTCATATACAGCATTTTCAACCTGATCCCGTTAGGAAATACTAACAATATGTTTGTTAACTTAGAATTTTTACTCATTTTTTTCCACCTTATTTCCCCTACCTTTAATCTTTCTTTTAACTCTATTTTAATCTTAACCTTGCTACAAATGCTGCAACTAGAAAGAGGTTAAGTGTGAAAACTAATTCTAGCTGGATGAAAAACAGCTTAAATATATTCTTAAATCAGTTTCATCTTAAAGAACAATCATGAAATGTGGAAACCACCCATAAACTTCTCCTAAAATACCTTTTGTTTTACATTATTTGACTGTTTAATTAAGAACTTTCACTGAAGAGATGCAAAGTTCTAACATTTTGTCCATTTTTACCTTTCTTGAAAAATGTCAGCCACATAGAGAGTTAGACACTAGGTAAACAGTGGTAGAATGTGTATTTTAACTATTACCTAAATTAAGCAGAGGTTGATAGTGGTATAAATTTCAGTGTTTTCTTCTATAATCATCAGAAACAGAGTAGTTAAACATTTTTAATTTGCCAGTAATTCTTGTCACAAAGTAATACTCCCCTCTGCTGGAACTTTAGGTTTTTGCTCAAAAGAAAAGCTGTAATGATCGTTTATATATGTATTTTTTCTTTTTCAGTCTGATGCAACAATTTTTTTACAAAGGTTTTTGTAGGAATTCTGTAAACAAAGTTCATCTTCTCTGTAATTTTCCGCCACAAATTGAGATGAAGACATTTTCAAAAGTCTCTATACATAGCAGTTTTAAAAAGCAGTTTCTTTCCTACTTGTATCTTAAAATTCTTCATGAAGTATTTTTGATTTTCTTTTATTTGCTAAACAATCTGCTTTTGACAGGCAGCCACTTTTCATTCTAGAAATTTATTGAAACACCTGAATTATTTCTCTTTCATTTAAAAATCAGAACAATACCTTCAAGTTCAGCAAGTCAACTGGCTTCACTGGGAATAAATGAGAAGAGATTATTTCACCCAACTGAGTACATACACCAACACTGTGTGGCAGTAAGCTGAAAGTGAATAAACAATGTGATGGTGCCATTTGTAATCCCAGTTACTGATCTGCTATTAGGGATCCTGGGTTGCTGTTAGTGACATGACATAACCTGCTAACACAGGAATCAAGTGAAGATAGTAATGTTAATTTATATATTAAATATTACCTAAGCTTAATTTAGCTCCTATTTTTTTAGATAAAAAATTGTAAGCATAAGTTTTTAAATACTTTCTTTACCCAAGAGGGTTATTTTATAGCAACTATCTTAGAACCCATTGATCTGCAGGATAAGAAAAACTGTTTATCTCTTTGACCTACTTGGACAACTTTGAAACTGAGTAAAATAGGACATGTTCTCATGTAAATACTTACCTTTGGTATATAGTTATATGATTCCTGCTCACATTACTACTGTAAACTTCATCTAATTTTCCTTTCTCCTTACCTTGTCTCTTCACTACTCTGTACACTTGAAATAGAAGTGTACCTCCGAAGGGCTTAGCTGAGGTGCTTCATTAAGCATTAGCAATGCTTCATTCAAAGGAAGATGATTTCATGGTATTTCAAAAGATTTTAATAAAACTTCTTAAACATTTTATTCTACCTTATCTATAGTACATTTGGCCCCTGAACAAAACAGTTATTGGGGTGCCAACCCCCTGCACAGTCAAAAATCCATGTGTAATTTATGACTCCTTGGGACTTAACTAATAATAGCCTACTGTTGACTGGAAGTCATTCTGACAATATAGACAATAGATTAACACAAATTTTGTATGTTACATGAATTCTATACTGCATTTTTACAATAAAGTAAGCTAGAGAAAGGAAATGTTTCTTCAAATTTTGTCACTAATTTCCAAAAATGTTTCTAATATATTAATTGAAAAATATCTGCATATAAGTGGACCCTCAAAGTTCAACCCTGTGTTCAAGGGTCAACTATATTTTTAATTATTAAGCTGAGGTTCGTCATTTTTTTTCTTAAGCAGTTTAATCAACTATTCTGGTTTTGTTCCTTTGCTTTTAAGTTAGTAATAGGAAAAGTAATAAGATATATGCATAAATATACTGTGTGGGTGTTTGTACAAATGTATGTATAAATGTGGTAAATTGTTCATACCCTTTTAAATGACAAATATGAAGCAGTATGTAGGGGATCCATTTTAGTAAAATTGCATGTGTGTGTGTGTGTTGTGCACTCATGAATAGTATTGCTTGCATTCAATTTTCCTATTTTTAAGCAAATAAAAATCGTAGTAATTGCTGAACTTTGTGTATTTATTAAACTCAAGAGATGGTTTTATGAAAGATTCCAATCTAAGGTTAAAAAAAATCTTTTACACTGCATGTTTCAATTTTAGACATTATTGTCTTCCTACTATGAAAAAATGAAGAAGTTAGCACTCATACATTCACTCTATCAAGATTTATATGTTCATCATCTTTTTAGCAACTGTAATTCTTACAGTTGTTTAGTTTTCTTTAATGGAGTCAAAGCTCACCACTGTGTATGTGTGTGTGTTATGTGTAAGTAGTCATGATTCAATTGGCTGGATTTCATGATTGAAATCCATGTATCTCCTCTGCCACTGTATCTCCTCTGCCACTATTCCCCACCAAAACTTTATTTGCTGTGTTTGCGAAGTCTGTTCTAGGTTCACAAGATTATACCTGTTACCTTTATATTGGAATGAGATCATTACTAAGTATGAATCTTTAAACTCTTTCTCTTAGAACTTTGTAAATTTTATCTCATTGTCTTTTCAGCATTTATTTTTCTACCTTGTAGGTGTTTTTCTGCCTGGAGCCTGATGCATGCTTTATTTAGGCTTAATGTTTGATGACCATATTATGATTTTTACAATTTTCTTCTTTGCTTATTTCACACATTTGTGAGAATTTCTGGGTTTTTGAGAGTGGGTTGAAGTTGGAAGTTGTATAGAACCCATCTATAATTTTCTAGGCTTTTGTTTCTATGTGTAATACTAACTTCTGCCTCTTCTTTTAATTACTACTAGAATATTTCCCTTTTTTCTAAAGGTGTGTGTGTGTGTGTGTGTGTGTGTGTGTGTGTGTGTGTATTTGTGTGGTAAAATATCACATAACATAGAATTTGCCATCTGAACTATTTTTAAATGTACACTTCAGTTCAGTGGTATTACATTTGTATTGTGCCAACATCATCACCACCCATCTTCAGGACTCTTTTCATCTTATAAAACCTAAGCTTTATCTATTAAAAAATAACTCCTTATTCTCCCCTTCTCCCTCAGACCCTGGCTCCCTCAGACCTTATATTATAGGAATTTTAGTATCTGATTTTGACTATTCTGAGTGCTTTACATAAGTGGAATAACAGTATTTGTCTTTCAGTGACTAGATTAATTCCCTTAATATAATGTCCTTAAGCTTCATTCATGTCATGTCATATGTCAGTATTTCCTTCTTTAAAGTTGAATATTCCTTTGTTAAAGTTGAATATTCCTTTGTATGTGTATGCCATATTTTGATTATCCACTCATTTTTTGATGGACACTTGGGCTGCTTCCATGTTTTGTCAGTTGTGAATAATGCTTTTGTGAACGTGAGTGTACAGGTATCTCTTTGAGACCCTGATTTCAAGTCTTTTCAGTATATACCAAAAGTGGAATGGCTAGATGATATGGTAATTCTGTTTTTAATATTTTGAGGAGCTACCATACCATTTTCCACGGTTGTTAAGTACTATTTTACATTCACCAACAGTGCTCAAAGGTTCCAATATCTTGTCATCATCCCCAACATTTGTTTTTGGTTTTTTTTTAGGTACTAGCTGTCCTAATGAGTGTGAGTTGGTATCTCTGTAGTTTTGATTTGAATTTCCATGATTTGTGATACTGGGCATCTTTTCATGTCCTGATTTGTGTACCTTCTTTGAAGAAATGTCTATTCCAGTTTTTTGCCCATTTCAAATTGGAGTATTTGTTTTTGTGATTCTGAGTTTAGTTCTTGTATGTATTCTGGCTTGTGATCCTTTGGTGGATTGCAAATATTTTCTCCCATTCTGTGGATTGCCTTTTACTGTTAATAGTGTCTTCTAATGCACACATTTAAATTTTTTCATGATGTCCTATTTACCTTTCTCTTTTGCTTGTTCCTTTGGTGTCACATCCAGTAAATTATTGCAGAATCAAATGCTGTGAAGTTTTTGCCCTATGTTTTCTTTTAAGAGATTTCTAGTTTTAGGTCATTGATTTTGGTTTTTGATGCATTTGGAGCTGATTTTTTTTATACATGGTGTTATGTGAGGGTCCAACTTCATAACTTCTAGTATGTCGAGGTAGTTTCCTTCTGTTCCTGGTTTTGAGTTTAGTGTTCCTTGGTTTGAGTTTAGTATCATGAAAGTGTTAAATTTTTATAATGCTTTTTGTGCATCAAGATTATCATGGTTTTTTCCCCCTTTGTTCTTTTAATATGGTGTTTTACATTGATCAATATTCAGACGTTTGAACCATCCTTGGATTCCAGGAATAAATCCTACTTAGTTGTAATGTATAATCTTTTTACTCTGCTGTTTCAGTTTGCTAGTTATATTGTCAAGGATTTTTACATCAACATTCATAATAAATACTGGCCTGTAAGAAAATGGAGTTTTATTGTAGTGTCTTTGGCTTTGGTATCAGTAATGCTAGCCACAAAGAATGAATTAGGAAGTATTCCCTCCTGTTTTAATTTTGGAGGAGTTTGGGAAGAACTGATATTAGTTCTGTAAATGTTCGGTAGAATTTACCAGTGAAGTCATCAAGTCTAGGGTTTTTCTTTGTCAGAGATTTTTTAAAATTTTTTATTCAGTCTTCATTAGTTTTGGGTCTATTCAGATTTTCTATATCCTTTTGATTTAATTTTTTTTTTTTTTTTTTGGCATTTGTGGCAAACCCACTTTATTAGCATAGGAATGTCAGAAGGCTGGGGCTTAGCTATTGTCAGCTATCGTCTCAGTAATCCAGTCCACAAAGTTGCACACCTTGATGTAAACCCCAGCCAGGCTTGTTCTTTTGGGCACAGCCATAGCCCCAGGAGACAATTCCTTGAAGCTGTCCATTGCAGACCACAGGGCCGCCAGAGTCACCTTGGCAGGAATCCTTGCCTCCCTTGAGGAAGCCAGCACAGACCATGTTGTCAGTGATCTGCCCAGGGTAGGAGGCCTCACACTGGGCCTGATTTTGACTTAATTTAATTTTATGTTTCTAGGAATTTGTCCATTTTATCTGTATGATCCAATTTGTTGACATAGAGTTCATAGTGCTCTCTTATAATTCTTTTTTATTTTTGTATTGTTGGTAGTAATACCCCACTTCCACTTCTGATTTAATTTGAATCTCCTTTTTTTAGTCCATCTGTCTAAAAGTTTTTTGATTTTTTGATCTTTCCAAGTATTAGCTTTTGGTTTCATTGATTGTGTTTTTCTATAGTCTGTTTATCTCTGCTCTAGTCTTTACTATTTATTTCCTTCCATCTGTTTTAGGTTTGGTTTGTTCTTTTTTTCTAGTTTCTGAAGTTGTAAAGTTAGGTTGTTGATTTGAGATTTTTGTTGTTTTTAAATGTCAGGGTTGATAGTTCTGAATTTCTCCCTTAGTATTGTTTTAGCTGTGTGCCATAAGTTTTGGTATATTGTATTTTTGTTTTCATCATCTCTAAGTATTTTCTAATTTGCCATGTGATTTCTTTCTTGATCTATTGGTTAAGACTTTGCTGATAAATTTCCATGTTTGTGAAATGTCTATTTTTCCTTATGTCTAACTTCATCTCATTGTTGTTGGATTAGATACATTGCATGATAATGATCTTTTCAAATATATTAAGACTTAATACGTGTGCTAATATATAGTATATCCTGGAAATGACCCAAGTGCACTTGAGAAGACCACGTGCATTCTGTTAGGTAGAACGTTCTGAATACATCTCTTATATCTGGTTGGTTTATTGTGTTATTCAAGTCCTCTGTTTCTCTTCTGTGTTTTTCTATCCATTAATGAAAGTGGTTCTCCAACTATTAATTATAAAACTGTATTTCTCCCTTCAGCACTGTCAATTTTTTCTTCATATACTTTCATGGTCTGTTATTCTGTTATTAGGTGTGTAAATGTTTATAAATTGTTATTTTTGCTGTATTGAACATTTTAATATAGAATGTACTTCTTTGTCTCTTGTATTCTTTTTTGATTTAAAGTTTATTTTATCTAAAGTCTACTATGGTAGCCGCCTCCACTCTTTTGGTTATTATTTGCATGGAATATCTTTTTCCATTCTTTCACTTTCAAACTATATGTCTGTGTATCTAAAGTGAATTTCTTGTAAACAACATATAATTGTATTATGCTTTTTTATCCATTCTGCCTATCTGTATTTTGATGTAGAGCTTAACCGTTAACATTTAACATAATTACTGATAGGAAAGGTATTATTTCTGTCATTTTGGTATTTATTTTTCATAAGTCTTATAGCATTTTTCTCCCTCATTTTCTACATTTTTACTTTTGTGCTTAGTTGAAATTTTTTTGGTAGGGAAATATCTAAATTCCTTTTTTATTTGCTTTTGTTTATATTTATAGATATTTTCTTGGTGGTTACAATAGGGATTGCATTTAACATCATAAAGTTATAACACTAGTTTTAATTTATACTATGTTACATCAATAACATACAAAATCTTTGCTCGTTACTACTCCCTTTCTACCCCTTTCAGTTTTGATGTCATAAAAATTCACCTTTAAAACTTGTGTGCCCAAAACCATAAACTAATCATTATTCAAAATGCACTAGTCTTTTAAATTATGCAGAAAACAAATGGAGAATTACAAACTATGGTTACAATAATACTAGCTTTTAAAATTCCTCATGGATGTACCTCATTGAAATCTTTATCCCTTCATATGGCTTTGATTTACTGTCTCATTTCTTTTCATTTCACCTTGCCAGACTCCCTTAAGGTTTAGTGGTAAACTCCTTTGACTTTTAATTATCTGGGAATGTATTAATTTCTCCCTTGTTCTTGAAGGACAGTCTTTGCTGGATATATGATTCATATTTCTTTTCTTTTGGCACTTTGTATATATTGACTCACTTCTTTCTTGCCTCTAAAGATTTTGATGAGGAGTCAGATGATAATCTTATGGAGGATTGCTTGCATGTGAAGAGTTGCTTCTGTCTTACATCTTTCAAAAGTTTGATTATAATGTGCCTCTCTTGTAGGTCTCTCAGTTCATCTTAGTTATAGTTCATTTAGCTTACATGGTTATATTCATGTCTTTCATCAAATTTGGAATGTTTTCAGCTATTTCATCAAATAATCTCTCCTCATTTCTCTGTTCTCCTTCTGGGATGCCAACAATGCATGTGTTGGTCTGTTTGGTGGTGTTCCACAGGTCACTTAGGCTCTGTTGACTTTTTCTCAGTTCTTGTTCTTTCGTTTCCTCAGACTTGATCATTTCCATTGTCCTATCTTCGTATTGACTGATTGCTTTCTTTTGCCTGCTCAAATCTGCCTTCTAATCCCTCTGGTAAATTTTTTTTCATTTGTGTACTTCTCAACTCGAGAATTTTTTTGTTTCCTTCTTCTTTATTGGTGTTTGCATTTTGTTCATAGATAATTTCCTTGTCTTTCTGCACATCTTCCATTAGTTGTGAGCATCTTTAAGGCAATTGTTCTTAAAGTTTTTGTTTAGTAGATCTGCCATTAGGTCTTTTTAAAGAATAACTTCTGTTCATTTATATTTTTCTTTTGAATGGGCCTTGTTTTCCTTTGTATGTCTGGTATTTTTTGTTTGAAAACTGGACATTTGGATCTAATGATACAGTTACTCTGAATAGTTTTCTCATTCTGCAGGGTTTGCTGGTTTTTTTATTTGTTTACTGTTTCTGTTTTTTGATTGCACTGTAGCCTGTTTCTGTGTTGAAGATAGTCTGATGTGTAAACTTAGGTCTTAGGTTCTTTTGAGGCTGTACCTTTCTCTGGACATATATGGTGACATTCTGATTTCCCCTTATATGCAGTTTCTTTTGAATGTCCTAGTCTTTAATAGCTCCCAAAAAGAAAAATAAAATAAAGGAAGAGGGACTTGCAGCAATAAAGGGAGATGGACCAACAAGGACCACCAGTCTCTCTCTGTTCCTTTGAAATGGGAAGCCATGAGTAAAGCATAGACATTTGGGTGACAGGGTCATTTTTAGTCATCCTTTCACCTCAAGCTGTGTGCAGGCTGCTGCAGGAACAAGTGCCTAGCTGCCTTCCATTGGGGTGAGTGGTGGGGAATGGGTAACTGCTACTGTGCTGAGAGCCAGAATTGATCAACATTAAATTGCTTTCCAAGTCTTCCCCCTTTAGTATACTCTAGAGTTTCTAAGTAGTTAGATTAGACAGATTCTGCCAGTACTGTTGCTTTCTAGATGTGGAGACAAATTTCTTGGTGCTTCCTACTCCACCATTTTACCATAATCCACCTAGAGAATTTCTTTTTAACTTTTTTTTTTTAATTAGATAATGCAAGAACAGAGAGTCTCTTGATTCTGTTTTGCTCCATGATACTTACCTACATGACCTCTTATTGGCCTTCCAAAGTTTCTGGGATAAACATGTATTACTTTCTACTGAGAAAAAAACAAGTATATGACTTAAGAAATATAGATGTCTATAAAAAAATAATTGTACATATACACATCTGAAAAAAGAAGTGGATAGCCAGCCTTAAACATCTGGGATGCTAACAATTTTCTTTCAGAATGCATCCATATGCTGTTTTTGTTCCACCAAAGAAAAGCTCAGAGATGATATTGATGGCTTTTTTTTTTATGTTCACAGGTTTTTTCCCCATGCCACTTGAGTCTAACCAAACACTTCATTGGGTGTCACTAGTTCTAAAAGCTTCTGCTTGTAAGTAAGTTGTGTGATATTGGGTGGGTCTTTTAAAATCTTTTTGCTCAGTTTCCATTTTTATAAAAAATGGACTGTACATTCTTCAAGGTCCTTTTCTTTACTAAATCCATGAGTTTATCCTTTGTTGTATAATTTTACTACCTTTTCTGCTTTTACATTCATATATCTTATTCCAGATTCTAAGCTTCTTGAGGATAGAGGCCAACTTTTATATTTCATCATTCCTATAGTGCTTATCACATGACCTTTTAATAAGTAAATACTTGCTAATTACTTGTTATATTGGATTGATTGAGACTCTGCCATCATCTTAGAGTTACTTGGTTTTCTTATTAACTATAATACAAGGAGGCATTTTTACAGAATAAATATTTAACCCTTTATCAGAATGCACTTATTTTCTTCTTCATTTGAAATGTCATTCCCAGTAACATGGGTGTTTCAATGTAGTAAAAATGTTTCTTTAAGAAGTGTCTGAAGCTGAAGCCATAAACTCACACACACACACACACACACACACACACACACACACACACACACACACACACGTCACCCAAACACATATACATACAGAAACATACATTCACATGGAAATTGTAAAATATACCAAATATATGTTGTTTTGCCATCTTATTAATATCTTTGGCCAAGAGAAGTTAATCATGAAATGTTATCATTGCATGACAATATCATCATAAAATGTATATGTAGTTTACACAGCTGACCGGTTGAGTGCCTACAATATGTGACATGAAAGGACTTGTAAGTGACTTAAAACAATAGTATTATTTTGACACAGCAATAATCTGTTTGACTTAGAAGCGCTTGTTGTATTCTATAATTTATTTATTCCCAGATGTAGTTTATGGTATTGCCATGTAAGTCTTGTGATTGGTGCTTTTTAAAATTTGGTAATTCTAAGAGTAGTATTCAAAATTAGGTTTAATCTTGTCAGTGTAGATAGATGTATGCTGTTGTTAGTCAGCAAGCCAAGATGTCTTTGGTCAGTTGACCAGACTTCAAAAAATAATCTCACTTGAGGGACTTTCCCAGGCATCTATACATATTGGTTTTCCCTTAATGGTTTAGTATTGTATTAGTCAAAAAGAAAGATTAGAAACAGCCTGAAATAAAGAGATTAAGTTGGCTGTGCATATGCAGTAGATCTTTGTTTGCCATTCCTAGGGTGGGAAAACACTTGACATCTGTCTGGATATTAGCTATATGTGGAAATAAGTCATTAGTGTTAATTATTTCTTTCCTAGTAATCATTTGCATTGTTGGCCAAACAGTTAATCCAAAAATATACTATATAGAGATAGTGAAGTAGAGGTAGAGGCTTTGAGTGGGGGTTTGGAACTGAGAAAAGCACCATGAGAACTATATAACTGCTCGTGTAATCTCAGAACCAGTGAAGGACATGGTTCATAATTCTCAGAAATATATCAACATGTCTTTTTTGGAAAGCATAGGAATGGGTAATTATCATGATAAATAAGCCACTTCAGTTGATAAGTGGAAAGAGTAGATATACACATGATTGAATCTTGAACTTACTCATTTAGTAATCCTGCTTTGGTTAACATGTTTTTAGAAGTCTAAAATTCCAAATATAGTTATGGTAAGTAGTGGTCAATGAATGTATTTCAGTGTTTTCACCTTTTAACATCCCTTCAGTTGTAAAGGTGTAGGTTGTAAGGATCTTGATGTCATGGAAAATGTAGATAGGCTATTCTAATCAGGCAGCTTCAGGTGACATTTTTATAATTCCTGTCATTTTTGTCCTTTGTAATGAAGGAATAAATTTTACATAATATGTTCCTGATTTATAATATAGAAGTTGTTTGGAATTGTTGTAGTCATAACAATTCTCCACCTTATGTATCCACCTTTATATATGTGACAGAACTGTGTAGATTGACCTAAGACAGTAGAAATTCACAGCTACAACTGCCACTTATTCGAGCTCACTTATTTGAGACAATACTATAAAGCAGTGGTTCCTAGACCTGGTGATACAGCCGAGTCAATTGCTATATACTTTCCTCATAAGACTGCTCGCTGCATCCCACAGAAGTTGGGGCTTTGTGTTGTTGTTGGCATTTGTTTCCATATATTGCTTAACCTCTATTTTAATTTGGTCATTGATTCATTGATTATTTAAGAGCATGTTGTTAAGCCTCCATGTGTTTGTGAACCTTTTTGCTTTCTTTGTACAATTTATTTCTAATTTTATACCTTTGAAGTCTGAAAAGTTGGTTGGTAGAATGTCAATATTTTGGAATTTACTGAGGCTCTTTTTGTGGCCTAGTATGTGGTCTATTTTGGTAAATGTTCTATGTGCACTTGAAAGAAATGTGTATCCTGTGGCTTTTGGATGTAGAGTTCTGTAGATATCTGTTAGGTCCATCTGTTCTAGTGTGTTGTTCAGTGCCTCTGTGTCCTTAACTTATTTTCTGTTTTGTGGATCTATCCTTTGGAGTGAGTGGTGTGTTGAAGTCTCCTAAAATGAATGCATTACATTCTATTTCCTCCTTTAATTCTGTTATTGGGTGCATATATATACTTATGATGGTTATATCCTCTTGTTGGACTGAGCCCTTTATCATTATGTAATGTCCTTCTTTATCTCTTGTTACTTTCTTTGTTTTGAAGTCTATTTTGTCTGATACTTATACTGCAACACCTGCTTTTTTCTCCCTATTACTTGCATGAAATATCTTTTTCCATCCCTTGACTTTTAGTCTGTGCATGTCTTTGGGTTTGAGATGAGTCTCTTGTAAGCAGCATATAGATGGGTCTTGCTTTTTTGTACGATTTATTTCTAGTTTATTACTCTGTGTCTTTTGATTGGTGCATTCATTCCATTTACATTTGGGTGATTATTGAAAGATGTGTACTTATTGCCATTGCAGGCTTTAGATTCATGGTTACCAAAGGTTCAAGGTTCGCTTCTTTACTGTCTAACTTAACTCACTTATTGAGTTATTATAAACACTGTCTGATTATTCTTTATTTAGCCTTAGGAGTACTCCCATTTAGAGCAGTCCCTCCAAAATACCCTGTAGAGGTGGTTTGTGGGAGGCAAATTCCCTCAACTTTTGCTTGTCTGGGAATTGTTTAATCTCGCCATCATATTTGAATGATAGTCGTGCTGGATACAGTATCCTTGGTTCAAGGCCCTTCTGTTTCATTGTATTAAATATATCATGCCATTCTCTTCTGGCCTGTAAGGTTTCTGTTGAGAAGTCTGATGATAGCCTGATGGGTTTTCCTTTATAGGTGACCTTTTTCCTCTCTCTAGCTGCCTTTAAAACTCTGTCCTTGTCCTTGATCTTTGCCATTTTAATTATTATGTGTCTTGGTGTTGTCCTCCTTGCTTCCCTTCTGTTGGGAGTTCTGTGTGCTTCCGTGGTCTGAGCGACTATTTCCTCCCCCAGTTTGGGGAAATTTTCAGCAATTATTTCTTCAAATACACTTTCTATCCCTTTTTCTCTCTCTTCTTCTTCTGGTACCCCTATCATGCAGATATTGTTCCTTTTGGATTGGTCACACCGTTCTCTTGTTATTGTTTCATTTCTGGAGATCCTTTTATCTCTCTCTGCATCAGCTTCTCTGTGTTCCTGTTCTCTTCTTTCTATTCCATTAACAGCCTCTTGCATCTCGTCCATTCTGCTTTTAAGTCCTTCCAGAGATTGTTTTATT
Source organism: Manis pentadactyla (assembly GCF_030020395.1). NCBI lineage: Eukaryota > Metazoa > Chordata > Mammalia > Pholidota > Manidae > Manis > Manis pentadactyla. The sequence goes on from NC_080026.1 coordinate 22,848,003, forward strand.
TCTGTAGTCTCCCTCCCTACTTTGTCCAGTAGCTCTTGCTTTTTCTCTGCAGCTCCATCAGCATGGTTATGACCTTTATTTTGAATTCTTTTTCAGGAAGATTGGTTAGGTCTATCTCACCAAGCTCCTTCTCAGGGGTTGTCTCTGTTAGTCTGGTCCTGTTGGCCTGGTCTGGATCAAATTCTTCTGCCTTTTCATGGTGATAGAGGTAGTTTTGGGAAGTTGGCGCGTGTGTCAGCTAGGAGAATGTTCCTTCTTGCTAGTTTGTGGCCTTCCTCTTCTGTGAGAATGGTGACCCCTTGCGTCTTTTGCTGGGCAGCTGCTCACAGACGGGTCTCTGATTCTTGCCCATGCTGGTGTGGAGGAAGCTCTGCACAGCTGTTGTGGGCGTGGCCGGCCTCCGGCTACTGCTCCGCTATGGCCGGACTGCAGCAGAGGGGGAGTGGGCAGGAGTCTGTTTATCACCGTGAGGGACCTCAGAGCTGTGCTGCCGCCCAGGGCGTTAGGGTGCCTGGAGTTCCCCGGGATTCCCAGCAGCTAGGCTGATTTCACCAGGACGCTTCCGTGCAGCTGTGAGGCCCCTGTCCCTTTAAGACTTTCTAAAAGCATTCGCTTTTCTTCTGTCCCAGGGGCCCCAGCTGCGGGGACCCGCTCGCAGATTTTACTGTCCCGGTTCCCTAGTATCCAGCACACCAGGCACTGTGTGTCTGCGCTCCCGGTGCAGAGAGCTAGGGCTGGGTATTTAGCAGTCCTGGTCTCCCTCTCCCTCCTTGCTCTGACTCCTTTCCTCCCACCGAGGAGCTGGGGTGAGGGGCATGCTTGGGTCCCGCCTGGCCACGGCTTGTATCTTACCCTCTTCATGAGGTGCTGGGTTCTCGCAGGTATAGATGTTGTCTGGCTGTTGTACTATATCTTCTGGTCTCTCTTTTAGGAATAGTTGTATTTGTTGTATTTTCAAAAATATATATGGTTTTGGGAGATTTCCGCTGCTCTACTCATGCTGCCATCTTGGCTCCTCCCTGAATTGAAGGTTTTTTATGTGAAAGTAGTGTCATAAATGGGGTTAAGATTTGGAAAAAATAAAAGAAGTTCCCATGTATTTCCTATCAAGAAATAATGGTGATTTAAAGTAGAATAGGCAGGTAGTGATAGAAATGGATTGGAATGAAATTTTTTAGGCAATAGAATAGACCAATTTTGTTACATGAAATTCTGAAATTGAAAAATTAGGTTTATTCATTTGAGTAAAACATAATTTGAGAGAAAGATCTACTAAAAAATGATAATACAGGAAGTGTACAAGCTAAAGAAGGATGATGAGGCTAAGTCATTCCTTGTGATTACCCATTTCATTGATCCTTGGAATAGTATGCATGAGTAATAGTGGGTTCTGCCAAAAATTCTACATCCAAATAATAATAGTCACCTAGGGTTGCATTTGGTACTGACGTGCATAGACATTCAGCTCTTCTTACTCTTTATGTCTTGTTCTGCTATGATGAAATAGTAAGTAAAATCATAGTATAGAAAGCACCGTATAAGTAGGAGTCCCAGGATCCCCTGCTATAACTTTTTTTTATTAAGTATTTTGTTTTTGTCTGCAGAAGTGTTCATTTTAGAATATTTGTAGACTAGAGTATAATAAAAGACAAAAAAAGCCCACATATAGTTACATCCAGAGATAACCACTATTAATATTTTTGTGTATCTTTTATGAATTCTGTTTTGTTACTTAAAAGTATTTTGCATGTTATTTTAAGTTCTTTATAATTTCCTCAGTTGCTGTAAAATATTCCATCTAATGTGTTATTTAGCCATCCCATTGTGGTTTAATAAACACCAAGAGATTTGAACATTTTTCATGTTTTAAAACTTGTGTTTATTTTGATTACATAATAGTTCTTTAAATGATCTCTTTAAACCAATAGTCTTTATTATATTCAATTAAAATTATTAATATTACTTTTTTAAGGATTTCAAGTTGTTGAAATGAGCAGTCGTAAATCAAAGAGTAACAACTTGATACATGCAGAGTACCTTTCACAGGTTAGTATATATTTTCATTCATCTCAAGGTCTGTTACCATGCAACATCGATCAGAGAAATAGTCATTTTTTAACTTGAATTCTCACTTTAGCACTTTGAAGAATCACTCTGTCCATTCCAAAGGGGGAATGTCTTAGACTATTTCTTAATTTTACCCTTTGTCTGTTTTTGGATAATTAGAACTAACTTTACTCATGTCTTCCTAAATGTGTTTTTATTTCAGTTTATTTTAATATTATCTTCAGAGTTTCAAGTTCATTCCTAAGTTTTACTTCTTTTAATAATGTTATAAATGGTATTGTTTTCTAAATTTCATTTTTTATTTTTACATTGCTGGTGTATCTAAATGCAGTTGATTTTTTTATGTTTTGTACCCTGCAAACTTGCTGAACTATTAATTCTAATAGTTTTATAGTGTATTCCTTAGGATTTTCTGTGTGTAAGATATATAATCTCCAAATAGAGATAGTTTTACCTCTTCCTTTACAATCTGGATGCCTTTCATTTCATTTTTTTTTTTTTTTTTGTCTAATTGCTCCCATTAGAACCTTCAGTACAATTAAGAGTGGCAAGAACAGACATTCTTGTTTTGTTTTTAATATTAGGGAAATGCATTCAGTCTTTCACTATAGAATATGATTTTAGCTGTAGGTGTTCATTGATGCCTTTCAATTAAGTTGAGGAACTTCTCTTAGATTCCTATTATATTGAGTGTTTTCTTCATGAATATTTAATATTGTCTTGAGTGCATACTGTAGTCCAAGTGCTGAAGCATGTATCTATGTATGTCTCTCTCTTAGCGCTTTCAGTAGGGAATGGGCATTCTACCCTGGCATTTCTATTTATCTGGCTTGACCAGAATTCCTGTTTTTGTTTTTTTGTTTTTGTTTTTGTTTGTAATCAAAACTAAATTTTACTGGTATCTAAGGTCCTTCTTTTGTAAAGGAAAATGTTTAAATTAAAAAAAATTTTAGCTGAAATGTAACTTATTTATCTTTGTAAACTACATAAATCTTCCGTGTACAGCTTAATTAATTTCTATACATGTATCTATTTAACCTCCATCTCAGATCACTTTGATTTTTTTGAACCTATGTTTTCACTAATCTTCACTTGATTAACGCTATCTTTTATTTTATACATAGTTGTTGATTCTCTGTTAGACCTTAATAAAGTTTTAAAGAAAATGACTAAGATTTGTCTTTTGATTTCCAATGATCTTACCTAAATAGTGGAAAAGACATTATGATTAGTTGAATCTCCACATAAACTCATTTAAGTGTTTTACAGATACCATCTATTACTTATGTAATACCTATATTGTGTTAAAGATAACTGCCTTACTTAATCTTCAAAAGAGGCCTGTGAGAAATTGTATTGCGTCCATTTCATAGATTAAAGAAGTTAAGATTTAGGAAAGACTGACTTTAAAATTCACGTAATTGGCTCTTCTGACACCAGTCCTTTTATTCTTTTTTCCTCCATAATGGTAAGTATGGATTATTCTATCCCCAGTGAACAGCCTATGGTACATGTTCTGGTACATTATATCTTCGGTACATGAAGGATCAGTCCCATGCTCTCAGTCTGGGAGAAGCAAATAATCTTGGAGTCCTCCTGTTTCTGTTGATGGAGCCAAATCTGAAATAACATCCTAAGATTTTTATCCATGTATCAACAGCAGATGCAGAAAAGGAATGGCTTTAATGGTCCATCTTTCTAAAGAATGTGGTAGACATAATTTTTTAGAACTAAGCCAGCCCACATTCTCAGGCTAACTCAAAATTTAGCTGTTTACAATATTTTTTTTCAATTCATTCCGGTGATTCCTTTTTTTATAGTTTAGGTGAATGTGATTTCTTCCATATAACTGAGCATTTCTTTATATGCTGAGTTACTACTATTTTGCAGGTTGTTTCTTGAATGTGTCATTTCTTTCCAAACATTTGCAGTTTTTAGGGGGCATGGGTTATATTCTTTTAAAATAGTATTACTCTCTGCATCTTATAGGTCCTAAATAACTTTTGATTTTTAAACTTACTCCCTCAGAATCCTGACTTTTATGACAGGTGCATACTGACAGGGTTTGAGCTAAAGCCAGTTTAAGATGTGTTGATCTCAGGAGATTGGAGTATGGTGCCATGAACATTGTTAAATTAGATTACATTATTAGATTCTTTCCTGTCTTTGTTTCTTGGCTGACAATACCTAAAATAATTAGGTATTTATTCATTCACATGTATTAAAATAGCCCTCAAATTACTGATGTATCTCAAGTAATTCTTCTACTGAAACCTTCACAACTAAATTCTCATCCATTCTCTGGGACTTGAGAACTGTTAATTTTGTAGCTCATGAAAGTGGTGACAGAACTCTTGAAGACAAGTTATTTTTTCAGGGAGGTTTGAGTTTATTCAGAAATACCTAATTCTCACTGTTATAAATGTATGTTTTCATTCATTTTTTTTATTGCATGTATAATATTTTCACTTACATTCATTCACTTCTATTTTTTATCAGGTACAAAGAATTTTACGTGAAAGATTTTGTCATCAGAATTCACATAGTAACCTATTTGGAGTACAAGTACAATATAAGTAAGTTTAGCTATCCACTTGTCTGTTAGGAACTTACTTAAAGATGCCTTTTAGGTTTTATAGCAATTATACAGAAATTGTTGCTTTGTGTCTATCATGAACATCCTGAAGCAAGAGCAGATACAAATACTTCCATAATGAGAAAGCCATTTAACTTTCAATCTTCTGTTGTTTCTACTATGTGGTATTATAGAGAGAATTCTGAGCTTCTTCCATCTAATACTGGCAACCAGGTATGGAGTAAAAGGTCCTAAGAGTTGCCACTGTTGTCCCTTGTGAGTCATGTGCCCGAGGGAGAGAAAAAAGGAATGCCAGTTTTCTGTGCATATTCAAGTTAGCTTTAAAAAAAATATTAGCTAGCGAATTATTACAGCCTTCCTTTTTAAATTTTGGTATATTTATTTCATTTCAGACACTTAATTGAGCTGCTAAAAAGAACTGCTATCTGTGGAGAAAGTAACTCTCTTCTCATTATTGGACCCCGAGGATCAGGAAAGACCATGGTAAAGCTGTTGATTTCTGGTGTTTCTTTGCTTTGGTAGGCATGTGATGATTCTTACAGACAATAGTGAAAATGTTTTTTATTGTTTTGTTACTGACATTTAGCTTTTTTTTTTCTTTAAATCATAGAACTCATACAAAAAAGCCTTATAAAGTTACGGTGGTATATTTGAGTTGAGTATATCTTTTTTTACCTTAGTTTTCCCCACCACAACAAATTTTCAGTTGATGTTTGTTCCATAATGGTTCTTTGTCCCTGAAGAATTAGTTGTTGCCAGTGGAAAAAGCAAACTAGCATTTACTGAGCTGTACATTGGGCTTTTAATCTGTGTTTACACCAAACATACAAGTTAGGTATTGTCCCTGTTTATAGATTAGGTAACTATCATACTGTGCTACAATGCATTCTTTTTATTTCCCCCATTATTTTATTATTTATTGTTTAACCCTAACTCAAGCAATTTTTCATGTGTACAGTCACATCTCCTAGAATTCTCTTCTACTTTATATCTTTATTATAATTGCTTGGTTACCCCCCAAAAAATTATTTTTCCTTCTATACACCACTATTTCTTTATTCTTGAGTTATTGTGATTTTCCTTTGTGTTTGACTTTATTGCTATTATGGGTAGTTTCAACAGCAGAACTATGTGACTAGTAAGTTGCTATCAGTGATTATTAACAATAGAAAAATAGCAAAGTGCATACACAGAACAGTCACAGAAATTAAATATGAATAGGTCTCAAACTTATAAACATGTATATTTTCACTCATAATTAAGTAAATTAAATGAAAACTATAGCTGTTTTTTTTCTCAGGTTGACAGAAAACACATAGGATTTGATTGCACACTGAATTTGTGAACTTATGGGAAAATAGAACACATGTCCCTGATGGTAGTGTAAACTGATGCAAATAGAATTAGGGAAAATCTAACCATACTACAAATGCATGTACCTCTTGACTCAGCAGCAGCATTTATAAGAACCCACACTTAGGAAATGATATATGTACACAGTTACTCATTGTAGCTTATTTGTTAGTGAAAGTTGTCATACAACAGTAATGCCTATCAACAGGGTACTGGTAAATAATTCATGGGTACACCCATCACTATTATGCAGCAACAAAGAAGAATAAGGAAACATTTGTGTATAGTCTGTAAAAAAAAGGGAAGAGAAAAATTCATGTATCTATTGGTTTGTATGTGGACCCAAAATTCCCTAAAATTTTAAACAGTCATACAGTGGGTTATTTGTTGAGGGGAATAGGACCTAGGCAAACAGGAACAGGGCTAGGGATCTTCTCCCTATTAATCCTTTTGTAATTTTTGATATGTGGACTGTATGACCATACAATCTATTTAAAAAACTAAAGAAAGAAAAGTTGGTTGAAGCCTGGGGTGTGGTAGTGAACCAATAACTTGGTTAACAGAACAAATCACTAAAGCCATCTAGACAATAGAAAAATAAGAGGAAAAGGAACTTTAAGAATATTGTAAAATATGAAAAAAATATTTAAAATGCATCACAAGTTTTTTTGCACATCACTTACAATATGCTGGGTTTGAATTTTTTCCCCCTTTGGAATTATATTTGATTTCTGTTTTGTGGGAAAAGCTCAGGGGCAGGCTTTTCTTTTTTGCCTTTATAAACTGCTATATCAATCTGGATAGTTAGATCATGCAGTCATAACAACCTTCACTCAGTACCTGGACACAGTAGAAGTATACTGTTTGCTTTTGTGTTAACTAAAAGTATTTGATAAACATCAATGATGACCACTAGAGCTAATTTGTTTTGAGTTTGTGTTGGTTATAAAATTGATAACTGCAAAACTGGACTTCATCTAAGAAAATGAAACTGGATTACTGTCTAACTCTATACACAAAAGTAAACTTGAAATGGATAAAAGACCTGAATGTAAGTCATGAAATGATAAAACTCTTAGAAATAGGCAAAATCTCTTGAATATAAACATGAGCAACTTTTTCCTGAACACATCTCCTCAAGCAAAGGAAACAAAAGCAAAAATGAACAAATGGGACTACATCAAACTAAAAAAACTTCTATATAGCATAGGACATCATCAGTAGAACAAAAAGGCGTCCTACAGTATGGGAGAATATATTCGTAAACAACATATCCGATAAGGGGCTAACATCCAAAATATATGAAGAGCTCACATGCCGCAACACCCAAAAAGCAAATAACCCAATTAAAAAATGGGCAGAGGATATGGACAGACACCTCTCCAAAGAAGAAATTCAGACAGCCAACAGGCACATGAGAAGATGCTCCACATCACTAATCATCAGGGAAATGCAAATTAAAACCACAGTGAGATACCACCTCACACCAGTTAGGATGGCCAACATCCAAAAGACAACAATCAACAACAAATGTTGGCAAGGATGTGGAGAAAGGGGAACCCTCCTACACTGCTGGTGGGAATGTAAAATAGTTCAACCATTGTGGAAAGCAATATGGAAGTTCCTCAAAAAACTGAAAATAGAAATACCATTTGACCCAGGAATTCCACTCCTAGGAATTAACCCAAAGAAAACAAGATCCCAGATTCAAAAAGACATATGCACCCCTATGTTTATTGTGGCAGTATTTACAATAGCCAAGATATGGAAGCAACCTAAGTATCCATCAGTAGATGAATAGATGTTGTACGTATACAAAATGGAATATTATTCGGCCATAAGAAGAAAACAAATCCTACCATTTGCAACAACATAGATGGAGCTAGAGGGTGTTATGCTCAGTGAAATAAACCAGTCAGAGAAAGACAAGTACCAAATGATTTCCCTCATATGTGGAGTATAACAACAAAGTAAAAACTGAAGGAAAAACAGCAGCAGACTCACAGAACCCAAGAAGTGGCTAGCGGTTACCAAAGGGAAAGGGGGTGGGGAGGGCAGGCAGGAAGAGAGAGAGAAGGGAATTAAGGGTGATGAGCACACATAATGTAGGGGGGTGCACAGGGAAGGCAGTATAGAGCAGTGAAGACAAGTAGTGAGTGTATAACTTCTTACTACATTGATGGACAGTGTCTGTAATGCGGAATGAGGTGGGGACTTGATAATAGGGGGGAATCCAGTAACCACAATGTTGCTCATGTGAAACCTTCATAAGGTTGTATATAGATGATAACTTAATAAAAATCTGGTAACTGCAAATTTTTAAGCCTTCTTAATATAAACTCATATCTTTCTTCAGTAAAGGATAATTTGTTTTCCTAGTTTTCATTTTAACTTCAGAAATTCTATATAAATGTTTGAAGAAGACTTTTTTTTAGTTACTACAATTCTTCAAGAAGCCTATAGTGATACTCATATCAGTACAAGAGTAAATGAGGTATAGGAAATCAATACATTAGATCTATTATTCTATCTCAAACTGTATATCTTAAAACAACATTACAACAGAGAAGTTGAATATCAGTGATTTGTACATCAAAGTGGCAAGCCTAACTAACAATATAATCTAAGCAGCTAATGACTGAATTTATTCTGAACTTCATCTTGGAAGTGTCTCCCTAAAAGCATGGAGGAAGTTCAGAAAAAGGAAATAGATCTAATGAACACTTTTAAAAATGTTTAAGTAAATACATATTAAAACTATACTCTGTTTCACTAGTAAGCTGGCTAAAATGGATACATTTTTTAACAGGAAAAGTAAACAGATGGTACAGAGAATTCCTGTATTACCCTCCAACACACAAACACAATTTCCCCTATTGTTAACATCTTGCTTTGGGTGTGGTACAGTTTTTAAAAATGACATACCAATATTGATGCATTATTATTAACTAAAATCTGTTGACATTAAGGTTCACTCTTTGTATTGTGCAATTTTGTACAAACGAATTATGTCAAATTATCTACCAACTCAGCACCTTACAAAATAGTTTCACCACTGTAAAAATCTACTGTGCTTTACCTATTCATCCTCCCACCCCCCAACCCCTGGCAACCACTGGTCTTTTTATTGTCTCCATAGTTTTGTCTTTTCAAGAATGTCATATAGTTGGAATCATACACTATATCACTTTTTCAGATCGGCTTCTTCTACTTAGCAATATGCACTTAAGGTTCCTCCATATCATTTCATAACTTGACAACTCATTTCTTTTAATTGCTGAATAATATTCCATTGTATGAATGTACCACTGTTTATCCATTCACCTATTGAAGGACATCTTGGTTGACTCTCATTTTTGGCAATTATGAATAAAGCTACTATAAGAATTTGGTGCAGGTTATTTTATAGATACAAGTCTTCAACCTAGGAACATAAGGTGTTCAACTTAGGAATAACAGTTGCTGGATCATACAGTAAAACTGTTCAGCTTTATAAGAAGCTGCCAATTTGTTTTTCAAAGTGGCTATACCATCTTGCTTTCTCACCAGCAGTGAACAAGAGTTTCTGTTGCTTTGTGTCCTCACCAGTATTTGGTATTATCTTTTTTTTTTTTTTAATTTTAGCCATTCTAGTAGAGAAGCAGTGGTATCTCATTGCTATTTTAATTTGTAATTCTCTAACAGTATATGATACTAAGCATCTTTCCATATGCTTATTTTTCATCTGTATATTTTTGGTGAGGTATTTTATGACCACTTTTAAATTGGGTTGTTTCTTTTCTCATTGATATGTTTTAAGAGTTCTTTGTAAATTCTGGATATATCAAAGATGTGTTTTGTAAATATTTTCTTCCGCTCGGTGGTTTTTATTAACATTGTCTTTGGGAGAACATTAAGTTTTTAATTTCAAAATGTCCAGCTTATTAATTATATCTTTCATATGTGATTTTGGTATTGCATCTAAAACTTCATCACCAAACCCAAGGTCATGTAGGTTTTCTGTTATATTATCTTCTATAAGTTTTTGAGTTCTTCATTTTACATTTAGGTCTGTGATTAATTTGAGTTAAATTTTGTGAAAGGTTTATGTCTAGATTCATTTTTTTGCATATAAATATCCAGTTGTTCCAGCACTATTTGTTGAAAAGGCTATCTATTCTTCACTGAATTACCTTTGCTGCTTTGTCAAAGAACGGTTGACTGTATTTGTGTGTGTCTGTTACTGGGCGCTCTGCTCTGTTCCCCTGATCTGTTTGTTCTTACATCACACTGTCTTGATTACTGTAGCTTAATAGTAAGTCTTAAAGTGGGGTAGTGTCATTCTTCTACCTTCATGCTTTTGCAATGCTGTCTTGGGTATTGCAGGTACTTTGCTTTTCCATATTAACTTTAGATTAGTCAGTTTATCAATATCCATGAAATACTGGGAATTTTTGTGTTTGTGGGATTTCATGTTCCATCTGTAGATCATATTGGAAAGAATTGGTTTCTTAGCTAGATTGAGTCTTCACATTTACGAGCATGGGATATTTTTCCATTATTCAGGTCTTTTATCAGGGTTTGGTGGTTTTCCTCAGATAGACCCTATATATATATTTTTAGATTTATGTCCTAGAAATTGAAACTTTTTGGTGCTAATGTGAATTATGTTTTTAATTTCATATTCCAAATGTGTTTTGCTCATAAATAGGAAAGCAAGTGACTTTTTTATTATCTTGTATCCTGCAACCTTGCTATAATTGAGTATTTGTCACTTCTTTGGGATTTCCTGCACAGATGGTTATGTGATTGCAAACAAAGCAGTTTTATTTCTTCTTTCCCTACCTCTAATCTATACCTTTTAATTTCCTTTTCTTGCATTATTGCATTAGTTATCCACAAGCTACATCTAAGGATTGATGATAAAATTTACTGATATTTATATGAACCCTCTCAATATGAACTAAAGTCTTTCTTTAATAAAAAATGATCTTTTATTTTTGAATATTTCTCTCATTTCTTGTTCTTTCTTTGGATTAGAGCATACAGTTGTTAAGCCTTTGTTCCCATTTCTTGGTGTTATTTCTTTTGTGTTTCTTTTCATCTTTTTCTTCCTCTCACTTAGCATTCTACTGTATCACCAATGTGACCCTTCACCATCAGTTCTGTGTTTGCTTCTTCAAATGAGCTACTGCATTTTGGTTTTGGACAGTCTTTCTCTAGCTCCTTGTCATTCATCTTACTCTGTTGTCTTTTGTTTATATGTCTAACTTAAATAACTCAAAACACTTATTTCTTAAAATGTGCATTTTCAGTAGTAAATAATCTTTTTTTGTCAGCTTGCTGTTCTTTTTCATTTTATTATGTAATAAATTTATGAAATGTATAAATGTTATGAAATTTATTTCTCTTTCACATCATCTTATTATAAACTCCTTATGGCATAGTATTCACCAGTTAATAAAATAGATATTCTTGGCATGCTGATAGTTTATTCACTTGTTTACTTCTTAAACCAGAGCTGTGTTCAGATGCTTTGAAGTCATTTATCTGGTGTGACTTCACTGGAATATGGAAGAATCCTCTGCTTGGTATTCCATTTCAGTACAATTTAATTTATTCCTGCTATACTCCAATAATGAGAGGTCAAAGAGCTGAGAAGTATTGTTTAACTTGTGCCACTTTTGTAATTTGTTGTGTGTGGGAGTATCCTGAGAGAGAAAATAAGTTATTCTTAGATAAGAACTCTCCCTGGTATAATTATGTGTAAATTTGAATTCAAAAGAGTATAGTATATAAAACACTATTCTTAGCCAAACTCTCTGAAATACATTCAAAATCTATAGTTAATGATAAAGATAACACATAACTGATACAGTTCATTGTATTTCAAACCTTTTATTTTTAAAAAATAGGTGCCATTTCAAATGACAGACTAGACCCTGGAAAATTCTCTTTTACACAGAAATTACTGTAGGCAAATTTGTTAAGTTGTTAAACAGGATATTTCTTCTAGTCGCAAATTGTTGAATCTTGTGTATTTTAAAGTATTTGGGACATATATAAGTGTTAAATAATACGTAAGTATTAAAATCCCTGGTTGCTGACATTTCTAAGTGAATTATGCTGGTATGTTTAAAAAATTAATTTTTAGCTACAAAGAATGTGGAAACAGGTAGTCAGGTTGGTTTTGCTAGTTAATGTATCATTAATAATCAACTAAGTTTATTTACTATATAATATAGTTTGAAATATTTGAGAAGATGACATTGTATCCATGAAAAAAGTAACTTTACATGATTGATTACCTAGAAATTGGTAGTAAATTTAAGTATCCAAATTAGAACTGAAATTATTTGAAGACATACTTGCTAATACATTCAAATTACTGTTTCAGACCACACACACATACACCCCATAAAAGAGTTGTGAGCTGACCTAGGCAAATCATAATAACTTGATATTTAAAGTAAATTCAGTGGAAGGAGTGCTGTAAATCTGTTGTATAAAATGAAGGTATTATTAATATTAGCCCCATTACTTTCTGCAAAGACATTGAAATGTTTCCAACAATTCATCAAACATAAAATCAAAAACAGGGAAACATAAATGTTACGTAAGTAAAATATCAAGAGGTGGAGGCAAGAATGTAAGAAAAGATAGCAAAGGTCATATTTTGAAAGAACAAGTTTGTATCATCTGCAGATGACTCTTGTGATAGGGTCTTTCTTGATCCAAAGGTAGCGAAATACTATCTCATCTTCTAACAGTTCTCTGTAAAGAATGTTAGTTCTCAGCTGGGGTTTTAGTCATGACAGTTGTTATTTTGAGACTGTCCCCTTTTAAAGACCTAGATTACCTATAATCTGTGGTTAGAATATGCTTTTAAAAGCCATATAAATATCAGTAATAGCTAGTATGTTTGATATGCTCTTGTAAAATCCAGTTACTTTTAAATGAAGATAATTGCTTTTTCCTATTGTACAAAGATGTTTTAGTAACAAATAGAATATTGTAAATACGGATAGTATTGTTTTTTACAGTAGTTTACCAGTTGTCCCTGTGTCTTTGTTGAATAATCCTTTTTTTCTCACTAAATTTTGATGGCATCTTTACCAGTCTCCTTTTTTCTATACAGTCTATTTTCATGGATATTTTGTGATAATATTCTTCTATTTTAATATTAGAAGAAATAGTCCTCCATCATATCTCTTCCTTTTTAAAAACCTTTTGGCTTTTCTTAATTCTATTTATTTTCAAATTTTAAAAAATTATGCAGTATTAATATGAAGAACTGTGTGTGATATTGCAATATAGGAGTGATATCAAAAATCAAAAAATATAAAAAAATGTGGCTAAGTGGCATAAAAACGTGAAGCTTTATAGTTGAATAGTTTATGGTGGTATAATTCTTTCTGAATATATTTTTAGAAGTGGTTATTTTATTAGTAGTAGTAATAATTTTTTCATTGTAAGCTCTAAGTTTCTTTAATAAGGACTTTCTCTGTATATAGTATTCCCCCCTTACCCATAGGGGATATATTCTAAGGCCCCCAGTAGATGCCTGAAACTACAGTAGTACCAAACCCTATATATGCTGTTTTTTCCTATACATACATACTTATCTATGATAAAGTTTAATTCATAAATTAGGCACAGTAAGAGACTAACAATAAAACTAATAATAAAATAGAACAGTTATAAAAATATACTGTAATAAAAGTTACATGATTTTTCTGTCTCTGAACGTATGTAATAGTACTATACTCACCCTTCTTGTCTTGTAATGATGAGAGATGATGAGATGCCTATGTGAGGAGATGAAGTGAGGAGAATGATGGAAGCATTGTGATGAAGTGTTAGGCTACTAATGATCTTCTGACGATACATCAGGAGGAGGACTATCTGCTTCCATACTGCAGTTGACCTTGGGTAACTGAAACTGTCAAAAGCAAAATCGTAGATAAGAGGTGACTACTGTATCTAGCAACTAACAGAAGGAACATCTCTTTTTCAGCTTAACCTCTTACCGTTTCTTTCTTTTTCAATTTTCATTTCATGGTAACATCCACAGTAATTCACAGTATGTCATAGAAGTTAGTATGCTGGGAGTAGACTTTTAAAATACAATCATTTTGCATTGTTCATACATATTTTTCAGTAACTTTTAACTGATTTCAGTATGTATTAATGTTAGACATATATAATAAACTGACTGAGACATAAAGTTCTTAAGCAGCCATAGTTTTATGTGACTTACAGAGAATATTTTTTTGAAAACTTAAGGGTTGTTTCTAAACATTTATTAGAATTTGGGTGGATGATTCAGAGTATATGGCAGCAGTCCTGGCTCAGCATCCCAAAAAGAGCCAGACATTAGATGCCCTAGTAAAACCTTTTAATCTGTAAAGAATCTGCTTATTTGTTTGTTTAAAGTAGCAATTTGTTTATATTCTGTTCCTGTTATTCGTGGTTTAAAAAAGAACATGGGCTCATCATCTTTTACCTATTAAATATTTTATAAACTTTTCAATATTATTTAGTTAATAGACCATGCTTTGAAAGAACTAGTGAAAGTAGAAGAAGTGACTGAAAATATATTACAAGTTCACCTAAATGGTAAGTATGTCATCATTTTGCTTTGGAAATGATATAAATTATGTGAGCCTTTTATATTGTAAAACTTAATTCACTATTATGTTTTAAATCTGTATTGACAATTGTTTTTTAAAAACTAGATCCATGTTTAACAACTTTTACTTTAGTACACCATACACAGTATTTTTTTTGTTTGTTTTTTGTTTTTTGTTTTTTTTTATTGAAGGGTAGTTGACAACAGTATTACATTACATTAGTTTCAGGTGTACAACACAGTGATTCAACATTTATATACATGATAATTCTAGGTACCAGCTATCACCATACCAAGTTGTTACAATATTTTGACTATATTCCTTATGCTATACATTACATCCCGGTTACTTATTTATTTTACAATTGGAAGTGTGTTTATATATATATATATATATATATATATATATATATATATATATATATATATATTTGTGAGGGCATCTCTCATATTTATTGATCAAATAGTTGTTAACAACAATAAATTTCTGTATAGGGGGGTCAATACTCAATGCACAATCATTAATCCACCCCAAGCCTAATTTTCGTCAGTCTCCAATCTTCTGATGCATAACGAACAAATTCTTACATGGAGTACAAATTCTTACATAACATACACAGTATTTTTAAAAACAAAACAAAAAAATAATGAAGGCTCACAAGACTCATGTTTTTGTCTTTTTCTTTTTTTTAAATAAAACTAACCCCAAGGGAGATGGTTCCTTGAGTCTACCAATTTTCTTTATTGCTGAGTTTTAAAAAGGAAATAATGTAAACTAAGGGCTTTGACTTTTTTTTTTTCCTAGTTAAATTTAAAAAGCATTAGAAAATTTGCTGGACTGGAAAATAATCTATACTATATCAACTACATATTTCATTTTAATTAAATACTTTTAAATGACTTTACTTCAGGACTGCTACAGATAAATGATAAAATTGCCCTAAAGGAAATAACAAGGCAATTAAATCTGGAAAATGTAGTTGGAGATAAAGTTTTTGTAAGTATCATTTCCATTTTTTTATTAAATACGCTTCAAAGTAAAATCTGTACAGCATAGATATATTTTTATATTTTGAGAAGTGTAAGGAGGGTTCAAAGATTCTAAATTAAAGTATTCAAGGTTCTTCTCATAAAAATGTGTAATGTACAAGGATGCATTTATTCACCAAATCTTTATGTTTAGATTTTGTTTTTAAGTAGACTGTACTAGCCCAGCTATACAATAGCTAAGAAATCCAGGTTTATATAGATATTATCTGAATTTGTTTCTCTGTCTGTAAGCTATTCTGATTTTCTATCCTTGGAAATAGATTATTTTTTTTTTGAAATACTACAGTCTATTTCTAGTCTTCATAGATTTGGGGTAGCGTGGGAATAGTGGAAAATGTGCTAAATTTGAAGCTAATGAAAGGTGGATTTGAGTCTTAAAACCACTGACTACCTTGTGACCATGGCTGGCGAATATTTCTGAATTTCAGATTCCTCATCTGTTAAATGACATTACCTTACTAAACAGATTTGTTCTAAAGACAAAAGGAAATATTATTTCTGTTAGGAAAAAATAATATTGCATTGGTAATTCCTGTACAAATGTCAGCTATCTCTTACCATTAAAATGTTTTCAGAAATAATCCATAACTTACTGTAACACCTTGGAATTGCCGGACAGTGACATCAGTAACTCAAAAGAAACTGATTAGAAATGTTTGGAGCTTTCATTTGTACCTATCACTTGATTTATAGGGCTCAAAGGAAACATGATTAGCTTAATTTGCAGCTGCCTGAATTTTCATGATCAAGTGATTCATCCTTATAATACTTCAGTAATTGAAGTGGGTTATATACATCCCAAATTCATTGTCTGGTCATTCATGATCATACAGTGCTGTCATTCCTAATCTCTAAACTGTGTGCTCTTTACTGTAGTGATGCAGCCATAGTTGTGTTGAGCCTCCTAGCATTTAGTAGTTTCATTCATTATTAATTACCTTTATTTAGAGCCTATCACGTATTACCTTTCCATTGTCTTCAGGTCTTCGAAGTGCCGGTTCAGAATACCCTTCTATAAATCTAATGTTCTACCTTCTGTTCAGACTCAAATGTTGAAAATAGTGGCCTACTTGGTTAAGAAGAGTTATTATTACACAGGCTCAGTTGGTCTTCTAATTACCAACTGGTGGGGATTGTTGTTCCTAACTTTACTAAGTGGACCTATTTACATTGGATCCATATGAAATAATGAAAGACAACAGTTGTTTAATATCCTAGTCATCAGCAAAGTCCTAATACTCACATATAGAGATTATTAATATTAATTTCTTTATTGATTAAGCACATGAATGTCAGAGAGCATAATTAACTTGACTAAAGGCTGGGCATTAAGAACCTTAGTCATTTAACTCAGCCCAGAGTCTTTCTGTTCTGATACATTTAGAGCAAACTTGTGTATTCTTATATACACACACACACAGATATGTATATTTATATAGTACATACTTACATAGTACATTCTTTAATGTGCATATGTGTTTATGTAAGTAGTATATACTTACACTTAATGTTAGGTAAATAGTCTTTAAAAAAAAAAAAGACAAGCAGCTGTTGAGTAACTTTGACCTCTGATTTTCCAATTTCTCTAAACCTTTATTTATGTTATGGTAAATACCTCTTGTTCTGCCTACCCTGGAAATAGTATTGAAATACTATTGTCTTGACAGCGTATTATCATCACAAAATACCTAGAAGCTCTTAAAAGCCTATTATGTTATTTTATATCAGTTCTCAATTGGGAAACAAACGGGTTTCTTTCCTCCTTTACATCTCAAATTTAAAGTTGGTTTTATTAAATTAAAAATATTAATGAAGTAAAAATTAATGGCTTTAATGCAAAAATATTTCAACAGGGAAGCTGGAATATCTGGATAATATCTTCATCTGCTACTCTATTAATTTCCATCTAGAATATTCAAGTTGCATCCAAAAATGTTTAGGCTAAGTAACTAACATAATGAAATTTGATATTGATGTATACAAATTCTATCATATGTATTTGAACAGAGAAATATTATTATAGTATGGAATATTTGAGGTGAATTTCTACTTTTTCCTTTTGAATCTCATTTATATTCATGGTCATTTTTTTTTAGTGGTACTAAAGAGTCTGATATGTTTGAAGATAAAATGTGTAATGCATATCTAGTTATCTGACTGTTTAGAATATCACAACTCTTAAAAACTACCTTTAAATAAAGTTAACATTTTTACAAATTTTACAGGTTTCTTCCGTTAAATAACATTATGAACATGACACAGTAATGCTAATTTCAGTGCTATACCATGAATGCATTTATATTTAAAGTTAGATTGTAAGCATAGGGATGCTCAACTGAAAGTCTGGCCAACAACTAATTTACGAGAAAAGTTAGATAGTGTCTATATTACTATAATGTCTAAGTTACTTAGTGCTCTTTTGTTCATTATTTTACTAAAGTTATAATCATAGTATCTCTCTTGTTTAGGGAAGCTTTGCTGAAAACCTTTCGTTTCTTCTGGAAGCTTTAAAGAAAGGTAAATATTGGTATATTTAACAGTATTAAAAGATATTTGTTTAGCTTTATTTTCCCTCTGAATATTAAGGTACTACATGCTTTTACAAAAAGAAAACCCTAATAAATAAAATAAATACAAAAAAGTTTTCCCTCTGAATATTAAGGTACTACATGCTTTTACAAAAAGAAAACCCTAATAAATAAAATAAATACAAAAAAGAATAAAATAATGATCACTGTAACCCCACCACTGCAGTAGTGAGTATCCCAATTATATTTTCCTATCTTTATTCACCTATAATGTATTGATAATAGATGGACATAATTTTTATAAAAGTAAAATAATTTTCCATATTGTATAATCTACATCTCTTCACTTACTAACAATATATTGTAAGCATCTTTCCATGTCAGTAAATTATAACCTGTATCATTATTTTTATGCTTCTCATATGTTGTTTCATAAATAAAAATTACAGATACAATAAATCATAACTTACTAATCACTAGCTAGGACATTTATTTCTAATGTATGATTAGGAAGAAATTCTTAGATGATCATCCAGGTATTTTGTTGGGTAAATTTCATTGAATAGAATTCTGGATTAAAAGGTACCACATTTAAAATAGTAAACATCACCAAACTACCCTAGAAAAGTCCATTTTCTTAACTTATTTAAGAGTATCTTTTTCTTCACAACCTCAAGAACAGTTACTAATTTTCATGTTTGCCTCATAGAAAAAAATTCCATCTCTCAGTTTAATTTGTATACTTTTGGTAGCCATGATGCTTATCATCTCATATTTTTATTGGCCACTGATATTTTCTGGCTTAGGTATTTCCTGTTAGTTCTTATTTTGGTGGTTATTTATCTTGTACTTATTAATGAGAAGTCTTGCACTTTCTTTTTTAACTTTGGTTTGGACTTTGCTGTTAAACAGAAATTTAAAAATTTTTACGTGGTCAAAATTTTTTCTTCAAATTTTGAAGGCGTTCACTAATTTTTTTACTTAATACATAATTCATAATTTGGAATTTATTTTGGAAAGACATAAAGTGATATCTGACTTGGAATAAACTTGTTTTCCAATTGATAGGTACTACTTTAATTTACCAAATACTAATTTCTATATTATGTTGGTCCATTTCTAGACTTTTCAGTAGTCCCTATGGTTTGTATGCCATTTAGGTTAGTCTATATGTTCTATTATGTTGGAGTAATTGCCACCTTACCAGATTTTCTTTTCACTTGTTTATGCAAATATAAAACCGTAAACCTTAAGGTAGTAGTGATTTTTCTGCTAAGGTAGTTTGCATTGTTGCTGTGAGAAAAATGAATCCACAGAATTCTGTTACTTTCTTCTGTGTCAAAATGTTAAAACTGTTTTTAGAAGGAGTTAAAGTAGTTTTGGTTGAACTTCACAGTCTAACCATGGTTTATAAAAATTATTTCTGTAGGAAGATATACTTTGCATTTTTACTGACTAAACAGGTCTCTTTTGAAGCAATAGTTTTGTTCATAAATTAGTGACTCTTATTATTTATCCCAAAGTGTTTTGGTTGTATAGGTGTAACAAGATCTTTGTCAATGTTTTGATGATAGAATTGTTTACATAATTTTAAAAACAGTCTCCAGTCATTTAAATGATTTTCTTAATTTTTTATCAGTAAACTACTAGAGTCTGGTAACATAACACTGTGAACTACTTGAGGGCAATAGGGAGCTATTTTGTTCTGTGAATAACTTTTTTGTTGAATAGAGGTACATGCATTGCTAAGTGCCCTACCCATAGTAGGTTATCAGTATATGTTGAATTGAGTTTTAAAAACTGAAATACGAATAGTTTGGAAATTTAAGAAAGGTTGATATAATTGCTTGTTAATATAAAACTTTTATTCTATCTTAGGTGACCGGACTAGTAGTTGTCCAGTGATCTTCATATTAGATGAATTTGATCTTTTTGCTCATCATAAAAACCAAACACTTCTTTATAATCTTTTTGACATTTCTCAGTCTGCACAGAATCCAATAGCAGTTATTGGTCTTACATGTAGATTGGTAAGTCTTTCTTTCTATTAAAAAATGGATTATAATATTTCAGATATTAAAGCTCAGTTATTGACATAGTCACTCATGCAGGTCATTATATTAGGTCTTTCAAAAATGTGTTTCACCATTGGCTTGTGCATTTATCCTGCTTTCCAACAACTCAGACTGCAGAAAAGAATGACCACACATGTTCATAAAGTATACCTCCCTCCCTCCACTGAAATATCTCCCTCCACATAGAAAATGTGACGTCAGATTATGCTAATACAAATAACTTCTGCATTAGCAAGAGTAAGTTAAATAATCTCACCACCATTTTAATAAAAATGATTAGTGGTTTCTACTTTCACATTTAAAGTTCTTTCTGTATTTTGAAAATGCTTGGAATCAATCAAAATGATACTATCCCAAGTCTGTAAGTACATGGGAGGTATTATTTCATCAAGTGCCACGGTCGATAGGGGCTTTTTGCTTCTTTGGGGATTTTAGATTGATTTTAACCATAGTCTTAGTGTCACTATCACATTACTTTGTGAAGACTCTGTTCGTTGTACACCTTCAAACAGCTTATTATGTTTACCTTCTTTTATTCACATAGTATGAACTTCCTTACTGAGTTCAGGTAAAACTGGTATTTAAGAGTCATTTCTCTTCTCATCCTATGGCTGCCATGTGTCTGCATCTTTCATCTTTTCCCTTCACCTTTTTGGTAGGCTTATGTCAGGCCCACTTATTCTCCTTTCTTACAGCTCTATCCCTTTTTAGAAAAGTGAAATTCTTCAAGTCATTCTTCAACAATCCTCCTTCCAGTTCTGATTTTCTGTGGAGTGTCTTTCTTTGTCTTCCCTCCTTAGTGCTCTAGAGCTTATGATGTATGCTTTCATAATAACCCTCCCTAACATCTGGCTGGTTCTCCAAATATCTTTATTCCTCCTTGCCAAAAGCAGCAGCCTACATTACAAGGGGTAAGGAGCCCCTACTTCGTGCGAAAAAAACCTTTCTTTGAGTGGAAGTGGCAGTGGTAAATGTTAATAACACAATGAAGGACCAATGAAAAGGTCAGTAGCTTCCTTGGTAGCGTTGTCAGAGGCTTTTTTATTCTGTATGTGTAATTTTATTCTATATGTTTAGTTCTCCAACTCTGTCCATGTTTATAGGGAAAAAGTAAAATGATGGATAGAAATTAGTGATTTTGCCAGCAAACAACCTCTTCCCTGTGGAAGTAATTCTTGTTTTTACTATTCCACTTCTTGCCACATTGCCAACTTCTGCCATTATTGCCCACCACTAAAATATCTTTTGCTTCCATCTCTTTCCATTGTCATGTTCAGGCTTTTATTACTGGTTGCATAGAGTGTTGCTTACACTACCTTTCAGTCACCTATCTATAAGAGTAATGGAGAACTGTTCTTTAATAGAAAATAAATGTGTACTCTTTCTGTCCCTGAATTTAACTTTCTTCTAATTATCTTACACCGGTACTATATTTTTCTTTAACCTATAAAAAATTCCAGGTTTTTATTCATCTTCTCCCCAATTTATATCTAGCCTCCAGCTATTAGTCTTTTCTGCCTTCCTTCCCAAACCATGATCCCATTTTGACCTCTTGAATTCTTTCTTTTATAACATTGTACGAAAATCATCTGGGTGATTTAAAATCCATATTTCTGGTCCTCACACCACAGCAGCTTCTTTTTTTGCTTAATCACTTTTATTACAAAAATTGACAGCAAATTTGATTCCTAACTTCTTCTTAGGAAAAAATAGCACAAATAGAAACAGTTTCTAAAATATCAGTATAAAAAGACCAAAAGATGGAATGACTTACCAGTGGCATGCTATGTTCCTGCCAGTTTCCGCCTCTACAGTTTGTTCCTGTACTCCAGCATGTCTCTAGCTTAAATGTGTAGGCAGGTAGTTTAGTGAACTGAACTCTTTTCCATCACCCATGCTGCTTCTAGAGACTTTGTTACTTAAAACAGTGAAGTTGTTTAATTTTTCATGAATGTAATAAATCTTAATACATTTTATTATCTTAATTTTTCATCTGAATTCATAGAATATATGAAATTCCTTATTGAAACTCTTGATGTTACTGTGGTATATAACTATTCTTTAAATTTTTTTAACAATTACTGTAGGTCTTAGAATAGTAAAGATTAGCTGAGAATAACATGGCAGGAAAAAAGACTTGACATCACCAGACCTACAAATGCTTAGAAGGGAGTAATTGAAGACTTGTAACCCTAACTAGATCAAGGAAATAATTTGTATTGCTGTGTAATATAATTTGAGCTTTTAGAGGCTTGCAGAATTTTTTTTTTAATACTTAATTGTATATTATAGGGTAAGCATTGCTAATTGCAGGTGATACTTTAAATACTTAAACCTCTATCATTGACTGTTTTTGTTTGTTTGTTTTTAGAAAACATGCATTCTCATAGGAATTTTTGTTTGTTTTTAAGGATATTTTGGAACTCTTAGAAAAGAGAGTGAAGTCACGATTTTCTCACCGGCAGATACATTTAATGAATTCATTTGGTTTTCAACAGTACCTTAAAATATTTAAAGAACAATTATCTCTACCTGCAGAATTTCCAGACGAGTTTTTTGCTGAGAGGTGGAATGAGAATGTTCAGGTAACCTGGAACAAAGGCAATAATGTTAAAGTAATTTACATGTCAACAGCTATACCATTTAGCACAAAAGTTTTGATGTTACTCTAGCATAAAATTGAAGTAATACAAATTATATACTTTTGTGTGCATGTATTTTCTTCTTTTAAAAGGCAATTGAAATGCCGTATCTTCTAAATTTTTTCTCCCAAAGAACTTAAATGAAATTTTGGTTCTGTTAAAAATCTTAGATTATTTTTCATGAATTTCTATCTTAAAAAATTTATTTTCTTATATTTGACAAGCTTAGTAATCTATTAGCTTAATGGTTCACGCCTACCTATGTAATGTGGGTTTTTTCCCCAATTCTCAAACAACTTCAGCTTTTAATCTAATAGTCCAGACTGGCACCTCTGGTTATATGACCTACTTTGATGAATTCTATCTTGTAGTCCCTGGAGCCCTGAGAGACTTACTATAAAGGCACATTTACACGTTGTCTTAAAGATTTGCTAAACCTTACAGACTCTGTAAATTTACCTCTGTTTACGTTGAACATCTTAACTTGTAAAGGCCTTTGTTAGAACTTTGTACAACTCAATATACTGGCATCAGTTTATCTTAGTACTGACAAGATATTTCAGTTGGCAGGGAAGGGGGAGAGGGTGTGTGTGTGTGTATGTGCATGTGTGTGTTTAATGACATAATTGAAAACAATATTGCTGAATAAATCCTTTATGGTAGAATTTTTTTAAAATATGGGTCCTGTGAAAGTGTAAAATCATACAGAGTCCTTAGTTTTGAAAGAATAGGGAAAAATTGGTCTGTAATATTACAAATGTATGAGTGAGAATAATTCGCTCTCTGGATAATTAGAGTTACATAATCTGTATTCACTGGCTTTTAAAAATTATTGTTTTATGTAAGTCAGTAATGATTTTAATCTTAAAAGAATTTTGCAGTTTTTTTCTCGATGATTCTTGTTTTTTCTGATCTTTGTTCAGGAGTAATTGACAAAAGTTGTACATATTTAAGGTGTGCAATTTGATGTTTTGATATACATATGTATTGTGAAATGCCACAATTAATCTATTTAATTTATCCATCACCTCACATAGGTACCATTTTCTTCTTTAATCTTGTGGTGAGAACACATAATATCTATCCTCTAAGCAAATTTCAAGTGTACCCTACTGTATTGCTAACCATAGTCAGTATAACATTACATTTCCAGAACTTACCTTGCATTACTGAAACTGGATTTCTTATTTTGATTATAACATATAGTGTGCTCATGTAAGCACTATTAATTTTGACACTTCATTTTATAAAATAAAAAGTTTATTGAACAAAATTTAATCAGGGTGTAAGAATACATGGTAGAAGGTGGAAGTGTCTCTTATACCCATGCCCATCTTCCCTTCTACTGAAGAACAATTATTTGATTTGCAGCATTTCAGACCTTATATACACTAAACTTCTGTTTTTACATAAAGGGTTCAAATTATACACACTGTCATTTGGTTTACCTTTTTATTATATTCTAATAAATTCCATGTTATGTTTTCTAATATAACTGCAGAATTGTATGTAAAAATGGTTGACTTCATTCTTAAATTTCAGATATTGTGCTATGATGTAATTAGGTATGGGTTCTCTCTTCTTCCACCCTCCTCCTCAAATTAATCTTTCCTGGGACTCAGATGCTTGTTAATGCAGGCAAGTTTCTTCAGTGGTATATCTAATTACAAGATTACATTCTTTAGGAGCACTTTACAGTTGCTGATCTCACATTGTTCTTTCCCTTACCTGGGTCTAGAGTAGATCAGAGCTCTGAATCTTTGGCCTCTGAACCCACTTTTCTGTGCCTCCGGACGGTCACCTTCTAGAGTTCCTGAACTTACTGTCTTGTTGCAACTGTGTTTTTTTCTGATTGCTTTGAGATTCAGGTTCAGTCTTTCATAGTATTTAAATGCTGTGCTTTCCCAGAGCTTTCGTTATTTCTGTACCTGCTCTCTTTCTTTCCCAAGATGACTATATAGCCCAGGTTGTACTGTGCCATCCATCCCCATCCTTCTGTCCTTTCCAGCTATATTACATTCTTGAGCATTTCAGAGTAAGTATATAATGTAGTAGATGATGGGAGTTACTGGTGAAGCATAATTCTGGGTGACTTAGAATATGGTAGTAGAATGACTAACTCTTATGTTTGTGGATCTTTTTTGCTGATCCTGCATCACTAAATTTAGGTGCAGATATTAAGAATGAAATTGGGCACTATTTTGTCATCTTTTTGACAGTCTTCTCAGTTCTTTAATAAGGTAAAACTGATACCACTGGACTTCGTGTTTCATAGTTCTAATATTTTCTTCCCTCATCCTAATCATCATTTGCCACCTGCGTTTGGTATGCTAATAATGAGCTTCACTTAAAAAGTCTGTCAGCACCATGGCCAGAGGCCCTGCCCAGGAAAGGATAGGAGGCTACATTGAGGGAGCTATCCTTTCTCTCAGTGCTGACTATCAGCAGTTTTTTCTAATTCTGAGGTTAAATCAAAAGCAGTGGTATAGACAACAGGTTACCTATGGAATCTCATCCAAGAAATATCTTTAGGATAGGGTTGAGCCTGGACTTCCTGCCTAAATTGAATGTTTGTTTTAGCCCTAATCCAAATGAGTCACATTAGTAAGTAAGTAAACACCATCTCAGCCTGGCACTATAAGAGAAATCCCAACACAGAAGAGCGTTTAAGAGGACTATAGCTATTTTTCCTCAAAGGAAATTCCCCAAAAGTACCATAGCTAAGTTCAAGGAAAACTTACCTTTGCCTTAACCTTCCCTGTTTAATTAGCAGAAGGTGAGAAGGTTTAACGGGAACTAACTGGGAGATTTAGTACACATACTGCTGCCACTGAGTTATCCCTGTAGCAGCACAAGTCCTGAGGTACCAGTGTGATTCTGTAACACACTGCTTAGACAAAGAGAACAGTGGCCAAGCAAACTGCAGTCAGCACAATAAGAACTTGCTTCTCCAACTGCTACTCATGTGTTACCAGTAAGCAGGAAATATATCAGCTTCCTTGAGTAATGGGAGGTCTTCTTTTATTTCTGGAATTTCCCCCATGTTCTGATAAGGGGTGGTGTCAGTCAGTCAGTCTCTCTCTATTTCCTTACATTATTTCCTGAGCCAACCATAAGGGAGCTTTCAATTAAAAATGACAAGAAATTCAGTCATGTTTCAAAACCCAAGATCAAGTATCTTCAATGACTGTCATAATTAGTTAAATATAATAGGTGTCCAATAACTGGTTTTTTGATGAAGCTCATCCTCAGGTAGTTTATGTTTGAATCAAGGTGAAATTAAAAATAAAATAAGGATTTTTTTTAATAGCTCACATACAGTACAGGTCTTGTAGACTTTCTAAAACTGCTGATTAATAATGAGAGCAAGAAGGTGATAGATTTCAGAAAGATGGAGAGTTGGACTCAAACCTCTAAAAATATAGAGATAAGCAGAAAGGCAGAGTAAAGAAAATAACTCTTTGAAGCATCATGTAAAAGAAAGCATTCTACTTTAAAAATAACTGAATTTTTGCCCAGGAAATTTTTTCATCAGTATTTTTTTCCAGGTGATTTTCTTTAGTTTTTGTAAGTTCTTTGATTTAATACATCAACTTTATTAAGTAACTTGATAAGAGCCAGATTGCAAAAGCTAGGATCACAATTCGTATCCAAAAGTTTTCTACTTATGTTTCTTTACTTTTATTATCATATGTTCATCTGTGTACTTCCAAAGGGTATTTTACCCTGTTCATGATAAAAAGAAATGTGTAGTAACAAGTTTTTTAAAATAGAAAGAGAAAAGTAAAAACAATAGCAAGGGAATGGGGACTATTAGCTAGGATAAGGTATTTATTCAGATCATAAAACTTCATTCCAGTAGACTAGAACAGTTTTAGCTCCAAAAGTTACTTTGTTTTCTAGGCTTTTACTTATTTTTTTAAGGAAAAAGAGTCTTTATCCTTGCAGATGGTTTTTAAAAACTTATGTCAGTTTTCCCAAAGCCTTTCTTTGTTCTGCCAACTCTGAATTATTTTCCTCTTATCTAATCTTTTCTTCAGTTGCAAGTATACCTCACATTTCATTAATCCTGATTCACTGCAGTCACTTGGCTCTTTCAGACAGTGCTTTCTCAAAGGGCCCTATTGACCTCTGTATTTCCAAAGCCATTAGTTTCTTGTCTAAATATATCTTAATTAAATTATACAAAATCGTTTACATTGTTGATCACCATTTCCTCTTGAAGTTCTCTTCCCTTGGTTTCATTGTTCTTTCTTGGACTTTCTTCCAGTGTTCAGTGTGTTTCTCAGTTTCTTATTTTGCTTCTCTTTTTCCATTTAATTCTTAAATATTACAATCCAAGTTTCACTTCCTGACCACACTGCATTTTTCTCTCCTGGTATATTCTGTCCCCCATAGTGTCGTCTCTGACTTTTTTCTTCCGCCTTCTCTAACTCTTCCTCCTCCACTCCCCACCAGTTGATTCTCCATGAGACATATTTTCTGTAAATGTCTTAATTCTCTGTTGTCTTTACACTACTCTATTAATTCAGACCCTCTTTGTTTCTTTTTGGATAATTCCAATTGCCTTTGTCTTTCCATACAATCACTTTGCCAATAACTGAAATTCAGGATTACTTGACTACTAATCTTCTGGTAGTATGCCACAATCTTCCAACATTGCTCATGCTGTTCACTGTATCTGAAATGCTCTTTCCTCTTTTTAGCCTATTGCCTCATACAAATAAAGCATTCTTTGTAATACTTTACCTTGTTTTTCCAAGTAGAGTAACTTCTCTGTTACATTTTGTGCTGCATTTGATCATGTTTCTTCACATTTTAGACTAGAAATTTTGGGATACCAAGGATTGTTTTATCTTTGTGTTTATTGAATTAATGTAAAAGGATAAGGAGAAAATGAGTAAACTAGAAATTTGATTTTGATTTTGGTTCTATAAATAAGCCCAACATCTATTTAATAATCGATAAATACAAGATAGACTTAATGAGGTACACCAACCAGTGAGGCACAAGGTTATATTTAGGTTTTAAACTGCATTATTCCTTAATTCTGTTTTGTTTTTTCTCCCCTCTAGTGTCTCGCAGAAGATAGAAGTGTGCAAGAAGTACTTCAAAAGCATTTCAGTGTCAGCAAAAGCTTGAGGTCATTGTACATGCTTTTGGTTTGTATTTTATTTTTATCACTCATTTTCTCTCACCAGGTAATTATGTTCTGATGGGATTGATTAAACCTATATAAACAAATTTTGGGAGAATTAACATGTTTACTGCATTGAGTTTTCCAATCACTGAACATGGTATATCACTCCTTTTCTTAGTTCTTTGATTTGTTTCATCATCATTTTAAAATTTTCATCACAAAGACCCTGTACATGTTTAAATTCTATACCTGAGTATTTAATTTCTTTTGGAACAATTGTAAATGATATTTTGTTTTTAATTTTGATTTCAACATGCTGCTTGTTAGTATATAGAAATGTGATTGATTGTTGTGTGTTGATGTTGTATTCGGCAACCTTGCTGAATTCATTTATTCTAGGAGCTTCATTATAGATTTCCTTGAGATTTTCAATGTAGTTAATCATGTCATCTGAAAATACAGTTTCATTTTTTTCTTTCCAAAATGTATATCTTTAGTTTCTTTTTCTTGTCTTATTACAATGGTTAGAACTTCTCACACTGTTGAATGAGTGGTGGGGGTGGATATCCTTACTTTGTGCCCAGTCTTATGATTCATTAATCCTAATTCAGTCCTTCACCATTAAATGTGATGTATGTTGTAGGTTTTTTATACTTATTCATTATCAAGTCAAGGTGTAATTCCCATCTATTCCTAACTTGCTGAGAGTTTTTATGAGTGGGTATTGGGTTTTGTCAAATGTTTATTCTGTTAAATGGATATGATATAATTTTTTTTAAATCTTAATTGATATGCAGGATTACATTGCTTGATTTTTGAATGGTGAGCTAGCTTTGCATACCTGGGATAAATCCCACCAGATCATGATCTTTCACCAAGTAATTATACCTTACGCTTAAACAGTATCAATAAAAGGGTACTTCATTGTGAAAATTAAAGCTCTTCCTTCAAAGAGTATTTGATGTAGAAAATTATCTGTGGCAAATACTTTCACAGAGAAAATACTTTTGGTTTCACGAATTTCTCCTTGGTTACTTTCATTCATAATAATGAGTATCATATATTGAATAGCACATGCACCAAATAACATAGTTACTTTACCATCATTAAAGACCTTTTTCTTCCCTATATATTTTCCCTCTCAGTAGCACATACTCCTCTCATGCATCAAAAGCATACTGCCATTTTCAGCAACAGTTGTCTTTATCATAAAGCAATTTAGGGACTAAGGGTTTTCACAGTGACATTTTTAATTATGTATGTACCAACAATAGACTTCATTAACTTACTGTATACAAAGGATACATATATATGCATGTACACACACCTGTCATTATTATGGGAAAATATCTCTGTCTTAAAATTGTCGACATGAACAATCATTGTTTTGCCAGTTCCATTTTAATTCAGGGTAATGGCTTGTTTTTGTTTTGATTTTTCTTGTATAAGAAAGTTTTAGAATTGGTAGAAATTAAGAAGAGGAAAAGTCTTGAGTGAGATTAAATATAGTTTGGATAATTTTTCAACAAAATTAGGAGTTATACACATAGAACAAAATCCTTATTGCATTCTGAAAAGTAAATCCTAGATAGATAAACTTTGAAAAATTTAGAAGAAAACTATAAGGGAATATATTTGTAATCTTAAGATAGGAAAAATTTCCTAGAGAAGATGTACAAATCACAAACCATAAAAGAAAAGATGGATAGAATGAATTACATTGAGTTTTTAAATGACTGGACACCAGAGGATACCACCAGCAAAAGCAAAGAGCTTCTACAATAATCAGTAAAGGAATGAGCTAAGAATATGAGCAAGTAATCCACCAGTATAGAATCCCACATGACCTAGAATATGCAAAGATGTTTAACCTCTCCAGTAACTAGAAAATGGTACAATTTACACTTTACAGTTAAATACTGCAAGTTTTTTTTTTTTTTCTTGCAGCCTTGTGGGTTTCAAAGTATATGCCTGATGGTATGGTTTCTGTGACTATTAAAATTTATTGTTGCCAGTAGTGTAAATATGTGTAAGTACTTAGTTTGGAGAGCAATTTTGCAAATTAGGTATCTCGAGAAACTAAGATGCACAAGAAAACATATACAAGATTGGTTTTGCAGTCTTATTTATGATTGCAAAAAAAATGAAATGACAAATATCGATCAGTTAAGAGAAAGAATAAGTTGTGAGTGTATCTGAAGGAGTACAATACAATAGAAAAATTAAATAAACTAGAATTGACACCACAGTGTGGATAAAGTCTCATAATAAATGTTCAGTAAAGAGGGAGTTGCAAAAGTACAATAAGGTATTTATATAAAACTTGAAAGTTACTATGTATTGTCTAGGAATACAGATATATGTAGTAGAAGTGTAAAGATATGTGTGGTTTTTCTCTTACAGGGAAGAGTAGAGTCCAACCAGGGGAAGAGACAGGGTCTTCAACTCTGTAAGATTGTATCTTCAAAGCTTAGGCAGTGGTCATAGATATCCATTATTTTATTTTCTTGTATCTTTGTATGTCAAAAATATTTCTCAGTAAAGAGAAAAAGAAAGGGTAAGAGAAAGGGAAGGAACTACTGGGTATGGACAGGGAGTTCAAATAAGAACCCTAGGTGCTGATTAAAATGGGGGAGAGTGTCTAGTATAACTGTATCCAAAATATTACATGGTGCATACTTACACCAAGAAATCAATTAATTAATTAATTAATCAGCTAAATCTGCTAAACCTAGTTAAATATTATGAAAATTAAAAATAAAAAAATCTTCATATTAAGTAGTTGTGTTGTAAAGACAAGTAGCTACATGAAAAGTGGGCTCATATTTTTCAGGAGAGTTGTCTGTGAATGTAATTTTGGTTTTTATTTTTATCTTTTTTTTGTACTCTGGAACATAAAGTAGCTAGCTAACTTCTGTCTGTTGTTTAACATTAACCTGGATTGGTTGATTAGGTGGTTAAAGTTTATACAAATCACAGATCTGCCTTTTGGTTTAGTTTGGTCTGGTCTGGGACTTTGAATAGTATTCTTCTTACTTATCTTTGGTTTCTTCTCCTTGCTTTATTCTGTTTTAAATATTTTCCTTTAAGGAGTTGTAAAAAACAAGATTTAAGTAGGAAGGGATAGAGCAGCAAGAATATTTTTTATGCTTTACATTTATAGAGTTATATGACATATGAATCCAAATATTATATTTTAACAGAGCTAAAGATGAGAGAATACTGTTCAGCCATTAATATTAACTTTCCAACAGAAGTAGACTCTCCAAATTAAGCAGTTCTGTTCAGTAATATCTACAGAATGCCTGAGGGAGTATGTTAATTGTTTTTCTGATCCACATTTCCCTAGATGCTTGCTTTAAATAGTGTAAGAACATCGCACCCATTTTTGACTGCGGCAGATCTGATGGAGGCCAATCAGCTGTGTAGCATGGACTCTAAAGCAAATATTGTGCATGGTGAGAAAGGTAGTTTTTAATAACCTTGAGATTATATAATGGAATGATTTCCAATAACGATTAACATTGGGTGTAGTACTTTATATAGAGAATACTTTTGTATTCATACATACAGTATTTAACTCGGCCCTTTGAAAGGTACAACACATTTAAAAATGTGAAACCTAAAGCTCTGCCTCCCTTGCCACATTGGTAATCCAGCTAAGACTGTTTTGCAGGCATTCTCATTGTACCAATGGCTACCGAAGAGCATTGGCTTTTAGTCATTTTGGGTTCACATTCCCTTTTGAGAATCTAATGAATCTTCTCTCCAGGAAAAAAATTTTAGGTATAATTGCTAGGGGCTTAGGGATCCCCTGAGTAATCAATGGCCCTATGTAATTTATTTATTATATATAATATGGGTGTTTATTATAGTATTGATTATAAAAAGTAAGTCAAAGCATTAATTGAATGTCAACCATCAAGGGCCTCTAAGTAAGTAAGTCAAAGCATTAATTGAATGTCAACCATCAAGGGCCCTATGTGATTTAAAGTAGTAATTGCAGCTTCAGTTTATGTTTACTGTGGGCTGTTTGGTAAATGCTTGATAATATTGTCTCTTATCCTTATAACATCTCTAAGTTTAGAAAGATCCTTATTTTACAGATATGAAAACTAAGCTCAGGGAAGTTGAGAACTTGGTTAATTTTATGTAGATAATAGATATTGAAACAAATTTGAACCCAGTGGAAGGTCAAGAACTCCCCCCAACCTCTCAAAACCATGGTCTTTCCCTTTATCTGTTTGGAGGACAGTTATTTCAGATTTATGTGCCAGTAAGTAATCTTCATTTACTCTTTCACTATAGGTTTGTCAGTCTTGGAAATTTGTCTTATAATAGCAATGAAACATTTAAATGACATCTATGAAGAGGAGCCCTTTAATTTTCAAATGGTCTATAATGGTGAGATGAGATTGGTGGTTTCTTTCTGACTTTACCCCACTCTTTACTTGAAGGTACTAATGTTGTCCTTAATTTCTGTCCAGAGTTTCAGAAGTTTGTTCAAAGGAAGGCCCATTCTGTTTATAATTTTGAGAAACCTGTTGTCATGAAGGTAAGGTTCACTGTTACTGTTCTGCAGACAGGTATATTTTTACATCCAATTTGAGTTTATATGTCATAGTTCTGTACTTTCATTAATTTTAAAACTTAGGTATTTATCATAGGCATTTTTTTTTTCAAAACACAAAAATTATCTAAAAATAAAATGTTTGAATAATTATGAAAAAAAGGTGGTTCTGTTTTACATTTGGTAGAAATATACTGCCCTCTACTGTCTGTTCCCAGCACTTGCATCCTGAAAGGAACTATTCATTACAGTCTATCAAATAACATTAATATAATCCTGTCCTTATACAACCTAAGGGTTGACTTTATACACTTCACAGTAAGAGGAGACAAAAATATAAATATGAGCAATGAAAAAACTAAAGAATAAGATGTTACTGAGGTCATACAGAGAAAGGGTTATTAGGGCTTAGGTGAGGCATTAATAACTTGAGGAACTAGCCTACCATTGTCCACTAGAAATATAATGTGAGCCAGATAATATAATTTTAGATTTTCTAGTAGCAACAAAAGTTTTAAGAAAAAAGGTGGAACCTACTTTAATAATAAATTTTACCTAATATACCAAAAACATTTTAATGTAAAATCGATATAGAAAATTATGGATGTAGTATTCTTTTGTTTTCATTACGCCTTTGAAATTTGGTGTATGTTTACACTTAGAGTACATCTTAATTCACTAAATATTTATTGGAAAGACTTGCTCCTTAGATTCCATAAAATTTTTAGGTGATCTAGATTTATATTCTGAAATTGTTCCAAACATAATTTTCCAGTTGACTCAAGGATCAGTTTTGAAATTAAACTTAATGAAAATTAAATGAAATGGAAAATCAGTCCCTACATTTCAAATACTAAGTAGCTCCATGTGGCTAGGTTACCTTATTGGACAGTGCAGATCTAGAGGACTTTATGGAATGAAACATCTTATTTTTTCCAACAATGAACCCATATCTTTTGTATTCCTTAGAGGACCTGATAGAATTTTATTTCTTGTACCAACCAAGAAGTGTGAGCACAGGACAATGGAATTTCTTCAAACCAACAGGAAAACTATTTAGCATACTGGAGATTGTTTTTTTTCCCATTCCTAATGACCACATCAGTCTGATAGTTATAGTTTGTGGGAGCTGCATAAGAAAGGGTTCCCCAAGCATGTAAATTCTTAAGAATAATTTATTGCTACTCATTTCTACATTTTATTTTGCTGCTAGAAATATTTTAAGTTTCCTCCATTTTATGCGGCCGCATACCTACAGCTCCTAGTATATTCTCATCTTCAGAAATGATGTCGGAACTGTTTTTCTTTTCATCAGAAGAATTTTTATGATACATAAAGAATATATTCCAATATTTTTCACAACTATGCTGTAAGAATAGAAAGCTTGAGAATCTATTTCAGTATATCAATATTTAGTGGTTAATATGTTGTGATTTAATGGTTTCTATTTTTTCATACCCTAATAAAATACCCAAAACAGCAATCAGTGTTAGAAAAGACATAATACATGAAATATTAGAGGTAAGAGGAAGCCGACAGTAAAGAGCCCTCTTAAGGTGGAGAAGACAGAAAAAAGGGACAGGTTACAAGCAGTCTCTGTCAGACTTAAGGAAGCAGAACCCTATCCTCTTTCCTCTGTGCCCATACCACTCTGCTAAGTCATTCATTTGTTTATTTTACTTATTTTATTTATTTTTTAGGAGAGCAAGGTACAGGCTTTTATTTAGAAATAAAATGAGAGAATAGAGCTCCTGGCTCATGCCAGGAGGGGACAAGAGAGCCCCCTAAGTCATTTTTTTTTATAGGATCAGTTGAACAGTCTTGGTGTACTTGTTAGGGGTCTTTCCTGCCTCTCTCTTTTTCTGCAGCTGTATTAAACTTACATAGCTAAGTCATAAAAAAGTAGAAACAAAATGTAATATTTGAGTAACCTAGGTAATTAGTCAAAAAGTACTGGTCTCATCAGATCTTACATTTTTGTAGAGAACTGAACACTCTTCAGTAACTTCAGTATGAGGACATACGAAATAGCATGAGGCTAGGAACAAAAATCATAATGAGTTTATATGCAGCAATGCAGGGACAGATAACCATATATTGATGCTGCTGCTTCACCAGCTAATAGGAAGTTTTTGTGAGATTGATGAGAGTTGTTTTTGAATTATTGATTTCTGTTAAGTGTTGTTTCTTGGCAGTCTGTTCCAAAGCTGACCAAAGCCCCAGCTGTTCTCTGGGTTAACACTGTTGTTCTACTGTCCCTATTCAACCTAAATATTTCTTTCATATTTCAGGCTTTCGAACACTTACAACAATTAGAGTTAATAAGGCCCGTGGAAAGAACTTCAGTAAATGCACAGAGAGAATACCAGCTGATGAAACTCCTTTTGGATAATACTCAAATTATGAATGCTTTGCAGAAATACCCCAACTGTCCTACAGATGTTAGGCAGTGGGCAACATCCTCATTAAGCTGGTTATGAATATAACCAGTGTCAGGCACACCTCTCTAAAAAACTAAAGCTGTTGTCCTGTAACAAGATAATGTTACATTTGCTTATATTCATAAACGTGTTTTTGTATTTATGGGAGACTGCTACATGTATTTATATATCCTGGCTGTGTCTTGCCTTTGAATAATGGGCAGTAACATGATTTATAACTCCAGTGGTTTAGAATATGTTGTAAGTAGCAGCTCAAACAATAAATGCAACTACTTTAGGGATGGAACTATATATATGCTTATTTAACACTTGTGTTTACATGGTACATTTAAAGATTGCATTTCAACCCGGCAGCCAGATGTTTTTACATACCTTAAAAAAAGCAGTAAAATCAATGGTAAGAGTTGAGGTATAATGAGTAATCTTTTGCTTTAGTGGTAGGTGCTACATTATTTTCCTGTGTCCAAAGAGATTTTGGATTCTATAACATACCCAGGTCCTACAGGTCAGGAGACTGAGCAGTTTGGACAGGAGGTGGTTAACTTGGAAGAAAAAGGCCAGGAGTTCATACATTTTCTTCTAGATTTCTCAAAGTGTGTTCATACCATCTACAGAAGAATCCATTGTGGGACTTCTTAAATTCAGATTCTTGGGCCTATTCTAGGCCAAAAGGATGGCAATTTGTCTTTTTAACTAGAAAATTCCTAGAACCACTCCCACAAATGAGGAGGAGTGTTTGTCAGTGTTAATTAAATCTATTTGTGTTTAAAAAGTAAATCCCTAAGAAGAACGTGAAAATGTTGGTCAGAACATCTATCACCTTATAAATTCAGGAACCCCTGAACTAATACAGGTGTGTGTTTAAAATCAAATTTGATAAGAATTAAATGTTAGTGACTTCATTTATTCAGAAATATTTCCTTGCCTATTGTTTTCATGGAAGAATATTTACAAAAAAACAGAGTCCCTATCCATTCAGTTTAGAATTTTAACTA
The DNA here is from genome assembly GCF_030020395.1 of Manis pentadactyla. Classification (NCBI taxonomy): domain Eukaryota; kingdom Metazoa; phylum Chordata; class Mammalia; order Pholidota; family Manidae; genus Manis; species Manis pentadactyla. The sequence continues at coordinate 22,884,071 of NC_080026.1, forward strand.
ACTGTCAAAGGCCGTATGCAACTTAGGGTCTTGTGGATGAGAAGACGAATGCAGCAGTGGCAGGGTCCGGTGTCACACAGGTAGAGAATGACTGACAGACCCTGGAGTTCAACTCCGGTTTGAATGACACCAAAGCCCCCTGCTAGGAAGAGCCAAAGTCCAGTAAGGATTCCTAAACATGTATTTTTAAAATATGCTCTAAGAAATGATTTATCTGGTTTTATTGTCAGATGTACAATGGAATATAAGATTTCTGTGCCCGAAAGTAACTCATAAGTAGTTACAACCTATTCCTTTGCAGACATAGATGTGCCTTCCTGCTCTGTGTGTCTCCAGATCACTGTCATTACTTTCAGCAGTGTCTCAATAAAATGAAGGCTTACATACTGGTTCTATGTGATAGTCTTACAGAGTCTTAGGGGATTATTTGGGTAGCATCAGTTATTACTAGAAGCAAGGATTTTACACTTAAGCTAAAATTGTTCCTTTAAAATTTTTTTCTGAACTATTTTAGGGAAGTATTATCTTCCTTAAAGTCACCAACTGTAGAATCACCTGAAGAACTGATGTGAGGATTGCTTAAGTTGCCATTAAAAGGCTGAGAGCCCTCATCTGCCTCGTAGCTACATAAGAGCTACAGAAGAACTGTCAACATCCAGGTATACAGATCAGAAGTAGCAAAGTGGGTTTTTTGTTTTCAGTACAACAAATATAAAGTAGGTGAGAAAACATAGGTTAGCAAAAGTCATACACATGAATGACATACCTGCATCACGGGCACTTTCTGAGGGAGGAGCAATGTTGATGTTCCCCTTTCTGTACTCCCTAGTACAAAGAAGCTAAAATATACTTACCAGTTTTTAATCTAACTTGCTTTAATCTCCTAAATTGCTTCAACCATCATCAATGAAATAAAAACCAAATTATAAAAGCCCTAGTAAAAAACTGAAGAAAAATGTAAACAAATATGGCTTAAAGATACTTTCTTCATTTACTAGAAAAGTAGTGTCATTTTTAACAGCCATCAAAACTGAACTCCTTGGGTCATCAGATTGAAAACAGGTGAGGAGGAGTGTTAGCGGCTTCAGTGCACTTTGTACTCATGCCTTCCCTCCCGGTGCCCTACTCAAAAGAGGATTGTACAGAAAAGAAATGCCTCCCTCCAATTCACATGCACATGAGTGCAAATGACTCTGAGAAGTTAAACCTGTTGGTCCAAACTGACTCCCATAATGCTTTATATGCTGAGTATGTTCTGTCTAAAGATAATTTGGCAGAACACTCTGTGGAAAATAATTTCAGTCTTTTTATGGAGATTCAAGCAGATTCCACCAGTTTGCGTTTTCATTTGGTTTAGAAGGCAAGGCAGCAGGTTCTTTCAAACTACCAAAACCTAAGCATTGCCCCTTCCTTCACCTTTACCCTAAAGAAGTTGAGAATCTATTGGTGTGAACTGTGACACTCAAGGCAGCAATGTGGGGGTTTCCACCCCCCCCTTTTCTTTGAAAGCCACAGGATAAAGGAAAGCCTTTGCAACATAGTAATTGCAACAAATGAAAGCTAGCTTTGATGATGATTCTTCCTGATTACCCTAAGTAAAAGTACCAGAATCCTTCCATTTAATCGGTAAACTGGTTTCAGTTAGAAAGTACAGTTTCTATCTTTGATGACTACTTCTTTTCCTAAGCCACATTTTTCTTTTTCTGTATGAAAAACAAAAAAGTTAACTATGCCAGACAGCCTCTGGCCTCTAAAACTGGCAGGACCAACATACTGGGACTAAACCTGCGCAGACAACAAAGGAGGGAAATGCCATGGTTGAAAGCCTCCCTTCTTTCACCACTATCCCCATTCTTGCAAATCTCAAGTTAATAAGCCTCAGTATTACAAAGCCACTATTCCCCTCCTTAAGAACATATAGCTGAAGAAAAACTTCATATGCAAATCATACCATTCATTTTTTTTTTATTTAACTTGGGAATAGAATGGGGATAGCATACATTTTATTTGTACAATATTTAACAATCACTTACCCAAGGTGGGGTTTTATGGGGCTTTTTTTTTTTAGCTTTTCGTTAAATACTTGCAGAAAAAAAATAGCAAGTACAGTTTGACAGTAGTACAACAACCTGTGCCCAAAACACTGACAAGAAATACAGAGTAAAGCTAAAATAATTGTTTACCAATATTTTGAGAGGTAACAAATAGGATATGGGTTGAGACTGCATAAAAAATGTACTGCTGGTTGAATATCTGAGGTAAATGATGTTCAATCAAGATGCTACTTGTATCATTTTGCCCATAAATCAGTAAATAATTTTATGCACATTATACCAAATGTTCCTAAAAAGTAATTCTTTAAAAAGGTAAAAAAGAGGAACTGGGAAGTATCTGTGGTGAAGCTTTTTTTAAAACAGTAATCAGTTTATTCCACCGAACTATCGTCTGGCTAGGGTTTTTTCCCCTACCACCTGCATTTTATTTAAATGTAGCTGTTACTTAGGGGACGAAGAGGTTCTTTTTTAATTTAATGGTATATTATCCTATTTTTAAATTCCAAACTTGTTGGATTTTCTTTTTCCTTTTCTTGATTGTATTTTCAAAACATCACCATCAAAGATAGTGCAAGTTCATGGGACCGACAATTGTGAGGCACAGTCTCTTCTGGAATTCACAAGGTACCTGTAATAAACATTCAGACAACCACACATCACACGATAAAAACTTCCTAGCATCTAATATAGATACAAGAGCTGTGCAGGGCATAGACTTTGAATAAAGCCAAACACTGATTAATCCATCGTCCTATGGCAGTTGATCATAAAGCATTCCTTACAATGAGATCTGGGCAAGGTAGAGTGTAAGTTAGAGCAGCAGTTCTGATGGATATCAGAAAGGCAAAATACAAGATGAATCATAAGGAGCACCATACACATGAGGAAAAAATTATTGGGGTCTCAGTTTGCCCCAAAACAAAGAAGTCATTTTTCTCATTCTTTGATCTTTCTTTTTCTCAATATCCCTAGCTCAAACTTTTTGTTAATTTGCCCATGCTGCACTGACTGTAAACCAAACATGAAAATGCCCTGCAAAAGAAGGTTTTAACAACACGGTATCAGGACAGGTAGCCACTGGAACATTCTTATTTTACTGCTTATAAAAAGTGTTTTTCTATTATATTTCTCAAAAGGATACATGTTTTAAAGTTGGTTAGCTGGAGTTAAGTACAATATCCTGGATTTCTAAAAAGTTTTTCTAACAAGAGAAAACTTTATGTTGTGAATAAATGGTCTTACAAAATTTATCTCTAGTCCTCACATAAGCCAAATGTTCATCACAATATTCCTTTTTTGTTTGATTTTTTTTTAACTTTTAAAAACAGGATTAAATGCTAAAACAGGTAGAAACTAGTCTTCAGGAGATTAACAATTTTTGTGTATGAACTTTCTCATTATATTCCCATCTTGATTAGTTGCAGAGTGGAACCAAAACCAAATTAAGAAATTGAGATAAGTACTTTTTTAAAACAAAGAGGTGAACTATATTAAAACGGTAATTCTTAGGAATACAGTGAAACCTCCGGTACATACGTAACCAAGAGTATGTGGTGTGTGGCACTCAGACAACAATGCTATTACTCTTCTTCCCCTCCCTGCCTAGAGTCTGTTGACCTATGTATTTATAAATAAAAAAATTCCCAGAGATTGTGTACGTTATATGTAAAATGTAGTGTACTGTGTGGTAAATAACTAGCCATTTGAAGATGATAATACATTCAGAGTGAGCTCCTGATGGTGACACATAAAAAATTCTTTTATAAAATTAATGTATGGATTTTTAAATGACCTGACCAAAGTACATAGCGTAATACTGGCTATTTGTTGGTCAGTATTCTACAAAGTCAGGAAATCAGTGTTTTACTTTGGCCTCTGTCAATTTGAAGAAGAATCCAATTCTAATGTAATATTGTTTTGAAAAGCACTTTGGCACCTACCTACCATCAGTTCCATTTCCTTATCAAGGACAAGGCATGAACTATCCGTAATATCAGCGTTAGTTGTGAAAGCAGTTTGCAGGAGGAGGCTAGACTTATGTTACCTATATGGACATTGGTTACCTCTAAATGTCATTGCATATTTTAAGTTATAATTGTAACTTGTTATCCCTGATTTGTTTTAAAGCAGTAACATCTGAAATCTGTGCTTAAAATTTCGAATCTCTATCCTAGGATAATTCTTTACTTATCACAGACATCAAATATTACTCTGACAGGATGGCACCAAGCAGAAATATAGTGATCAAGTTGCAAGTTTCAAAGCAGAGAGTGAGGAATTCTGATTAATGACACTTCCTGAGGTGATCCTAAAACAGTGATAAGAATGTCCCACACACTGTTTGGTGAAAAGAAATACACTACAATTTTACATATATAAATTAAGAAAAAAACTTAATTTTTAAAGAATAAAAATTAAGAGCTTTCCAGTGTCACAGCTCAAAAAAATTTAAATCATGCTTTTAAATTTTCAAATATTCCCCAAACACAGCACACCTAAAAAAAAAAAAAAAAAAGACTTTTAGGTTAAGTATGCAATATTTTGGGAACTGGATAAAAGATAAACCTTGAAAACATGGGAAGGGGGAAATGACACCATTTTTTTCATTTCAAAAAAAGCACTTTTTTTCCCCTTAAATTACAAGCTAGCACAAGAAAGCTAAAAAACACTGCTTTACGAATGGCCACTTACAGTTGGCACTAAGCATAGGTAGCTTACCTTTTTTTCTTAAATAACACAGTGAATTTCTAATACCTTGTTACAAAACATGGGTTGATTTATTCAAATTTTGTTAGTGTTTTCAATTTTATAATTTAGCAACCGTGGAACTGAGGTATACCTGGTTGAGGGAGGTTAAAGTAATGCTTGGAAGCCTCTTTACTGTACCCCACTTTGATGACTATGTACACGAACAGCAGCACACGAAACATTCACAAGCTGTGTCATTGGCATTACAATGTCATCTATAGAAACACAACAGCAAATGCAGTAAAAACAAGTTAACCCTTTTTAAAATCTGAAATGAAAAGTTTTTGATTTTAAAAAAAAATAGCAGTAGTTCATTTAAGGAATTAGTGTCTTCTCACAGACATTAAGAAATCTGAAGTCAGTTTTCAAACACTTGATTAGCCAGGTCCAAAAGATCCTTAATTTGGAGAGGGCCACGTTTTTCATGTACACTGTTCTCAAAAATTTCTTTACAGATTCTGCAACTTTTCTCTTAGTCTCACGTCCTTCACTTCTCTGCTGTAGGCAGTGCCGTAAAGTCTCCCAGAGTCACGTCTTTAAACGCCCATCTTCTTTCCAACGAGTCCAGGAGACTTCTGCTCATTTCACACAGAAAATAAACTAAGCAGATTTGTTAGCTTAGCAGCTCCGGTTCAGAGTCCTGTTTCTCAGTGTGTACACATGGTGCAACCATCATAGACTAGATTCTTTGGGAGGAAAGTCAACATTTGTCACCATTGTGACCACTGTTACAATGTCCTCTGTGGTAATGATATTTGTTAGTCTTTGCATCTGAGTAATTCTTTCACCTACACATCCAGCTGATAACCTGGCTTCTGCATCGTGATCCCAACATTCTTCTATCGTTTCACACAGCATTGCCATTCCCTAAAAAGGAAAAACATAGAAAATAGAACCTGCTGTGGTGTTTGACTATTTTGAAACAATAAAATTTCCATTAAAAGAATTGCTATTTTTGTGGCTCAAAGAAAGTTTAAAGAGGTGCCAACTTTTAACTTTCACTTTTAGTATCTATTTTATGCAGGAACATGAAAAAAAGCACTAGAACAATTTTTTTTAACACTGGAGACTATCATGGCAGGTGATTGTTTCAGTTCCCCAAGTCCCTAACCATTGTTCATAAATCAGGTCATTGCAAAGCTAACTCCTGAACTAGATTCAAAACCGAGGTGAAAGGAGACCAATTTTTATTGTGTTCTTAGTTAACAGCATTTCTATCTTGCAGTTAAACAGGTTAGAAACCAACCTTGAGGATTCTCTACCAAGTTTTCTAGCCTTGGTTCTAGTTATACCTAGACCAAAATAACCAGGCAGTACTGCTCTCTTCTTCAACTACCTAGTCTCTAGTTTCAGAACACTGCTATGAACTTGAAAATCTTCCAAATCCAAATCAAAAGGCTAAAGTGAACTCCCATGGAGAGGAGAAAACTGGGTGCACTTCACTTTTTAAAATAGCATCATATGGGATGGTGGTTATCAGCAAGGTTACCCAATCACCCATAGGCTCAGAGTCAGGCACTCCTTTCCCTGGGAGGCTTTCCAAACAGGGGAGACAACCATGGAGAGCCCCCATAAAGGCTGTGACTTCACCATCTCCTTCGTGAATATACAGACACAGCCCTAATTCTGTTCCTAGAACTCTAGTACAAATTAACCTGTATGAAGATCATCTCCCCAGAAAATCCTCCCAAAAGAAAAAGTGCAGAGATAAAAATCTCTCCTGAAAAGCATTTTATTGGAATTTTAAATGAAATGCTAACTGTATAACTTACAGCATGTTTCTGCCAATAATCTCTTAAAACAGGCCTCTTTTTTTTATGCACAACAACTTCCTGCATGTCTTCAAGAGATGGATGCTGGCCAATTTCCTCCTCAAATGGCAACATGTACTCATCTACAGGTCCTGAAATTAGAAAAAAAAATCATTGTGGTTCAAATCTTCCTCACTTACAAACTGGAAGAAACTTTCTAAAACATACTCTATCACCTTTTCCCAACTTTTACATACTAGAGTGAAGACAGAAGAGAATTCTCAACTGTACTCATACCACAGTGTGACCCGAACTCTTAATTTAGGAGAAATCGAAAAGTCTGTGACTTAGCATGTAACCCCACTAAGGCTATGTAAGGAGCTTTCTTGCTACTGTATGAGAAATGCCTAAATCCTGCATAGGTATACAGGACATGGGCAGCATTGGTATTTGCAAATCAAGGGTAAAATAATCCTTTTAAGGTTCCCACTCCTCTTGCAACTCAGACTGTAAAAGAGGGGTGCTTCCGTATCTGAAGATTTTGGGTTTAATCTTTAAAAACCATCTTTATTCTATGACACACCCAAACAGCGTAAGTGCTCCACATGAGGAATTATGTGCCCCAGAGTCACACCTCTGCCCTTATAAGAGCTGCCAAAAACATTACGTTTTTTAAAAAATCACAAACATACTGTCCAAACAGGGCTCCCAAGAAGTCAGAATGTGCCTTTGCTCCAGCAAGATTATTCAACAACAGAAGTGATTGCTTTTTTTCCTACTCAAATAGGAAAACAGGTGTTAATAACTAATATTTGATGAGCACTTATTACCCTGAACAGGAGCTTTACATACATCATTTATTTCCATTTTACCTTCAGTGTGAAGGTGGCATTACCTCTATTTTACAGACAAGAAGCTCCGAAAAATTATATAATTTGCACAAAGGCATACAGCTGTTGAGTGGTAGAGAGGAATTTGAATCCATCTCAGAATGACTGAAGTCTGTGATTTGAATCACTGTATGTCTCCCCTTGACAGAAACTGGTCACTAATGAGCAATTTCAGTGACTGACGGATTGTGTCTCTATATATGTGCATATATGTAATAACACACAGATACAAACTTTGTAAAAGCTCTTGGAAGCATGAAATTCTCCTGGATGTAGACTTACGTTACAATACATCATGAAGGTCATCTAACTCGACCCTCTCCTAACTCTAAGGCTCCCTGATGTCTGGATAGTCACTGCTGGAGCAGTTTTCCAGTGACTTGCATGTTCTAAGGTGTCTAGTCAACACTTACTACTCAAAGTGTGGTCAACAGTTCAGCAGTACTGACCCTGACTAGTAGTTTGTAAGAAATGTATAACTCAGGCCCCAACCCAGAGATACTGAGTAAGAATCTGAGTTTTAACAAGATTCCCAGGAGCCTGTTAGGCACACTAGTTTGGGAGTTGCAGACCTGAACCATCAACAATTAGCCATAAACAGGTTTTAAAATGCTCCCTACCAGTGTTCACTCTACCTCATTTCTGACTAAAAGCCTAACTGCAATTAAGTGTTTCATAGCACATGCAGGCTACTAAGCAATGTCGGCATCAGTCCTTTTTTCCGTAACTCCTCTGAGAAACCCTCCTCCCCATAAACAGCATTCCTCACTTCTCTGAACTCCCATAGCATCCCCTAAGTTTCTTGGGTATTACATTCATCTAAAAGCATTTACTGAATACCTATGTGCCAAGCTCTGGGCTAGACAATCCACACTTCCCTTACTCTGGAGGTAACTGTCCAGGATATATTTTATTACCCTAACTAAACTATATTGCTTAGGGCAGGGCCTGTGTATGCCCCCTAACACCTATCCAAATGGTTTGCTTTAGAGAGTTCTTATGAAATAAATTTTCCTATAAAGTCTGCCAACTGACCTACTTCTCCTTCCATAAAATATACTTCTCTTCCATTTTGGGCCAAAACACACTGAATGGCTTACTCTTCTTCCTAGAGACTTCTAAGCAAAAATTATATCCAAATTACTTTCTTAGGTTCTGGGTCCACTCCCACACCAAAACCCAATCTTAAGAAAAAATAGCTGTTCATTCCTGAGCACTTCTACCAAGTTCCCTTTTTTAAAAGCAGTGTCCCAAATCAAATCAAATTTCATATGCCAGATGTAGTCTGTCCTATACTGAGACTATTACAGCACTCAGAAAACAGTATGCTTACAAACGTAGGTTAGGTTGTTTATATCTTCTTAGATTTTCAACACAATATCTTCCATAGTCTTTCACAATCAGCAGGAAGTTTTTAGGCAATTATAAATTAAAATTTAAAAAACAGATTAAGTTAATTTACATATATCGAGAAGTTTGCCTTATATTCTCACATCCAAAAAGGAGTTGTAATATATCTTAAGAGAGGAGAGACCTTGTAAGGAGATCTGAAGGCAAGAGCACCTAGAATACCTGTGAGTCTGTCACACCAGGAACACAGCATGCAGGCTTATAACCAATCAACCAATGCAAATGCTTAAGAGGACTGGAAGAAGGAATTCAAATTCAGTAACACACAGAAACGGATCCTTCAGAACCAAGGTGCTGTGCTAGAGAATGTACTGAATGTTTTCAACAACATGTCACACCAGACTTTAAAAGCTTTCGGGAGACAGAATTTAACCTGTGGTATATCCAGAGACATGCTCATTTCTGCGTGCATCACAGTGGACAGGCTGTAAATTCAATCCAGTTAGTTAGGTATATGTGGCATCACAGGAGTACTGAATAGATTCAGCTGAGCATCCTAAGAAGCAAAGTCCTTCAAGTCAAGGTGCATCTCTCTTTGAAAGACTCCATTTTAGCACCTGGGGGCAGGACCCACATGACCTAGCCAAAGTTGCAGCCCAACCCCACTTCTGGATCCGAGTTTCAAATCCGGGTTTCACCACTAACCACCTTGAGGCTAACTTAGGCAAGCTACTGATTTCTATTTAAAATCTGAGCCTCAAATTCCTTATCGGTGAAACTGGTAAGTGAAATGCCCAGCAAAATATCTGGCAATGGTGAACGATCATTACAGAGCAGTACCTTTTCCCTCCTGCCTGCCCATCTCCTGCCTCCTGAATTCTCTTTGAAATTATCACTTCTTAGGGTCTATTAAAGAAGAAGAAAATGTATACAATATTACCTTTGAATGTAATTATCCCTTTTCATACATGTACAGTAGGCATTTATATCTTTTTAAAAATACGTGTTCCCTTACCGTCTGCAGCAGTACAGCGAGAGGCCAGTTCCCACAGGACTAATCCCATGGCATACATATCTATCCTCAAGAACGCGTCCCTTTGGAAGTTTATAGCACCCTCTAATACCTCTGGAGCCATATACCTCCGGGTACCAACCTGAAAAAGATGAAAGCAAAGTTACTCATTAACTTTATGAACTAATATTTTATGATTTTTTTAAAAGAATCAAAACCCAACATGTTCTGGTATCAGGTAAGGCAGCTAAACTGTGACCACCAAACTATACGGTAAAGCAGAATTTTATTCTGTTTCAAGAAATACAAAAGCCATGACACTGAAAATAGTGTCATGTAAGTAAGCATCCATCAGTAGGGACTGCTTGAACAGAGGACTATGCAGGTCTTAAAACACATGAGGTAAATTTATAAAAACTGATATGGAAAGAATTCCAAAACCAGTGAAAAATAAATACAGCAAGAACAAAGCAGTATATATACTGAGATCTTTCTGGATACACTTAATAAATCTCAGTAGACATTATGCTGGCATAAGCATACAAATTTTCCCCCTTCTGGAAGTAATCACAAAAAACTGAACAATGGTGGTTTGTGGAGAGAAGGATGGAAGAGAGAAAAGGCTGTGTACTTTTCAATTTGAAGACTGTTTAAAATTAATTTTAAAAATATTTTTGAGGGTTTCTCTGTTATATTAATAATATAAAACATAGAATCCAAGTAAAAGATGGACAAACTTTTTAAAGTTCTATTTGTACAAAATCTATGTATTATTCGTGATTTCTGTCTTGGACTTGGTATCTGTCCCTAACAATTTGTAATTTTTTAGTAATGTAACTATGGTTACTAAGCTAGTACAGCCAGCTTTTGTTGGTGCTTGACAACATTCTTAACATGAATGCTGAAAAAATTTTGTGAGATTGCTGGGTATCCCAATCTACCTGAATTGTAATAGACCTAGGAGTGGGCCAGATCTTGTTGGTGCTCAAAAGCTGCATCCTTGGCTGACTATGATCTTTAGACTAGAAGCTGGGCAATTACCTGAATAAACATGTAACAGATGTTTAAAAAAAAAAGACAGCTCACTGGGAACCTAAAGTTTTTAACTCATTTAAAAAGAACATTTTAAAGAGAAGACAAGTAGCTCTGCTTTCCCAAGTCCTCCTGAAGATGAATGCATGCCATCCAAAGTGCTTTCTAATGAGTTGCTGACAACTCCTGTGGTAGTGTAAAATGTCCTTTTAGAAACCTACCATAATGATAGATAAAATCTTATCTTTTTCCCAGTGTTCTTTCTTTGCAATAAATATATGTGCAATAATATGCATTTTGAAATTTTCTGGTCCATGAAATCTAAAGTCAAGGAACCACTGATGTAAGTAATTAGTAATTAGTTATTTTTACATGTAATCCAACTGGTGAGAGTATTATATGAAAAAGCCCCTATATTTTTTCTTCAAAAAACAGTGAGGTTATCATGTACCAAAGGAATAAACTGTCCCCAAAATTTAGTCTTATGATAATCACTTAGCTCAGATGTTTGATCCTAGACCTCCTGCACAATTTCCCATCTCAGTTAACATTCTCCACATAGCTGCCTTCATTCCCAAATGCATTTTAGTGTCAACTTTCCTAAAACTGACTGCTGACCACTGCTCCAAACTAAATTCTTGAATTATTAGTCATTTTGCCAAAATTTGTTGTACTATGATTCTTCAATGACTGTGTTGTTGGAGGTCAATGGGATATACTGGGAAAAAAAGCTGAGGATTAGATGACTAAATGATTTGCATGATTCAAAAGATTAAAAAATGATTATGCAAAGCCTAAATCATTTGGCTTTGTAAGGAAATGTCATTTTTCAGATCAAACTGGTTTTCTTGATGAAAAGGTGATATTGTAGCAGTGAAGACACCTTTCCTAGTCTCACAGTTTCTGATAATAAAAATGCATGGGTAATGTTCTTTTCTTCTTTGGCCTTCTGAAAGGTTCCCATTGCTGAGATCTCTGTGCATACCTTGGCTAGAGTTAGGCTCCTCACCCAGGGGTTTACAATCGCTCTGAACTCTGGGAAGAATTCAGAGAAGAGCTATAAAGTTGATTAAAGAGCTAGTGAAGCAGTAAAAACCAAGAAGAAAGAAATTATAATTGTTGTCTGGAAGAAACAACATATCTTAATACACTGTAGCATGAATAATGACTGATTTTTCTTCCATTCCTCTTAAGATAGCAGAAGAATTAACAAGTTAAAACTACTGAGTTAATATGAAGCTCTCTAAGAATGAGGTCTGTTAAAATGTCGTAGATTCTTGATTAGTTTTTAAAACAGAATCCCATGACATCTGTCTAAGGTTATCTTATGAACTGTTTGATCTAAACCACATGAGGTCCTAAGAGGCCTTCACAACCATATGAAAATGTCTTTGCAAAGTTAACATATTACTCTTAGGGAGTCATTGTACTTTGGATGCTGATTTAATAACCACCACAATAATTTTAGACCAATTCAATCCAGATATGCTATTCTAAGAAAATAATGGGACAAGAGCATTTTTTCTTACAGTTCATAGTTAACATCCTTACCTGTCCATGGGTATCGCCAGCAGACTTGCCAGCCTCAAACTTTAACGCCAACCCAAAGTCAGCAATGCAAGCTGTCAGATTGTTTTTCAACAGCACGTTTTTACTTTTGATGTCCCTTGCAAATAAAAAAAGCATTCAAATTAAGTTTAAACAAGTTATCTTTTAAAAATTTTCACTGAAAGTAGGAAAGAGGGAGACTGTGTATGCTCAGAATAAAGTATGAAATACAGCAAAAGAGAGAGGGTGAAAAAGCTTAAGCAAAGTCTCCATATAGCTTGAAACAAAAGTACAGTGACAAACTCCTATTCAAACCATGAACCCTAAGAAGGAATTGTCCCCACAAAGCAGTGTTACGGAGCTGCCATTCCAAAGGAACTGTCCAGCCTATATTGTGACCTATGTCACACCTACCTGCCCATCATGAAATTGCTGTTTTTTTTAAAATAACAGTGTTCAGAGTTTATGGTTAGAAATTCCCATTAAAACAAATTAAAAAGCAAAATGCAAGAATTTTCAAGCAATAGCTAAACTGAGGCCTGCCTACTGGCATAGGCCTATATTTTAGAATGATCTCTTATTTTAGGGGTTCTTATATTCATCAATCTGGTTGCAGAAAAGTATCTCTAGGAATGCTGAACAGAAATTTTTTGCCATAAGCACACACTGTTCTAGCCACATACTGGTGTTCTAACAAGAGTAACCATTTTAAGGCAGTCAGATTTCCTCTACACACTAGTCTCAACTGGCTCATTCTAGAGATTACTATACCTAGCTAAATATTCCTATGCCCTGAGCAATGGTTACATTTATGTGTACAGACACAGACTCCAAGAGTGGGATAGAGGAGGCACAGGTAGACACCCACAAATGCTACAAAAATTAATCAGTTTTAGACTCAAAAGATTTTTAAGAACTCTACTTCTAATAACCCTTGGGGGTTCCAAAGTATTAGTTCCCAAAGGACTAGGTGAGACAAGCAAAATTCCAGAAAGAGGCAGTTAAGACTGTATGTAGGAAGGTGAGAAGAAAGGGGAGCTATTTCTGAGGTGGAAGTCATTTAAGGTTTACAAAAATCATAATCTAGATTACAGCTGGAATAAAAGTAATGCCTCCCAGAAATCTAAACCACCACCTCGTGGCACTCAACTAAATATATGTTAAATGACTCAGTTAATGTATACTTTTAAAACAGCCACCTTCAACTGAATACAACATGACAAACTGATCCTATAATCAAGGAAGTTAAACAGACAATGGCAAACTGAATCCCGAGGGATTCCTAAGGGAACTAACATTGTCCTTTTTGAGGGTATGACAATTGTTGGGTCCAAGTACTATTTCTGCACTGAAAAAGGCAATTAAGTAAACCCAGTTGTTCAGATGGTGTGCCCCTCCACTTCAGCTCACGTTAATGATCCTATGGTCATTCGAAACAAAAGCAAAAAAGATACTCCAATTCTCTCCTTAATTACATGCCCTTATACCTATTTATAATAATCTTTGAAGTAAATCATGTTCTGAGGGAAAACAAATTTCTTTCTCCTTTGAGATTTTCATTTTAAACATTTAGAAACAATACAAAGTAAAACATAAGTCAATAATTAAACTTTGCTAATGATGTTAACATACACATTATCCAAAATACTTCTGGGCCAATCTCAAAGCTTTGCAAAACAAATGAAAATCAACTGCCTCTTATAACATGATTAGATAACTACGGGGAAAATAAATTTTTCCCAGGGGATTAAAAGTTTAAATAAACAAATGCTGGATTATTTGGGAAAATAATATAAATTTAGCTCTACCTGTGAGATATGGCAGGTTTGTGGCCATCTTTTAGGCCAGGTATATCCTCATGTAAATATGCCAATCCTCTAGCCATGGTTTCTGCAATATGACACAATTCATTCCAAGAGACCACATTAGCCTTAAGAAAGTCTGACAGTGAACCCTAAAGAAAGGGGGGAAAAAAAACAACTTATGCTCTTGACAAAAGCCATATGTATATGGAGACTTTCCTTTTTACTTTTCAGAGGTTATGGAAGACAACGTATCTTTCCTTTCAGTGAATAATAAAATCCAAAAAGCAATCTTTCTGGAACAGTTCAAGTTTCACATTAAAAAACATTTGACTAGAAAGGAATACCACTAATCTTTGCTACAAGCACAGTCAGTCAATCTCCCTCTATTTAGAAGGCAAAGGAAAAAAAAGTTGAAAATCTAAAGCTCTAGAAAATATTTTAAAAGTTAAAAGACACTGACTATAGAGATGTTATAAGAATAGATACAACAATCTTCCTCCAGAGATTACTACCATCCTTTTAGTCAAGAATCAAGAGAAGCAAAGAAGCCACTTATATCTGACAATGAATAATGAAACTGATTGATAAGGAGAACACAATTTCCTCCATCATCCTGTGTACTTTCATACCAACTCAGAGTAGAAAAACTGAAAAACAGCAAGTGTGTGTGGGTGATAATAACCCAACAAATTAGTGACAGATCAAAGGTCAGACAAATTTCCTAATTCTAGTTGTATCACTAAGCTACACTGATTAAAGAGTTTTAAGAAATAAATTCAAGCTGGAAAAATGGTTCATGTAATCTAAATGGATCATAAATGGTAAAAGAAAATTACTAAGCACTGGATACACTAAAATAATTGTATCTGTAAGAGAAGTAACTGCTATACAAGAAATCAGGGACAAAAGACTGGTCTTATGTAAGTAGAGGGTCAGGTGAAAAAGTTGCCATCTTTGGTCTTTTATTAAATTACTTTTAAAACTGATTTTTAAGTATTAACTAACTTCAATAATACACTGTTCCCATGAAAATAAGCCTGAGAGATCTGTAGCCAACATTAGGTAGGTAAGCCAACCCTGACTTTACTGAGTGAAAAATGGGAAGTAGTTTTACCTTTTCATGAAATGCTGTGATTAGCCAAAGATCCACATCAACACTGGTGCCACGTTTTTCTGCACCAATGAACTGTAATATGTTCTCATGCTTCATTCCAGGCAAACTATAGACTTCATACTCATTTTGCCAAGACTGTTTGTCCTAGTAAGAATGCAAAGAATATAGGAAGATAAACTATATCTATGAAATTACTCAAGTAAGTTAGAAGTCAAAATAAAGCTAAGTATTAAAATATTCTTTGGTTGTGTTTTGCCCTGTTTTTTAATAAAACTCTGATAACAGGCAACAGTTCCATGCCAAATGCCTGCCCTGCCTCATTCCCTCAAAACATATTTTTCTGTGCTCCTTGTTTGTAAACAAGAGTTGATCAGAAATGCTGCACTTCTGTACCTAACAATGGCAACATACTCTGCTTACAGGTTAGTACTACAGTACAGTTAATTCTTGAGCAACATGGCTTTGAACTTGTAAGTTTACTTATATGTAGATTTTTTCAGTAAATATGTTGGAAAAATTTTTGGATATTTACAGCAATCTGAAAAACCATTTTCTCTACTTATAAGAATACAGTATATAATACATATAGCATACAAAAATATGTGTTAATTGACAGTTTATGTTATCAGTAATGTTTCTGGTCAACAGTAGGCTATTAGTAGTCAAGCTTTTTGCGTAGTCAAAAGTTGTATGTGGATTTTCAATTGTGCAGAGTCAGTACCCCAAGCCTCCACATTGTCAAGGTTCAACTAATTTCATCATGATAAAGTTACTTATGTCTTGCTATTCAAAATAATCTCCCTGAGAGATGAAATTTAGGTAAAATGACTGAGTAACTTTTTTTTTCCTGAAGACTTAACATATCAAACATTCTCAGCAAAATGCTTAGAATACCCTGCAAAGTCAAAGAGACAGTAATGGAGCATAAAATAAGCAATACAGTAATTTAGAACACCAAATAATCATTTGAGCCTACAGTATTATTCCATGCCTATAACATAGCTTCTTATAAAGGATTCATTTCTTTTCACAATGAAAGGATATGGAAAGTAGGAGACACCGTAACACAAAGGGCAGGAACCCTATGGATCTGAATTACCTATGAACCGTTGGCAAGTTACAAAATCATTCACTTTTCTCAGCAGTAAAATGGGGACTGTAGTGTCCACCTCATCAGGTGGTTGTAGCCATGTATATAGTATGTGCTGTATTGTATGTATGGATGACACATGGACACAACTTAGTACTCATATATGTAGAGCACCTGTATCTGACACAATAGAAACCTTCAATAAAATGTTAGCTAGTTATTTGCTGCTGTTATCATGACATTAATATCATCCAAGTGCCTTTCTCTAACTTTTAAGCTTCCTCGCAGAATAAAGAACAGTGATTCACAACAATGTATTTGTGAATCTTGGCATAACAGAATAGACTTTTTCTCTAAAAACTAAACTATAATTTACAGTATCTGCATTGCTACCAAAAAAGTAATGAACTTTGTCACAGACTCTAAAAAACAGGCTCTAGAGGAGGCAAGAAGACTGAAATCTAGGTATATTAAGACAAAGAAATACAAATTTAGAGTAAGGAGGACCTACTGTCCAGGTGCAATGGTAAAGCCTGCACTGCCAAACCTAGCCAGGGTCGCAACCATGCTTGGCATTAGCTGCAGAGGTTTATAAGCAAGAGACAGACAAGGAGGAAGAACTCATCACAGATCAATACTACCACAGCAACAAAACAGAACATAAGAACAGGTCAGAGGTCAAGTAGTGATTCTATAGCATCTTACTATGCTGATGGACAGTGACTGTAACAGGGTAGGTGGTGGGGACTTGATAATAGGGGGGAGTCTAGTAACCACAATGTTGCTCATTATTAATGTGATTGTACATTAATGCTACCAAAAAAAAAAGGTCAGAGGTGCATTAGACCAGGGTTTTATGAGGTTAGCCCCCTTTAAAAGAAAAATAAGTCATCAGTAAGCCAATTATTTGGAACCTTGATTCATGGCCTCTGAAATTCACCAAATAAGATCTGAAATGATTATATAAACAAAGTAGAACAAAAATGAAATCAGTTTGGTAATACCTGCAAGCAACAATTCTAAAACATAGCACACTTTCATTCTTCTGTTTGCTTTTTTTCTGATAATATCAATTGGATATAAAAAGTTAACCACTCAATAACTTACATTTTTTCACTGGAATTCTCATCTTCGCTTTGCATTTCTGCACAATTTTTATTGGCAAAAGATCTATATGTTCACTTACTGTAATTCCACCACCACAAACAAACATAATGACTATAGTACCATTAATCCCATTTCTCAGATGAGGCACACAAAAGGGCTAACCACTTTCCCCAGGACCACAAAGAACCACCTTGAAACACATGACTGTGTTTTTAGACTGTTCTGAGTTATAAAGACCTAAACAATTTCATCATTACAAAAATATATGCAGATTAGAAAGCTGCAATAAACATACCTGTATTGGAAATATTTTCACAGCTACATATTCACTGAGCAACTGGGCTTTCCAGACACAACCAAATCTCCCCCGTGCTTTCACTTCTAGTAACTGCAGTGGTTTCAAACCTAGTAATGGAGAAGGTGGGGGTGGTCCAGGGTCCTACAGATAAACAACAACAACATTATCAAAAAGTAGCACATGATACAATATCAATTCTAAACATGAGAAAAATGTGAGTATACTGGGGAATCAATTGACAGAAATGGTAAACACATACAAATGACATCAACTTCAATCTTGCAAAAATTGAGTTCCCAAGACTACTAAATTATCCATAGTGATCACAAGGCAAACAACTTGAATTAAATTTTCATAATAACATTCAGCACCATCGCTACCTATGTATACAGCAGGAGAAAAGATCTAAAATCTTTTTGATCCAGTCTCACTAATTTCTCCGAGATGTTGACCTTTTGGATACTACTAACTGTACTTTCAGTGGTTTCAACCAGCTGATCCTTCCTTACAGAATGAGGATTTGAGAAGTGCCAGAAATAGTAAATTTGGCTATGTCTCAAAGAAAACCTCTCCTCAAAAATCCACTGCTTTCCTCAATACCTGTTTAACTTCAAATCTTTCCTTCATTAACCTCAGAAATACCCAGTCATTCAAACACATTGCAGATAGTTATATCAAACAGAAAGCACATAAAAAAAATATGTAAGTTAATGTTGCTATAGCCAAACTGTTCCATTCATTCTATAATTTTTCAACATGTTACCAATTCACTCCAATAATGACTTCCCAAACTTATCTGAGATAAGAATTTTTTAGCATTCTGGGGCTGACTGGCAAAGAAAAGTACAAATAATAATCCAGAAAATGAGTGGTCATCCCAGGAGATAACAACGTACAGTAAATGAAAGAGATGTGTACTACCATAGTTTAAAATAAAAAAACGGAGCCAATATAGGAGTGCAACATTTACAAATCCCAAAGGATCCTGCACACATAGTGGAATGACAACCCTTTGCAGAAAGCACTGCATCAGTTCAGTGTCTGCAACTTAAAGTTAAGCTGTAGGAATCCTCTTCGGAAGCTTCCAGAAAAAGGTAATGAAAGTGTTCAAAAGCTGCATAATGAGGATTGGAAGGAAAAATTAAAATTTCTGTGGCAATAAGCAACAGACATTATGACACCGGGTGACACTTAGGACCCTTGGAAAACAGTTTGTCGCTCCTACCTCAATATATCTCTGCTTTTCCTCTCCACCATTTTTTTAGAAAAGTCATCTAAAGACTCAAGACTGTCATGCTTCCTTTAGCATTACTCAGTCCATTGTAACCACTCGAGATTTTTAAAAGTTGACATTTACATTAGAAAGACCTTCACTAATAGAAACACTGCAAGGTATTAAAGAGGAAAAATATGCAGTATCTTCTAAACTAGACAGTCACTATAAAATGGTTTGAGAATTCCTATTTTAAAACAGTAAGACTTCCTGTGACTCATTTCTACCTCAGATACTTATTTTTAAAAGTCTATAGAAGATGGTTTTTCTGCATAGTTCAAAATACAGAAGGTTAGTAGAGCCAAAGAGTGTCTTAGTTTAAAAGTCACTGGTCAAGGAAGTCAGATATAAACCTTACAAAAATATGGCTCCCAAAGTTAAGATTCTCAGTGAAAGGGGACACAAGAATCTCTGGAGAGGTTTTACCAAAACTAAACCCTCCATACCTCATTCCTTGATGGACCGTTTATAACTGTAAATAAGAGATTCTACTGATAGCAGTATATTGCTTATGCGAATGTAGAGACAGGAGGGAAAAAGGTTGAAAACTACACTTCTGGATGCAAAGGAAACCACTCATGCACAAAGTCCAAGAACTACTGGATAACTGCATAAAAGAATAATCATGCCAACTAAACAGAAAATGTTCAGTTTGTAAAACGTTAAGTATAAAAATAGATTCCCCTCCTTTAGAGATAAGTTAGATTAAGTTAGAGAAGTCAAGTTTTCAAAGCAGGATGTCAAAAGCTAAAATTTGTAGATATGGGCTGAAAGCTGAAGAGGGAAAATAACCAGGTAAAGAATAGTATGGCTCTAAATATAAACACTCTAACTTTTATATAAACTGACTGATAGTATCCCTCTAGACAACATACACATTAACCCATTCTGTTCTAAAGAGTACCAACCACATGGATATGATTCAGTTTATAAAATAGGATTTAATGACTTCATCCACATCTCAAATTAAGACAGTGTCAGTTCAAAATAAGATTTTGGAGTAGTATTAACCCTAACTTTAGGAAACATATGACAATTTTCAATGTCTGTGTTTACAGAAAAGAATCACTGAATATTTTCCAAATGCACAGATAAACTTCAAGGTTCCCATAAATTCCCAAGGCTCTGTTCAGCAAGTTTCTAAGTTACCATTATTTCAGTAAGAAACCTTACATCACTCTGTTAATATTATCATTATATTCAACATTATATCCTAACAGCCTGAAAACATACTGTTGTCAGAAATACTTGAAAGTAAAAAACTTAAAATTAAGGAAAACACTGGCCAGTTTTCAAAAGGTGAGAAAAGGTTTTGCAAAGGGATGTTCCTACAGAGTATCAAATCTTTTAGAAATTGCATGTTTTCAAATAATATTCAATAATGCTTAAAAGGCTGGGTTTAAAAATGAGTAACTCTGTAACACGGGTTATTACTGCATAAAATCTATAACACCAATCAATACACCTTTTTGCTTTTTTAATGAAAAATGACTATAATATTCTATTTCACACTTTATAGCTCTTCATTAGATTTACAGGAAGCTTTAACTGCATCTCTAATACCTAGCTTTCAGTTATCTTACAACCTAAGAATATTATAAATGACTTTCAGTTTACCAGCATCATTATACTAATTTATCCACAAAAACTCAATGCTTGATTCTAGGAATAAAGATTTATACCTTTAAAATAAATGAGCACCTGGGAAGACAAATTCAGACTTAAACTTCAAAATAAAACAACATTCTGATGCTATCCTTAAAAAATGTCTCTACCCTGCTACACAGAAAAACACTTTTGGGAGACAACTATAAAGACTGAAGAATTTCTGAAAACTTTCCCTAAGTCTCCAGTTCTCTTGCAGTATCTGTGCTGTTTTGAACAGTTAAAAAGATATGCTTAGACTGGCTCCGATTACATCTCTTCTTTATCCATTTATATGTGAAAGTTATGGCATCAGAAGACAAGTTGAAAAGCAACAAACAACAATAACTGGAAGAAGTGCCCCTCACCCCAACACCACTCCCCAATACCATTATTACAACCAATATTGGAATAAATCATTAAAAGTGAAGAGTCTACAAAGCAGTCTGTGATCATTTTACTTGTTCTGAGTTCTCCATGTGAAGGGTGAATTCTAAATAAGTCTTAAACCTCCAGACAGCAAGAAATCAAGTTATACTTCTCTAGCTAATCCACTTGTGAAAAGTGCCCAAGATGAGTGAAACTATCTAAAACATGTATTTCACATTAAAAGATAGTGAGTTCAACAACAAAGTCAGTCCCTGTAAAAATAAGCAGCACATGCTGGACATTTAAGCTAATGAAGTATTATAAAAATTACACAATACAAGGTTTTTAAGGCTAAAAATCTAGCCATTAGGTGTTAACGTCTATCAACTAAAACAGTTGTTTCTACATTCCACTTTAGATAAGTACAAAAACTATCAACAATCTTTTAAAGCCAAAAACTACTACTAGGGCAAATCAATCACTATTTAAAAAAAAATACTGAAAGTGGTAAAAAAAAACAAAAACAGCTTCATAACAAAAATGTATAAACTAGAAATGATGCACAATAAAGCAACAAAACAACAAAAAATCTAAGAACAGAATGTTTAGTATGCATCCACAAAAAGTTCCACAACCATAAAACAAACATCAATGCATCTTACCTCTATCATTATATGAAAGGCGTGCTTGTGAAGAAAAAACACAGGCAAAAGAAATTACGATTTATATTCAGAATGAAATGAAAAATGACACATCAGTTACAAAAGTGAATGAAGAAGAACAATGATTTAGCTTTTTAAAATTTGGCAATGATCCAATGTATCATAGTTTTAAAATAAGGATTAGGAACACTTTCCTTATAAACAGAGGAAAGTAATACAAAAAAACATGTATCTTGGACATTACCAGGCCGACAAGAGCTATTATTATATAGATGACTCTAGTATAACCCCAAGTTGTTATCCAACGGACTTTAAGCCAGCAAATAAACTAAACTAAGTCTTAAATAATTGTTACTTATTTTTCTAAGAAGGTCTAGAGTCTAAACTTACAGATAAAAGAAGCAATTTTAATTGAGAAGATGGGTGCTGGAATTGGTTTCTGGACACCAGGGGGCAGTATTGCCTTTAACAAAAACTGCTAAGACCAGCACTGAAGAAACTGTTACATGGTTTTCTCAGGCCAACTCTTGACAGTTGTCTTAAGACTCTAGAATCTCCTGCTTCCTGAACTGCTTTCCTCTTCTTTCATGGAAGAAAGCAGAACTGTAATAGAACAGTGTTCCTGGTGCCTTTGTGAATGTGTGCAACATAAATAATATACTTGGACAAGAGGACAGATGGGAAAAATAGGATCAGAAGTAGAACATTAATGACAGACCAGGTGTCTTGTTAACTTACTTGTCTAGTCACATTAAGAGTGAAGAAGTTGAGCAGTGGTGACCCTGGGAACAAGTATTCATACTTACTTTACAGTCTGAGGATTCTCACTTACTCAGAGAGAACAAGATTTTCATTTCCCAAGCATCCCAAAATTGGGAAGGGTCCAAAATTAAAAATAAGGGAAGTACTGTCACTGGTGTAAAAGAAGGCTATGAATCCCTCCAATCACTGATTATATTTTCCAGTTTCCAATATTTCTACAGAGAACAACAGCACTGATGAAGATTTGAAAACTTATTTATTTGCACCAACTGCTTAACTACTTTTTCATCCTTCTTGGTTTTTTCCTGTGATGATTCACAACTATTTATAATTCATCTAAAAGGCTTAGCTAATCCTACTATCAAATATCTTATCAGTACTACAGAGTAAAACTCATCCCTTGGAAGAAATACGTGCCAGATGAATAACTAGATAATAGCTTCCCAAGGCTTAAACATCTCTCAAGTTTTGTTTTCAAACAGGTGCTTTTATAAAGATGCCACTGTAATAACACTGTGCAAATAGGTGCTATCCATGCCATTTTACCAAAAAATATGTATTTGCTCAATATATTTACTTCTCAATAAATAAACATTAGCATAAGCTATACAATGACCCAGGCTAAACAGACACCAAGAACAGGCCTCAATGTATAAACTATGTAACAAAATGAAAGATCAAAAAATAGAATCCAAACAAATAAAATTCACTGAAATAGAGGCATATATGAAAAGTAACCAAACAAAACAGTTTGGATTCACAGCATGGAAAATGTAACTTGATTTTCATGTACTGTAACTGGAAATAGCAGTAAAAACCAAACAGCACAATAATGTCAAATAATTAGCTTGCTGGATGAGAGAGAGACTTGCTATTTAAAGGGGAAAGAAATTAACTATTGCCAAACATCTGGAAAAAAAAAAAAGAAGAGTGATTATCCATTTCATTCAACAGATCTTTCCTGAGTGCCTAGTTTGTGCCCAGCACTGCCTACCTGGGCTCTCATGGTGCCCACTGACAGACTAACCAAAGACACCACTCTAATGAGCGCATAGTTGTAAAATCAGAGCAAGAGAAAGGAATTCAGTACCTTGACACCCGTAAGGAGAAACCTGACTTCCACTGGCATGTTCAATAAGAGAGGGTTTTCCTGAGGAAAGGATCCTTGAGAAATGGATTAAGTACTAGAGGGAAGCAGATTAGGCGGGAAAGCAGCACTGGAACACATCCTGGGTTTCTGACCTTTGCAACCACATGGTTAACAGTTCCATTTACTGAGAACTAGGTTTGAGAAAGAAGATCATTACCCATGAATGTTAAGTGCTTAGAGACTTCAAGTGGAGATATTTACTAGGCAGTTAGATATACAGAACTGGAATACAAAGAATCTTAATAGAAATACAGACTTCACTCATTTATATAGTACAAATGAACATATATGATACACACTATAAGACTTTTCTTATTTATTACTTAAACCACTCCAAGATTTATATACATATATATATATATATTTGATTAACTTAGTCAACAACTTCTTACAACTACCAAAGAATCAAGAACCTCTTACCCAAAGAATTTGAAAACTGACAAATTCTGAATTCTTCTCATCTTAGTCATCTAATTATCTTACAAAGAAATTTTAAAATTGCTAATTTAAAAAAAGAGTATTGCCAAGAAGACAGATATAGACTCTAAAGAAACAGTACAATGTGTACATCAAGACAAATGTTTCTGAGAGAGGTAAAGCAAGACATTATCCATGAACAGACTCAATAATATTGATACCATCAAGTGCACAGCCATGGTTCTACCCAATTAGGCCTTCAAAGTTCCTTTGGGATTTATCAACTCCTACTTCCTACAGCTCCTTTCATCAAGCTCCTCCTGAAACTAAGCAAAGGAAGATGAATGTCGATGAAATGAGAGTTCCGGGTAAGTCCCTAAGAAGCAGCTGGCCCCTCAGGGAAGAGCACTGGGGTTAAGAGCCCTGAGAGATGTAGATATGCCCGCTCTCCTTTGGCTGCTGCTTAGAAGCATCACACTTATCATGGGGTATAAAAAGAAAATTTATTTTTATTTAGTTTAGCATTTGTATCCTCCAAGCAAAGCTGAAAACATGGAAAAGGACCATGCCATACATTAATAAACTGTGATGTGATAAATGGTTATGTTTACTTACAAGGCTAAACATACTCACTATAAAAACTATTTAAAATTTATGTGCTCTGATCCCTCCTTTTATCCTGCTTTAGTTTTTTTAACGGACCCCACCTAATTTTACTGAAATAAGCCATTCTATTAAAATTACGTCAATGGATAATTGTCTTTGAATATAAATGTCTAGGCTTTGCCACTCAGCAGACCGACACTAGAACAAGTCACATCACCTATCAGTGCCTCGAGTTTCTTATCTATAAAACAGACTTAATAAAACAGAACCTAGAGCATGGGGTATTAAAAGATTAAATGAGTTCATATGTATAAAGTGCTCTGTATAGTGCTTGATAAAGTACTCGAAATATTTTACTATGCTAAATTAATTTCAAATTATTGACTCATTTATATGTGTATGTGTGTATGCACCTATCTATAATAGTTTCAAATAAAAATGATTCCTTTTCACTAAAGTTTTGAAGTAGTTGCTCTGTTAGCAGTAACAGCTAATTTATTGAGCACTTAACATCAGCATGTTGCTCTTCTCCCAATCATTACAGAACTGGAATCAGACATTTCTCTTCCTTTCCTTCATTTATGCCCCAAATTGCTGAAGCAGCCCCCTTCTTATTCAATTTACTCCTCATTTGAAGCTACAGAGTCAATCAACCAACCAATCAATCTATTTTTAGTTCTACATATTAACTGTGGGCTCCAAGAGGGCCAACAAGGACTGTCCCTGCACCACTTTCCCACTATTCATCCAGCATGGTGCCGGGCACACAGAAGGCACACAAACACTGGGGGAGCGGGCAAGCAAAAACCAAACCGAACAAAAACCCCTCCCAGCCAAGTTTTCATTAACAAACGGACTTTCATTTTTATTATCTCAAATTAATAGAAAAATATTTGACAACAATGAAGTAGCCAGGAATGAAGAAACATCTAGAACAAGGTCCAGGAGCCAAAGAAGAGAGAGAAAAGCAAACTCACTTCTCCCAATCTACCATCTTCTTGCCACATGAGACAAGGGAGGAACTACCTACTCTGGTCTATATTCATTGGTCCCATCTGTAAACTGGTAGATGGGACTCACCACAAGCCAGAGGAAAACTGAACTCAAGATTTTTAAGTTTAAGTGGAATTCATTTTTAGAAGAAAGGTGCTTTAATTTTAATGTGCAGCTTTGTTTTAAACTTTTGATAAATCTTTTAATTTGTCCTTCTCTCCTTCACTTCTTTTGTGCCTTTGGACACAGAATTTCAGTCAGTCTCCAAGTGCGCCTATCTGTGCATTTGTTGTGAAACAACTTATATCCATTAAATGAGAGTAACTTTTGTTCAAGATACTTGACTGTGGATAATTTATGACACTTCTCCTCACAGTTTAGAAGTATAAATAAAATAAATTGTAATTCAGGTAATCAATATAAAAATAATCACACACAAATTGTACAAAAGAGGTATCCGTAGTAGTCCTGTACTATTTTTGAGGCATATATCACCCAAAAAAAAAAGAGATGTTCAAGCATGAGACAATAGAATTATATCACTGCATTTTAAATATGCTGAAATAATGCAGTTAAAAATATTTGTGAAATGCAGGTTCTGGCTCTTAGCAGAAACCTAACACAAACTTTAAGCTTATAAAACATCAAATTTTGATGTTTTATTAAACATCACTAAAGCTCCACTGAATTCACTTAAAAACATTTAATCAGAATGAGATATATTAAGAGTATTGAGCTGAAAAGCTGTCCTCAGTATACTGTTAAACTGAAAGAAACCAGTGGTGGGACAATATTTTATACTTTATAAAAAAAAAAAGCATATACTCAAATGAGATTAGAGACAGGTGTTAAAGATACACATCAATTTGTTAAAATTGGCTATTTCAGTAAAGTGATAAAGGAAAAAGAGGACAAACAAATGCTTCTCTCTCCTTTGTGGACAAACTCCTTTCTCTATAATTTCTCTTGTTAAGTATTTATAATTTATTTTTAAACGGAAGAGAATTTAAAAGGAGAGAGAAAAGCAAATGTGTTCATAAACTCCAACCACTTAGCAGTCAGCCTATTTCAAGATGTGCTTCTATGGATGTAATAGTTATTTTGCAAGTATAACTTAATATTAGCATAGTGAATACTTAGTAATACTTAGTAAACTTCCCCTGCATCCTCCCCAAATAATGAAGCAACACACCTTCCCAAACTGAGTTGGCTGAATGATGTGATGCTCCCCCATTCCGTTATCATTTTAAATGTGTACATACATAGACTCATGTTCAACAGGAAAATTGTTGCAAGCATTTTCACAGATGGCTTGGTATCTCAGTGGATAGCAATTCGACAAAGCATGAAATGACAACCTATTATTACTTTAATATTAAGGTCAACAGGACTATTCTGTATGCCCAACTCAGTGTCCTAAACACCTGAAAGCCTTTCCTCCCCATCAGACCAAAACTGAGACAAAATTTCACGATGCAAGCACTGAAGAGACTGATAATCATTTTTAAAAAGCATTAATGTCACAAACTGCAGTGCTATTTTACTCTTATAAATGAACAAGAAGCTAACCACAGCTTGTTAAAAGTAGGTAATTTATAGCCCCTAAAATCTATTTTCTTATCAAGTGGTATGTTTTATCAGCACAAATGTAGCTCATAAAGAGCAGGAAACTTAAGTTCACATATGGTTATGAAAATGATACAAATAGTTGTATTAAAGCCACATTAACTCTAGTTACAATAAGACTTCTTAAAAATAGAGTCCCTCATATTCATGACTCACTGAGACTACAAAAACCAGTTTGCATTCAGTTTATTCACTGTAGATTATAAGACCACTTTATTACATGTGGCAAGGTAGTTCCAGCACAGCTAAAAGAAAAGGGATTTAGGTGATGCAAATTAAAAGGATGCTTCAAGCATGTGATTATGGAAAGAATTGAATAATGGCATTTTCTTTAAAAAGTCTGAAACACTTCAACTTATTTCACCCCCAAGAAATACAGCATCGGATTTCTTAAAACAAAGCCCTAAAGCACCTGAATGTTTATTAAATGAATCCCTGAGCATACTGCACTATCATCGCAGTATAACTCAAAATGCAACTAAGTTGAGCAATTCATCACTTTACAGAATGGTTATTACATACAAATACTGTGTGAGGTACAGTAGTGATTACAATACATACATTGTCTTCAAGAAACTTATAGTCAAAGGAGGATAAAACAGGTACACAGAATACAGTTTTTCTCAATTTGGGTTATTCATCTGAATCACAGAAGTCGGAAACTCACTTGAGCACTATTCTCTCAATTCTTTCAAGGATGGTACATAACTAATACCATTCTCAATGCATACGATGGATGACTTGGTGTGTAATGGGAAAAAAAAATCAAAAAGCAAAGTATGCATGGCCATATGTCATGCTACAATCCTTGTATTCTCTGCTAAGAGCCCTCAAATATTTTTATGCACAGAAGTAACATGCTATTCTACAATGCTATCCATGTAAAATGCTATCCTACAGCAATAATAGAAATGAAGAGAAAGAACTGGAAGAAGCCCAGCTAAGAGATAGAAATAACGTCAGCCTCAGGGGTAATACTGTCCTGAACTACAATAAGATTAGAAAGAATGAAAAGGTGAATGACTAGCAGGACCTGGTAAATGACAGGGCCAAGAACAGAAGTAGCTGTCTTCAAGGATTTCATCCACGATGGCAGGAAAGACAGTGATAGCACGAAACAATGTTAGGAAGATAGTAGTTATAGGTCCTAACGAAAGAAGAATGGCTTTAATTTTAAAAACACACACACACACACACACACTAAAACTGCTTTTTTCAATGCGTTTAAGCTAGATTTAATAAATATTCTTTTATTTTTATTAACGTATTATTGATATACACTCTTACAAAGGTTTCACATGAAGTACAATATGGTTACTACATTCACCCATATTATTGAGTCCCCCCCTCATATCCCATTGCAGTCACTGCCCATGAGTATAGAAAGATGCCACAAAGTCACTACTTGCCTCCTCTGTGCTACGCTGTCTTCCCCAGGATCCCCCACACACCATGTGTGCCAATCATAATACCCCTCAATCCCCTTCTCCCCTCCACCCCACCTGTCCTCCCTGACCCCTCCCCTTTGATAACTGCTAGTCCCTTCTGAAGTCTTTGAGTCTGCTGCTGTTTTGTTCCTCCAGTTTTGCTTCACTGTTATACTCCACAAACAAGGGAAATCATTTCCTACTTGTCCTTTCCGCCTGGCTTATTTCACTGAGCATAATATCCTCCAGCTCCATCCATGTTATTGCAAATGATAGGATTTGTTTTCTTCTTATGGCTGAATAATATTCCATTGTGTATATGTACCACGTCTTCTTTATCCATTCATCTGTTGATGGTCACTTAGGTTGCCTCCATATCTTGGCTATTGTAAATAGTGCTGCAATAAACATAGGGGTGCGTATGTCTTTTTGAATCTGAGAACTTGTATTCTTTGGGTAAATTCCTAGGAGTGGAATTCCTGGGTCAAATGGTATTTCTATTTTTAGTTTTTTGAGGAACCTCCATATTGCTTTCCACAATGGTTGAACTAGCTTACATTCCCACCAGCAGTGTAGGAGGGCTCCTTTTTCTCCACATCTTCACCAGCATTGGTTGATCTTAGTATTTTTGATGCTGGCCATCCTAACTGGTGTGAAGTGATATCTCATTGTGGTTTTTTACTTTGCATTTCCCTGATAATTAGTGACGTGGAGGATCTTTTCATGTGCCTGTTGGTCATCTGAATTTCTTCTTTGGAGAAGTGTCTGTTTATATCCTCCAACGATTTTTAATCAGGTTATTTACTTTTTGGTTGCTGAGGCATGAGTTCTTTATATATTTTGGATTTTAAACCCTTGTCAGCTATGTCATTTACAAATATATTCTCCCATAGTGTAGGATGCCTTTTTGTTCTGCTGTTGATGTCCTTTGCTGTACAGAAGCTTTTTAGCTTGATGTAGTCCCATTTGTTCATTTTTGCTTTTGTTTCCCTTGCCCAAAGAGATGCATTCAGGAGAAAGTTGCTCATCTTTATATTCAGGAGACTTTTGCCTATGTTTTCCTCCAAGAGTTTTATGGTTTCATGATTTACATTCAGGAACTTTGATCCATTTTGAGTTTACTTTTGGGTATGGGTTTAGACAATAATCCAGTTTCATTGTCTTGCATTTGGCTGTCCAGTTTAGCCAACACTAAGTTGTTGAAGGGGATATCATTTCCCCATTGCATGTCCATGGATCCTTTATTGTACATTAATTGACCATATATGCTTGGGTTTATATCTGGGCTCTCTATAGTCTGTTCCATTGGTCTTAGGTTCTGTTTTTGTGCCAGTACCAAATTGTCTTGATTACTGTGGCTTTGTAGTAGAGCTTAACATTAAAGTCAGGGAGCAAAAATCCCCCCAGCTTTATTCTTCCATCTCGGGATTGCTTTGGCTATTCGGGGTCTTTTGTGGTTCCATATGAATTTTAGAACTATCTGCGCTAGTTCATTGAAGAATGCTGTTTGTATTTTCATAGGAATTGCATTGAATCTGTAGATTGCTTTAGGCAGGATGGCCATTTTGAAAATACTGATTCTTCCTATCCATGAGCACGGGATGCATTTCCATTTATTGGTATCTTCTTTCATTTCTCTCATGAGTGTCTTGTAGTTTTCAGAGTATAGGTCTTTCACTTCCTTGGTTAGGTTTATTCCTAGGTATTTTATTCTTTTTGATGCAATTGTGAATGGTATTATTTTCCTGATTTCTCTTTCTGCTTCTTCATCGTTAATGTATAGGACTGCAACAGATTTCTGTGTATTAATTTTGTATCCTGCAACTTTGCTGAATTCAGATATTAGATCTAGTAGTTTTGCAGTGGATTTTTTTAGGGTTTTTTATGTACAATATCATGTCATCTGCAAACAGTGACAGTTTAACTTCTTCTTTACCAATCTGGATGGCCTTTTCTTTCTTTCTGTTGTCTGATTGCTGTGGTGAGGACCTCCAGAACTATGTTGATTAAAAGTGGAGAGAATGGGCATTCTTCTATTGTTCCCAATCTTAAAGTAAAGGCTGTCAGCTTCTCACTGTTAAGTATGATGTTGGCTGTGGTTTTGTCATATATGGCCTTCATTATGTTGAGGTACTTGCCCTCATTCCTATTTTGTTGAGAGTTTTTATCATGAATGGATGTAGATTTTTGTCTAATGCTTTTTCGGCATCAATGGAGATGATCATGTGGTTTTTCTCCTTCTTTTTGTTTATGTGGTGGATGATGTTGATGGATTTTCAAATATTGTACGATCATTGCCCTGGAATAAATCCTACCTGGTCATGATGGATGATCTTTTTGATGTATTTTGAATTTGGTTTGCTAATATTTTGTTGAGTATTTTTGCATCTATGTTTATCAGGGATATTTGTCTATAGCTTTCTTTTTGTGGTGTCTTTGCCTGGTTTTGGTATTAGAGTGATGCTGGCCTCATAAAAAGTATTTCCTCCTTTTCTACTTTTGGAAAACTTTAAGGAGGATGGGTATTAGGTCTTCACTAAATGTTTGGTAAGATTCAGCAGTGAAGCCATCTGGTCCAGGAGTTTTGTTCTTAGGTAGTTTTTTTATTACAAATTCAAGTTGCTGGTAATTGGTCTGTTCAGATTTTCTATTTCTTCCTGGGTCAGCCTTGGAAGGTTGTATTTTTCTAGAAAGTTGTCCATTTCTTCTAGGTTATCCAATTTGTTACCATATAATTTTTCATAGTATTCTCTAATAATTCATTGCATTTCTGTGGTGTCCATAGTGATTTTTCCTTTCTCATTTCTGATTCTGTTTATTTGGGTAGACTCTCTTTTTTCTTGATATGTCTGGCTAGGGGTTTATCTATTTAGTTTATTTTCTCAAAGAACCAGCTCCTGCTTTCATTAATTCTTTCTATTGTTTTATTCTTCTAGATTTTATTTATTTCTTCACTAATCTTTATTATGTCCCTCCTTCTTCTAACTTTGGGCCTCCTTTGTTCTTCTTTTTCTAGTTTCATTAATTGTGAGTTTAGAGTGTTCATATGGGATTGTTCTTCTTTCCTCAGGTAGGCCTGAATTGCAATATACTCCCCCTCTTAGCACGGCCTTTGCTGTGTCATCCCACAGATTTTGCGGTGTTGAATTACTACTGTAATTTGTCTCCATATATTGCTTGATCTGTTTTTATTTGGTCATTGATCCATTGGTTATTTAGGAGCATGTTGTTAAACCTCCTTGTGTTTGTGGGATTTTTCGTCTTTGCATAATTTATTTCTAGTTTCGTACCTTTGTAGTCTGAGAAGCTGGTTGGTACAATTTCATTCTTTTTTAATTTACTGAGGCTCTTTTTGTGGCCTAATATATGATGTATTCTTAACAATGTTCCATGTGCACTTGAGAAGAATGTGTATCCTGCTGCTTTTGGGTGGAGAGTTCTGTAGACATCTGTTAGGTCCATCTGTTCTAATGTGTTGTTCAATGTCTCTGTCTCTTTACTTATTTTCTGTATGGTCAATCTGTCCTTTGGAGTGAGTGGAATGTTGAAGTCTCCTAGAATGAATGCATCGCATTCTATTTCCCCTTTTTAATTCTGTTAGTATCTGTTCACATATGTAGAGACTCCTGTGTTGGGTGCATAGATATTTATAATGATTAAATCCTCTTGTTGGACTGAACCCTTTATCATTATGTAATGTCCTTCTTTGTCTCTTGTGACTTTCTTTGTTTTGAAGTCTATTTTGTCTGATATAAGAACTGCAACTCCTGCTTTTTCTCCCTATTAGTTGCATGAAATATATTTTTCCATCCCTTTACTTTCAGTCTGTGTATGTCTTTGCATGTTAATTCTCAAGTCAGCCTTTAGCCAAAGCTTTAAGGAAATGTTTCCCTAAGAAAAGGAATGACAAATTTTATGTCAATGTCTAAAAGTGTTTGGAGAATTTGGAGATGAATGGTCCAGAAATACACAACAAGAATGTAAGATCTTTCCCTAACTGGTCTTGAAACTAACCTTTGAATATGGGGACATGAATATAGGGTGAAATACAGAAGTCACCTTAAGACTTCAAAGGTTTAGTGTGTTTCCCCTATCTACTTCTCCTATTCCATGAAAAAGTCTTGAATAAATAGTAGATGTTAGCACTATCAACTAAGAAGCACAGTAATCTTCACCTACAGCCCAAACAATGTTAATAAACCTATGCTAAAATGTGCCAAAAAATGCAATGAATGGAAAACACATGAATAGGTTCTTCAATATATCTATGATTTATTTTTCCTGTGTGAGACATATGATATTATTGCTCATTTTAGCAGTCAAACTATTCAAATCCACGGTAGGAAAGTAAATTAGCCTACAGAATGACTTTAGGATGGTAGGATGTTTACTGAATTATCTGAGACAACTGAGGCCAGCTGCTTTCTGGAAAAAAAGAGGCAGCATAAGTAGTAAGAGCAAAACTTTAGTGTCACAGAGTCCTTGGTTCAGAGTCCAGTTCAGACCCTTATGAGCTTTGCTATGTCTCAATTTCTTTATCTATAAAATGGAGGTTATACTACATAAACAGCCCTGTGAGGTAAAACCAAACCAGTACTTTTCACAGGGCTGGTCATCAAAATCACCTGGGAAACTTATTAGAAACAATGTTCCAAGGCCCATTCCATACTTTCACTGGGTGGTCCAGAAATTTGTATTTTTTAAACAAATTCCAAAGATGACTCTTATATACCTATAACAATTTGGAAATCATGACAAATAAAATTTACATATTTTATGTTTTTATATATTCTTACATAATTTATGTATTTATATGTATATTTAACTTACCAGTACCCTAGCACACTGTGAATCAATAAACACTCAATGTTATTATTAATAATTATTTCAAAATAGGAGATAAAACCAAGCATTTTGTAGCAAGGTGGCCACTAAGTAGTCTTGCAGAACTTGTTTGCATAAACCTCTCACCAAAAATGAAATTTAAAGGATGGCACTATGAACTGTTTGAGACACAGTGAGAGATGACATAAATGAAGTTCCACACTAATGACAATGCCCTTGTACATAACATAATTTATGGCAGAAAGCATAAAGTCAATCCTGTATTTTTTTCATAACAAAGCTTGACAATGCCAAGTTATTCCATCACAAAACCTTTAAATTTATTCCTAATTTTTAAGTAATTCATACAATTCATGTGAATTTACCACAGAGCAATTCAAGTACTAAATAAATGTGTAAAATAATATTAACATGGCAACAACTATCTAAAATCCAGAGACAGAAAGTCATTGAAAATCCCTGTTCTTAGTTATTTATGAATAATAATTACGTCTTTCCTTTTTAAAAATTCTAAACCCTTGACTTAATTAGCATTCCTAAATAAAGTGGGCTCATATATAAGATACCCAGCTCTTTAAAAAAAATCCAACCAAACTTTTATATCAATATTGTATACAAATCAATGTCATCTATAAGATTAATTTTTTAAAGTTCTATTAAGAAATCTAACAAATTTGTTTTTAAATGTAGTTTCTAGTTTGTTTCTGTCATATCACAAATACAGGATAAATTCAGATACTACTATACTACTAAACACTCTTTTCTAAACATAGATATTAAATAAAAAATAGTTACCACCAAATAAGGTAAAGTGTGTCCTATGGCCTTTTGGAGTAAACTATATATATATTTATTAGACACTAATTTTTTTATTTAAAATACTTTTTATAGATGATTTTTAACAAATCTATAACTGAGTTACTAATGTTCAAA
Source organism: Manis pentadactyla (assembly GCF_030020395.1). Taxonomy (NCBI): domain Eukaryota; kingdom Metazoa; phylum Chordata; class Mammalia; order Pholidota; family Manidae; genus Manis; species Manis pentadactyla. The sequence continues at coordinate 22,918,577 of NC_080026.1, forward strand.
AGTTAAAATATTTCAGCTGTGCAGAATAGTATGCTTACCTAATTTAGTGAATAAGGTATTTTACCTTTGGGTTTATCTTTCCATCTACACATCTTAACAAAGATTATGCAGATTGATGGTCTAATGGGTATAGACTGCTACGAGTACTGAGAAAGAAGTATGTTATATAAATAAACCTTAAAGAGCACAAGTTGTTTTGGTCAATAGGGCTTTACCATTTCCTTCTATCAAGATTTAACCATTAATCCTACTGGTATTAGAGAAACCATGTTAAACAAAGAAGTTTAGAAAGGTCAAGGTAATCTGATCTTAAAAGTTAAAATAAACACAGTGAAAACTAGAAATTAAAGATGTCTCAAGCAATACAACCAAAAGTCATCACGTTCCCTCAGAATACAGACTATCAACTACTTATGTTAAATGTCCTTATAAAGCACTGCACCAGTGCCAACTGTCTACATGACAGAGGAGGAAAATTTCAGGAATTTAATCTTACTACCACCACACCTGTACATTCAGATATATTCAGGGTTAGGGGAGTGTGAATCAAGGGCATTAAAAAAGTTTTCAGTCTTCAGTACATACTTGATATGCTTTAAAGACAAAGAATACACTTGGAACTACCAAAAACTTGTAAAATGTACAATTATAGAGAAATATTCCCTGGAAAATTCACAGATTTAGAGAAAGGTTGTTCGTTTGCTCCTCTTCCCCAAAACAACATTTTTATGGATGCATCTTCCTGATGCCTTTGTGAAACCTCTCTTCTGCACATTTTTTTGGTTTCCTTACTGGATGCCTCCCCATGTTAAAAGTATGTTTTGGCAAGTCATCTTAAAATAGGCACAAAAATTTAGGAACGGAGGAAAGAATGGAAGGAAAAGAAAGGTTATGATACCACTTCTCCGTCATGAAGTACTTCTCAAGAAATAAAGAGGGTCTATCTCACACTACTACAATGACAGTAAAACCCTCCAAAGAAGAGGAATGGGAATACCCTACATTCTAGTTTCCCTCAACCCTCAAGTGAGAAAAGCTGAGGACATAGCAAATTAGTTAAGTTTGCAAAACTAGCTACAGTTCCCATAGCAATAAACATTAAAAACTCCAAAGAAAAATGATTTGTAATAATCCACAGGGTTTCACCACACTAATATATCTTTAAGATATACAATTTAGGACAGCACAAAGTACAAGACAATAACTTACTTGAGTTGGAACAAGTACAGGAGGGTAGGCCATTTTATGATGCCTGTATACCCAAAATGCACAAATGACAATGCCTGCAATTAACATAAGCGGCACCAAGGAATAGAGCAAGATGTTGTAATAGGGTGGTTTAGGTGTAACTGGATTTGAAGTAGCTGTTGAAAGGAAAGGAAAAAAACAATTCAGTCTACTAAGTTCCACAATAAATTATTATAGTGTCAAATTTTAGAAGCAAAAGTAGTAGTAAATTATTCCATCAACACAAATATGCTTTGTTTTCATTCTGCCAGATGAACAGACCTACATGTTTTCCCTGTGAACTTACGCTGTGTGACTTCCATCTCTGGAAAGTAAGAAAACCTTTCGTTACACATATTGCCCTCACAGCAACAAAAATATACTTCAGGGCTGTCTTTTTTTTCTATACAATCAGTCCTACAAACAAACAAAGGAGAAATAATTAAAATCAACATTACTATACTGCATCTACAATAGGTGTCTTTTTAAAGTTTCTCTCAGATTAAATCATGAATAAGTCATTTATAGTCAATTTCAAGATTTTTATTAATACCCAAAAACCAATTCCTAAAAGCCAAAAATCTTCCTGGAAACCTGTTACTGAATATCACATCAGGAAAAAAATAACAGCTGATTTTACTGCAATCACATTAGCTCCTTGAGACTACTGCTTTAATTTGGTTTTTAATGATCAATCTAAGGCAACCACCTTTTTTTTTGTTTGTATTTTTAATTACTAGAAAAGCTGGAAGAGGAACATAAAGCCAAAAAGAACTTTGGTATAGGAGTGGTCCTCCTCACAGGAAATACAGCTTTCCCATTTCCCATGAATACAAAAGCTAAACACTGTATATAAATGGTATCTGTGTACATACAAATACATACACATATACATTATATACAGATAAATACATATACTTAGTGTATTTTGATATCGAATACTTCGATATTCCTTGTATCTTGTTTTCCTTTCTCTTTCTTCTCTTACTATCCTTAATACTTGTTTTTTAACCAAATTCAGAGCATAAAAACAAAAATTCACACATTTTAATTAGCATCTAACCTTTGGAAACAAAGCTGGTGTAGTAACTGCCACCATAAGAGCAAGTGTGTGCACTGAATGACCCACACCCCATTATCTACAATATTTAAACTCCAGTGATACTGGTTTTAGGTGAGAAGCCAGTAGCTTTTTACTACAAGAAGAACATGAGTCCCTAATTTCACCTAAAAAATAAAAGACAGTTTTGGATAAAGATGACCCCCAAACCTCATTTTCCCCCCAATTTCTTCCTACTTACCTTTTTGTTTTTTGAGATATGATTGACATATAATATTATATTAGTTTCAGGTGTACAACAGGATGATTGGATGTTTGTATACATAGTGAAATGACACAACAATGTCTAGTTAACATCCATCACCACACAGCAATGAATTTTTTTTCCCTTGTGGTGATAACTTTCAAGATCTATTCTCCTAACAACTTTCAAATATACAATAAAGTATTATTAACCTAGAGTCACCATGCTATACACTATACCCCAGGACTTATTTGTTTTATAACTGTAAATTTGTACCTTTTGACCACCTTCACCCATTATTCCCACTCCTACCCTGGCTCTGGCAACCACCTATGGTTGCTTCTCTGTATGTATAAGTTCATTTTTATTTCTGTTTTTTTTTTTTTAAGATTCCACATGTGAGTTCATACAGTATTTGTCTTCCTCTGTCTGACTTATTTCACTTAGCATAATGTCCTCAAGGTCCATTCATGTTGTGGCAAATGGCAAGATTTCTTTCTTACAGCTAATATTCCATTGTGTATATGTACTATATTTTGTTTATCCATTCATCTATTGATGGACACACTTCCATATCTTTGCTTATGTAAATAATGCTGCAATGTCCATAGGGGTGCATCTATGCTTTCCATGTTAGAATTTTCACTTCCTTCAGATAAACATCCAGAACTGCTAGATAGTATGGTAGCTCTATTTTTAATTTTTTGAGGACTCTCCATACTGTCTTCTTATTGGCCCTATTTACATTTCATAATACCAAATCATCACTTGATGATCACCTATCTCAGTTAACAGAAAGGCTAATAATCAGAAATGCAGCTGAAATGTACAATTATAGAGAAATATTCCCTGGAAAATTCACAGATTTAGAAGTATACCCTAAATACTAAAATAGACCTAATGACTGTTTTAATTTCTCATGATTATAGAACTAATTCAATTTTCATGGGTTTATTCAATGCATTTTGCTATTAATCACATATGGTAAGCCAACCGCAGACTCATGGTAAATCAACTGAGGCTCCTGAAAATGGATCGGGAAATATCTAGTGCTCTGTGAGTATATCACTATTTTTTGGCTCCACAAAGTCTAGTAATCTAGGACTTTGCAGCCTCTGCCAGTCATCAGCACCCACTCACAGTGGAAATCCTGTGGCCCAGGCAGTTTAAGTGATCTTAAACTCACCATCTATGAGACTCCTTACAGAAAGATCACAGTCAGCCAATAACATTTTATTTCTAGTACAGAATAAAACAATTTAAGCAAGATCTCTTAAATAAAATGTAGCTTTATATGAGAACTGTGTTAGTCCTGATGTAATTCTGAATGTCAAGTTAAAATGTCTCTTGGGGTAAAGAACAAAGGCCTACTTTGCAAGAAAAAAAGATAAAAATGTAGTAAGATCAATTTCTTCCCGATACCTAAAGAGGGAAACTAAAATGAAATTAAATACTATGATTCAGCTCTATTCTCCTCAAGGATAGATTTTCAACAGATATACACTTTCTTAAAGCAGTTTTTAAAATCCTTTTTCCTTAAAATGGGTATTTAAAAAAAGTTTATGATCCTAAAAACATATGGAAAAAAATAGTTCAAAGTATATCAAAGATAAAACATAAACATTACATATTTATTACCTTAAAATGCATATCTTGTTATTAGAGCATGTTATAATGACCTTAATAATCCCATCTTTAAAAAGAAACATTAAAGTGAAAACCCATGCATTAATCTTTCCTCTTTTTTCCTCTTTTAAAAAGGGGAGGGGGTGTGAAATTATTTAACACTCTCACAAAAAATAAAATGTTTCAATACCTGTCATAACAGTTGATATCATCCAGCCAACAACCTTGTTTCACTATTTCAATGGAGCCAGAAATATTCTTCCAAGTAGCAAAGCAATGTCTCCGTTTATCTTTATCACCATAACAGGGTTCAACACCAGTTCGATTAGTTCTATCTCTTTCCCAATTAGCATTATAGAAAATACACTCCTGAGTTTCTGATCTACCAAGTATAGCACCTGCAAAGTAATAAAACAACTTAATACAACTGTATTAGCTCTTAAGATACAAGTTAACGTAACACTATGAGCTCTTAATATAACAGATTGTTTCCCAGTGTATCAACCTCAGATGTTCCAAAAATGTCAATAACTTACTGTCTTCCCAGTGTTACAATATTGGGTTTAGGTTTCCAGGTCAATCTCTGTACTCTAAGTATAATAAACCTAATAATAGAAAGTGACTACATATACCACAAATGTCTATGGAAAAGACCAGTTTCACTTCACTTAAGAATACCCTTAATGAAAAGCAGTAAAGTTGTTAATTTTTAAAAATTTTGGCATTTGAGTATACTTCTCTTCAATACTCCATGTGAAAAAATGGGAACTAAGCTCTGCCGCATACTGAAATGTGAAAAGCCCTTGCATGACTGGGTTATGAACTAAACCAGCCATCATTATTCAGATTTGGTTACCTGGAAGACATGTTCTCAAAAATGAACAAAGCAAAACTGTTGCTTCAAGAAAAGCAGCTGACAATATGCACTGCCAATGATAAAATTTGAGTTTTCAAGCAAATATAAGAATTTTGGAAAATTTGTATCACACCTGCCCAATATTTAAAGAATTTTCTGATGAGGTTAGTGGTGATATTAACAAATGGGACTTTTAAATATTGAATAATGAAATGTGCCAATAATTAGAAGGTCTATATAATTCAGAGAACCAATGTTTTACAGATGAATTACACGTGATGCTATAAAAGCGTTCATGGGTAAAAAAAATCCATTCAATGTTCAAGACAGGCTAATAGATTTCAAAGTTACAGAACACAGAAGTTCATTAATAGTTTCAGATTCTGCACTGTAGCTTTTAAGAAACTATCTCTTGTCTTATATGGAAAAACAAGGGAAGTGGAATATTCAAAATAATTCTGAAGATGTACAAAAGAGAATTCACAGTACTTATTTTTTAAGACTTACAATAAAGCTTCAGCAATCAAGACGGTATGGGCAGAACAGACAGATACATGCATAAATGGGACAGAATAGAGAATCCACAAATATACACAGACATATATGGTCAACTGACATACAGCAAAGGTGACAATGCATTCAACAGAGAAAACTGTCTTTTCAACAAATGATGCTGTAACAACTAGATCCATATGTGGAAAAAAAAAAGAACTTCAACTCATATCCCATGCCCATAAAAATTAACTCTAAACATATCACAGATCTAAAAATAAAGCCTAAAACTATAAAACTTATGGGAAAGAACAAATGAAAAATCTGTGTCACCTTAAATTATGAAAGATTTCTTAGAACACAAAACACATGAGCCACAAAAAAAAGAACTGATAAACTGAACTTCATGAAAATTAAACTTCTAAAATTAAGGAAAAAGGTCACAGACAAGGAGAAAATACTTGCAAATTATAAATCTATAAAGGAACCAATATTCAAAATATGTGAGAAAGATGTCTCACAACTCAGGAAGAAAACACTACCTAATTTCTTATTAATGGGCAAAAGATTCAAAAATATGCTTTACCAAAGATATATGAATAGAAAAATGCTACATGAAAAGATAGTCAATATCATTAATCATTAGGGAAATGCAAACTAAAACTAATTCTAATATTAATTAGAATGACTAAAAACAAAAAACAGACAATCTCAAGTGTTGCTAAATTTGTATTGCAACTGGGACTTTCACACATTGGTGATTTATGTGTGATGTTATAAAAGCATTTATGGGATGGTCCAGCCACTTTGGAAAGCCAGTTTGACAGTTTCTTATAGTTAACCATATACCTAACCTACCATACTACTATAACCACATGCCCAGGTATTTACCTAAGAAATGGAAACATATGTCCATGCAAAAATATGTATGTGAATGCTCAGGGTTGCTTTATTTATAATCACCAAAAAATCAGAAATAACCCAGCACTGGTAAATGGATAAACATCCATACAATAAAAATAAATGAATTATTGATACCTGTAACAACATGGAATTGCAAACACACTATGCTAAGTAATGAAGACAGACTGAACAAGCTATATATTCATGATCCCATTTACACGATATTCTGGAAAAGGCAAAAATCAGGCTAGATGTTGCCAGAAGCTGGATGTGAGGGGAGAGAGCTGATTACAAAGAGCATGAGAAAACTTTTGGGGGTGATGAAAATATTCTACATGTCGATTGTGGTAGTGGTTATATGACTTATGGTTTAATCAAAATACATAGAATCGTATTATCTAAAAGTATATACTTTATTCTAAGTAAATTATACTTCAATAAACCTGACTTTAAATAGAAAGAAAAGAAACTACCATTTGTTGAGTTTTGGTATAGTGTCAAAGAAAAACATCCACAATTATCTTTAAAAACTGTTAAAAAACTCCTTGTTTTTCTAACTATATTTCTGCATATGGCCAGATTTCCTTCATATCAAAACAATGTATCACAACACACTGAATGGAGAAACATGAGAATCCAGTTGTCTTCTACTAAAACAATCATTAGAGATTTGCAAATTTTTCATTACTATTTTTTTTTTGTTTTAGAAAATATTTTTCATGTAAATCTGTTATTTTGTTAACATCTACTGGATTTATTATTGTCATTTTCTATATTAATTTCTAATATGATAAATAGTGCTATAACCCACGTGAAAAAACAGCTTTTTGGGGTTCTAAATTTTTTAAAGTCTAAAGAAGTTGAGACCAAAATGTTTGAGAACTGCTGCTCTGCAATACTAACAGAGATGTAATTATAGAATGTGTGGCAGTAATGTTAGAATGTGTGGCAGTAATGGTTGCTGTAGGCTCCTCTCAATTATGAAGAAATAAGAGCATCAGCAGACATAGTCTAAAGTATGGCTGTGAACTCTGTGGCCATAGCACCCTTTATTATAAAAGAAGGGCTGATTCTACTATTTATCTGTAGACAAGCAGTAGCTCTTTCCTAAATTACTCCTTTTCAGAAACATGTTGAAAATATCAGCAAAATAAGTTTCCCCCTTTACTAAATAATCCAAAAGCAATCATTAACTGCCCGCATTATTATCGGAAAACGGAATGGCAAGGTTTTTCTGAAAAGAGCCAGGCCGTAAATATTTCAGGCTTTGGAAGCCATATGATCTCTGTCACAACTACTCAATTCTGACACTGTAGAACAAAAGCATCCACAGGCCAGTAAATGAATGGTTATGTTCTAATAAAACTTTATTTATGGATACTGAAAACTATATTTTATGTAATTTTTACACATCACAAAATATTACTCTTTTTGCAATTTTTCTCAGCCATTTAAAAATGTAAAAATCACTCTTAGTTCATAGGCTAGACCTGGCCCATAGGCTTGTGGTCAGCTACCTCTTTAAATAATGCCCTAATTCCAACAGTCCAGCTAATCTGTTCTTTGTTTGTTTTGTTTTGTTGGGGAGGGGTCGTCTATGAATCAAAACTCATGTAAGTCAAATTAAAAACCACTACTATTTTTAATGTCTAAAAGAACACTCTAATGAGGAATAGGAACATCACTTAAACTAAATAAAACTGACATGTAAATGTTGCCTAATGATGAAATGCCAAATAGGTTTCAATCTCTGGTGTCAATCCCAAATATTAGAACAGTGAATTGAGATGGACTTTGAGATTAAAGGGTCTTCAAATTAGCATGGTTTGAAGGGGTAGCAATACCAGTGTCTTTTATTTGTCACCTCTGGTCTAAGGAAAAGGTAAACAAGTGATGATTTTCTTTATTTAAAAAATACTTCTATCACTTAGTTTTTAAAGACAAATAAGATTTCAGAATGATTCTCTAGATCTAGACTATCATTTGATATTTTCCATACAGAGACAGAAGATTGCTCATGGGGAAAACTGTGTCAATCTCTCTTCCCCTCCTCAAGTTCATCTTGTAATCAGTCTCTATCCCATCATATCCCTAACTGAATATTAAATATAATTATAAAAATAAAATTATATATACTTTTATGTTCTAAACTCACATTTAGACACATATTTTGTCACATGTGACTCTAAAAGTTCTAAAAAGAATGGCAGAAGTTATTTATACATACTCATTTTTAAGAGCAAGCCCCAATTTAAAATTTTCTGAAACTTTACATTTCTAGCCATTGGTTTATTCTATCAAAGAAATTCCAAATAGTTAATACTACTTTCAAAAGAAATAAATGGACATAAAAGGTTTGGTGCAGGATTTAGTACAGTGATTCTTAACCAATTAATGTGCATCAGAGTCTCCTATATATTTCCCCAATTTCATATGCTTGAGTGCCATTCTGTAAGCCTTGAGAATGGATAGCTGAAAAGTACTTTGAGGGGGGAAGGAATATATAGAGATAGAGTATGAGTGAGTGTGAGTGTGAGAGTGTGTGTGTGTGTTCCTCCCTAGTTAAGCACCACTGACTTAGTAGACTACGGCTGAACTTGGAATTTAGTTCACAAACAGTGACCCTGAACAAGTACCAATTTTTCACTACCTTGTTTTCACATCTGATTCAATTTGCATAAAAATTCCATAATTCTTATGGATAATTCATTTCATTATTCATACTCAACCTAGTTATAGTAAATCAGTAAGTTTTGTCACAAAATCCAGTATCAGAGTTAAATGAGATAATAGTTCTATTTCCAAAGTACTGGTTATGCATTAAATGACTAGTACTTACCATTTCATTCTTCCTACCAACAACAACAAAAAAAAAACATATACAGGGTCTGAAATTTGGCCATAAAATAGCCCTGTAAAAGTCATCTTCTAAAATATCCCCCTATGAGGAGAAAGTAAATTTCACTTTAAATGACTACATCTGAAGACAATCAGGGTTTTGTTTGTTTAAAGCATTAAGTAATAAAATAATACACCAACACAATTTTTACATAATCTTTCCCAGAAACAGAAGAGCAAAATCACTTCATAATGAATTTTGAGGCCAGTATTACCCTGATATCAAAGACAGCACAAAAAAAGAGAAATATGAGCCTACGTTTTTCATTAACTTTAGATGTCAAAGTCCTCAACAAAATTTTAGCAAACAGAACCCAACAATGTGCTTTTTTTTTAAGTAATACACCACAATCAAGTCGGATTTAGTCCAGGTGTGCAAGGTTGGTTCAATATTCAAAAATCAACCAACACAATCTGTCAAATCAAGGTAAAAGAGAAAAATCATATAGTCCATCAGGACCCTAGGAATAGAGGGAAACTTCCTCAAACTCACAAACAGTACCTACAAAACACCCAACAGCTACCATCATACTTAATGGTAGAAGACTGAATGCTTTCCCTCTAAGATCAGAAGCAAGGCACTGATTGTCCCATCACTCTCATTTAACATAGTACTGAAAATTCTGCTATTCCAATAAGGCAAGAAAAGGAAATTAATATAGATTGGAAAAGAATGTATAAAACTGTTTCTATTTGTAGATGACATGAGTGTCTATGTAGAAAATAGCAAGGCATCTTCAAAGGAAAAATGCTACAGTTAATAAGTGAGTTCAGTGAGGTTACATTCTACAAAATGAACATACAGAAATCGATTACATTCCTATATACTGACAATGAACAAATTGAACTGAAATTAAAAATGCAATACTAGTTACAATTGCTCCTAATAAAACACTTAGATATAATCGAACAAAAATGTATAGGATCTCTATGATGAAAACTATAAAATGTTGACGAAAGAAAGAAAACTTAAACACTTGGAGAGACATCATGTGTTCATGAACTGGAAGACTCAACATAATAAAGATGTCAGTTCTCCCTAAATTAATGTGCCTAGGCTTAATGCAAGTCATTAAAATCTCAGCAAATTTCTTTGTAGACATAAATGAGCTTACCCTAAAAATTTCTGAAAAAGAAGACTCAAGTGGGAAAAATCACTTTCTGATATTAAGGCTCACCATATAGCTTTAGTAAGCATGATGGAGTGGAACTGACAGAGACAGACAATATAGATCAACGGAACACAGACCCAAAAAAAGATCCACACAAATATGCCCAATTACTTTTGACAAGTGAGAAAAAAGCAATTCAATAGAGAAGAGACAGCCTTTTCAATACATGGTTCTGCAACAATGGGACATGGTCCAAGCAAGTATTTATTGAATGCCTTCAACCCCACTTATGCTATCATCATTCTAGACAGCCTGTAAACCCAGCTCTTAGAAAAAGTCTCCCAAGCTAAACTTCACTTGTGATAATTTTCATGATTTCCTCAAGGTAAATATAACAAAATCCTAGGAGTCCTAAGTAGGTATAACAAAATCCCACAAGTCCTTTAATCAGGACTCCTTCCACCAAAATGCACACTACTTGCAATCCAATATAAAATGTTTTATTTTGTATCTATTCATTGTTTTTAATTAGTTGTCTATATGTGTCCTTTCACATGTTAGAATACTATTAAGTCTAAGCCTATTCATCTTGCCCTCCAAACACAAACAGTACTTAATGATGACATGATTTTTCATAGGCCTGTAAGCAGCCTCACCATAACACAATTATCCTCTGTAGGTAACCAATATTAAACAGAAAGAAAAAAACTGTTTTGACAATTTACAAATCTGAGGCTTACTTCTGGAAACGTATTCTAATGCTATCTGAAACTATCAACGAGTCATGGAGAATACAAGCATGCAACTGAATAAATAGGTATGCAACTGAATGCCTTCCCCAAACTTCTGCCTCCCACAGGCAACTCAGTCCTCTAGGAAGGGTTAATGGAGTTTCAAAATTCATAAATCCAACTTGAAAAGCAATTCTTATTTCCCTTTCGTATGTCATTGCTTCCTGCCACTCTAGGGGTAGAACACACATCCAAAGAGAATCAGCTACAGAATGCAGAATAAACCAAATGATGTTTTTAATCTAAAATATTTTACAGTAAAAAATTTAAAAACATATCAAAAACATTATACAAAAGGGAGATTCTGGTACAGTACAATCCTTCATGGCATCAAGAAACACTAAAGTAAATGTATACATGTATTATTTAACAGTCTCCCACTATGCTAGGTAATCATCCAACTACCAGAAACTTTCAACCACAAATGAATGAATATCATGCAACGCTCAATATGAATTTTCCCCAATAAGATATTTAAAATTTTCTGATGAACTTGAAATATAAAAACCTTTGTAAATCTATATCAAATAATCCAAGTATACTTACTTCATTTCATTAGTTTCATGAACTGCTTTAAAATCATACAGCACAAAAATTTTACAAAACAATTTTGTAACCTCATATAAATCTTCAGTAAGATTCAGCTCATTACAAAAAGAATCATCTAAAAGTATCAAAACATAAATAATCTTCACTTACATGTAAGTTGTTTGAGAGATGATAGTTTTTGAAATTATATAGAATATTGTCACTGGCAATATTTTCCCAAGCCACAGAGATCTATTCACATAATAGTAAGATAGTTTTTTCCTATTATTCTATAGGTATATTTTATAATCTTCATAAACTAACTACTTATAATATTCCTTTTAAAAATTAGTTTTTTACGTATCTTACCACCTTTGTAAATGGTTTACAACAAATTATGATAGTAAACCATCCCCCTCAGGAATAATTATTTGTTTATATTCTGTATCCCCTTCTACTTATTCCCTCAGGAAGCCACTTCTAGCACTGCTTGGCATCATTTCAAGCTTGTCTGTCTTCTCCAAACATTACACTTCTATTCAAAATAAAATTATTGAGAGACAAAGCCTCAAAATATGAAAAACTCTGTAAAGACTCAAATTATAAAATGACTTTTATTTAATGATATTTTGTCTGAGGGAAAACCTTTTAGTGAAAACTTTGCTTTATATTGAGTATACACAGATGAAAAAATTGATCATATGCTTATACTATAAGTTAAAACATCAAGATAAGGGCTATAGACAAATGCTATAGAAATTTGGAGATGATAACCTAGAACTCTCCATTAGACTAGGAGCTTCTAGAACAAGCCCTGTTCTATTCTCACAATCAGAAAGACTTCCTAAAATTGTGCCGTTGACTGGCACAATACAGGAACTCAGTAAATACGCACTCAATCAATTCACACAGGAAAGAAAAAAGGAAGCTTTATGGAGGAAATGGGACTAAAGCAAGACTAGTTAGGAGAAATAGAACTAAGGTAAATAGAGACAGGGAAGATCATGACCAAATAAAGAGGACTGTGAATAATTAGTGTTTCACAAGACTGCTCTCAGAGATGTGTGTTCCACATTCTTTCATACTGAGTAAAATCACAGTAGGTTTCTAAGATATCAAAAGTTAAGAAAAGGAGAGAAGGTACATTTTTAAGATTAATTTGAAAGCAATGAGTAAAATGAGAATGAAAAGAAACTCAGTAAACCATACTAACCACCCAGTAAAAACCAATGGTCTATAATATCCATGCTGACCAGATGGCCACAGGTATCAAAAGGATTGGCTAACAAGAACATAGAGATCAAGTTTTACCTTCCACAGTCCCTTACCTGGTCTTCCAAGTGTAAGAAAGTAAGAGAAAAAAGTAATTTAGTTTATAAAAGTGGTTTGCATTAGGTGGTTGGCTGTTTCTAAATGTTTATCTTACATTGACAAAAGAAAGCTTGCTTCCATGCATGCTTACCATTTGTTGCTCTTCACTAGAACTCTCTTCCTAATATTTTTACTGTCATGAAATATATATAATGTGTGTGTATATATATATATATATATGCATATATATGTATGTATGTGTATATGTATATATACATACATATTGTCCGAGGTAAGATATCTTCAAAGATAAGGCACAACATGAAGCATTTCTGCCTACAGCCACAAAATATAAAATGCCTTGGTCTTAAGGTTAAAAAACTTCTACACAGTTCTCTGGCACTCCTTCAATATATGAATTATATCAAACAAGCACATGTAAATACAAGTATTACCTAGACACTGTAAAATAGATTTCTAATATTAAATATTCATCTTTGGAGAGGCAGGGGTTATAATGGTGACTGCAGCTAGAGGCCAATACTCCCACTGGAATTAGTGGACTATTGTTTAAATTGTACAAAAGCCAAAATTTGACATTAATTTAGAAGAGTTCAAGATAAAAGGTAAATTCTCAAAATTAGAGCTCCTAAAACAGATTATGGAACACACACACACACACATACACACAGAGTAGTTCCTACTAAAAACAATCTATGAGTCTCAGTTACACTGAAAAGACACATACATTAAGGTTTTTAGTGCTAATTTGTTTAGGAAAATGCAAGCCTTTTTAGTAAATCATTAAGCTCTGATACAGAAGGAGTAAAAATGGATCACTACAGCTGCTATGAAAATACAGTAATATGAAATATGACTTTTGAGAAACCAGTAATATCAAGAGTGAGAAACTTAAAAAAAAACTCATAACAAAAGTTTTCATCAAAGTAATAGCTGGCAGTTTAAAACCAGCATTTGAAGAAAATGAGCAATATTTATTAGAGTAGATTTAAACAGAAATACACTTCTATTAGAAGAAAAGAATGCAAACTGAAGACTCACTATGACATTAAATAACAACAGATACAGAATCACTTAACTAGCCTTATTTTAAAAATCACTAGCAGGCTTTTTCTTATTTATAACTAAGATTGCTAATATTAGAAAGAACACTCTAAAATTCTTATTTACTACTTTTGTGTGTTATGTTATTTCTTTCCCACCTCAAGACTCATTTTAATAATTTGTTTTTTATGTAACCCTAAACACATCACAGGTCTTCTGGTATCCTCTCTTTTCTGAGTTAATACACATTATAGAAGGCAAGTCATCTTCCCTATCTGGCTGCCCAGGGCTGTTTTAAGCTTTAGGAAGAAAAGTAAAGACCACAATGTTCCAAAAGATTTCTGATAAATAAGTTACAAATATGAGAAAGGAGAATAAATTTTCAAATAAAATTTTTGCATGGCAATGCAACATTTTAAATTCAGTCAATCGTTTTTTTTCTTCTTCTTCTTCTTTAAAGTAAGCACCTCCCTACCACCAAACAATCGTTTCTAAAGTAAAACACAAACACGTTCTGGCATTTTTCCCAGAATTTTTTTTGCCTTGCCTGTTATATTCTGTACTTAGGATCACTATCAGTCTGACAAAATATTGCAAGATTCTGTCCATCTAGCTCAAGTAATGGAAACTAAAAACACAATACAAAATAAACTGAAAATATAAACATTGTATGTTGTGACACTAGACACAGTGTATGCAGATACTTAAAAGGTACTTCAAAGTCAACATTTAACCACTGGTTATTTAAAGGCCCCTGTTAATTCCTGACAAACTACTGAAATAGCCACGTAAAATTTATTTCAACATTGTTAATTCCTAAGTGACTGATTTTCCCTATATAGATGGTTCTGAAATGAGTATATATCTATTTTGTACAGACCAAGATTTAAGGGAAAATATAAATTTCTAATTTCTCAAACCTCTTTCTTAAAAAGCCTCAACATAAAGTTTAGAACCTCAAAAAATACCAAATTTGTAATGGTATAATTCCCTTTTATGAAAGAGGCAAGCAGCCCCCTATAAATAAATTCCTTACCATTATAGATCCAGTTTGATACAAAAAGGCACATTTCTACATTAACAAAATTTTTGAAGGATCTCATTCTTAAGCTCTTCTCTAAATGTGGAAGATACTCTACACAGGGTTTGTTCAATAAAAGATGCTATCCTGCATTCAATTACCAAACTACTAAATAAAAAAAGACAAATATTTTCTCCCAAAAGACCCAAAAGAAAAAATTTCTTCAAAAGTCACAGATATACACACACTGACATACAGGTAGAGAAAATACAACATGGAAGAATCAGAATCAAAGCACTTTCATCTTGAACGGTAACTATTTTCACACTCTTAAGGAATGATTTGATATCTGTTTGGGCAGAAATATACCTCAAATTGGTATATTTGATTGGTTGCTTAGAATAAAGCATTGGCTTTATCATCAACCACCAAGGAATTTTACTTTCCTGAATACATAAAGTATATACAGAATAACAGGCACGAGGAAAAAAACAAATCACAAAACTCAAAATTTCTGATTCAACTGACTTAGCACCTGCCACCACAGCAAGATTACTTTTCTAGGACAGTCCAAGAAAGCCTGGCAAAATTCCAGACCTCAACCTCTCTGCTTTTTTAATAATTAAGAAAGGGAGAGAGACAACTCTTATAAGAAAAGACCTGCTTTCTTCTCACTTTAACCAATATACATAAAGGCTTATAAGACTAGGGGAAGAGAGAGAGATTTCCATTAAGCCAAGAACAAGCATAATAGGAGCCCAGTGCTTCCCTTTCACCAATGAGGAAAATACTACCCTTCTACCCTTTCTGCCCCCGGCAGGAGACTTTGAAGCCTATTTTACTGGCATGCTATATGAAGTTTTAGATGGCACTATAACTATAGCTTTCACACAGAGTATCTTCTTCATTCAACAAATGTATAGTGTTGGCATACTATGAGCCAGATACTTTGACATTTAAGTACTAAGCAGAAACAGTGAAAAAGAAAATACTTTCAGAAGTTGAGACATCTTTAACCTAAACCTGGGAAAAAAGGAAAAATAAGAAGGCTTAATTTTCAAAACAAGACACTGAAAGTGGAAAAGAGAGAAACTTAACAAATCTTTAGATACTTCTGAACTTCAATTAAGGCTTGTTCTAGGGTCTCCTATAAGGTAAGTGGGAAAGAAAGAATGAAAAATCACAAAGACTAGGGAAATTCAAGTATGCTCCTCTATCAGTAAAATTTATTGACAGGAAAAATTTATGGTATTCCTTACTTCTAAAAAAGTAGAGGTATTGTCTTGGAACTGAATTTAGAAGATAAAAAGATATAATAGAGAAAAATAAATATCAAGTGAGACATTCTGACAAAAGTGCTCAGAAGTCATCACTGCTTGGTGTTATAGAGCAACCACATCAACTCCTTATCGGTAGGTAGTATGAATACTTTAGAAAGTAAATAAACCCTCTATAAAGTCATTCTACAAAGAAAACACTCATTCACACTAGCACCTTTAATGAATAAAACAACAAAATAATGTTACTTAGCTTGTCAAATAAAAATTTATAGATAACTGAAACAATACCCCTCACCACCAAAAAAAAAAAAATCAGGTCAAAGTTTAAGTCTAAGCAATAGAATTAAGAAAATAATCTAAGCTAGTTTTTGGAGGTGAGTATCAGTGAAATAAGAAGCTTATTACTGCTAATCACCAATATCTGTCCCTGGACTAGAGAAAGAGCCTCCTTATTAACTCATTTCCCAGCTTCCATTGTTATGCCATCCAATCAGTTCTTCATCCAGAAGGCAGATCCTTTATTACAGCAAACAAAATGAAGTCCCTCCTCCAATTCAAAGCCATTCAGTAACTTACCACTACCCTTGGCCTTAAAATAAAACTTGAACAAATCTTATAAAGCCTTCCATAGTTTGCTATTCTTCAGCCCCAATTCACATCGGATAAGTGAACTTCTTTCTTTGAACATCAAACTCTTTCAGACCTTGATACAGTCCTTATACTACCTCCTCTTTTCCTATCCCTAACCCCTTTTAATAGGTGAGGTAATAGAGTTGAGTATAGCATTCAGAAAATGCTTTAAAAAGTTGAAGAAAGGTTACCAGATCATGAAATGAAAAAAGGCAAAATATGAAGTCTAATTTAGAAATAGTTCTCAAGCCACTGATACCACAGTTTGATTATATTTAGTAAGTTTTTAAATATATATTTTTTTATCATTTCCACTCCCAAGAAATGACTGATCTCTAAACTCTTTAAAAATTAAAATGATCAGTTAATTTTCTGATATTTCTATAATCATTACCCCCCCAAAAAAGAAAGCCTCATTTGCTCTTTAACTCGTAAGAGACAAAGGAAAACCCATAAACCTAATAAGCTTTGTCTAAAATCCCTACTCACAATAATAAAATACTCACTCCTTCTCCAAAACAGAGAAACCTAAGCAAAAACTGCAGATAAACATTCTAAATCAAATGAATATCTGAATATAGTTTACAATTACTGGCCTCTTGCATATTATTAGTAAAAAAGCATATTTGAAAAGTCATGTTTACCAACTATAAAAAGAAATATAACTAACACCTTTCAACAGTTACTAAAGTCAATAACTTGTCTGGAGCCTATAAAAGAGGAGAACAGGAATAACAGAATCAGATTAACGTAAGCATTTTTATTTAATATTACAAAATACATTTAATCTAAATTATTCACTTATAATTTTAAAACATTCCCTCAAAATCTAGCTTTAATCTTTACCTTCTAAACTTAAAGAAAAATGTTTTCTCCAACACTTTGTCTTGCTGTATTAATACTGCCCCAAATCTAACAATTTATTCTGTTAATTACAATCAAAGATTTATTTTAATACTATCTTAATAGATTTTTTTCCCCTCTACAACTTAATGGAACAAAATGCATGCACTATAGACAACTATTTTACTGTAAGTATTCACATTTCTCTGTATAACAAGTCAACAGTTAAGAGTTTTCAAAAATGAAAAAAGCAGCATGACAAATATAACACTAACAGTTTTAATCAGAACATAGTCTACACTAGCCTCTTTCAGAAAGCTTCATATAAACACCTGTAAAGCATAATTCTCACACTTAGTACAATAATTTTATCACCTTACTAATATAACTCACTTGAAATGTCATGTTTACTTCAACAATCATCAATAAACAAACAGTTTTACTGTCTATGTGAACCTATTAAACTACTTTCTAATAAGCTGCCACTAGTATTTCATTAATAAAACCAGAAAACTACTGTTTACTTAAGCTAATAGTGAAAGGAACTTTTTCTGTTAGGAGTGTGACAAGTTTGGAAAAGCAGAAGGGAAGAATAATAAATACAGTTAAACTATTTACTTTTAAATCCAATAGCGGTAGAAAGTTACATTGATACATCGTTGCATATGTTCTAGTAAGTTAAATATCTTGAAAATAATTGTTAGCCCACCTTGGATTCTATTCCACCATTTCTTCAACATTCTCCTACCCAGAAATATTTATATTTCATTGTTCTCTTAAAGAACAAAGATCCAAAGAATCCTAACAATTATTGGGGCTGTTCCCCTTCCTTTATTTGTGAAGCAAATAGACATGAGGCAAAAAATTCTTACTAATGAGCCCCTTAAAGATATCAAAATAAGATTTAAAGAACTTCAAATATACAGGGCACTTCCCTCCAAGTTAAAAGCTACTTTTCCAGGCAACAGCTGGCCAATGTTTAGGTTCAGGTTTACCCTCAGAATGAAAGTCTACTATCAAGATGCTTGTAGCAGATAGCAAAGGAATTCAGAGACAGAAACTTTAGTAATAATGCTACTATTGTTATCCCTTTGCATCCTCTGTGACATATTTGCACAATGAAGAGACAAAGAAGGGACAGGAGCAATCAGACAGAAGAAAAGGATAGAGACAAAATGCAGCTGGGAGAACATGGGAAACAACTGCATCCATCAGAGTTGTTCTCAGTTAAGCAGCTGGCTGGCTGGTGACTCAGGGGTCAACAATTCTAATCCTTGGCCTTCCACTAAGTCTGAAGATCAATTCCTGCTGGAATTCATACACCCTCCTCCCATTTAGCACTTATACCCACCTGCCCTTATTTTCAGCAGAGAACAATTTTGTTTTTAAAAAGCAAAGAATGGGGAAGAACTGCAAAAAAAAAAAAAATTGCCCTACAGCAACTTACCTCTAGGAATAAACGTCTCATAAATCTGATGAAGACAATGACAGTGATAGGCTGATGAAATGTTCTAGGTGCTACACAATCCAGGATCCATCTTAAATAAAAGCATTTTCAAATGCTGTATAAATAAGCACTATGACATATACCTAACACTTTCAGGACAGGGATTGGTATAAGTCAAGAAATAGGTTTTATCAAACCAAAGTCAATTTTTTGCTTACACTGGTACTTACGAATTTCAGTTTTTTTAATAAGCCATTTCACTCATTTATATAATTATTCCATGCAATTAAAAAAGGAAACCAGTAAGTCAGGGAAAGAGACAAAAGTGAGACATAAGAAAAACAAATAACTGTGAGTGAGCAGACTGCTTAAATGCGAATCAGGAAAAAAGACCAAAAATTGAGAATTGTTCATGGGAATGAAGGCATTTAACCCTTTCAAGAGGTAAATGCTACTGTTGTAAAAGATACTTGCAGGAGCATAGTACTAGGCACACAATAAAGCTCAACAGTTTTTCTCAACAGGAATACCAGACACTGCCTGTCTATCCAATTTTCTGCTTCCCACATAATCTTACCAGTTTTCATTAATGGATGATAATGTTTTTCAATCCCTGAAACTAGCTTAAAAAGTAAGGCTGAGAAATATAGACTCCCTTGAAAGCCAGCCATGTCCTATGATTTTCTTTTTTCATAAAATGTTTTTGGTGATACTGAACAGCTTTCAACTGCAGGTGGTAGGTTTGTCCCTTCTTCTGAGATCTGTGATACATCATTTTGAGTTCCTATGGAAAACACACACACAAACACACATGGAGTTCTGACGTGCAGCATTTTATGTTCATTTTCAAGCTGGACGCATACCATTCCTAATTTATACTATGTTGCCAGTGCCTATAATTTATGCCTCTGTTGGCAACAAGAAATTCAGAGCAATGTTTCTCAAAGTATGGGCCGGGCACAAACTCCATCAAAATCACCAAAATGCTAATTTCTGGGCCTCAATCCAGACCCACTAAATCAAATTCTCCAAAAGTGTGTTATTTGTCTGGGATGCTGCATTTTTAGTGAGCATTTCTAGATATTATGTGTAGGGCTTAGATATGAAAAGAAGAGTTTCTTAAGCATGAAACACTACTAACACATAGGAGATGTTCAATAATAGTCTGCCCTCTCTGCAATGGCAAAAATGGGGGATTATATTTTATCCCCAGAAAGTACCCTAGTGGTGGGGGTGGCTTTTTGTTCTGGGTTTACTTTTTTGTTGTTGCTCGCAAAGGGATTAACTGATAGAAAAAGAGCATTAAAGGCAGAGTACAGGTAATCCCTAAACAAGATTTCTACTTTAAACAATTAAGAATCATAGAAATTATGAAAAAAATTATTCTTAATAATATTATCAGAAATTATAATTATTCCTAATATTAAACACTTTAAACCTTTAAATTTAAAAATTAGAAAGGACATCATATATTCATAAATTTGAATGTCTATAATCCTGCTTAGCCTCTACACAACTAACAAAAGCAAAAAATTAAATGGGAATGGGGGAGATAAAAATAAACTCACTATTCTGTACGTAAGAATTCTGGTATCAATTATTTAGTAAGAACTATGATTCACCAAGACTTACTTAATACAGGAAACAATTATAGGCTTATAGCTAAAAGTCACTGCCTATATGCATATATGTATATGTACAATATATTACAATGTATGCATATGTAATATGTATTATGTATTATAATCTATAGGAATCGAAAATACCTGCCTATGTAATATGTACATATATTACAATCTACAGGAGTCTAAAATTTAACTATCTTTTCACTTACACTTATTTTTACAAAATTAAAGATCTCTTACTTTATCCTCATAATAATCCTTCAGGGTAAGCAGGAACAGATACCATTATTCCTAATTTCTACTCTAGATTTATAATATGGTAAGTAGATTCTTAATCTAGCCAAAACAGATCTTAGAATCATCCCTTCTATTGTATTCAAACTGGATGCTGTGTGGACCAGCTACACCTGAGTGCTAAATAAAACTTCCTTGGCTCTACCCTCAAGATTTATTCTGTGGGTCTAAGGTGGGGTTTAAGAACCTGCATTCTTATCCAGTAGTCAAGGTGATTTTAAAGCTGGGAGGACTTCAAACCACAGCTTGAGAATCACTAATCAATTCAATCTCAACTGAGTCCCAGGGAGATGAAGTGATTAGGCTTTTATGTGGTGGAGCTGGACTCAATCCTAGACTTCTGTTTTCATTCTCACTATTCACACCATTCACAAGACTTAGAAAGTCTTTCTTAACTAAACAGGAATTATGTATAAAGAGATTTTCATTAACAATTAATCAAGAGGTTTCACCAAGCTGAATTCCGAAAACTGCTTTAAGGGGTATTAGCTTAAAAGATGTGGTGTGAGCATGTATTCCAAGAAAACACTACAGTAACTCTTTTCCTCCCTCTGGATATTCCAAACTAAGAGGAATTAGAATTAACACAAGGTCACCACATGAACACGTGTTTAATCATATAATCCTATGAAGTAGATACTATTTCTGCCCATTTGATAGATGAAGACACTGAGGATTGGGAGGCTGTAATTTACCAAGGAATAAAAAGTTAAGTGGTCAGGCCAGTACTGGACTAAATTAAAAGCATAGACTTAACCTCACTTATATACTGAGACCAATATCCCTATCACAAGGTCCTCTTACTGCCTAAACAATACATTTTGATACAGTATTCTGCATAATCTTTCATTTGCTCAAATCACCAAGAACTCTGTTCACTTCTTATTTCATAAAAATCATTCATTCACCTCAGACCCTTTCTCTCTACTCTGTAAGTGTATGTCATCCTCCCCTGCTTCCCTGCTATCCATATTATTTCTCTGAAATCAATTTATCTGCAAATCTCAGTGGTTTTTCTTGGGTGTCACTATGAGTAACTATTTTTCTCCTATAAAGATACAGCCTAGACTAAAAAGCTCTTGGTTGGGGAAAGATGTTTTCCTTAAAATGATAATCAATTACTTTGCTCTTCCTGAAGAATATTGGCCATTGTCAAGTCCTGACATTGCTTATTTTCATCTTCTTTTGGACCTCTGCTGTTCTTATCTTCCAGATGGTTTCCCCACCATCTAAGTCCTCTTTCACACTGGTTTCTCAAACTGACTGTCTCCTGAAATCACAGCATTTCATACAAAGCCCCCTGCATGAAGTCTATCTTAGAGATTCATGTTTGCCCCTCCACAGGCCTTCCCCAATTTCCTGGGATCATCATAATTTGACCACTCTAGACTTGAGCTGTCCAATATTATAGCCATACTCATGTGTGGTTACCTTGCACTAGAAATGTGGCTAATCCCAACTGAGATGTGGCATAAGTGTAAAACATACACTAGATTTCAAAAGCTTAGTACCAAAAAACTCAGTAATTTCCATACTGATTACATGTTGAAATAGTATTTTTAATATTCTGAATTAAATAAAATACATGATTAAAATTAATTTCATTTTTCCTACATTTTTGGGACCACCAAGAAAATCTAAAATTACATTTTGTGGCTCACATTTATGATTTGCATTATATTCCTTTTGCATAACTGCTTTAGACACTCTACAATCCTGAGTGTGTCTGGCCCAGTGCCTTAGTTATAAACATGTCATATGAGACCTTCTTAAATAATACCCACTCTATCTGCTCAACCATTTCCTAAAGGTATATCACTTAGTTCATCCCATAAAAAAATTTGAAAATAATGTTTCATCACAACACCATCTAGGAATGAAGCTAACATGAATGTCTCTCAAGTGGGAAATGCAAGTTAGGTGTCAAGTAAATGAGCTCTTCAAAGCCACGTAAACCATCGTTGCCTATTCTAACAACAATCCTCTCCAGACACTTGGAAATTATTCGCTGCAACTTTTCTTACTGTCTTCTCTTTTGTGTACTTAAAAGGGCCCCCCAAGAAGGTAAGGTAATGGCTACATCTAACAAAGGAAAAGGGAAATCCTAGAAACCACAGAAAGACAAGTATAACTTCTATTGCAAAAGTATCTATATGTAGAACAAAATGTATGTAAGATTCTGGGAAATAGAAGGTATCTTATTAAAAGAGAAAATCATAATTTTCAGAAAGGATGCATTTAACAGCATCTGTCACAAAACCAGCTCAACCAGACGACCTGGTTGAGACAGTGGTAGGTGACTCAGACTCTACCATGGTCCTCTGGTAGCATTTCTATCAAAGGAGAAAATCATACCAGTATTTCTTTTAATTGTGTGAGCCAAGAAATGCATCAATGACAACTTCCCTGTATTTGCAGAAGTGGCAGTGACAAACTGAAACATCAGATGAAAAACATCAGATGGAATAGAAGCAAGAGTTTTCTGTTGAGAAATACTCCTAAAATACAAAGCACAACAAAATGTAAGCTAGCAATGATTTAAATCAACTATTCAGCATGTTGAATATCCATGGAATCCAACTTTTCATTAAGATCTCATAAGAAGCTTTTTACATCAAGACACATTTTACTTTTAACTGGGCTATAACATATGTTCAATATGGGGAAAAAAAATTGACTCCTTTTTGACAGATGCCAAAAATGGTAGGTAGGACACATTTAAGCAGTTAGCTATCAGTCATTAAAATTTTGCTGTGGTAGAATACATACATACCAAACCATGAGCTCCATGGTTTCAGTGCTAATTCAGGAGAAAATGGAAAGTATGTGATCTGGTTTGCCACTATGTGGGGTAAAAAAATTTGCATCAGAGAACAAGCAATCTTCACCACTAATAGTCCCTGATACAGTAGGCACTCAGCAAATTGTTTCTCTCCTTCTCACCCCAAAAACCAACAAACAAAACCAAGTCTCAAGGAATGTAAATGGGAGGAAGTAACATAAGAGCAGAAAAATTAACAAGATGTCAGCTTGAAGAAGCACAAGAAGATGTCAATGTGAGAAGCAATTTAAGATGATCCCAAAAATCAGGAGGCAAATTTGTCTTTAAAATGAAGTCTTTACAGATGGTTAAACCAGGGGCTTAGTCCTCAGAATATTTGTAAAATGAGTTTTTCAATATATATCAGCTCAGTTCCACTGATGCTAAAAAGATAGTACAAGGCTTCAGAGCAGCTGTTCCATGCTCCTGCTTGCTAGGATTTAACTGTAGTGGATAGCATTGCTTTTACTTTTTTTTTTTCCTTCACAGTATTTATATTGATATAGTATCAGCTGTAAACATCATTTATAATTAAATACATCACTTATACATAAATGCACAGGAACCTTGGCTAGATAATCTGCAAATTTTCCTGTGAGGAATAAGATACACAATTTTTAATTTAAATAAAACCCTAATTTACAAAGCAGATGAAATTAAATAGATTTTAGGTATTAAAATTCAAAGAAAGTGATTAGCAGAAGGTAAGTATAGGAGAAAGCCTACTTAACAATTAATTCAATTAGTAATGCATTAACTCTTTGGCATTTACTCAACATTGACCAAAAGGAAGGAAAAAATGTCTCCCTAGCAAATAATTTATTATTATAAAATTCTACAAGTATAAGAATTAGAACTTTACATATATGAGCTCTGGGCAAAGGGAGGAGTAACAATAACCATATGTAAGTGCTCTGAGTATGCAAAATGGAAATACACCAAGAGAAATAGAAGAGAATCTTTTTCGCCTTGGGGAATCTGCAATCCATTCTGAATATCAAACATACCAAAAATGTTAGCAATTATTTAAAATAACTTGTGTGCTTCTTTGCAAACCAAGTACATGAAGGATGTGAAGACTTAAAAGGATATAAAGGATTAATTAGAAAAGGCTCATAGAAGAAGTTTATCAGAAAGAGTCTATCTATATTTGGAAAGTAAAGATATTTGATGTCTAAAGAGGTAATGGGTGCTCAGGAAAAGAATGGCACATATGCGGAAAGCCTATACTGAGAAGTAAGGGAAAAGGAAGCTCATTAGAAGGGAAGAAGTGGGATCTTCACAATACATTCAGTGAATTAACTAAACAGGAAAAATAAATGAAACACATCAGGGTAAACTTATGATAATTACGTATGGTATTCAGCGTCACTGCACAGTAACTTTACAGGTTAGCAGGCTTGAACACGTAAAGGGTAAAACCGTCCTAAGCAGCCCATGGGTACTATAGACAGGCCAAAAACTGTACACGTTGACACTGCTCTCAAATTGCAAGCGCTTGGACAAGCATAACTCAAAGGGGCTTGTTAAATTCAGCATTCTAGCAAGGCATACTTTACTCAAAGACTAGTTCAAAAAAAAAAGCACAGATAGGTAGAGTTTTCTGAGATTAAAGGCACATTTCTGATTAAAGAACAGAGATGACCAAGTAGAACATTAAAAGGAGGAAGAACTAGGCCAATGCTTAATTTGATGCTATGTTACAAGAGAGTACCGCAATGACTGATGGGCATGTCTCAATACTGAAGGTTTCCTTATACATCAGTTTCACTCGACTAAAAAAGTTGTTTTCGCTTTAAAGAGAACATACACTCTCCATGTACACCCTCCTCTCACACCCAATACCCTCACACTCCTTCACACAATACCCCTCCACAGACCTTCCTCTTACTCCTACACACCTTCACAACTCCCACACACCATCACATCCTATCCTCTCACACATCCACACACCATCACACCCCCACAGAGCTCTCATATCCCCCACACCCACCCTCTCCTACCTCATTCAGTGCAAATATGCCATTCTCACTCTCACTCTCTATCCCTATCTTGGTTTATAATTCCTACCCTCACCTTTCCACCCCCACTTCTCAACCTCCAACATGCAAACACTTTCCCATCTATCCAAAATTTAATTCATCTTTCAAGGCTCACTGATGTCCCATTTTCTTTGTCAAGTTTTCCAGGTACTTTTGCCTCGATGATTTTTCTTGCTCCTCAACTGCTTAGTTACTCAGATGACATTCAGCTGGTTTCTCATGCAATTTAGCATTTAAATATGAATTACACTGGAACATTTACTGTTGATTTATATATAGAATTCTCTCTTCAACTAGAGCATAAGCATGGGCCACAGCTTTCTGTTTTCTCTGCAAATACTCAATAAAGGGCACACCCTTTCTGAATGGCGGTTACCTTACATGCTCTCTTCCTCTTTGACCTAATCTTGTCTAATAGTTCCCCAAACATATTCAATCTCTGGATTTCTATCCACAATTCCACAATATGACATTTAAACATACAACTGGATCTTGCAGTCATAAAGTGGACACTGACTTAAGAGAATACACAAAAGGCAAAAATGAAGTTTCTCTTGTGAATGATCCAAACTCAGTTTTATCATTTTTACAAATAACCTGGAAAAGCATGGGTACAGCAAAATCTCCAGACTTACAGATTTCAACAAGCAATTCAAGGAGACAAGTTACCAAGCCAAAAGGGAGCAATTTTAAAAAGTTCTCTTAGAGGCGTAAAAGTGTAGTATTAGAATATTTTCTAATATTGAAGGAAGAGTATTACAAGCTACCCTTAGTAAATGATTATGATGGGGGGAGGAATCTAGAAGTCATCAAGGATTTTTTAAAGATATCAAAAGACAATGACAGAAAATACTGATACATCCACAAGGCACACCATCTTCTAATCTTTAGAAAAGAACAACAAAAAAAAACCCAGAAATTAGTAAAAACCTTGAATAAAATAGGTTATCCACATCAGCTATTTCAATAAGATATTGAGAGCCTTTCCTCTGAATTCAAGATTTGGTGTTACTTTCCAGTTTACCTTTAATCCACAAGTTGATAAAGGGGAAAAAAGAAAAAATAAAATCTTAAGCATAGCACCGAAGACTCCATTTGATCTGTGCCCAACTAATTTTTCTTACCTTATCTCCCATTAGATTTTCTACCTCTCCTCTCCTGTCTAAAAGGAGAATTTGGCCTGTCTATAAATATTATCATATTTACTGCTTCAATGCTCTTGCATATGCTGGCCACACTGCACAGAATCTTCTTCTCCGTCACAGGCCAGTCAGCAAAATTATACCATCCTTTCCAGGTCCAATCAAATGCCACTAGGTCAAAATATAATTCTTTTTACACCTAATCCACAAACATAAGCTAAGCACCAACTCCACCTGCACTGAGCCAGGCACAAAAAATTCAGAGATAATTAGACAAATCACTTACAGATCTAATGTAAAAGGAGAAAACTATAGAAAACCTCAACAGTGTAGGAAGTATATTACAGGTGGATCAATAAAGTGCTATGGGAACATAGGCAGGAGCACCCAACAACCTGTTAGGGAAGAGGGGTCCCACAGGAACTGCAGGAAGTACAAAATGAGTGGAGTTTAGAGGTAAAAATGTATGTGGGAGGAAGGGAGGATTAGTTTTTTTAGTGTTATAGGATCAAAGTTTGAGGCAGTGAATGGTAGGAAATGAAGTTGGAAAGAAACGGTCCGAGAGGGTACTGTATTTCAGTACTTTTTCTTTTTTTAAACCAACTCTGTGATTTTTATTGATGAGCAACAACTTCATACTCCTAGATATCACTAACCTGTGTACAAGTGGAGACGCAGCATGACAGGAGAGCAGACAGCAGAATTAAACATGGCAGACTTGAGGAGATGTCAATCTTCACTGTTTTGCCCATTTTCCATTATGTGCACACAGAAGCATGAATGCAATTGGAAATCTTTTAATAGCAATAAAGTTACAATCACCCATC
The DNA here is from genome assembly GCF_030020395.1 of Manis pentadactyla. NCBI lineage: Eukaryota > Metazoa > Chordata > Mammalia > Pholidota > Manidae > Manis > Manis pentadactyla. The sequence continues at coordinate 22,946,662 of NC_080026.1, forward strand.
TATGTGGACTAACACCTTAACTCCAAATATTTGATCTGCAGTGTATATGTAAGCAGTTTCTCACTGCACAATTATTAAAATTTATTTTTCCTGTTAGGAACCAGCAACTCATTTTTTATGTTTTCTTCGAAGAACTATTTCTTCTCTCATAACTGGCTCATTTTAGCATTTATCAAAAACTAAATGGTGGGGGAGGAAGGAGTGATGGATTAAAAAATTTATTTTTTAAGGAAAGATAAAATTCATCTTCACAAATTTACAAGTGTTGCTGGTAAAATGCTTGACCCTTCATTCTGTGTAGGTGATAAGAAGTCAGTACAGGGGATTTAAGCAATAGCAGCTGAGTATCAGGATCAGATCTGCACATTCATGATAGATCTCTCAGTTTCTGTAATCTCTCTCCATGGTTTCCAGCAGAGTGTGGAAGGCAGGTCTTCTTTTTCCCTGTTGCTTTGTTTCGGGAGTAGGGGAGGGCAGGGTCCATTTAAGAGTCCAGGCAAGGATGGTACAGGTAGAACTAACACACTGGAGATGAGAATGGACAAGCAAGAACAGATTCATCAAATATTCAGAAGGGAAAACTTAAAAGGATTTAGTAAACCCTTGGATTTGGCAGAACACTAACAAGTAAGCGTTGAATATGGCACCCAAGTTTCTGGCTACAAAAGGCTTAAATTTTAATATTCCCTTTCTATAAACTCTCTTCTGAACCAATTCCTTAAGCACATAAAAACCTCAACTTTAGCTTTCTTCCCATCTCTTTACATCCCTTCTTAGACACTATTCTTAGAAAGAATCGACCACAACTGAATCTACTTCCTCATACACATTTGACTCATCTTCTACAACACAATTTTTGTCTCAACCATTCCACGAAATGTCTCTGGTGAAAGTAACAATCTCATAATGACAAATCTCATGATGAGTTTTCAGGGTCTATCTTATTTGATCTCTGGCAATGCTGAATGTTCCTTCCATCTAAATTTCTTAACAATGACCCTACACTTGTCTTCCTTCTATCTTTCTGGCCACATCTTGGTCTTCTCTACAAACTCTTCCTCCTCCTCCTTCCCTACCCTGAAAATGTTAGTGTTCTCCAGAGTTCGATCTTTGATTCTCATTTTGTTCTTCTTTCTGCCTAGTTGATTTCATGCCTGTACATCTACTGGCTCAAGACTCGTATCTCTCTCCAGCTCAGATGTCTATCATCAATTACTTATTTGATATCCCTATCAGGATGAGTCCCAAGTACTTTGACCTTAACTTAATGAAAACTTAACACACCTCTTTATGCTAAAGCTCTAATCTGATGAAGTACTCTTTGGCTCAAAATGGCCCTTCCACAGACTTTAGCATGAAGTTAACACTCCTGCACAAATCAAGCCCTTCATGATCTGATCCCTGCCCACCTCTGCAGACTCATCTCCCATCACTGCTCCATACCCCATAATATGCCTAATTATCTAGGTCTCATGAACTAATTCCAATACCTAAAATATGTAATAATTATTCATGTCCCATGTAAGTTGTTTGCTCTGAATTTGAAAATTCATGGCTTCTTTAGTCCCTTTCTATTCAAAGTACAGGGACTCACAGAACAGCACCCCTGGGAGCTTGTTAGAAATGTACAACCACAGGCCCCACTCCAGACACACTGAATCAAAATCTGTATTTTAACATTATAGGCAAGTGATTCATATGCATATTAAAGCCTGAGAAGTTCTGCTTTAATTTGTCATGACCACTACTGCAACACACAACACGTATCACAGAAAAGGACAAATCCAGCACACGTCACTTTCAGAGCCTTAGTCAACATCATTCCCTTATGCACACTGCTTTTGACTGAGTAGTAACGGATCCTGTTATTAACTTTCCTGTTCTTAGAGTCATCTCTCCCTCTACATTTAATGTTTGATACCATTTTGCTGGCCATGATACTGGCTCCACTGGAGGATTCTCACTCTCTGCCCGGCTGTATGTCCTCAAACCTTGGAGGCCTCCATAATGGGCTATGTCACATTGAGGAAGTATACCCACCAGACTTGACAAAGGCATAACATATTCCTCCCACTTTAGTCACTTGGTGAACTCCTGATCATCCTTCATGACCACCTCAAGCATCATGGAAGGAAAACATTACCTACTCCCTGTAATGAATCAGGCCATCTTTTCTGTGGTCCCAAGACACTCTAATATAGATATAATTGCTAGTTTACTAAATAATCACTCCCCTTCAACTAAGTTGTGAGTCCTCTAGGGTAACGATTTGTGTCTTACTCATCTCCATATCCCCATATGGAGACTGAACTCTGAGAAACCAAAGATAAAAGGATGGGCAGACAGAATACTGAGGTCATGAGGGGCTATAGTCAGAAAAACTGCCAGAGAAAAGGGACAAGAATTTCAAGAAGCTACAGGTAGACAATAGCATCAAAGTTACAGGAAAAATCAAGCAGAAATTAAATACAGAAAACAAGAATCCTTTAGATTAGGCAAACAGAAATTCATTAATCTTTGAGGGAAGTATTTCACTTACTTCAGGGTAACAATGGATTGAAGAGAAAACAAAAGGTACAGATGTAAAGCCAGTGGAGGATAGAAACCTTTCAAGAAACTGGAGAGTGAGAGGAAAAGAGAGGCAGTTTCATATTTATTTAGAAAACACTTACTGAACACTAGGAATGCATAACTATGCATTATTTTATAGATAAACATAACTATGGCCATAATTCCCATCCTCACGGTGCTTTTATCAGAAATAAATTATTAAGAAAAAAAGCTCAGAAGGACTCGTAGAGACTAGACCAAGGAGGATCTGAAAGGCATCCCTCACCTAGTAAAGTCCTAAAAGATACCAAAGCCTACCCTCCACAAAGAGAGAGAGAAGGAAATGTCCCTTAGGGCCTGCTGCCATTAATTAATTAATTAATTAATGTGTCAAATGTTTTTGGATTACACTTTCAGTTTCAGAATATGTACTCTGTTTATAGGGTAAGGTTTATCATTCCAAAGTGTCCAGTTTCTTAGAAAATCAAAGACTTCATATTCCTTTTATAGCCTCCATAGTACCTGGCATACTGAAAAGGACCAGAAGGGAAGTACTCCTTAAATGTTGGTTGATTTCAATTACAGCTAAATGGATTGAGGATACAATAATATTAGTTTTCTATAAATTCATTCACTTAAATTCAAACCAAATTCCTATGGATTTCTTAGTTGCTACTACTCACTTGCCAACTTAATTCATTCTTCCTGGTCTAAGAAATACAGAAATAAAGGATTTCCTTTTTGGCCTTTTTCTCTTCATCACATTTCAGTTCTCTGCAAGCTAATCTGTAATTTAAAAAATGGGCAGAGGATCTGAATAGACACTTCTCCAAAGAAGAAATTCAGATGGCCAACAGGCACATGAGAAGATGCTCCACATCACTAACCGTCAGAGAAATGCAGATTAAAACCACAATGAGATATCACCTTACACCAGTAAGGATGGCCACCATCCAAAAGACAAACAACAACAAATGTTGGTGAGGATGTGATGAAAGGGGAACCCTCCTACACTGCTGGTGGGAATGTAAATTAGTTCAACCATTGTAGAAAGCAGTATGGAGGTTCCTCAAAAAACTATAAATAGAAATACCATTTGACCCAGGAATTCCACTCCGAGGAATTTATTCTAAGAATACAGGATCCCAGATTCAAAAAGACATATGCACCCCTATGTTTACTGCAGCACTATTTACAATAGCCAAGAAATGGAAGCAACCTAAGTGTACATCAGTAGATGAATGGATAAAGAAGATGTGGTACATATACACAATGGAGTATTATTCAGCCATAAGAAGAAAACAAATCCTACCATTTGCAACAACATGGATGGAGCTGGAGGGTATTATGCTCAGTGAAATAAGCCAGGTGGAGAAAAACAAGTACCAAATGATTTCACTCATCTGTGGAGCATAAGAACAAAGCAAAAACTGAAGGAACAAAAACAGTAGCAGATTCACAGAACCCAAGAATGGAGTAACAGTTACCAAAGGGAAACGGACCGGGGAGGGTGGGTGGGAAGGGAGGGATAAGGAGAATAAGGGGCATTACGATTAGCACACATAATGTAGGGGGGGGAGCACGGGGAAGGCAGTATAGCACAGAGAAGACAAGTAGTGACTCTATAGCATCTTACTATGCTGATGGACAGTGACTATAATGGGGTATGTGCTGGGGACCTAATAATGGGGGGAATCTAGTAACTACAATGTTGCTCATGTGATTGTATATTAATGATACCAAAATAAATAAGTAAATAAATAAATTAAAGCTATGTAATTTAAAAGTAACAGAAAAATGAAGTCCTTGGGTTAGGAAAAACAAAGTATCTGTAATATATATCTTTATCAATCCATCTTAATGTATATGTGGGCAACAGAGCCACAAATTCAAAAGCCAGGACCATTCATACTTACCTAACATGTTCTTTCTCACCTAGCACAGGTAACAAACAGGCACAAAGGAAACAATTAACAACAACTAACATTAAATTATTTTGCAAATATCAGTCAAAAAGAACCTGCATTTGTTTTCTTCTACAGAAGCAAATTTCAATTAATTCAACCTCTCTGAATCAAGGTATAATCATTTTTAAAAGATGCATTTACTCTGATCCTTTGATTCACTAATTACTCAAGTGGTGATCAAAGCAAACTAATTCTGACCTAGTTCTGATTCTGGCTCATTGTATAACCAAAAGGAACAACTGCTGTTTCTCAGTTTTTTTAAGACCTGTGGACAATTACTTTTATTTAAAAGGTGGAGAAAGCTCTGCTATATCAGCTACAGAAACATGGTACACTATAAGCAGCTCAATGCATGTTTTACTACATCATAGGTTTAAGGGATACCAGCAACAGCTGCTGTGAAGGGAAGGGGGAAATCTTGGCAGAACAGATTCACAGAAAGGCATACTACATTCCAAAGTTACAACTGGTAACTCCTACTTTTAATAGACACTTCAGAATGTTTGATTCAATAGAAAGAACATATTTAAGCCCCGCAGACCTAGGTTACATATCCTCTACTTATGTAGCCTTAGGCAAGCCACTGAGTCTCTCAGTTTCTTCATCTATAAAATGGGGATAATATCTATCTTACAGTGTGAGTCACACACATTATCACTACAACTTAAAAGCACTTAGCCCAGAGCATGCAATAAGTAGCGGCTGTTAATGGCAGTTTTAAAAAATGAAAATCATTAATAATATAATTGTTTTACATAATGACTGGACTGTGACATAACTTGACAGTTCCAATTTTGACCAAAGAAATGCAATAATGTAAAATTCTGGAACATGTGTAATAGGACTCACCTAATAATGGATCATTATGAAACCAATTTTAACCATCCTTCATCAAAAGCAAAAATGATTAAGAAAGTTACTTCTACAGGAAACAAAGGCAGAAGTGACCTACAGCAACAATTAATATATGTGGATTTCTGGTTGCTATCAATCCATCCAGGCAAAGACAAAACAATCTCTTTCCTGGAATCAGAGCTCACTTCGGTGCTTCCTACTCCTATATTGCTACTTTACCCCAATCCCACCCCACTCCCCCACCCAACAAACACCCCAGTTCCCTGGCAAAGCACGGATTATGGTACAAGGATTATTTGCAAAGCAACTACCCCTATAAATGACTGCAAACATTTCCCCCTCTAAGGGTGGGAAATGGCAGAGGAAAATGAGAGTAAACTTGGTAAGCATTCTTTACTTCTACAAAAGAACACTGAACTTAAAAATCAGGGTGTAAGTGCTAGCTCCTTTCATTAGTGACTTCAGGTAAATTCTATTACTTCAGGGTCTGAGTTAAAGAAAAACATGAAACCTATCTCAAATAGGTTCAGACAGAATCAAATAGAAATATACATGATATCACTTAGAAAGCTACAATGCATTAATAAATGGAAGTTATTTTTGCAGAAATGTTAATATTTAAATACTGAGAAAATAAAATAAGCAGTACTTTTGGAAATTTCAGTTATTCCCCTAATACACAACCCACTCACTTTTGTCTTCATCTCATTTTGGAAAGGCTTTGAGGTGCTCTCTTTGGGAATACACTACTGAATGACACACTACTCCATTCTATTATACAGTTTTCTGAAAGAACCCCCCAAAATCTCTACATAAAACAATACTCTCAAATTACATAATTGATGCTAGAATTCCTCTCCAGAAACTAATATTCTAGAATTAAACCAGAGTCCAGTAAATATATAAATAAATATAAATACCATAACAAAACAAACACTACCATATTCTGAACTAAACAGCAGGGCTGAAAAAAGTATACTTTCTCACTAAATATACTGGAATGCCCTTAGTTTTAAATTCATTACATCATACTCATTCATATTCAGTAAATAGCTCAAAGCTAGATATTGTACTAGAAAAGAACAGCAGCAGCAGCAGCAGCAGCAACTGTTTTTTTCCTAAGACTTAATTTTTTTAGAGCAGTTTTAGGTTTATTAAACCTGAGAGGAAGGTCCAGAAAGCTCCCATGTACCACCTGACCCCACACGTGCACAGCTTTCCCCATTAATCAGCATCTCCCACCAGAGTGCTTCCATTTGTTACCAAGGATGAACCTACACTGACACACCATTCACCTGAAGTCCATGGTTTACCTTGGGGTTCACATTTGGTGGTATACACTCTGCAGGTATGAATAAACAAAAACAGATATCCATCATTATAATATCATACAGACTATTTTCAATGCCCTAAAAACCCTCTGTGCTTTGCCTATTCATTTTCCCACCACCCCATCCCTGGCAACCACTGATCTTTTTACTGTCTCCACAGTTTCACCTTTTCATATAGTTGGAATCATACAGTCTGAAGCCTGTTTAGATTGACTTCTTCCACTTCATAATATGCATTTAAAGCTCCTCCATGTCTTTTCATACCTTGATGACCCATCTTTTTCAGTGCTGAATAATATTCCATTGTCTAGATGTGCCACAGTTTATTTACCATTCACCTATTAAAGGGTATCTTGGTTCTTCCAAGTTTTGGCAATCATGAATAAAGGAGCTATAAAATCTGTATATAGCTTTTCGTGTAGACGTAAGTTTTCAATTCCTTTGAGTATATACCAAGGAGTGTGATACTGGATAGTATAGTATGAACATATTTAGTTTTATGAAAAACCACCGAACTGTCTTCCAAAGTAGCTATACCATTTTGCATTCCCACCAACAATGAATGTGAGTTATTGATGTCCCTCATGCCTTCAGCATTTGGTGGTGCTCACGTTCCAGATTTTGGCCATTTTAATAGGAGTGTATTGATATCTCGCTCATTTGATTGGCATTTCCCTGATGACATGATATGGAACATCTTTCATATGCTTATTTACCATCCGTGTATCTTCTTTGGTAAGATGTTTCTTAAGGTCTTTGGCACATTTTTAATTGGTTGTTTTCTTCTTGTTAAGTTTTAAGAGTTCTTTGTTGTGGTAATACACCTTTACCAGAAATTATCAAATATTGCAAATATTTTCTCCCAGTATTACCTTTCAGCTGATATTTTTTATTGGTTATTCAGAATGTTAACTACATGCCAGACATCATTCAAAGCACTTTACTATATTAACTCTCCTATACTTAACAACGACTGTATAAAGTATCATTATTATCTCCATTTTATAGATGAGAAAACTGTAGCACACAGAGATTAAATAACTTGCCCAAGTAACACAGCCAGAAAATAATGGGACCAAGGTGCAAGACTAGACACTCTGGCTCCAATGCTCTTAACCTATACTGAACACTATCTGAGCACTACACTGAATGAGTCTGAAAGAGCTCAGGGTCACCTGGTAGATGGATACATTAACAAGCAATTCTAATGCAAGAATAAGCAATCTTATAGGGGTAAGCAACAGGGCTAAAAGATACTAAGTCTTGAGACTTCAGATATTACTGTATGAAACTATTTCAATATGAATTAATAATTTCCACTGCAAAATCAAGAATCCCAACTCAGCCTGAGAAAGATGAACACATTTTATAAGGGTTTGCCATCCTTTCATTCAACTAACCAGGTATCTATCTACTATAGTTTTGTTATGTATTTAGGTAAGAACAAGAGCCTTCCTATAAATCTTTTACTTCCTAAGACAATTTCAAATCAAGCTAGAGATGGGAATCTGCATAAATTAGTTTTCACCACATCTGCTAACTCAATAAATAACAGAAACAGAGATGTCTTAGATATGTATTACAAATTTTAAGTATTTAAAATGTGTTTCTGAATGTGGACTAACCTAGTGTTGCTTAAGAGAGGCTTTTCCTTAATAATAAAAAAAAGAATAATTTTCAATTAGCATACAAAGCTACAAATCTCCAAAGCCAAGACTTCTGCTTGTAACACAATTCATAGAAGGTCTTGTTTTACCTACACCCACTTACAAATTGCCACCTAGGAACACCAACCCATCTGGGTGGCCAGGTGGCCTTGCTACTTGGGTTTCCCTCCTCATTCTCCTTTCAGCTAAAGACAAGATTATATTACTCTTCCTAATTAACCCTCATCCTCAAGCCCTTGCTGTTGGTATTAAGAGTGAAGAGCCCATTCGGGTGAAGTATGAAAGGAGCAGGGATAGCAATACAGAGGGGCAAGCAGAAAAAATAAAGGCAAAAAGATAGCCCCCTCCTTTCTTACACATCATGTCATTCTTCATACTGAGTTACTAACCATTTTCTTCCAGTGGCCTATCCTAACACTTAAGCCAATGCCTTGTCTCAAGAAATCTGGTGAGTTGCCACCAAGTAGGATTTTGTTGTCCTCTGAAACACAACAGAAGTCAGACATGGTTTCTTTCCCAACAGGGAGAATATTGTATAATGGACAAACCACATATTCTAAAATTAGGTAAGCACCTCATTTCTGAAACTTCTTAGCCTTATGACCCTGTTTTCTCCTAAATAAAACAGGTAACTATTTCATAAGGTAACTCAGTACCTGAAACACACTGTTAACAAGCAGTCAAGATGTTTTTCCTTCATATTTTTCATTTGGCTCTCATACACAGAAAGAGGAGGGAAAAGATCTCAGGATCAGTCTCTCAAGCCCTTAAAACTTAGGCTTTCAAACTTTCTGATCTTAGGAAACACATTTGCTTGGTGACCCAGAACATACATAACATACAACTGAGATTTCACAGAACATAATACTATCCTTACTATATATGATCATTCTGATATTTTTTGTTTTCTTTCTTCTCCACCCCTACCCCTCTGGGCTCCACCACTTCTTCCTCATCATATACTGGAAGCTCTTTTCAGTCTGGTCATCATACCACCCTACTGTTTCCCAGTGACCTGGATCCTTTCCAGAATGCAAAGCCCAGCAGGTACAAGAAAAGGGATCAGGAAGAAGGAAATCCTCATAATGCTAGGACAAATCTGTGGTTCTGCTGGTCCAGGAAGGAATACTAAATCCAATTTTCCCTCAGAGACAATGTTATTCCTGACAGTAAAACAGTACTGCTGGAATTCAGAACACTGGGAGAAAAACAGGCTTGTAGGTTGATCTGGGAACTTAACCAACACACATGACAATGATCCTATAAGAAAATGCTCCCTAGGTTCCGAAGTGGAACATATTTCTAAGTTGGGGGCAGGGTGCTACTTATACAATCAATGTCCTATGTCTGGGCTACTACTGCCTGTGGGTCAAATTCAGTCTGTAGCCCGTTTTTGTAAAGCTCCTGAACAATGGTTTTTACATTTTTTAATGGTTGAAAAGAGTCATAGGAACAGTATTTCATGACATGAGAAAGACACATAATATTGAAATTCCAGTACACGCTGATTGATTTACATATTTTCAGTGAGTGCTCTTGTGTTACAACTGGTAGAGAGACAGCTGCAAAAGAGAGTAAAGTATTTATTATCTGGCCCTTTAAAAAAAGTTGGTGGACCCTTTTCCTAAGTACTTGAAAGTATTCAAAATACCTACTATGTGTCAGACACTGGGGGAAACTACGTAGAATAAGTCAGATATGGCCCCCTCATAAGTATTCCTGGAAGGCAAGTGAAAAAAAAAGCTTAGAGGAATAAAAAGTACTTGTTTGCTGTAGGAACAGTCAGAACACCAACATAGCAAAAGATGAGATTGGAGAAGGCCCATATCAAAGTGTGCCTTTAAGGTCACTGTAGGAACAGACATTCCTCTAATAGCTTACATTCAAGTGTTTATGTAATTAACCCCTTTATTCACAGAGAGCATACAGATAAATGTCTACCAACGAAGAATCACAAATTCTGAATTAGCAGTGTTTTTATAGTTCACTTGAACCCTTCCTATTGCTTTCTACTCCTCGAAATGAACCACATTAATTACAAATATTTGGAATAATATCTCAAAGTTTTAAGAAGTTACACATGTATATGTATATATACAGTTTTTCCTAGTCAAAGATGATGCTCCTGAACTTCTGCCAATATAGTTATATATATATATATATATATATATATATATGTACACACACACATAAACATATGTAAGTGTGCTTGTATTTGTGTACGTAGCCTTTGATCCTCACTGTAATCTTATGAGGTAGGTATCATGAACTCCATTTTACAGATGAAGAAACTACGTTTATGGAATTTTCCTAAGTTCACATGGTGTATCACACCATGGTAAAGTTTTCTCCCTACAGAAATGTTTGCTTTTTTTACAATACTACCCCAAAAACAACTTTTAATTATTTTCACTGAGTTTGACATGAAAGATATTTGCTCTTTGTTTCTGAGAAAAAACATTCTTTCCAGTCAGCAGCTATATTTGTACCAATAAGAATAGCTTTCATTTCTATAAACTAGCCCATACTAGCTAACCACATGTTCCAATGGTAGAAAATTCTATACTGTGTAACAGACTAGGCTTATCTACTCTTATGCTCTCTGGCTTAGTGAGTTGATTTCTTTCTATATCATGGAAACAAAACTAGATATTAATTATAAAAATCCTGCTTAATCAGAGGCTGTTAAATACATGTTGCTAAACCAACTGGGAATTATAATTCTTGTGTGGGGCTATTCTTGGGCTACAGTAGTGAAAGATAAGATCTGTAGACAAGAGATAAAAACCACTCTTCACTCTGACCCTAATCTTTTAATTTTACTCCATCAATCATAAGTGAGGATCAGACTGAATAATTTATTCTCCATAAAAATCATTCTGATAGAGGTAGTTACTAAAGAAAACAGTACCTCAGTTTGTTATTCAAATAACATAATCAGCAATTAATTTCATAATGCAACACCCAAAACCAGATTAACAATCTCTAAAGGAAGAGAATAAAAAACGTCATCTGGTAAGATCTGTTATAAGATATTTAAATAGAATAAAAGGATGGTCAGTAGTTATTCAATCATTTCCTGGTCATTTGGTGCTTAATTCTACTTCTGAATAATCAAATTGCTTTACTATTAGGATGCCCATCTTGTATCAGTGAATATCTCACAATTGCCCTTACTCATTATTTATCCTTCCTTTCTTCAATTTTGACTTTTCATTTCTCCCCATGTAATTTTAAAGTGTACTTAACTCAAGTAATTTCAATTCATAGCTTAAGTAAACATAATTTAAACAAAATAAAAAATTTCATTCACTAATCCTGCAGCATGAAACACTACCACAAAGTACCACAAACCTAAGCAACTAATTCCTTTTCTAGAACTACTTTAACACATGGTGTGTGGGGGGTCACGGGGAAGACAGTTTAGCACAGAGAAGACAAGTAGGGATTCTGTGGCATCTTATTAAACTGATGGACAGTGACTGCAATGGGGCACAGTGGGGGACTGGATAATAAGGGTGAATGTAGCAACCACATTGTTTTTCTTGTGAAACCTTCATAAGAGTGTATTTCAATGATAACTTAATTTTTAAAAAGGGCCTATAATATTCAGAGTGAAACCACTTCTTCATAGAAGGTGGTTAACCAAGATAGCTTTACAACACATCTGAAATTTTTTTAAAAATCCAATGAAAAGAGGCAGCTGTCATTATATTTTTTACTTCAGTGAAGTTTAATGTCACTTCTAGCTTTACCTCTGTGTAATAATGTACTTTTTCCTAGTCAAAGATGATACTGCTGAACTTCTGCTAGGTAGAGTTGATTTCCATGTGCTAAGTACCACCTCCCCCTCTGACCAACAGTAAAGGCTGGAGAAAAAAATAATAGCCTATAGTATTAACTATTTATCCTTTCAGTCTTTATTCTAAGACCTTGATAACCTGTAAAGATATCAAATTCCTAAGAATTAAGATACAAAAATGGTGATTTTCTAATTCTGAATCTTCAACCATATCAATACAGCATATTGCATGTTTAAAACAATAAAGAGGTAATCTTGTGAAAAAACAGGCATTTGAAAAGGAATAAACCCAAAGTCTCGAAGATAAATTGGAATGCTTAGTAAATAAGAATGTAAATTAGCAGATGCACAAAATCTAAACATAGGAATTTACCACAAAAATTCAGTAATCTCTGGTCTTCATTTTATTTTTATGAGTTTTTTTTTGAGATGCTGTATTCCAATTTCTCATTTGCACAATAAGCCTACCTGTTTCTTAAGAAATAATACATAGGAAAAAATGGAGTGTCTAAGAAATTATGAGAGGAAGACTGGTAAATATAGGCAAGCCTTAGAATACAGAGAATATTCAAAGCTAGAAAGGTTCTGGAGAGTTTCTGAAACTTAAATTGATGTAATGCCTCAGAACTGGCCTCACCTCTTCACTCCTACAGAATGCCAATATATTTTCCAAAGTGACCCTAACACATAACCCAGAACTAGTTCCTCCCGATAACTCTTGGTTTCCCACTGCCCTCTGGATTTTATTCTAACTCTTTCCACATTAGACTGAAACACCTGAATGATCTTGTCCTTGTCTATCTCTCCAGTCCCATCCCTGCATTCATTTCTTAGGAAGACAGTCAGATATTTACTGAGTTTCTACTCCATGCAAGAAACTGTGCTATCTATCCCTTGGGGGTACTGTGATGAAGGTGAGGCACACTCTTTCAAAGCTTTAGTGCAAAGGGCAGACAAATAGGTGATAAATAAACTGATTAGAGATTGTGATGTGAGGCAAATAAGGAGTTTACCCTCTCAGGACCCTGTTTGTTTTTGTCAGAGCACATAAGACAATTTGTAATTATTTTCTTCATTTGACTACTTACTCTATGACTGTAAACTCCCTAAGGGCATAATCATGTCTGTCTTGTTCACTGCTGCATGCCAAGCACATAGCAAAGTGTCCAGTTCAATATTCATTAAATGAATGAATACTTTTTCATCCTTTTCAATTTAAAGATGAGTTAAGTGAAGTTTACCAACATCAAAGAAGAGTCAGTAGGAAAGCAGGAAATCTGAATGAGAGACTCTTACATTTTAGTCCAAAACATTTTACCACATTCAAAATATTGATCTCAAAACTCAAATGATCATGTTTTCATTGTAGCTGTCACCCAAAAACTTGAGAATCTTCAAGACTATTTTTTTACATGAAAATTTTTAACACACTTGAGGTTTAAGTGAAATTAAAATATTTTAAATTCCAACAAATAGAGATGATTTACTCCAATGTTTCCTTTTAATGCATGCTAGAACAATGAAACTTTAAAGAACTGTTTGTAAAAGAACCATAATATCAGAATGTCCTAAATAATTCCCAGCACCTATTTGGCACTCTCTGTTGATAATTTCTTTGGCTGAATCACTTATAGTCAGAACATTATTTCATATAACCTGATAATTTACCTGTAAGTTTTAAAATATTCCCCAAGAACTTAATCTATATTTTTTAATGTTTTACACACTACATTTTTAAAAATAAAACTTAAAGATAAGTTAAAAACTAACATGGGTGTGTAAGGTCTACTATGAACCAGTACTGTATTATGTGGCATATTACTTCATTTATACATCTGATTTTACAAATAAAAAAATTAAACTCAGAGTGTGAAACTTGCCAAGATCTCGTAATGCCCCTTCCCCTTACCTTAAAATATTGCCTTGGAATAAGCTTGATTTTTCATGTACAATCATAAAGATGTGAAGACCAACAGATATTTTTCTAATAAAGGTTTCATTTCTATAAAATGTAAGTTGTAAAGCTGTAACCATAACTAGGAAAAACCCTCCCTCAAAGCTATATATATATATATATATATATATACATATAAGCTTATTGTTATTACAATATGCAAAGATGATTCAGTTTTTCTTTTAAAGGTGACCCCTCCCTAATGGGTCCTTCTAATAATTTCTTATTGCTTTTAATTTATTTTCTTCAGCAACATTAGAAAGTAAAATGATTTCCAATGTGACAAATAGTTACTAAAAAAATAGTCAACCAAAGAAAAAAGTGCTTTTATCTTGTCCAAAAGAATGGCATCAAAAGGGTTTAGGATTCAGGTATGAATAGAATATAATCACAAAAGTTTCTAAATCTACTTACATCAATCATATAATTTACTGTGAGGAAAATGCCTCACATAGATTTCAAAGATATAATCTGGATGACCAGTATGAGCAATTACTCCATTTACTGGAATTTGACCATTATTTAAACACAAACAACATACTGAGCCAATAGTCTCCACCGTTGTAAAAGAATATTACATGCTCTTGTGTTTATGCACTACTGTTTTTCCAAATCTGTATTTTCGTTCATGCTTATAATCTAAATCCATATCTGTCTGCAGAATTTCTTCAGTTATGGAAATGCTTCCCATTTTCTTCTGCTTGGTTTTTCTTTACCAATTTTTTTCAGTAGTGCTAACATCCTAACTTAATCTTCAAGCTGCATTTCTGTCCTATACTCCACTTATCTGTATTTGGGACATCCACCAGGATGTCTCTCATCCACTCCTACCTCCTCTGGGTTTTAATTACTTTTCATCTGGATTTAACTTCCTCAAACTGAGACTGTTGTATCTTGTCAAGCAATTATAAACATTTTTCATCACATAAATCTCTTCCTCTGATTTAGCCAAAATTCCTCCACTCAATCTGCCTTCCATCCATGGTCTATTTACTGGCAAAGGCTCCCTGTGTTCCTGATCCTATTTTGCACCTTTTCTTTCATATTAAAAAGAACATTCTTCTCAACCTCCTGCCAACCTCCTCCCCCCAACCCTTAAGATCTATCTCCTCTAGCAAGTCTTTCTTAAATGAAAAAATCCGAACTCTTCAAAATTACAAACCTTATTTGGGTATGCTTAATTTATCCAGCTAATCCAGAAGAGAGAAGAGCTAAGCCAGGGCAGGTCCATGTTCTTTCTTAGGACCAGTGTGCCCTATATTCTGTACCTACATACATGTTCTCTACTATAGATTTAATAAAAACAAAAATATTTTTCAGTGCACACTTTTCATTACATGCATTTACTTATGCAGCTCCTTTCTCTACCCAGAGTTAGTGGGCAGACAGAATGAGTGAACTGTTGAACTAGGTCAGGTCATACAACCATTCTAACAGTTTAAGAAATCCAACTCAGAGACAAAAATACAGGGTGTATGAAAGTGACTACCCAGAGCAATGGGCAGACAGAATGAGGGAACTATTGAACTAAGTCAGTATTTTTTTTTTAGAGCCTATTAGTTGGTCACTGAATTAATGTCATAATCAAAAATTTTTTAATGAAATATTTAGTTTAGAGCCCATTAGTTGGTCACTGAATTAATCTCATAATCAAACCTTTTAAGATGAAATCAAATCTAACAATAAGCATCCTGCACAAAGTAAAGTTAGTTCATGAAAATTCTATTTCTGATACATATACATGTTTTATGTATATGGAAACTAAGTCATGATATAATGTATATTTCTTATTGTGGGCTATGATCAGAAAAGTAAAGGCCACTGAACTTAAAAAAAATCTCTAAAATGCCTTCTAAATCTATACAGTTCAAATTATATTAAAGATTTAGTCTAGGATCAGGGACAGCATTTTGAAAAAATGAGAAGAACTAAGGATACCCAAAAAGCTACCAGCAAAATCATTTTTTCTTAATAAAACATCACTATTAAACTTTAACTTAAAATTATAGAATCATAAAGTTAATTAGAGTAAGAAAAAAGTTCAGAGATTATCTAATCCAACTTTATTGCTTTAATACATAAAAGGAAAATTCAGGCCCCAAAATGAATAAATTTCACTTTATTCATTCAGTAGACCTTTGCTGAGCACCTTTTATCTGCCATGTTCCAGACTGGATCTATGGATAAAAAGACAGTATCTTCAATGAGCTCACAGTTTAAAGTGTACAGGCAAGAAAACATTTGCAGTAATTATAGGAATCAAGGCCATTTACAAAGTGTTAGAAGAACAGAAAGCAACTAACTCAATCTGGGTTGAATGACAAGAGAAAACAGTTCTGAAGAGGTGATACTTCTCAGTCTTAAAATAAAAGGAGTTAGCCAGGGAAAGGAGGAAGATCCAACGTATAAGAGAGTCTCATACTGGTATACAGTCAGGAAACTACAAGTCGAGTTTGTATGGCTGGAATACAGGACTCAGGCTGAGTAGACGACACAGCAGAATACCTCGCATTTATGTGACATTTAATCTTCAAACTGCTCTCTGAGGTAGCAGGCACTATTAATATCCCCATTTTGTAGATGACAAAATTGAAGCACAAAAGTTAGAGTGAGTTGCCCAAAGTTTAGTTGTAAAGTGAGGAAGTCTTGGCTCCAGAGCCTGCACAATTAACCATTTTCTAAGACTTTAGATTTCAGAGCCTTAGAATGTGACCTAAAGGTGACCCACAGTGAAACGTTTTAAGCACGAGTAACATATTCAGATTTATTTTTTATTGAGTTCAATCTGGAAGCTATGTGCATGGAATGGAAATTGTGACAAGGAACTAGGTAGTCTGAGCTAGAAAGGTATTAAAGTAATTCAGGTAAGAGAAATGACAGATGAGCTAGATGGTGTGGCAGTGCTGGCACCAGAACCCAAGTCTGCTGTCTACCACAAACAGATTCTTGTCCAGTAGCCATAAGAGCCCCTCAATTTTCTCCCTTAATACGACCATTCTAATAGTTTAAGAAATCCAACTCAGAGACAAAAACACAGGGTGTATGAAAGTTGCTAACAAATCTAGCTGGGCAATGACATTAAGTCAATTCCTATCTATAGTAGTTTTCTTACCTTCTTGTCTTCTTTTTCCTTCCTCTATACACTATTCCTGGAACTTTCATGTTCAATAGTCAATTTGAAATCAATGTTCTGTCTAGACAATACTATTATAACTTAACAGAATTAAATCTACCACAGAGGAAGTCTAATGTGGTCCCAACTGTGGCAATAAATACACTCTCTGGTCTGGTCAAATTTTGGCTTAAAATGAGATGATAAATGAATAATAATAAGAGGGAGACTTCCTGAAAGCAGCAAAGAGTTAAAGAAAACCAAAATATTAAAAAGGGATATGAGCAATTCTAAGTTCAAGCCATTTGATTCCAACAGAGTAACACTACTCCCAGTGTGTGTGGTATTCCAGAAACCAGTAAATGAAAGAACAGTGGAAAAGACTCTCTGGTCAATTCTCAAACATTCTAAATTCAATCTGTCTTGATTTAAACCATGGTGAGCCCTCTTGAGCCACCCCTGATGCTAAGCAACAAGTGGGTTCCCCAAGCAAGCAGCCTTCAGTATAGGGAAGCACATAAAAGACAGAGGGGAAAAAGAGAGTAAACAAAGAAGGGAGGAAAGTGGAAAGAGAACTACACTGAAAGGAATTGGAAGAAATGATGAGTTACATAACATGGAATAAAAAGTGAAGGCATACTAGTGACCCCAATATCAAACACTGCCAGCATTACCTAACTTACTGTCTGAGGAGCACTATTACAAATGGCAACCTAAGAGAACATGAAAAGACAAATCTGAATAACAGATTTATGAGACAACAAAGATGACAAAAAAATACAACAGTGAAAAAAATGAGATAGTTTTAGAACCCAAAAGGACAATTTAGAGATTATTAAAATCTCACTTGGTTCAGTTACAGTTTACTTCTCATAAAACCGTGAGTTTGGTAGACCCAAAAGGTGAAAATGTCAGTAGTACCAGAGATGTGCATGGGGAGGTGTGTTACAAAAACAGTATGAGACTTATTTGCATACTTTCTGTGGGAGTGACTTCAGAATTTTTCCTCTCCATAGTGTAGTACTACTTACTTTAAAAGTTTTACTGTAATTCTTTCTTATCCTGGCTGACTGGGTTAACTACCTAAAAACCAGAGTTCAAAACAAGGTAAGCACTTATTAATTATGGTCAAATTTTAACCTTGACTGGCTGTGGGGGAGGAAGCAGAGACCGTTTGCTAACATACTAATGCTTTTAAAAATTAAGAATTTAGAATAGGGCTTCTCAGCCTCAACACTATTGATACTGTAAGCTGGACAACTCTTTGTCATGGGGGTTGTCCACTGAATTACAGGATGATTGGCAGCTTCCAGTTCTCAACCCACCGGATGCCAGTAGCAACCCTCCCCTCTTCCCCACACTTGTGATAGCCAAAAATGTCTCCCAATGTCCCCTTGGGGAGAGGTGCAAGGACAAAGAGCAAAAGTCACCCAAGCTTGAGAACTACTGGCTTATCATAGATAGAAAAAAATTCAAAATGAATTGGGGGGAAGGGTATTTTTCTTCTGGTCTTGATGGTCGAGTATATTATATTTTAATGTAATCACAGGCTATATTCAAGAGATTCTGCCTTTTAAGAAGCAACGCATTTAATATCCATCTAACTTAGCCAAAGTTCAGAAGAGTCCCAGAAGATTCACTGTACTGCCAACTCCCCCTTCAACCACACACACACTCACTCACAGAAACATGCACACGCAAGCACACACAGTATTGCTTAGTTCTGAACTGAAGAAAATGCACATAACTACTTTATTTCCATTTCCTATTTCATCAAATATATGGACCAAACTGCTCCAGCTACCACAAAGAATCCAAAAGAATTCTCAGCTTACTCAATGCACCTCAGATACCACAATAGCTGCATCAGTCTAGGTAGAATAAACCTAAGTACTAGAGCAAGTATTGAACTCATCCTTACATTTTAACAACGATAGGAATTAACCACAGTGCTTTAAAAAAAAAAAAAAAACAAGGTAGATTTATGGTTTGAAACATAATCTGAGTAAGAGTAGTGAAAAAATCATAATCAAAGGGAATCTCAAGGCATTTCGGGATGAGGACAAATTCAAAAATGTTTCCCCTACAAATAGAGAAGGAAATTATACATTTAGCCATATCCTACAGGAATAGTCTGCATAGTCAGTCTCCATTGTACATACATGGGATAAAGATTTAAAAATCAGAGTCCAAAAAATGCTAAAGAAAAGAGTAAACATCCATCCTAAACACCTGAAAGGAAACTGCTCTTTACCACTATGCTCCATTCGATTAAAAAAAAAAAAATCAAATCAAATATTCAGAAACAAAAAACTGACAACTTGAGAAATGTTTTAATTCCCATAAAAATAACCATCCTCATGCTTCCAGCATGCCATATTACCTATTACACAGAAAAATCAATTAGGAAAAGAAACACAATAATCATTTTTTAGAGTGCATTTGGTTCATAACAAAAGCCCTTTAAAAAAACAGATTAAGTACTAAAAATCTTCACATATAAATATGGATGAATGTCTTTAGGATTATTTCAATTATCTTCAATAGATTTGTATTTTAGTTCAGCTAGGAATGTTTTTTTTTTAAAAACTATGCGACAATACTTAATATTAGCTTAACATAAATAGATTATATGTTCTATAACAACAGAATTACTTCATTTCAAAATTTTTGCTATTAACCTCCTGACCCAGTGAACATAATCCTACAAGAAACTAATGCTCAATTTTTTTACTCCCAAACCAGGCAGAGAAAGGTGTAAGATCTGTAGCAACAGCCTGCTTTTCCAGAAGTAATACCTTGAGATTGCTCAAGAATAACCTCCTTCACCAATTAGTGTGACTCAGGTGGGTTTGGGAGAGAATAATATCCACAATTCCTTGGTCAGTGGCCATGATGCCCCTCCTCCTCAAGGGCAGGAGATCAGAAAAAGGGATTTGAACAAGAGGAGTTCACCAACCAGAACATATAGGGGCGGAGGAGAAAGAGTACTACGAGAATAATAAAAACTGTATGGTTTAAGTCATGTCACAAAAGAGATTTAATGTTATCAAAATATTCATTCATTTCACACGCACCATTGTTTACCTTCCTCCCCAAACTATGCATAGAAAGAACTGTCAGCCTGCCTTAAGCATGTTCCTTCTTCCATTTAAACAGACATGATTCTTTTGGTTAATCTCTGGCAATGATCGCCATTTCACAACACATTCAGCCCACCCGGAACTGATCAATACCACTACAGACATAAGACTAGACTTTATCCATTTATTAACCACAGAGAAATGTACCATTCAGCAAGATTCTATACATTACAAAAGATTCTATTAAAAACGGGGGTAGGGAGGAACGACGGGGATGGACACACACGGACGGACACACACACACACACCCCAAAGAGGTACACAAAGAAAAGAGTACCACCCTCTAATTTCCCTGTAGCAAAGGAGATAAAGACGTGGCCATGAAACCTGTCAATTTGCTCCCACCTCCATAATTTAAATTTCTCTCACAACATAGAAACTGAATATTAAATTTGATGATAAACATCCCATTTCCCACTGCGACTTTAAGATTGTTTCATTTATCAAACTCTCCTGTTATGTACATCTGCACACCTTTGAGTTCGCTGCTGTATTCATTTACAGAATTTTAAATACAAAAGACTAAATAGTTTTCCAACCACTGGTTGCAACCCTAGAACGTTCTCACAAAATCGGAATTTCAAATGTAAAAGAGCCAGATTCTTCCAACCTTGGGCCCAAACCTATTTTATGACTATAATGTATCTGACAGTGGGAACAATTTCAATCAGGCTGTTCTGAACCGAAAACAATGCTTCAATAGAACGCGTTTAAAATAAGTATTCCGTAGGTAAGCAAAATCTATGCCAGAATAGAACACATAAATGGTGGTTGAAAGCCAGCACATTACCAACACACAGCGGCATACCTCTTCTGCGCTGGGTTATTGTAAATACTTCAACAACAACTACAACTATTTTTAACACTGCTGGACACTGAAGTTGAAGAAAACGTGAGAACAGACCCAGAGGAAATTGCTGATTTGATGCACCGTTTCTCACGGTCAAAATTAAGCAGCCACTGACTTGATCGCCGTCGTGTTAGTCACTGCTGAAGCACTAATTAAAAGACGATTAAAAAAAAAACACCCTTTATTTCGGAGGATGCCACACTGAATGACATTTTGGAATACGCCTTTCAGGTCTCCAACCTTTGCATAAATTTGTCACTTGCGGTATCTGCGGCTTAATTGCAACCCAAGCGGCGCTGTCATCCAGTGTTATGGCCACAAACCATGACTTTCTCACTTCCACAACAGAGCAGTTCTCCCTTACCAGTCCGCCAGCCTAACTCAAAGCAAGAGGAATCCATGGAGGTTCCCCGACCACAGTGACACCTGGGGTGGCCGCCGGGCTCGGGGTGGGGAGACCTCCCAGGCGGCCCTGGAGCTCGCCGACCCGACAGCGACCGCGGCCGCCACCGGCGGCAGCGGCCCCGCCGCGCCGCGCTCCACGCACCTACCTGAAGAACAAGAGATAAGAAAGACGGCAAACGCCAACTTTGCAGCAGCTCCCATTTTCCCGAGGCGCCGGGGAATCCGTAGGAAGTTCTCACCCGATATCCAGTTCCCTGGTCTCCCTCGGAGACAAACCTCCTGGTGTAAAATCAACCGTCATAAAACATATTCGGAAGCCCCGACCAAAAAAAAAAAAAAAACGTTCACGGGGTTAAAAAAAAAAAAAAGAAAAAAAAAGAGCACAACAATAAAAAAAAATAATGAAAAATGCACCACGGGGGAAAAACCGCCACACACAACGCACAACACACAAAACCAAACAACGAAAAGCCAACAATAACAAAAGCGGGCTTAAATCACTGTCAAAATCACTGTCAGCTCCGCTCGCCTCTCAGATCTCTCAGAACAAAACGCCAGGCTGAGGCGACGAGGAGGCGGCGGCGGCGGCGTCCGCTGCCGCCCGGACAGTCCGGGAACCGAGCTGGGTCCGACGTCCGGACCGACCTTCAACCCGGACACCCAAAGTCCGCGGGCCACTGGCGGCCAAGCTCGCGGCCGTGGTGGCCGAGGCGGCGGCAGCGCAGAGTAGGAGAGGCGAGCGGCGGCGGCAGCAGCGGCGAAAGCGGCGGCCAAGTTCTGGTCCAGGCTCTGGCTCCGGCTCCGGGCTCCGGGCTCGGCCGCGTTTTCGGTCCCTTGGCCTCCGCCGGCCCCGCCCCCCAGACTTCCGGTTCCGGCCCGAAGCTGGAAGCTAGGCACAGGGGAGGAACGCTCCGCGGCGGCGGTGGCGGCGGCGGCGGCGGCGGTGGCGGCGGCGGCAGCGGCCCGGGCGTAGCGCGCGTGTCGGCCGGGAGCGCGAGGAGATTGCCGGGGAAGCGAGGATGGAGCGGGGGAGGGGTGAGAGCGCGGGCGGGGCCGGCTGGAGGGCGAAGAGGCGGGGCGGACGGCGGCTCGATGCAGCAAGGCCTCGGCGTCCGGCCTGCTCGGCCTGCCGCGCCGTGGGCTCCGCCAGTAAAGCGGGTGGCTGCCGACGGGGACCTCGAGCGCCTGCTTTCTAGTCTCGCCCCGCTGGCCTCTGGAGCGCACGCCCGAGTGGTCAGGGGGAGCAGGACCCCGAGATGGGGAGGGCGGCCGGTGACTCCTCCGAGGGGCGTCTGCGGCGCCCTGTCCTTCCTCTGGGGGGACGCCTCGTCCGCTCTGAGGCTCTGGGCGCCGGGAAGCCCGGAGTGGGAGCTGGTCCGTCGCGCCCGCCAAGCTGCCCGAGCGAGCTTGGTGTGCGCGAGCTGGCGTCTGGGGCACCAGTCTCGGCGACGCGTCCCACCCCTGTAGCTTCTACTTAAGCGTTTTGTTTTAAGCTAAGAGAGAAAAGAAAAGGAAAAAAAAAATAGTGAAGTATGGTTTCTCCATCCGGTCAGCTTATCCACGGCAGTTAACACGATGTGCAATTTGAATCCGTTCCCACCATCCCTTTTATACACAAAGCATTGTTAGGAGCCGGTCTGCATGTAATAAGTTCGCAAATATTTATTACGCGATCGACATATTGGATCAGACAAGTGTTTACATTTTCAAATTTTAGTTCCTTTAGGGCTTATTTTTACCCCTTAACCCATGTTGATTGCTTACAAACAAGGTGCTGTGCTAAATGTAAAATGTAAGGAAAGGCTCCCTACGTCAAGGAGCTCACAGTATTTGCTGTACTCGAAGTTGGCTACGGAATACAAACTATAAAGACCATATTAAAGGTACTACCTTTGTCACTTACCACAGTTAGCGAGCTCCATGGTGGTAGGGATCTTATGTTTTCTTCCCCATTTTATCCAACACTCAGTGTCTAGCATATTTAGGTGCTTAAATATAGTATAATGACTAGAGGATAACTGCCTTTTTTTTAAAGTACAGTATTCTCACATGCACTCTACAAATTTTTGTTTTTTATGAATAAAAATGATAAGCAACTATACTGTATGGCCAGTTCATGTTTTACTTGTGGCTTACCAAATCCCACATTTTTCCCACAAAGCCAAGCTTTCGCCCTTGTATTTATAGTGTTTTACTTTTCTCTTCCTCTAAATTCCTCTGTATTGCTATTAAGTTCATCCTGTAATTATCTGCCCATTCCTACAACTTGTCAAGGTTATTAGTAATCATTATTAACTCTTTAAACTCTCTCCAAGATTTCCTTCCAGTTATCAAGTCCTGGAGCTCAGAATTTGATATTGTGCAATAGTTAAGAAAAGCCCCAAGTTGGTCTTCAAGGTGTCTAAATGATCTCATGTATATCTCTGGACTTCAAGAGCTGGTCAGACAAGTAAATATAAATCTTCCATTCTCTTCTTGAACTAAGAGTTGCTACTAATGTTTCTGGAATGGAAGTGTATTTTACTTAGTTCATTCAGTAATTAGATGTGATTACACCTACACCCTGGATGAGACCCCACTACTGTCTTATCTCTGCATCACTCCAATTATTTCTTGAGTTGTGAAACCAAAGCAAGTGGAATAACTGGAATAACCAGTAATAGGACTAAAACTTGAAAATATGTTCCTTATCTTACCACCCAAATTTCCAGTATAAGAATGTAAGAGTAGTTGAAAAATTATTTTTCTGTGGTATGAAAGAGGAGCAACAAGTCAGTCTTCACTAGACTATTCTTCTCTAATAAAGAGTTAGAATAACACCTGGGATCCCTCATTTGTGGAGTATAACAACAAAGCAAAACTGAAGGAACAAAACAGCAACAGAAGGGACTAGCAGTTACCAAAGGAGAGGGGTTGGGGAGAGCTGGTGGGAGTGAGAGAGAAGGGGATTGAAGGGTATCATGATTAGTGCACATGATGTGGGAGGGTATCATGGGGAAGGCTGCAGCACAGAGAAGACAAGTAGTGACTGGCATCTTACTACACTAATGGATGGTGACTGCAATGGGGTATGGCGGGGGGACTTGATAATATGGGTGAATGTTGTAACTACATTGTTTTTCATGTGAAGCCTTCATAAGAGTGTATATCAATAATACCTTAATAGAAAAATAATAAAATAACACCTGGGAGAAGTTAACATCCAGTAACAGTAGTTACCTATTCCTAAATTTGTATTCACCTCTACCCTCTGTATCTTTTTAAAATTCAAAAACAATTTAACCAATAAGATAGAGTATGTGACTAATTCCCACTGGAATTTCAAAGCTTAAAAAGATAAGAGTTAGCTGCAGCTAACCCTACTTTCCTAAATCCTCTTTCTTTCCTATTTCTAGAGTCACATTTTCTCATCTACACATCTGGCGCCTCCCTAACACAGTGCAAGCTGTACAAACTGGGTTTAGAAAGGAAGGTGAGGAAGAAGAAGAAAGAAAAAAGACATGAAAAGAATTCTGGTCTATCAGAGCAATTATGTCTTAACAGCTTTAGCTAATATCACTCAATCCCAAAATTTGAGACCTGGTCTTGTCTCCACTCCAATCCTAGAATTTCAAGTCCGGAGAGTCCTGACAATAAATTTTAAGTTATTCCCTGCTGGAAGAATCTTGATAAGTCAATTCAATCTAAAGATTCAAGTCTGTTGGCCTGATGAGAAGATAGAGGTGCTTGAGTATTGTTATCTAGAATATAAGATGTTATTTTTTTTAATGCTAGAAACATGGATCAAAATGGTATGGACTAATTTTAAATCTTAACTCTAAAAGTGGGGCTGGAATTGAACTAGACTGGAATTGAACTTGCCTATGAGATTGGGTAGTATACCATTTTTTGTGAGGAAATTCACTGTAAGGTATTCACCTGCCTCTGGACGTACCAATAATCGCATTCAAGATATGCTATATCTCTCTTCCTTCATCTTTGGTAAAATGACTAAATCCCTTTGGAGTATGAAGGATGTTGAAGGACTTACAAGTATTTCTGCTGCTTTCTAGCTGCTGTAAAAGTCTAGTCCTGTGTTCCGATAACATGGGCATTCCTGGACTGACAAATAATGAATTTCTTTTATGTTAACTCTATAAGGCATAATGCATAGGGAATAAACTGGTAACTTGGTAAGTCAAAGAAAGGCAGATAATAATATGCATATCTTCTACGAATATTTTCCTCTGCATGAATGTACAAGGTGGGAATAGAACTCCCTGTGTCTTAGCTGTTGCTGCTACTATTCCTCCCTTTCTACTTAGGTCTAGCCATAGCATTGCACTGTGCTGATGGGGTAAAAAGAAACACATACTGAGATGAATAAGGATGCGAGAATTGATGTGGGACAAAATATTAAGGCAGAATATTTTAGGGCAGGAAAGTGAGTGCAAAGAGTTAAGAAAACTAGCTATGATGGAAATAATGTATCCAGCACTTTGGTAAAAATGCTACACTCATCCACCTAAGTATATAAATCTCAACAACCAGTTACTTTCTCTGGAACATCCCAAAGGTTACATTTCACTTTTTTGCCCACTATCATCTTCAAAATACAGTAAATGTGTGGAAAATAAAAAGAACAGGCTTAATTTGAGGAAGGTTTTCCCCACTCTCCAATTTATATTCATGACCACAGGGGCTTAATTTTTTTAACTATTTAATTTCTGTAGTTTTCTAGCTATTTTAATTCTAAAAGTTTTCAACTATTCTTTCATAACAAAGAATAGTAGAGGCTTTGAGATACACTACCTAAACTAATCCCAATGACCTCAGTTATCCAAGTTGGAGTAAACCAACACTAGTCCAAGTGCAGTTCTCAGACAAGTGTTGGTCTCAAAGTAACTGTTACTGGTCTTCAATGAGATAGATATTGACAACAGTTTAGAAGTTTTGTAGAAACTTCACAGAATGATTTTACATCTAAGAAAGCAAATAATAAAAATAACTGGGCTTATATTTAGTTTGTTATTTTTATTTCATGTTTTTAGTAATTCAACTTTACTGTATTTTACAGAAGTCTCATAGATTGGAAATTCACCCTTGGTAATTGATTGGTGCTGTAATAGAGAACAGCATATGTACCCTAGACTCCTCAAAAATAATGGCCTCCATCCATTTTGATAAATGCTTAAAATCATGAATAAAGCTTTGATGCTATAGTCCTAAAATTTTCTACAGTGAAAAACTGCATAAGAATCATTTACAATCATTTGCATTACATTGCCCATTTTTGTTTGTGGTATTTATTTATTCAACAATTAATTATTAGCTATAGGACTTGTGCTAGGTGTTAGTTGTATAGTCATATATGAAATAGATATAGTCTCTACCTCACTGAGCTTACAGTATCATGACAAAGACAGAAAAACAGCAAGTAAATAATTGTCATATGGCAAGAATTATTTATAAAAGCAGACAGGATGCTGAGATAAAGAATAAGAGTGGTGGGATTGAATAGGAAGAGGGCACCGATTTTAGAACAATTCAGGAAGGACTTACAAAGGAAATAGAACTGAAACTGAAACATACAAGATGAAAAGGGGATAGCCATGAAAGGAGCTCCTTAAGAAGGAACAGTATGTACAAAGCCTAGATGTATTCAACAAATTAGAAGGATGCTCTCCATGACAATGAAGAGAGTGGTATAAATAAGGAGAGAGAGGAACACAGACTCCAGACTATGCAAGATCTTACAGGCCAAAGTAAACTCCTTGGATTTTATTCAAGGTTAAGCATCAAGCCACTAGAGGGTTTTAACTAAGGGAGTTACATGTTTGGGGTTTTGTTTTAAAAGATTACTCTCACTCTTTTCTATGGAGAACAGGTTGCAAGAGATTACCAAAGAAAGCAGAAAGTCTAGTAGAAGGATATCACAGTAAATTAGGATCATGGTACGGTAAACATATATGGAAGCAGGTGGACAGATTCAAGATATATTTTGGAAGTGGAATCAACAGGACTTGCTGATGAATTGGATGACTCTTACCTTTTCTCTTGAGCAAATGAGCAGAGGTAGTGTCATTTGTTGAGATGGGAAAGATTTAGGGGATTTACATTATAGGGAAAGGAGTAGAGAGATGACGAGTGAAAAAATTCAATTTTGAAAATGTCAAACATCCAAATTGAGATGTAAAGTAAGCAATTGGATGTAAGTGACTGAAGATTGGAGGAACATGCAATGCTACAGATAAACCTGGGAATTGTCAGCACACAAATTGTATTTAAGACCATGGAAATGAATGAGAGTGGTAAATACGGAATGGAAAGAGAGAAGAAATTTAGTAAGTAGAGGGTTAAAATACCCGGAAAGGGAATGAAAAAGTAGCAGCCAGAGACATGAGATATCATGTTGATATGACAAGAGAGAGAGATCATACGTGACAGTGTTTTTACAAAAGGGAGATAGGAACAGTATTGAATCCTGCAGAGACATCAGTAAATTGAGGAACAAAATGATAAGGGGCCATAGGGTGTGGTATTATGGAGAGAATCAATTTCCTTGACAGTAGGTTCAGCAGAAGCCAGATTGAGGCAGGCAGGCAGAAGAGAGGGCATACAGAAGCAGGGGAGTTGATAGAACTGGATGCTGGAGGGTAATGATATTCCCAGCTGAGAGCTCTAATTTCCCTGAAATATAAAGCAAGGTTTTCCGCTTAAAGTGGTGGGGGTATGATGAAAGGTGTGAAATAGTCCTATGTGAGGTGGGAGAGCAAAACATTATAGTAGAATTGTCAGGGTTGAGCATCCACTTGAGGGTGGAGATTATGCTTATCATAACTCTAGTCTGCCCAACTGTGTGTATGGTTATTTCCTGAAGCACGTTGGAATTCACAGGCACAGAGAAGGCAGATGAGTGAGTTCTTCCATAGTTGAATATGTGAAGTAAGTGATTTTTGAAGAAGAGAGGAAGAAGGAAGTTACAGAAATTGTATGGAAGTCATTGAAAAGATGGATAATGGAACTTGAGTTGGATTAAGAAGAAATTATAGTCTAGAACAGGCAGTTGTGGGTAGGAGTAATAGGAGCAGTGGATTTGAAGGATGATACCATTAGAAAGACTCATTGCTTCCTGGCAGATATTTAAGCAAGCGAGCTAGAAGGATGGGAGCTATGACCTTAGAATAAGAATACAAGGTTTTGGAGGGGAGTTGTATGATCAGTGGCCAGGGAATTACAATTGCAGTGAGAGAAAAAATGGTCACTGGAAATGAGGAGATCCAACAATTGGGTGACAAAGTGTCTTGAGAGTTGGATGGGTCATTTGCAAGGATGTTGAAGCTACTTAGAATGGTGACCAAGATTAGACTGGTCAGCCAAAACATTAAGACTTCAAGAATACAGGATGTTACTTGCAAGCTGTTGGATGACAGCATTCCTCAATGTTATCTCTAACAAGATAAATGCTTTTCAAAGTGTTGTCATATACATCCTTACTTTATTTTTGTTACAACTTTGTGAGACAGATAGCTTAATGATATTATTACCATTGCATAGATAAGGAAAAAAAAAGTCTTAGAAAAACTACGAATGTTCTGGAAGCAGTTATAAGAAGATGCATAGTAAAGACAGTTAGTTGTCCTCTATTTTAAACTCAAATTTATGAAATAAATTGAGGACAATTTATTAAATATTTAAAAGCATTCTTTTTAAAGCTTCCTTTCAGTGGTACTTTCCCAAGTACAAGTTCACTTTAAATTTCTCTGTAGACAAAGAAATTCGATCTTCATGTTTTGCAGAAGCATATATTATGTGAAGTAAGAAAAAGTACCAGGCAAAGGAATCTGAATATTTGTTCCCGTTTATGATATGGTGAGACCATTTAAGAAAAAATCTGAGTTGAGATAAAATTTTCATTGAGATTTAAAAATAATTATGATTAAAACTCCATTTCTGAAGAATTATAAATAAGAAATGGAAAACAATACATGTGTGTTTGTGTTATTATTCTGTGTTAATGTGTTTTTGCACTTTGGCTATAAAGAATAATACATGTGCATAATACATAATGTGTTCTACAATTTTAAAAAAGTTGGGGGAAGAAAGATGATTTTCCTCCCTATATTAAAAAAATCTTTTGTTTTCTTAGGCTAACCTACACTGGATTTTCCCACCTGTTTAAGCATGCAAATTAAACAAAACACTTAACTGCTCTTTATTGTGCTTCATTTTAACTCAGATCAGAGGAATTTTAATCAAAGCAGTATGGAGGCTTTAGGGGAAACTGAATTGTAGGAATGTTTGTAATAATTTTAACTGGTCAAAATATATTGTATGCATTTCTTTATATTCAAAATCAGTTATTACTAGCTACTCTTGCAAATAAGTAATAATTTCATCCCAATTTTCAGGTGAACAAATACAAAGGTTAAATGGCTTGCCCAGGGGCACAGATTGAATCAGTAGCAGAAGTAGGATTATAACGCCGAACTACTGACTCAAAGCTTAGTCCAATGAGCCATGCTGTTTCTCAAGTAGTAAGCATATTAATTGTCACTCCAAGCAGGAACCAGAGCTCTAAATGGAGCATGTCCCACCCAGAAGGCCTAAGCAACATACCAGAGAGACCCAGTTCTTCCATTTAAAAAAAAATTACACACCAAACTGTCAAACTCACCTTTTAGTGAGGAGGAAATATGTATTATAAATTCAAAGAGCAATACAAAATATATGTTATAAAAAAGGTACTAAGTTGTAAAACCAAAAGAATGTTTTGCTTTTGTTTTTCAATACTGACATTAGACCTGGGAAAGACAGAATGGTGAATTTACAGTATTACACAAACTCCTACATAATTCAGGAATCCATTTTTCCTCTGTTATTTAGGTTAATAATCATAGGAAAACACCAATTCTACAAATTTTACGTATTATTTGAACAAATGATTCCCTGACTCCTTTTTCTAACTTCAAGTCCACCAGGTACATAGTTTATATGACCCAATTTTAACTGTAGTTTAAAAACCACAAATGAGAAGACTATATTGAAAGTAAAGATTTAGGAAAATTGCAAATTAAAAGTAAATGACTCAACTTCCACTTCTGGCTATGAAAGAATATTACTTTAACTCTCCTGTTGAGCACAACTATTTAGAAATAATATATACAACAACTGTTTGGAGTCACTAGAGAACTAAGGAAGTGAGTAGTGGAGGCACGAAGACCCCAGAGAGGAGAAAACCGTAATGAATTAAGCCCTGAATTCACCTCAGCTTTTCCCTTGGTATTTGCAGATTCATGGCATGGACGATAAAGGTTAAGAAGAAAGTGTCAACCTGGGTTTATGGCAGCCCCACTAGATTAGGGAGACATACATTGGAGTTTGAGGCTACCACAGTGATTAGGATTTGATAGACTAAGATCCAGGAGTTGAGAAAACCACAGAAGAATGAGCCCAAAATTCTGTGCCATTTCCCTTCAAGGAATGACTCCTAAATGATGTAGAGTAAAATGCAAAAAAACTAAGTGTAAATGAACAGTTTGGAAGTTAAAGAGCTAAGCAGAGATTTTGGCAGTCTTGGAGAATTTAGGAGACAGAGGTGAAAATTTAGAAACCACTAAGGTGCAAGAGCCCAAGTAAACACCTCAGAATTTCAGAGGAGACCCCAGAAGGCTACTCCTTAAAAATTAAAGGCTATACTTTAAGAGTTAGAATAAACTGGAAATTGATGAGGTTAAAAAAGTCTGAAATCCAACATTGACTGGAGTAATGTGACTAGTCCATACATGTATGACTGAATCATATTAAATCCTTTCTGAAAAAAGATAACGTCTTGTAGAGTCTCTGAAATTTTTGACCGTGATGTTCAGCATAGAATTAAAAAATTACCAAGTATGTAAAATCAGGACCAAATTTAAATGCTAGAACCAAAAATGATAAAATAAAACAAATTAAAACATGGGTTTATCATCCATTAGACAAGTCAGAGAGCAGAACAGTCAATGAAGTCAGAAGGCTGTAGAAAATATTCAAATTTAAGTGTAGAGATTAAAGGGATGGAAAATACAGAGGAGAGATTAACAGCTAGGTGGAACACAGTTTAAAAGTCTAATATACCCATAACTGGAGACCCAGAAGGGTAGGAAAGCATGAACTGAACAAAAGCAACATTTCAAATACTACTGTTAACTAAATTTGCAAAACTGATGAAAGACAGCAAGTCATGATCAGGATGCTCCACAAACCATGTGCAGGACATATACAAGGAAAATACACCCAGAGCATCATAATAAAATATCTGAAGTACAATGATAAAAAGAAAATATTGAAAGTAGTCAGAGTATACATTAATAGAAAATATTCACTACTTTCAAAGGATAAAAATGAGACTTGAGAATGACTTTTCAATAGAAACTGTATAATCCAGAAGACAATGGCATGACATCCTTAAAGTTCTGAAAGAACATAGCTACCAACTAAGAATTCTATAGTCACAAAAATATTCATCAGAAAGGAAGGTAACAGAAATACATTTTCAAACAAACAAAAGCAGAGTGAATTTGTTGCTAACAGACTTACACTAGGAGAAAGTCTAAAGGGATATTTTTCAAGTTTAAACACAGAATTATAGGAGAAAATTAAAAATACAGGGTAAGGCAAATGCGTAAATCTAAATGCAAACAAGAGTAGTAGTAATGTATTATGGCAGGTTAAAATAGATGTAGGATTAAAATACATGACAACAGAAAAAGTGCTGTCCAAGAAGTGGTAAATGTATTAGCTTCATAGTCTGTAATAAGCAAATGATGAAATGTCAGAATCCTTTATTTTAGAGTAACTAATAAAGCAGTAATAAATATATCCCTAACAATCTAATAAATTGGGGCAAGCAAGTAATAAACACATTATTAATCCAAAAGAAGATGGTACAATAGGAAACATAGTAAGAAGGTAGATTTAAATCCAAATACACCAATAATTACACTCAATTAGTTGGAGTAATACTCTAATTAAATGACAAAGATGGTCAAAGTAGAAAGAAAAATGATAACCAACCATAAGCTGCTTATAAAAGAGATCTTAAATGTAAGGACTCTTGAATTTTGAAAGTAATAGTATGAAAGACATAACATTAAATGATTACCCAAAGAAAATACTGTAGCTGCACTTATATCAGGCAAAGAAAAATGTGCTTCTAGAGAAAACCAGAGTGGCTCATAATGATAATGGGGTCAACAGGATTATAAACTTACATTTAAATGTACCTAATAATATAATCTTAAAATATGTAAAGTATGATCTTACAGAGATCAAAGATTCAATAGTTTGAGTCTTTCTAGTAATTTGTTCATTTCATCTTGGCTATCTAACTTGTTGACATACAATGTTCTTAGTATTCCTTTCTAATCTTTTTTATTTCTGTAAGATTGGTAGTGATGGCCCATTTTTCATTTCTGATTTTAGCAATTTGAGTCTTTCTTTTTTACCCCCTTTTAGTGTCAGTTGGGGTGGTATTCATAATTATTATGATATGAAGTGCTGATTTTCAAGGCTACCATGGATCTGGAGAGACAGCAGTCAAAATAGGGCAAGTTAAAATGTCACAAAGCCACAAGCTCACTGTTTTTACCAAAGTTTAGTTGTTTTTCTTGAATAAACAACTGTTTATAGAAGAGGAGATTTTCAGAGCTCTTTACTCTGCCGTTCCAGAAGTGCTTCTGTTTTGATATTTTTTTAAAGTGAAATAGTAAACAACAATAAAAATAATGAACAACTGCTTCATGCAACCACATTGATGAATCTCACAGAAATAATGTTGAGCCAGGGAAGTACAAAGAGTACATACTACATGATTTCACTTACGTGATGAAAGTCAGAATAGTAATTATCCTTGGCATGGTTGACTGGAATAGAACATGAGGGAATATTGTGGAATGTTGGTAATGCTCTATATCTTGACTTGGATGGTGATTATACAGGTGTATTAAGTCACTAAAACTGGTTTAGCAATATGCTTTGTGAACTTCATTGTATGAATGTATGCTCTTGTAAAAAAGAATATATAAATAAAAGTAAATGGTTAACCTCAAGGCCCTTCTTTAATTCATGGATATAGATTCCCTTGCAGAGTTTTATGCAAGGGGTAAAAGGTTTCATACTCATAGTTATGATGTTCACATATGTGCCACTGATACATAAAAATGATTTGTTTCTAATATTATTGTTTCTACTGATAACAGAAGCATACCCTCATGAATGGGGTTAGTGTCCTTATATAAAAGGGATTCAAGAGCTATCTCAAGCGCCTTCCACCATGTAAGAATAAGCGAGAAGTCTGTGACCTAGAAGAGGGCCCTGGTCTTGAGCTTCCAGCCTCCAAAACTGTGAGAAATAAATTTCTGTTGTTTGTAAGCTACCCAGTCCATGGTATTTTGTCACAGCAGCCTAGAAAGACTAAGACAGGAAAATACTGAATGTTTTTGTGTGTGTGTGTGTTTAAAGAGGATTAAAAAAAGACAAAGACTTCAAGGAGGACACACTGTATTTGGGCATAATTCCCTTTCTCTTAGGTAAAGGAACAAAAATAAGTTCAAAATGTATTTTACTTGGTATTTTTTCCAAAGTGTGGCTTTACTGGTGTACTTTCTACTAGTGTAGAAAGTGCTTTTTGGCAACGAGGAAGGTAGTTTTAATTGAACTTTCCACTCTCCCCAGTAGCTATATATATGTGTGTGTAGCATACCCACACACATATACATTTATGTAATATATTTTTTTATTATATATTCTTGACAGAGTTTCTTCATACATGTATCAGAAAATTTGAATATATTGTCTTATTCCTTTTTACAAAAAGTTCACAATATACAGTTTTTATTACTTTTTTGCATTTAATAATACATCTTGATGATCAATACTAGAGAGCTCTTCATTTTTTTAAACCACTGTGTAGTAATCACTCTATGAATGTTCAATGACTTTTTAAACTAGTCTCTTATTGATGGACATGTGAGTTGTTCCCAGTTTTTTTATTTCAAGCAGTACTGGCCAGGATAACATTACACATAATGATTCACATGTGAGCAAAAATAACCTATAGGATAAATTCCTAGAAGTGCAATTGTGAGTCAACAGGTATATGCAGCATCAATAAACCTTGTAAATTTGTCTTCATCAGAGCTGTACCAATTTCAACTCACCGTAATGTATGTGAGAACTTGTTTTTTCTATACACGTAAAATGTGTTACCAATCTCTTAAATCATTGCCATTCTAAAAAATGACATATCAGTGCAGTTTTAACAAGTCTTTCTCTTAGTATAAGTGGACTTGATCATCTACTTATGTTTCTAAGCCATTTAGATTTTCTTTTTTTATGACTTGAATATATATGTTTCTAACTATTTTTCTATTATGTAGCTGGTCCTTTATTGGTTTCTAGTTATTCTTGATATGTTAGGGAGATTAGTACTTGTCTATATTAGTTTCTAAGTTTATCATTTATCTTTTGATTTTGTTTATGGTTTTATATATCTTGTTAAATATATTATTTTAAAAACATTTTATGGAGTCTAGATTTTGTGTCATAAAGATTCTCTCCACTGAAATGTTAAAAATGGGCTTTCTGTGTTTTCTTCTACTTATATGCTTTCGTGGTTTTGTATGTACATCTTTGATGCATTTGCAATTTCTTCTGGCTTTACTAGATAGAATATGATGTAAGGTACAAATCCAACATCGTTCTTCCCTAGATATTCTCTCATCATTTATTGAAGTGTTTATCTTCCCCCCAGCAATTTTAAATGCTTTTTCACATTTTGAATTGAAGTATGCATTTGGAATTATTTCTGTACTTTGTATAATATCCTATTGATCAGTTTGTCTAATGATGAACAAGCACAGTACTGTTTTAAGTGTTCGTGTTTTTATGTTTTAATATAAAACATATGGTGCTAATTCTCCCTCATTGTCTTTCCTCTGCCCCAGTTTTCCTGCTGATTTTTGGTTATTTTTCCATATAAACTTGATGATCACTTTGTCTAATTTCAAAAACCCACCATCAATATTTTTATTTTTGGGCTCATGTTGAATTTATAAATTAACTCAGAAAGAACTGGCATCTTTTGACGTTAACTCTACAATTAGTACACCTACCTTTGTACAAAATTTCTTGTATGTTCTCCTGTAGTGCTTTAACATTTCATATTAAGCTTATTCCTGTCTTTTATCTTCTTTTCTTTTTTAAATGAGTACTTTCTTCCATTATATATTCATTCTGTTTGTTGTTTGTCTTTTGTATGTTAATTTTGTGCCCCACTACTTTGCTAATAGCTTTTCAGTTGAGTCTCTTGAGTTTTCCAGGTATGTAATTAAAACACTTGGCAGGAGGAATCCTAATAGATGCTGTGGAGGAGAAAATTTTGTTTTTCATTTTGGTGGATAGAAGTTCCTTCTGACAAATCTTTAGGACAAGTATGACTCTTAGGGACTCGGGTGCTGTAGACAAGACCAGGTAATGTCCAATGTTCAAAAGCTAGACAATCAATTTTAGGGTATACTAGGATATACTAGAATGAGGATTGTTTTAAAACATACTATTTATTATTATCCTAATGTCAGTCATCATAATTACCACTGTATGTTAAATTTATATAGCATTCCCTATTTTAAGAAAATAACTAATTCAAAGCTACCTATTTGTTACCACCATTGTTATCACCCAAAATTTCAAAACTATCTGTGGATTTTGATGTAAGGTTCAGTGGAGTTTAACTCTAATACAGTATGGCAAAGAACAAATCCAGTTGTACGCAACCAGCTACCCATCAGTATTGCAGTAGGATTTGTGTTTAAGTAGATTAGATGAGTTGCTTTGTGTTTATGACGGGCACAGCAAATCCTCCTTGCTGAGGTTACTAAACCCTCCTCACTGAACAATGATCTCCTTTGTTGACCTTCAGGGCATGGTGTCTCATCTGTTTAGTTTGGCTTTTTATTTGACTTTCATTGACTTTGCAGCCAAGCCTGTTTTCTTTGTTTGATATGTTAGCTCAGATATGTAGGTGAACTCAGCCATTTAGTGATGGGTGTGTAATTTTAAAAAATAACACATATTGGATTGGATGAGAAAATACATTTCCTAACAAATGGAGAAGGAAATGTTTAACTTTTGAGTAATAAACATCTTGCTCTCTTTTAGAGGAGTTGTGCAACTGTCTTTTGCTAGGAGACATAGACTTCTGGTTGTTGAATTTCTGCCAGCTTTTTTTCTATATACAGTGCTCAACCTTAAACAGACAGAGATGCCTTTTGGTTATTTTTATGTTCTTCCTGGGATAGTAGCACCTTTTAGTTTCTGGAGAGCTGCAGCTGTCACCCAAGTCTTAGTACCGAGCTAGCCATTATAACATGGAATTTGGTATATTGAAGAATCTTCTCATTTGGGATACTTCCCAAGTTGTGTCAAGTTTCTAACTGTCAGAAAAAATATAAACATACGTATTGGGCAGTATATCAATGAATATAAAAATGTACAATAGAGAAGTCAAAGATTGTGAATATGTGTATTTGTTCCTGTTGGTATTGAGATCCTTATTTGGTCTAGTAAATTCAACTTTATTGCTTGTTTCTGGTATGGTTGGACCTCAGTTTTGGAATTCTCCAAAAAAAAAAAAAAACCCAAGATATAAAATGCTTTTAAAAACCTAAAGAACTTATTATATAAATTTTATTTTTCTCTGAGACATTGCTTCTGAAGCAAAATCAGTGAAACTTCAGGTCAAATAACATGAAGAATCAAAATCTTAAGGCACTCATCTGTGTGTGTTGAGAGATGCTGGCAAGGGGAATACTCTCATAAATAGGGAATTTCTGTTGACCTCAAATGTGAATTTACTATATAAATGTCCCTTTAGTATGTCTGATTATATGATAGAGACCTTAGGGGGTGTTAGAAAGGTTGCTATCTTGTTTTATAGGCCTTCTGAAATGCTAACATAGTTGAAGTCTCAATATTCAAGTCATTCCTGTAACCTCTTCTTTTACTGATGTGATTTTAAGAAGTTTCAGAAACCTACTTACAAATGTTTCCTAAGAACATTTCTTTCTGTCTGAGGTGCGCTATAACTTTCACCCTCTTTCGTATTCTCTGGATTATTTAAAAGCATAGTGGTTTTCCAATACAGTGCAGCTTTCAAAGAAAGAAGCGTCGGAGAAGGAGAGGCAGAGCCGAGCCCAGGTTTCTTCACAAGGCCAACGGAAAGGCAAAGGAAGGCCCTTTCTACTCTCTTATAATTGACCAAGATGGAAGAACTCTGTAATAAAGAGGGTCCTAATTTTATATCTGTAAATCTTTGATTATCTCAGTCTTCTGGTGCAAATTGATATCAAGTCAATAATTAAGACTTTGAAGTAATGTTCCATCCTTTTGTACAGTGGAAGTATGGGGCAGCTAGTAGAACACAGCAATAGTGTCAGGGAGGTTATTATTTTTTTTTCATTTTAGCACTTTTTAATGAAGGTTGTATATAAGATTACTTTATTCCCACATCTTCTCAGTGTTTTCCTTCCTTATATTTGCCCTTTACCTTTCCTACTTGGCAAGATTTGTCTTACAGTCTTTGTTCAGTTTTAGCCTAGCAATAACCACCTTGCTGGGCTGACTGTCTATATAGACAGTTGTGTTTTCTTTATGGACTGTCTATATGGACATCTACTCCTGCTACACACGTTCAGTATGGACGCCACATTTCTTCCTGTAAACTTGGACTACTTTGCCAATCTGCTGACCAATTTCCTCATACAATGTGAACTTCATCATCTATAATTTCTGATGGACATGGATTGAACATTGTACTGTTTCCGCTCTTTGGAAAGAGGGAAAGACATAATCTTCCTGCCAATGTGGGAAGGTACATTGAAAGGCCTTTTACGGTTCTTGTTCTGGTCAGGAGTCACAAAAGCATTGAACCTCATTTTGGCTGCTCCTGCTTCAGTGCTGGCCACAGAAGGGTAGAGGAGATGGGGTTTTCAGAGCGGTTTCTCTAACTATAATGTCTTGGTGTGCTTGTGCGTGCAGGCTGCCTTTCTAATGCTCATCCACCCTTTTACCTGGCCTATTCAGTGTTTTTACTTCTAAAAGCTAGGATTTATAATTTTCACATATTTGGAATCCTAGTCAGGCATTTTGTTGCCCCTTTTTAAATGAATGTTTGATTTCATCTGTTTTATTGCTGCTGTTTGTGATTTTTTTTTAACTTTAAGGAGACATGTTTTAATCATATTAGAAAGAGAATGGTCTGTAGAGTCAGACATTTTGGGTTTGAACCCATATGCCCCCTTTGCTGACTTTTTAAATTCTTAAACTAGTTATATAACATCTCATCTATAAGTTGGTTATAAGACAGATCACATAGCATCTGCTAAGAAAATTCACTGAGATTATACTTGTAGAATACTACCCAGAGCCTAACACATGGTTAACACTCTATACATGAGTTTCTTTTCAATTTATTTGACATATTATAATGCCTATTTATTTATTTATTTATTTATTTTGAGAGGGCATCTCTCATATTTATTGATCAAATGGTTGTTAAAAACAATAAAATTCTGTATAGGGGACTCAATGCACAATCATTAATCAACCCCAAGCCTAACTCTCAACATTTTCCAATCTTCTGAAGCATAACAAACAAGTTCTTACATGGTGAACAAGTTCTTACATAGTGAATAAGTTCTTACATGGTGAACAGTGCAAGGGCAGTCATATCACAGAAACTTTCAGTTTTGATCACATAATGCCTATTTATTTTTGTGAAAGGATTTATGTTTAAAAAAATGTATACATTCATTCACTCATTCATTCATTAAATATTTGTTGTCTACTTTCTTTATGCCAGGCAAAGGTTTAAGAGCTGGAAATACATAGAGAATAAAAATGAGAATATTTAATAAATATTAAATTTATGTAAGATTTTGCATTCTTACAGGAAAGACAGAAAATAAACAAAATAAACATGTGAACTATGTAACATGTAAAATGATGTTAATAACTATTTAGGGGAAGGGGGTTGGCCTCTGAGCAGGTAAAGCTTGAGCAGAGACATAGAGGAAGTGAACTAGTAAGCCATGTGGATATGTAGGGCAAAGGGGATCACAGGCACATTATTCTGAAGCAAGGAGACCAGTGTGTCTGGAATTGAGTAGGAAATGAGGCCAGACACATAGCAGAGACTGTATCTTATACAACCTTTTAGGCTATGTGTAAGGACTCTGAGTGAAAGTGGAGCCAGTAGAGGTTTTTGAACAGAGAAGTGACATGATCTGACTAAAATTTAGAAAAAAGGCACTTTGGCTGCTCTGTTGAGAAAAGACTATTAGATGGAGTAGGGCAGAGGTGAGGAGGCTATTGCAGTGAGTAACATCAGCATGGCCTGGAGTGATAGGTAGCAGAGGAAGCAGTGAGAAGTGACTGGACTCTAGATATATTCTGCATAGAGGGGTGATATGAC
Source organism: Manis pentadactyla (assembly GCF_030020395.1). Classification (NCBI taxonomy): domain Eukaryota; kingdom Metazoa; phylum Chordata; class Mammalia; order Pholidota; family Manidae; genus Manis; species Manis pentadactyla. The sequence continues at coordinate 22,986,788 of NC_080026.1, forward strand.
TTTTTGTTGGATTTTTGTAAAGAGTGAAAAAAAGAGATGAGTAAAAGATGACTCCAAAGTTTTTGGCCCAAAAAACTGGAATTGATGGTCATTGAGAGGAGAAGAACGTCATAGTAACATATTTGGAGTGGAGGTGAAAATGGAGATCACAAGTTTGGATCTGGGTATGTTAAGTTTGAGATTAAAATATCCACTAGACTTAGAAGTAGAAATGTTTATATTAGGTCTGTAAAGTCACAAGACTGGATGAGAACCATCAGGGGAAGATGTGCGACTAAGTCCTGCATTCCTCTAGCAATAAGAGGTGCTAGAGATGAAAAGGAACTATTTGATTTGCAAATATATTGCTAATAGTGATAGCATTAGGGAATACATTTTTTAAAATTTTGGTATCATTAATATAAAATCACATGAGCAACATTGTGGTTACTAGATTCCCCCCATTATCAAGTCCTCACCACATACCCCACTACAGTCACTGTCCATCAGCATAGTAAGATGATATAGAATCACTACTTGTCTTCTCTGTGCTATACTGCCTCCCCCTTGCCCACCCCCCTATGTTATGTGTGCTAATCATAGTGCCCCTTATTCCCCTTATCCTTCCCTTCCCACCCACTCTCCCCAGTCCCTTTCCCTTTGGTAACTGTTAGTCCATTCTTGGGTTCTGTAAGTCTGCTAATGTTTTGTTCCTTCAGTTTTTGCTTTGTTCTTATACTCCACAGATGAGTGAAATCGTTTGGTGCTTGTCTTTCTCCTCCAGGTCTATCTCACTGAGCATAATACCCTCTAGCTCCATCCATGTTGTTACAAATGGTAGTATTTGTTTTCTTCTTATGGCTGAATAATATTCCATTGTGTATATGTACCACATCCCCTTTATCCATTCATCAACTGATGGACACTTAGGTTACTTCCATTTCTTGGCTATTGTAAATAGTACTGCAATATAGGGAATACATTTTGGAGAAATTTATCTATATCCACTTCTCAATTCAAATGCTGAGGGTGAGTCTTTGTTTCTAGGAAATAAACAAATATTGCATGTCTATTACTTAAGAAGCATAGAACTCTTGAAATGTCAAGGTTCATAAATCATTGACCAGATCCTGAAATATATGGCCAAGCAGAGCAGCAAGAGTAGCTGGGAAATGTAGTTTTTCTCTGGGCAGCCATGTACTCAGCTAAATGTTGAGAGTCCTATTCCTAAAGAAAGAGGAGAAAATTAAAATTAGGAGAGTTAGCAGTCTTGCCAAAAGCTACATGCACTTGGGAGAAAGTAAAGAATATTTACATATGATTTGCATATTCCTAGCAGATTATGAAGCTTGTTCTAAGATAATTTTCAAAATAATTTTGTACATCCTTAATATTGTAATTTTGTGGTTTTTTTTTTTAAAAAAACTGTACCTCATCTTTCTAACTCTCTTACATAGTTGGCCTAAATATGCTCACTAAATGTCTATAGTAAGAAGGTTTTAGATTCAAAAGAATAATAGTTGCAAATATTGAGGTCAACAGGAAACAGAATCTGGAAGGGGAAAAATTAGAATTACTAGGGGAGTGACTATTTTGCCAGAATGAGACTTTTAACTTCCTATCTCTGGTGACAAGTTACCCAATTACAATAGGAAGAAAAGATAAGCTGGGGTATTAGTATGGGAGACACAAACTATATGAACAGTGCCACAGCTGAGCAAGACTTTGTATACCTTAAAACCTGAGGAGAGCTGCACAAGCCATCTTAGACCAGGGGAATGAATGCCATGTCTTGAGAATCACAGAACAACAAAGTTGCAAGTGCCTAGGTCCTCAGGACCATGGAGCTGCCAGGGGACCCCTGGACTGCTTGTGCTCTGACCTTAAGTGAGAAAGAAATCAATGTCTATTTGAGCTTTTGTGTGTGTGTGTGTGTGTGTGTGTGTGTGTTTTGCCTTTGTAACAGTGGCCAGACTTGTATCCCAATCTACTCATGACTCTTCTAATAGAGGCCAGTTCATTAAAGCACAGTAGTAGTTGTATTTGATTATCTGTTGATAGCATACATAATGACAGAAAAGTATTATAAATGCAGAAAGGTTTTAAATGAATTTTTATTTGCTTAATCATAGCTATATATATTTGAAAAACAAGAAACTTACGTAGGTGAGATATTGCTTATTTATTCTATTGATAATGCTCCCACTGGCATATAGATTCAAGGACTCTTTGTCAGACTCCTCCTTTAAAATACTTTTTGAAATCCATGGATTTATGCCTTAGAGTTACAAGTTAGATAACGCAATATAGGATCCAACTCAAATGATCTGAAATGTCAGGTTAACTATAGCCAATAGTCAACAAAACTGTTGACTATACCCAGGTAAATGAAGATACCTGAAGCCCGGAGGGTCCATCATCTATAGTGCACTGTGTGAACCTCCCCAACATCAGTTTGCCACTTCCTTATCACACAGCAGCCATCGCACTTGGGGGGAGGGTATACTGGATTGAAGAGTGTCCCCTGAAATTTGTGTCCACTTGGGATCTGTGAAAGTGTCCTTATTTGGGAATAGGGTCTTTACAGATACAATCGAGTTAAGATGAGGTCATGCTGGGTTAATGTGGGCTCTAACCCAAGGACTGGTGTCCTTATAAGAGGCAGCAAAATTCAGACACAGACATAGAAGATCATTACGTGAAGACAGAGGCAGAGATTGGAGTTATGCTGCCAGAGACTAAGGAAGACCAAGGACTGCCAGCAACTGAGGCAAAGGGAGATTTTTCCTGAGAGAATCTGGAGGAAGCATGGTTCAGCCAACACCTTGATTTTGGACTACTGGCCTCCAGAATGATGAGAGAATAAATTCCTGTTGTTTTAAGCCACCCAGTTGTAGGAAAACATTACATTCAAAATGTTCAACAACCAGGACATGATCTGCCCAAGAGAAGAGACGCCTGCTGCATTGCTGGAGCAGGGTCCAAACGTAGCCTTGCTTTGCGGACGTTAACTTCTTAGCTGCTGGACAGAGAAGTCAGGACGATTCCAGACTGGATGGCTGATGCAGTAAGAAACACTTGGAGGGACCCAGAGCCTTCCCTACTTATCATCTGGTTCAGAAGCATTTCAGTATTTAATTTAAAAACCTATGGAATTGTTACAGTGTGTGGCAGGCACATGCCTTCGTTGGTCTAGACCGATGCATCTTTCCTCCTTGCCACTCCAGATGATTCCAGGGTGGCCCCAAATGGGCCAATCAGAATGAAGCTGAGGACTTACTCTTTGCTGAGGAAGAACATACCTTCTCTTGGGAATCATGAATGGGAAAGAATGTGACCCTGGTTGCCGGCCTGGATTGCTGAGCCAGTAATCAGAGAAGGGAAGAACTGAGACAACTGCAGCCAAGTATCCGGAGCTCTGGTCATTTGCACCCAAGTCTCTCCCATCTTCTGGACTGTTAGTGACATGAGCCAATAAATTCTCTTTATTATTCATGCAACTTTAAGATGGGTTTTCTGTTGTTCCTACCTAGAAACATACTAATACAGTCCTTGTAACTTTCTTAGCAGATATTTATTAGGTCCTTTTTTTTGAAACATTTTATTTTTATGCTTACTAGTGTGATTATTTTGTAATTACCCTTTACCTTTGTGTTCTGTTAGTAAGTGAGAGACCAGTTAGACAGGCTTCAAGGGAATAGGATTTTGCTGAAAATCTATTACTATTACCAATTTTATACGGAATCCTTATTTTAGAATACAACTCAAAAGCAAATACACACACACACACACACACACACACACACACAGACCTGCAGCTACCCCCATCGCATTCTCTGCCATACGTGTAAGAACTAACTTGCGTTAAGGATGCAGTTGCTGGGCAAAATGGCACAAACAAATAGAAGAGGATTTGTAATCTATGGGGGAAAGTGGAAAAATAAAAGAAAGTATTAAGGAAATGTGGCTTTGGGAATGAAATTCTCTTCTATAAGACTAACTCCCAGATAAATCAAATGGTACTGCAAGGGCCAATTTAAATACAGAGGCTAGCAAAGGAATGAAGATGGAGAGAGATGAATAGAGGCAACCAGGGAAAAATCATGAAGTTTAAGCTCCTTTTCCTCTGTCTCAGCCTCTAAAACAAATCTTTCTTTTGCAGTTCTAGGGGCCATTTCAATAACAGGGCTAAGAAAGAGACAGAAACAAAGTATTGGTATCCTCTGTAGCCCCCTAAAAATGAAAAATTTGAATTGACTGCATTGACTGAGGTTACCATGAGTTCATCTATTTGCATACTGGATCTGAAGCTTCTGCTTTATATATCTCATGGCAGTTACCATATCTATATCATTAACAATTAATATTTAAAAATGCAATTCCACATTTAGCCAACATTTCAGGTACCTTTGATTGATTTTGAAATTAACATATTGCTTTCAAAAATAAGGAAAAATAAGTTTAGAAAGGAAACTATTAAAATGATAAAGTAGCTTTTCCCAATATGCAGTTCATGTTAAATCACTGATGTCTGAAGAATACAGAACTGAGATTTTATCAATACATGCAGTACCACACATTCCCTATTTTAGTTGCTAATTAGTATTCAGGTGTGCAGTGGAATACATGAAATTAAATGCTGAAACTGTGTCACTTGTGATTTAACATGTACAAATTATTACTATATGCAGCATTACCCTGTCTATATACATGTATAATTGCTGTTTTTTATTTTTTTCTTTGTAATCATATCTTCATGTATTCATTTGATTCCATATTCTAAGGCATATATGACTAAATCCTTCTGGGTTCCAAAAAAATCATTACCTTCTGGAGTTTAGAAATGAAAATAGGTATCTGAGAGTCATTTTTAAAAGGTTTCAATTGAGGACTTAGTTTAACTGACCCATTAGTATAGATATTTTAATTTTTTCCTATATTTTGTTTCAGTTAATTTGTGATTAACAGATACATAAAATTGTGAACCACCTAATGGAAGTAGTTTTATCAATATTGCATGCCATTTTATGTTCTTCAATTTGTACTTTCCTTATCAAGAATTTTTATGTTAAAAAATTTCAAAGTTAATGTGTGAGGAAGTAACTAGCTACTTTAGTTAGTTAGATTTCTTCTTCCTTGAAGAAAATTACTATAATGGTTACTTTTGCTAAAATGCAATTACTGTCACTGCAACAATCAATCATATTTTTATATAAGAAACGTTAACAACTTTTGAATGCATTAAGTAAATGAAAAAGACTCAGTGTGAGATAATACTAGACACCCAAAACCCCCACCTCTGACATCTAATGTGAAAGAAAACTCAGCTACCTTTCTTGTAATTTATTTTAATGCCTTATCTAAGATCACTGTGAAAGTTTTATAATATCATAGCAAGCAAGTTTCTTAGAACAGCACTGAAAAATATATTCGTCAAAAGTGTATTCATCAACTAGGAGCTATTATTTCTGATAAATAGTTTACTCCTAATCCATCGGAATCTGTAGTCCTCGAGTTTTGCAAATTAAACCAAAAGACATCATTTGAAAAGGTGTAATGCTGTTATACTCCTACAAAAATATCTCCACGTGAACAGTGAAGATTAAAAAATATGAAATGAATCAGTTCTTGGCTTCAATAAAGAGATCATTAGTTGAGGTCAGAAAAGATCTTTTGTCTCAAAATTTTGTGCAGTCACATGGAGACAGTATTTTCCCCAAAAGCATCGTTAAAATACTCATGAAGGTAGAATACTAAATATAACATGAAATTACTGCAACTCAAAATATTATATTCTTCATATAGTATTGGGAATATAGAAAGAGATGACCTAGTCCATACTCTTATTTAATAACAGATTTTTGACATGATGAATACACTTAAATGGGACGTTATTCAAAATACACAAAGGAATAATGTATGGTAGGTAAAACAGGTGATTTTTATGTAGCTATTATACTAAAACAAAATTAATGTCTGCTAGCATAGGCAACCACATCTTCTGATCTTTCCTAATCCATCCCCACCGATCCCCATGTCTGTCCATTTTCCTTCATATCTTCAGTGTTATAATCATCCAACTAGTTTCCTAAACTGGATGCATGAGAGAGGTATTTTGATTACTTCCTCTTCCTTAGGTACTTCATTCAATCTGTTAGTCATAATATCCATTTGAACTTTGCAAGGTCTCTGCAGACAGCCAGTGTTAGTTCAGGTGCCTTCTCTGTTACCTCTCTGAGCTCTCAGTGGAATTAGTTTCTCTCCTTTGTCGCTCACGCTTTCCCTGCTTCCAGAGTTGTCTTTCCAAACTGCTTTGCAGGATGTACTAATTCCATCCCTGTTAGCTTCCTGGGCATTCCTTCCCACCATCCGCAGGGGACACAGTTAATCCACAAAGTCCTATCACAGTGGATACTGCCTTTTCTTCCTGGCATACCATTTTCTCAGGCTTCTGATTAGAAACGTACTATTTCTCATTCAAGACCTTCACTTGAAAGGTCTTCTCCGACACGCCCAGGTGAAATGCAGTGTCTATTCCTCTGTGCTGTTACAGCTGTCTGGGCATAAGTGGTTTGCAGCACTGTCTGGTTTTTGAGCCTTCCTCTGCTACACTGTGAGCTTCTCTGGGACAAGGACGTGCCTTTTTCTTTTTGGTACCCTTAGTGCTTAGCTCAGTGCATGACAACACAGTGGGCTCTCCATATAGAGTGAAGGAATGAGGGAATAAGTAAATCCCTTCGTACTTTTAGTTGTGAACCAATTTTAGTGTTATTACTTATGGATTCACACATTCTGGCTGGAAACAAAGCCATTAAGAAAAATAATTATTTTAAGTCATGCTATAAAAATTAGTTTTTACCAATTTGCCCAAAAGTAAAATCCATTTCAATTAGAGATCATTCTTCATTATTAGGAAGCCTTCTATTTTTATGGATTCTTTTCTTTTCTTCATTTTTTTTTTGGTATTGAAAAATATGAGCTGTGAATGACCAGTGGGTAACAGCTGCACAATTATTTTTTAATAAAAAATCCCAAGCAAAGGCAGCCCATTACTGGGTATCTATTCGATATTAGATTTCTTTTATTTCCCTCAAAGCTAAAGCTGGCCATATAGTTCATCTGGTAGCAATTTTTTGAATGTGTTTTAAATGGAGATAGCAGCTGACCAGTGCTATCTATAGAAAACTGCTTTTGGTTCTATTGCCAATATGTGCTTTTTTTAAATTTCCCACACTCCGTCTGTTATCAGAGAACTAATGAAGGTTCTTCTTTATGTCATTGTCATGCTTTCTAGAAAAGGGAAAAGAATAACAGCATAAACTTCAACATCATCCCCCTCTCAACCAACAGACACCTTCCAATTCTTCTATTTAAAGTGCATTTGCATTAAACATCAGTCATTTAATCTGGCCAGTGTTCTGCCAGCTCCTGCTGCAGGAGTGGGCAGGAGTCTCAAGCCTGTCCAATCATGCTATCTCATCCTTCTGTCTCACAGTGTTTGATGCAAGTGGTGGACATGTGACCCAGACAAGACAATTTACAATCCTTCAATGAGAGTATGTGCTTGTGTGTTGGGAGAGAAGGGGCTTATTTATTTTTTGCACCTCAAGATGTAAAGACACACACTTGGAAATACTGCCACTAATGTTTTTTGACATGTGGAGATAATCTGTTTGGAGTAGGAACACATGAATCTTTACACAAAAGGCAGCAGAGGCTAGCACAGTTGAGATATGTTGAGTAAATGCTACAGATATTATTTGCACCCCTGAACCTAGCCATACCTGAAGCAAAAGCCGTCTTTAAGTTTCCAGGTATATGAGCCAATAAATTCCCTTTTCTGCCTAAGCTGCTTTGAGTTCTTACAACCAAAGTAGTGTACATCAGAGTGACATTATGCTGGGAAAATTAAGTGTTATGGTTCTTCAAGTATGAAATGTCAGGGTTAAATAAATAAGAACTCAAGATCTCTCCACTGCATGGGAGGAAAGTTCTGAAAATGAATTCTCTGACATCTTTCCATATTTTCCAGCCTAGAGCACTTGAAAGTTCTAGCAAATCATTTTATTTCAAACTTTCCTATTTTAAATACAGCTTTTAGTTAATTCACAGTACTAACATGGTGTTATGGTTTTATACCATGTTAATTTTCCCAAATTCTCTTCCCATGTGGTCCCAGGTTAGGGTTAAGTCATGAGGGAAATTTGTGCAGCATTTGGCACCAAGTAGTAGCCATTCCTAAGCGCTGAGGATTGCTGCAGGGTGAGCATTGTTGGAGTCTGTGCACATTGTCCCAGATCTGCTGTTGGCCAGGGACAGCTACTGTGCCCACGGCACCTGCAGCTCCCATCAAACTCCTTCAGCTCCTGAGAATTGAGGGCCAGGGACACATTACTTTAGCTCTATGGTAAAGGATGCTGGCTTACCCCACAAGAACTCAAGGCAGTGAGTGATTAGGCGACCTTTCAATTTTTCCTCTTAGATTCTGGTTTACCCTTGATTGCCTCTACTTCATGTCTATCTTCTTTTCCTGATTGATGATGTGCAGGCTCAGCACCAGAGCTAGAGGGAGCAGGTGTCCATGATTGCATAAGGGCCAATGCCTGTAATAGTGAATTGCTTGTTCTCTGTCACTCATAGTGGTTCTGCCTGCCTGATCAAACCCTAACTGATGGGTGGTCTATTTTTCATTATTCACTTGTGAAGCCATATGAAAATTTATCTATTACTGAGAAGCAACGTGGATGAGGTTCAAAGTATTCAGGCTTTATACTCAGTTTCTATGTTCCACCTTTATCACTTGTTATCTGTGTGCTTTTGACCATTTATTTGATCTCTTGATGATGTAATTTCTTCAGCTATCAAATGGGGAGGAATTTATCTACCAATGAGATTGCTATTAGGATTCACAAGGAAATAACATTTGTTTTGCCACAAGACTATTGTTCATTATTGCAGCCCAGCAACTAGCTGAAAAATAACTACATTGTATCTACTCCATAATCTTTTCTAAACTGATGAATAAACAAGTATTTGTGCTTAGTACATGTTAATCTCTTCTCCTTATACTTTATTTGAGGAGTTGTGGTAAGGTAAATCATTGCTCAGATAATATTTAGTCTCTTCCCCTGCCACACCTCCAAGGGAGAAGTATATATCCCTATCCCATGGATGTTGGTTTTGGTCATGTGACTTACCTTGGCCAATGGGATGTTAGAAATGTGATCAAATGTTTGACATGTGCCTCTACAATATGATTTGCCCTCCTTATCTTCTGTTTTCACCAGGATAAGAACATACTCCCAGGCTACTATTCCTTCAGTCTGGGGCTCTGAATGGGACCAGTGAAGCAGAGAAGTTCTGGTCCAGTCTGGAGCAAACATACTCCAGCTGACCCATAGACATGTGACTAAGAATCAATGCTTATATTTCTTTGACTTGATTATTAGTGTAGTTTTTTATGGAACAGTTGCTGACTGATACAGAGGGACTTAATTATAAAGATAGGATCTATATTTATAGATTTAGCATGTGAAAGAAACTTCAAACTCAAATGGATCTATGTACCTATTATAAATTAGATAGATAGACCTGAACAATAGTTTAAGATTCTCTTTGGCCAGATAAATCCATCTACTAACATAGTTCATGAATACAATTCTGGTCATAAGCCTGGCATGGCTTTAATGGGAATTTAAAGAGCATAAAACTTGGTAGCTGTCCTCAAAGAGTACATGAATATGTTCTCAAGAAGAGTGAAAATCTTCTTTTAAAAAACTAGCTTATCTCACAGCCCTGCTACTGCCTCAGTATAAGGTCATTGTACTGCTTATCATCTGGACATGTAGAAAGAATTCTGCACTACTTAGAGATTGTGAGCTTGGAGAAGAAGAAACTCGACTTCATTTCCTCATTTTTAAAATGAAGATAATAATAGTTACCACTCAATGGAGCTGTGAAACTTAACTGAAAGCAAGCATGCATCACTCTTAGTATACTGTTTGGCACATAATAAGTGGTCAATAGAAGAACTAATAAAGTTCTTAGCCCTTGTTATGGTTGCTGTTCTTGTGAGGGACAAGAGGCCAGGCTAATTCTGCCACTGTAAGCCACAGTGAAATTATGGAGCATTCCAGGTTGGCTCTATGCTTGCACAGTGAAACTTATAGCAGTCTTGGCATTCATTAAGGGGACAATCTAGGAGACTACCACCATAGTCCTTACGAAAGGGAAAATGTATATCATAATTTTTTTGCAACTATTCTTATGGTGTCTGTTGGATCAGATTCAGATTTCTTTTCCTTGGGGTAAGGAATCCAAATACTTTTAGTTATGTTTGTTGTTAATTTATGAATCGTCTACATATTTTTCACATGTCTTATTTTATTTTGTGTAGACTATGGGCCAAGGAAGATCTGATCTTAGCAAACTACAGTGGAACAATAATAGGCTGGTATAGAGTACATATTTTATTGTTTTATTTTGTTCTATAGCATTCATTCCCAACCTATTTTTCTCTCTTTGTAGCCAATGATTTGAGAGGTGGGATTGGCTCAGTTCTCAGCCCTGAACCAGGCCTCGTTTGGATTATCAATATGTCATCTCTCTGGCCCTTGTGATTGGTTCAGAGAGAGGCACATGATCTAATCTGGACCAAGAAGATCGTGAAACAAATATTTGTATTTGCCGTTGAAGTTTTTCTTTTCTTGGTTGGCATGATTTGATGACGTCAGGCTTGCAGCTGCCCTAAACAGGGCCATTCGGGGCAAATATATGGAGCTGAAGAATAAAGCCAACAGTAAGAGACGTAATGTGTAGGTTATAGAGACAAGTTGGCTCAGTGATAAAATCAGTGAAGGTGCTAAATTCAGGCTTACCTGCCTCTGGGTTTCAGCTCCTTAAGCACTCTAAGGCAATTTGATTTCGGTTTTCTGTTATTGGCAATATGAAGAGTAACGTATCTCCATGCCACACCCTTATTTGTATGTCCTGTGAAAAGCTCAAGTGATCAGTAATAATGATAACGTTAATTTTTTTTTTCTTTTTCACAAATGAAAGTCCTGCTTTATTTTAGCACTATGGCACATTCAGCTGGCTGCCTATTTTTTTCACTATTCCCTTTCCTTCCTTTTGACTTGGGGTGTGGGCAGTATAAGGATCCCTTTATTACACTCCCAAAACACTTTCTTAAGAAAATATAATGTAAGATGTAAAGCTAAAAGAAAAAAGCATGAAAAGAAATTCTATATACATACACACACATATTTAAAACGTGTATAATTCTACATATAGTATAATCTCAATTATGTAGACACACAGGAAAATATTGCTTTCATAAGCCAAAAATAATAAACATTTTTAAGAATGCTCCTTCCTACCATAGCACTATGAATATAGTGTTGTTCTTTTTAGATGTGAAACATCCCCTCACTGTCTAGATGGCCCTCATGACACGAATGTTTCTCTCATTTGTCACACCATCATGTTACTGAACAATTCAATGTGATCAAACATTACAGCATATTAATTCCCTAGAGAGACAAGTTAGAATACAGTGTGCCCTGCTATTTTGTCACATTTTCCTCTTTTTACTCTTTCTTTTAGCATCACCAAATTTGGTGCTTTTATCAAAATGATTGACTCCTAAATGGGAAGATTTGTTTGATGGCTAGGCTTCATATGTTAAGTTAGAGAGTTTTGCTTAAGATTTGTAAGTCTGTCAGTGGCATTATCTTCACTGGCCTAACATAACACATATATCACATATATCAGGTACTAGATTTTTCTTTTCTGAAGTTGTAGTTCAGAAACAAAGAGAAAGTAGAAGAAAACTTTCTACTCTTGAGGGTAAGTGTAAAATGTTTAATGACCTTCTCTGTATTTTCTAATCATGACTAAATGTTATTGTTTCTATCTTGACATTTACCTTTAAAATAGGTATCTTTCTGACAAAGCAAAGGAAATGAGTTATTCAAAGGGGAGGGCTAATGAAAGTGACATTAATTTAATAAGAATTTTGAAATGTCATTGTCATGGTTGACTTGTAAGCTCCATGACTCATTTTGTTGTTTTTAACTGTCATGAGAAATGTTTACATTTCCAGGAGTACAGAAGAAATGATGGAATTTTTAACAGGAGAGAAAAGTAACACAAGGAAATAATGCATATGTCTTCCTAGTGAGTGATGTAATAGCTAGGGTGTTTTTAAAAATTTGAGTCCTTTTCTAATGTCTTTGACCATATATGGCTTCTTAGGGCTAAACCTCTTCTCCTTTGAGGGAACAAGGATGTGGGAGTGGGGTTGGGGAGAAAAAGGTATGGTGAGAAGAGAGACAAGTAGGAAGGAGCCTTGGAGTTTTGCTCTGTGTTGGTTTAACAAAGAGAATTTTGTAGTTTTCTCAAAGTTGATTTTTAAAACATTGATCATACAGTGGAACCATTGTTATAACACTGGTGACAGATAAAATTTACATTTATCACTTAGGTTTTTCTTCTGCAGATACTCAAGGTCATATTTGAACTAAAGTAGAAATTTAATCTACAGTAAAATGAAACAAATTATTGTAAGATCATAGTGTACTTTGATTCAACCTAGGTGTTAAGTCATGTATCTCAGCACAATAAATCATAGTAAATGAGCATTTCTTTTTCTATCAAGACATTTGCAGTAATAATATACTTAATTATAAGTAAGATGATAGGCAAAATTTTAAAAATCTTTCTTCTTCCTCACCAAGTCATAGCAGTTCTGTAGGTACTGTGTGCATAGAGAATGCATATCAAATATCCACTGAACTTGCTAAGATATTTGAAACAATAAATGCTGACCAAGGTTAGTGAGATTTTGTTCCTTCCCAATATGGTGGTTCTAGTCCACTTGTTCTTAGGCTCTGTTATATAAAACACACACACAAATCCTTAGGTATTTTGCATATCTAAAGAAAAAATTTTACATATGGTATTTTTTTCCACTTAGTGTTAAGTTTAACAGTTGTTTTAGAAGCTATTAACAGACAAATTGACAAATTAAAATTCAAAAATTTAAGCGCAGTTAGCATCAGAGAATATTTTTAATATATGTGCATTTAAAATAATTATCAAGCATTAAAATCCATCTTGAAAATATGAAAATTATCATTATTTTCCCCAAATCTGAAATGGTGCCAGAACTTTAGCTCATTTTCTATATTCACAATTAAGTATGTTTAAGACTTCTAAGGGGTCTGACAGATTGGATTCTAATAACTGTCTGTGGGCTTTTAACTTACAATCTTAAAAAATTACTTTCAGTTGTGCATTTAATGGTATATGACAGAGTTTAAGAGCAGGGACTCTGGAATCAGGCTGACTGGCTCAGCTCCTTACCAGATATCTAATCTTGTTCATATTCTTTAACCTCTCTTTCAGTTTCCTCATCTGTGAAATGGGAATTATTGTATACTTCACTGCTGGGCTATTGTCAGGATTAAATGTGTTGATAATTGTCAATCATTTAGAATTGTGCCTGGCCTAGAGGGGGCTAGATAAATGTTATCAATTTTGATTGTTTTTAACTCTTTCTCAAGGGTTGATTTAAAGTAGTGCAATTAATTTACTTTATTATTCATTCAAGTCAAAATATGTCACACCAAATATATATTGGGCCTCAAGCCTTATGTTATTTTATTTAAATGAAAATATCAGAATATCTAATCAATACTTTCAGTACTACTTTATATTGCATTATATAAAGAAGACAATTAATTAGTGTGGGATTTTCTTCATCTGTGTCACTAATATTCTAATGAACTCAAAATAAAGTATTTAATATACATGTTACAGGAAGCCTATAAGTCTAATATAATAAGTTTCTCATTCCCAGGGTGCTTATGATGTTTAATTAGTTAACACTTGAAAAGTGCTTTGTGGATTAAAGTGCTACCTAAGTGCTAAATCTTCATTGTTAGTAACAAAAGCTCAAATCTGAAAGAACACATCAAGCATATTTTACAGAAGAATTGTATTTTATTATAATTTTTGCTTTTCAACTATGTAGAGAACTGCCATTAAAGTTTATTCTCCTAAGAGATAAAAGCAGAGCACACCCACTGGCAGTCTCAGCTCAGTTAACTCAGTGATAAATGGTGGGACTTGGACTAAGCCACCCCACCGGAGGCCTTTCACTTCCATTATTATTGAAGTGAAGATATCATACACTTAATTCATACCTACTTAATGAAGATACAAAAACAAATATTCCTGTAAGATAAGCTCTGAGTTCTTTGCAGGATAGTGCAATTTACTTACAACTGTTAAGATTATTGCTCAGTGATACCACATGCCCTAGTATTTAGTGCAAGGGTGTTGAAGCAGGTAAAGAGTTTGCACCCACAGCACTGAGTGCAGAGCCAGGCAGTCTCCTCTCCATAACACTCCATCCCCTTGTAGAGAGAGCAAGTGGGGAGTGCACAGCAAGCTGGAGAATCTTTGAGCTGCAAACACTCTTTTTTTTTTTTTCCAGTTTTAGGGGTTTTTTTAAATTAATTTTATTTTGGTATCATTAATCTACAATTACAATTACCTGAAGGACATTATGTTTACTAGGTTCCCCCCTTCACCAAGTCCCCCCACATACCTGTTCACAGTCACTGTCCATCAACATAGTAAGATGCTGTAAAATCACTACTTGTCTTCTCTGTGTTGCACAGCCCTCCCCGTGCCGCCCCCCACTATACATGTTAATTGTAATGCCCCCTTTCTTTTTTCCCACCCTTATCCCTCCCTTCCCACCCATCCTCCCCAGTCCCTTTCCCTTTGGTAACTGTTAGTCCACTCTTGGGTTCTGTGCTTCTGCTGCTGTTTTGTTCCTTCAATTTTCTTTTGTTCTTATCCTCCACATATGAGTGAAATCATTTGGTACTTGTCTTTCTCTGCCTGGCTTATTTCACTGAGCATAATACCCTCTAGCTCCATCCATGTTGTTGCGAATGGTAGGATCTGTTTTTTTCTTATAGCTGAGTAATATTCCATTGTGTATATGTACCGCATCTTCTTTATCCATTCATCTACTGATGGACATTTAGGTTGCTTCCATATCTTGGCTATTGTAAATAGTGGAGCTGCAAACACTCTTGGAGATGACCTAGGCCAACACTTTCATTCCCCAGACACAAGTAAAATCCACTCTGAAAAGAAAACTGTAATTGCACACTTTAAATGGGTGAACTGTATGATATATGGCTGATATAGCAATAAAACTTAAAAAAAAAATGCCTGCATGAGCAAATGTGTTTGTGTGTGGTATGTGTAAATGTCTGCTTCTTGGGCTATTCTCTAAACTGAGTGGCAACCCTACGTACTCTATTCTCATTCCATTTGTGGTCTTTGATGGATTGTGGAATGCAGTGATGTTGGTCAGACAAGAACCAGATGATCTCTTCTTGCTTGAGAGCTAATGGCAAACAGTGAAGAAAAGTTATTTAGGCTTTTCTCTTTTTCAGATGGTATTGACTTTTCAGGGTTTATGAGAAGGTCTTGTTGGTACAGCAAACTTTCCTTTCCACACTCTTTCCCAACTCAGTTTCTTATCTGATCTCAAGCTGTTGGTTTCTGATATTCACCTTGGAGCTCTATTCCTAATAGCTCTGTGGTTCTCAACGAAGAGTTCTTTATGGGACATTTGGAAGTGCAAGGAGACATTTCGGATCACTCTAATCAGTTGAAACAGGGAACAGAGATGATGACAACTGTCCTGCATGAACAATCAGTCATGTAAAGAAAAGAACTATCCTACGCAGATGCCAACAGTACATGTGGTGAGAGATACTACATAGTCCAGCTCTACTTTGCTTCCTTTTAACATGTAAATACAGTCCAATTAACACTTGACTAACACGAGGTTAGGGGTGCCAATCCTACACAGGTGAAATCTGTGTATAACTTTTGACTCCATAAAAACTTAATTACTAAGAGCCTACTTAAATGAAATGGGTCAATAAACTTCAGATAAAACAAAAAGTAAACAAGTGGGAAAGAAATAGGAGGGCTGTAGAGTCCAACAGAGAACAGAAAGCAAGCAGATAGTGAATTAGCTGCTCTACTGGTCCCTGCCAGGGTTGACAGTTGCCTGCAGCCGGATCCGCTGGGGCTGGGAGGGGCGCATTACAGGGGGCTGAGATTCCCTTTCTCCTTCCTCTGAATTGCCCTGGGCTTCTCAGCTTCTGGTGTTTCTGTCTGACTCAGGTAGTAGCCGGTTAACGCAGTTAGCTAGTGTACCGTGCTAAGGACGTCAAGGTTCTGGATTCAGCCACTTTGTAAGACTTTTTTAAGCTACATCACCCATGGAATATGCTGCCTTATGTCTAAGTTCACACACTGCGTATGTACTGGGAAAAAAAAAAATATGTGTACAAGACCCCTGAAGTTCAAACCTGTATTGTTGAAGGTCAACCGTAGTTCCCCCTTCTCCACAGTTTCAGGTACCTGCAGTAAAAAAGCAGACGATCCTCCTTCTGACGAATCATCAGGACATCAGTAGCAGCCTATCTTTTCCTCACAATGCCTACGTCACTCACCTCACTTCCTCTCATTACGTAGGCATTTTATCATCTTGCATCATCAGAAAAAGGGTGAGTACAGTATAATGAGATGTTTTGAGAGAGAACTTTTATTACAGTATATTCTTATAATCATTCTATTATTAGTGATTATTGCTAATCTCTTACTGTGTTTCATTTAGAAATTCAGCTTTATCAGAGATGTGTATGCATGTATAAAAAACACAGTATATGTAGAGTTTGGTACTATCTGAGGTTCCAGGCCTTCCCTGGGGGGCTTGGAATGTATCCTCCGCGGATAAGGGGGGTGATGCTGCACTGGAGTTGTCATTGTCACTGGGGGCAATTCAATTTGTTAGAGTTACCTGGGAGAAGGGGCAGAATTGAGATCAGTTTAATTATAGCAACTCTAGCATGCAATACCTGGTTCTGTATGCACCTCAAGCCAGGTTTTATAACCGCTGATTTGAAATGTTCACGTCCACATATGTCCCCCCCACACCTCAAAACTCTTCTCTGCTAATGTGAAGCTGAGAATGCAGCTGATGTGAGGCTGAGTAATTTTCCTAAGGCAGCTGGAAGGTAGGACACAAACTTTCTGAACAAGGTAGAATGTAATTCACCTCTTCTTGAAAGTGGGGAAGAGATGTGGTTGGGTGTGCTTTCCCCATTGTTCAGAAAGAATTGCAGTGGCTTGTATACACAATATGATAAGACAAAAACATAGAAGAAATTTTAGGGTAAAATAAAAGAAGTAAGAATAGAAGAATAAGATTCAGTCTGGGTTAGGAGTGCTTGGAGAAAATTTGGTAGACCCCCTTAAACTGGAAGGAGAAAACTGAGTAATTCAATTTTAAACTAATAGAAGACTGATCAAAATACTTTTATGAATGGCTGATCTTTGTTATGATTTTTTTCATAAAGGTGGCAATATTTTTTCTTTATAAGCAGCATATGTAGTTTTACGTAAATGTACTGTTAATCTCAATGTTCAGGAATGCATATATCCCAACCTCATCTTGTAAATGTATGAGTTTTCTGAGATTGGATTGCATCATTACACCCACATAAATATGTAAACTTCATGCTGCTTTTATTTAACACAACAAGACCCAGTTACTAAAACATCCTTTGTTCCTTTTGTTTTCCACCATATGATATTGTTGAGAATAGTGTTTTGGTTCCAAGCACATAAGATATTTTTTAAATAAGCAAGAATTTATTGTCCTTGTAAAGATGTGGGTTGTCTGTTTGAAGCATTAGAAAAGCCACTCTTTGGGACTTAACACTTTGATTTGCACAGAGATTTTCAGTACGTACAGTAAGTACTTTGTGAAGCATACAGGTTCTTGGCATCTGTAAGTATTCAAATAGCCAGTATCGGAGAAGTCCCTTTGTATTTCTTCCTTTCTCTGGCCCTCACACACACAAATAGGGCCACTAACAGATCCACTGACTCAGCCCTGAGCAGGTATGGATGGACCTATCACAGCCCCTACTTGTTGTCACCACCTACATTTGTGTACACACATTCGAGGGCATAGAGCAGGATACCAGGAAAGCAAAACTAATCCTCTGTTCAGAGGTGGAGCCTCAGAACTTCCTCTTCTGAAGGACATAGAGATGTACTGCTTTGTGATTTTGTAACTTCTTTTATCATACTTGAAGCTAAAGAGGTTAGACACAGGACAGATGAAAGTGCTGATGAGCAGTTGTGCAAAAGCATTGTCAGTGTATCAGAGAAGTTCTACTGCAATGAACTGAAAAAGGATCATTGGAACTAGTTTTTCTGTTTTAAAAATATTTCTTGTCATTTCTAATAAGATTTGAGGGTGTCTTTTCTGTAAAATAGCAAAGATGATGAAGAATTTTTAATAGCAAAAAGCTATTAAGCAGACTTTTATTTTAAAACAGACTACAGGGTTTTGTTTGTAAGATTCACACACATGCTAATACTAATCAGTTGTTGGTAAAGTTGTTAAACTGGAGAACAAAAAGAATAATAAAAACCAAAAGAGTAATTTTCTCCACTTTGTGTGATAGTGGAAAATACAACTAAGAAACTTTGCAGGTAATCAGGATGCCACTCTACTTGCGTAATTAACAATTTACCCTTTGATGTGCTTTGAAATACCTGTAAATTGGTAGGCATGCTCCATAAATAAATAAATAAATAAATAGGCTGATTCTACTGTTTCTCATTTATAATGAAACAAAATTCTGTGAAGCTTGATTTACTATCTATTTATAGTAAATTAGTACATTATGAGAGAGCATGCTGCTAGTTTTTGTCTTTTCCTTCCATTTTGAATTGACCTCATCCATAATGAAAGTTGGTGATTCTGATGTTCAAGCTAACTCCTCCATTTAAATGCATTTATATCTATATTTGTATTTAAAAAGGAGGAATGAATGATTAATTTCCTTTATTTTCAGAAATAAAGAATCATTGAAATTAGAAAGACATTTATATTGTATTCACATCCATGGCCAGTTTTATGATTATTCTTGATGATTCTCCAGGTACTTTGTTCCATCTCACTATGAATCATTTGAGTGATTGGGTTTCCCATAATTGGCATAATAAAATATTTTATGATGGAATAGGGGAAGACTTTTCAGCTTCTGGCCTTAAGTGAATGGGGATATTTCAGTGTAGGTAAAGTTGCCTCTTCTGTTCTTGAGGGTCATGACAAATATAGAAGGCTTTGTGATATCAGTACTGAAGGACATTTGAGGGTCAAAAATGTACATGGTACTGAGCACGAGTGTGCCAAGAGAATCAACAAGACATGGCCTTCAGGTACCTGAGGCTCATAATCTAATACTAAAACCTGCTCATTCCCAGCTCTCTCTCAGAGTGTCTGAGCCTGCCTGGAATACTTCTACAGCTTGGGCCACTATGTGTGTAGCTCTGACAGCCAGCAGTCATGCAGTGAAGGCAGGTGCTTTTCAAACTTTAATCTGTTTGTTGTTTTTCTCTGAGGCTCATTTACTGTTAAACAGAAAGTTGTCCTCTAAAGCATTGCTTGTTATTGTCTCTCTTAGTAAATGATAAGTCAGAGAACAGAAAAAGTCTTCTGTTGCTGCTGCAAGAAAGAACTTTTTATATTAACCAGCTGGCTGGCTTCCATTTAATTGTGCATTATAACCATAACTAATAGTGTAAAGAGCCATGATAGGGATACAACACCTGAGCACTAAAGTTAGGTGTGTAGATTCCATGTGTCATGATGTCTTACCACTCAAATCAATTTTAAGGAGGATTTCTACCTCTCTTACTTTGGTGATATTTTGCCGGACCAGAGGATTTCTACCCCTCCCACTTTGGTGATATTTTGCTGGACCAGAGTTTTGCTCAGGTACATATGTTTTTGTCACTTGAAGGACATCAAAAATTCTTCCCCTCTGCCCCCCTACTTCGAATGTTACCTCACTGACTACCGTTTGCATGAATGATCCTGGATGTGATGACACTGCAGCCACGAAGCTGCTGCCCTGTTGAGCACATGTATCTTACTATAGATTTGTTTATCTGAATAAGTTTGGATACCTGGGAATGGGAGACAGGACAGCCACATTTTGTTTGGGAAGAGATGAGGAAAATTGAAACTGTCTATGGCCACAGGACTCTTCTAGGCAGACCTGTGAGGCCAAGCAAACTCTGCTACCCTGATGGTGGGAGGAAAACATTACAAAGTCCCTTAAAAGAAAAAGGCAGAAGTGCAGAAAAAGATTTGAAAGGCTACACAAGGTTATCCATGTCACATTTTTGACCAGAAAGGGCCATATCTAGACACCACACTGAAACAGGATCTGCCAATTTATGACTTTGTAAGAAGTAAACGAGCAGACGATTCATGCAAATTTATTCTAACTGAAAAATGAATTTTGAAAGCCCCAGAAGCTTAGAAACATAAAAATATGCTTTATTCTAAGTCTATTGAGCATAAAAAAAGTTATGTAAGGATAGTCTAGGGATGGTATGCCAAAATAATATTATAAATAGTGAGTTCAGATATTGGAGGCT
This sequence comes from Manis pentadactyla, assembly GCF_030020395.1. NCBI lineage: Eukaryota > Metazoa > Chordata > Mammalia > Pholidota > Manidae > Manis > Manis pentadactyla. The sequence goes on from NC_080026.1 coordinate 23,007,332, forward strand.
TGAGGTAGGCTGAAATAGGCAGGGAGAATTAGGAGGAGGCCATCAAAGAGACATGAGGAATCGGTAGGATTTAGACAGATCAGCGGGAAGGAAAAGAGCTGAGATTCCAGAAGGCAAGAAAAGCATGAACAAACACAGGAGAATGGGGGTTTCCACAGCATGTTGCGTGGGATGTATGGTGAGCACAGCAGAGTCTGTTAAGTTGGGAGGCTCAGGTGGGAAGGGCCCGTGTGTGACAGTCATGTCTGAACACATCATTGAAGAGTTTGCACTCTGGTGGTGCTACAGAATGAGTGATAGGTGTATAGTTAGAGGCATTTAAAATAACCATGCTTCTTGTAATGCACCTTTCATGTACAATTTTAATAAACTTGATTACCCTGTGTAATCTATGAAAACATCACTGGATGTAAAAGCAAAGGGTGGAGTGAGATGACTAGTATTTATTATATGCCTGGCAGACACTATGTATATACACATATCTTTTTAAAGTATGACTCTTAGTTACTAACTATCTGACTTATGCAACTCAGTCTCTCTGTGACTCTATTTACTTATATATAATAATAGGGATAATGTAGGGATAGTAACCTCCCTACAACTAGGTGCCTACCTATCCGCCCGTACATCTGTTGAACTGGGAAATTCTTAAGGGAGAGTCTTTTTTGTGCTTTGAATGTATATGGACTCAACAAATACTTGTTCCCTGAATAAATGAATGGGCTGTTTTGGGGGCCATATGAATTGTGTAATAACTGAGAAATGTATCTTATAAACAGCAGAGTAACATATAGATGAAGGAAAGATCTCTACCCTCTGCTTCCTTCCCAGTTCTCTGCCGAAATTACACTAATTCTTGGTCTGAGTAGAGAATCATTCCCATCTCAAACTCAGCGGCCACTGCAGCAGAGACACTTCGTGGGCTCACTAAACCCATTTCCTTTTCATCCTTGGCTCAACAGCATTGCCTTACCTCCTGAGGTGACGTGAGGCCACGTGACTGAGTTCTAGCTAATGTCATGGACGTGGGTGTGATTACAGGCACAGCCCCTATAATCTCCAGGAACTGGCCCTGAAGTCGGCAAGATTCTCTGCATTCTCTCTTTCCCCATCTGCTGGCTGGATGACACCTGGTGACCATCGTAGGAAGCCATGTTAATTTGCCAGGATGGCAATAATAAAGCACCACAGACTGGTGGCTTAAACAATAGATTTTATTTTCTCATAGCCCTGGAGGCTAGGTGTCCAAAGTCACAGGGTCGGCAGGGTGGCTCCTCTGCGGCTGTAAGGGAAGGACTGCTCCAGGCCTCTCTTCGTGGCCTGTAGACGGCTGTCTTTGCCCTGTGCCTTCACACTGGCTTCCCTCTCTATGTGTCTGTGTCCAGATTTCCTCCTCTGTAAGGATATCAGTCATACTGGATGAAGGCCCACCCTCATGACCTCATTTTAACTTAATTGCCTCTGGAAAGACCCTATCTCCAAATATAGACACATTCTGAGATTACTGGGAGTTAGTGCTTAAATTTACAAATTTTGGAGGAGACATAATTAAGCCGATAAGAGAAGCCATGTGTAAAGTTAGGGAGAGCCTAGATACCCCATTGTCCCTAGTATGCATTGACTATGACATGAGCTAAAAACCTTTATTATTTAGCATGCTGAGACTTTGGTGTTATGATAGCAGCTAGGATATCTTAACTAATATAGAAATTTGGTATCAAGATTAGGGTGCTAGTCAATAAAAACCTAAAATATATGGCATTGGCTTAGCAGTAGGGGGGCAGAGCGGGTAGTGGAGAAACTAGTATTAAAAGCTGAACAAATGACAATCTATACATAGTGGCAACTGGTTTGGTAAAACTGTTGCATCTTATATTTTGGGAGTCAGAAGACATCTCTGTTGAACAAAGCTCTAGAGGAAATAGCTGGAAAGAATCAAACTGTCCATGTGTATTGACTACTGTTGGCTAATTTTTGAGAAAAATTTCAAGAAATAGATAAGGTCAGGAAAGAAATGGTCATTTAACAAGCAGAAATGAAGTGAATACAATCTAGAAATTTGGGTCCCTGAAGGGTTGGCACAGGTGACCGTTTCAAAGTCCTAATCAATAGGCAATGATAGAAAAAAAACGGAAAAACCCATTAATATCCAAGCAATTGGCAAAGATCAGATTAAGGATGTGGCTTTTCAACCAAGCTTGATGGCACTGAGGTGGCTGCTATTAAATGTACATATCAAGGTGTAGAGTGAGGAGAAGCAGAGATAAAGCATATTTGACAATTGTGTCTAGAAAAGAATTTTGGGATGTTTACTTAGCTAATGGGATGAACATGAGTAAAGTAGATTAGAAACATTTTATGCTTTTGAGGAGTGTGTACTACCAAAGAAACTGAAACCTACAAGCTTGAATTAAAAACAGAAAATCTTTAGTGTTCAAGCAGTAAAACAAATCTTGGATCCCAAGTTCTAAGAAGCAGCAGCTTATAAAATGCGCACAGTCTGCAAGAAAAGAATACTCCCAAGTACCCACTGCAAACATGATCAAAGAAGATGTTGGACAAGGAAAACGCTATCAGTGGGGAGAGGCAGGGGCCATGGATGAAAGGTCAAAGGAGTCCTCCCAAAGAGTAGAATAAGGGCCTATATAAGAAAATCTTCCCCTACCCCTACTCCATAGTAGGAGCCCCTCAGAAGTGTCTGCTCAGCAGAATTTTAGAATTGCTTTAACTTACGTCTGCTTCCTTTTCCTAAATAGGAGGGTTTTAAAAGGTTGCTCTGAATCCATTCTATCACTGAATTTTGGGAGTATGTGAATTAAGAGGCAGATAACCTGTGTCTTTTTTAGTTCGTAGTATACAAGAATTTGCTGAATCCTGTCTGGACTTGAGGGCTTGATCATTACTCAGAGATCCTGATCTTTGGGCCAGATGCACTGATTGAATGGGAATTGGGGCTACTTCTCACAGAAAAGGTAATTTCGTTCTGTGTATGGGAGAAGAGGGTGACATAGATATGTTGTGACCAGGAGAACAGACTATGGCAGAGACATTTCATGCACTTACCGAATTTGTTTTCTTTTCCAACTGGTGTGCAACAAAATTATTTTTCCCAGCATCTCCTGCAGTTAGGTGAAGCCATATAACTGAGTTCTGACCAGGGGAATGTGCATAGAAGAGATATATATCTCTCCTAGGCCTAACTTCTAAAATGTCTTAGAAATTCTCCACAGTCTCTTTGCCCTCATTCTTTTCTTGGATGATACCAGGGTGGTCTTGACACCTCAGTTGAAGAGTGAAGAACCTGGGGTCTCTGAATGGGTACAAGAGCAGTGTAAAGATCCTCATCTACCCCTTTGCTCCTTCCAAATCCCACTAACTCTCATTGAGCTGTGACATAAGCAAGACATGCAGTGTTATTATGTTAAGCCACTGAGATTTGGGGACTGTTTGTTACAGCAGTTGGCATAGTCTGACTGATACAGCCATCGATATTGCTCCATGACCATTTTGCTCCTTCCCAATTTATTACTTCTCACATACTGCATAGTGACCTCTTCACTGAGCTCATCAGTTCAGTAGAGGGACAGAAGATTCAGCCAGCCTACCGTCACATTTAAGGCCCCAGTGATCTCAACCTCCTCACTCTCTACATATGCAAATTTCCTGAGTAGTAGTGTCATGTACTATTTTAGGTAGTATTTGTGTGTAGTTGACCATAAACCCACCTCTTCAGTTTTAACTTCTCTCCTTAATTCCAGACCTAAATTTCTAGCTGGCTATTGAACATCTTTCCAAAATCAAGTTGAATCTGATTTTCAAGAAAGAAAGATCACTACAATCATTGTCTTTCTGTCAAAATCTGGGCCTCCTTTTTCAGTTTAATGGGATTGCAGGTTTTCCTGAAGTCCAGCTTGAGACTTGACAGTCATTTTCAACCCTTCATTCTATCTGACCCTCCATGTCCACTCTAACACCGGACAGTTTTTCTTTTCCGTCCAATAACATCCATTCCTTCTTTTCCCTCCTTCACCAATCAGGGCCTCCTCCTCTTAGGCCTGGTCCATTAATGGTTTTATCTGACTCTGGTCTCTCCCCTATCAACTCCATCCTTCTAATGCTTTCAGAGTTATATTTTTTAAACTGGTGGCTGGATCACAACACTTCTTTTCTAAGAAGCTCTGGCAGCATTTCATTACTTACAAAACAGATCTACACTCCTTAACTTAGTATTTAAGAGTCCTTATTCATTTATCCCAACCTAACCTTTCAATCCCTGTCTGTGTGCTTCAGCTGCATCAGTCTTGTTGGCAGTAGTCTCCACCTTAACATTCCCCAGGACTGCGGTAGGTCATTTTAATAGAAGTCCTCAGTTGCTGTCAACCACTGTCTACCTCAGAATTACAAAGTTTTAAAAAAATCATATACCCAGGCCACCCCCTTATAGGTCGACCCTCCTTGCTGTACTTCATATTGACTGTGCAATGCAAATAACCCTTGCAGGGGTGGGAATAAGAAAAAAAACTGTAGAAGCTTTAAAAACAACACAGTCTTTTGGGTGTTTCAGGGACTTCTGAATCAGGATTTGTAGGAATTGCATTTATGATATGCAGCAGCTTTGGGAACCACTGATAGGCAGGCTGAGAATAAGAAAGAACAGAATAAGGTATTAAATATGTACTTCAAATAATATTGCCAAAATGGAAAAGGGAAATACCACGAAATCAGGGATGATTTCTTTGAGTCAGCATACTTACAAAAAACTAGATACACAAGGATCTAGAGTTTGAAAAAAAGAGAAGTCTCCTTATTCATGTAGGATTTTCATCACTGGGAAAAATATGATAAAGGGCAAGTGACTTCCTTAGAGTAGGCAAGTTGTTAAAATATACATTAAACTTAAACCTCACTATGGTAAATTTTATATATACCAACAGAGAGAGCATATGTGCTCAGGAAACCTACTCAACAGACAAGAAACAAAGCACCCTGACAAGTGAATAAAGCAGGGAGGCATGAGGAGGAGAGACGACAAAGGCGTTTGTGTCTAACTGGCTATGTAACCAACTGGCTATACTGTCAAGTGGGGAAGTGAGAAAGAAAAGAGCCATTAAGGACTCCACTCTCTCTGGCTTAGACCTTATGCTTTTGCCCTGAGTGAAGAAAGAAAAACAACAATTCAATAGCTCATAATAACAAGTGAACAAACTGATGGTAGAAAGAACTATGACTTGCTAAGGACTCCAGGATGAATCAGCCTCTCTATTCTGACCTCGACATATGAATAGGAGAATTATATCCATTTTGCTTTTGTTCTTGGCTTTAACAATCACTAAGCCATTGGATGCCATACAGTAAGTAATTGAGGTAGAATGCAGCCACCGTGGGAATGTCATATTCTGTGACACAAGCAAATATTTGTATATGAAATGATTTTCTATGACGTGTTTTCTCTTTAACCTTAGGGATGATTGTTTCAAGGAATTCCATAGTTTGAAAAGGGTTAATGCCACAGTGCTGGAAACCAGATCTCTGGTCTATTTTTCAAGCTATGCTGTATTTAGAGATGTATTTAGTTCTGTGGGTGTCTTGAATCTATCACTGGAGTTGAACTTTCCCATCAAAACCGGACACTGCTTCTTGATGAGCTAGAATAGGGTGCTCAGTGCTGTTTGGTGGGACCTTTTTCATTTTGCTTTCCTACTGTGTGAAGAAATATGGTAGCAAAGGAACTAATACATTTCCCTTTTGGCCTGGTCTGTGTTGTGCATAGCCATCTCCAATGGGTTGTGCAATAAAAGTTATAGAGTTTATTTGGGGATTGCCTTGACTAAGAAAAGTCTTCAGGAGATGTGTTATCTAGGCAGTCCCCAGGTTTTTCAGAAATAGGAACCAACAAGTATTATTTGGAGATTAAATTACATTCTTTCCAGAGATGAACTGTTGTAAATAAAGGGAAAAATGTGATGAAAGAGAGAAAAGTGCTTAAGATTCTGGTGGATCAGGGTTCCATAATGAGCCTCCAACTAGTCAACGGGTGGGTACCCAAGATCGGAGGAGCTCAAGATTATACCTGAGGTTGGAATAAATGAAAATAAGGACCATTCTTTTTTAAATTGGGGACTGAATTTTTAAATGCTCTAGGAATCACTGAGCATGGAAAAAAGCCTCACACATATCTCATCTGATTGTATAGATGAAAAACATCATTCAGGGTAAAATGGTTTTCTATTGCTATTGTGTTATTTTGTCCAATTTTCCCCCCAAAGGTGTGATTTACATAACAAAGTTAGCAAAAAATTTCCAGGCCTAATTATCACTTTCAAAATAGAACCTGGAAATCAGCCATTGGTAACTGAAGATTACAGATTGTTTTTTAAAAAGCAAATCTTGAGTTCAGCTCGAATGTTACCCTTAAAACTGAATTGTATTATTTTGCCACATCAAATCAGTTACCTTTGTGGCACCAAAAAAGCAGCTCTCAAGCTAATTCATAACTCAAGTGCTGCTGGTTCAGGCTATCCTGAAGCTTTAGCTTTTTTAAAGTTAAAAAAGAAAAAACAATCATGCCTATATTGTTTGTAATGACAATTTGCCCATGTGATATTAGACATTAGTTGAAAGCCAAAAATGCAATTTTTCTTCAATCTATACTCTCTGACAGAGACAGTAGGTTAAGAGCAAGGCTTTGGGTTGGATTTCCTGAAGTTATTATATTCTGACTCTGTCACTCCCCAGCTGTGAGTCCTTGGGCAAGTTTTGAAACTTCTCTGTGTCTCAGTTCTTTCATCTGTAAAAGGGAATAATAATAGGACTTCTTTCAGTGAGTTTGTTGATTGAATGAGTCAGTACATGCAAAGCACTTAGCTCAGTGCCTACAAATAGAAAGCATTCAGTAATTATTATACTCTTAACACATTCTACATGTTGAATTCAGGAAGATGCAGACTTCTGTGTATAAAAGAATACTTACCACTCCCGGTCATACACGTACTAAGCTAGTTGAGAACTTCTTTTTTTAAATGTAGAAGCACTAGAAATTAGTAAAAACAGACATTTTTAGTATTGGAATGACAAGCAATTTTATAGAAAAGTTCATTTAGATGATGCTATCGAATATAGGCTCTTATGTCCAACTTTTCTCTCATGAGTTGTTTTCCTAAAATATTTGGATAACAGCCTAACTTTATTACTTAGTTAGATTAGTAAATAATACTTTCTGAATTCTTATGAAAGACAAAGCACTGTTCTAATAACTATGGGCAGTGGGGGTTTTCTTCAATAGCAGCTGTAATTTACATTAACAAAGTTGAGTTCTGAAATCTCTAGTTTGACTAAGAATATGAGATTTGCAACTGTGGTTAAATCCAGTGTTTTTGGTGGGTCCCAAGTAATCCTGCCTCAAGAGCACAATAGATAAAACTTCTGTTCATATTTGTTAATTTTGTTGAGCATGTACTGCATAGGCAGGTGCTATGGAAGATGCTGGAGATAAAAAAGAAGCGTAAGACAGGGTTGCTGTTCTCAAGGAATCCATGAACTAAGAGCTGTAGCAGTTATATTAATACAAGTAACATTCATTGAGTGATTACTACATTCTTGCATTAGTTATTTTTTTTATTCCTCATAAAAACTCTACCAGGTACTTACTCCTATGCTAATTTTGAAGATGAGGAAAACAGGCCTAAAGAAATTAAGGAATTTGGATGTATTTCCAAGTACTATTATAGATGAAATATGAAAATAAAATATGGTGGGATTAAAGCTAATTGAAAGCCTGCAGTGCCTATGTCATGCTGGATGTTATGCCATATGCTTTTATAAATATAAATATTACATTTAATCCAAATAATATTAACTCAGAGTTATATATTATTATTTCCAAAGTACAGAGAAGGAATATAAGTATTAGAGAGGTTAAGTAAAGTTCTCTAGATAACTCAATTTGTAGAAATGGAGTAAGAAATTTAAATCTGTCTCTTTCTGGATTCTAAACCCATGTTCTCTCCATCATGTTGCATGTCTGTACCAAGCGGGGAAAGGAGAGAGAACTACGGCAAGATCAGGGTGAACTTGTGATGGGGACCAGCCGCTGAAAGATTTTGGTGAGGAATATCAGATTTCTGTTACACAAAGACCAGCAGTCTGGTAGCAGGTAAGAATGATTACATCTGAAAATGTTTTATAAATTACCATTACTATATTACTTTTCCTTCTGATAAAAGCATCATGAAGATGAAGGTCGTGAGCAGGGTGTTTCATCATGCCTCTCTCACTTTGGAACTTAGATTCAGCACTTTCTCGTTTTTTTCCCCAGAGTTAGATGACTCATGCTCTTGCCCTACCCAAACTTGAATCTAGATTCCCAGCTTTTAGGAGGTATGCCCTTTGCTGTATGCACTTATTCCATTTTATATTTTCTTTCCACATTTATATCATGATATAATCATCTAGATTTGACTATGGATAATAGTCTCAAATCAGTGTGGTAATAGAGGTATCTCTTGTGTGCCATAATCGTGTAATAGGGTGGGATATATGGTGATTTGATGGAATTATCAATGCTATTTGTTTATCTATCAGTGTGCTGTACTGATTTAGAGCCAGGGCTCTATACAAGAACTGCCTGGGGGTGAGAATCCTGCCAAGCTACTTACTAGCTGTTAAGCACTTTGCTCAAGGTCATTTAGCTAAATAAATAATTGGAACATGGTGAGCAACTTGCTGTAATAGAGGAACATAGATAGAAAGCACAATGGGAACAAACTCAAGTTGAATTCTTTGCACTCTACAGTGCAAAGAGTACACTAGGTATTATGTTGCATGCTTCACATATCTCATTGCATTTAATAAGAGCATGGCAGACCTTCCAGAGCATCATGCTTTACATATAGACTCTCGCTCTTAATATGGTAGACCTGAAAAATGGGCATTATTTCCCAAGGTTGACCTATTTGTGTATTACTTTCCTTACCTTTATAAGAATACTAATAGTATCTCTGAGGTTATTATGAGGATTAAATGAATTAATCCATTACTATGTGCCTAGCACTAAGTAAGCTATCAGTCATTGTTAACTATTACCTGATGAACCAAGGGGTGATTTGGAACAAAAGTTCATGGACTTTGAGACAGAATAAGGTATGAAAGGGCCATGTTCTTACAGAAAAAAACAAAAAAGAAAACACCCTGCAAAGAAGAAACAGAACCATTTTTTCCAGCTGGTTTATTAGATTAAAGTAGAGCAATCTGACTAGCTGCAAAAATTGTGCTGTGTATCTATGACCACAAGTACAGAAATAGCACCAGTTTTTAGATTTAAACATCCCTGATAATTTATTGAAAAATCTTATAAAATGAATACTTTAAGCAATTATATATTCACTGATTAAACCACAGAAACTAAACTTTAATGAAAGAAAATCAGCTCAACTCTTAATCTAATGGAATCCAAGTCAGAAAATGCTAGATTTAAATTTTATGAAACTGACAAATAAGCAGATGAAATTGCTTGTAAATATCCATTGGATGTCATTTTGATTTCTTAACCAGTTTTAGATATGTAAATAACATTCATTTGTATAAAGAGAATATTAGATGAAAATGCAACCTTATCAAGAAAAACTTATAGGAAAACAATCTGTAGGAAAAAAAGGGACAGTGCTCGTCAAATTGGAGTTGAAAATGTGCGTGCAGTGAGCTCTCAAACACAGTATTCCTCTAAATACTAGAATGATATTCAAATTTTTCTCTATTAAACATGAAAATGATCATTGACAAATCTGAGTGGCCACACAGATCAGTTTTCCCATGGCAAGACAAGTCCAGTGAAGGTTCTGCTTAAACAGGCCTTTTTCCTCCATACTGGCTTATTGGGTCAAAAATACCAAATCATTCAGCCTTCAGTCTTATAAGTATTCAACAGTTATTCAACTCCTGATATACTGGAAATTTCAATTTCTTTATTCACCAGATATCAAGTCAAAGAAGAAATTTCAGAGATGAATTTCAAACTATATTTTCTAACTACTAAGGAAAATTTAGATTACTTCTCTTATTTCAAATCATTTTCTTCATGTGTCTGGATTTCTATGCTGCTTTTGTGCTTGGAGCTGTTTCTCAAATATAGATAGTCAATTTGGGAGGATAAAGCCCCAGAGTTTCAAAAACTAAATGACTGGTTATGGGATGGAAACTGTGTAAATAAGGAGATGATTCTATCTGCTAATACTAAAAAATACTAAAAAATAAAAAGAGATTTAAGAAACCCCTTCATGAGGAATTAATTCCTCTCTCTCCAGCCAGGTAACATTTAGTAGTCAATAAAAACTAGAGATGGTTGGTTTATCTTGTTTTGCCTTTTTCTATAGCATCAACAGGCATTTGTTTGCAGGTGGTGGTGGAGGAAGGAAGGTTGTATGAGTGTGTGAGTGTGTGTGTGTATGTGTTCATGTGTGTGTGTGTGTGTGTGCATATGAATGTGTAAGAGAACCAGGGTAGGAGCTAGGGAAAGGGTGCCTTGGGGACCTTCCTTTGTGAAGGTTTAATTCTCGAGATATGTCTTTGAGTGCAGTTGACATGCAAGGAGAAAAGTCCAAGTTGCTGAAGTTTTAATATTTGTTCTGCCTCTGTTTTTATTCCCTTCTGAAATTCCACTAATCCTTTAGGAAAGACATTTGCCAAAGTCTATGCAGTCTGGTGTTATTACTGTGGAAACTGAAAGGTTGTGTGGCAAAAAGAAAGGAGGTCCATTCTATACCTTCCTCTCCCAGGCTCCAGATGGAGGTCTAGAACTGAAGTGCATCCCACAGAGAGGCTGTCAGGAAGGGAGCAGTAAGAAAGGCTCTTTTTGCACGCACAGGGCAGGCACTACCATTTCCCTGATGGAGGGGGTAGCGACTCCAGAGAACTGGGTACCTTATAAATGCTTCAGTGCCCACTGCTGGTTGCTGGGCAACACATCCTCTCCCATTTCCACATACACATCTCAAGAAACACCTTACCCCTGTGTGACATCTCTTTCCCTTCTTTTATCTTTCTAGACTGTCCTTGACATTCGATTAAAGATAACATAAATTTTCATGGTAAAAAAAATGTTCTTTGATGATATCACTTGCCAAACATTCCCTTCTCAGTGAGATCTTTTCTGGATGCTTTGTTTATAATTGCAACCTCTCCCCTACCAGCATTCCTTATCCCCTTCCCCCCACATATTTTCTCCGTAGCACTCACCACTGTTCTCATAGATTACATATTTTACTTACTGATCCATTTCTCTAAATAGAGAAATGTTCATGAGAGCAGGGATTTTATCTTTTTCCTCACTGCTGTATATCCTCTGTGCCTAGAACAATGTCTCTGTCTAGTGGTCATTCAATGACTATTTGAGGCATGTTGGAACTGATGGCAAAGCAAAGTCCCTCTGTCTCTGCACAGAGCATCCAGGTGAGTACCAGTGTCACATTGATAGCTACATCTCGAAGGTTGGCTTGAGCCATCTGGTCCAATCATGACAGCCATGTACTTCACAGGCAGTTTTTCACACACACTGTAAGGAGGGTGCAGCACCCCCACGTCGCCTTTAGCTAACTCTGCCTTGTGTGTCCTCCTGGCTCCCTGGGTCTCCCAGGATACTCTCATCTGCTGAAATACCTGCCATTACTTGCTGCGGGGTACATGTCAGCACAACTGTTTGAGTTATTTTGGCTTCCTCATGGTCTCAGCCAGAAGCACCACTCCTGGAGCCATAGGTCCCCTTTTCACTCATGTCCTGGGGCGCGTTCTGCTGCCTTCACCAGGGTTGTGTTTGTCATCATCTTTGCCACCTTCCAGAGCCAGTGGATACTTCTCTGATTCTGATTTTGGTAAACAAGCAAACAAACAAAAACTTCAAGCTAAAACCTGTTTCTAGAAGGGCATGCACCTGCATCTGTAAGCTCCCACTCTCATACTGATATCCTTGGGAACTGAGAAAACCAGACATCCAACCTGGCACAGGGCCATTAACAGTTCCTTGTCCACTGGCGGATTTGTCTATGGAAGAGCATCACAGGCATCCTCCGACCTCGGCACGCCACTGAAGCTCTCTCTCTCTGACCCTTCTGGCTCTTTGCCCTCTATTGCAAATCTTATGCTTGAAACTCTGGTTCTGGTGCATGATCCCTGGGCTTGATGATTTGGGCTGACTGGTCCCAGGACTAGGATTTTGAAGCCCCTTTGGCCACAGCCTCAATCTAGCCCTGCTCATTGTTCTCCTAGATGCTGTTACTCTTGGAGCTGGGGAGGTTGAACCCAAAGGGTGTCTCTTCCAGCCTTTTCATATCCTATTGAGGATGCCTGGTCTCAACCAGGGTGAAGTGGGAATGAATAAAGAGAAGCCAAACATCCTAACCCATGTGTACTGGAGCACTGGATCTGCTGATGACAGAAACAAAATGATTCCAAGAGGACTTAGATATACACTCTAAAGATTCATGATACTCACCACACCATTGCCATAGCCCACATTTCAGCAGCTAGGAAGTCTTCCCTTTTCCAATTTGACCTAGGCTATGGGACCATCTTTCTAAAGCACATACACATTGTCAAAGGAAATCTGCCTTTTTCTGTCTGGGGCAGCATTAGACTCCCCCATGGATTAGAGGGTTGGGGAAGTCCAGAGGAGTTCCCTTGGGATTTTATATGTCCTTGGAATAAGGCACTGCTCACAGCTAAGCTCTCCCCATAGGGGCTCTTAACCTTGAAGCATAAGGCACATATTTGCTATCAAGAGTACAAGGAGGGGTAAGGAGGAATGCTACATGGTGCAATCAAACAACAGCTCTAGCCAGGTTGGGGAAGGTGGAGGTGGGCAAGGGACTGCTCACTTATCATCTGCCCACTTGGAAGTCTTGATGTCAAGAATTACCCATCTTTGTATACAGAAACAAATACAGTCTCTTGCACATTTATTAATTTAAGTTTAAAATGTTTGTAGGCAAACATTTATTGAGCACCTACTGTGTACACATTGTTGGGCTGAGAGTTGGGATTGACACAGTTTATAATGAGCAGCACCTATTTCCTTCTTTCTGAAGAGCTTCCTGTCTTGCGGGGGAGACAGATAAACATAGAAATAATACAAAAAAGTAAAAAAAGGGGCATGGCAAGTGATGAGTGTGGGGGTTGAAAATGGTAGTAGCTAGGAAAGATTTCTAATTTTGAGCTTTATTGTTACAGTGCATGTGAGTTTTATTTCTTTTGCAAAAGGAAGAATAAAAATTCTGCTCTTTTTTATAAGATTATTAAGCTAAACTACTTCCAACAACTTAGAGAAATTTGGTTATTCATGAGAATAACACCTTTTCTAAAAGAAATAAAGTTAATTTTCTACTCTTCTGCAAAGGAGGTCATTAATTATACATTTTAGATTTCATCAATTTCAGTTAGATGAGACTAACATTTTAACTAGGTGTCAAGGAAGACATAAGATATTAAGTTAAATACACTGGATGACAATAAATGGTTATGAAAGAACGTAATTCTGTTACTCTCATAATTTTCTCACTTGGGTGTCTAATTGAAGGCCTGAGTTTCACATTTAGGCAGTCAAGTCAATGTATAGCAATCCTGTGAGTTTTAAACAAAAGCTTCTAAACCACTGAGTCATTTCCAAATTAAGGACAGATGGATGGCATTTTTTTTTTTGAGCGCTTAATAGAACAAAATCAACAAAAACACTGACATCCTCAGTAGTAACCATCTATCTGCAAAAGAATCAACATATCTCTTATCCTGGTCCCACTAGGAATTTACTGTTTTTGAGATAGGAACTTTATCTTTAAAAAATGTAATGCATGTGAGTCTATGTTTTGGTGATAGAGATTTTCCCATGTAACAAATGTAGGGGCAGAAGGAAGGAAAAGCTAAGAGCACTAGCTGTTTGGCATGCGTGGTGATTTTCCCAGGTTTCTCTTCTGTGTTCACCCTCTACTGTTATTCAAAAATTGCCCTCTGTTTGAACAACCCCCCATCATGAGAAATAGGAGAAGTAACACCACACTATCCCAATGCTGCATGGGGTAGTCAGAGCCATCTTTCATTTCTCCATGGTCTTCTGCTCTCTTAGCCCAGATTTACACATGGATCTTTTTCAAATTGTTTTTTTTTGTATGGAATCCAGTGAAAAATATTAATCAATTTAAATTGTTTTTATTAAACCAGTTTTGAGGGGGAGGCATGGACTTCCCAATGAAGATTTAAGTTAATGGTTTTCCAGAATATAGTCTGAGGATTAAAAGTTTCTTTAAGCCCTTTGCATTCACACATCTGTAATGAAATTTGAATAGTGAAGAAAACTGTGTGCTGAAAGACTGATAGATGTGGGGTACATCACTTGCTTCCTTGCCCTATGGTCTATCCCACAAGTATAGTGAAGCAGTGAGGACTCTCACGGAGATGAGTAGTGTGGTGAATTGTACCTACCACAGAAGTTCAGACGGCAAATCATACTCATCTTTGATTTTGGTCCTGCATGGAATCCTCAGCTGGTCATATATATTGTCCCTATACTTTTGCATGTTGTATTTGTTCAGTCTATATTACATTCATTCTGTCCCTGTTAGATTTTGAGTTCTTCATGGGGTATAGTTAGAATCTTCTGCTTCCTCTTTTCCCATACAGGATCTATTCCAGTACTGCACATGTAGTGTCTGTTTAATAGGTAATTGTTAACAGACTGACCTTTTTCCTCCCAATAACTGATTGAAATTGGGTTCTTGGTTTTTTTTCTTCTTCTTTTATTCTCTTTTTTTCTTCATGTGAAATTGCAAAAATCTGACCTTAATCTGCAGTACACTACGTAAAGAAAAGAGATTACTTGAGTTTGTCATGAATTTGAAAAAAAGCAAAGAAACAGGTCATCCAAACTGAAGTCAATACTGTAGAGACTCTATGTGTAAAAAAATCCCTCTGCTTTCTAAGTGGCCACTTACAATTATTAACTGTCACTTAGTTTTTGTTTCCAGCTACTATGGACTTGAATTTCATCAGAGTGTCTTTGAAAGACCTCTAAGAGCAAACTTACATTTTAAAATACTTCTTTACAGTTTTGCCAATGTGAAGTACAGGCATTAAATCATAAGACTACTGTTCAATGTGGCTGAAGCTGAGGAGATAAATTTCCAGTGTATGAAGGGGCAAAAAAAAACTCTTAGTAATCTTTAAGAGAAAGAAGCAAGTACAATTCTGTAGGTTTTGGAGAGCTTCCCTTCTATTTCTTTTTTATTCGGTTACCATTTTTGCTTATTAGAAAACAAGTTCCCATCTGTTTTTTTATATGAAAAGAAAGTGTTTCTTAATTATAGTTATATGCGAGCCAATAATTCCAAGCAACAGGGTTAAGGCAATAAATAAATGACTTCAAGAAAGTACTTACAAAGGCCACTACCCTTCAAGCTTTTGGCATTTTTCATTGTCGAGTTCTTGGGTAAAATCTCCCTTGATTTCCCAATTGTTATTAATTTTTATTACAGTTATTACTGAAAAAGGAAGGTCAGTACAAGAAAAATAAGCCACTTCACAAAAGAGAAAATTTGTAGTAGCTACCTGAGCTATGGCTTATCTTTCACAAGGATAATTGGCTAAATCTAGATTCTAAGAAACTAGTATTTAAAAACCCATATTACCATGTCCTCATAGGAAAAGATTATGTCTAGAAAGTATGGCCTGTTGGTCAGGTCAGAAAGAAAAGTAAGACTTTCCAGTTTGATAGAGATTTTCCCATGTAATTATATTATAATATGGAGTCTAGGAATACCAACAGTTACGATAACCCCACTGACTCTCACTGGCTAAATGTTTCAGTTCAGTTCTTTGTTAGGTAGGTCCCTGTTGATTACTTCATTTAAATATGCTTTTTCTAGTGCATATAGTTGCTTATATAAGCAGAGCCATAAAGTTTTCAAAAAAGCTTTCAGTTAATACAGTTGTGGAGTGAATATGAATTTCGTTCTCATCTTTGTTTTGAAGTAAATAATAGAGAAAGATTTCAGAATGAAAAAATATACTTATTCAGAACATTTTGCTATTTGGACCATAGACCACCTCAAATACTTTGGAAATTTAAAATTTAGTTACAACGCATTTTCACGTACATCTGAGAAATGATCAGTGATAATCCAATACTGAAACATCATTTTGCAAATATTGCTTGTGCATTTATATGTACTAGGGACTGTGTTAAAACATAGAGACAAAATGATCTCTCCTTATGGCAGTTATAGGCTAGAGGTTCTGAAACTAGAGAAATGAAATAGCACCTGAGATGCGGGTGAACATGTAGGGAATTAATGCTCTGTTAATGGTTGTTCTTGTAATGACTAACAGATGACTTGAACAGGGTATAAGGTATACTTCTGGGAATGAGTAGGGTTATCTTATTCTGGGTGAAGGCAAATAGAAAAGAAGCCCTAGTTATCTTTGGACTTTGTCTAAGGAAGGACAGAACAGATGTTTTACCATCTATTTGAGGAAGTGGAAAGGAGACCCAAAAAGAGAAGCAGGTCATCCATGTGTCTGAGGTAGGGGAAAGAAAATGGAATGAGTAAAAGAAGAGAATGGAATATATATTCAGCTTCATGTGTCTATTATTTTATGCCTAGCAATCTTGAAGTAAGCTTTTTTGCCTTCAGTTGGTGTTCCAGTATGGGAGACCAATAACAAAGGCAATAAATTCTAGCTCTGTTCAATTCTGAAATCTTGGTTTCTTTTAGCTTATTAATCTGGCTTTGGAAACTCAGTAAAATATGTAGATTGGTGGTGAATGCTGTGGCTGAGATCAGTGTGTAGTCTAGCAAGAATATATGTATTTATTGTGTTATTGTCGATTCATAGTCATATATGAATACTTAATTTGTGTGCTGGAGAATACCTATAGTTAAATCTGCACTACACATGCTGATGGCCAATTTTAACAAGGATAAAAAAAAAAGATTAGCAAATTCACACATTTTCTCCATAACACATGGTAAGTTACACAACTGAGGGATCAAAGTCCTGTGCTATGAATGTATGTTTGCTTTTCACACCAGGGAGCCAAGTTTAACAGCACTTGAGAAAAATTCAAACAGAAACATTGTTTACTAGCCAGAGGCCACTGTAAAGGCCGCAACTAGATAAATGCCTAAGGAAAAGAAAGATAAGCATAGGCACAATCCATCTACACTTGCTTAGAAGTTCTTTTTTTCTTAGTGCCTATTACATGGATTCCCATTGCTCATCTATAAATTGGTCAGCGGTTTTTGTTGCAAGCCACGGAATCCACTCTAGCTAGTTTAAAGAGAAAGAGATTTGTTAAAGGTTATTTCAGGTAGCTCATACGATTTCTGTAAGGGCCATCATATCAAGTTTGAATGCAACACATTCTCAAACAATGCAGCTTGCAGCTCTGCTTCACCATACTGCAGATTTGCTGCTACCAAGAGATCACTGCCACCACTCTCCGCAGACTGTGCTCGGTGCTGCATGGCAGCTCCTGAACAATCAAATGCCTTCATTCCCACCTTTGCTAAAAGATTGATCTCCCTACACATAGCTACTGGTTGCTACCTTCCACCTTTTTCTTCTGGAGTCTTATATGGGTGTATTTGCTGGGAACAACTTAGGTCTGATGCTTGCACTGTAGCTGTAAGTAAGACTAGAAGGAGTAGTGATTTTTGTTTTTTTAATTTTACTTTGGCAAGGCTGGATTCATGATATGAGAATCTATCAAAATATTGAGAATGTTTAAAAGATACCAGACAGCTACAAATGATAAGGCTCCAAAGGCTATGACTGAAGAACCTCAGTGAGGACTCATTTATATCAGGATGAGCTAGAAATTAAAATTAGGTGGCACATTAACAGGATGTGCTGACTAAAAGTTGGAGGCTAAGATCTTTTTTGAATCTTGATGTGTAGGATTTGGACAAATTATAATTTCTAAGTTGCAAACATCCAAAATACCTAGGGGTAAACTTAACATGAAATATGCATGACCTCTGAAGAAAGTGATAAAATGTGCTGAGGGGCATAAAAGAAAATAAGGAATAGAAAGACACCTTTTCTTGGCTAGAAATGCTAATGTAAAGATGTCAATGATGTTAAAGTCAATCAATGTGTGAATGATAATCTTAATCAAAACTCCAAATGGTTTTTTTGGAGGGAACTTGACTAACTGATTTTTAAGGTAATTTTATATAAATACAGCCAAAATATCTGAAAAATATAATAGTCAATGAATGTCACAGCCAATAAAATTCTGAAAAAGCAAAGTGATGAGAGGTAACTTACCCCAGCATCAGGCATCAGTAGAACAGTGTGATTCTGCCAGCACAGGGACAGATAGAAGGATGAGATGAAGCAATGAGTGTAGAAGGAGATTCAAGTTAATAGGGGAATAAATATATGATAAGGGAGGTAGTGTCAAAAAGATGGATTATTTAATAAATGTTAAGAAAGCTGGGTAGTCATTCAGGAGAAAGAAGAGCTCATACTGACTTAAATCACTATGTTAACATAAAATCCAAGATTTAGTGTAGAAAACTAAACTATAGAATTACAAGAAAAAAAGCAAAAGTGGCTGGTATTATGCTCTTATTGTGGGAAAACCCTTACACACACACACACACACACACACACTCATATATACCATGAAGAAAAATATTGAAATGTTTAATTATGAAAATAAAAATTCAGTATAACAAAAGAAACCATGAAAAAATAAAGAACACACAGCAGAAAAATAATTTGACACAAGTATTTCAGAATGTATCTGAAAATAAAGTCAGGTGAAAACAGTCCTGTATTTAAAGACAGCAGCTCTTAATCTTTTCACACATGTAACATAGATGGACTGATAGTCTGGGTCTTTTTTATAGTTTAGTCCTTTTATAGATTTGTCATTGGCCATGTGTTTTATAGTAACTTAGTAAGGCTATGATGAAAAATTTTTGAAAATTTGGTTAAATCTTTTAACCAAATTATTTTTAAGTTCAAGGACCTTAAAATTTTTTTAAGGAACTTAAATTTTTTTAACTGGCAACATTTTTAAGTTAAAGGAACATATTTCTTAACAAAAAGAGTTTGTTGTCCACTGTTTCAAATCTAGTTTGTATATTGAATATGTTTTGCGCAAAACCTTTAGATGGGTTGCATTTCTGTAAAAAGTCATAAAAATTCTGCTGGAACTCTGTAGACTCTTCTAGCTTCTTTTGCTTTCCTGAATCCACGGAAGAAAAAGCAGGATTTTTAAAGGGGGAATTGCATTCCCTTCAGATTGTTATTCTAAATCTGACTTGATGGCAGAATCCAGAGTACATCATCTCCCAAATAAAGCTAGCTGCTTGCCAGCCTGCTCTGTTACAATTGAACTGTAAATGGCTCACATCAGCACATTCTGTCAACTTTATATAAACCCCACATTATGTAATGTGATTATAGGTCCCCTGAACACTGCTCTGTACCTGCAGCTCGCAGGCTGCTTTTCTTGATATTCTCTGTCAGACATGATGACCATGAAAAGCGGCATGGGGTAGTGTTGAGGACACAGGCAGAAATAACAGGGGGATGTATCTGGTTGTTTCATTTTTTAGAAGATAAGTTACCCCATGCACAAAATACAGTAGGTGACTGTGTTCTTCCTCCCTTTTACCCCAAGACTTTACTCCTTGATCTCTGTCTTAATCACATCCAGAGATGTTTTGGGGCTTCCTTACTTTGACCAAAGCTCTCAGCATTCTATAAGTAAGGCATGTAACTCATGTGCCCAGCATGTCCTTCTGCTCAATAAGATTTATCCAGGAAAGCTTCACTCTCCATTTCCCTTTGATGATGTGATTCCTTCTGGTCCATTTTCAGGCTGACCTGATAGCATGAAGAGTTCCTGGGAGATTTGGTTCAGATCAGTGAGTATTTACTGAGCCTCCTCTGTGTGTAAGCACTGAGTAAGGTACTGGGGATACCAAGATATATAATGCAAGATCCTTCTTCTGTGGGGGTGTCAGCCTAGTAGGAAGACAGACAAAAACCAGAGTTTCAATGTAATATAATCAGTGCTAAGATAAGACTCCTGGATGCTGAGTATAGGAAAGTCTGACATGGGATCCGGGAAAGGTTTCACAAAGAGATGATGCCTAAGTTGAGTCTTGAAGATGAGAAAGATTTGTATAGGTGGTAAGAGAAATCCATGCAAAAACTACAACCTAAAAAAAATGTCACAGAGCTGTGAAAAGGGGACATGGGTAAAGAAACTCCCAGAACTCAGAATTACTGGAGGAAAATGTTTCAGGTATGGAATGGTGGGAGATGAGGCTGAAGAAGGAAGCATGTGTCAAGTGGGGAATGACTCAGTTGCCATGCTATAAGCCTGGGTCCCATTCTATGAGCAATGCTGTGTCTTTTATCTAGCTTTTTCTCAGACCCATACTCAATGCTTCAGCAAACCCTTTTGACCAGATCTTCCAAATCTGACCACCATCACCAGCCTAGTCCAACTACTATGGATCACAGCAATAGTCCCACAATTTTGGTGGCATTCGGCCTCCTTCCATTGCTGCCCCTCTAAAGTCTACTCTCTTCACAGAAGCAGGAGTGCTCCCTCTAAAGTGTAAATCAGATAATGACATTCCCTGTGAGCACTCAAACCTCTAGTGGATTCTTCATATTTAGAATAAAATCCACATTCTTACCAAGGCCTGAGAGGCAAGGCCTTACTTGAATTGGTCCCTGCCCTGCTCCCCAGTTCGCTTACACACTGCACTCTGGCCAGGCAGGCCTCCTTGATGCGTCCGGGATGCACGGCATCTCTCTGACTCAGGGATTTGCACTCACCAATCCCTTTGCCCAGAGTGCTTTTCCTTCCTGCCCATCTCTCTCATGGCTGAGCTCTCCCCTCATTCCCCTCTGCTGAGAAGTGGCTCTCCTGATTACCCTTTCTAAACCTTGCCCCCACCTCCTTCACTCTCTTTTCTACTATCCGTGTATAGGTGTCTAATTATTGCCTGTCTTGTTCACAGGAATGGAAGCTTCAAGAAGGCAAAGATGTGTATGTTTTGCTTACCGTTGTTTCCACAGGGCTGGGGCATTGGGGATTTGTTGAATGAATTGATGGATGAATTCGAAACCATTCAAAACTTGGGAGTGAGAGGATCACGTGTGTGTTTTACACAGGTCACTCCAGCTGCAATGTGGAGGATGCATGTATGGGGGTAGATTCAGGGTCGGGGAAGTGGGTAGACAGGAGTTAGAGAGACCAGTTTGGAAGTGGTTGTGTTAGTCCAGGTAAGTGGTATTCACTGAATGAATGCAGGTGGAATTTCAAATGAAGAATGAAGAGATAGATTTGAGAAGTGTTTTGGACATAAAATTGGTCAAACATGATCAAATTACATCTCCCTTCTGACTCTTGGCTGCATAAGGGGATGATAAAGGATGCTGGAACTGGAAGTGGTCCAGAATCAAGGGAAGCAGAATGATGTTGCCTGAGTGCCTTCTGGGACCAGTGCTTTTCCATTTCAGCATTTTCCTGGATTAAAATTGCCAAGGAATTCATGTGTCCCTTGCAAAGCACAGAAACATTGTCTTGCTACAGATCTGAATGACTACAATGAGTTGGATGTATTTTTGGCACCAGATAGATGTTCGATAATAGTTTTAATGATAGTTTCTACAGCAAATGGGTTTACCCTGGAGGCTGTCCATCTCTCTAATGACTAGGGCCAAGTCTGCTTAGTTTATAAGATCTGGCAAAATTACAGTGTTAACTGGTAATGCTGTGGGCTGTTATACAAATTACACTAGGTCTGTCTCTGAGGAACTTACCAAGCCCGGTGCCTCCAGAGGCTTCAATAATACTGACTTCAAAGGAAGTGCTGTGCTGTTATGAACACCACAAATCATGAACCTAGCAAAACAAAAAGGGGACCGACAGTGCCTAACTTCTGGAAGTATTTGATCTGCTTGAAATTTTGAAAATACATTTGAGCTGTTGAAATTGTCACTTGGTAGAGTGTCACAGTTTTGTTTTCCAAATGGTTTGGGAAAGTTCTTTTTAGCTTGGAAACATGTATTATCTTAGCCAAGGAAAGAATTATGTATAGGCCTCAAATCTACAAACTCTCAATCCAAGAGAGATTATGGAATTATTTTGGATGATTGAGACAGAGGTCTTTCCAAAGACCAGGTTTATCACATGGGTGATTTAAAACACTACCAAAATTGCCTCTCTAAGCAATGACCTAAAAATCTGACAATGTGATAATGAATTCTCAAACAAAACAAACAAACATAAAAATCACATTGGAATATTTCACAATTGGCAGGATGAAAACTGGCAACAATGACTTCTGAGTGAGATAGATCTTATAGCATTAAAGTGAGTTTGGGGAGGAAAACATTCAAGTCAACACTTTTGTTGGAATTTTGGAATGCTCAATTTCCCACAATCTCATTATTTCTCTGCCTGACAATTGTAATTATTCTTCCTCAACTTGACAGTCAAATTTGCTTCCTGTAGTGATAATGTACCTGCTACCATCCTGACCATATTGGAGAAATAGCTTTTTCTTTGATAGGTTTGCTCATTTTGAAGCAAACTTTCTATGTTATTCTAACCACTCTCTTACATTATTCATTAACTAATCACCATTCATGCTTCTGACAGTAGTTTGTAACTTTGGGAAAAAATGAGGAGATCCACAATTGCCTCCATGATTACTACTTCACCTATGTTACAGATTAGAACAAATTAATTACTCAGGCAAGGTATGACGTACTATTTGAGAAAATACTGGACATTATCATATGTTTCCAAAACATCCAAGGTATGGTGGGAAGTGGTCAGATCCTGGATGTATTCTAAAACTAGTACTGTTGGATGGATTGTTGGTGTGAAAGGAAGATACAAGTCAAGGACCTTTCCAGGGGTTTTAACAAGCAACTGGAAGGAAAGAGTTGTCATTTGTATTAGATGTTTAGCAGAGCTGTAAAATACCACCACAAAGTGGATGACTTAAAATGACAGAAATGTATTCTTTCACAGTTCTGGAGGCCATAAGCCCCAGATCAAGCAAAAGGCAAGCCTTGTGCTTCCTCTGAAGGCTTTGGCGGGAATCTGTTCTTTGTGTCGTCCAGCAGTGGTGGTGTTGGCCCTCACTGACATTCCTCGGCTGCACCACTCCAGTTTCTGCCTCTGTGGTCACTTGGCCTCAGTCTTCTGTCTCTCAGGGCCCTTGTCTTAGCGTCCATATGGGGTAATCCAGAGTGATCACATCACAAGATCCTTATTTATACCTGCAAAGTCCCCTTTACCAATTAAGGCAACATTCATAGGTTCCAGGGATTTGGAATTGGATTTATTTTGGGGGACATCATTTGATACACTACACCCTTCACTGAAAGAGAGCAGATTGTGGGTAAAGCAGGTAAGGTGAGAGGGAGGAATATGAACAATTTTTCTTGTAGCTGAGAAGACACCTGATAATGGCCTGAGTTGTTGAATTAAATAATCAGGTACTATTATTAAATATATTCATTATATTGTCATATAAAAGAATAGATTATTAAATCTCTATAAAAATCCAACATTCTGTTCAAATTTGGCCATTATCCTCACTCTTCATGAGATATTTGAACTTAAACTGTTAGAACAAGTAAATCATTCATGTTTGAATTTTATTTCCTCTGCCTTTCACCGATCTATGGCTTGTTTAAGAAATTCATTTATTCAACAGATATTTATTTAGTATGTAGAGGGTGCCATGCATTGTTTTAGGCAATTCAAAGGCACAAAGATCATCAAGAAATAATTTCTATCATTACAGAACCAACATATAATAATTTGACTCAAACTAGTGTCCCCCTCCACCACCACACACACAATCTGTCCTAAGGTGGCTCATTAAGCATATAACTCACCTACAGTAGGCTTTTGTGATTGAGAACTTAGGTGACTAAGACCCCTTGGCTGGGTAATGGTTGCCCATTGCACAGTCTTTCTTTTGCTTTCTGTTTCATAACCTTTGTTCCCCTTTACATTGAGAAAGTTTAGGCACTCATAGTGAGCTGCAGGTTCCAGAAGTGCTTTACAGTGCAGAAATGCGACACCAGAATGAATATATAGTGGGTGGAATCAGTTTATTTGGAGGAGCTTTTCCTAGAAATAACCCCTCCTACACTCTAATTTGGAGAAGAGAGTTTGCTGAAGACACAGAAGTGCCAGGGAAACAAGCACCTTAAAATGTAACTCATGTAAAAGAAACTGTAATCTTGGAAATGGAAGCATGTTTGTGACAAATGGTCCTTATGGAGTTTAGGAAAGGGAAAGTTGGGGAGTATTTTCCAAGACTGCTCAACAGGAGGAAGAGGCTATATTTGATGTACTAGTAATCTGATCACTTAAAATGTGATGAATTCTCTGATCTCTGAGACAGCCTGATTTAAAATAGTTCACAAGGTCCCCTAGCCTCCTCTGCTGTGAACCTGGGTTCAGCAGACACCAGATGGTTACTACCGAGAGCTGGTGGGGGCAGTGCCTGATGCATAATATGAGCTCCACAAAGATGAACTACTATTACAAATGATAATTTTGTTTTTCTTGCTACTACTTTATCTTTTCTCCTCATGTGATCTGGTTATATTGAGTTTATAAACCTTCATGGCCCAATCTAGACTGATGATTCTGGATGTGATCAGTTATTTAACTAGTAGCTCCTGAAACAGTCTGCTAGTTCTCTCCTAATGTTACATCAAGAATGTTTCCTCACATTGAGATAATATTGACTGATTGTCATGTATCACCATCTTACTATGGTCACCAGCGTGATATATTGTCTATAATCGCACTGAATCACTGTTCAATTATGTCTCTTCCTCAGACATCTTTTAGTAGGTCAGGGGTATCTAACAAATAGTCTCAACTCCCTAAGTAGCACTCAAGACCCGCTTGTTGCCATTTGATTCCAACCTGATTCCACCTTACTTTTCCCACGACTCCACCATTTATTTCTAGGTTGTTGCCATAGTAGATCATTCAAAATGTGTGCTCTTTTACCTCTATGTTTGTCTAAGGGCCTCTTACCTCCAAGCCTGATACAACTTCCTACAGTTGCTCATCTCTGATTAGAATCCTCACCATCACCCAAAGGCCAGCTCAAAGGCCATCTCCTCCCCCAAACCTTTCTCTCTGGCTGGAAATGCCTACTGAAA
This sequence comes from Manis pentadactyla, assembly GCF_030020395.1. Taxonomy (NCBI): domain Eukaryota; kingdom Metazoa; phylum Chordata; class Mammalia; order Pholidota; family Manidae; genus Manis; species Manis pentadactyla. Next base: position 23,032,550 of record NC_080026.1, read on the forward strand.
AAAAACTGCAGTTCATTCATGGGTCTGATTTCATGACATTGCCACATCACAGTAATTTGTCTACATGCAGGAGATGTAGTGTAGTATGGAAAGGAACTATTGCTCCTTGGAATCAGAATGACAAGTCCTACTTACTAGCTTAAAACCTTGAGCCACTTACTGAAATAATGTGAGCTTAGTTTCCTCACCTGTAAAGTGGGCATACAAATACCTACCCATAGTGGGTTAAATGAGATCAAATATGTGCTATAAAGCTCTTGGTGCAGTCTCTGGCACGTTATATGACCCAATCTATGTTTGAAGTTATTATTTGATCGCTGTTATTTCATCCTCTTCTACTTAAAGCTTGTAGTCATTTCGAGACCATGGACCATGCAGTTTCATTCCTCTTCATATTATGCTTAGCATAGTGTCTTGTACATAGGTCCTCATTTGCTAAATTTGTGAGTATATCTATATCAGTTTTGCTTTTCCAACTATATTATATATCTCTAAAAGTCAAGGATAATGCCACACATGCTAGAGTATACATGCTTAGTGCTCAGGTAAAGGCTGGTGTAATGTGTATTATACCTAGGTGGGAATAAGACCTGTTCAGGCACACCCTCTGCTAGCAATGCCACTTACTTATTACCCCTGTGGCTTTGGGCAACTGAATCTTGACTGCAATTGTTAGTTGGGGTCTTGGAGATCACCTCATTCTGGACAACATTCTTTAGTAAGGTTTGAAGAAATTGTGGGCAATTAATAATAATTGAACCCATGATATGTAGTAATTACTACTATACTTAAAGTGAAGTTATTTGTGAATATATATACAACAAATACAGTGAATATTGAATGTTATTCTGATAGTGACATTCGTCTCTTCACATGAGGAAATTGGTGAAATCTTAGGTGTGAATCAGAAATACCTCTGACCTAGTGTTGGTCCCTTTGCATAGCTTCTTTTCTGCATCATCTGCTCTACATGTCCTACATGTGCCTGCCTCAGAATGGACATGCATTGCCTCACACTGAGGATTGCCATCACAGGAGGATATTTGCTTGTCACATTGACAGTTGTGTAGGACAGCCTTTAAGTAGAATTTTCATAAACCATATCTTCAGGAAATTGCATCAAATGTAATTTGTGTTAAATCCATTATTACATCAAATGTACGGCAGATTCCTGTGCCTGTCCTGTATTCTACAAAATCCTCACCCCCATTTTGGTCTGTGGAGTGGGATTATTCTTTGCAAGCGTTGCTGCAACTTGCTTTCTCTGAGAGCTTTTTGGTTTGCCCTGTTTTGAGGGACTGGAAAAAAATTATATGTATATTCATGAATTTTTTGACATAATGGAGCCCCTACTGCCTGGATTCAACCTGAAAAATAATACTGTCTTGTGTACACATCATTTCTATGACATCCTGGGTGTTAGAGTCAAGTATCTTCTATGCCTTCTAATTAAAAAAAAAGTAAGCATGATTGAGTTACATGGCACTATTAAACTCTCAAACTTATTGAGTAACTTTGGAGTTGTTATTGTTCTGTTCTGACAGTTTATAGCATGTCTGAAATCTAAGAATAACAAATTCCTAAATATTAACTATCTACATTCACAGATTCTGAAAAGTGTCTTGTGATAGTCACATAACCTATGTATTACCCTCACAAATGAGGCCTGGACAATTATGAATCTCTATTACAGTGGAAAGATTTCTAACTAATTGTATGAAGTCTGGTCATAATAACATTATGAAGTTTTTATAATATGAAGAAGTATGAAGGAGTAAATTCAGAGATGAAGGTGAGATGACAGAAGGAAATTAATAAGGAATTTGAAAAATCATTTAAACTTTTTCTCTGGTGGATTGTTCCCCAATGTGTCTCTGTTCGTTCTTCATCCATCATGTGATATACATTATATTTGGTTTATAACATTAAAATTCTCTCTCCTATAGATACTGGAATTTATTTCTAGCAACACAACTGGATTTTTTTTTGGCAGAGAGATAATTTTGAAAGCGAAAGGGAAGTTGCAATTCAATCATCTTTTCACAGCTGGATAGAAATTAATTTTAGCTGGTATTAGAAAAATTAAGTGTTATAACATTCCTTTGCTTCCAAGAAATGGAACATTAACTCTGATGGTGACTCTCTAGTCCACTTGCTTCATTTTAACAAATGGGAGAAGACAGAGATACTCAAAGAAACACAAGGAATTGTAACACAACTCAAGTCTCTTGACATCTAATCCAGGATATTTTCCACTCACTTCATTAATTCTATAATTCTTTTAATTGTAAAGTTGCAGGAAAAGGACCAGTGTTATGGGCTGAATGTTTGTATGTCTCCAAAATTCATATGTGGAAGACCTAATAACCCCAATGTGATTATACTTAGAGATGGGGCTTTTATGGAAGAAGTCAGGGTTACATAAGGTCATGAGGCTGGGGCCTTCATGGAAGAATTCATGTCCTTATAAGAAGAAACACCAGAAAGCTTGCTGTTTCTCTCCCTGCCACGTGAGGACACAGTGAGAAGGTAGCTACTGGTAAGCCAGGAAGGGAGCCGTCACTAAAAATCAACCAGGCTGCTGCCACCCTGCTCTTGGGCTTCTCAGCCTCCAGAATGATGCAAGAATAAATTTCTGTTGTTTAAGCCACTTGCTCTACTGTATTTTGTTATGGCAGTCTGAGGAGATGAATGCAACCCTAAAAGAAAAATTACCTTTTTAAATATGGCCATATTTGGCTCTTTTCCCATTGATTTGGTATTGTTGCAAGTACTGATGTACTTTGATGAAAAACAATTAGAAGGTGAGAAGTAAAACAGAAATATCTTCATCCCTGCAGTGCGTGCTAAGTTTCTGCAACTCACAAAATCACATTTGTAGATAGCACTGTATTGCATGATTTATGTGCAAGTTCTATTCTTGGGCCTGCCCTAGAGATGGAGCTGCTTATGCAAACAAAGATTAATTTGATTTAAAAGAATATTTATTATGTCTTAAAATTTCTTTTTCAAGTGGGAATATGTTATTCACTACTGAGTGTTCAGGGCTAGATTAGGTGATTCCTAATTATCTTGGTCAAAGGGGTTAGTAGCAGAGGGAGTTTGCATTTCTTATGTTGCAAGGTTTCTATCCACGTTATTGCCCCGGCTTCCAATGAGGTAAGAATTAGATGGCAATGTCAAATGAGCTCTACATTGTCTGTTGAATATGGAAACCTAGACATTTAGGAAGGAGCTGGAATCAAAACTGTTGCTTTTTTCCCCCAATTTTTGTATATGGGCTTTCTTCGTAACTGAAAAAGAACTCTTGATTTTTCCATTGTAAGTCAAATTTGGGGGGGAAAAAACAGCAGGGGACATTGGCTAATGTGTCAGTTTTGGATTGAGAAGTATCAGGAGGGGTCAAATTGTTTTTATTTAAGTAAAGTTAATGTGTATAAGGATATTAATTATAATAGAGAAATGTCTGAAAAGATTTGACAGTAGCACTTAGTTAATAGTGGTTATCTATGGGAAATGAGACTATTGTAATTTAATAATTTATGTATATTTATATTATCAAAATGTTAAAGCAAAGAAAATAGTATTTTTAAAAGCTGTGGCTTTAAGGTCAATGAGTTTTAAGTCAGAATAAAATATTTTTTCATTTAGAAGAAAGAGGCATTTAGGAAAGCAGTAATAGGGACACATCTAGAGTATAACACAGGGTACATTATAAAAATGGATCAGTAGAGCAAACACGAAATCTCAAACTTTCCAAAATACCCCTTTTAGGATTTATTCTGCAGTACAAGGGTAATAATAACAGTAATGATATGTCTTGCCTAATAGGGCTTTATAACTTCTTAGTTAAAAGACATTCTCTCATTCAGCCCCACACAAGTACTCTCCAGCAGGTAGGGCAAATTTGGCTTCTTAATTTTACCCATAAAGTAAATGGGGTGTCTGCAATTAAGTGACTTGTCCAGACTGAAAGAGTAAGAAATGGCAGGAAATAGAAGGAGAAATAAAATCCAGTGTCATTCCGGTATAGGACTCCACGTTCACTAACACCACATCACTCACCTTCTCTCACTTGAGCCCCCATCAGGTTGTCATCCCTGCCATTCCTGTGGACTAGCCCTCAGAAAGGTCACCCGAAAACTCCATCTTACTTTATCAATGGTAAATTTTCAGTACTTACTGTACTTGACCCCTTGGCAACAATCTTTCCTCAAAATTTAAAAAACATTAAAAAAAATACATGTCCATAGTATAAAATTCAGAAAGTACACAAGAGTGTAAACTGAGAGCCTCTCTTCCCAACACAGTTCTCATGCCGAAAGGTAATTTTGTAATCAGATTATTCTGTATCCTTTCAGAGATATTCCAGGCGTATACAAAGATATATGTACCTATGTTGTTTTATTTCCTTGTTTATTTCCTGCTAATCTAAACTTTGACTTGTTTCCTTAATCATATATCTTCAGGAGCTTTTCATAAGGTACTTATAGAGGTACTTCATTCTTTTTAACAGCTGAATACCGTTTCAGGATGAGCCACAATTTATTTAACCAGTTCCTATAATATTATTATATTTACTTCAGGATGAGCCATAATCTTTATTAACTTGTTCCTGGTGATATACATACAAGTTGTTTCCAATATTTTGCTGTTGAATATAGCTCTTCAGTATATATTCTAGTACATGTCTAAGTAAGTATACTATAGGATCAGTTTCCAGAAGTAGAATTGTTTTGTCAAAGGGTATATTTACACTTAAAAATTTGATATTTGTCAAGTTGCTCTCTACAGAGAAAATGCCAATTATACTCTCATCTACAATATATGAGACTGTCTGTGTCCCTACAACCTTAGTGTGTCATTAAACTTTTTGATCTTTTTTAATATGATGGGTGAACAATGATATTTAAATCTTGCAAAGATACTGAAGTTTTATTTTATCTTATGATGAAGACGATTGACTATCTTTCTCTTAATAAGAGCCATTTGTATCTCATTTTCCATGAACTATATTGTCATATCCTTTAGTTATTTGTTTCCTTCTGGAAACTCCTTAATAATTGATTTCTCACCATCCTGGTGTTCCAGCTGCTGGACTGGTGGTTCCTTCTGAGTCTCTTGTCCTGGGTCTTTGTCTTACAGACCTCAAAATGGTAGACTGTCCCAGGGTTCAGTCTCCAGCCCTCCTTTCTTTATTTCATACTCTTTATCTAGTGATCTCCTTCTGATCCATCTAAGGGCTGATGGCTTCCAAACTTACATCTCCAACTCTGGTCTCTTTCCCAGAATTTTATATAACTGCCTCCCTAACATGTCCACCTAGGTGTCTAACAGGCATCTCGAATTTGGCATGCTAAAGTATTACTCCTGATTAACCCCCTTCTCGCTAAATCTTTCCTATTTCAGTAAAGAGAACTGTCCTTCCACCAGCTGAGCAGACTAAAACATGAGTCATCCTTTGTCTCACTCCCAATAGCCAATTCATTAGTAGGACTGCCAGCTCTACCTTTAGAACATTCTGAAACCTACCAATCCTGATTACCACTAATGCTGCCACCACTTACACTGCCATTGCTGTGTTGGCTACACCCCCAAGTCCAACCAGCCTCTGTGGCTTTATCTGTATGGGGAGGTACAGTGTGTATTCTCATGTGGATCTGAGAACCACTCACCACATGCTCCAGTTTCACTGTGTAATGTTGGCAGGAAGCTGGAATAACTCCTGGAGAAGAGAGCTTGATTTAAAGATTCCTGGTTGCCAGGAGATTCTCACTGCCTATTAGATTGGGGAGCATTTTGAGAGTCATTCAAGACTGGCTTATTCATCTGTGTATCCACATGCTCAGAATAGGGCCTACTATGAGTAGGTGTTCAATTAATGTTGGTAGAATGAATGAATAACTGACCCCTGGTGGGAGGTGGCAAACATTATTTTAGAGAGGCTAGTGATTCATTAGCCACAGATCATTTATTCAACAGATATTTTGTAAGCGTCTAGAGCATAAATATACCTCCCAGTCTTCATTTCTCATCATATTCAATTTTAGCAGCAGACACAGGGTTCTTGAGCAGACCACTCTGATTCTTTGACTTCACAGTTTCTCTGATTCTCTCAGATGGAGCCATAGCATTAAGTCTGCTATCTTGAACTTGTTTTTTATTAGGGGCATTTTTGTTAGGAGATTGACCAAGGGGCCCAGAGGTTCTGCTTGTAGTCCACCTCTTACCTTATGTGGTAGGGCTAATCATCAGGGCCTTGTTTTGCACCTTACCAAATTCCAGTAACCAAGCTGTGTCTTCCTAGTCCTACCTTGGTAATTTGCCTCAGAGAGCCATTGCTCTAGGATGTATCTTAATTTAGACCTTTTTTCTGGTTTTCTAGAGCCTGCTTCTGGTCTCCCAACTCCTGTGGCTGAATACTTGATACCAGGTGGAAGGCCTGTGGTTATTGTCTTTTTCCAGACCTGTGCTTGTTGCCTACTGCCTGACTCTTTAAAACTTGCCTATCATCCCAGATTTCCTTCTTCTTGTCATGTCTGCATTTCGTGGTCCTGTCACCTCTGGTTTGGCTTGCTATTCAGCCTCTCAATGACCCTCTGTTTGACTCTCTATATTGGGGTGTAATGAAAGAGTGCAAGAGAAAGTCACCTTAGACCGCTTTTTAACCTGGGTGATCGTAGAGGGAAACAATCGTGGAGATGAAGGAAAGAAGCTCTTTCTCCTTCATCCATTTTGTAAGTGCCACAGATGTTTAGTGCTGTGAACCCTGTGGTTGATTTCTGCCTTTGTTGAACTCCTACAACACAGTCAGTATTTCCCAGAGTTCATTCTCATCATTAGGCATCCCATGCGAGTTAATGATCTCTTTCCAGTAATATGTAAGATTCTTAAGAGTATATATCTCAATTCTTATTCCAATATCCAGTACCAACTAACATTTTTGAGCATCGATGGTATGGTAGATACTGTGCTAACTGTTTAATTTACATTAACTTATTTGGTCTTTAGAATAATCTTATAGGAAGGAATAATATTCCTGTATCACTGGAGAAGAAACTAGAACATGATGGAGTTGTGATTTGAATCCATGTATGTCTAGTTCTAAATATTTTATTCAATGACAAAACACAGCAGTGAGTTCAATCAATGAATAATCTTTGACTTTTACCTTATGGAAATACATTTAAAACTTTTATTCTTACATCCATAGGATGGCTTCTATAAAAAAAAACAGAAAATAACATGTGTTGGTGAGAATATGGACAAATTGGAACCCAAGCACACTGTTGGTGGGAGTGTAAAATGATGCAGCCACTGTGGAAAATGGGATGGTGTTTCCTCAAAAATTTTAAAATAGAATTACCATATGATCCAGCAAATCAATTTCTGGGTATATATCTGAAAGAATTGAAAACAGGGTCTCAAAGATATATTTGGACACCCATGTTCATAGCAGCATTATCCACAAGAGCTAAAACTTGGAAGCAACCCAAGGTCCATTGATGGGTGAATAGGTAAGCAAAATGTGATATACACATACAATGGAATATTACTCAGCCTTAAAATGGGAGGAAATTCTGATACATGCTATAACATGGCTAAACCTTGAGGATATTATACTAAGTAAAATAAGCCAGTCACAAAAATACCATGTGATTCCACTTATATGAGGTATCTAGAGTTGTTAAATTCATAGAAACAGAAAGTATAATGATGGTTGCCAGGAGCTGAGGGGAGGGGAAATGGGGAGCTGTTGTTTAGTGGGTGTAGAGTTTCAGTTTTCCAAGATGAAAAGTTCTGGAGCTCTGTAGCACAACAGTATGAACATACTTAACACTACTCACTGTACACTGAAAAATGGTTGAGATGTAAACTTTATGTTATGTGTATTTTACAACAGTTCAGAAAAAGCATTCTTACACAGAGGGTAAACCAAAGTACTAGATAGTATTGTGCTATGTCAAACAACACATTTATAGTGTAATTTTGCTGTTAAAGATAGTAGTTCTAGTGATACGAATGGTTAGTTCCTTACACAATGCAGTTGTTCTAAATGCTGGATTTAAAGTTTATTATGTTAAAAATGCATATGGGCAGTTTGTACAAATATCGTCATAGTGTTGAAGAGTTGTTAAGAAAAGTTGGTGAGAGCTGAAGAGATGTTATGCCTCTTAAATTTAATATGGAGTTGTTTTTCTTGGTGCCACATCAGTATGTACGTGTTGTGCAGGCAGACACACAGCTACTGACCCTTTAAGTGACTCTGAAAATGTGTATTATTTAATGAGTCATTCCCTTCCCTGGGTGATAAATGTGCTTATTTACACTTTGCTTTCTTATACCTAAAAATTTTACATGTCTTGTACCAAATATCATGGTCAGATTTACCATATATTTCATTATACCTGAAAAGAATATCTTCTCTAGCTTATGTAATATATTAAAACAGAAAAAAAACTACATTTTTAAAGTGAGAAAATGCCCTTTATTTCATAAGTTTTTGGTACATCAAATAGATAATCCCATTGGTTTTTTTCTCCATCAATGAAAGTTTGTATTGCTTTGGTTTTTATAATATCATGGCGTATTCTTTCTGATTTTTAAAATGCCAAGAAGTTTAAAGTGTTCTGATTTGTACCATATAAAGAGATGTCTATGGATTTGACAGGAAGCTGGGACGTTTCCCCGCTCAGAGCTACAGGCCTACTGTAGACTGGAAATGCCACCTATGATGATCCAGTGCTTTCTGTTAGGCTTTCCCTCATTTGGTGGCTTTTTTCTAAATTGCAAATACTCCAGGAAGAAGTAATATACAGAGTGACTCACGCCTTGTTATGAAATAATTGATCACATCTCTTCGATGCTATGAAGGACCACAGGGGAAGTACTGACACAGGACCCGTGGAAGAGAACCAGCTAACATGGCCCCGGCCCGGGAAAGCAGCCACGGCAGAAGATTTCCCTCCTGCCGAACAGACAGCCAAGTTCTGGGTCCTTCTAAAAAATGAATTTCTCAGTTGCAGGTTTAAGTTTTGTGGATATAAGCAAAGTGAAATGGAAATCTGGGACAATTACCGGAATTATTTCATTTTTAAAAACCTTCATTAAGGCTAAACAGGGATTTGTGGCTTAAATTATTCAGCAGGACTAGCTGCATTAAAATTATCTAAAATTGCCTTGCTCTCTATTTCACCTTATCTGTTTGGAGAGACAGACCTTAGGCTGCAGCTGCATTACCCTGGGTGGGTTGATTTGGGGCCAAAAAACCTCAGTTAATTCTATTCACCGAGGGCCATTACAGCACTGAGCAAATGGCCAAATGAATGTGTCTGCTTTCCTGCTGCCCCATTTCACTGTCAAACCTGGTCGGGACTGGGCCTGATGTAGTTAATGATCCAGTTCAGTTGGTTCACTGTGTGTCTGTGTGAGTGTTCACTTGGCATCTTATTTATTTATTTTTATTGAAGTATAGTTGACATGATATTATAACAGTTTCAGGTGAACAACCTTGTGAAGCCACATTCATATACATTACAAAGTGCTTGCCACAATATATTGCCTCTGAAAACTCTTGCTTTGGGACAGGTAACAGAGCCAGTTCATTGGGAAGCAAATTTGGAAAGCAATTTGAGGCAGTGTGTTGCTAGCTCATGGCGACTGTGTACTTTCCGTGTGCTGAGTTTTTATTATCTCGTTAATCTGAGGGTTACTATAAGTGGTTCAATGGCTTCAACCCTGTGCAGTTTGGCTCTATAATGCATTTGCTTACATGCAGCTCTATGTGAAAGGCAGTGGAGCCCATTGGTCAAGAGTGTTGGTTCTAGACTCAGGTGATAACAGTTCCTAACTGATAGGGTTGTTGGGTGGATAGAGAGTTAGTACATGTAAAGCACTTAAGAGTACTTGGCATGTAGCAAATTAGTTAATAAATACTACCTATTATTAATAATGTCATTATTACTATAGTTCCTGTAGTCAATATAAGCAATGCTGTCCAAAGGGATTATGTGGAAATTCCTGCTTTTGTCACTAAATTTACCCCCCCACCCCCCACCTCCACCACCTTTCACCCATCCCTGCACCACTCCCATCCACCTCCCATTATACTTTCTTAAAAGTTAAGGTTGGCTTTGGGACTATAAATTAAAGCAGAGTCATAAATTAAGATCAAATGAGCTATTTTGGTTCTTGTGACAGTCATATGCTTATTTCTTATCTTTTTATTCAAAAACGTGGTCATAAACGTCATCATGATGATGAGATTTGTGTAGCCCTTCCTGCTGTTAGCATATTTTTATACTCGTTATCGCATCTGATGCAGCAACACTCTGTGAAAGATCATGCAGATGCAACTTCCCTCCCTCAACAGAAGCTGTAATGCGGAGACATCAGGTCACTTACGGGAGGGCGCCTCACTCCTGGCGGCGGGGGGAGTAGAAGCTGAGGGAGGGGGCCCCAGAGCAGTCCGTTAGCAGTTTTGAGTTACTGGCATTGTCCATGTCAGGCCCAGGGCCACGGGTGGGGGGCAAGGAACCCTCAAAAAGGGAAAAAAGAATAGACAGAGGCAACATAGGTAAAGAAAAAGCAAATAGGGACACGAGGCGGGTAGACTGGGAAGAAGAGAGGGAGCTCACAGCAGTTTCTCCCTGGTTGCCAGCTAGTCACAACTGAAAATGCAGGTTCCTCAATGGCAAGGTCTTTATCTAGGTCCTTAATTTCTTCTCATGGTGCTTAGTGTAGTATTGTTGAGTGCCTAATGAATTGTTCTCTCTTGTGCAAAGGACTTCCACTCTAGCAGAAACTGTGAGCTTAAATGATGGGAAATGGTTCATTTGTCCCATTGAGGAGAAAGGAAGACCTCCTATGAAGTCAAGGAATTGGAGGAAAATGATGGGTATTCTCTGGGGTGTTTGAAATTAGAGCTCTGTGGTCCGGAAAATACACTGTGCTTCAGGACAGATACATTTATGGAAACATCAATAAACACTGTGATTAAACTGCAGATAGGATTCCATCAGAGAGAACAATTCAAATAGCATATGAAGTTATTTTAAACCCCCTTTCATATTTGCAGGTAAAAATTCCATTTTAATCAACCAGATGGGTTTACAGGCAGATGTTTTGTTAAATTCAAATTACGTTAAAGTAAAAATCTATTGCGTCAGGGTATGGGAAGTTCCCTTTTCCTCCTTGCCTAGGTGTGCACTCTGTGCAAACAATAGCTTTTTACCATTGAAAGCTTTGATGGGGACATGGAGCCTCTCATTCAATAAGCAATTATTGGGTGGCTGTTGTGTGGTGAGCATTAGGCTTACACTGAGGGTATTCTGACAGAATTCTTGTTCCTTAAAAGATTAAAATCTTTTGGAGATTAAGAAACAGCGTGAGAATGACAAGGGCTCCTAGAGAGACAAGCTCAAAGAACCATGGGAACCCCAGGGGAAGGGAGTGGTGGCAGTTGGGGGAATGAGTCGGTCTGTGCCCTGGCTCAGTATCAGGCAGGACAGCAGGTGAGGGTGAGGGGCCAGTGTGTTTAGGAAGCTGAGCAGTGCTAAGCTACTGAGACGGGGATACGCAGGAGTTGAGGAATATAGACGGGGATTGTAAAGAGAGACAGGAGAAAAGATGAAGTTGGAACTGTAGGCATTCTAATCTTAGAGGGTCTTCTCTGTCCTCAACTTTGAAGTTTATTTGGAATGCCATAGGGGTGCCATTTAAAGAATGTAAGCATCATGACAGCATTGCAGGTGAGGGAGCAGAAACAAGAAAGTAGAGTGGGTGTACAGACAGTTAGGTAAGAAGTTTTGCATTTTTGATAAAGCCCTCTGGGCTGCAGGGTAAGGAATGGGTAGGGGGAGGCTGAAGGCAGTAGCTGGTGTTGGGAGTAGTCTGCAGGAGAGGTGATGACAACAATGAAGAGAAGGGGTCAGGCTTGACCAGCAGTAAAGGGACGAGTTATCAGTGCTTGGTGATTGACTCAGTGCCGGTGAGTGCGAGAGAGGGGTCTAGAAGACTCACAGATTTCAGGCTCAAGCATCCAGTGGTTTATTTTACTGAGAGAGGGTATGGTTGTGGAGGAGAGGGTATGAAGTTCAAGATGATTTAAGCTGGCTTTACTGGGGGAAGGACTGTTGGAATTAGCATTGCCTGGAATGGTGAACATCATGGTTTCCTGATTTCTGCTTTCTGGCAACTGTCTCTGAAACAAATTTTGATTGTCCTGTCCTGTCTTTTTCTCTGGCCCTGAGTCCCTGTCTCACTACCCTATTGCTGTTTTCTTTCATCCTCACCTGTATCTGCAAGTGCTTCTTTCCAGGTTCTCTCCAACCTACCCCCTCCAAGCCACCTCCACTGAGACTCGGCCAACACACACGCACTTAGAATAGAACAAATACATACCAACGTTTTTGTTAAATAGATTGACTGCTTTGTGGACAGGGATTTGTCAGCACATCTGTTCTAAAGGATTTTATTTTAATGGATTTTTCTGTGGAAACCAGATCAGCAAAGCACCAGTACTATGGCCTATCCTTGGAGACTTGGAAATTGCTGTGCTAAGCAGAACTGATTAAATGGTAATTTTACCTGTTTGGAATGAAACTTATAAATTGTTTTTGAAAATTGTTGCTATTATTTGGCCAAGGTAATTGAGGAGAAGAATATACTATTTATTATATTCTAGGACTGAGATTTATGATCTATGTCTATAGCCAATGGGCTCCCTCCTCAATCAGATAAGTGCAACCTAGAATGTTGAAGGGGCTCCATTCAGAGCAGAGAGAACCCTGTAGGGGGGAGCCCAGAAGCTGACCAGCAGTGTAACTAGGGACATCGCCAGATATAGAGCTAGGGCACAGGCAGAGCAGATGATGCCTGGATCCACTGTGGATGAAGTGGTCTTTCTCAGATGTACCCTTCATATGACACCGTGTACGGGTCTTGCTTGCAAATCCAAGAAAATGAAGGTTGGATCACCTGGATGTCTGAAGATGTCTGACCCACAGAGTGAACATTATCCTGCCTCAAGAAAGTGGAGGGGTAAGGAGAGTCTGCCAGTTCTAATACCCTTTCACGGTGGGAAAGATGCAAGGTCTGCCTGGTCTTCCCGCAGAACATGGACACACACCCTAGAGATAGTGTGGTAGGTAACCTGGCTTTATCCACCCAGGCAGCCTGAAAACAGGCGGTTTAAGAGCAGAGATTCACAGACAGGGATCATCTTGTCCCTGCCTGCATCACTTGCTTCCCACCTGTGTAACTCTGAGTAAGTTCCTTAACCTCTCCAAGCCTCACTTTTCTCTTCGTATAAAGAGAATAACAATACTCATCATGTTGGGCTGTAGTAGAGAGTAACTGAGCTACTATGCTTACCGTGCTGGCACGTTGTTTGGCATGTAATGAAGCTCCATAAATGTTAGCTGGCATTATTAGTGGCTATCTGATGGGAAGATGAAGTTGGAACTAGTGAACTGCAACAAAGGGCTCTGTAAAATAAAGATGTTTTCATGGGGTGGTGTTAAGGAATTGGTCTTTGGGGATTTGGTTATAATGAATTTGTTACAAGGAATAATCCTATACTACAAAAGCATTCTTGGGGTTTGCAAAAGTCCTTATTTTTCCCTGTGCTCACTGTCACCCTGATCAACAGTATTCCACAAACGGCTGTCACTTAATGTCAGTTTTAATGCCTGGCTCTGATCACTCTTCACCCGCGGCCAGTTACTGACTTGCGTAGGCAGTTTCCGCATGACATGTGAAGGGTCTGCCACAGAAGTCAGAATCCTGACTCTGATTTTCCACATCTCTGGGCCTTTCTTCTTTTCCTTATTTCTAATCTGCATTGCTAGGGAGATTAAGCATCTTCTAGAAGAAAATAGAGCAGTGGTCCTTAATTCTGGCTGCATCATGACCAGTTGTAGAGCTTTTAATGAAGTGTAGGTGCCCAGGTGCCTGATGCTGAACCCACAGAAGACAGCTTACCTAACTCACCAGAGATCTTTCCGTGATGTTTTCAAGGTAGAAGAAGCTGAGGACCACCCACAGTTGAATTAAGCCATCAAGAGACCTGCAAACATACCCTTGTAGTTATGAGGCTTTGTGTGTGTGTGCCTCGTAGGGCCAGGGTGTTCATAAAGGAATCAGTCCTCTTTGGACATTGTTCTCTAGTACAGGGACTTTCTGATGGCATACATGACCTCCATTGATTGCATTTGTCTTTGGCTGAAACTTTTCCTTTTGCTTTTGAACAAACATATCAAATGAGAGAAATGAAGGATATGTTTTACCTCCAATGCAAAATACTCTTTAAGACAGCCAGCCTTACAACAAAACCTTCTTCCATATCTAAAATAAATTTGTGAGGGGTTATCTGGACAGAGAAGAGCTATCTCCTGTCTGCCTGCATGTCTTCTGGGAGATTTCTGCTTATTGGTGAGACACCCTTTTCTTTGCAGCAGTTTACAGTTTCAGGCTCCCAAATGCATCCCCCTCCCCTGCCCCCAAATTTGGCTGAAATAGCTGAAGTTACAGACTGTTCCCTTGTGAAGAAAGTATGCCTGACTGGGGGCTTGCCTTTATTTAAAAGCTTAATGCCAGCGTCTGTCAAAGCTAGATCTGCCTTTTCACCAGGAAGATTTTTCACAGGTAAATTTTAAGGTTAAAATGCTTTTACCAGTACTAACTTGAAGGTTGTCATTTTTTCCATCAATTCTGTTGCATTTCCTTACTTGCCCCAAATTAAAATAGACCTGTGAGCATTTCTCAAAAAATGTTCCTTCATTCCAAGGGTGTTTGTAAGTGTCGCTGGAAAAGAAAAATGTTTCCCAGTGAAAGAAGTTTGGGGAAATGCTAGAAAAACAAGTTGGTTTCTTCTCTACAGGACTTATCAGAGCATATATTATATGTAATATTCAGTGTGTATATAATATTTTCCTCAAAATTTTGTCCCATAATTCTTTTTTTTTTTTTTACAGAGCATTTCTGAGGACTATGTTTTGGGGAAAATGCTTTGGGAAATGGTGTTCTAAATTTCCTAAACACGAACTATAGAACTGAGAAGAGAAGTACATTTCTTTGTAAAAAAAAATTGGCATTCGTGATCAGACATAGTCTCTGACAAAAGACAATTGGATCTTCCTCAAATAATAGAGAGTTTTTTATCACCCACATTCCGAGAGGGTGTTGGGAGACTGTACAGCCCTGGCAAACTCTGTAGCCACTGGAAAACAAGGGTCTTTGATATTGTTCTCATTGAAAAAGTAGGTACACAATGCTGAAAATGGGGTGATGCAGACCAATCCTGTAATCCTAACACTGCTGCCTAGAGAATTAAAATGTGGAGAAAAGACCCACATGACCTTTCCAAAATAGGCATGACATTAAATTGCACCAGAGATAAGTAGGCAAGATGTAAAGTGTGGGACTGCTGCTATGGCTGGTACTGCTCAGTAGACAGGCAGAATTACAGGGTCATCTCATTGATTAACACACCAGTGTAGCCAGCCATTAAGAAGGAATCACATTCATGTTGCTCCTGTTCAAAGCATGCACTGATTCAGTCAACAAATATTTATTGGTTGCCTATGAAGTAGGGACTATTCAGGTCACTTGGACTAGAGCAGTGACAAAATAGGGTCTCTGACCTAATATGTCTCCTATCTAGTTTAATCTTTACAGTGTCTCTATTTATTAGATGACAAAACATTCTAAGAGATTCTAAGAGGTTCAGACTATAGATTTGCAACTCTGGAAGGTACCTTAGAAAACTTATTTTTCAAACTCTTCATTTTCCTCAAGAAAGAAGTAAGTTTAAAGGGTTACTTTTTGATTGAAAATAGTGACAGCCAGGACCAAAATCCAGGTCTTCTATCTTCCAGCTCTGGTCTCTCCCTGTCGCTATCTGCTGCTTAGAAAATTGATGTGGATGTATACATAGGCAGTCAGTGGAGGTGTGATTCTCAGAGAGAGGCTGCAGTCTCTGCCCTTACACAGTCAGAACTTAACACTGTCAGATCAAGCTGCTAACTGAAAATTCAAAAGCAGCAGTGACTTCAGGACCATGCCAAATAGTATTGCTCAGGATAAAGGAGGAAGGGGCCTCCTTTAACTAAGAAGGATGAGCTAAATGGTCCCCGAACTCCTGCTTGCATATTGCTGGAGTATGAAAGCACAGGGAATGTGCTCCAATTTAAACTTGGCTAGACGCTGGGGGATTAAGTTTCATGACACAAGGAGTTGGTGTTGCCATCCTTAAGTTCACATGAGAAGATGGAGCTCCTATGTGTCATTACGTGTAGGGAGGGGATTAAAGGACTATGTTTCTGTTATAAATAGTGTTAGAAATCAGTATTTATTTTATTTCCTCATGATTGCAACACCAAGTCTAGGCATGTCAAGGGAGAGTGTACTTCATGAAATGCAGAAAACTTGGTTAAAAAATACCTAATTGATAAAATTATGTGTCAAAGAAAGTGCATGAAGCAAATAGCACACATTTCATATTTCAGTGTTTTAATTTGAATTAGTTGAATGGTTATTAGACTGTGATTGAATAGATGAATGAAAGAGGGATTTGATGAATATCAATCAACACTCTTGAGCTTAAGACATGTACTAAGCATCTACTATGTGCAAAGTACCATTAGATAGTAAGAAATATAAAGATGAACAAATTCTTATCCCTTAGAGATAGAAAATGCTGTTGTACAAGGATGAAAGTTTTCATGTTCATTGAAGAGGTATGGCATATTTGGGAGAGTAAAATTATTTCTCACTATGGGAAATATAACAATAAAATAATGAGTAAGCATTTGTTGCCTTTGAGAATGCTGGGTCTAAAGAAAGTGGTTATTTTGACCCAATGAAATTATGGAATTACACAGTTTACCTTTTGGAAACAATTTGGTAAAGATGGTACAATTCAAAATACCATTTGCACTTTGATCTATAATAATAGCTGTTATTTTTTGAGATGATGTTATACTGGCCCAGATCCTTCTGAAGTCAGTTATGACATTTATAAGGGAGCAGTGAGCTCTTTTGCAGACAGCAAGCTTACCATCCTTGCATACTTGTATCTAAAATAGTCCTAAAATTCTCTTTATTGCCACTACACTGTTTCCCAAAATGAAGCATGAGATCATGGTAGTATTTAGTTATTGGTTCAGTTTCCTGTCTTCCTAGATCTTTTTAAAGCTCATACGTCCTTACAGAATGACCTCCTAGCTTAATGTCTCATCACGTGATCAGCTATTTACAAAGTGCTGCTGTTCTAATTTGATTCCTTTTGATAATATGAGGGTATTTAGTTGTATGGTCTGTGGTAAATATAATTTATTTCATATTTTTAGAGTCTTCTGAGACTTGCAGTGGCAAAAAGCAGACCGACTAAGTAGTAACATTCTACAAGAAATTAAGTCAACCCTGATGTAAAGGAATTTCTCCCAGTTTTCCCTGACCAGTTGCGTAGTTCTAAATGAAATAAATTTAAGAAATTTTAGCCAGTGAATGTGCCCAGCCATGCTTTATCAAATTTATTGTAAAACTATAAAAAATGTCTATGTATTACATATATCCCATCATATTTGCATAGAAATATATACACTAAAAAGGTAAAATTTCAATTTGTACTTACAGTACTTGTAGTATCAGTTACTTAAATTCTCATTTTAGAACCCGTGGCTGAAGGTTCCTTTAAGGCAGCCTTGTTAAATACCAGTCCCCAACTTTATTGCAAATCTATTATGCATGCATAATGTATTCCACACTCTTGCAAAATGCAAGTCACTACTCCACAACATTCTTAAATAGAACATACTTTTTTTTTTTTTTTGCAGGAATGAAATATGCCCCCTGAGTGTGCATTATCTTGTTTTGTGGATTTTACCTCTGACCTTAGAGAATTGGACTTGATTTTTTTGAAAAATGTAACACATTATTCCTATGCAAGTCTCCATGAGTGGCTATTTTTGTTCTCAGTTCTCAACAGGAACAAGTAAATACTGCTGTGTAAGTTATTTTTAAAGGTTTTAAAATAGTGTTTGTTATTTCAAGGCATTAACGAGTAAAACTTCTTAGAAAATACTGGTCAGTTGTGTTTATTGCCTCATGTCAACACGCTTGTCATTTTGAGAAAGTGTCATAATCCTAGAAGAAGGCCATTTGCACTCCTTGAGTCAGAGTCTAATCTGAGAAGTGTTCTATGTATCCCTGTGTATATCTCAAAGGATCTGTGGCTGCACCTCTATAAGCATCTTGCTTCTCATAGCAGAGTGCATGCATGTCAGGAAGGCTTAAATTCTTTCTACAGCAGTCTAATTGCAACTTGGGCAGCTAATATGGGAGACTGGAAGGGTCCTTATCCACCTGTATTTTTCCCCCTTTTTTCCTTTCCATAGTCTTAATGATGTTGAGACATTTAGGATAAGCCAGTTGTACTCCAGGGTATGGCCTAAACACAGAACCCTGGATTCCAGGCCTGAACTTGCCCATAAGCAGCTATTAGACTTCCAATGTAAACTTCTTGAACCTCAGAGTCCTCATAAATGAAATGAGAGGTTTGCAAACTGGTGGCTCACGGCTTAAGTCTAATGTGCATAGGTGTTTTGTTTGGGCCACATATCATTTTAAAAGTCAGGAAGCTGCACACATGATTTCTAGTATCTCTTTGGCAAGAAGGGGCCTGCATTCTCAAATGACAGCTATTTCCTATGCCCTGAGGCTTCCTTAGTTTGCCATTCTTGCACTTGACTGGGTTTTGTTCCCTGGATCGATCCTCTAAAATAGTGTGACTCTTTAGACTTTGTTTCAATGAACACTGGGAAAAGTTTAGTTCCTCTTAAAATGCCTTAGACGTGTTACCTTTTTCCCCTTCCCTCTGGTACCTTTCTGACCTCATCTCTTACAGAAGATAGTGCTCCACCTGTGCATGGCCTGTCCTTATTTGCCCTGTCTTTAGGGACAAGGACTTTATTTTTCATGCCTCCATTTAATTTTGCTCCTTCCAAATTTTACTTTCAATTAGATAATGCAAAGTTATTTGTCATCACTTCTGTGGAAATTAGAGAAATAATGACTTTCTACCCATGAAATCCAGAAAATTTGTGGAACTGAGAATAGAATAGTAAATCTCACTTTCTGAAGCTGTGCTTGTTCATGTGTTTTGGTTGCCACACTGTATCTAATCAGATTCTTGCAAAGCAATGCTATGCATGAAATGATTCTCCTATAACTCTCTTTAGAGACAGGGTGCAGCTGCTATGGTGAGGTTTAGCTGCTTCTTGTGGCTTGGGATCATCTTACATTAAAAATTACAGACGGCAGTATCTACTTCTCACCACAAGAACTGATAGAAGCTTTGGTCAGACGAAAAGGAATGTATGACCATGAAAAGCTTCTTCAAGCACAGCATATCTGAATCATGTCCAGCTGTCATGTGTCTTCAGTTGAATCTCCATCCATGATTCTTAGAGAGACTCAATAGAGTCAATAAAAATACAGGGTAACCAAATTACCTTGGATCTATGAGAGGGATGAAGGGGAAGAGAATGATCAGTGAAAGGAATTTATTTATCATTGATTTATTAGGAATTGAATTTGTGTAGGAAAAAATTTAAGTAACATTAGAGAGATGGTTTAGAAAAAGACAATACTTATTTGCTAAAATAATGCAATTGTTTCATCTTAGGTTCTGACAGCATGGCTACTCTACAGCAGCTATAAAGCAAAGCAAATGTTGCTTCTTGTCAAATGTGATTGTTGAAGGGCTTGAGTATTGACAGTGAGGGACCATCTCATGATGCACATTTTTAAGATGATTCTCTTTCACTTACTGATTAAATTGTGAAAATTTTGTGAGCCCAAATGCAAATATCTCTGTTCTTCTTTTACTGGACAGGCTCCCAGGACTAGACTAGAGGTAATGCAAATTAGAGAATTTCCACCAGTTGATTTGGGGAAATAGCTAGCTTTAAACATAACCTCAGCAATGAGCTCATGCTGAAAAAAATAACATTTTTATAAGGTTCATTTATTTTTAAGCTTGAAAGGGGCCTTGGAGTCAGATGGACTAAAGCCTTCATTTCATAGATGAGAAAACTGAGAACCAAAGACTGTAAATGCAGTGATTTAGGTTACATAATTTCTTAGCTGTGGAACCAGGCTGAATTCTTGGTTCCTAGCCCAAGGCTTTGTTATGAGGGCCTGCTGCCTTAGATATTCCCCCCAGATCAAGCTGCTGGCTTGGGTAGGATTCTAATAATTGATATTTCATTTTTGATGAAAGTTTGTTTTGTGAAGCCTGCATCACATTATGTCCTTTCAGCACTGTAAAAAGGAGTTTAATTTGAATGTCCTTGTAGCATACTGCACCAACTAAGTGTACTAGCTTAGCCGGCACAGTATTATCACCAGGCTCCAAGAACACTGTGTAACTTTTCCCACCTGATGCTAGCCCCTATCTGTCATTTTCAGTTTTAATTGTAAAAGGCTGTCCAATTTCTCCTGTATCTGAATAATCTTACAGAAAAATATTGCCTGTAGTGTATGGTGATTTTCAAGGAATCCTCCCCCAAAACCTGCTTCAAGTTAATGCATGGTAATAAATGGAGTTATTTCTTTCCATAAAAATATAGGCATAAATAACAAGTGCATCAGTAACACATTAGTTGACCATTATGTTGAGACATCTAAGTTTATATAAAAATTGCTATTATCCTAAATCATGGAACTAAAGTTCAGTATGTATATGAGACCCAACCTTGGGATCTCTTAAGCTGTCTATCTTTGAATTCTAGGCATCTAGAAATTGTTGATTTGAGTATCCAACTTATTTGTATTTTTTTTTGCAAAGATTTTTGAAATCTATTTATTGGGAAAGAAATTTTTTATTAAAGAAATAAAAAAAAAGGAAAAATCTGAACATGGAGAAAGCTCATTTGAGAATATCTGTGACTCTTAGACTATCTTTGTGTATTATTTCTGGGCCTGATCAATCTCCATGGGTTATAGGTGCCACAAAAGTCCTGGCCTGGGAGAAAGAAGGGAGGCGTTGGAGGATAAAGAAAAAGGGAGACTACGAAAGAAGCAAAGGAGAGAATGGGAGTGGCATTACTTCCAGAAGTGGCTCCAAGTATGTCTGTGCTATGGTCTCTTACTCTTATGTTTTTCTTTTTTTTTCTTTTAAACAGCTTTATTGAGTTGTAATTTACCTACCTAAAAATTCCCCTATTGCAACTGTACACTTCAGTCATTTTAAGTGCTTCAAATTTGTCATTCTACTGTTCCTTGGCCTGTGTTGTGTCTGATGAGAAATCAGTCTTTAATTGCATTGTTGTCCCTTTTCTCCTTGCTGTTCTTCAGACTGGATAACTTCTATGGCTCTATCCGCAAGTTCCCACATTTTTTTTCCATATTACTTCTCTGTTGAAACCTTCTTCAGAATTTTTCATTTCAGTCATTGTACTTTTCAACTCAAGAATTTCCATTTAGTTCCTTTTATAATTTGTATCTCTTTATGGAAATTCTCTATTTGCTGAGTTATTATCATTATATTTTCCTTAATGTCTTTGTTAAATCCAACATCTGAGTTTCCTCAGAGACAGTTTCTATTGGCTAGTTCCCCCACAACCTCCTTGTATGGATCATAATTTCTTTTTTTTTTTTCTTTGCATGTCTTATATGTTTTGGTGATTTCTGGACATTTTAGATAATCTCTTGTAGCCACACTGGATTCTGACCTTTTTCCCCTGAAGGATTTATTGTTTGTTTGTTTAGTAACTTGCCTGGACTAAATCTATAAAGTCTGTCTCCCCTGCAGTGTGTGGCCCCTGATACTCTACTCTTTTTTTAAAAATTTTCTTGTTTGTATTTTTAGGCCTGGATTTCTAGGGATCATTTCTATGCTTATGTGACTTAGTATTCAGCCAACAACTTGTCAAAGGCTGCTCAAAGACCTTGATTCAGAATGGCTTCCATTCTCTGCTGATGCATCTGTGTGCAGGTTGGGGCATGTACTCAAACTTCAGGTCATTTCCAAACATGCATCATGTTCTCCTTCGTGCTGGCTTTTCTTGCATCTCCTCTCCAGACTCAGTTCTGTCAACCAGGAACAGTGTGTGTGGCTGTGCATGTGCATGGCCTATGGTCAACCCAGGACACTCAATAGTTGATCATATCCCCTATGGATATTGTATTTCCCACAACTCTGTTAAAACTCTGGCTAGTCCACAGGTCCACTGCTTGCCCCAAATAGGCCAGCAACTTCCCACTAATGGAGCCCTAGCTCTCCCTTGCCACCAGGTCTCCTCTTCAGTGGATGATGCTCCTCATCAGCTGAGTTTCCCCCAGCAGTGACAACAGTAGCAAAGCTTGTTATTTTCACACCCGTCCCCACACTGGCTGGACTGCTAGGCCAAGAACTGCAGGGATGCTTGTAGCCCTGGGAAAAATGCCATGGACTTGTGCAATTCTTACCTAAAGTTTAGTAGTTTTCATGAATAAATGCTTCTCAGTTTGTTATATGTCTTTGGTCACAGTCCAGAGTGCTGAAATGACGCTTTTGACTATTGTGTTCAGCTTTATAGTTACTTTTTGGGGAGATAATTTTTTTTTATTACTGACTTATTTTATTTTGTCATGATGGAAGTTGGAAGTCTCCCAACTTTATTTTAATGACAAGATATTAATCGAAGGTGAGCTGTCCCTACCCTTTGCATGTGGATGTAAAAGCTCAGCATATGTTCCAAAAGTCATGTACTCAATTTGATAATTTGTCCCAAAATGGGAAATACTTCATCCATTACCCATCTTCATAAAACAAACAGGTTTGAGGCTCTGCCCATACCTCTTCCTCCATTTCCTTGTGAATGAGCATTCAGTGTTTTCATTTCTGAGTGCTGATTACCAAGGCTCAGAATATTATTCTTCCCCTTGGGAACACTAGCAGTCATTTAGTTTTCAGGTTGGGGGATTGACAACAGAAAAGCATTATCTTTTTGCCTTGTTAGCAGTAGATATTTAAAAAGTAATAAGAATGTTGACCATTTAGTGAGTAGTTAGTATGTGCATGGTACTTTGTTCAGCATTTCACAAATTTATGCATTTTTATCTTCATTATGAGGCTTAGAAAAGTTAAGTAACTTGCCTGGGTTCACTCAACCAGTAAATTGTGGAGAAAGGATTCAAATTAAAGTCAACTGGATGCCTAACTCCATGTTATAGGTGACTCTGCTATACCCTTTTGGGGTACCACTACATCCAGATGCCAAGCAGGCAAACTCAGTCCACTCTTGTTTTGAGAGACTGGCTTCCAGTAAGGTGGCATTGCTGCTGATGGGCATGGCTGTGGTGATTCTTCTCTGTCTCAGCTAAAATCTTCCTTTTCCAGCCTTTTTTTTACTGGTTCACTAAATTTACCTGTAAGTTAGGTAATGGAGGAGGGGATTCAAGGGAATCATGCTTAAAAATATTTTATTTTTCTAAATCTTTATCTTCTCATTTGAAGGATACATCCTGTCGCAAGTTGGATCCCCTGGGAAGAAGCATCTAAAATGGAGATTAGCATACAAGAGGTTTAGCAGGGAGTGCTTTTGGGATTAACACCTCTGAAGGGAATAGAAGGAGGCAGAACTGGGCAGAGAAAGGAAATTGAGCTATGATGTAATTTCAACAGTGTCCTCAGATAGCCCTCAGCCAGTTCTGAAGCTGGGATACGCTTTCGTTGTTGGGGGTTGCAGGCCAGGCCTTTTATACCCAAAAAGATCTGTCGTTGGATATGAACCACCCCGGGGGAAAGGGGTGTGATTTTGCGTGAGGTGGTTCTCGTTAGCTCATGCAGGGCCTGAAGGGGGCTGAGCACTGAGAGCTATCAGCCAGCGGCACCTGTTCCCAGCTGGGGAAAATAAGTCCTATTTTCCTTAAGGGAGGTCTAGACAGTTTATTGGAACACCCAGCACAACTGATTACATCCATACATTTTTTTCAGTTTGGCAAAATTGTTTATTGGGAGAAAACATTTTTTTTATTGAGCTAGAATTGACATGTAACATTGCATTAGTTTTAGGTGTACAATAGAGGGATTTGATATATGTATCTATTGGAATTCTTTATTCTTTCATTTTCAAGTAACATATAATTTTTAAGTGTGACATTTTTACCAGGCACCGTATGAGAGACTGGGGATATGACAATGAAAAATATGTTCCAAGTTCCTGTTCTTATGCTTATAGCCTGGGGAAGGCTATGTGTGTTTAATCTCCTTCCTTGAAGTCTTGTGTTTAATCAGAAATTGGTTCTAGGTCAGTAACTCAATGTGGCCTAATTTAAGCCAATTTTAATCTCTCGTCCAAGCCTTCAGCACTTAGTTGTTGTTTCTGCAATCCTTTTAAATTAGAGGATATCTGTTTTAGAATTGTACTAGGCTATGTTTGGAAGTTTTACTATTTGTAAAGTTACAATTGTCAGTTAATGGACTGAGGGATGAGGAAAAGGAATTTCTGTACTTTTTTAAAAAAGCATTAAAATTAATTATAATATTTGACAGAAAGTGGTGATAGCAGCAGTTTAATTTGTTGCTTCAGATTATCCTAACTTCTTAGTGTTATCTTATTATCCTTAAAAAAGAAATAGTGTGTTTTAATTGTAATTACTTTTGATAATTTTTTTATCCTAAGAGGTAAATTATTAATTAGGGTGTGCATTGTAAATTACTTTTTTATTAGGTGATTTCTGTCTGACAGTAGTTTCTAGTTTTTTTTTAAATTAAACTATGTCTCTAGGATTTATTATTAATAGCTTTGGGCTCTATTAAGAAGGATGCTAATCTGATTTCCACCTTAGAACTCCACATACAACTGGAAAATGATTCTGCCCAACTGAGATAACTGGTGAATTATATGTGGCCAATATGAATGGCTCTGGGTGAGGAACAATTTCTAAATGAAGGTTCATTTTCACACTTTTCCCCATAGTATTTCACTATAGGTTTTAAGTTAATTTACCTCACCATTACATATATGTCAGGAGGAACAGACTCAAGTCTTTAACAAATGGTCCAAGTATAAAAAGACACCAGGGAGAGGAAAAGAAAACTCAATGTAGAATCAACTCCAAGTGATTAAAAAAAATAAACTAATGGATCACTGATTATTTTCCCATTTGTGTATAAATGGGATACCTCTGCTAAAACTGAGTTTTAGACTTTTTTTTCTCCTGAAACTTCGTAGGTCTAATTTTGAAAGCAGAATAAAATTTAAAAGAAAAATACTCAGAAAGAGTCAAGAAAATACTACATAAAATAAGAGCAATCAGAAAAGTAAGAGCGCTTAAAGAATAAAGATATTATTGCCTATTTAAAAAGAACTTAGTGCAAGAGCTGGAAAATGAAGTAGAGGAAATCTTCTAGAATGTAAAACAATAATAAGTAGAAATAGAAATATATGAAAATGCACTAGCTAGGGGACCAAAATGAGGTCCAATATCTTCTGAAAAAGAACAGAACGGAGAAGGTGAAGGGGAGGAAATAATGAAAGCAAGAAGAGAAAACAGTTTCCCAGAGCTGAAACATATGAAGGTTCAGCTGGAAGGGGCCAATCAGTGAGTGAAAAGTGAGTTCTGAGCTCTGAGCTCTGAGGAGCATAAGAACAGGGCCTGGCATCTGTCCTTGCAGAGCCCAGCATATCAGGACATTAGACCTACAACTTGTTGGTGGACTGTTCTCAACTATTTGAAGCACAATTTGTGCTTTATTTCATGAATAAAGCATTTTATCTATATCATTCTGGCCAAATGTTGTTGGTTGTGGGATGAGAAAAAGAGAGGGCTGGTCTTTTTCTATCCAGGAAAAGACAAATGTTAGATTCAGATTCTGTTGGCATTTATTAAGATACTTAAAGAGTTTTGGGTGCCTTTATGAACTCGGTAGAACAGTGAAGAAGCAGGTTACAGCACAGAACGTGTATGTGGTCTCCTTCACTTGTATATACATGTAAACTTAGAAAGTAATCTAGAAAGATATATCCCATCTCTGGATGGTGAGATGATGGCTGATGTTTATTTTCTTCTTATAATGTCCTATATTTTATGAAGCAAGTATTTATTAGCTTTATAATTAAAAATAATAAAGTTGTTTCTGTTTTGGGATGGGGGTAATTTTTTGTATTTAAAATGAAAATACTCCTGGGAGGAGAAGGTGAAAACCTGGGGAGAGTAGATTGTTGAAAGTAGTAATAGGAGAAACCCCTCAAGGATACTGAGAAGGAAGGCCTGGAGCAGGAAAAACTGCCGAATTAGGTTGTAAAATCCTAAAGGTCAAGCTATAGATAAACTTCATCTGCCTCATGGCTCACCCTAGTCATGCCTTAACAAATTTCCTAACTGAGATAAATAATTTTCTTACACCACTGGCATGTTGCTTGAGGGCTGATGAGATGCAGGATTATCTACTAAGGGACAGAAGAGACAGAACCAGAATCTAGAGAGTCTGGCCAGGGCCCAGCTGTGAGTGAAGTAAAGTAGCCCAGGGCTTATAGTGAGGTGATTGGGCCTGGCTCACCTATAGACAGTCTGAGTGCAGAGATCTTTGGAATTTATTTTAAAATAGGTACACAGTGCTTACTGACCATTTCAGCATCCTTGAAGAATGTTTCTGTAGCCATTGTCCCTACTGTCATCATAAAGATGCATTTATCCACGTGGAGAGCTATTTTGGGCACTTTAAAAAGCAGGTTAATAAAGAAGGAATGGTTTCTTTTTCCTAAGAGCTTGCAGGTTATGAGAGAGAACTATTTAAAAGCTTACTTTATATAAACAGAAATGATAAAATGTAGCTCCTCATAATGATGTCCTGAATGGCAATGTGACGATCCAGTTGGTTAAAAACATCCCTTAACTGAATTCAGGTCACTAACTTTGGCCTTGACTCCCACGATAGCCCAAACTTTAGGAATATTGAGTACTAAATGCATCTGGATTAATTTGATAACCTATTTCAAATAGTAATGATGTAGAATTG
Source organism: Manis pentadactyla (assembly GCF_030020395.1). Lineage (NCBI taxonomy): Eukaryota > Metazoa > Chordata > Mammalia > Pholidota > Manidae > Manis > Manis pentadactyla. The sequence continues at coordinate 23,059,560 of NC_080026.1, forward strand.
TCATAGAGTTTTCCATCCAAGTCAAACTTTTTTTTTTCCAAAAAAAGACATTGTATTATAAGATTAAAAGCAAATAATTCAAGTGCTAAAAGTTACTTTCCCTGGAAAAATACTATTGTGGAGTTATATTTTTTTTCAATGCAGAGAGCAACAAAAGCAGGGGGAGGGTAGAAAAAGAACAGAAAAGTCAGTTTAAGAGATAATGTACTGCTTTTAAAGAACTTGAATGCCATTATTTTTCATCATTTAACTTTTCAAAGAACACTTTCAGCCTCCTTATTTGCATGTTTCATTGTTTTCCAGCCTTTATACTGTATGCTTAAAATGCAAATGGAATAATATAAGAATAATGAGAAGTAATACTTAGAAATATTCTGAGAAAATGTTAAAAAAGGACCTGGATTCCATCTGATTGTAAGGAGGTAAGACTTGGGAGAGCAGTCAAACTAGATATAATTTGATGTTAAGGTCTAAGTAGAAGGATCATTGCTATCCTCTCTCCTTTGTACTGTTGCAAATTGGTTAATATTTCTCTTTCATGGTTCCTGTGTTTGTTATCCATTTCTCCTGTTCTTCACATTAGGTGCCAATCAATCAGTTAACTTCAATTCAACGAACATTTATTGAGCACTTATTAACTAGTCATGCCAATCTGGAATATAGACTAAATAGTTCTTTATTAGGAAAATCAGGATTTGGCTAAGAGACAAACAAGGGGGAAACCTTTGCCAGTCTCTTGCTCCAGCTCCTTTGATGTCTGGCTGTCTATTGAGTGGGCCCAAAAATCAGACATCCTGAGTTCCAACCCTGCTCTGCCATTTCCCAATGTTACTTACCTTCTCTGTGCCACAGTCTTCTCATCCGTAAAATGGAATAATAACACCGTTCTCTTTGGTGGCTGTAATGACTGAGACAATGCAAATAAAGTGATTATAGAAACACTTCAGATGCTCTCTCTGTCGTTTGGCCTGTGATACAACAAAGGAAGTGTAGGGGAACCAATCATAAAGGTTTGCCTGAGACTGAGGGATTTTCTGGGACATGGTTCTTTTCAGTTTTAAAATGGAGATGGTGTCAGACAAATCTGGATGAACTGCCACCCTTGAGATAGAAGAACATGTATCCAGTTAGTCATAACCCCAAATTGAATCAACCAAATTGCATGCTGGAGGAACAGTTATAGTGAGGCATTGGGCAAGGCATGGCAGTTCCTTCAGGGAGAAGGAAAGAGCGCTCTCTGCAGTGGGAACTGAAGCAGCAAGGGCATGAAGGGGAGGCAGTGCATGGCCTGCTTGCGGAGACTTAAGCAAGCTGGTGTGGACGTGTGGGGGACACTTGAGAGAATGTAAAAGTTCAAGGTACAAAAATGTGTGGTTTGGCCAGATAAAACAAGGCCTTGAGTGTGATGCTTAGGACTGTGAATTTGTTCAGAGGTAATAGGGGGATTCCACCAAGGCGGATGGAGCAGAGGTAGAACATACGCCTTTGTTTAACCCCATGTTTCTAATCAGGAGCTTGTGTGGCCACTTCAAATACATAAAAATGAACAGTTTGTCTTCAGCTCTCATTTTTTTATTAAATAATCACATAATTTTCCATTGTGTTCAGGTATTTAAGGCTGCTCTCCTCATATGATAGTAGATCAAAGCTGTGAAGTCACCTTTGTCACCTTCCAACCTTGGGAGAATCTTTGATTCTTCCCTTTGCATTATCCTCCTTATCTAATCAGTGGCATGTGTTGCTTTTTGTCTTTCCAGCCTTATTTTCTTCTTCTCCATTCCCTAGCTTAGGTGCTAGTCACGTTCCTCTAGATTTCAAGAAATAATTATATGTAGTCCATGCTCCCAGTCTCTCCCTAGATGTAAATATTCATCCTGAATATTGTGCCCACTTAATCTTGTTAAACAGAATTTTTGTCATGTCACTTGCCTATTCAAGAATCTAGTATAGCTTCTTATTAACACCTGGATCTAGGCCACTTTTGTCAGCCTGCCTTTAAATATTTCTCTGTCAATGGGCCCCTCCCTACAAGTACTTGGGTTTCTCAGAAACCATTTATGCTATTCAGATCCACCTTCTTTTCATCGTTTTGTTTTGTTTCTTTTTCTTTAAAAATTTTTAATTGAAGCAAAATGCACAGAACATAAAATGTAGCATCTTAAACATTTTTAAGTGTACAATTCAGTGGTGTTAAATATATTCACATTGTTGTGCGACCACAACTCTTCATTAACTTTTCATCTCTTTTTGTCTTTAACACTAGGCCTTACTTTTACAAATCCAGCCCCTCCATCTGTCTCAAGCTGCTCACCACACATGGAATTGAGTTTCTTTTCCTTATCTCTTCCTGTTCAAATTCACAGCCAAACTCCAAGAAGAGAAATCCTATGTAAAGTATGGTCTGTGAAGAATAGGTGCTCAATACATGGTTCAAGTACTACTGTTTGTCTATTTTGTACTGTTATCCAGTTAGAGCTCATCTGTGGAGAACACTTAGTCATTCACAGCATGCAGGCCATCCCCTCTAATCCTCATGACAGGCCTGTAAGGTAGATACAGTAGATGCTCTTATGTGTAGTTTTCAGATGAGGAGCCCAAGAATGACCAAGGTCCTTGCCCAGGATGCTGCAGTTAGTAAGTGACTCAGCTGATAGAAGAATCCAAGTATTCTGACTCTTAACACAGGGCTCTTTCCACTGTTTCTAGCTGCCTCCTTTCTTTGAAGCTTATCTTGTCCCCCCAACAGGAGTGAAGGCCCTCTGAGAGCAGAAACTATTAGAATTGTCTTCAGCTCCCCTAGAGTGCATCTCTGTGTTGGGCACAAAGCTTTTGTTTCTTAGGTACTTGTGAGCATACTGGTAATTCCCTGCAGTATTATCTATGGCTTCTTCAAATATTTTCTATCATTTTATATATATTCCATGTGTTTCCTTACATAACTCTGTAGAAGAGACTTTAGGTCTCAATTCTTTTGGGTATATGAGAAAACTGCATCTCACTTGCTTCCCCCTAACACTTGGAAGAGGTCGTATGACAAGTTCTGGCCAACAGGTTGTGAGTGGTGGGGCCAGGGGTCTCTCCAGTCTTTTTTCTCTGGCCACCCAGTCATGTTTGAGATGATCAAACAATAATCAGCAAACAGATCAAAGGATCAGCGATTGCTACCCTACAGCTTGGACACCGGCTACCCTGGCCTGCCAGGGACTTTGTGTGAAACAATCAACTTGTGTCATATTAAAGCACAAAGATTTTAGTTTGGTTTCCTTTTTCTTTTTCTAACCTCAGCAGAATCTACCTTATCCAGTTAATACAAAATGGAAATATTTGATGGCCAGCACATTAGTGTTTCAACCCCCAAGAGTTGCCCTGGAAAAATAATAATCTTAATTTACTCAAGGGCCCAGAGAGGTTTAAAGAACGGCCTTGAGCCATTCCTCAATCAGTCTCTTAACCGAGGTTGGTGATCTTTTCCCACATCCTTAAGGACTATTGTAAAAAATATAAATCAGGTGCAGAAAAATGCAGACTAATACTCCAACCTGCTCTCTTTCTATGTCCTCTGGCTTCAGCCCTCCCCTCCACCTCACCTCCATCTCCCTTTTTCTGGCTGTTTTCCTCCTCAACTACCAGCTGGAGCCTTTACCAGGGCAGGCTGTTTATCGTCGTGCTGCCCGAGCAGCCGCAGCCTGCACAAAGATCCAGCTGAAGGGCTAGAATGGGTACGAAAGAGAGCTCTGTTCATCTTGTGTGGCCCCCTGAACCACTATCTCCTACCCTTGCCCTGTGTGAGTGAGGAAGAGATTTAGGTCAAGCTTGCCGTCTTTCTAAAGAGGAGCATGTTTCAGAGAGAGAGACAAAGAAAGAGCGATAATCTCGTAGTTTCAGTCCAATGACATAACTACAGCTTTTCCTGGCTTCCATTTAAATCCTTTCCCAATCAAATCAATTCTTATTAATAATTCCAAATAAAGTCTAGTTACTAGAATTTAGGGTCTTCTTTCCATCTTCTAAATATGTAGACTTTTATATAACTTTATTTCCCTAAGGTTATATATGTTCATGCACACACACACATACACACATATGTCTTACATAATATATAATATATGAAACTTTATGTACACGCAGTATATATTATTTTAGACATTTTTCTTTTCTTTTTTGTAAGTTTTATCTGCTTTTGGGGGAATCTATGTGGAGGGGTTATTGAGACACTGAGTCTCAGACCCAGACTAATTTTTTGGTATGAATTAGCATGGCCTACCAGAAACTTACCAATGTTTCTTTGCAGCATTACAAAGTTGAACAGATTATTCAAATCATATTTTAACCTCACATTTACAACTATTAAGAAAAAGCTGAAAGGGAGGCTGAAAAGATATCCCTGAGGGAATTTTCATTGCTGAAATAAAAGATACCAATAGACTTACAAAAAGTTCCATAAAACAAATGGGAAAAAAATGTTACACTGAAGATACAGATAATTTGGGAAGCTGCAGCCATCTGGTTATGGTCAAAATAGCTGCTTCTGATGTCCTTAGATGGTACAAATTACTGGCAGACCTCAAAAACCAAAACAGGAATCCATTTTGAGATCAGATTCCTTTCGCCTTTAAAACATGTTTACAAAGAAATCAAGATCAGAGGAAACAGAGCAAAAACTGAAGTGTGGAGAGAACATATCACCAAAGACTTACTTAATTTGGACAGTGGTTAACATGAGCTGCATTTGGATGAGAAGGCAGGTGGCTGTCCAGCCCCGCCCAGGTCATTCATTTGACTTTTCCACGTTACCATGGCCATTAGTGCCCCCAGCTTCCCACCCAGGAGCTGGCTGGTCGTCTCGTAGGGGTGTGTTACCCTTACCCTTACTCAGCTGAAATCAAGAGACTTTTTCTGGTAACGGGGCACATATGACTCAGTTTCCTGCAGGCTCCACAAGCAATGTGTGGGTGGGGGGGGGCACTTTGCAGGGTTTGAGCCAGGAGCCTGGGAACTTCATTTGTAAGGAGCAATATTATGATTTCAGCACTCAAAGTTAAGTGTATTCTGAATTTATAATTCACAGGTCAATGAAACCTTCACATACCAGTCACATTACTGAGCTGCTGCTAGCAGCCTATGAAGGGGTTGCCCACTGACTCATCCTCCCTGCAGTCACTACATTCCTGACCACTCAGCACCCTCAGCTCCCCACTCCCTGCACATGGTCCCTGGCTGCCTGAGCACAGCACTTTCTTTCCCTTGTATTTAAGCCTGGACAGTCTTTCTTGCCCATCAAATCTTCTCTCTTCCCCCTCACCTTCCTTTTCAATTTCCAGGACTGGCCTCTGCTCTGGTCCCCACTTTTATTTCCTGTTCCAGCAGTCTGTGAAGTCAGAAACTAAGGAATTAAATAACTTCCTGAAAATACTTGTTCTTCAGTAATGGGGAGGGGAGGATGAGGAAGAGGGAGGTTGGTGTTCTTGTATGTGAAAAAATAATTTGCATACTTCAACAGACAATTTATACATGCTATTTACACAGATTTTAAAAAATAATTTAAAAATGTTTTTGGAAAGCACTTCTCTTTGGTAAAAATAAGTCAGAGTAATTGCCTAGAATATTGAAGAAAAGAGCATTTACCTTACGTTGGTTACATGCATACTGTTTTTTGTTTGGTCCTCACATTGTTCAAAACACTGAAACTTCATTTTATGTCTTCAACTGAGAGGGGAATTGAGACACAATTTGTGTAAATAAAGTTAAATAACCTTAATCAAACAAGTACTAAATGGCATACCAGATATTCACTTGCGACTTTTCTGGGGGCCACTTCAAAGAGACAGATACTCATTCTCTAGGTAGGCTGAGATTGAGGCATCCTCAGAAACTCTTGGCTTGTGAATAAGGAAAAGAATTTTGCATGTGTCAAGACTCCCTGACAGAGAAAGCCAATAGTTATTTCAGAATGAGTCTTAAGTGAACAGTCTCAAGGGCAGATACTCAGGTTTGTGGATGTTGATTTGCAATGAAGTTGCTCTATGTGGCTGTGCTCGTGGGTAAATAACAACAGGGTCTTAACCATAGATGGTTAGTGCTTCTCCTGAGTAATACCCAGGAGATCAGTCAAAACTGAAATGATTTTAACAAATTTTGAGCTGATTTTTATCTGAAAAATTGTGTCTGTATTAGTTAGGGTGGGCTGCCATAAGGCTAGACCCTCAAGATGAAAATACAGCTGAGAGAATAAAATAGTCAATAGTTCTGTATATCTTTCTATGTTGGCAGATAGTAATTACATTGCTTGGGGTGAGGATTTAATAATGTATATAATTCCTGAATCACTGTGTTGTATACTTGAAGCCAATATAATATAGTATATCAACTATACTTGAATTAAAAAAAAGGATAAAAAAGAGAATAGACCCCCAAATAGATTATGGCTAAAACAAAACAGAAGTTTAGTTTTTGCTCACATGATATACTGGGTAAGTGAGCAGGTTAGATTCCTCTCTTATGAAGTCATTTAAGTGCCTGGGCTAATGAAGGCTGTATCATCTTCAACATGTGGCTTCCATGTGCTTAGCTGGTGGGGGGAAAGTGCATAGAGAAGCATGCAGGGGAGGGGGCCTTATGGGCCAGACCTGGAAATGGCAAAGGTCACTTCTGTGCACATTCCATTGGCGACATGGCCACATCTAACTGCAGAGGAGGGTGTTCCCAGGAAGAACATAGCTTATAGTGGGCAGGCATCTCTTTATCAGTCAATGACCTGTAGGAATAGACATATTTCATTCAAAGGATTAATTTTCTCAAAAAGGTTTAAAAAGGAGCTCTCTGTTTCCAAAGCATTCTAATAACTGTGACTTCATCCAAGGAAAAATACTTATTTTAATATACAAGGTTATAAAACTTAAGCATTCTGTGTTGCCTGGCTCTGTCTGCTCTGCACCCAAATCAGACAGGAACAGTATTCTGTCTTAATTCCCCAAGACAGTCATTTAATATCCTAAGGCTGATACTTAGATTTTTAGCAAAGTGTTTAATAAAGCTTTACTTAATTCAATATATTATCACTGAAAACATTTATTTGACTATATATTTGTGTGTGTGTGTGTGTGTGTGTTTTCTATCATTGAAATAGGGGCCTGTTCCCAGGGAATGACCTAACCATGAATCTAAGTCATTTGTTTTGACTCTACACCCTTTAAGATCCACTCATTGTTAAAATGAGCATGATATATCTCTTTGAACTTTTCTGGCTCTTGAAAATGAATAAGTTCACCCTGGCTGGGTAGGCAGTACGAGTAAGAGGACTTAAAATGACTTAATGACCTTGTTCATTACTAGCCTTACATTGTATTTAATCTGAGGGTGGGCCCTTGCTGCTGCATGACTTGCAAAACCAGTTATGTTTTATACAGAATGACTTTGTTCCTCTAAAATCAGAGGTGAAGTCTTTGTGTAGGCCAATTAGGTGGGTAAAAGGGCAAAGAAAACAAAACTGCTTTGGATCCAACTTGATTATGTAGGTTTATGAAGAATAGTGAATACTTTCGATAACTGAAACATGCAGATAATCCCTAAATCTCACTCTACCCATTTGTTTTAATCACTTCCTCCATGGGTCTGGTACCAGGCGCCTCAAATCAATCACTTTGTTTTTCCTTTTTCCCCTGCCTACAGCCCCCTTTTGTGCTCATTCTTCTGAAGGAGGATCTAACAAAAGGTTCTTGTAGTAAAGATGTGAGAAGCTGGGTAATCCATAAACTGTAAGAGGTCCTGGGCAACTGAGGGTTGACAGCAAATGATCTTTTCTTATTACTGGATTTATGGCACAAAACAGAATAGGGAAATGGATTGGGAGCTCTGAAGCCAAAGACCTTGGTGCAAATCTCACTGCTACCGTTTACCAGCTTTGTGATTTCAAGCAATTATGTAACTTCTCTGAGCCCTAGCTTCCCCATCTGCAAAAGGAGACTGAGTTGTCCCTTTCTCATAGAGTTTTAGTAAGCATCCAATGAACTCATGGCATTATATTCTGAGTCTGGTGCCTGGCATGCTGTAAGCACTTAATCAATTTTAACTGTAATGGTTTTCTATGGAAAATCGGATGTCCCTTTCTTCCTTTCATGTTCCACATCCTTCTCTATTCCTTGTCAAAACCAAAGGAGCATATATTGTTAAGTTCCTCAACTCAGTGCTGTTTGAGCCGTTCATGTAATTGCCCACCTATGCCCTCTGTGACCTTAGGGCTGAAACAGCTTGGTGGTTCAGAGCAGCTCTTTCTTCTCAGCTCTATTTTGTTCTTGATATAGCTGTTCTATTCACACACCTTGCAATCTGTGAAGTTAAAATTAACCTATTTGCCAACCTGCGTCTCAGTGAGAAACTGAAAAATTACACCTTCTCTACGCACTAGACAGTGTTTTCTAGTGCATCTTTGATGAAGAATATGTTAAAGGAAGAGATGGCTTAAGGGAAAAGACTGGGTTCTATCTGTGCTTAGTTTATTTCCTTGGAAGAGTCCTCTGCAAATGTCAAAAGCTGGATTGAGAGAACAGGATGTGACATGGAAGTCGCTCAGTTGCGTCTCCACACACGTTTTTGAAATGGGGAATCAAAGTGTGCCAGTGTAACTGTCAGATTTGGGCATATGGAACAATCTAAGGAATCTGACTCTTTCCAGTAACAAGTTTAGCAACTTCCTTTTAAGAGAGAGAAAGAAAAACACTCACTGCATTTGCAACCAATGGTTATCTTCAGACAACTGTTCGAAGGAGTCCACTTTTTCATTTTGTATCTGAACTGACATTTTTCTGACTTCAGGAAAAAGGAGTGCAACTGACCTGGATGTTGCCCCTCTCTGATCTTAGGTCCACCAGATTACCTGGTGGTCTTCTGCCTCCCTGTTATTTCAGAGCCATGGTAGGTGGCCAAGGGTGAATTTATTTGCCTTGACCTTGTCTTGGAGGGCAGCTGGCTGTCATCTTTTGTCTCCAGGATAGCTTGGACCATTGCACTAGGCTGCACAGTATGTACACACTTCTCTATTATTTCCTATCTCTTTCAGTGGGCCATTGTGAGATATTCTTAGTTCTCTCAGGATTTATCTCCCGTTTCTCTCCCCTCCTTCTCAAGAATTCTTAGAGACTTGGGAAGTCCAGGTTTTAGAGACTAGATTCAGTGGGCATGTGACACAGACTCTGGGGAAGACGGAGTGGTCTTCAAGGCCTGGAACAAAGAATTCCTAAGCCATCAAAAAGCTACCTGAGACCAGACCCTTAGAGATACAGTAGGAGGAAAATAAGAGTTAGAAATAGCCTCTTCCTGCCTGGCACAGTGAACTGAAAATCAAGGTCAGTAGGCATCTATATGGTGGGTAGCCTGAAGTATTAGGTATAACTCTCTGCCCTGAAATATCCTATTAATATCTGCAAGTTTACCACTAGTGATTCATTCCTTTGGCTCTACAGATGTTTTAGTTTTTAAAAGGTCTCCTTCTACATCTGTCTGGGAAATAGAATTTTAAAAGTGCTCTCACATATATGAACTTAAGCCTCAAAAACCACTGTGTGAGTTCAGTACTGTTATCATTCCCATTTTACAAATGAGAAAGCTGAGGCATAGAGGCATTAGCCACTTGGCCAAGATCCCTAAGCTGAGAAGTGGTGGAGCAAGAATTTGAATCCAGACAATCTAACTCCAGAGCCCCAGCTCTTAGCCCCATGCCCTTTTGTCCTATACTAACAGCATTAATTCCTATTTTGCTAGCTCTAGCACTTAACTACTATTGTAGAAACTACACTCTAGACAGTAACAGGATGTTGTGCTCACCCTCATCTCCTTCAGGCAATTCCCAGAGACTGTCTGGTAGGTGTGGACCAGTGGGTACTGGTGTAACACATGGTACCACAAAATTCTTTTCTCCTGTTCTTATATCTCCTCAAAACTTTCTTGCTGCTCCCTCTGTATTATAGCAGTTTAACTCAAGAATGCTATGTTCTTTACGGTCCTCAGTGAGCTGAACCCTTGTGGTGGTCCATATTGAAGGGGTAGGATTTTCTGGAACGTGAGACATTGGGGTTTAAGCAGTACTGTGCTGTGCTCAGCTGTAGCGGACATCTGGCACCTGGGATTGTCTCAGAATCCCTTTGCTAAAAACTGCCATCTCCCCTTCCCCTCATCCTCATAGTTATCACCAAGGGAGCAATAAACACCTGAGTATCTTTCACGTCTCCATTCCCAGGCCCTACCTTGCAGGTCCATCCTGGAAAATGGACCAATTCCAGCAATCCTCCCTTTGGCCTCATTGACTGGCCCAAGCTCCCATTCAAGCTGGACCAATGAGTCCTTTCCTTGGCTAGACTGGGGGACAGAGAGAGCTTAAGGGCAGCCTCTTCATAGGACTTAAGTCTGTAAGATGTTCAGTTTAGCAACTGTCAAAGTCATGTATCCTTTCATTTGAAGAAAATCATTCTGCAGAGGGAGAAGATGGAGTGGACAAGCAGAGAGGCAGGAATGAGGAGCAGAGTAAAAGCCCGGTGTGAACCTGAGACCCTGGTTCCAATGATTTCCCAGGTTCAGTAGCATCCCTGCTCTTCCATCTCTTATTGTTCTTTCCTTTCTTGAATATCACGAGCCAACAAAGTCTCATATCTGCTCAAGCTGATTTGAATTGTGCTTTTGTCACTTGCCACTACAAAAAATCTAAAAGTCCAGCAGGTGACAGTTTCTGGTTTGAGTATTTTGATACTTGTTTGCGGTTATCTCTCCTTTGGGCTTTGACAAGGGGTTGCTGGCCATGCAGAGAATTTTCCATGAAATACTCTCTGAATTTCTACCCTCCTCCTCCTCCCCACAATATCACAATTAGTTCCTTAAGCCTAAGGCTGATGATTTGAAGTATTCACTTACATATGCATATACACCTGGGAAAAGAAATACCTTAAACCAGTATCAGCTAAAAGCCATTATCTGTAGACAGACTCGCTGACAGTCAGCTAAGAATAAGAAATGAAAACTGGTAGGAAAGATGCAGAACTTTGAGGTGCAAGTCAGGGAAATGGAAGTCAGAATTTGTCAAGGACAAGTCTTACTTTGTGGCTGTTCTCCTAACATTAGCATGGCCTATCCAGACATGCGTATGTGTGTTGTGCTTTTCCTATTGAGAATGTGATTGAATTAAGACAAAATATATATTCTGTGCTCTCCTTGACTATAGCCCAGGCGACTGTTGTTTATTTTATTGGACATACTTTGAGTTTGGACCTTTCAAAACTTAATATTTAGAAGTTCCAAATAGGATGCAAATTGGTAATATGTTCTTTTTGAACTAAAGCCTCTGGAACTTTAAAAGAATCAGATTAGAATAATGCAAATCTATATTCCGCATCATAATTTAGCATTCATGGAACTGGGGAAATGGCTGGTGTTAGGAATCCCGCAAATAAGTACTTTTGATTTTCTCCTGGGTTGCTAATCAGCCTGTGTAAACTAAATCTTGGTTGCTTTCTCTTGGAGATGGATGGGAGAACAGAACAAAACGTAGCTATTCTGATTTTTACTTCCTTGGTGTCTCCTCCTGGGTGGTCCAGTTTTTTTAATTATGGAATTTAGAAAATTGAGCTCTGATGAGCAGAATCGTCCAGCTACTTAGTGATCTTCTAACTGCTGGGACAGTGCTATTTCCAGGTAAGATAGAATTTTCCTTAGATCTGTTGACCAAATATCAAAGCTAAATCTGTTCATTCTCCATTTGTTTCCCTTTGCTCACCTTTCAAGGCAGACCTAACATTTTTGCTAATGTTTGATCCCCCTCTAGGATCAAAGGGCTTGACCTGGGCTAGCAGGACTTGGGAGTCAAGGGGGATTGCGTAAGTGGGATTGGCTCACTGACTGCCAAAGGCAGAACCAAGGGAGCACTTAAGGCTTTTCTAGATGAAGATCTGATGTCCAGCCCAAGCCAAAATTTTTATCTATAGGACATGAGTGGAGATAGAAATGACATGGCCATGGGTTGTAGGATGAAAACCAGTGAGAACCAGAAAGTTAGGAAGGAAGGTCTGGACGGCAGAGCTGAAGGAAGTGCCTGAAGTCTTAGAGCACCACTGGAACCTTCCTTCCTACCTCCCCGTCTCCGCACCCCTGCTTGAGGATGTGGGCGGATTGATTGATCTGGACCCACCAGAACTTTGGTTATTAAATTAAACAGATGTTCTACTTTATCAGAAAAACTGTAATTCCAGATGGTATTTTTGGCTGAATATTTGTCAGTCTTGGTTATCCCCTGGTTGTAAAGCCCAGTGAGGGATGGCATGGTCATACTTGAGAAGCCTTCTTATATTTACGGGTCTATTATGAGCCTAATAGATGTCACTGATATACAATCAAAGAGCTAGAAAGTGTGAAAAGCAATACTTCTACATATCTCAAAGAATGTGTATTTTTGTGGCAAGTTCTTGATATGCTTTCATGCAAATAATTTATTATTAAAATTCTCCCACCCTTCAGTCTGAAAAATTGGTGTTGAAATTAAAATGATAAGTCCCTTGAGAAAAGCACTGGGACAGAATAGTAGAAGTATGAGTTTTGTGTCTGCACAAAACTAATTTATCTGTTCCCTGTCTGAATAGGGAAGGGTATGGAATGAGGAACTCTGTAGGGAGGAAATCAGAGTTAGAAAATTCATTCATTTTTCTTCTTATTCTGCATTCCTGATTCCTCCTCCTCCAGTTGACCTGAACTCAGATTTTAACATTTTTGAAGCTGTGAATTATACATATATTTCTTGGAGTAATGTAATACACAAAAATGGAAGTGTCTTAAACTTACATGACACATGATGAAAGCGTAATGTATTGTCTTTGTTCAGTTGGTTAGGATGAAGGTATGGTCCTAATTTGAGGAAAGTGAGTGGGCTGATGCTGTGCCCTCGCTAAGTTCCTCTTTGCCACTGGTACAGCACCAAGCATGTGCTCGCGCTGCCAGCTCATCTCATTTCATTACTGACATTTTCAGTTCCCCTTATCCAAGCATACTTTCCAAGTTCAGTGCTTTGCCTGTAAAACTTTACAAAACTGTGGTCACAAATAAAGAGGAGATTAGGAGGGAGTTTGGGGGATGGAAGTGAAGGGTTTGCCGCCATGACCATCCCGGGGGTCAGGGTAGGTGGGTGATAGAAAACCAGTGCCTGTGATCCTGGGTGGACCATTTAATCTCACAGACTGGTGCAGACAAGATCTGGTTGAGATGATTGTTGTGGGTATCACTAAGGGAGACACTTGCCTTCTCCCCCCATCCACGATCTCCCTGGGGCTCCGCCTGTTTTCTGCACAGCAGAGAAGCACTCTTCCCCAACACTGCGCATGCCCCTCCCCACAACGCGGGGAGTCCAGGGCAGCTCTGGGTACCTCCCTGAGGCACCTCCAACTGTGCAGGCAAGACTCCAAAGCACTAGGAAAACCTGCCTCCCTGGGCACTTTTCTGGCTGTCCATGACACAGTGTTCCCCAAACCAGTATTTCATTTCTTCCTTATCATTTTTTCTTGATGGAAGGGGTAGGGTTAGGGGATTCACCTGCAACAGTTTCTTCACTCTGGGTGTTCCGGACTCTTGCCTCTGTGTCCTGTGGATGTTCAGCCTGGTGTGAGTAGGTGTTACAGAGTTTTCAGAGGATGAATATCCAGGGCGGATTCCATGGCTCACTGATGACATCAACAAGTCAGGCTCTTTCCATCTCCTGCTCCATAATTCTTGGTGTGTTGGCATTTGGTTCTTGTGCTGGGCACTTCATAGCCATAGGCGGCTGCTGCAGCTCCTGGCTACATGGCTATGTTCAGAAGCAGAAAGGAGAGTGGAGAGGGGTAGGTAGCAGGAGAAGTGGCATAAGCTAATCCTCTGCCTCTTTCTGCCTCTATATCTACCTCTGTCTCTTTCTCTACCTCTAGATAGACAGACAGATATATAGGTAGATCTAGATATATGGATATAGTAAAAGGCCCCAGAAGACTTTCACTCATATCTCATTGACTAACATGGTATCCTATGCTACCCATAGGGCAAGAGTCCATCAAAGTTAGTATCTGGCAAAGATTAATGGGATTGCTAGAGGTGGCTTAACTAATCATGATTCAAGCAAGGGGGGCTGAACACATTGCTAATCTGCACAAAATGGCCATTCTATTGGCATGGAAAAAGGGGTGGATGGCACTGAGGGCCAGCCAACAGTCCTGCCACACTGACGGAGCCATGGCTTTATTAGTTTCCTGTTCCACACTGTCACAGGGGTGTGACTCATTCATGTTGAGGATCTTCCTTCCCAGTTCTAGAGAATGAATCATGTCATGAGTGATTTCGGCTAATCTGGTCACCCAATTCCTCTTGCCAGTGGTTGGGTTAAGCATGGAAGTGTGGCACAATTTTGGCCAATGAGATGAGAGAGGGTTGGGCAGGGGGCTTCTGGGGAAATGTGTTTCTCTGACTGCAAGTGACACATGGGGGTAAAGAGTCTTTTCCTGGTGGACATTGGCATATACAGTTGTGATGACTGCTGCTACGGTCATGAGGGGAACCACGTAACAGGCTTCAAAAGGCAAAACGGAAAGACAAAAGTTCATGGGGCTTAATGACATCACTGGCTGAATTAACCATCCCTGGACACCCCTAATGATGAACTTCTTGTTTTATGAGATAATAATTCTTACTCTTTAAGCTGTTCTGAATCATTTTTTGTTATTTTCAGTCCAAAGAATCTCAAGACAAGAGGCAAGGGTTATTAATTAAATCAGCTTTCCAAAATGTATAACTCAAAATATTATTATTCTCTGGATACGCTCTCCAACATGAAGTAATCCATAATCAAATAAATATGGGATATTTGAAAAGAGTATGTGGTTGTGGAAATTAATGATCAGATTAACATTTCAAAAGTTTGGTGCAAAATGATTCTTAAAGAGAATCTTTGCCTTGGTTTATAGTCTTACAGCTCCCATTTAAGAGGGGAGTTAAATAAATAGTATGTAGGTAAGAGGAAATTCTTTGAATAGAAAATATATTTGGTGTAGTAATCCCCTCTCCTCACAACAAATCCATTAAAACTCTCCTCCTGTCCACCCCTTGGGCTTTAATCTATCCTTAGCACTGAGAAATCACTAGCAGGACTCCTGTTCTTCACAAGTGTCTTAAAAATGGTACATTGTCTCCTTGTAAAGACTAGCTGTCAGTGATGGCTGCACAGGCCAGTTGCCCTGACTGACATGGTGAAGTGGCATGGTGAAGTGTCTTCCTGTTTGTTAACAAGCATTGATAATTGGTCACCAACTTTGAACCCCAAACTCTGTGAAATCTGAAGAAATCCAGATATAAGACATGGTCTATATATTCGTTTTACAGGGATGCTATAAAAAATTACCAAAAACTGATGTCTTTAAGCAACAGAAATGTATTCTCTCAGTTCTAGAGAGGTTACAAATCTCAGGTCAAGGTGTTGACAAGGGCTTTATACCCTCTGAAGGCTGGGAAAGAATTCATTCTTGCTTCTTCTAGCTTCTGGTGGCTGCTGGCAATGCTGGGCATTCCTTGGCTGGTATCAGCATGACTCTGCCTCTGTCTTCTTGTGGCTGTCTTCCCTCTGTGTCTCTATGTCTGCCTTCTTATGAGGACTCCAGTCATTGGACTACTCCCCTCCCTAATCCAATAAGATCTCATCTTAACTAATTAGATCTAGAAAACCCTATTTCTAAATAAAGCCTCACTCTGAATTTTTGGATGGATGTAAATTTTAGGGGGGTCACAATTCAACCCAACATAGTCTGTGGTTGAAGAGTGCACTCAGGTTGGGTTTCCTCCAAGTTCTGTTACTGACAGTGCCATCCTTTCAGTGGGAGGCACCTTGCTCAGAGAGAAGAAGGTGGTTATGTGTCTGGAAGGATCAGAGAAAATGTGTGGATGAGGTGGAACTTGAATGGAACCTTGAAATATGGCTGGAATTTAGCCTGATGGAAGGGACAGAGAAGAGTGTTCTGGATCATGGAGATGGGAAAAATTCGTGAGCGAGGATTATGAATCAATAGCTCTAAGAAAATAAAACAACCCTGAACTGCTCACTTAGTCACTCAGGATGTGATTCCTGAGGACACGTGGTCAGGGCAGTGTAGCTGTACCACTGAAAGGCCTAGCGTCTTCTGCATGGCTGGGAAGGGTGGACGTATGGGAAGGAGATGTGTGTCTGTATGGAGGATTGAGTACTGAGGAATTTCCTTTATGGACGAATATTGGTTGTCTGTCTCCTCACAAGAAAGAAGTTAGGGATAATAGCAAGAAAGGATTATATACTTTAATCATAAAAGCCTAAGACAGAAGATGGGTAATGCCCACTCAAAGTAAACAGAAGACCAAAGTTGTAGGTCAAATTTAGATGTGGAGTTTTTTTGGCTTAGATCCAGGCGAAAATTTACAATCATGATCATTATTTTCTACAATTTCTTTTTTAGTCGGCATTCTGTCTTTTGAAGTCATCTTCAAGGTTTGTACACCTGTCTAAATGTATCCCTCAAATGTCCCCTTAACTCTTTGTTTATTGCTTACTAAAGACCTTGTAACATTGCTTGGAGGCTCCAACTATCAACCGCAGTCATTTTAAAGTAACTACAGCCTGGCTCCACATGCAAACATTGCTAGGGAAGACTGCTCTGCTTCATCCAGAGCCAGCCGAGGATTTTACTTCCTTTCCCTTTATATAGCTTCTTTTCCCTATATATAGATCAAACGGTTTTTAAAAGTATCTCTAATTCCTGGTCTTCAAAGTCTGCTGGAGCAGCCCTAAAAATTGTCTCCAGAAATAAGTTTCTATGCAGCCTACTAATTTCAATCAGCCATCCCAAAATTTACAAATGGTGTTTGCTGCAAAGTGACATTCTTTTCCTTTGCCACAACCACACCTCTTGGTCCAAGGCACTTTTGACCACTGTTGCCATCCACAATGTTCTTGTATAGCACTGGACTTTTTACCTGTAACCAGCCTTCAGATCATATGGGAATATGCTGCTGGCCTATCACTAGTGTCTTTAATAAATTTCATCCTATTTAGATGGCAGACCTATTTAGAAAACCGATAAATTTGCTTATTTTCCTATTTTCTGCAGAATGGGATCAAGACACACTACCCATATTTAAATTGATGAAGCAGAACAAAATGCAAAAGTATTTGGTGTTTTAAGTAAAGACAGAAATAACCTACATGACAGTTAAAGAGAAATGATTAAAGGTGGGTATGTCCAGGGGCAGGGCACAGACACAGATGATCAGAATGGAGGCTGGGTGTAACCACGTGGTACAGTTATCCTAGCGTTTACTGAGGCCAGTTGCCTTTTCTAGAATGTTGGTATTGCCTGATTTCTCTCCGGCTCTGGGTCAGTCAGTCTGTTAGTTATTATGTGATGATGGGCTGCTGGAAAGTGAGGTGTCTTACTTCCTAGAGTGCTGAGTGAATTTCCTCTTTGAAGAAATCTTTTACTTCTATGATCATTTTACATAGAAACCACACAAGGGGTCTTCCTTGTTTATTAGTTTGAAAATGATCCTAAAGCTTTTCAGAGAAGAACTTCAGAAAGCTTCTGGCAGATCATCTTTCCTTTCACAGAGGTTGAAGAGATATGAAAAACTTGACAAAATCAGAAGTCGGTAATAATGCATTTTAGCTGAAATTAGTACAGAAACTACTTGGAGTGTGGGGCCTTCTAAAGAATTATTAAGGGTGTTTGAAGAGTGTTGGCTAAAATGTTGAATCAGGGTTCAGTGTTCTCTTAAGATCAAGAGAATTGTATATTGTAAGTTCTCTGAGGTCAGGAACCAGGCCTGTCATATTACAGCGTAGTTAGCACCTTGCTAAGTCACTGGCAGAATAATTAGCCCTCAATAAATACTCAGGGTGACTGACTGAATAAATGAATGACAAAATGAGTGCCTCTGAGATCTGAACAGATTTGGATCTCACTGGTAGATGGAAAGGACTTGAAATTCCACCTTTAGGAATTCATTCCTTTGTTTCAAATACTGCCATTTCCTTCTCATGTCTCTGCTGAAACACAAATGCTTCTGAGGGAGGTCATATACTAGACCTCCAATATCTCCAATAAATTTCATGATGTTTTAGAGTGAGTGAGTTTATCAAATCATGATGCCATGAGGTTTTCATGAAAGGGGAGAGAGGCTAAATGGAGATAAACTGTTGCAGAAAGGGAGGCCAGAACAGGAGACCAATTTGGCTGATCCAAGTTTTCTTTCCTAGGATTGGTCTTATGAGAACCCTGACCCAGCTGTTACAGTTACTCCTGGGAGCACCTGTAGCTTTGGGAAGGTAGCACAAATTAGGGAAAGAGGAGGAAGGTAGTTGGAGAGTGGTCTTTTAAAAAATTCTAGTTTTTTATTAATAATATGTATTTATTACTCAGGCAACATTTTTCCCAGCAGGCAAATTATAACTAACAACATACAATTTTAAACCCACATTCTTTTTGCCAAAGGCCTCAGTCATAACAGGTGTTATTAAGGGTAATAAGTACTTGAAGAGTAAGAAAGAACAATTCTTTTATTGGGACGTTTGTGGAAGGTCCAGTCAATGCAGTTATGAATTATGTCAAGTACCTTATTTTTCAGCTCTCAGGGAAGACCATGATCTGTAAATAATTTTATAGTGCCTGGGTAATGGATGAATTCTCATAGATAAAACCAAAACCCTTAGTCTTATGGATGATTACGCCCTTGAAGTTAATAACATGGGTTTAAAGAAAATGGATATTTACATGTAGGAGTTGAAACAAACACTGCGTGTCCAGCCTATGGTGCCACATGCGATTAGGCTCCTGAGAAGAGAGTGAAACGTGGTATGTTTTCAGCTTCGAATAGGGTGTAAGGACAAGGAGAGATGTGAGCCAGATGGCAGCCCTTCTATGAAGCAAAGCTCTGAAAGTGCCTTGTAAGAGCACCAGCTCCTGAAAGAAGGCTTCTGGGGCCACTGTTGTTTTTGCTTTCTCCCTGGGCCTGGGTTTCTGGGCTGTATGGAACTGCGAGAGGAACAGGGATGGTGCGCTGGTCAGGTCCGTCATGTCCGGCACTTAGAGCCTAAAGTTTATGTGACCACTGTAATAGTAATTTATTGTAGGGACAATTATTGGTTTTATAAATAGACACTCTTTACTCAAGTTATAAAGTCTTGCCTTTAGACCAAAGGGCCATACAATCTTACTGGCAACCAATTTAAGTTCACATGGTGCCATTCATTTCTTTAGCACTTTGAGTGCCTACTGTGTGCTCCATTCCAGGGCTGGATATGCTGTTGTGAACAACACCAACAGGGTCTCTGGATTCTTAGAGCTTGAATTTTAGTGGGGGTGACACAATAAACAATAAATGCATAAGTACAGAGGTAACATTGGAGAAATAGTTCCTACCTTGGAGAACTATTTCTATGTAATTGGAGAGACTAATATATCAGCATATGCTTATCAGATAAATATAGACATACAGTATCCATGACTTAGAGGACCTTTGTGGGTCTCTACTTGATATTCACTTTGCCCTGCAAAGGGCCATTTACAATGTAGTCCTTAGACTTCAGGTCGACTCAGGTGTCCTGGAAACTGTTTTTGGTTATTGCCCACCCCTTTTTGATGGTCTCATCACTTACCTTACTGAAGCAATTAATATTATGATGAAATAGATCACCATCACATAGTGACCGACGGCTAGCTTGCTGTTCTACTACAGAAAGTGACAGTATCTGAGACCAGGCTTCACTGTGGCTAAACCATTCCCATTTTTCAGCTCTCAGCTCAGATACCATGTCAGAGTAGCCTCTGACCACCCCCAGTTGTCCTTTATCTCCTTGGTTTATCCCAGGGTGTTTCCAAACAAGAAGATGAGGTAAGAAAAACATGCAAATAACCATGAAAAGAAGGCAGAAAGTGTAAAATACTGCAAAATAATTACAAATAGTATTATGTAGATTAAGTGAAAAAAGAGGTCACTTATCTTTTCTTAGTTTGTATTTAA
Organism: Manis pentadactyla; assembly: GCF_030020395.1. Classification (NCBI taxonomy): domain Eukaryota; kingdom Metazoa; phylum Chordata; class Mammalia; order Pholidota; family Manidae; genus Manis; species Manis pentadactyla. The sequence goes on from NC_080026.1 coordinate 23,079,594, forward strand.
AAGAATTCCATCTTTGTAGAAGATTAAACCTTGTGTGTGTGTGTATGTGTGTGTGTGTGTGTGTGTGTGTGTGTATCTTTGAATCAGTGGACAAGAAAATAAAGGTCCTGAAATGTTAACAAGATTTATGAATGCAGGAACAAGGTCTTATAGAGGCGATTGAAATATGTGACAAGCATTTGCATTTCAGAGTAGTGATGAGCTATTTGTATAGATTGATGTGGCTAAAAATTAGACAAGGCATATTAAAAGCTGAGATCATTCAGGCTTAGGAGCAGTGGAATACGAGCAATTATGAAGCAGTTAAGCCATTAAATAAAACTGAAAATCTTGTGAACTGCCAGAGCAAAAAGGCGCCTCCCTGTGACTAAGAGCTTTATCACCAACATTCTCTTCTCAAAAACATAAACGTTGGGAAATGTTGGTGCCAAGGGCGTTGGAGAGGCTCTTTAAAGGCAAACCATGTCACATGGTGCTTGGGACAGCAATCTGACGCGGAGAAAGCTATCTCTTACTGGGCATACAGTTGTGTGAGCAGAATGTGGGGATAAAGCGATTAAGGCCGGCTTTTTGGTTTGGGGCGCATATGGGATCTGGATAATACAGAGTCCCCGTGGTGAAGTGCTCACCTGGTTTCTGTCACGCTCCTAAAACTGTACAGTCAGACTGGCTGCCTGCATCAGCCGATCCCTCCTGTGGAGAGGATTGGAAACATGGGCAATGCTGTTTATGTAGAGATGGTTATTCTATTTCCATTCTGCTTCGGTGTTAGGCACTTTAACATGAGAGGGTTTCAGGAGCATACTAAAAGAGGTGGAATAATCCTAAAAACATCTGTTCTTTCCCTAGTCACTGTGACTTGTCTTCATCATTTGATAGTAAACAAGATGATTCCATGAAGAAAAGGCCGAGACGGTTTCAGAGTGGACCCGCCTCCGTGCAGTTTTGCTGTGCCTATGTGCATACGTCATTTTGAATAGCTTAACTGTTTGTCAATAGAAACATCTAATATTTATTAAAAATATGCCATGTGCTAGGCATGGGGTAGGCCTGTTTACATATTTATTCAGGAGAAGTAGGGTGTTAGAGTATAAAGGGCATGACAATTAGAGCTTCAGTCGTGGCATAGTCTCTAACTAGCTGGGGAACCAAGCAAGTCATTTTCAAACACTCAACAAATGTATGAAAGAAAAGCAAAGTCTCTATATCTGTATTTATTTTACTGTTTAAAAGTGTGTGTGTGTGTGAGTGTGTGTGTGTGTGTGTGATTGTGCCTCTGTGTCTGGAAGAGATTTTCTTTCATATTCCTTCCAGCTCTCAAGTTATATGGGCTGTACATGTTTACAGCTTTACTTATAATTTTGACCTTCTGCTATTCCTTGGATAATATACTTTCCGTTTGCTGTATTTTCTTTCTTCCACATCCAAGTTGGTCATCAAATTTTACTTTGATTCTTCTTTGAAATATCTCTCAAATGTTTTCCTTTCAATCAGTCATTCTGAATGGGGAAGGCCAGTAGTTAAGAACACAGGCTCTAGAATAGAATAGAATAGATTTGGGTTCAAATCCCTCCTTTACCACAGTAGCTGTGTGATCTTCTGATCTTCTGATCTTTACTATTTATTTACACTGTCTGAAATTTAGGTTCCTTATCTGTAAAAGAGGATGGCAACACCTACCTCTTAGGATTGTCCTGAAAATTAAATGAAACAATGTATATAAAGTGCTTAACTGGGTGTCTGCTAACTCAATGTTAGTTAGTCTTCTTCTGCTGTATTAGTAGTAATAGTAGTTGTTGTGGATTACTTTCCTACTATCACTACTGTTATTTTTGCCCTACTATCCCCTTTCAATAGATTGGCTTGCGACAACAGCCCTGTAGCTGGTATTCCTAACTTCATTCATGGAACATTGACTACAATAAATAACTATACTGCGTGGTAGACTCTCTTTGTGTTTCATTTTGGAGTTTCTATTGCTTTATATTCAGGTTTACTCCCTTTTCCCCTCCCTGTAGCATCGAATCTGCTGTTGATTTCATTCAGTGGATTTTTCATCTCAGACATTGTGTTTTTCATCTATAGAAATTTTTATTGGGTCTTTTCAGTATTACCCATGTCTCTCCTTAACTTGCTCATGTGTTCCTCTACCCTAGTGGTTCTCAACCAGAGGTCATTTTGCCCTCCAAGGAGATGTATAATAATGTGTGAAAATATTTTTGGTTGGTATAGGTGGGTGGGGGAATGCTACAAGAATCTAGTGGATAGAGGTTAGGCATTATGTTAAACATAATAGAATGCACAAGACAGATCCCACAACAGAATCATCTGGCCTCAAATGTCAGTAGTGCCAAAATTGAGAAACCCTGGTCTACCTTCTTGAACATATGGAATATAGTTATAATATCTGTCTTAATATCTTTGTCCACTTGTCCTATTGTCTGTGTCTTTTCTGAATCTGTTTCTATTAATTATTTTTTCTCCTCATTATGCTTCCTTGCATGCTTGGTGATTTTTCATTGGATATCAGTGACTGTGAATTTTATCTTGTTGGGTGCTGGACATTTTTTGTATTTTTTTAAACATTCTTGAGCTTTGTTCTGGACAAATTCAAGTTATTTGGACACAATTAGAGTCTGTCAACTCGTTTTTAAACTTAGGTGGAACCAGAGTAACTGTAGTCTAGGGATGATTTTTCCTCCTTACTGAATCAATAGCCTCAGGTAGAGTCAGTGCTCTACCTGATGCCCGGTGTACTACCAGCTCTCCCAATCTGGAGGGTGTGGAGGGGAAATGGAATGATTTCCCGATGTGTGTGGCCTCTTTGGAATGCTTCTTCTCAGTGATTTTTTACCTGGCCTCAGAGGTTCCCTCAAATACATGGACAGCCCTCTGCTGAAGACGCAGAGGAACCCTCTTGCTGTGCTCCCGAGCATGGTCTCTGCAGTACCTCTCCGGCACTGTGTACTATGATCTCTAGCCAGCGTGGCCTCCCTTCATGGTAATCAATGCTATCTCATCAACTCAGGAGAAAGCCAGGCTCTGTTTGGGCTTCTTTGTTGCAGCCTCGAAACTATCTGGGAAGTCAGAGGGTCAATGGGAAGTTGCTCACCTGGTTTATTTCCCTTCATTCAGGGATCACTGTCATGTCTTTCTGTTGTCCAATGTTGGAAAACTATTGTTTCATAAGTATAGTCTGTTTTTAAAAGGTATTTAAGGTGGAAGGGTAAATATGAATCCCAGATACTCCATCATTACCAGAAGTGGAAGCTCATGGTAGACTCTTAAGGAAGGTACAGAGACACTGCTATATATTATATTTAAAACACAAATTCCATTTTGTTTTTACAGCTGTGCTTCTAGAAACATATTGTATCTTCAGAATCAAATTGGCATCAGTGCTGAGAGTTAAAGCCCAAGATATGAATTTTCCAGAATATCCTCTGAACTTCCCCATGTTGCTTCTCTTCTGCCCTCTCTCCACTTGGGATTCTTCTCCTGAGCTTCTACACTGCAGTGCTTCAGCTGTTCCGTTTTTAAACCCTTTACCCTCCTGGATCCTGTTACTTGCTCAATTAATTTGGACCTTTTTGTTTGCTTTTGGCCTTTTCTACAGTCAGGTCCTAAAGTTTATGTATGGCCCAATAATTCATATGTCTGTTTGTTGGTTACAATGCAATTTAATATTGTATTTATATTGCTGTATTTATTAGCTTTGAAATTTCTAACAGAGGTATCCATTTTCTAACCTTGGGGCATGCTCACATTTTAATTACCACTTATGTATTAAAGAGTATGTCTTTATATGTTTCTAGTAACTTTTTTGCTTAAAGGCTTTCATTAAGATACGTTTATTGAAAAGGATGGGGGCTGGAAACATAATGAGAACTGGGGAATAAAAGCAAAATAAAATACAACTAGTCCCAAGTTTCAGTGCTGGCCAGATGTCCCAAAATTACTATTTTTCTTGGTGGCATGATATTTTCAGATTTTCCAAAGATAGAGGAATGTTGGTCACTAGCCTGGAAGTTACTAATCCTGATGCTGTTATGCCACAGCTTGGGTGAGCTTGATCTGGTTAGGAGTTTGTTATGCTGCTCCATGTGCTGTGATGCTGACAATAAAGCCCGGGATTTAGGTTGAGTGGCTCATAAGATTAGAGATGGGAAATGTGGAGTCTTTCATCTTTTGGTTCCTAATTCAGAGCCAATCAAGAAGTCATTGGATTTAATGACCTCCAGTTAGAGGATCCTGTGAAATAAGCTGTTGCTGTCAATCCTATTTTTAATGGATGAGAATTCCCTTAATTCAGTGCCACATGGAATCCTTTGTTCCATAGGGTTGATAAATGGGCTGTGAATTGAAGGGTTTCTGGAAACAGTTTCTCCCTCCCTCCTCAGAGCTTAGGCAATATGACAGGATAAATTATGGCAGTGTAACCAAATTTTATTTACTGACCCAAATACGCTACTTGGAGTTGTTCCAGGATTTTGGGCTCAGAGGAGAATGGGGTAATGGTAGGAAGCAAATACTATGGAAGTCAAAGGAAGTTGGGACCCACCATTGGCTTGATAGTTCTGAGAGTGCTGGAGAAAGAGGTCAGCAACCTTCAAGCCAGAGAACCCACTACTCATTCCAGGGCTCAGCAACTGTTTGAATTGACAGAGTAAGGCCTGGTGGTCAAGGTCAAGAAGATAGCAAAACACTGGGCACCTCATTTAATGGCAGACTGAAGATACCACTAACAAGAGTTTGAAACCAGGGTTCCCCTTCTTGACTAAAAGCCTCATACGCTTGCCACTTCAATGGGTGCAGATGAGCCAGTTTAAGAAAACAGTCTGTGGGCCAAGCAGGATAATGCAAAATGAGGACAGATTCTGACAAAAGGCAAGAGATCCCAACATACTTGATTGAAATTAGTTGAATTCAACTCTACCTACTTGGGGGAAAAAAGGGAGATAAATCATTTAAACAAGGTGGGGAATTCTGCTGGCCTTTCCAGATGTAAATCCACGTTGTTCTCTTGAGTTCCTTTGAGATCTTATGTGTTTCTAACACCAAGTATTTCTCTGCAGTAAGGATGATTCAAATGTTTAATGAGACTTAATTTTAGTAAAACATGGCCACTAAAAGCAAGCTGACAGCTTCATTTGATTAATCAGAGAAAGAAGTGGGGGAGAAATGGAGTTGTAAGTCTTCCTAAAGTATTTTTCCCCAAGGGTGATTTTGATTCTGTATGATTTTTGCCTCAAGTGCTGACCCTGGAACCTGATTTCCACAAAAGATGAAGCTCCATTGGAATAGCATAATACCTGGCACATGGCACTCAATATATATTGGTTAAATGAATGAAAATGTGAATATTAGCTATAACATATGAACAGTTATGGGGAGGCCGTTTCTAGAA